>NW_027185386.1:2188925-3631425 GCF_022577435.1 Embiotoca jacksoni | reverse complement strand
TGAATGGGAGTCTATGGAGCCGGAGGCTTTTTGGAGCCGACCTCTAGTGGCGCTCGGTGGTATTGCAGCTTTAAGACGCTTCTGCATCGGCTTCATTTTACAGACCAGGAAGCTACAAACAAACGTCCATTGACGGCTGCGTGTTTACGTTGCGCCTCACGGTACCGAAAGGAGCTGCAGCCAATGAACGTAAATCGGGAGTTTCGGCGAGGGGGGCGAGCGGCTCGCCGCGGAGACGCGGGACAGCCGAACGCCAAAGCGCACCGTTCAACGGCGAAAAAGGACGTCGGACGCGTGCCGGCGCTCCCCGGGGCACTTTTTTGTCGTCGCCTCATAAAACAGCTGAAGCACGAAAACAACCCGCCGCCCTTCAGCTCTTCCTCTAATCTCGACAGAAAAAGACACCGAGGTCGCAGATCAAATCTCCGCGTCGATGATTAATTACAAGCTCCGCGCGTCGTGTCCAAAGTGGCCGACCGGTGACACCGACAAAATAAAATGTCTCGTGAGAGCTTGTGACTTTCACATTATTTTGTTTTCTTCTTGTTTTTTTTTTTTGTTTTTTTATTAAAGCATGAAGCGGGGTCGGTTTCATCCTGAAGGGGTCACCTCCCTCCCGCCAGAGCATCAGTGCTTCTCTGAAGATGATCTCTCTCTCTGTCTGTGTGTTTACTGGTAATAACCGTTTTCTTTTTAAATGGTTCTGTGGACCGAAGCCAAACCGAAAAATAAAAACAGACTGTGCGCTGGCAGAGCGCTTCACTGCGGGGGAAACGAGCGCTCGGGGTCGCGGACCGGGTTTGTCGTTCCTCATAAACGCTCTCTTCTCACTCGTCCAGAAACACGATGAAAGGTGACTCACGACAAAGTGACTTTTTTTTTTTTTTTTTTTTTTCTTTCGCTTGCCAGTCGACCGCCGCCTGCGGCCTTTGTGGCACCTCGTTCGCTGAAGTGCGTTGTTCGGTGTAACGGTGTGGGGGGGCGGGGGGGGGGGGGTGTTATTCGTTCGGTCCGACAGACAGAGTGAAACGGACTCTGACTGGCTTCCACCCAAAAAAAAACAAAAACGTCTGCAGCTCTCGACGACACGGGAAATTCAAGTATTAAGCCAATTAAATAATATTAAAGGATGGGGAGGTGGGGGGGGAGAGGGGGGGCTTTCTGGATGCAACGTTACATTTTACTGGCAGGAGGTGTAATCGGTATTTTAACGACGGCTTTCTGTCGAATTACAAACACAGTGATGAACCTGCAGGGTAAGTTGCGTGCGCATATTCAAAGCTGGAAAAGCTGCTTTTGAACACGACCGGAAACGAACGACGGCGTTGAAAATCGACGCGAGAGTTTAAACGGCCAATAAATTGGATAATCGATGTTTTGAGTCCAAATGGAAACGCGGGACTTCGCAGACTGTTACCCTTGCTTCACTTCAAGCTGGTCGCTATCCACTTCAAAGTAGTTCCTCCGTGTTACAGTGTTGCTGATGGCATGGTTGTGTGTGTGTGTGTGTGTGTGTGTGTGTGTGTGTGTGTGTGTGTGTGTGTGTGAATAGGAGTCAAACTGTGAAGCGCTTTAAGACCACAGAGGTGATAAAGTGTTGTATGTGTGCAGACTATTCCCAGCGCTGCGAGAGAGTCTCGCGCCATCTGAGATTCACACCGGTTCTCCTTCACGGCGTCCAAACGGTGAATCCTTCGGCTTGAACTTTCCGGAGTGGAGTCCAGGGGAGCGACGATTGTGTTGTTGTTTTTCTTTCTTCTCGCGTCTCAAGATGTTACATAAGCGACAGTGGGAGGAGGGGGGGGGGGGGGGGAGCAGGAGCTCGTCCAAGGTTGCCTTTGTGATCTTACAGATCACATCAGGTGAGGAAATTCCTTCCAGGGTGACATCATGATCTCTCCGTTGCCGCGATGGAAACAGACATTCCTGTATCCTCCTCTGCTCATATTCCTGGCAAAACACTGTGTGTGTGTGTGTGTGTGTGTGTGTGTGTGTGTGTGTGTGTGTGTGTGTGTGTGTGTGTGTGTGTGTGTGTGTAACAATATACTTATCGCTGCACTTCTTGCCGTCGGCCGGCGTAAACACAAACACGGAGGCAGGTTGCCTGGCAGATGGCCACGCGCTGATGTCAGGCCGCCCCGTGGTGGCATCATCGAGGATGAAGAGCAGCGTTTGACCCGGACACACGGCTTCAGGAGGGACTGCTGTACGAGTGTGTGTGTGTGTGTGTGTGTGTGTGTGTGTGTGTGTGTGTGTGTGTGTGTGTGTGTGTGTGTGTGTGTGTGACAGCTCATCGTTCTCCACGTGTAATAACATCCATAGGCGGGACTCTGGGACTCAAGTGGATGATGGCCTAATGATTCACAAACACGCATGCTTATGTGTCTCTGTCAACACACAAAAATCAATACGACTTATTTCTATAACAGTTTCTGATTTTTATTTCCAAAAAGACAAATTCGGAGTTTGAGGCCGAGACCGTGGAAGCTGTTTTTCTGCAGCAGACGGTTTGATATCGCAGTCGGACGGCCGCTTATCTCCGAGGAGCGGCCGTGGCGTACGGAGCGGCGCTATCGGCTCCATCTCCAAAACTTCGTGAACAGAGATGGCATCGTTGTCCCCGGACACGTTCGGACCTGAACCCTCTTTTTTTTTTTCCTCCCAAAAAAAAAAAGCACCCTGGATGCTCCGATGGCCTCGGTTTCAAAAACGAAGATCACATTGACCTCATTGTGATTAATAGTTCCTGCCGTTAAGAAACTCGCCTCGTCTCGCTCCAGAAACCCCCCCCCCAAAAAAAACAGATAAATGGCCTTTGTTTTTGCAGCACTTTTTCTACCTCGACGGACAGAAGGCTCCACGATCTGCCTCTCGTTCGACCCGTTTCTGCCGCCGATCGAACCGCCGACCGTGCAGTTAATGGGCGAGACAGACGTCCCACCTCTCGAGCCTCGTCGGAGCCCCGAAGTACGTCATCCGAGAAGTCCGACAGACAGAGTTTGCACTGCCAGAAAGAAGCCCGGCGGCTACTCGGGAGCAAAAATAACTCTTTTGTACCCCCGATGTTTTTGTTTTTGGATTTCTAACTCTGTGTTCAAAGTAAATTTGGTGCGTGATGTTAGCATCTGTTAGTAGCACGACTAGCCACAACTTTATTCCAGCAAAGGTCGCCTACGACAGCCGTGCGAAGTGTCGTGCGACATTTTCTCGGCACAATTGATTTCTTCTTATTTATATTCCGTGCATCTCAGATAACGCGAAGCTCGGCTTCCTGTATTCCGTCACGACAAAATCCAACCGCTGTCCGACTCTTTTCAACTCTCTCCCGACATTTCGGCCCGCGATCTTCCCGCCAGCGGCGAAAACAAGCACTTTTGGTACTCATAGGTCATTAAAGGTCATTTAAATGATCTTTTTTTTAATTTTTATTTAGATGTAATTTATTTTCCTGTTTGTGCTTTTTGTTTTTGTGTATAAGCTTGGAGTTCACGGGTCCAACAGTTCTTCTCCTTTCAGCTTTGTTTCTGGGAGAAAAAAAAAAAAAAAAACGCTGCCGACAACATGAGAGCCGGGAGAGTCAACCGAAACAGGAAAGTTGTGGGGTCATGAAACCAAAACAGGAAAGCGTGAATGAGACATCAGAAGAACCACGTTCTTAATAACGTCCGCCTGCTCGCAAAAAAAAAAACCCGACGCCACGATCTACGAAGACTGTTTCGGATGAATCGTAATCGCGGCGTTAGCGTCGCTTTCTTCGTACGTTGCGAGGCTCGGTGAGAATTGTAATGACAATATGTTGAGGTGAAAAATAAAAAGCAGTCCTGTACAGCGAGTTCAGCACCAAATGGTTAGTTATATAGCGTACCTTTTAAAAATCCAGCATTTGGCTATTTTTTTTTTTTTCGTTTTTTACTTTTTTACAGTAAAGCATCGTTTATCATATGGCTTCAGTACAAGTTGTCTATGCATACTGTATATATTAAAACATTTGTCAAAAATCCTTCAAGAGCTTCTCTTTGGGCTGAAATATCCCCCATAAAACGATCGCACTCGTATCTTTGGCAAACAGCTACTTGGAGTCGATTTTTTGTCTTTTTTTTTTTTTTTTTTTTTTACAGCATTTGGTTTCGTGTTTCTGACATTTAATCAGGCTGTGAAATGAAGCGCGCGACGTAGAAAAAAAACCGAGATCTTTTGTGTTCGGGCCTGCGCGCGGCGGCTACACCACCTCCACGTAGTTGGCCGGGTAAAGCCCCTCCCACCCGCCGTCCTTCATCCCCCGACACCAGCCCTGGTCGTCCTCATCCTCAGTCTTCAAAAACTCTTCACCTGCAGGGGGGTGGGGGTGGGGGGCGGGGATAAACATGTCATTTCCCGTTGTTAAAATAAGAAAATAATCCCTGATTGCCTTAAAAGTGGCTCACATGAAACTCTTTACAACTTGTCTTCATTCAGTACATGCAGACTATGAATATGCAAATGAACCCCGCCCCTGTCTCCTCCCACCCGTCCTGTAGCCCCGCCCTGACAGGGGATTGGTCCTTTCGGTATGTGACATAGGAAACACTGACTGTCTGACAACAAAGTGGAATTGATCTGCTGTGGCAATAACTCATGATGTGTCTACTAGCAAATAAAAAAAAAAAAAAAAACCATCATGGACGTTTTCAACTTTTCTTCTTTAAAAAAAAAAAAAAAAAAAAAATAGGGTTGCAACCAACAGTTATGTCCTTAATTAAACTACCAATTATCTCTTTATTAATCCATTATAATTTACCAGGGAAATCCCCTCCAAAACAACAACAAAAAAAAGAAAAGCCAAGAAAGCCAACTCATAATTACCCCTAATAGTTGCAAATTAATCTTCAGCTGATTATTTGGTCAATCGGCTAATTTCAGCTCTGAAGAACAATATTATTCAACACATACAAACAGCTTGACGAATTACAGCAGGCTTTATAAAATAATATTCATACTGCTGGTAATTAATATTTTACACATTTGTGTGTTTGTGTGTACCTGCTTTAAAGGACAGCTCGTCTGTCTCCTGGCCATCGTAGTCGTACAGAGCTCTTACTCTCACCCCTCCGATCATCGCACTGGAGGACAAGGAAGAGACAAACAGATGTTCGATCAGACTCGCGGCGTCACATTCATGTAAAAAAGTGCGTTAACAGTTTTCCTTTCGGATAAATCTACTTGCCTCCTCTCTATTGTTCCTTTCCTTTCCGCTTCTTTCTTCCCTTTTTTGGTTTTCTTTTCAGGTGTACATTCCTGAAAAGCAATTGGAATAAAAACAAAGAAATTGATTGCACACCAATAAACAAACAAACTGCACTTTTTTTTTTTCTTCTTTTTTTTTTTTTAATTTTAAGATAAATTGTGGACAAAAACAGAAATACCTGGAAGTGAGGCCAGTCGGTGGGCATGCCGGGCCCGTGGGTGTTTTTCCACCAGCGGAGATCCTCCTGCTCATCGATGGCCATCAGTGTGTTGTGCAGCTCGTTGTAGACGGCCCTCACGCTGACACGACGAGCCGTGGACAAATAGGAAAAACACAGAATGATATTATATATTATCTGACTTTCCTAAATATGTAGTCGCTTGGAAGAGGTTATTTCTCCCAAATAATAAAAACGACTCCAGAAACAAATGACTGCTCGCGCGACATTTATATTGAACGCTCCAAATTTCCGTCTTCAGTCTAAATGTTTAAAAGTGCTTGTTGTTGTTTTTTATATTAAAACTTCCAAACAATCACAGAAAAGTGTTGCCGTTTTATTCAAAGTAACCTCAATGATGCAACGTACTCAGCATGATCTAATAAAAACAATAAGTACAAATTCATGCTGCATATTTCATGTGGCATCTAATGATATTCATGTGTTTCCCTGATGATTATACTATTCATTTAAACCCTAATTGGGAAATAATCTGCTTGCACTTTTTTTTTCAATAAAATTTCCCCCTAAATTAAGCAGATTAATAGAGTATATAATTTCTGTCATCTACCCCTCGTCCCCCTGTGACTGCAGCAGATTTGATTAAGTAATTGGCCATTATTTCCTGTATTAGAGTGGAAGTAAGTCCCCGAGAAACATCCGTGTGCTTTTAATTAGGCCTTAAATGAAGTTGAATTATTGATTTTAACATGCTTACCTCTAAACACACACACACAAAACACGGTGGTTCACCTGTCGTTGTTGGTGACGTCCAGGTTTTTGTGGATGGAGAGAAAAGCCTGTTTGAGAAACACGATCCTCTTCCTCTCCTCGTCCTGTGATTGGTCGAAGATGGACTCCATCTCCTCCATGTAGCGCGGCGCGTAGCGGTTCACCTCCTCCAGAACCTTCTCGTAGCGGCCGCGGACCTGCGGACATTTCAGAGCAGAACGGCAGATGACAGATGTGAGAAATGTTAATGTCGTTTTGAGGATTGTCATGCCTCTTGGGAAGTCACCACAACTTTGAATTTAAATTAAATTAAATTTTTTTTTTTTTTTTTTTTTTTTTTTTTTTTTAAAGCCGTTCTGGAGACCTGTGAACTGGATTACGTAGAAAAATGTGGACCGTCAAAAAAAAAGTAATTTAGAAAACAAAATAAGAGTTTAAAAATTCCGTGTGCACGATTTTGGGCAGATCCATTGGCATAAATGTATTATAATTTTCATATTTATGTGTTTATTAGTCTATAATCACCTGAGAATCATTCCACGTTGCACTGCCATGTTTCTACGGTAGCCCAGAAGGGACAAACCAAACACGGCCTCTCGAGAGGGTCTTTAACATATTTCACATTCGCCTTAAATTCTTTAAATTCTCCGACATGCCTGGAAGTGAAGGGTGTTCACTTCACCACTCTCCAGTCTCCCGGAGTCAATTTTGATTTGACCTGATACGACATGCAGCATCTCCCATTGTCGGAGGGTTTGTTAAAGGTACCCTGACCCAGCAGAGATAACTGATGGATCAGATGGAGCCTCATCGACGATCTGCGCCGGTGGTCGCACCTTCTCGGCCTCCTGCTGGGCCACCTCGCGCTCCTCCTGGATCTTCTTCTGCTTGTCGATGGCGACGTCCGGGTTTCCCTGAGCGTGAATCTCTCGCTCCCTGGCCGCCTGCTCCTTCCGGCTCACCTTATGGTACGCCCTCCTGGCTTTATCTAGCTGCGAAGGAATCGGTGGACGACATATGAGCAGGTTAGTAAAGCGTCCAGGTAGAAAAAAAACCTCCCTCTATAAAAAATAAATAAATAAAAAGTCCTCCGAGCCCACGTTCCCTGAATTAGATCCTCTTCATTACGTTCAGGCACAAAAACAAAAAAAAACAAAAAAAAACCCACTTTGTTAGGGTCCAGGAAAGATCCTTGTTTGCATTGAACCACGTTGCGCTTTAAAGTTACGACTTCCTTTAAGTTGTGCAACCTGTGTCGTCATAGCAACAATACATGCAGTTTAAAAGAGGTTCCCGTTTTTCTAAATATAGAGTTTGAATCGAGGCCATTTTCTTAATGAGCGCTCGTTTGTGATGCCGCTGTCACTTTCTAGTATGTATGAAAGATGGACTCCCTGAAGGGGGGTTTGGTGTACGATATTGATGCAGATTTGTGATTATAGCGTGGACGGATATCCCGAGCTGCTCCCGAATAACAAGCGAAGCGCAGATTCGAGAGGCTCGTCGTTTTGAGGAATCAGATAGCGACAAAGGAACGATCCCCCCCCCCCCAAAAAAAAAAAAAAACAGAACGCAGCGAGTTCAGATGTGTGAAGCTGAACTGATGTGAATCAGGAAGTTGTGGGAAAGAGAATGTGGATTCAGCGTTTCATCTTGGAAGATATCCGGTTTAACCTTCACTAAACGGAACAAAAAAACAAAACTGACGAATAAAAACGGAAAGATTTGCAGCTTCTATTCAACCTTTTCTGACATTTTAACATTAAACTACAATTAACTTCCATCCCAGACGACACCAGCCTCGTTCTGACTCCACTTAAAAGGGGGTTCGGGAGTTATTTCCATCGTTTTCAGAGGGCACGCAAAAAGTTGTGGCTTCGCTGCGAAGTTAATGACAAAAGTTGGAAGCGAACCTCATTCAAGCAATTAATAAATGACATTTCCAACTTAAACAAACGGCAAGAAGTCAAAACACCGTCTATTTTTACAGCGCGGACGAGACTCACTTCCATTTGGCATTTTGCGTCTCTGAGAGCTTTGAGTCATTTTGTATAAACTGGTGTAACACAAACAAACATAAACACAGGAAGTGAGCTTTGACCCCTTAAAAAAAATATGTATATAAAAAAAAGAAAAAAGAAAAGAAACCTTTTTAAGTCGTTTGGCCCACGGCTTCTGAGCGCGTGCAAAACCCGCGTCGACGTCCTGGGACTCCTTGAAGCCTCCGAAGAGCTTCTTGTGGAAGGAGTCCTTCTGCCAGGTCCGGACCCGGTCCCCGTCCTCCGACACCAGGGAGCGGCAGATGGAGGCGTGCAGGGAGGCGAGCCGGTCGGTGGAGGACAGGAAACACTGCCAGGCCTTCATGAGAGACCCGTACAGAGGACCTGAGGGGGAGAAGGAGGAGGAGGAGCAGGAGGAGGAGGAGGAGGAGGAGGTTCATTAAGGATTTAGATTTATTTTGCTTGTGGCTGCTGCACCTACTGGAGTCCACGACCGGCTTCCACTTGTTGCTCCACTCGCTGAGCTGCTGCGCGTACTGACGCTCGACGCGCGCGCGCTCCTGGAAACACGCCACGATGTCGCTGCACGCCTGGAAGGCGTCTTCGGTGCGCTTCACCGTGCGCTGATAGTTCCCAGGCTGCAGGGGGACACGGACAGAGAGGAGGAGGTGCTGTTAACCCGGAGAAGGCTGAACGGACTTAAAAACTCTGCAGCTCCTCTTGAAATGTTTTTGGCTCGACGTGTTTCGTTTTTTTTTCCAGCGTTCTCTTCACTCTTTTGGTTTTTCTTCTCTCTTCAGTTTCGTCTTTCGGATGCCAGAGAACACAGAGAGGAACATCTGCGCTCAGTTTGCAGCTGGCAGCGAGGAACCAGCATGTCGAGAGTAAAAACTGAATTAGACAAACTAATCCTCAGACTACAACCGCCAGCAGCTCCTCTGTTTACTCTTCTGACTGCAGCTAAACTAAATTTATCGCTGCTTATACTGTTATCATGTCGGTAGGACTGTTATTATTATTATTATTATCGTAGTACTTCTATTAACGACGCTAATATTGACATATTAGAACGACTACAACCCCGTGCTGCCACTTACTACTGCTTCTTATTAGTAATAGACCTTTAGCCTTGCTTTTAATTTAATTAATGAATTCATTTTATTATTTTACTTTTTCTACTCACGTATTCACCCCCGATTCCGTCGTTCTGTTAATTACTTTTCTATACTTTTATTGCTCTGTTCGAATCTTTTATCCTGTTTTTATTATGACAGCTTTTAAATCTTTAATGCACTTTGTTGTCTTCATTCTTGTTGTTGTTGTTTTTTATCTACTTTCTTAATCCTTATTTCACTTCACGACTGTTATTTTAGCTCAAATTGTTGTTTTTCGTCTTTCTTTTTAATTTGTGTTTAATTTTGTTTTTAAATTGTTCTTTCTCATTATTGGCCTGTCAATCATCTGTGAAGCCCTTTGAACAGCTCCAAACTCTATCAAAAGTGCTGTACAAATGAACTTTGATTGATTGATTAATTGATAGTAATAAAACTACTATTGATACAGTAAAAGTACGAATAGTACTACGAGTAGTTTGTTTTTTTTCTTCTGGTGAGTAAACTTTGTTTACAGTCTGCAGCACTTTTAAACAATAGTACTCTTTAGTGGAACTAATAGAAGATAATCGGCATGCAAACTAAAGACAGATGATTATTTTATGGCCCCAAAAAAAAGAGAATTTGAGTGTAAATTTAAATAAATTTTGCTTTGATCTAACTTGCCTGGTTTTTGTTTAATCGGGAATTATTGTGGCATCGAGACAATCGTCTTTATTGTTGTGAACTTCATCACCACAGCTGGAACTCCATTTAGTGCCTCTTCAGCGTTTTTTTAATCCACGCAGAGATCAAAGTTTGAAACCAGAATTTGTTTCTATCGGTTGCCAAAAGATTTCTCGGCCGTGAGTCGTAACTTCCTGAAAGGTTGCCTGGCAACTGCTCCTTATTTCAGTCTTATTTAAATTAAAAAAAAAATTTTGGCGGGTGCTACGCTAAGCTAAGCTAACCAGTAGATGAAAGCGCATCTCCCTGCCACAAGTGACACCTCACGGCCAGGTAAGCTGTCCGGCAGCGGCGTGGGGGTGTGGTCGCCGTGGATACGAGGGCGACAGACAGACAAGACAGACGGACGGGGAGGACAGGGGGGCAAAGCAGCAGCCCCGCGGTGTAATAACATCTCTGAAGCAAGTGTGTTGTTTGTGGATGTGGAATTTGGAAATCTCTGGGATTTTCCTGGCAGCTGCCGTCAGCTGAGGCTCGGCGACTCACACCGACTCTCTTCTTCACTCCGTCAGACGCTCGCTGACGCATTCAGACAGCTGGTTGGACGTGTCTGAGCGCCACAGGATATTTATACATATATACATATATAGTTATATACATACGTTGCCCTGTTGAATCGTATGAGGCGATGCATTTAACGTAAATACCACATCAGACGTAACTAATTAAAGCTCCAGTTCCTCGTGTCGTTCGTTTTGCTTCTCAGGAAAACTGCAGATTGTATCTCTGTCGTATAATCAACGCGCAAACGCCGCACGCTTTCCGTGTGCATTAAATACATCGGACGCCGGCGCACGGCTTTTTTTTCTCGATTTCTGGATCGATCTTTCAATCGACCTTTGGCAAATTGTCTGCACGGCGATGTTTTATTTTTCAGAGTAACGGTTCGTATTAAAAGACCGTGCGCTCGGCGTTCAAGTGGTTATGTTGTCAAAAAAAATACAAAAAATAAACGCTGTTGCTAGGCAACGGCAACATGGAGGGCGTCTAGAAGCCACAGAGGCTAACGGTTTGTTTAATGCAGGAAATACAAAGACACGGGAGGGAAAAGATGAGGTCGTTGAGGAAAGATCCACGTTTTCCTCATTTGTCTTCTAAGTTATGAAGACAAACTCCACACGAGTAAAACTACAATATATCAGCTGAACGTCCGACCGAACGTGAACTTCCACGACCTCTGACCTTCCTGCAAACGCCGGCAAACACGTCACAACTCGGGAACCCAAGGCTTAAAGACAATTTTGAGCGCCGACGTGGCGAACGCCACAAGAGGGCGCCGTTCAAACGGACTCTCCTCGTGCAGGCGGTGAATTCGACCCCCCAGCGAAGGTCTTCAACTCTAATGGGACTCCTTATTTAGTGGTTAATTACAGTCTTTACATGGAAATCAATATGAACGACATCTCCAATAGAATATATCGTTTACTTTTTAAAGTTTCATTTCTCATATTCTTTTCTTGCCTTTTCAGATTTTTAGCAGCATGTATTTTTCTTTCCCTTCGCACTTTCAAAAAGATATTTTTGGCTTTATTTCATCACTCGGCCGCCACGCAATTTCTTGTGAAACACGTATGAAAACCAGCACCCGGACTGTAAAAGTGATTTATTGTCTACTCCAACAGGCCTTAAAAGAATAAATAAAACAATCACAGCCCTCGATGTGCTTTTAATGCAACACTGTATTTTTTTATGCTTTAATCAAAAATCTATTGAGGTGTATCCTCTCTCTCTCTCTCTCTCTCTCTCTCACTCTCTATCTTTCCCTCTCTCTCTCTCTCTCTCCCTCCTTCTCCCTCTCTCTCTCCCTCTCTCTCTCCTTCCTCCAGTCGTGGTCGGCGCTAACTCGCCTCACTCGTCTGCACATTAAGCAGAAACAGCTGAGGAATCCCGGTTCGAGCCCGGCGGCGACGCTGCTGAGACCCAGTTGGCCAATCTGTGAAGCAGATGCTAATCCGCTACTGGAGAGAGCCGTCCAAGCAACAAAACGCAGAATCAAAGACAAACGGCTTCGGACCTCTGCTGAGAAAAAAACCCACATTTCACATACAAAACGGATCACATTCAGAATATTAGTGAAGGATGTCGGCGGACTGAAGGAGCGCCGCGAGGCCACAAGTCACCTCTTATCAAACTATTTGAACGGCTGTAACAGCAAAACTATGAAACGCTAACTGTATAAAAGGAGAAGCAGTTACAGAAACAGTTTAAAAGGAAACGATGGCAGGCTTAATATTATTAACCAAAATAAATATGTAGGAATAGATTAAAATCAGTTATGTTTTGTTTTATACTTGGGGGGGAGAAAAAAAAAACAAAAAAAAAAGGCAAAATAGATCTCACAAAATCTCGGCGTGTCGCGTTTAATAGCAGATAGCGCGGCGTGGCGGCGGTGGCGGTGCGACCGGGCAGGAAGCAGCACGTCTGACCGGCGCGAGCGCAAACCCTGCTAACGTGGCGGCGACGGTGCGAATACGAGCCGGCGGAGCTGCAGTTTGCAGAGTGTGACGACAAGACAGCCCCCCCCGAGCGAGGCGGCGTGCCCGGCGCAGACAGGAACTGGCCTGGATAACGCATCCAACACAACAGGAGGCTTTCCAAAAATGACAGGAGGGGGAGTAGAGATGAAAGTGGGGCAGCCCATCGAGGCCAGCGGGAGACGAAAGCCCGTATTTAAAGCGGCAGCGCGCTCGAAACGAGACGGTCGGCGTTGGAAGCGTTTCACGGCTCCGAGACGGGATGTCGAAGGTCACGTGCAAATAAATAAAGTGAAATGAAATAAAAAGCCGCGTTTCTGCACGTCTCGTCGTTGACTTTGCTCAATGAGATGTTATCAGGGAGATTCTCATATATATGCAAGTTATTTTATCTTTATTTATTTATTTTTTTTATTCTGTCTTGGTCGGAGCTTTACAATAGCAAAAAAGAAATTAAAAAAAAAAAAAGAAATCACCTCTTGGTTTTGGCTTTTGTTCCAAATGTTAAGTTCACACCGTGTTTGATGCTCAACCGTCCTTGAATGATTTAAAGGAATATCTTTGGAATATTTGTGCTCGTTGTCTTTATTGTGAGAGTTAAATGAGGAGATCCTGCCACAGGCCTGTTAGCCCTCGCACAAAGAGGTGGAAGTGTGTGTGTGTGTGAGTGTGTGTGGGGGGGGAGGGGGAAGGGCTGGGGGGGGGGGGGGTGCATACCAACACTTCTACAGCTCACTAAAACACTGCAGTCTGGTTGTCAGCGGAGGATCCTGCAGGAAGTCACTGCACCACCTGGTTAAGGAATAGCCTGGGATTTATCCCCCCGGCAAAACCAAATGTTGTTTACTCTTTTTAATTCATTAATTAGACGAGATGAATTTTATTACCTTTGAACAAAGCCCGGCTGGCTGTTTGCATATTAAAAAAGGTGCAACTACTCCTTTGAGAAAAAGACAACAACAACATCGGCCCATTTTAAACTCAACGTGTGAACTCCACATTAACAGTGCAGCTTTCTGTCATCCTGCGGAGAAAAAAAAAAAAAAAAAAAAAGAGCCCACGAATACAAACATTGAGCAGAAACCGTAACAAAGCAGCGATCCTGCAGAGAGCAGGAGCGCAAATGGAAAAAACATGTCCCGGATCCCCGGAGGGACTCGAACCCCCCTCAGCTGTACACCGTCTAAACGCTGTCTGTTCGAGCAATCGCAGACAATCAAATACCTAATGAGCCGAAAACACGGTATCACAAAAGCCTTCTCCGAGAGCCCGTTTCGGTCTGAGGAGGGCAGCTCGGGGAGCGTTTCAAATAAACAACAAAAAAAAACAAAAAAATAAATGAAAGCACAGCCTTGTTTACAAGGAGACGCAGCGACTGAACCGTTGGGCCTGTTTTGACTGGGAGGTCATTCCGACACGAGATACCGAAGGGAGAAGATATCTGGAGACACACACACACACACACACACACACACACACAGACACACACACACACACACACACACACACACACACAGACACACACTTCCAAGTACACGTACCATCCAGAAGCTGCGATTGTTGGCATCTTCAGGGCTGTTTTCCGACGGCAGGGTCGACATCCTGTTCTCTGAGAAAGTAAAGAATATATAGTTAGTTTAGATTGCGGTTCTTAACTTCTGCCTTTTAATCGGCCCGCCGGGCTTCAGATGGAACCGTCTCCTACTTCTGCGCCCCGACTTTGGAGCTCGGAAACTTGAATTTGTGCTCTATTATTTGCGGTAGATGTTGGACATATAATCGAGTGTTACCTATTTCAGCCGTTCCGTTAACCTTTTTATGCTTCATATTTACCTATTTCAACTTTTAGCTAACTTTTTTTTTTTAAATGTTTTGTCTTTTACATCTAAATGTAAGTGTTGATTTATAGTTGTTTTTATCTATTCAAGCAAATTATCCATTTGGCTGTAACTAATTAATTACTTTCACCTGACTGATTAAAGCCTGATTACTTTACGCCAACTTTAAAAAAAAAAAAAATTCTTTCTTTGCTTGCTTATTTCAGTCAAAAAAAAATTGTTTTTATTAAATTACTTGAGCTACTCCACTTCCCATAAAGCCCTCGGCAGCAACGGAAGTCACCGGTGAGCTCCGTGGACGGCTGGTGGGAAATCAATACTCTCTCCTTGTGTGTATCTATTTGAGGCTCTACGCTATTGAAAGCATTTAATATCCCCGTCTTGTAAACGCGCCGCTGTCAGGACGGATATGAGGGTGTAAAGCAGGTGTAACACGTGCGAGTCTGGAGCGTGTAATGGAGGCTGCGCTGGCACCCATTAAAGAGTTGGAATTGCTTCTGGAAGTTGATGTGTGCCGTAAATTTGAACCAGCCGGCGTGCAGTAAATGGAGGCTCGTATATTAACGAGCTCTGACAACACCGGCGAGCGTTGGACAGTCCCTCTCCCAGCATTCCCAGCGTCTGAAACACGAGCTGTCCCAAAAATAAACAGGGGGTCAAACACGTCCCGTCACCCGCACCGATGCCGGTGGCCTCGCCTCGCTCTACCATTGAATATTATACGAATAAATAGAAAACAGCACGCGTGCGCACACACAACACCAATTCTCACAAAGAAAAAAAAAAAGAAAAAATATATATATACCCCAAAAACCTTCAGTGATCCACATTTTATACTCATGTGGTCGCACTACGAAAAAAAAACAACAACAACAAAAAACAATCTTTTCCAGTCAAATTTTTAACCACACAGCAGTTTTTGTTGTTGTTGTTTTTTTTGCCTTCTGGTGTTTCAACCCTCCCCTCCCCCTCGAAGCCGAACTCCACCCAGACTCCACCTCTGTCATCTTCTGCTTCCTTCCCTGCAGCCGTCCCCCCCTCAAGGCGCACAATTAGATCCAATGATTTCCCTCCGCAGCCTGCTGTTCACGGGGCATCACATGCTCCCACTAAGGGACCCATGTCATGTCTCCCCCCCCCCCCCTTCCCCCTCCCTCCCTCCCCCGTTTGAAATCTTCCTCGGTTTGTCCTCTGGCCGTTCACAGATTACACAACCCTGCAGGAGGTAGCAAAAAAAAAGAAAAAATTTAAAAAATGAATCGACCTCCCTTTTAACCTTTGACCTCGACTTCCTGTCCCACTGCTGGCTGGCTTTCCTCCGGGGTATACAGACTGAGTCCGGGTTTCTCACAGGGAAAAATTTGGGGAGGGGGGGAAGGGAGGGTTGCTCCACTGTCCCCTGATGTGGTCCCCCCCCCCCCACCTCCCCCTCCTTTGCCTGACTTGTACCGAGTGTGTTCACGTATTGAAGATTTATCCTCCGAAGTATAAACTCACCCTCTGCTTCGGTTTCAACCCTCATCATGAGCTTCAGTCCGCCCGTGAGAGAAAAAGCAGGCTGTGCAGCTCAATATCTGCTTTCATCAATTTGTTCGCCTCACAGGCCTTTTAAAAAGGATTTCATAGTCAATTCAAACGTCCTCTGAAAAAGAAGGATTGACCCAAATTTTACCTTTCATGTAAAAAAAAAGAAGAAATGAAACTGTAGTTTCTGTGCCTTTCCTTAACATCCGTCAGGTATATCACCGTGTAAGTCCTTACTTGGGTGACTTTAAGTGAGCTGCAAAAACAATGTATGTTAAAACGGTAAAACATATCTTTTCATGCTGTTTTGCGAGGAAAAAGTTGGACTTACCGTTTTACGAGCTCCGATCTAAACGTCCTCCAGGCTTTATCTTGGCATGTCAGATTGCAAATTTGTTCCCTCAGGAGGGGGGGGGGGGGTTTCTTTTTTCTTTTTTTTTAACAAGTCTACTTTTGCTCCAGTAAATCGCGTTAATTCAAAAAAAAAAAAAAACTTGCAGCGTGTAAACTTCCCAACTTCAACCCCTTCAAAAAACAAAACAACCCAAAAACAACCCAACCAGCAGGCTCAAACCTGAAGCTCAACAGTCCATCTGGAGCTCCGATCCAACCAAACTCTCTCACCCCTGGATCCTGCACGCGCGCGCGCGCGGCGCACACGCGCACGTACACACACACACACACACACACACACACACACACACTCCTCCCTCTGTCCCCGTTTCATCTGTCACGCATAACTCCACACACACGCATTGCAATGAAGGAAATATATAGCAACAAATGAACCGAGAGCAGAAATAGGAGCTCCGTCAGATCTGGGTGAAGCAGCCGCTCCTTACCTCTCTGGACGTTGAGCTCTGCTTCAAATCCCCCTCTTGGTTTTTGTTTTTCCTTCTTTTGTTTGACTCGTTAAAACTTTTTATTTTCTTTCTTTCTTTCTTTCTCTCCAGTCTTTGTGCAGACTCTCGGAGGCCTCCTTCCCTTTCTCCGTCCCGTCTTCTCTCTTTCACCTCCTCTCCCCAACTTGGATTTATTTTATTTTTTTTCCACTCGTCCTGGAAGCCGCCGCTCTTCCCCCTTTCTCTGGCCCACTGCTTGTGTCAGATGAGTTGGCTCCCCCCCCCCCCCCCCCCCACCACCACCACCACCCTCCTCCTCCTCTTTTCTCTCCTCCTCCTTCACCAAAACAGCTGCAAGAAACTTATTCTCTTGTTCTTTGTACGTCACCACTTGTCTCTTCCATTCACTCCCTCTGGGGCGGGGAGGGGGCGGGGTGAGGGGGGGGCTGTGATGGGTGGGGGGGGGGGGGCTGGTGTCGATGAAGTATGTCATATCATATCTTTTTTTTTTTTTTTTTTGCATCTCTTAAAGTGAGTCAGACGACAGCCGAGTTGCCCAGCCGGAGTGTGTGTGTGTGTGTGTGTGTGTGTGTGTGTGCGTGTGCGTGTGTGTGTTAACAGGCCTGTTAAACCACGTTTTACTGTTTCACAAAAGAAACTAAGAAGCAGCACAGAGCAGATGATGGAAACTCCATCGTCTTTCGGCCCCACGTGCTCCCTCGGGATGGTTTGGTAGGCCCGCCTCCACAGCTGGAGGACACATCCGGTGTGTGTGTGTGTGTGTGTGTGTGTGTGTGTGTGTGTGAACAATTCTTCTTCAGACTTCAAAGTAGCTCTGCCTTTGACACACACACACACACACACACACACACTCATCATGACGTAACACCCCGTGCCATGCTGAACTCCGTCCCGCCGTGTAAACAAACCAGAGAAGCCGTAAACGTCGTCGGTGCTCACGCAACCTGCTTTTAGGAAAACAGTGACTCTGCGTCAGTGATCCTTTAATCAGACGTGTCATGACAACACCGCGAGAGTCTCTCATTAAAACTGATAATAAGTTATACGAGACAGGACAATGTCAAACAGGTGGGATGGGCTTTAAATTACCGGCAGCGTGTATTCGTACATATACAGATATATTATAGTGATTATAACTCTTTTTTTTTTTTTTTTTTCCCTCATAAAAGTGGTAGGAAAAATTCTGACAAGGAAACAATTGAACTGAGTGATGCCTGAATCACCAATAAATCACTGACTTGGTTCTACTTGAATTTAAATGTACAGTCGAACAAGGGGTGACTAGTTTTTGTCGACATTTTGGCAGTTTAACCAATATATTAAAATCCCCCTTCCTTTAGTGTGCAGCACACGATATCCCATAAGTTTGTAGTTTGTGCAGATCATTTACATCATTTATATCTTGTTTCTTCCACAATGCCCAGTTAGTTCCACTTCATCTTGTTTTGTTTAAACAGCAACATCGCAGTAACATTTATTATGTCCTTCAATTTCATGTAGAATTTTTTTTTTTTTTTTTAAAGACAGGTCTAAGAAATAGTTTTAAAAAAGAGGCATATTTTAAGACGCCCACATTATTTTCACCTTGGGGTCTTTCACTGATTTACAGAGCTGTGCCGGTGGAGTCCAAAATTGATGTGATGTTATATGACTTGTCATCATTATTCTTCTCGGTTAAGGTTAAATTATATTAACTGATCACTTTGAAACTGAGTTTACAGCTCTGGGTTCAAATATTGTGACAGATTAAAAGCTATTTAAATGTCCTGGTATGCGAGAGGACCTTCTGTGTTATGTTTAATATCACTTTTCATGGAATCATAAAGTTATTTTTTACAAGTAGAAGTATTTATTTATTTATTTTGACGTATTTAGTACGCTTTTGTGTCACGCTTGACATTGAAACAGGGAATCAACAGTTGTCCGAAGTTGTTATAATTTGTGTTTACACCACCCTCTGGTGGTTACAGTGCACAATGCACATTTAGGCTATTTCACTTTTTTTTTTTTTTTTAGATCTTCTTTTTCTTTTTACATTGTTTTTTTTGTGTTGCTTATTTTTTTAACACACAGCTGTATTCTGTCTATTTAAAAAAAAAAAAAAGATAAATTGCTATTACGTTTGTCTTAATGCTTGAGATCATAGTGGCTGTGGTGTTGATGTAATAGGTCGCAGTTATACACTGCCCTCTGCTGGTCACATATTAAAACTACACTTTAGTCTCTGGTTAAAAATTATTTTTTTTAAGTTTACGTCTACACGCGCCCCTCCCGTCCACTAGGTGGCGGTAAGTGAGCTTATAAGTAGCTGCCCACGGCCGCCATTGCCATAACGAAGCAGCCCCCGAAGCAGTCGGACGCTTCGGCGGTGTCATTTCTGTCGGAAATGGTGAGTTGATTTTTTTTTTTTATTTTTTTTTTATTTCACTCTATAGCTTTCTTTTTTCTTTTAAATGTAGGACTTGTTGAAAGTGGTCGCACGTGACTTACCAACTGCCCACTCCGGTGAACAAACTGAACACGACCGCCACGTGGCATCGACTCGAAAGCACGTGGGCACCTCCGGGGCTCGTGCTGTGCAGTGTCATTAAACCGACGCATTTGTGAACGGGGTTTTGCTTTGCAGGAACGACCACGTGAGCATCTTTATTGCCATGAATTAAGGTTATTTCGTCAAATTTTAAATGAATGAACAGTCCTCGTATTGGCGGTCCTTCTCCCCTGATGACCTGCACTGGGCTCTGATTCTGCATGCAGACAGACGTGCGTCTCCGGCCCTGACAAGCCAGAGTTTCTGAGGAGAAAAAATAAATAAAAAATGAACCTCGTGTCGGTTAAAGTCGATGTTTATTCTTTAAAACTGTACAGTAACGTAGATGTTATTTGTTTTGGTCTTTTCAGGTCTTTTGAGATTCCTCCCATCAAGCTGCACCCTACAACGGTAGGTCACGTGTTGAAACATCCCTGGACTAAACTGAAAGAGTCTTTTAATTTAAAAAATAAATAAATTCATAGTCCACGTGTGTAATTACGTTCCGTGTCCACTTGAGGGCGATAAGCGCTCCTTCTCCCCTGATGACCTGCACTGGGCTCCGAGTCTGCATGAAGGACAGACGTGCGTCTCTGGCCCTGACAAGCCAGAGTTTCTGAGGAGATAAATGAACCTCCGTCAGAAGTGTTGACGAAGCTCCCGGTAATGTCAAGTAATGTCTTTTCTTTTTGTCTTTTCAAGGTCTTCTCGAAGTCCTGCAATCAAGCCGAGCCCTACAGAGGTAGGTCGAAGGTCATGCGTTTATCGTTTTTAAAAAAATAATTAAAAAAAAGTGTTGCATGTATCTGCGCTCCTTTCTCCCCTGATGACCTGCACTGGGCTCTGAGTGCATGAAGGACAGACGTGCGTCTCTGGCCCTGACAAGCCAGAGTTTCTGAGGAGATAAATGATGGCATGTCACAGGGAGAATAAATCGGCATGACAACAAAGTAAAATAATTTTTTTTTTATTTTGGATTGTCTTCTCAGGCTTTTTAACCAGTGGGGACACTCGCAGACTGGACACGAATCAGGTGAGTGTCCAACTCTTCCTCCATGTCTGACAAACATTTAAAACCTTCTCTGACTAGAATTATTCTGTTTGACTTTGTTTGTTTGTTTTTCTAATCGCTGTTTTCCTGTTTGTGTTTTTTTAGGTTTCAGTCTCCCTGCAGACGTCATCTTTTTTTTATTTTGGGGTGCAATTCTCTGTATTTCTTGTTTTTTCTCCTAATGGTATAATACACTGCTCAAAAAAAAATAAAGGGAACACTTAAACAACACGATGTAACTCCAAGTTAATCACACTTCATGGGAAATCAAGCTGTCCAGTTAGGATCAACACTGATTATGAATCAGTTTCACCTGCTGTTGTACAAATGAAACAGACAACAGGTGGAAAGGAGGCAATTATCAAGACAACTCTATAAAGGAACGGTTCTGCAGGTGGTGACCACAGACCATTTCTCTGTCCTCGTCCTTTCTGGATGATTTTTGGTCCCTTTTGCGTTTTGCCAGCGTCCTCACCACTAGAGGTAGCATGAGGTGTCTCCAACCCACAGAAGCTGCTCAGGTAGTGCAGCTCATCCAGGATGGCACATCAATGCACGCTGTGGCGAGAAGGTTTGCTGTGTCTGTCAGCACAGTGTCAAGAGCACGGAGGAGATACCGGGAGACAGGCCGGTCCACCAGGAGATGTGGAGGGGGCCGTAGGAGGACAACAACCCAGCAGCGGGACCGCTATCTGCTCCTTTGTGCAAGGAGGAACGCTGCCAGAGCCCTACAAAATGACCCATTAGGTACCGGGATGAGATCCTCAGACCCATTGAAGACCATATGCTGGTGCAGCGGGCCCTGGGTTCCTTCTGATGCAGGACAATGCTCGGCCTCATGTGGCTGGAGTGTGTCAGCAGTTCCTGCATGATGAAGGCATCGATGCTACGGACCGGCCTGCCCGTCCCCCAGACCTGAATCCAATCCAGCACATCTGGGACATCGTGTCTCGTTCCGTCCACCGACGCCAGACTGTCCAGGAGTTGACTGCTGCTTTGATCCAGGTCTGGGAGGAGATTCCTCAGGAGCACGCCCAGGCGTTGTAGGGAGTGATACAGGCACGTGGAGGCCACACACACTACTGAGACTCATTTTGACTCGTCTTCAGGAATTTCCACAGAAGTTGGATCAACTTCCACTAAGTAATGAATAAAGATTTTCAACTAGAATATTTCATTCATCGAGATCTGGGATGTGTTGTTTAAGTAACCGACTTCAGCATTAAAAGCTAAAAGTATCTGAGGAGGATTTAACTCAACAGGAGTTACATATTGTAACTTCCTAGTTAATCTATTGATATTTCAATGAGCTGAAGGAAAATAAAACCTCAAAAGCAGATTATTACACACAAATTCAAGAAATTTCACCGTTGCTTCAAAAACCTTAAACAATCCGGAGAGGAGGGGAGTTTCCATATTTACATTTATTTTATGAAAATACTGACCGATGCTACTAATAATATGTACAGTGTGAGTTCACAACAGCAGGTGAGGAAACAAGGTGGCAGACGATGTGCAGATGTTGACCGGGACACAGGTGTGGGGGGGGGGGGTCTCCCCGACTCCGTCACTTCTTGGATAACTTGGCTTGTTTGTTTTTGGGAGGCGCCCACTTCAAACACAAGGTGTCCACTGAGGAGGAGGAGAGGAGTTGGTTGAAAAAAAAATAACTTTTATCGGCAACAAACTTCGAAACAGTCACAGAAAATAACGACTACGGAAACGGATCGGTCCGCTCTCACCTGTGATCGGCGGTTTCTTGTACTGGGCGCTCTTCAGGTGCTCCTCCACCAGTTTGGGCGTCACGCAGATGACGTGCTGACCTTTCCAGTACTTCACCATGTTGAGCGACTGCAGCGTGCTGATGATGTCGCTCTGCGTGATGCTGGTCATCTGGCTGCAGGGGAGAAGGGTCGGTGATTAGATGATTAGATTTAGACTTTTATTAATCCCACAGCGGGAAAAGTCAGTCGTCACGGCAGCATGAAAAAAAAATCTACTAATACGTATAAGAAATAACTTGAATAAAAAAATAAGCAATGAATAAATACACGCAGACTACACAAAAAAATAAAATAAATACAGTTTGGAATGAATGGGAAAAAAAAGTGTCAGGTGCTATGAAATTTAATGAACAGTGCAACGTTATTATAGGTTGGTGTTGAAAAGTGACGGCAGAGGGACGCTTTAATTCATTAAAAAAAAAAAAAAAAAATTAAAAAAAAAATGCAGCAGCTGCAGACTTCTATCTGTGGCTCCCGAGTTGTGGAGGATTTTCAGACATTTCTTTTTTTTTTTTTTTTAGGATTCACTTTTTAAATTTTGCTACCTGAGGTCTTTGATTGACAGCGTTCCTCTGAAGTCCCTCAGGATCTCCAGCAGCACCCAGGACCAGTAGCTCCGGTAGCTCAGCTTCCCCAAGTCAGACAGAGGCTTCTCCGGAGAACCCACCGAGCTCTCCAGCTTCGACAGCTCGTAACCTGGGAAAAATACAAATCCAAGACGTTCTCATCGGTCCATCTGCAGATTATTTTCCTCTATCGATGCATTTGTTTAGTCTGTGAAATGTCAACAAGCGGAGAAAGAAGCTTCCTGCAGCCTCGTGTGACTCCTTCAAAATGACGTCGTTTCATCAGTTTCACATTAAGACCAAAAAAAAAAAAAGAAGCTAATTCTGATCTTTGAGAAGCTGAAACCAGAAAATATTTTGCAAAATGAACTGAACCGATGTTTAAAATCTCAGATGAGATTGGAAAACCAAAAATAAAAGCCGAGTCGGCGCCAGCAGTGAAACGAATGTCTGTACTTACTGAAAGCTATGAGGAACTTCCCGTAGCCGCGGCGCTGGTACGGCGGCAGCGTGAGAATACACGCCACGTTGTTCCCGTCCGGCGACTCTTTCTCCTGCGGAACAAAACCACAGACGGCAGCTGTTCGTGACTCAAGTCGTCGACGTCAGGAACGACGTGGCGAGGCCGCGGATCAGAACCTCCGACGGGGTCCACTTACTTTGGAGAAGTATCCGACGATGTGCGCCCCCTGCTTGTTGACCTCGGTGAGGATGTAGAAGATGAAGGGCTCCACGTCGAAGTAAAGTGTCTTGTGGTCCAGAAACAGCTTGGCGAGCAGACAGAGGTTCTGACAGTAGATCTGCGGACGAAAAGAAGAGGAGACCCGACGCGTTCAGAGCGATGCGGCGGAGGGGGGGGGGCCTTCAACGTGTACGGTTTTGTGCTCACCTTGTGGTCCCGCCCATCCACCTCGAACACCGAGATGTTGCTCCTCCTGTAGATCTCTTTGCCTGGAGGCTGCTTCCACTGGCAGTGCGACTGGAAGGGGGGGGGGGGGGGGGGGGGGGGGGGTGTCAAAGGTCAAAGGTCAGAGCTCTCGTATTGCTTATTTGACATTTTTCTGACGTCATCAGAAGATCTACATCCGCGGTTACTTCCCCGTTTGACCCGATCGCCGACGTATTCATCCGCCCGCTTTTGTCACTTCGTGGAGGCTCAGCAGCTAAACGTGACGGTTGGAAAACTGCCGACAGGCAGAAGACCTCCGTAGAAGAGAGGAATCGCAGCTGTGGAGCTACGACACGCGATCAATAAGTTCAGAGAGTTCCTGAACGCAGCGCAGTGATGCACGCGGAAGCAGCAGGAAGTAAACGACCTTCAGGGGGAAGTATTCGGGGGGGGGGGGGGGCTTCACCGTCCAACGCCTTAGAAGGCGCGTCAGGTCAGGAGACACCAGGTGGGCTTTTTCTTTTTGTGTCGCCGTGAATCCCGTCAACACCGAGTTCCCCCGGGAACCTTTCCAAGGGGAAAACAGTCGCCGCAAACCACCCCGATCTGTGGCGCCACGGCAACAGGGTTCATCGCTGCGCTGCGTTCAAGAGGAAGTCTCTGAACTTTTTTTTTTTTTTTTTTTTTTTTGATCACACCTCGTACAACTAATGAATCGGCAGCTTTGATAAACATTGTCGTCCCGGAGACGGGTGTTTTCACCAGCTCCCCACGGTCTCGCACACGTAAGCGATGAATACGCGGGTTGAGTCGGCCGGCTGGCAGGAAATTCCCAATTCATTTCAAATAAATGTCCTCTGGAGGTGTCGGATAGGTCGGAGCGAGCAACGTTGGCGTCGCTAAATAATCCGACACGATCCTTCCTTTTCTCCAAAGAAGTGAGGAACACGTTTCCTCCGCACTTCACAACTCGTCCTCATTCTTTGACCCAAACAAAAGAGAAAAGAAGAGCAGCCAAAAGTTTTACTCCGTTGTTTCTTCCGGTCATGACAAGTTGGACTGACCAGATGATGCCTGAACGTCTTCTCGTACTTCATGTACTTGAGGCAGTACTCGCAGATCCACAGCTTGGGCTGCTTGCCGTAGTCCTCGGGAAACGGCGAGAAGTACCAGGCGTCGATCTCAAAGTTCCCGATCTGGATCTTATCCACGTACTTCACTTTGGTGATCTGAGGGGGAAGAGACGAGGACGTGAGGTCCGGCGGCGGGAAATAACCAGCGGGGACTGGGCGTTAAAAAAAAAAGAAAAAGAAGAGAAAAGAAAAGAAACGAGAAAGTATTCAGAAATCGTCACGCACCGCCTCGTGCTCCTTCTCCAGAGCGGCCGTGGTCGGGTCCATCTCTGCGTACGTCTGTAAAAGACCCACAAAAAAAAAAAAAAACAACAAGAAGCTCCGTCAGATAAATGAAACGCGCCGAGAGCGTCGCAAACGATCGGCACGAAGTAACCCGGGCGTCTCTCTGACCTTCTGCACGTGGTTGATCTCGTCGTGTTTGCGCTTCTGGTTGCGAGTGATCTTCCTCTCGGGCTGTTCCCCCAAATCTCCGACGCCCCCGATCTCCGTGCTCTTCCGCACCGCGTCCTTCACCGTCTTGGTGAGAGCCAGCCGGGCCTTGCCGACCCACTCGTCCAGGCGCCGGTTGACTGCCGGGGGGAGGGGGGTGGATCGTCGTGGAGAGGGGAGGAAGAGGAAGAGGGGATGGAGGAGGTACGGTGGAAAATAATGAGGGACAAAAGAGAAGGAACACAAGGCGGACGCAATAATGGAAATTTAAAGGTCATGTAAAAAGTATATTTTATACTTACACCCTACGTAGTGAACGTAGAACTCCTCTCTGCCCTCCTGTTCATTCATTCGGAATTGAATAACCTCTGCGGTGTCTGAAAAATGTACAAAGTCCATCAATTTGATTTTATTTATACAGTGCCAAATCACAGCGCAGGTTATTTCATGGGCACTTAACACATTAAATTATATATAATTAATATATATATATTATTAAATTATAAAGAGAAACCCAACAATTCCACAATTCCCACGTAAAGCCAGGAGGGAAAAACCTCCAACCATCAGTTTTCGCCAGTAAATCTGCAGCACGAGATACCTTCCCACCAAACTCCCTTCAGATTTCCAAGACTTTAGTGATTTCTATCTTATTAGCCAACATACTTACTTAGTTACGTTTTATCAACTATTAAAAAACACACGTGCTGAAGTGTTCTTTAATTCGGTAAACACATAAGGACCCAAACTGCAGCGTTAGACTGTTTAATCAAGTGAAATATCAACTTTTAGAGACGACTCTTCTGTTGTTTACACCGTTAACGGTCTCATTATCGAAGCCGAATTTTCCAGAAAGCCCCGATAATCTTTGAGTTGAATTCCCGTTTTTTTTTGTTTTTTTTTACCGCCGATTAGGTTTTTAAAATAATCGGCGAAAGTTTGCGCTTGAAAATTCTAATCTGGAGTTTGGTGTGCGTTTTCTATCCCAAAACAAAAGGGAGTCTGCGCAATTTACGCAGCCAACATGTGAGTCCGAGGGGGGGGACATGTTCTTCACTCACGCCACGTCTTGTCGGCTCTTTGACATAAATACGTCTCTCCAATCTCCACCGACACCTCTTGCTCCCTGCCGCAGCCGAGCACTACTCCTTCCGGCATGTGCTGACTACCAGAGACCCCGGCTTCTCGGAGACGGCCGAGGGCCTCCGCCTCGTCCTCTTCCCCGCCGCTGCCGTTGGAGGAGCACGCAGCCGGGACGCTGCTGTCCAGTTCTCCCCGCTCGCTCTCCATGTGACTCGAGTCCATGTCCACGTCCATCCCGTGCTGGGAGTTCTTGTTGTGGTAGTAGCTCTTGTGAAAAGCGGTCCCGCCAGTCATTACAAACCGCACGCCTCTCCCGACTCTACGCAGTTCGTCCGGAGGGGCTGGTCTTCGACGATTTAAAAAAAATAAATAAAAAACGGCCAAGATGGCGTCGGTAGAACGTCGGTCCCGCCTCCTTCAACACCAAACAACTACATCTCCCAGCAGCCTTAGCGCGACGTTGCTCTAAAGTATTTTTCCTCTCCTTGTTCCTGGTTTTATCTCAAACACTGCTTGATTTTACAGAAAAATAAAGCCTGAGATAACAATACATTTAAATCATTTAAATTTAAATAATTGCTTATGTATTTTTTTTAATCAAGTCTTGAGCGCAAATTCAAGCCACAAACCAAAGTAATACTTCTTCAGAAATATACTTTAGCTCAAGTTTTGTCAAAAATTGGGGAAAATTTAATGCGAAAACTGTGTCAATGTAAATCCTGTTAACTTCTGTTATATTGTGCTTTATATAAGTGAGTTATCAAAAATCTACCACAATAAAAGTATAAACAGCCACATTTACTTTAAACCGTTTTTTTTATCGTATTATATTTGAGTGTATTTGATTATTTCTGATGCCACTTCACTCTATATAAATATATTCACAATGTATTCTATCATATAAACTGATTATGTGTTATTAAATATTTATGAGCATTAACCAGCAGAGTAAAAGTACTACATTTACCTGGTCTCCGTCTCCCGTCTGGTGCTCAGCGAAACGTTTCACTAAATTAAATCGCAGCGCCGTCAACATAACCACCAAATGTCACCAGATTATTGATGATAACTGCAAATACAGAGACTGTGACACTCTTGACACCCAGAGAGAATTTAATTTGTAGTTCTTTCATGTCATATTGCATCACAACAAGAAGCAGCGAACGTCTGTGTTTGATGTCAGTGCGCGCCGAAGAGCGGGGAGATGGCGACGTACCGGAGGACGGGCGGCGGCGACCGTCGTCTCCGTTGCAGGGCTTCGATCGATGCGGGCCGATAACGGAGGCGCACGCACGCTTGTTCATTGGCCCTCCTGTTGCCCTTTGTCATAGCACCTCTTCTTTCCCCCTCTCCCTGTCCACCACCCTATGGTGGGGGCCCCGGCCGTGACTCCGCCGGGGCCCTCCTCCTCTGCCGTACAGGTTGTTGGCCCCTCCTCTGCTTCTCGGCGCTCTACCGTCCCAGTGGTACCGTGCCGGTCCGGGGGCCCCGGCGTGTGGGGCAGACCGGTGAGGGCCCCGCCTCCTTCCGTGAACGCCGTGGCCCCCCGCGGAGTCCGCGGCGCCTTTCGGGCCTTCGTCCGGAGGAAGCTTCTCTTGTTGCGCCGCGAACACTTCGGTGTCAGGCCGACGTGATTCCTGGCTTCCGTGCATCTGTTGCCCCGGGTTACCCTGAGCTCCGGCTTTCATTGGTCCGTCAGAGCCATCCGAGGACAGAGACAGTCGGTCCAGGTGCTCTGTGATGGGGGGGGCTCTGCCGTGCTGGCCTCTGGACCGGCCCCCTCTCCTCGGGCCCCTCAACTGGTGCTGACGCCTCTGGCCCTGAACGCCTCTGCAGTGGGACAGTCCGGGGACAAACGGGTCCTCTCTGACTCCGGGTCCATCGGGGGACACGTTAGAGGCGGAGGAGGTGGGCGGGCCGGGGGAGACGTCTTCGTCCGGGTTCCCATTTTCAGCAGCAGGTGGCACCTGCAGGACTCAACGGGGATCAGAGTTAAAGTTCATATTCAACATGAAGAGACACGCAGGACAACGTGGTCCACGGTACTAAGCGGACATGTTTGTTCGTATCACTGCAGAGCAGACGGACACCAGGAGTTTTATAATGAGTCTGACGAAGACCAGGGAGACAACAGTAACCGTGGCAACGGAAAAAATTAATTCTAATCAAGAAATCGACTTAAATGTTTCTGAAGAAAACTCGGCTAAAAACATCGCAGAGGAAAACACATTTTCACCAAAAAACAAACCCTGTCGATGTCAAAACGAACATCGACCATGACAACAAATGTTTAAGTACAAAATACGATGTTATTAAGTTATTACACAGAATATAATAATTTGGAAACATTTAATTTAAAGTCCATCAGGAAGTCAAAACAGAAATCTGCAGCATTTGTTCCATGAATAGAATAGATGAAGAAGAAGAAGAAGAAGAAGAAGAAGAAGAAGAAGAAGAAAACAACTGATAAATCTGAGTTTCTTTTGTTTTTTTCCAAACCCCCGGTGAGTTCGGCCCCGTCGTCCTTTCTCACCTCGTTGATGTGGATGAGGAAGCGGTTCGACTCCACCTCGGGGTCGATGACTCCGCCTTTGGACCGCTGCTTCTCCAGCAGCTTCTGGAGCTCGAGGCGCTTCTGCTGGAAGTCCGAGCCGATCGCCGCCTCGTCCGGCTGCAGACACAAAACCCGCGTTCACGTTTGGACTTTTTTTTTTCCCCCTGAGCAGGTTTTTTTTTTGTTATTTTTTTTTTCTACCTCGGGCAGCTGAGGCACCGCCGCCGACAGCAGCTGATCCACGTCGTACGTCAGCGTCTCTCTGCACACCGGACACACCACCGTCAGCTCCTGTCAGAGGAGACCGGGTCAGCGCCGTCGGCCGTTAACGCTGCACTGTCCATTTCATTTCATAGCACCTGACAAATTTTTCCATTCATCCCAAACTGTATTTATTTATTTTTATTTTATTTGTCTGTATAGTCTGTGTGTGTGTGTATTTATGCATTGCCCTTATTTGTTTTTCTAAAATAATTATTTCTTATCCATCTTATTTCTTACACTTATTTGTAAACTTTTTCATATTGTGTGGGCCTTTTGTTTTTCTACGCTGCTGTGACGACCGAATTTCCCCACTGTGGGATTAATAAAGTCTAAATCTAATCTAATCTAATCTTAACGCTGCTGCTGGCGTCTCACCTGACAGTCCGCCTGGTCTCTGGTCTTGTCCTCCTCCAGCTCCTTCTCCCTCTGACGGAGCTCCCTCTCCGAGTGGCTGACGTAGCGGCCGAGGCAGTGCGAGTGGAAGTAGTGGTAGCAGCTGGTTTTGGTGAAGGTCTCTCCCTCCTAAAAAGAGACACAAACAGGAAATACGCTCACGATTATTTTTTTAAACGACGCAGGTTTCAGGAAAAAATAGTCAGGAACTATAAAGCAGCTGTTTATAGTGATTTCAAACAGGGTTTCGTTTCATTTATTTATTTTCGTTGGTAATTTGGGTCCTGACGGTTCGGGTTGTAAATTACAAGCTCGCTAAACAATGTGCAGACATTTGGAAAGATGCAAATGCGCCATGAATTTCTCACCAAGCGGGCCAACCGACAGTGACGTCACCCACCGGTTTGTAAACTGCCGTTCTGAAGCTTCGAATTCTGCATTTTAGCCCGTCGCCCTCTTGTTATTTTGGAGCCAGAAGTGACCATATTTGGACGAGCTGGGGAGGAGTGAGGGGCGGATCTGACGACACTATGCCCCCAAACAATGATAGCGAAAACCTGACTGCACCTCAGGCTTGTCAATCAAACAGCCCCGCCCCCAAACATATCTGTGTTTGAGTCCTAATATCGGATGAATGCTGGAATTGTTTTCAGAAGGAAACACTGATCAGAAGGAGGGAGTTTACTGAATGGGGTCATTGTTTAAAGTGGACTCAACGCTATTCTGTGAGCAAAATTTAAGTTTGGGTCTTTTTCTTTAATGCAATGAAGCGCTAACGTTACAAATTACGACCGGACCGACGTCGACCGTCTCACCTTGAAGCCGTAGAGGCAGATGACGCAGTTTCCATGAGGAATGTTGCTTTCAGTCAGGATTTCTTTTGCTTTCTGAAAAAAACCAAAAACCAAAACATTTAAAATGATGAATCCACTGAAATCATATAAAATTCTCTTGATTAACGAGGAAATTAAAAAAACGTGACACACTGAGACCTCAATGAGCTGATACAACACCGGCGAACCCAGACAGGACTGAGCCTCCAACTGGAGACACCTCCAAACGCTAAGAGACAAAAAAAAAAGAAAAAAGAAAAGAACACACACCGCGTTAACACCGAGACCGACCGGTCAGACAGGAAGTGATGCTGCCGATGAGTCGGCTCGTCACCTGCTGAGTTTATCGTCTGACAGCCCGCGGGGATTATGGATGGAGATGGCAGGAGAGGACGAGGGATACTGGACGTACAGAGGCGGAAACAGAGAGGCAGTGATTTAACAAGCTGCAGAAAATAATCCCAGAAACATATTAACGTATTTCAACAAGCAAACACTTTCGAAACAGAACCGACAGGTGAAACACGCAAACAAAAACAGCAAAAACAAAATATACATTTTGTCCAATTTTTTATTTTTTTTTAATCATATAGACACAATGAAAACTGTATTATCTATCACCTGCTGATCGAGGGTCAGCGTCAACGTGAGTCGGACGAACTGGGAGACGGAGTCCTCGGCCGTGGACGGGTACAGGACCAGGCTCACCTCCCAGCCCCTGCAGCAACAACACAACCAGCGAGCTTTAAACATCACAGAGACAAAAAAAAAAAAAAAAAAAAAAAGAAAACCCCGAGCGTCATCAGACGTCAACGGCATCGCTCATCTTCTGCACGACGACCCCGACAGGCTAAAACAAACCGTCCTGCTCTCTCTCTGCACACACAATCTCTCTCTCTGCCAAACTCCATTCAAAAATCTGTGGATTTAACAGTCTTTGCTTAAAACGCTGCATTTTACAAAACCCAGAGAAGGTTTTAGGATCTTAAAAGTAACCAAAATCATGAATTATGATTTGACAGAAGGAATCATAAAGTGGATGTCTGGAAGAATCTGGTGCAGACAGACCTGGTATAACATTAATTTTTTTTTTAATAAATATGATAGATAATAAGGCTTTTACAGGTCTTCTATTATCAGTATCATTGTCTACCTGTTTTGCACGAGTAAGCTAAAAATATATATATATATATGGCTTTTATATTGTAGTCTTTTAGCGTAGTGTAATTTCATAATGGAGGAAAACAACAGTCTTCAGAAGAAGAAGCTGAAATGTTGAAGAAGCATTCGGTACTTATGTGATGTGAACTTCACATAACGATCTTCATTACAAACTCCAACAGGTCTTCGTTGAATTTGAGCGCAGCCACAAGATGAAGCACCTGTCGGGAGGTGGATTTTCTGCTATATTTGGTGCAAAACTTCTAACATCTGTGCAAGTTTAATTAAAACGAACTGGGAGGGGAAACAAGAGAGGAGAACAGCTGGAGCTCCTCCAAAAAAAAAAAAAAAAAAAAAAAAAACTACATCCTGTGCAGGTGCCAAACTCTGATTTTACATCTTTTACTACAAAACGGCCTCCTCACACCGTCCTGCACCGTCACCCACACCCAAATGAACGAGCTTAATGCAGCTGGCCGCTAGCTCACCCGTCCTCCCTCCTGTCCACCAGCAGCTCGTCCAGGTAGATGGACTGCAGCACCTCGATCTCAGACTGCACGCTGCAGGACAAACAAACAAAAAGACAAACAGAAACACAGTCGTTACCGCGTGCGGCTGCTTCTCTGCGCCGGTTTTTAATTTTTAATTTTAATTTTTTTTTTTTTTTTTTTTAATAACCGGCTGACGGTTAGCATTGCTACACCAGAGCAGCGGCATTTCGTCTAGATTTTAACCCGGACCACGGCGGCCGTCTGGCGGGGTCAGACAATCCGGAGACCGAGTCGGACATCCGGAGGCTGTCACGACATTTACGGAGGTTTTAGAGGGAGAACTCGGACGCGTTTTCGACAGACTCACTCGCACTCCGCTGCCATCATGGTGTTTCTGGGGAGAGAAGCCGCAGATCAGCTGCCGCTAAAAAAACGGAAGTGGCGTCACACAAACAGACCTTCAAAATAAATTGCCTGGAGGCGAGAAAGCCTCTTTGAGACGCATCGACACACCGAACAATCACGTGCCAACGTCCCAAACCGAACTTCGGTACGGTTCTCAGGCGTAAAATCTAACTTCCTCCGGGTATTGAAACGTATATGTTAACTTGAGGAATTTATTTTGAATGTCTATACCGGAAGCATCCACAGCTGCTCGCTGTTGATTAATATTGAGTGTATATTGCCCTCTGGTGGTCACAGGGCGTAACAGCACAAGTTAGAAATGTACGCATCGGTATAATGATACAATAATCACACGACTGTGAACGTCAAAATAAAACCCCAGTGAGGAGATGACACGACCGAGGCTTGTTTTTAATAAAAATAAAATCATAATAAAAATAAAAATCAGAAGTAGAAGATGACGACCAATGTTTTAAAGACAGTGGCCCAATAATTAAATGTTAAAATGCTATTATTTTAATATTTAATTGGAACAGGGTTAATATTCAGAATATACTCCAGTACAGTAGATGGCAGCAAGCACTCTGAGCGTTGGTTTGTAGTCCGCCAGGAAAACCAACGAAGAAGACGACGACGCAGAAGAAGAAGAGAACCCGCGATACGATAGGAAAGACTATGTAGTGTTATTTCAAATTAATAACAGAAGGCTGAAACTGATTTGAGCAATTATTATTACTTTAGACATGAATAAAAACCCGCCGAAGACATTATGGGTTTTTATATATTTCCGCGTGTGACATTATAAATCGACAGAACCACCCGAAGTTTAAATGTTGTATTCACGCAAGCTAGTTCTGCGTTTGTGAAGAAAGTCTTAAGAAAATGGAGGAAACTGCGATGGAACCGGACTCGGTGGAAATGTCTGGACCCGGACCGCATCACGGGGTCGCTGATGCCTGGGAAACGGTCACTACAGCCCTGGTGAGTCGGGGTTAACACGGAAAGACCCGGGGGCCAGCATGAAGTGAAGCGCTGTCGCCGAACTCCATTCAACTAATTGACGATTTAAATATAAATTCACTGTAGCGATGATCTACATTTAGCAGGACATGAGCTGGGACAGGGAACTAGTCAGCAGGAGTATTCGGTTCAGTTCGGCATACGTGTGCTGATGTTTTTCTTTTATTTGCATGTTCTTGCCTTCATCATGAGCTTCTGTCTGTGCTGTTTTGTCTTTGCTCAAACCAACATAAACCGAGACTAACTTTTAAAGTTTGCTGCCAAAAGTTTAATGAAACAAGTTTTTATCAGAGAACAGGAGCGTCTGGGCCAGACAGACTCACGTGAGTTCAGATATCTTGTTGGAAAAGCAGACAAATGACCTCAAAGTGCCAAAATTCAACCATGAAAAGAGGCAACTAGTCCGTAAAAAGACTTGAATAAAATCATATGATTTTGAGATGCTAAATGAAGCAGAAGGCGGCCTTTAAAGAAACCTATTCAGGTTCCTGTGAGTCTGGGATGGAGCCCGTCCTCTAACCCTGTGTTCTGGTCGTGTTCAGGTGTCCCCCCGCGGCTCGGTACCGGAGCAGGGCCTCACGGACTCCCTGGTCCTGCTGTGCAGTCACGGTCTGGGCCGCCTGCTGGCCGGCTGGCTGCTGGAGACTCTGCAGATGCGTCTGTCGTCCTCCGTCGTCCCCGAGTTCTGGTCGGGACTGAAACAGCCAGAGAACGAGCTGGAGGAGCGGGACCGGGCCTGGGTTCTCCTCAGGGCCTTTAGGACTCTGCTGGACCGGCTGGACCCGTTCCTGGGTCAGTAGAAAAGATGAAGACTCGATGTTTGTGTTGAAGTCCGCAGCGTCTAAACGTCTCTTCTTCTTCTGTCAAGGTGGTCTGGAGAGACTGGGGACGTGGCAGGACGAGGGCCGCGGTGGTCTGTGCGGCCCGGGGCCCCGGGCCCTCCTGGACCGGGCCTTCACCACCATCAGGGCCCTCCTCCTCTTCTCCCCGGCGCCGGTCCTCCAGGAGCGCGTGCTGGAGTTTTACAGCCGGACCTTCTCCGTCTACATGAGCCAGGAGGGACAGAACGAGGACGGGGCCGAGGCCCCCGAGGGCCCCGAGGGAGGAGTCTGTCCGGGCTGCGGGGTCCCGACCCGGCGGTGCTGGTGCCGGGAGGCTCTGGAGCAGCTGCAGGAGCTCAGCCGCATCCTGTGAGTGGATCCGAGGAGAAACTGATGGATTCAAATATGTTCAGACTCGCGCCGAACAAACAAGGAGATCATAAATAAAAACCATCAATGACGAAAATAAGTCAACAAGTCAATATGTAAATAAAGAAGATTAAGAAAATGAGTCAATCCATAAAATAGGTCCATAATTAAATGAATAAAGTCAATAATTTAATAAATAAGAAATCAATATATAAGTAAATAAATCATCACCAAATATGTCAGTAATATGTAAATATATAAGTTGATATGTCAATGAAGAAATAAGTCAGTAAGTACATAAATATGTCAATAAGTCAACAAATACATGAATAAAAAACATTAGTGAGGAAATAAGTAATTAAATCCATCAATATAGATAGTTACAAAAAAAATGAGTAAAAATGTAAATCGATAAATAAAGTAAAGAAAAAGTCAGTAAGTCATAAAAAGGTTAATAACTAACTAAATCAAAGCCAGTAGGTAAATAAACAAGTTAATTAATAAATAAATACTTTGACTGAAGTTTGAACATTAAAATGAAGGTGAATTTATTTATTTTATTTAGTGAACGACTTTGACGTTTTGATTTTTTTTTTAAATTATTATTTATAATTAAATAAATAAAAGCCGAACTGCGATCATGATGGAGACGCTCCTCCATCACTGAACCAAACAAAGACGACAAACTGTTATTTTCAGAACTGCATTTCCTGTAGTCCATCATGTCGTCTCTGATGAATCAGCGTTGGGGAGAATGAACTGACGGACGTGTGTCGGCAGGTCGAGGCTGCAGCTGCTGGAGTGGGTCAGCTCCGAGGCCGTCACCTCCATCCTGCACCGGCTCATCGAGCAGCGGATGGAGCAGCACTGCCGCGGCGAGTACGAGCGCTCCTTCCTGCTGGAGTTCCAGGAGGTGAGACGTCCGCCGGTCTCTCCGCCGCCACCGTCGCCACTTAGCTGCTCCTTCAACCTGTGTGTGTGTGTGTGTGTGTGTGCGCAGTGGTTGGAGCTGGTGCTCGGATGGCTTAGCAAAGTGTTCGTGGACGGAGACGGACCAGGCCCGGCGGCTCCAGGAGGTCCCGGTTGTCCCAGTGGTCCCGGAGGTCCCGGTTGTCCTGGAGGTCTGGGAGGTCCGGGCTCCGTCTTGAAGCAGTGGAGGTGCCACATGCATCAGTTCTTCTGCCGGATCTACGTCAACATGAGGATCGAAGAGCTCTTCAGCATCATCAGAGGTGAGATGATGAAGATGATGGTGATGATGATGTCGTCGTCGTCGATGTCACACCGACCGACTCCAGGCCCGAACAGTTCGCCACGCATCCCCGAGGCTAGCTCCGAGCTACGACCTGTGTTTCCACGGTAACACTCAGTGGCACCTGCTCACAGAGATGAGAACCACAATGTGTATAAAATGTGCTTTAAAGTGTAGTACCACTGAGGGCCACCAGGGGATCCAATAGACTCCCATTGAAAAAGCATCAAGTTCTCTCCTGAAATACAAAGTCAATAAAGTCTTTCGCTAAAGTTCCTCCTTCTAGATTTTTCTCGGATATTTTCGTGACTTTAAAAACAAGTTTTTCGAAACTTCTCTTTCAGATTTCCCAGAATCCAAAGCTGCGATCGAGGATCTGAAGTTTTGTCTGGAGAGAACGAACCAGCGTCAGCAGCTGCTCACGTCGTTAAAATCTGCTTTTGAGAGCCGTCTGCTGCATCCGGGTCGGTTACTGCTCCGTGTTTCTGTTCCTACACGTGTTCAAATCAACACGCAACATTTAATGAGTTCCTCATTTTTATTTTCACTCCGTGATCTACAGTGAAACATGTTTTCATCACGTTAATTAACGTTTAAAGCAAGCGGAAGGAAAATAATCATGAAAACAAAACAGCAAATTTAAAGCAGAATATTATCATACATGTATATAAATGCACATATGTCTTTACATTTAAACTGCTGTATGTTACAACATGAAAAAGAAGTAAATAAGAAAAAATAAATAAATAAAAGAATAAATAATATTATGGCTAAAGAAAATTTTAAAAGTGTAGAATACACAAATAAATGATGAATGAACTTTGATACCAATAAGTTAATAAATAATTTTTGTTTTCAATATTGAAAAAAAATGGAGGACCGTGAGTCCTGTCTCGTGTGACTGTAAAAAAAAACAAAAAACAAAAAAACTTTGGCTTTAAAAGATAATTAATGTCACCTAAGCTAAGAAACTTAAAATTCATGGTGTGTTTTTTTTCCTACAGGCGTCCACACGTCCGACATCCTCACGGTTTACATCTCGGCCATCAAAGCGCTGCGAGAGCTCGACCCGTCCATGGTCATCCTGCAGGTCGCCTGTCAGCCCATCCGCAAGTACCTCAGGTAAACAAACAAACAAACACACACACACACACAGATTAAAATGAAAATGTTTCTGGTAAAAAACAAAAAAAACACAAGGCTCAAAGTTTATGTTGAAGCAATTCCTTGATCTCCCGTGGTGCGTTCAAGGACTCGCGAGGACACGGTGAGGCAGATCGTGGCCGGTCTGACCGGCGACGCGGAGGGCTGCACCGACCTGGCGTCCGAGCTGTCCAGAGGAGACCCGGTGACGCTGGAGATGCAGGACAGCGACGAGGAAGGCAACGACCCGGAGGACTGGAGTCCGGACCCGACCGACGCCGTGCCCGGTCAGTGAACGCGTCACGTGTGAACTAACCCGCCCGCGCGGAGCTGCGGGAGTTTTACTCTTCTTCTTCTTCTCCATCAGATAAAATGGGCTCCAAACGCAGATCGTCTGACATCATCAGCCTGCTCGTCAGCATCTACGGCAGCAAGGACATCTTCATCGACGAGTACCGAGCCGTGCTGGCCGACCGGCTGCTGCACCAGCTCAACTACAACACCGCCAGGTACCGCGGAGGACATTGAACGCATCTCAAATCACACTTTAAAGCCACGTCACAGAACTTATAGGCAACGACTCCCGTTTCAACTTTACACACGATTTAAGATTTGGAATCCAAACAGGGGAAAAAAAAAAAAAAATCAACCAAAAGCTTTTTGAAGTGTAAAACTCAGATTTGTTTTTATTCATATTTATTTCCACGTAGCTCCACACAGGAAGTCGTGTGTAAAGTGGTTTTCTTTTGTTTACGAGCTGCACGACTCCTAACGACGTCGTCACGTTCCTGCCGTCGTGTGTTTTCAGGGAGATCCGTAACGTGGAGCTGCTGAAGCTGCGGTTCGGAGAGTCTCACATGCACTACTGCGAGGTCATGCTGAAGGTGAACACGCTCCCATTAAAAGGAGTTTTCTACCTGTTAAAGGGGAGTTTTCTCCTTCCAGCCGCTCGTGTCGGAGTTGTTGAGTTGTCGGGTTCTCTTGTAAAGTTCTGTCGTAACGACTTCACTGAACATTTTTAAAACCCCGATCGCGTGATGAATTTCTCGCCACGAAGAAGGTGATGGTGACGATCGTCGTCTGTCTCTGCAGGACATGGCCGACTCCCGCCGCATCAACAGCAACATCCGGGAGGAGGAGTCGAGGCTGAGCGAGGAGGAGCAGCCGCCGCTGTCGCTGTCCTCCATCATCCTGTCGTCGGAGTTCTGGCCTCCGCTGAAAGAGGAGAAGCTGGAGCTGCCGGCCGTCGTCTGCCGGGCCATGGAGGCGTACACGCACCGCTACGAGAAGCTCAAGGTGGAGTCACGCGATGCTGCTGTGGGCGGAGCTCGTTGAAATGTTCTTGAATTTAGCGACGTTATAATGCAGAAGTCGGCACGGTGAAACGAATCGGATCGGTCGTCCCCTTCGTTTGAGGTCGTTCAAGTCTGACTGGTGATGCGTTCAAGGACGCTGGGGAAGCCGGGTGGGAAACACGGAGCTTTTGGATGGCAGACAACTTTTAATTCCCGTACGGTCAAGTGTCCTTGAACACACCATCACAAAACGACTTTTCTGTTTATTTTCAGTGGAGTTTTTAAAACTCGTGTTCCGCTGCGGCGTCTCCGTTTGTGTCCTCGTGGGCGGAGCTTCTCGTGCTGACCCCGCCTGCCCCCCTCTCCCCCTGTGTTTTCCAGGCCATGAGGACACTGAGCTGGAAGCCCCACCTGGGCTCCGTCACGCTGGACGTGGAGCTGGAGGACCGAACGCTCTCCAACCTCACCGTGTCGCCGATCCACGCCGCCATCATCCTGCACTTCCAGGAGAAAAGTAGGTCGACGTCTCGCCCGTTTACTGAAACTCGAGTCACGGCTCGGCCTCTCTTTGAGGTGGGATCATCATCATCATCATCATCGGCGCCGCCGCCGTCTTCTTCTTCTTCTCCTTGTCCTCCCGTCAGGCTCGTGGTCGCTGGAGGAGCTGAGCGTGAAGCTGGGCGCCCCGAAGGAGCTGCTGCACAGGAAGCTGGCGCTGTGGCAGCAGCACGGCGTGCTGCGGGAGGAGGCGGGCGGGCGCTACTACGTGGTGGAGACGGGCTCGTCCAAGGAGAAGCTGGAGCGAGGCGTGATGCTGATCGACAGCGACGAGGAGCGCGACTCCAACACCACCACGCAGTCGGAGCAGAGGGAGGAGAAGCTGCAGGTGAACGACGCTCGAACTCGGCACGGAGTCTGGAGAGGGCTGAGATTTCATTCACAGATTAGTTATAAATGTTTTACCTGATTTTAGATCAAACTCGTAGATGGAATTTAAAATAACATATTACAGTTTATTGATTAGTTAATGAAATTATAATTGATATTAGCGCTGCAGCTAATTTCACTATTAATTAGTTGGCCGATTATTTTCTGCAGATATTTAAAAGCTGGAACATAAAAATGTGCAGATTTTAGCTTAAGAATAACTGATGGGCGATCGAAATCAGAACCAGTTATAGTTTCTGAACTGCAGCTACCTGCTGCGTGAAATTTTTAAACATTAAAAACGCGCATTACATTTAAGGTCCCACGTTATGTGGAATCCAAAAATACTCAAAATACTCGATTTAGACCAAAAAAAAGTAAAATTCTCACGTTTAGGAAGCTGAAATCGTTAATTATTTAAATGAACTCAAATGATTAATCATTCAAACGGTTTCAGATTCATTTTCTATTGATCGGTTAATCAGCTCAAATTGATCTGATAGAAAAATAACAACTGTAAACATGTCCTCACTAATGTCCTCACAAAGATAGACGTACGAGTAAATACGCGCCTACATACAGTAAACAGGAAGTGACTCCTCCCTGCGTGTCTTCCTGCAGCTCTTCTGGGCCTACATCCAGGCGATGCTCACCAACCTGGACAGCATGACGCTGGACCGCATCCACTCCATGCTGAGGATGTTCGTCGCCACGGGCCCCGTCGTCACGGAGATGGACGTCAACGAGCTGGAGGCCTTCCTGCAGAGGAAGGTCAGGGAGCATCAGCTGATGATGTCGGCGGGCGTCTACCGGCTCCCCAAGTCCACCTGAGGGAGAGAAGGAGGGAGGGAAGGCGGCGCGTTCGAGTCCGTCAGAAGAGCGTGGGAGTTTCCGGTGTTCTGCTGGAACACGCCGCTTCAAATCACAAACACATCAGCTGACACATCAATCAAACACGTTTCACAGACAGGAAATAAACTGAATGAAACAGGAGTCAGTCTGGATTTACTGGATGTTCCAACGTGACCTGAACGCAGCATCTGGCGGGTTTGTTTTTCAAAATAAAATCACTGCTGCAGGTCAGTACAGACTGTGTTGATGCTGCAGCTGAAATACATTTTTATTGGTTCGTAATTTGCACGTTTTCATTTTATTTTCTGCCATTTTTTTACTTTTACTTTAAATTTCAACATCTTCATCTTCCTCCCTGCTTTTATTTTGATAGTTTCAAAATATAATCTGGAAGGAACTTTAAATCCAGTTTAACATGTATCTGAAGTTATTTCACCCCTCAGAGTTGGATCGGTGCATCTTAAACTAAATTTTGCTGAAAACTTAACGACTTGAAAAGAGGATTGTTTCCACGGTTTTCATCATGAAGGAAAAACATTTTTATATGAATTTTTTTTATCATCTTTTATTTTTCCATTTAGTTTCACATGAAGCACATTTCTGTCTTTATTTGGACACAGATTTACATTAAAAGACGAACACGTCTGTTACTGGCTTCACACCTGCTCAGGTAACAGTTTAGTCCCACGCTTCCCTTTCAGAGGTTAAACACACGAGTTAAAGGAGGAAAATTAAAACGCGAGTCGAGTCTGAAGAAGGACAAAAAAAACCCGAAACTGTCCTGATGGCGGTGCAGTGAGGGGGCGGGGTCACAAGACCTTTCAAAAATAACGTGTTCATCCGCGGCAGAGCCTGAATGTAAAGCTGGAAACAGTTCGTGGATTATTGATTGGTTTCTACGGAGGCCCCCGAGGGACACAGCTTTACGTTTCCTCTGATCGTTCCTGGTTTTAAAGGCTGCAGCTGAAAGTGAATCCGATCTGATCGGATCCGAATCACCGCTGCAGCTCGACCGAAACTACTCGAACCAGTTTTCAGATGTTCGGGAGTTTCAGGACGACTGCGGCAGCTTGTCTAAACTAAAATCTACATTTTTCCGTACTCCGTCACGTGACCGTAAAAGATGACACGGCACCCTCTGGTGGCCCGACGGGAGTATTACACACGTTGGCTTTATACGGGGGGGGGGGGTAAAAACGGGTCGGGGATTTTCAGGGCGTCGATTACGTTAACGATTAAATCCCACGCGTCTCCTCGTGGACCGGTTTCGCTCATCAGATCTACGAACGGCTTTGTGCAGTTTAGTGAATCGGACCGAGAACGTTAGTACAAAAAAAAAAAAAAGTTGATGAAAAGTGTGAAGCCCAGTCTGTCGTTAACGGTCGACCCGCTCCGTCCTCGGGGGGGGGGGGGGGGGGGGTGGTCCAACAACAGAACAGAACCTCTGCGAGCTCCAGTTAAAAAGCAGAAACGTGAGAACGGCCCTGTAACTCCTTCCGAGCTGCCGGCCGTGGATCCGCCAGCTGCAAACGTTCAGTTCGTTCACTTATCTCGAGGTCCCGGCGCCGGCCCGGCCCGGCCCGAAGCTCTCCGGAGCGCCTCAGCAGCACTTCTTCCCTCTCTTCCTGCGGTCGCGGTCCCGCTGGGCGTTCATGTTCACCGTGTCCTTCTCCCGCTCGCGCTCCCGCTCCGCTCGGTTCTGGCTCTGCTTCTTGGCCCGGAGCACCATGTGGGTGAAGGCCATGAACATCTGGGCAACGAGACGACACGTGCAACACGTCAGCAGACCGAAAGCTTCTCAGAGTAAACAACAACAACAAAATATATTTTCTACACGCCAGAAAACTTCCTGTTTCCACAGAACCAACTTCAGGGTCCAGTTCTGCTTTTAAATCATCTGAATCATGAAAAGCACAAAAACAAACTCCTCCTCCTCCTCTTCCGCAGAGCTGATGTTATTAAAATCCTCAAACATCACATTAAAATGCTTTCCTTCCTGTAAAGCTGTAACCAAGGTGCTGCAGCATCCTGTTACCGTGACAACAAGAGAAAACAGACACTGCTGCAGCAGCACAGTCGCCAGAACAGAGAGAGAGCGAGAGAGGCAACACAACGCTGCCACCGTCAGGTCACACTGTGAACTGCAGCACCGTCATCTGATTTCCGTCCATTTCTGGAAAACTTCTGTTTCTAACGACCCGAAAAACATGAAAGATGAAACCTTTACAACATTTTCGGGATATTTTGACACAAAAACGCAGCGAAAGAAACAGTTTGAGGAAGACCCGGTTTTTAAACGAAGACATGAACAAGCTGACAATTATCAAAAACAGTGATCGTAACGAACAAACCAAACGTGTAACAACGGAGTTAACTCGAATTTTGAAAACAGGAAGTGCTCGTCTCCACGTACCTCCTCTACGTTGATGTTTTCTTTGGCACTCGTCTCGAACACACGGACGCCCACCGACTCCCCGAAACGCATTGCATCGTGGGTATCCACCTGTTTCCTGGCTGGGTCGTCGTTCTTGTTTCCCACTGAGAGAGAAAGAAAGAAAGAAAGAAAAACAAAACCTTTAAAGCTGTTGCTGCAGCGCCCCCTGCTGGGTGGACGACTACAGTCTGAATTACTGACAACTTCTAAAACACAAACACGTCGGTTTGAAAAAACTTTCATAATTAATAAAAATATTGATGTTCATTTTTATAAATATTTAAATATAATGTTTTCTGTGACGTGTTTACTCCGATTCAGGTTAACGTCTCGGAAGCGCCTAATTAATCAGATATTGATATTATTGATCAGATATTGATATTGTTGATCAGATATTGATATTATTGATGGACTCTGTGACCCACCGAGGATCTTGCAGACGGAGTCACAGTTCTGGGAGATCTCGTTCAACCACCGCTTCACATTCACGAAGGACTCTGGATTGGTGACGTCGTAGACGATGATGACTCCGTGGGTGTTCCTGTAGTACCTGCAGAGGGACGGGAGGAGTGAGGAGTGAGGAGAGAGGAGTGAGGAGAGAGGAGAGAGGAGTGAGGAGTGAGGAATGAGGAGTGAGGAGTGAGGAGAGAGAAGAGAGAAGAGAGAAGAGAGAAGTGAGGAAAGAGGAGAGAGGAGTGAGGAGTGAGGAGTGAGGAGAGAAGAGTGAGGAGTGAGGAGAGAGGAGAGAGGAATGAGGAGTGAGGAGAGAGGAGAGAGGAGTGAGGAGTGAGGAGAGAGGAGAGAGGAAAGAGGAGAGAGGAGTGAGGAGAGAAGAGTGAGGAGTGTTTACGTGGAGGTGATGGTCCGGAACCTCTCCTGACCCGCGGTGTCCCAGATCTGCAGCTTCACTCGCTCCCCGTCGATGTCCACCGTCCGGATCTTGAAGTCCACGCCGATGGTGGTGATGTAGCTGCCTGCAGGGGGGCGGAGCTTCACGGGTCAGAAGGACACGCAGAGAGCAACACACACACACAACACCACACACAACACCACACCACACCACACACACACACACACACACACACACACAACACACACACACACACACACACACACACACACACACAAAACACACAACACACACCGCCCTGCAGCCGCAGACATGTTGGGGCAGCTCTGATCAACATGATTAAAACACTCACCGGAGAAGGAGTTGTCTGCGAACCGGAGCAGGAGGCTGCTTTTCCCCACATCTGAGAGCAGAGACAACAGGAAGCAGATTAGTGAGCAGAAACACTGCTTTTTAAAATGGAGGTCACGGTGACCTTGGACCCCGCAGGTCCTCAGAGGTCCCCCGCTGCGGTAGGACGAAACTATTTCTACAATCGGAGACGTCGTGTTCGAAAACGGCAGCGCGATTCAAACGAGACGTCCTCGAGCGGCGGGAGGTCGTTACCACGGCAACCCGTGCAATGTAGGTCGTTGACGTCTGGACAGTCTGTCCTGAAGATCTGATCGGAGGTCGGATTCACCTGCAAGTTTCACTTTTCATCGGCCTACAAACAGCTCAGCTTCGTGATGAAGCTGCTCATTTCTCCATCATCATCATCATCATCATCACCACCACCCTCCTCCTCCTCCTCCTCCTCAGCTGATAAAAACCTGTCTGAAGGTCACTCAGTGTGAACCTGATTCATGAACCTCCCGCAGATCAAACAGCTGTTCAGAGTTTCTCATCATCAACTGACCCGAAATCAGCAGCTGCTTCAGAAAATTAAAAGCCAACCCGTTTGAACATTTCTTCGATGATGCTTCGGTAGATGGTCTCTGCTTGTTATCAAGGCTGAAATAATAGAAAAACTGGAGCCGTCTGCTTCATCTTTGGGACAGAAGACACAGGAAGTAACAGATCTGTAGTTCTGTGACCAAAAACAAACCAAGTTCGAACCAATCAGAGCAGAGCTGTGTCATCAACGAGGAAGTTCTCAGTAAAACTCAGAAAACTGCAGCAAAGTTTTAACATCATGTGACGTTTTGCGGCGCCGCCTAAAGTCGGACAGAACCTCTACCCATCATGCACTGCTGTAGGACACTGCATTAGTTAGAAATACAGCAGAATGACCCTTTAAATTGTTATGCATCTTCCAGGACTCCTGAAAGTTTAAAAAAAAAAAAAAAAAAAAAAAAAAAGGAGTGTGAATGTACTAACTGGAGTCTCCGATGATGAGCAGCTTAAACAGATGATTGTAGTCTTTTCCCGCCATTCGGACGGCCTGGCGCTGAATTTCCTGGTAGCTCTAGTCTCATAGGAGGAGGAGGAGACGGTCCTTCTTCTTCTTCTTCTCTCATCAACGTGCAGCGTTGTCACAGGTGCTCCTCTGCCGACGCGTCCAGCTGCAGCTCAGACGGCCTTGCGGTGGATCTGCAGAACAAGCGCTCTTCTCCCTGCACAGCTGCACGTCTGTGATTCATGCTGCGACCGGCAGCGTGGTTTCACCTCGGTTCCAGTTCCACCTAGTGCTGCTGCTGCGGGGCGGGTCAGGGTGGGTGGGTGGGTGGGGGGGGCGGGAGGGTTCCAGATCACCCACGGCCCGGCGGACTCTCCCTCCTCCTCTGGCTGTAGGCCCACGCCTCACGTCTGGGGATCCAGGATGGATGGATGCGGCCGATCATGAATTCCCGCCTTTATGACGCCATCCCTTTTTTTTTTTTTTTTTTTTTTTTTTAATTAAAAAGAAAAAAAGGCCGAAACTGAGCCGTTCCTCTTTTTCACTGCAGCTCAGCGGACGCTCCTTTAAAGTCGACCGCCGTGAGTCACGCCTCGGTTCCTCTGGTGGTCGAGTGAAAAGTCGCCCGTTCCCTGTTTACCGGCACAAGGGCGCCTCTCTTGCTTCTTTAATCCTGGATGCTGAGAAGCAGAAGACAAACAGCACGTTAGACTAAAACTGTGATCAGCAGGTACATTTCGATTGCGGTGTGCAGCCTGTACCCCTGTGCCTCCCTCCCAGTGGTCAAACAACAGCTGAGTCACTAAATATAACTTCCTCATCCTGCTTTATTCCCCCCCCCCCACAGTCCCTTCACTCAGCTGGGACCACCAGGTAGCATCAGCCAGAGGCTCCCCGACAGTCACACTGTCCGCCTTTAACGAATCTGAACTCATGAGGGGAAACACTGGAGATCAACTGGACAAGGTCGGGACAGTTTTCCATGGAAACAGGAAAGGCTGGCTAATGCCAGCTAATCCAGCCCCCAGTGCGCTGTCTTGTCCGCGCGCGGAGGCCAATGCAAATCTCTCCTTTAAATAATAGCAATTTAATGATTCTTGAAGTTACAGAAAATGTTAATAGCCTAAACAATAAAACGCCACACTTTGCCAAGTGTTGTATTGGTTATCTTTCATTCGGCTCACATTTAGTTTCCCAAACTGCCATTATTCCGATACAGATACATCAGATTTGAGACACTGTTTAAGCCATTTGCGCCAGACTTGTACCGTCCCTTTAATGGAGGACAGCTGTGTAAGGGTTCAGCAATTTAATCAATATAAGTTTACCTTAGTGCGACACTATGCAATTATAGATGCCGAATTTAAATATAAAACATAACGTTCGCGGAAAATGTCCAGAGTTATGTTTAATATGGAGGTAAAACTCCCACCGACAGACACCGATTTCTTGCCCATATTTTGAACGCAGTTTGGCCTGAGATTGCACGAACGTGACAGAAGCGTCAATCAATAGCTACAAGTCGTTGATTCCAGAGACAATAATAGTTTACGAGCCTGGTTGAACTACACTTTCCACCAGTGACCATTCAACGGTGAAGTCAGTCGGTCTTAGGACCCGCGACCCGGACAACACCGTCAATATGTCCCTTTGAACGACCCCGTTCCACGGTAACGACGCACCAAACTCCCTGCGTAAATCCATGTATTTTCCCTGAAATTCAACTTAACAAATGCTGCTCATGGCATTTGAGGTACTTGTGTGGACATGTGAATACCTACGTTTACAAGTTCTTCAATTCGGCACACGTTAAATAACGTAATGACTTTTACGGATGTTAAAATCACAGTTTGGCCTCAACGGTCACAACTTTTTAGCTGCCTTGACCGCTTCCCGGTGGGCGGTAACACGGGAACAGAGTGAAACTGCTAAATAAATACAAATTCATCGACATTAAGAGCTTTATAATGCAACCGAAGTAACGAAGGATCCATAACGAATCATAAACGTGTTGGTTTGTGTTTGGTACGGCCGGTGCTGCAGCCGACAAGCAATGAAAAATGAAAACGTGCGGAATTCTTTATCCAGTCTGGAGTGACGGGTGTCTGGGCCTGAAACCGGCCCGGCAGGAAACTTCTCGCTCCTCGGAGAAACTTTGAAGCAGCCACGGATTTGAGAACTTACTCCGGTCCTCCGGTAGACTCGGTGCTCGGTCGGCGGGTCGTGTTGTGAGCAGGCCCGCGGTAGAGGCTGGTTGTGTCCTGGAGGAGTTCGCTGGAATCGCGGCTCCGGTCGTAACGTCTCCCGGAGTCGGCCACACCTGACTGCCCGCAGCTGATGACCCACTCTCATCATCTGATGCCGCATTCAGGGAGAGTGGGACAAACGGGCACCGTGATTCCAACTCGGGGCCGGATTTACAACGACAGTATGTTTTTTTTTTTGTTTTTTTTTTTAATGGATAATCTGGATGTTCATAAATCTTCCATGTTGAATTATTCACGTGGGAAAATAATCCTGTCTGTTGTGAATTCTTCACGGACAGAGACAACACGGTTACGACGCTTTTATCTTGAAATTTTATTTTGACGCCGCGAACTGTTTCCGCTTCCGGTTGCGCTAATCGTATACACTGCGCAGGACCGACAGTATAGTCAGATCGAGTCATTGATGGTGTAAGTCAGAGTACCGTAACTTTGGATTTATGTGGTAAAACGGTTCCGTTTATAGCTGTACTTATGCTCTTAAGTGCATTTAGTGTTTTATCAAATGATTAATAAACAAATTAAAAAAAACTTCATCTTGCGGCAACTATTATTTTAAGTTAGAGACATTGGTGAGATTTATGACTTTTATTTTGAAAGACTTGTATTTCGTCACTTCCTCTTAAAGTCATTGGAAGTGTTGCTTCACCCAAATTAGTCAAAGATCCTCTGACGTGTTTTGTTCCTTTATTGTAGTGATTTTTATACATTTTACTGTGAACCTGAAGTGATGTGGAAGTTTTCTGATTTAACTTCTTCCTACAAAAAAAAATCTATAAAAACAGCAAATTTCCCAAAAAGCTTTGGTTTTGAATTGAATTAGTTTGGTTTGTAATGACAAAGTCAGATATTCTCACTGGCTTCATCATCAGAGATGCTTTTATTTTGCCATCCCACAACAGAGCAACGAAACGGGAAAAACTCCACACAAATAAAATGTACAATTGCCTTTATTATTATTATTACTATTAATCATTTTCAACAAAGAAATGAACCACGTTTGAGTTTCCGCTCACATTAAATGGAAATGCCGAATCCGTTACGAGATAATAACCAAAATACAGACAGCTGGTATCTACATGGAAACGGACGGGACAGAGGGGCAGAGGGACAGAGGGACAGAGGGACATGTCATCGGACTCCTCAGCTCAAACAGAAATGTACAGCAGCCTGGCGGCGTCGCCTCGACGGTCACGCGGTCTGACCGCCGCCTCCGGAGTCCGTGCTGTTCAAAACACCACAGAAGAAGAAGAGGAAGAGGAGGAAGAAGAAGTGAGGGCGTCTGTGAGGTCACTTCCTCCTCCTGCTGCTGCCGCCGGACGAGCGGCTCGGCGACGGTCTGCTGCCGCTCCTGTCGGGACGGAGGAGAAACAAGAGCGCCGTTTCAGAGATGACGTCATCGTTTCACGGTTAAATGCACATAAAACTTTAGTATGTTTTTTACAAACCCGATAAACCTCCAGCTAAACACCATAAATATCAGATATTTGAGCCCGTTTTGATTTCTTAAAAGTTGCTACGGGATGTTTGTAAAGTGGTTGAGCAGCTACAGACCTGCGGCCGGGCGAGGAGGGTGCTGCCCTCATGTGTCTGGGAGGAGAATAACTGAGAGAGCGAGAGTCTCTCAGCGAATCAGCCGGCACCCGGCGAGGGATGACGGGACTGAAGGAGGAAACACAACGACGGCGCATTAATAGTCACATTAATTAATAATAATAATAATTATAACGTTATAATATAACAATGTTGACTATGACATTATAATATAACGTTAACTATGACGTTATAATATAACAACGTTAACTATGATGTTATAATATAATATAACAATGGTCTATCGGAAATACCAGCTGCTGTGTTTTCTTTTTCTTCTTACCTCTTTTTCTTTGTTTCCTTTTCGTTGTCAGATGAGGAAGATGAAGATGAAGAGCTCTGGGGTTTCACGGTCTTCCTGTAGAAACAGTAACAGAAATCAGAAATAATCAATCAATCATTATCGTGATCAATAGTCTGATCCTCCCCTCCCCTCCCCCACCATCCCCCCGTCCGCCGCTCACCCTTTCCCCGCCTCCCCTTCAGAGTCCGAGCTGTCCGAGGAGGAGGATGAAGATGAGGAGGAGGAGGATGAGGAGGAGGATGAAGAGGAGCTGGAGCTGCTGCTCCCGCTGGCCTTCTTCGTCGCCTCCTTCCCGTTCACGGCGCTCTCGTTTCTGATTGGTTGTTCGGGCGGCTGCGTCGCCACCGGCGACGGCTGCTTTCTGCTCGGACCTCGTGAAGACTGTCTGGCGTCTGGTTGGCCGCCGGCCGGAGACCTCCTCCCGTCGGGGCGGCGTGAGTCTGACTGCGGGCCCCGCCCACCGGCGGGTGGAGCATGGGAGGAGTCTCTGAAAGAGGAAGAGGCGGGAGCTTTCTGCTCCCGGTCCTGTCTCCTCCCATCCTCATCTCTGTCCCTCTCTGCAGGTGCTTTGGTGTCCTTCCTGTCTGGAGGCGGTGAAGGAGAGGATGAAGAGGAGGAGGAGGAGCCAGAGGAGGAAGAGGAGGAGGACCTGCGGGGTGGGCGGACATCTTTAGTGAGCAGCTGCTCCTTCTCTCTCTGCCGTTCCCTCTCTAGCTCCGCCTCCCTCTGCCGGGCCCGCTCTCGCTCCTTCTCCCTCTCCCGCTCTCGCTCCTTCTCCCTCTCCCTCTCCCGCTCCCGCTCCCGCTCTCGCTCCCTCTCCCGCTCCCTCTCCCGCTCTCTCTCCCTGGAGAGCGAGCGGCTGCTCCTCCTCCGTCGCTGTGGAGATGGAGACCGACGGGACCTGGAGGACGGAGACAAACACGACAGTGACTTTCAGATCCACTATTAAAACAGAGGTGTAAAGATGGCGTGGACACCTGGTCTTACCTGCTGGGGGGGGTCCGCCTCCTCAGACCTCTGGACGTGGAGTTGCTGCGCCTCCTCGGACTCCTGGACCTACTCCTCCTGAAGACCCTGTCCCTGTCTCTCTGCCTGACCCTGTCCCGCTCTGTCCAGGGTGGAGGAGGGGACGTTCTCCTGGACCGGGGCGGGGGCTCCTGGTACTGTCTCGGAGGAGTGCGTCGGGGCGGGGATGAGGTCTTCTGGGGCGGAGAGCGGGACCTCCTGGTCAAGGGGCTTGACCTGGTGGTCCTCCTGGTTCCATCCCTGTCCCTGTCCCCAGCTCTGGGCTCCGTCCTCCCCTTTGTCTCGATGGGGGAGTAGCGCCCCCTGCTGGGAGGTGACGGACTGGGACTGTCCACTTGAGTGGGACTGTACCTCTCCTGTCCTTTGGTCCGGGACGGGTAGTCCTCTGGACCTCTGTGGGACGGCCTGTCCCCCTCGTGGGTGTCTCCTCCCCTCGGCCCCTCCCTCTGAGGTCTTCGGGGGGCGTCACCCTCAGAGGCGGACCCTTCCTTGCGTCCGTTGGTTAGATACCTCTGCACGGCGGCCCCAATGGCTGTCGGGGCGGTCTTCTTGGGACTGCCTCGTCCCCCTGCTGGTCCCGTCTTCTTCGCTTTGCCTTCGTCTTCAGAGGAGGAAGAGGAGGAGGAGGAGGAGGATGAAGACGAGGAGGAAGAGGAGGAGCTGTCGCTGTCGCTGCTACCACTGCTGCTGCCGTCGCTGCTGCTGCTGCTCTCCCGTCTCTTCTCCGCCTGCTTCGTCTTGTCGTCCGTCTTCTTCTCCTTCGGAGGACTTCTCGTCTTCTCGACCGTCTCCGGTCTCTCCGTCCTGGACTTCTCGGCCGGTTTCGATCCGTCTCGCCTCGTTTCTGCTGACGATCGGACCGCCTCGTCTCTCCTCCTGCCACCCTCCTGCCCTCCCTCCCTCTGCTGGGTCAGAACGCGCTCCCTTTCATTCTCCTTCTCTCGTTGGCGTCCGTTGGTGACGGGGGACAAGTGTCCGTCCCTCCTCCTGTCAGTCCTCTGTTGGCGAGGAGATGCGTCTCTCTCCTGCCTTTTGGGGTCTTCCCTCCTGGCGTCCCTGCAGGGCGGGTCCCTGTCCATCCTGCGCTCCTTCTCTCCGCTCCTCGTCTTCTCAGGGGGAGGTGACGGAGACGAGGAGTCGTGTCTCGTCTTTTTGTTCCTGTCCTTCTCCCGCTCTGCGTCTCTGCTCCGTCCTCTCCTCGTCTCCTGTTTAGGTGGCGGAGGAGGAGAAGGAGAAGAGGATGAGGAGGAGTCGTGTCTGGTCCTCTGAGGAACGCTCTCCTTTGCTTTGTCCCGCTTTTCTACGCTCCTTGACAGCCTCCTTTTCTCCACATCTGGTGTCTTTGAACTCCGCCTTTTCTCCATCATCTCTGGCGTCTTTGAACGCCTCCTTTTCTCTATCATCTCTGGTGACTTTGAACGCCTCCTTTTCTCCACCTCTGGTGACCTTGAACGCCTCCTTTTCTCCACCTCTGGTGACTTTGAACGCCTCCTTTTCTCCACCTCTATGCTTCTTGAACGCCTCCTTTTCTCCAGCACCTCTACGCTCCTTGAACGCCTCCTCTTCTCCATCTCTGGTGTCCTTGAACGCCTCCTTTTCTCCACCTCTGGTGTCTTTGAACGCCTCCTCTTCTCCACCTCTACGCTCCTTGAACGCCTCCTCCTCTCCCCCTCTCTGCTCCTGGAGCGCCTCCCTCTTTCGACCTCCTTCTGTTTGCTCCTGGAGCGCCGTCCTCTCTCCCTCTCCGTGGTCTTGGCTGTCTGTTGCGGGGGAGACGGGGAGGAGGAGTCGTGCCTCTTCCTGCTGGAGGAGGTCTTCTCCGTCTCAACGGGTCTCTCCTTCTCTCTCTGATGATTGGGCCTCTTCTGGACAACAGGGGAGACATGCGTTTTATTTTAACGTAGAAATAATCAAACACAAAAACTCCGTCTTCGGTTTAAGTTTCCTCGGTCTTACCCCGTCTCCTCCTCCTTGACGTGGTGGACTGGGCTCCTCCAAGCCCCGCCTCCTCCTGTCCGGAGATCTCCCCTTCCTCCCGTCATCGACGTTTCTTGCAGTTTGGTCCTGTTTACGTGATCTCAGCGGGGGAGGAGACGGGCTGCTGACGTCACACGGAAACAGGAAGTTAATAAGGATTCAGACGAACAGTCGAGATCAACCCTAAAATAAATGTTATTAACGTTGTATAGACCCTCACGTACACATTAATATCATATAAACCCTCACGTACACGTTATTAAGATCGTATAAATTGTTATTTGAAGATACTAAATGAGGAATTCAAAATAAATGAACCTGTTTAATTTTATTTTGGAAAGCTGCTAAATTAAACCCCACCGGAAGATTCAACCTCAGTTATTCTGAACTATTTGTAAAAATACAAATCTCTCTCTGTGATGTCATCTCTGACATCATACCTGTGGGCGGAGCCGGAGGAGACGCTGATGTGCCGCACCGTCTTCGTCTTCGGAGGACTTTCGCTCTGTTTCCGTTTCTTCTTCGACGTCTTCTGTTTCTCGTCCGAGGAACTTGGAAGCGAGCGAGAGACAGGAAGTTACTCATCATGAACTCACCGACTCAACACGTCTCTTCCTATTTTAACATAACGGACGTCATCAGAGTGAAAAACACCAACCTGTCGCTGTCGTCCTCCTCTGACACCTCACTGAAAGACACATAATCAAGTTATCAATCACCATCGATGTAAAAAAAAAACGAAATGTAAAAAGACAAATCTGCCAGTGGGAGTACCGTTTCTTCTTCTTCTTCTTGGACTTCTTCTTCTCTCTGCGGGGGGACGGCGACGGACTCGCCGAGCTGCTCGGGGAGGAAACACAGGAAACCAGTCAGAGCTCGTCTCACCTGTCCGTCTCCCGCCGAGCTCGTCCTCTCTCCGAACTCGTCCTCTCACCTGTCTCTATTCTTGTTTTTCTTTTTCTTCTTCCTGCTGCGCTTCTTCGTCGGAGAGTCCGACTCCTCCGAGTCTTCCACCAACCTGAGAGAAGACGGCGAAGAGCGTTTTAAGATCGACCGTCCGCCAGCGCGACTATTTAAAAGAAGCGTTCATTTGGAAATATGTTTCATCGCATCGTGGCGCTCACGTATATTTCTGCTGCTGCTGCCGCTCCCTCTCCAGGCGCTCCTGCTCCCGCTTCTCCTTCTCCTTCTCCTTGCGGTCGGCGTGGAACGACGATCCGTCCACGTAGTCGCTGGAGATGCCGAAGGCGGCGCGGAGACGGTCGTTCTTCTGCTGGTTGGCTGCAGCCAGAGCGTGAGTCTCCGTCGCCCTGAGAGGAAACAAAATGGCGGCCGGGTGAGGAGGAGGAGAGGCGTCTTCACCTCGACATCCCGATTCGGGCCTTTGGTTTTCGTGCGGTTTGGTGGGGGAGAGCGTAACCGAGGGCGTTTTCTGTTGTTACAATTACCAGACGTCACCTGAACCCCTCACATGCTCACGGTACATGATAACGGAAAAGGGAAGCTTCCCGTTTCTCCAGGGTCAAAGGTATTTACCACAACATTTACCAATTTGTATTAAACATATTTATTCTGTATGTTAATGCACAAAATAATAAACCAAAAAACAACTCTATTTCAGATTAAAAAAATTATTCTATTTCCACATTGCACGACTGAACAGGAGAGAGAGAAGAAATCTCTTATTTTGAAAGCCATGTTCATATTCACATAAAAAAAACAAAAAAAAAAACAATAGAGATAGACGGTCTGTCCAGTTACAGCTTCTCAACAAGTAGAACTTATAAATGAGATAAAAAGATCCACAACACTTCACAAGGACAGAAACAAAAAACAATTCTTCTTTCTGCTGCTGAAGTCGAGCCTGCGTACGGCCGAAAGTGTTCAAATGAAAACATGATCCTGTGGATGCAGCTCGGGTGTTGAAAACTTAACACCGAATGACAAACACGGACAAAACGTAGAAGCGGTTTGGGTCTGTGCCGTTCATTGGAAGAAGCTGATCACGTCAGTCAAGACAGGAAGAAGCAGCAACAACATGTGCAGCTGCATCAACATCAACAAACCACAGCAGGAGTCATGCCGAGTGTTTGAGTCGACGACCAGAAGCCAGAATATAAAGTTTAAAAGGAGAAATGAGTTCAAACTGATGTGAGCACTTTATATCACCAACACGCCGTCACCCTGACGTGCTCCCGTTAGTCTGTCGACATGTAACGTACGCGTGTTTAAATTAAAGAGTTTATTTTGAAGGTTATTGTATCAATAAAGGAAGTTATTGTCACCATAAAAAAAAAAATTTAAAAACTGTTTCCGTTGCTGCGACCTCCTCTAATTGTTTAGAGGATAATTTGGAACGACAACATTTGATTTAAGTGTAAATATTTTTCTCAAACTTTCGGAATTCGAAAAAACTTTTACAGGATCAATAATGCGAGGAAAACAGTCTGATCACATCCTGGTGTTTTCTGTAACGGGAGCAGGATGTGTTTCAGACACCAACAGAGCCGAAGCTCTGATCATCACACAGAAACGGAACGCGTCTTTTCATCGTGTCGTACTCACGTCGGCCTCTCGGCGGCGGCGGGAGGCGGCTCCTCCTTCTCCTGCAGCATCATGCGGAAACTGTTCACCTTCTCCTCGATCTCCTCCGCCGAGTACCTGAGAGTCAGAGCGAAGACGAGGGTTTAATAACGAGCTGCGCCGCCGCTCCTCTTTTCCTCGAATGAGAAACGAATGTCAAAAACGTCTGCGTTTTATTTTGAAAAATGAACATGAAACGCGGCCTCAGTTTCCTGTTCAACGACACTCATGCTCACCCCTGCTCCTCCATCATGTCCTGCAGCTCGGCACACTTCACCTCCAGCTGCCTCTTGCGCTGGTGCTCCAGGATGTCGGCGTTGGGCTGCCGGTTCAGCTGGCTCTCCAGCCGCTCGCGGTCCTTCTCATCGCGCTCGCCGCCGCGCTCGTCCCGCGGCCGCTTCACCCGCAGGCTCGACAGGTTCCTCTGCACGTAGCCGTTGGTGCCGCTGCCCCGCGGAGTCGTCAGGCCGATCCCATTGTACATGGCTCTGCAACGGACAACACGGGAGGTTGAAATACCGAGGACATGAACGCAACCCCGAAATACAGAGAAGAAAGGAAGAAGAAAACAAAAAAAACAAAGCACCCAAGACCAAAACACAAGTTCACATGTTCAAGTGTCCCTCCGCACACAAATAAATAAACACGGAGCGTATTCGATGTTTGACACGTGACAACTGATTTCTGGTTCTGCTGCCCGAAGGAGGAACGTTTCTCTGAGCTCACTTGAACCTGGAGGGTAAAGTCTGTTGCTGCAGGGAAGATTTCCTACATCACAACTAGTCAAGGAGGTATGGGAGATACTAAATGCAGGAGATACACTTTTATTATAAAATATAATTTCGTAATCATAGATTTATACATTTCCAAACACGTCCAGAGATCTTTTAAGTGTTAGAATAGAAAACCCCCCCCCTGCGTCTCACTTTTGCCATTTTACGCCACTGAGCCTCTTGGGGGACTTCCCATCATAAAATGGCAGACATAAACAAACTGACTGGGAGATTAGAGCCCTTTGGCTGCGAGTGAAACTGTCCGAGATCACCTGACAATCCTGAATCATAAACAGTACATTAGTGAACAATCCACCGTCAATATTTCAGGCGGCATTTTGTGAACATAGGTCCGTTTGAAGTGAGCCCCCCCTCCCTCCCCTCCCCCCAACCCCGGGGGGTCTCCGGCAGCTCCAGAGAGCCTGGATCCGAGAGTCCAACCACATCTGAACCTCTTTTTTTTTTCTTCCTCCATGTGTTTCTAGGATTTATCCAACATAACTGATAACGTCGCACATTTAACACGTGCGCGCGAGCGGGCCTGTTGCTCCACCTGAACGAGGACAACAGATTCACGACGACCTAAAACGCTCCGATCGAAGAGGCTCGAGGCAAACAATTTGGGTTTCGTAACGCGTTTAAAGAAGCCGCAGTTAGGACGTTTGGTTTCGTTACGAGCGTCCGGGGGGGGGTTCAACGCCAGACGCTCCCGAAGGCCCGCCGCACGTCTGCGCAGCGAACAATTCATAGGAAGCTAGCTGGCTAACGTCTTTGCTACGTACCAGCTTCTTCTCCGGGAGCGAAGAGATTAACCGTGTCAAGGAGGGAGGAGGGAGGGGAAGGGGGGGCTTGGCGGTTAAAAAAAAAGTCCCGCTGAAACTGAACAAATAATAACCACGTTTTTTTTTTGTTTTGTTTGTTTTTTAAAACGCCAAAGAATAAAGAACTTGCCGCTGCTAGCGCCGTTAGCTACCCGCTTAGCTGGTCTCAACACCACAAGCGGAACAGGGGGATGAAAACCACGTGACGTCACACGCACGTTCCCGTACGTTCACAACTACGGATGCGTTCGCGTGCTGAAGGAAACGTGGGACGTTTCTCATTTCGTGATTAAATTTTTTTTTAAAAATGACGTATTAAGGTTTGAGTAAATGTTATTTTATTCAAATACATTTTGGTCTGTAAGAAAATATTGACACAAATATAAACTTTGCTAAATGCCAAATATTATCTTGAACTTTTTTTTACGTACCAGAAATGTAAAGATATTTTTTTGAGGATCTTGTTGACAGGACAAAAATAAGACGTGGTGTTACAAAAAAAAAAATATCTCAAATAAAACTGGACCAATATGTAGAGGCAGGAGAGGATTTTTTTGTTTGTTTTTTTGCTGAAAAAGCTTCTCTGAGAACAACAAAAGGTGACTTTTAATTTCCTTAAAATGTTTGAAAAAGTAAACGAGATCTGGCTAACCAAAAACCGTTATGAAAAAAATATTTATATTTAATTACATTTATGTGATTTCTGTCCAGAATAGAAACGTGTTTTCGTGCAGAATAAAAAAAAATAATAATAATAATTAAAAAAAAAAAAAAAACGGCAAAGAAAGGCGTGACTACATTTCCCAGAATGCCACTCGGCTGGTTTTGACGCAATTTTGGACATAAAAACATCCTGCATCGGTTCGACCGTTAGTGACGCCAAAGTCAGCGCGAGGAGGCAGCTTTCGCTCTGCGGGTCGTTTCTCTGAAAACGCAACGAACCACCACCAGAAACTGAACCGAGCGGTTCCGTAACGATGGCTGAAGGCGACAATAAAAGCGCGAACCTGCTCGTGAGTATTAAATGTGTTTTGTTCCCCACCGCAGGAGCGGATTTGAAGGTCCGACGTGGGTGTGTTCGCTCCGGGGACGTTAGCCGCGAAGCCGCTGCACATAACGGCGCTTCACGCGCAGCCGAGGCTCTTTTTTTTTTGTTTCTTTTTTTTTTTCTTTTTTCTTTTTTTGTGTGTGTAGGTCTGTTTACGGTCATCGGGGAGCTTTGCACCGACAAGAACCGACAAACCGTAACCGCGATTTGTCTCTAATCGCTGCACCGACCGGAAGTGCTCCTTTTTTGGGCTGTGACCGCAGCTAACGACAGCTAGCCGGCGAGCTAAGCCAGTTAGCGGAGACGTTCCTCTTTGTGACAGCCGCACGCGCGAGCACGAACCGTCTCAGGGTTTTTTATTTAAGATGGAAATTAAGTCGTGACGTGTTTACTGGTCGTTTTTATTTTTTGTTTATTTTTTAATGTGTTTGTGAAAATGAGACCATCTCCTCTCTCTCTGACACGGTTACTGCACCGTCATATGCCGTTACCGGTGGTTCGCGCCCCACCGCGGGCTCACACGTTGATTAAACGGAAGAATAGTTACGACGAGTTTTACGCAACCTGAAGAATCCTGATCGGTTTGAAATCCAGCAGAATATAATTATACATCTTTCTAAATGTGCCTTTCAGTCACGGGTGTGTTTGCCTAAAGTTCCTTTTTTTTTTTTTTTTTTTTTTTTAAAAGGTTTACAAATTGGAAACGTGTGCTGATTATTGTGCAGATTATCTTGGAACAATGCAGAAACTTCATATCGTAATCTCTGAACACCCATTCCTTTCGTTCCCTCCCGGATTATCCTGATATTGTGGACTTTAAAATTTTTTTTTTTTTTTTGGTGACCAGGCTCATGAAACGGCCCAGCTGGAGGAGCAGCTGCAGGGCTGGGGGGAGGTGATCCTGGCTGGGGACCGCATCCTGCGCTGGGAGAAGCCCTGGTTCCCCGGCGCTGTGATGGGTGTCACTACCTTGCTCTTCCTGTGAGTCTCTTTCACTTGCATAAGGCCAGGCACATAGCTGGCATAGCGCACATTTCCTTCCTCTCAGTAATGAGGCATATCTGTTACAAGAGAGCAACTAGCAGCTTCACCGCGGGGGGGTTCCTGTGGGTCCTCCAGAAGCTTTAAAACGCTCTGATTAGATTATTTTATTAATCCAAAAACCTTTTGATGTCGTATTTTACATCTTTTGAGACGAGAAACCATATCTGCTCATTTAACTGCTTTATAAGTTTCCACATTTCTATTATTCTCTTTTAGGGACTTCAAACAGACTCCCGTTCAAAAGCTCCGACGCACTTCGCACCATGAAACATTTCGGTTTTTAATATTCTGTTTTTGAAATGTTGTTTAGCACGATTTAAACTCGTATAACGGTTGAGATTTCAACGGGGTTTTTTTCACTTGGAAATATTCTGTTTCACATCATGAGTAAAATCTTGTGGAATTTGGGAGAGCTGGAGCAGATAACGAATAAAAAAAAATCCCCCTCCAAAATCTAAAAGATAAAACTTGTTGAAGCTCACTGGGGAACCTCTGAGCCCTATAGTGTCTGGAGAACCCTGTAGGTTTCATATCAGTGCTGGAAGGAGTCCAGATGAGTGTTGTGATGGCTGTAAAAAAAAAAAAACAAATTTAAAACGTCGCTGTTTCCTGAAGGGTCTGAAATCTCCAAGCTGAGGTATTAAAACGCTCTTTAAAGCATTCATTTAGACTCTTTTGAGTGTGACTCACACATCGTGTGTGAAGATTGCGGAGGTCATGTGAAGCTTTTCCTCCCCCGAGAGCCCCGGAGGAATGAGGCGGCGGATTATTCCAGATCACATTTTGCGAATAAGTGAGCTCACGTTGTTGAATCCAGGCTCCTCGAGCCGTTTTCTGCTGTTGATGCATTCGTGTTGTTTCGTGTTCCCCGAGCGCTCTCAACGAAACGGGTTTTGTGACGATGCCGCGTGTTCCTCCTGCAGGCTCATCTACTACCTGGACCCGTCGGTGCTGACCGGGATCTCCTGCTCCGTCCTGCTGCTCTGCCTGGCCGACTACCTGGTGCCCACCCTCGCCCCCCGAGTGTTCGGCTCCAACAAGTGGTGAGAGAGCTTCGCGACGCGGCATGAAGCCTCCTGTCGGATACGAACGCGTTCGGCACAATATTCTGCTCAGACTTCACCCTGAACTCCTCCTACGCGATTCTGAAATGTAAAAATCGCGGCAGCCGTTTCCAGAAATGACGTCAGATCTCCAGACGTGAGCAGGAAAAACTGGATTAAGTCTTTTTGAGTTTGCAGGATTTAAAGTAGGCAGTTGAGATTCAAAGGTGTGTTTGGAAGAAAAGAAAAAAGCTGCTGCTGAGAGGTTTTACTTTTCTCTGGAGGCCGACGTTCTGCCAGAGAACATTTCAGGGTCGAAGGAGAGACGTCTCCCTTTTTTTTTTTTTTTTTTTTTTTTTTTTTTGATTGACTGACGTTGTCACCTGAAATCACCTGCAGGCTGTTCAGACCCGTGACTCACTGACTCGGCAGTGAGATGCAGGGTGAGAACTGAGAACCAGACACCGGGTCCGGGTAGAGTGACCGCCTGCAGCTGGCTCTGTCTGTCCGACAAGCCGCATGCAGACCTGCATGAGCAGAGGGAGACCTGCAGAGACCTGCAGCAGCGCTGCATGTTCAGCTGCTGCAGCACAGGTTTCTTTTTCTTTTCTTTTTTTTCTTTTTTCTTTTTTTTATAAATGAAGGAGCTGGTAGGAACTCGTGCTCCGAGTTGGAACAGCCTGTTTTTTTTTTATGTATATATTTTTAGTTGCAGCCCGGGGCAGAGAGGAGTCTGACAGAGACTCTTTGAGATGGTATCAGAGTCTGTCTCTCGCCGGTTAAATGCAGCTCTCACCGTTTGGCTCCCCGACAGCAGGGACTGAAATAAGAACGATGGCTAAGCAGAACATGAAGGCCACGTTTCCCCGTCTGCCCTCTGGTCCCGGGGGTGTGGAGGGGGAGGGGCGGAGGGGTTCGGTTCGTCTCTTCGGACTCACGGTGGTTCGAGGACGCTGCAGGGAAACGTCCTCTAAACGTTCCGCTGGTCTGATCAGTAGACGTCTGGGAGACGTTTTAAACGAGTCGGACTCGAATAACTGCCGATTTGAATTTTTCTGTCTCCTCGCTGATCAGCTGATCGTTCGGCTCTGATGGGGAGTCACGCTCTGAAACGTGGGCTATTTTTGGAGGGATGTAATGAAACGGGAAGTTTGAAACTGTTGTAAATGACAGTTGTTGTTTTTTTGTTCCTGTAAAGAGGACGATGTGACCGACAGCTTCCTGCTGATGATGACTTTTAATCTTCCTCCTCTCAGGACCACCGAGCAGCAGCAGCGTTTCCATGAGATCTGCGGGAACCTGGTGAAGACGCAGCGCCGCATCGTCGGCTGGTGGAAGCGGCTCTGCACCCTCAAAGAGGAGAAGCCCAAGATGGTGCGTTCAAGTGTTGCTCAATGAGAGTGTGGTACAAATGAGAAGCTTCTCCGCAGCCCACATAAAGAAATATCAGCTGATCCGGCTCCGCTGAGACCTGAAAGTGGGTCAGAGTCTGTGATCACCTCTCTCTCTGTGTGTGAGTAACGTGACCTCTCTGCTCTCTGCAGTACTTCGCCTCGGTGATCAGCAGCCTGTTGGCCGTGGCCTGGATCGGACAGCAGGTGCACAACCTCTTCCTCACCTACCTGATCGGTGAGTGCATCACCCGTTACCCTCCTCCTCCTCCTCCTCTTCCTCCTGCAGCGGTCACACACACTCATGATCATCATCATCAGCCTGGTTTCGTGTCGGTGCTTTAACATGAAACAGGCGGCTGTCATGAAGCTCTTTTTAATATGATCAGATAAACACGAGCTCAGACCAAAGACACGAGATGGTTTAAAAGATTAATCGTTTTTTAAAATGTCTGCTGGAGCCTCCTCCTCCTCCTCCTCTTCATCACCGCTCTTCCAGGAACTGTTGCGTCAGAGCTGGAGATCAGCAACTCCACTCTTGACAAATCAGTCACTGTAACACTGGTGTCACATTCAGTATTGATGAGGAAGCAGCAGTGAAACCTGAACTGTTGCTGGAGGGCGGAGCCTCGGGAGGGAGAGGGGGGGGGGGGACAGGAAGTCAGCAGGAAGTCAGCAGGAAGTGAACCAGCCTCAGAGGGTTGAGGAGAGTCAATTATTTGGTACAAGTATTGACGCCCCGCCCTCCAGTCAAAGCCGAGAGCTCTGATTGGTTGTTGGAGTTAAAAAAAAGGGGTTGAGGCAGATTTGCAGCATCAGGGGTCGACGTACCGCCTCCGTGAAGGAACGAATTCATCCAACATGGACTTGAACTGTATTTGATGTCCCAGTTTGGTCCTTTTTGTACTGTTTTATTACACTCAGAATTTACTTCAGATTTAAAACGTTTTGTGATTTTTAAAATGTGGCTGCTGTGCTGACGCCTTCCTCTGCCGTCCTCAGTGAGCTTCCTGCTGCTGCTGCCCGGCCTCAACCAGCACGGCGTCATCAGCAAGTACGCCGGCATGGCCAAGAGGGAGATCAACAAGCTGCTGAAGCAGAAGGAGAAGAAGAACGAGTAGACAGTGGGTGGTGACGAAGAAGAGCGGGGTGGTGGGGTGGGAGCGGGGGGTCGGGGTGGGGTGGGGGGGTCTCTGTGAAGACGAAGAGCCACGACGGGAGGAGGGAGGTGGAGGAAGGTGGTCGGGGTTGAAGAGAGGCGATTCGGAGGAGGCTGCTGCTCTCTCGTCTCACGGAGAGACGCTCGTTTTCTTTTTTTCTTTTTTTTTTTGTTCTCGCACATCGGATACATCTCACCGTCCCCGTCACCTGTCCCCGTCCCCCACCTCCTCCCACCGTGTGACACTTCAGCCTCACCGCCACCGGGTTTATTTTGTTTTCACATTATCTGCACGCAGCCACTGAATGAAGGCGCACACACACACACACACACACACACACACACACACGCGTATACATACATATGTACACACACACACTGTACACACTTGTGTTACGTAGACTGGGTGTGCTTTGTTTCCAGGTGTCCGTAACGCTTTGAAGCCATTCCCTCTTAGACGAAGTGACTACTGAGCGGTTTGTGTAGCGACACGAGAGCAGCTCGCCGTCTCCTGCTGCTTCTGCTTTAGTTGTATTTAAGAGTAGAAAACTGGACGTGGGGGCGGAGCCGCTCGTAGAGCCCGCCGCATCGCTTCCACACCGCCCCCCTCCCGCACCGAATCCCCGCTGTGGGGAGTCTCTGTGTAAATAGGCCCCTCCCCCTTCTGTCCTTCCTTCTCTACGTATTTATGTGTTCTCTCCTCCTTTTCTGGTCTCTACACTCATCTCACCGTTTGTCTTTATCAGAGAGCTCTACGAATAAAGTTTGATTTAAATGGATGCTGGCAGGCCTCCCTGGAGTTTTATTTTGAAAGGGGGCGCCAAAGGGAAGTTTGTGAGGTCGGGAACGTTCTCGGTAAACTTTACGGCGAAATGTCCTTTTTTTTTTTAAACGTAAGATTTTACAACTGGACATTTTAATCAGGAATCCGTAACTAACGCTGTAAAAAAAAACTTCTGTCGAGAGGAAGTTGGTTTGTCCAGTTTAATACCAAAACATCGTGCAACATGTAGTCAAAATAAACTGTAAAGGATCTTAATAAAACCCATGAATGCATAACACTCGTATTTTGTCGAAAGGCACAGAGGGTCCGTCTGCAGGCTGCTGCTTCTTCTACGGTCCTTTCTTCCAAACCTTCTTTCCAGAAATGAAGGTGGCTTTAACGTTGAGGCCGTCATCGAGCAGAACGAGGTCTGGAAAAGAGGAGTTGTGTCAAAACACGCACTCAAGAGAGCAAGAATTAAAAGGAGCAGTGTGTGGCATTTAGTGCCATCTAGTGGCGAGACCGGAGAACGCAACCAAGTGAACGCCGTTCTCTGAAGGACCAGTTCAGATTAAAGGTTCGGCTGTTCTGCTGGTTCTGACCTGCGTCTGAGCCGTAGTCCAGTTTTCCCTTCTTGTGGCTGATCCCGAGGAGCTGAGCCGGATGGAGCGAGGCGGCTTCCAGAGCCTCCTCGACGCTGCAGCCTGCAAACAAACAGAGCGGAGAAGATGGTGGAGACTCGGTGGAAGGAAGGCCCTCGTCAGCATCGGTGATCTGACGTCACTTCACACAGTATTTAAGTTTCTGTGTCAAGGGGCGACCATCAGTGACGTCATCGTTCGGAGCAGGAAGTGACCATGTTTGGACGAGCTGGGGGGGGAGGGGGCAGCGGTGGATCTGACTGATCTGATTGGAAACCTTGACGATACTACGTCCCGCCCACCGATACCTGTAACTTGACTGCACCACAGGCCTGTCAATCAAACAGACACGCCCCCCCCAAAACAGGTCTTTTTTTAATCTTCTTTTCTAATCAATGAGGGATTATTTTCAGATGGACCTCCAGAAAACTAATAAGAAGGAGCGACTTTAGCGAAAAACCGAGATAACTAATGGAGGCATTTTATTGACTTTGTATTTGATGAGAAGTTGAATGGGAGTCTATGGAGCCGGAAGGCTTTTAGGAGCCGACCTCTAGTGGCGCTCGGTGGTATTGCAGGTGAACTTCTTTCCTAAAACATTCAGCTGTCAGGAAGGAGGACAACCAAAACCGACTCGCACAAACTGACCTGAAGCCTGTTTGAAGTGGCGCACACACATGTCCAGGGTGGCTATGCTGCCGCAGAGGGTCTTCGTGCCTGAAACACAGAGAGAAATTAGACATGAATTAAAAATCCATAAACTGACTCATCATTAAAATGTTCTTTTACACGTTGGGAATCACTGCAGAAGAAAAAAAAAACGATGCTATTCCTGCGATTCGGCCATCGCTGACAGATAGTGTGTTGTAAAGAAAAACGGAGACCTGCCACGTAGGCGTGGAGACCCTGGATCTCGATGACCTGCTGGCCCAGAGTGTGGCGCCCGGGAGGAAGACCCATCGCCGTGATCGCGTCCGTCACCAACACCAAACCTGAAAGTTCGAACAGTCCGAGTCTGATGTCGAGGCAGAAAGAAGGCAAGAGGACCTCTGAGGAGCTTTCCGTCATGCGACGATCTTTTAACGGTTCCCTGGTGGCTTTATGAGACCTGAAGGCCGCCGTAGATTTTCCTGCACTCCACAACTTCACCACTGGGTGTCACTAAATCACACAAACTGCTCCTTTAAAAAGCCTCAGTAAATTCCTACGACAGCTGCTCAGTAGCTTCTTTAAAGACGAGCTCACTGAGGTTTAAAGCGACAACCACGAAGGGAAGAAACTGCATCCGTTAGGGACTATTTTCAGCGGCAGATTGATCCACGTGCTGTGCTGTTGTAAAGTAAAAGAACCGCATCATGAATTATTAAGGGATTTTCTCAATTATAGCCGTTTTAATTAACGTTTTAAAAAGTCACTTTTCCACTGAAGACTTCTTGATTTTACCACCACGACAACACCTGCTGATTTACGAGGGATTTATGTGACAATCTGAATCCCAGTTTGTCAATAATCTGCGAGTAAAACTTAAAATAATCTCCTCAATTTGTGGGACCGACCGAAAGGAGCTTTAATGAAGTGGAACAGAACGGCGAGCCGACCTGAAGGATGAGCTCTGTGAGCGATGCGCAGGGCAGCCGGGTTGGTGTGGATGCCGTCGGCGATCATGCCGTAGAAGACCGTCCTGCCGGCGGGGACCTGATCGCTGGTCAGCAGACCCACGATACCGGGGTCCCGGTGGTGGAACTGGACCAGAACCACGGCACAGACAGAACCACAGTCAAACCTAATCCGTCACACCGCTGCTTATCATCGAGACAGTCCGGCAAACCGGGCTGGATATAAACAAGACGAGCTGGTGAACTTTTAGCAGCTAAGAGAGCCAAATGTTTCCCCTCTGGAGGCGGAGGAGACCAAACACGGGAGAAAAGAGAGAAAAGGTCGGAGTTGGCGATATTAGATGAAGAGCAGAGGAGAGGACTCACGGGCAGCATGGCGTTGAAGAGGTGAGTGATGAAGGAGGCCCCGTGCTGAACGGCCTCCTCAGCCTGCGACAGGTTGGCCACCGAGTGACCTGCAACAACACGCGACAAAAAAAACAAAAACAATTATTGAGAAAATTATTTGAAACCGAAGAACGCAAAGTGGATAAAAATGTTGGAAAACTACTCATAAATATTAATAATAATAACATGATGAGGGTCCAAGCAGCCGATCCACATTATGAAGTTTACGATTTATTATCTGGGATTTGAAAGTGTTTTCCAGCTGCTGTTCGACGACCGGTTCTCGTTTTCCCCGACGGGGTGAACGTCTCTCACCTAACGACACGGTGACGCCCCTCCTGCTCAGCTCCCTCACCACCGATTGGCTGCCGGCCAGCTCAGGAGCCAGGGTCACCACGGCGACGTTGTCCAGGCTGCCGTAGGCCTCCATCAGGTCGTCGATCCCTCCAGAGTGGAAGGTCCGAAGGTACTGCTCCGGGTGGGCTCCTTTCTTCTGGGCGCTGATGAACGGACCCTCCAGGTGGAAACCTGCAGAGACAAACAGGAAGTACAACTCTCTTCAGTGACAGAATGTTTTGAAGGATCAGTCCGTGCATCTTCTGTTTGCTCACTGTATATAAAAGTGTTCGTAGATTCCGGGTCTGAAAAATGATGTTTGTTAAGCTGCAATACCACCGAGTGCCACTAGAGGTCGGCTCCAAAAAGCCTCCAGCTCCATAGACTCCCATTCAACTTCTCTCATCAAATACAAAGTGAATAAAATGCGTCCATCAGTTATCTCGGTGTTGTTCGCTAAAGTCGCTCCTTCTTATTAGTTTTCTGGAGGTCCATCTGAAAATAATCCCTCATTCATTAGAAAATAAACTTTAAAAAGGCCTGGGGTTTTTTTTGTTTTGTTTTTTTAGGGGGGAGGGGGAGTCTGATTGATTGACAGGCCTGTGTTGCAGTCAGGTTACAGCTATCGGTGGGCGGGACGTATTATCGTCAAGGTTTCCAATCAGATCGGTCAGATCCACCGCTGGCTCCCCCCTAAACCTTCTCCATGTTTACAGTCTCCTATTGGTCAGCGTCATGGCAACGATGTGGAAGTTGTCACATGATTCAACTTTGTATTTTCATGCCCACCACCTCCAGACTAACATCTTACCAAGCACTCCGGCTCCGTGTGGTCCTCCATTGTGAACTTTGACCTGCGGCAAAACCTGAAAAAACACATTTGGATGGTGGTTTAGATTTTACATTAAACTGGAGGGAACGAGTGGGCGTGTCCAAACTGTTGATGAGTACTGGTTGAAGCAACGCCACCTTGTGGTAGACGGCCGGCGGGGAGGTGACCAGCGTTGGACAGAAGGACGTCACGCCGTGTTCCAGGATCTTTTTGGCCACAAAAGAAACTCCGGCGCCGATGTCGTCGGACGCCTGAGAGAAGTCGATGCCGTAACCGCCTGCAGGGAGCGACGATCAACAACACACAATATCAATAACAATAACAATAACAACACACGCTTTGTTTACAGGCAGTTTTCAAACCAAACCTACAAAACTTGGAAGGATCAACGTCATTTACATCATTTATTTAAGTCGACAGATTTCTGGGACGAAACAGACTGAGCGCGCAGTACAATTGCACTTCTTTGTGACTTTTGGTGTGTGTGTGTGTGTGTGTGTGTGTGTGTGTGTGTGTGTGTGTGTGTGTGTGTGTGTGTGTACCGTTGATCTGGACGTCGATGAAGCCCGGGGCGATGATGCTGCCTTCACAGTCCACACACTCGTCAGCGTAGCCCTGCTCATCGAAGAACAGCTTCTCTGGGTCTAAAATCCTGCCCTCACGCACCCACAGGTCTTCTCTGCACACGCACACACACACACACACACACACACACACACACACACACACAAAGAAAATTCAACTGATTTTAATCCACAAACGAAACATGTTGGAGTTTTTCCGTATCTGAAATTGACCAGAAAACTACATCCTGTTTTGATAAACATGTAAGTTTTATTGAATTTTGATGATTTCTTTTGTTAGAAGTTGAGTTTTACAGTAAAATCAAAGTGATCGATGGAAAGTCTGGATCAATGAAAAGATTCAACTGTTGATCTCGTGTGTTGTTTTACTGTGAAGTCGTGTTCCTGGAGGATTTTACTCTCTCCGTCTCCACAGATCTGATTCTCCTGAAGTTATCTGGTCCTGCAGCAGCATGGGTTACCATGGTGATATACCTCCGTTACCATGGGGATAACCCACTTATCTGGTTTCCTGCTTCAGAATCTTCACCCAAATCTGGAATTATTATTATTTTTTTATGAATGTGATGTGTGTATGCATGTGTGTGTGCGTGTGTGCGCGTATGCGTGTGTGTGTGTGTGTGTGTGCGTGTGCGTGTGCGTATGCGTATGCGTGTGTGTGTGTGTGTGTGGTACCTTTGCAGCCGGTGCTCTCTCAGTATCCTGCAGTTGATGAACTGAGTGATGGGAGCGTCGGACACTGATTTGTTGGAGGGCATGTTTCTTTTGTTTCTTTTGTTTCTTTTCCGGCTCCAGACGACTGAAAGACACAGCGGCACAAATCAAACGCTCCTCTGTGCGACAGGATCGATCACGTGTGTCAGCCCCGAATTTAGGTTTATTACTTTTCTCATTAATACTTGTTGCGAGGATCATTTCCACCAAACTTAAAAGAGAATTTGCCGGTTTTAAAGGCCTTGAAACGGTTTGATAATTAATCAGTCAGTCAAACAACAGATATTTTTTGGGCTCCAGCTTCAACAACTGTTAAAATTTTCTGCCTTTCTTTGTCCCCTATAACTGAATATCGTTGGGTTGGTTGGACAAAATAAAAACGACCACTTTTCAAAACAACAAACTGTAAAAATACTCAATTCTAAGTCCTGATTTTAAATACAAATTATGGGTCACTTTTAATGAACAAGAAAAGGCTCCAGAACACACATGTGCTTTCCTTTCTTTCATTTCCCGCTGTCACTGCAAGTGAGTGTCCCAATGAATATAAATGATATGTGATCTTATCAGTGGAGGAGCAGCAGCTGACTTTGACCCCTGATCTTCTTCATGATCTCACCGTGTGTTTATTAAAGCTGTCGCAACAAGAAAACTGAGTGTTGATCGGAATCATCTTTGTCTGTGACCTGACTGTCTCTGACAAACTCCCCGAATAACTTCTGGCTTTGGTTCTTCGAGAGAAAATACATTACGCCGAAGTCCATTCAGAAAACAGTCAATTTAAGGCGTCCTCAGCTGTGACGTCATTTACGTACCTCGAGTCGTAAAACCTCCAAGAACTGAGAGTCCTGCTGTCAGCTCGGCATCCACTCAATCCACAAATCAACACGTATTACAGTACAATTTTAACCTGTTCAACCGTCTCCAAGACGCTGTCCCGCTTTAAACCGAATTCGGCGGCTGTACATCCGTGTTGACTCCAAATGTCCAAAAAAAGCGGTTTCACCGTTCGAACAAAAACGAAAAAAAAAACTCGTATTTCACGGCGTGAATATTCGTGACTTCTCTCCACGGAGGAGGAAGAGGGTTGAGCTGAGCTTGTAGGAGAGGAGCAGAGGAAGAGGATGAAGTCATGTGACCAAACGCAGGTCAGCTGATCAAAACAACAGAAAAACAGCAAGTTTGCTGACACGTCAAGAAACTGTTCACACAGTCAAACCTGCAGAAATAACATCATGGTTTCAGTTTGAATTCATGCGCAAACATTTTTAGATCTCAGCTGTTTCAACGCAAAAGGTAATCTGTGTTTTTTTAAATATATTTTTGTGCTGCTTTGAAGAAAACATGTAAAGTTTAAACATAATTTTGTGTTTGTTCCCTGTAAAGGAATATTTGAACCCAGTGAAGATGAATCCTCTGATGTTGAAGCTACTTTAAATAAATGTGGACTTCTAAATTGCTAAATGTAATATTGCCTAAAAATACATATAATAAAATGTATTATTTACTAAATGTATACTAAAATAATGGAATAGTATAGCCTACGTATTATTTACTAATAATTCCTTATTTACTAAAAATTTTATATTTAGTGTTATTTACTACTAATAAAGTAAAATGTTTTTTTAAATAATAATACATATAATAGTTTGTATTACTTACCAATAATGTGTTATTTACTAATTATAAAATGTAAATGTATTATTTATTGATATTATTTACCATAGATATAGTCCCTCCGTCTCTCCTCAGGGTCCTAATGCCTACCCCATTCTGTAAGTAGGGGTACTTCCAAATCTGGCCACTAGAGGGGGCCAAAACACAACATTTTCTGTTTCCCCACAAACCCAAACTTCACTGGACGTCTTTCATTGATCTTCCAGAGTCTTGGATCGCCACGCGCAGCGTACTGAAACTTTAAAATATGAGGAGGCAGACACACCAGCTCGGATTTATTTTTCTTGGATGAATTTAGAAGTTCAGTAATAACCACAATATTAAAAATGCTTTGGTTGACTCCATATTTATCATATTTGTACCTATCGGACACCCTCAACCTTAAACACACAACATCACTTCACTGCAGCTCTTCTTCATCCCCCATATCGATTTATTTTCCTAGATTCATTTTCTGGCTCGTTGCTTCGTCGACTGTTGACGTTTTCCAGAGTTAGACCCAAAATCGTGATTCTGTAGCGGAAATCACCGCGTGGGCTCAGGAACACTGAGGTGTAATTGGGCGCGTTAAAAACTTTCTGTTCCCCAAAATCAGATGATTCTCTGCTCCAGTTTCAGGGCCACGTTGAAGGTTGTTGCTTCCTCCTGCTCCGTGTGCATCGCTGTGCTGCGTTCAGGAACACTCTGTGAACTCTATTAAACAGCAGTTTCGTGTTCGTGTCCTACCGATGAATCGAAGTCCAACCTTTTCTCTCTTCCATCCCTGTTTTTGGTCTCCGCTTCCTGAAGGGAAACATATGAACTTTTTTTTTTTTTTTTTTTTTTACATCCGACCTCATTACTGCAGGATACTGTAAAACCTCGGTTGTTCACACAAGCAGGAAGTGCTGCGCCGAACTCCATCCCAACCCCGCCACCCCCCCCTCCAGCCTCGAGTCGGAGCAGCCGCCCCCCCTCCTCATTCCTGAAAGTCAACAATAAACCACGTTTCCAGTAAGCCAGATACCTCCCCACGTCCTGCTGGTCCCCATGGCGACCACTACGACAGTCTGCAGGCCTGTGTCCTCCGGCCAAACCTGGGCCACCCATGAGGAGCCGGGCAGCCTCTATTTCACCCGTTATGGATCAAAAATGTTCCCTCGGAGAAAAAGGCTTTGGCAGCCGCTCCGGGGAATATTTGATCGGCTACGAGGACTCGAACCGAGGGAAAGAAAACAAGCTTTTGGAGGCGGTGGGCGTACGGTGTTTTACAGCCTCGGCGTGCCCCCTTCTTTGTGGGCCGTGACGTCAGCGCTCCCCTCTGAGTGACACAGTAGCTTTGTTTCGGAGTCGCCACATCTCATTCACGGCCGCTTAACTCCAGAGTCCGGGGTCTGTGTGGGAGCCCCGATTCCTTAATCCGCTGGCGTGTAAGGCGCTGAATAACCGGCCGTTTGTGTGCTCACTCGACCCCTTTGTGGGGGGTGGGGGGTGGGAGGAGGGGAAGGGGGGGGGGGTTCTGCTTTATGGGAAATGTTGACTTGCAAAACACGCCCCGAAGACAACCGGGGCACCGATACACCGACTGCCAGGAAAAGGTTACGCTGAGAGGTCGGCGGTGGCGCTGGCGCGAGGACGACGAAGAGACGCAAGTTCGGCACCAAAAGCAGGATGGAAAATTACAAAAATAATAGCGTGAAAAGTTTTAAATCATCTTCATGTATATTTTAATAGTTACACCAAACCAGACATCTAACTGCTATTTGCGCATCACGTGTTGCATTCATGGGATATTTGCGGTGGTTTTTCACGTCAGCAACTTTGACCGTCGTCACGCCAACGTCGCAGAAAAATACTCCAAACTTGGGACTAAACCGTCCCTGAAGATTATTACTGTCACGTAACAGAAAAAAATGGTTCTTAAAAAGTAAACACGTCCTCCTCAGTTCTGAGATCAGTTTGATGTGACTTCATCGATTGCTGAGGATTTTTTTTTTTTTACAACATGCAAATTTTATCATCATTTTTAAGAAAAGCAGCCACACACAAAAAAAAAAAAAAAAAATCTAAACGTTTTGATCGCACTTATAAATAAAAACCCTCTAGGAGTGTTTGAAGAAGTCACTTTACACTTTGTAAAATCTCCTCATCCAATCAGGAGCTTTTGTAAACTCTGGGAAGTGTCGGATTAGTCGCGGCCGCCGTTGAGGACAAACGACAGCAGCTTTGCCAGATTAGTGACGGAGAGTCGGCGGCAGCGAGAAGGTCGGCTGATGGTGCAGAAGACGTCAGGTGTTGTTCGTCTTTGTGTCTCTGTTTGTTGATGGATTTCCTCCCCGAAACCCTCGAGATGTGTTCGCTGACGATCGGGCCGCTGGGACGTTGTCGTTGTTGTTAAATAAATATTTAATATCTGTCTTTACGGACAAAAACGTAGCTTCAGCAAAATTGGCTTCGAGTCACTGAACGTTTTCGTGTTGAAGTCGGTCAATCAGCAGAAAAGTGGGCTTTTATTGTGAAAGGGGAGGTGGTGGTGGGGGGGGGGGGGGGGGCGGGGGGGGTGAAAAAGAGACAGCCGCTGCATTTTTACTTCTTCTAATTCTACAAAACACATATACTGAAAATACAGAATATCTACATATGAATATTATGGGCTGTGCAGAACGTCCACTCGTTTCTTCTTTCCGCCTCAAGCAGCTGGATTCTTCTGGAAAACTGTGGATGCATCGCCTCACGGGGAGGAAGGAGGGGGGGGGGGTGTTTACAAGAAGTAAATGGAGGAGTCGAGGGAGGGAGGAGAGGGAAGGAGGGGGGTTGTCTTATCCTCTTTCTCCTTTCCCTTTTTTCACTCCCCCCCCCTCCTCCTCCTCCCCCTTCCCCCCCCACACCGCTATCCTGGGTCTGTTTGCATTCCTCTCAGTTAATAAGTGTTTGTCTGATCCCCGGTGGGGGGGCGTAAAGATCACCCCACACAAACACAGCCCCCACCCCTCCGCCCCCACCCCCCCGGCTCACCCGGCTGTAAAGACGACAGGGGTGATGCTGCGAGAGAGGGGGGAGGGGGGGGGAGGGTCTAACGACCGTCCGGCTGCAGCCGGAGACGCACCGAGGCCAGAACCGAAGGGACGACATCAGATCCACCGTTTCCTCGTACGATTGCTAAAGTTTGGTCACGTCAAAGAAGCTGAGCCCCCCCCCCCACCCCCGGAGTCAATCATTCCCTCGACCACGGAGGTTATTAGATCACATATTAAACCCAAACTGGAGCCGCGGCGCCGCCGCTCGTGTCCTCGTTACGGAAGAGATCGGGGAAAGAAGAAAACCGAAGCTGGAAACGTTTTCTCTTCACGTCGGACACGAAGTCGCAATAATCACAGTAACTATTGGAAAAAAAAAAAAAAAAAAAAAACGTGACTCGGGACATTTGCGTTGGAAGACGTGCGCCACCGCAAGCGGTCGAGCCTTACGGACACCGTTACACGGTGACGTAACGCAGGAAGTACAAAGACGTGGAGGGGAAAATATGAGGTCGTTAGGAAGATTATCATATTATTATTATAGTTATCTAATAATTATTAGATTAATAATTGACTAAAATTACAATATATTATCGTAACGTCCGACCAAACATGAACCTCCATGAGCGGAAAAGGTCACGAGACAAAGCACAAGAGAGGGATGTTAAAGAGCGCTGCCAGAAACATCCCGACTGTGAGCGGTTTGGGAAACGTCCCGGAGGACCGTCTCCTACCGTCTCCAACCGTCTCCAACCGTCTCCCACCTTCTCCAACCGTCTCCCACGTCCACTCTCATCAAGTCACTGCAACAGAGGAACAACAGGCCGCGCTGAGCGGCGAGGGGGTCCGAGTCTTGGACCGGGTCCGGCCTGGTGTGTGTTTGGGTTGGGGAGGTGAGGGGAGGGGTGGGGGGGCTTTTGTCGCCACGGCAGCTCCACCAATTAAAGGGCAGAGTCTCAGATATGTAAAGCAGCAGCGTTTCAAAGCTAGGAAACAAACAAAGAAATAAAAGAAATCGAATTAAAGTTTGGAAAAAGGAGCGAGTAAAGAGCGGGAATAAGAGAAAGCATCCTCTGTGGCAGAAATGTTTACGCGGCGCGCCAAAAAAAACAACAACAAACAAACAAAACAAAACAAAACAAAAAAACCTGGGTGTGTTGGAATTCGATGACTGTTGAGAAATGGAACAAGAAAGGAATCGTGGAAAAGACGGAGGGAGACTCGTAACGCCCTCGTTCCCCCCCCCCCCCCCCCCCCCCGTGTGGTATTTTCTCTTCTTATTGAGGCGGTCCAACTCCACCCCCCCCCCCCCCCCCTCCACCCCACCCACTCCTCCAAGCATTGAGAGGCAGGCCTGGACTTGCCCGTTCAAGGTCAAACTGCGGCGGCCAAGAACGCGCTAGCAGCCCTCCCCACCCCTGTTTATGTTTGTTTGTCAGTTAGTCCGTCCGTCCACCCTCCCCCCCCCCTCCTCCTCCTCCCCGCCTCAGCAGCTCCACCGGACGCTTCGCCGGGTGTCAGGTGACTCTTGGCCGCGGCCGAGGCGAGGTGTTGCCGCCGCACACCTCCAGTGTCGGTGTCGCGCCGTATGTAGGCCAGCGGTGTTCGTTACCAGAAAAGAAAAAGAAAAAGTCTCCGTCTCATTTATTGCGGTTCAAACGTTGCTGCAGAAACCTACGAACAGTTCAATTTGTATTTTTTTTCCGCCTCACCGTCGCGGGACGGGGAGACGGCGCTCACGGTCGACGGGAAACGTTAATCTGTTTGGTAACCGACTCTGGTGTTTAGAGATCATTGTTCTGTCGCCGCAGTGAGTCACCCGGCCTTTACGTTACCCCGGACAGCGAAACACCGCCGAGCCCTCGAAGACGACAACAAAGACAAACACGCGAGAGACGGAAACACCGGCTCGGTGACTCGCGGTTTGATCAGATTTTGTTTTTCATACGGTGTATATATACAACCTATGTAAAAAAACACGACTGCTGAATTTCGCGCACATTTTCACCACCATCGCGCGGGTGACGATAAATTTAAACGGTATTCTGGTACAAATATCACCACCGACGGGACGTTTGGGGGGTGTAAATGGTAATCAGACAAAACTAACGATTTAATTAATTAATTGTTAATTATTAACTTAACCTGGAAGTGCCTTTACAATGATTCACGTAGAAAGAAAATAGGAGAAGCTGCAGGTTTTCTGCCCCGATAAACTCTTGAAACAAGTCTCTCATTCATGAAACACCTTCAATGCAAAATTATTTGCTTTGACCGAAACCTTTCCCCTTAACTTTAACCCTCGTAATAAACCGTTAAAAGGTGAATCGGCTTTGCGGAGTTGATCCCGTGTCAACATTTCTGTCCGGTGTTTTTGCTTCGAAGCTCCTTCGTCTTGTCTGTCAGGTGGTTTTTTTTAGGTTTTTTTTTAGAGTTTTTTCTTACTGGTCGTTCCACAAAACGACGTTGTCATGTTGGTCCTCCGCCGCCTCATTCTTCTCCTGAAACACCTACAAAGGAGCGTCCCCCCGGCCCGGCGCGATGAATAAAGAGGCCCTCCCACTGTTTCCCCCCCGGCCATTGTCTCCGCGTTGTTACTCAGAGTGTGTGTTGCTCGCTAAGCCCGTGATGGATGTCGGATTACCGCTCTGCCTGTGTCCTCCTCACAAAGAAGGCATCGGCCAGCGCTGCAACACAGGACACACACACACACACACACACACACACACACACACACACACACACACACACACGGAGGCAAACACACACACTCCCCAAACATAGCGACACATTCGTCCTGAAGATCCCGCATACAATGACGGACGAACCTTTTGTCCCGACCGCTGACACCTCCAACACGTCAGGTCCAGCTGGTACTCGCAGAACATTTAACATTTTGACGTTTCGATTTATATTCAACATTTCGAGACTTTTTTTTCTTTTTTTTTTTAAAGCCTTCATGCACGTTGTTTGTTTGCCGCTTCATCTCGTTGGGGCTCCCAGACTTTTTGGGATCCCGACGTCGTATCGTGCGCCTTCGCTGCGTTACGCGTCGGGATAGATTTCTAGCAAATATATTTGTGGTCCTTCCTTGGAAAACCTTCTGGAGCTCCACCAGGAAGGACTACCGTTGGGATCTTTGGAAATGTGGTTGTACAAAACTTCTTTTAAGGCCATCGAATGCACCAAATAAATATGAGTGCGGTGGCCAGTTTGTTGTCCATATTACTTCCAGTAGCATTAAAACTCTTTGCAAATGTTGGAACTGGTCACTAAACGTGTCTCTCTACAGTCTTCCACCCACAAATCTCAACAATATGTCATTTAGTTTTTAACGCATTTTGATTTACGCTTTTACGCTTTCACTCCTCTGGAGATACGAACGAAGCTGCGTGTTTGAAACCGTGTTTGATTCATCGTTGAGGTCGTCCGGTTCTTCTGTTATTTAAATAAAGGAGGCAGAAACGTGGTTCTTCGTTTGAGTTGCGTCAGATGTTTTTGTGGAGCTGCGGGCGACAGTTTTCAGGACCGGTTTCAGATCTCGCTCTGACTTAGTGAGATTCTGTCTGCCGGCCCACGGAGCTCCGCGTCGATCGGGTTTTCGGGCCTCAAAGTTCGCAGCTTCTCACTGGAAGAAATCAGGGATGTTTTATTAGGCTGGCGTTGTTTCCTTTAAAAAAATTTTTTTAAAAAGGACTGAATGCAGGATTTTATTTGACTGAGTGTGTCTTCTTCCACCGCTGAAGGATCTTACAGTTTGTTGGCGTCTGTTTCGCCGGCGCCTCACTCAGCGAAAGGTAAGTGAACTTTCACCAAAAAAAAAAAAAACGCCACGGCAATAAATCTGGGGCTCCCCACCCCCCCCACCCCACCCCATAAGACCAGTAACAGACCCTCACCATTCCCCACCTCCCCTCCAACCCAACACTGCCCCCCTTCCAGCCCTACATGACAATGGTACCAGCAGTTTCCCAGGAGACGAGGCCTTTCATTAGCTGTGTGATAAAAAAGATGTATTCCCCCCCGTCGCTTCTCCCGTCCGCTGTTTTCACATCTTGCAGATAAGCTTCAGCTCTCAGTGGCCGCCGCACATCCGTCAGCGGTGCTCGTTTCGTAACGCGCCGGGCAGGAGGAGGAATACCAGCCGAGTCGTGTTGGCAACAGAGAGAGAGAGACACGTCCTGACCGCACGGCCGCTCACGATATTTTCATCGGTTTCTCTCTGGATCTCGGAAATGAGTGTCTGGACTTTTAACACGATGTCAGATGAGTTGTCTACAGGACGGCCCAACAGGAAGAGTGTAAATAAAGATTATGTGACCCGAAGCTTCTGTTAAATATCATTCGGATCTTATTTTTTACGTTTTGCACACTTTATTTGAGCGATGATTTCCACGAAACGTATTTTATTTCCTTTACGGGACAATAGGGAAGATGGCTGTGGAGGGATTATTTTCCCTTAGTTAGTTTGGGCCTAAACGGTTACAAGAGCTAATGCTAATGCTAATAAATGTTCTGTGTTGACAGGAGATTAATTTGTTTTCTTATTAAAGTCACAGCTTGACTGTGAATAAAGATGGCCGACCTCTCATCGTTTCCTCCCACCGAACGCTAAAATCTGTCAGAAACATTGGCTACCATCTTGTTCTGGTGAGGACATTTGTTTTGGTGAGGCCCCGCCCAAAAGTAAGGCCACACCCCCTTGAACTTCACGTATCTCAGTTGCCGGCATCCTGGCTGCGTTGGACCATCATAACAAACTAATACATTTCTGGATGATCGGTAACTGCTTGCTACATATCAACTGCGTTTTCTACGTGGTTGTGAGGGCGGGGCAGGAGGCGGGGCCTAGATACCATGTCTCCGCCCACTGCTCATTACTGCACACACTCTGGTTTTCACCAGCTGTGTCCGTTTATACTTTGGCTTCACTTCTGGCGAGCTATCACGTTGTCCATCTTTAACAGTCTTTGGTCTTTGCTTTCGACAAACATTAGTTTTTATTAACCGTCAATTAATTTCTTCATTTGCTCGGTTTATTGACGAATCCTTTATTCTAGACAAATACCAGCTTATTGAACTATGCCATAAACTTAAAGTGTGATGTCTTCAAACGTCTAACAAATAGTCCAACACCTACCTTCTGCCATGTCTTACTAAAATATAAAACAAACAAGAAAATAATAGGAAACTCTCACATTTAAGAGGCTATTTCATTATTTGACTAACTGTTTCAGTTTTAAATAGTATTTCGCATGAATCTATATTTATTTATCTTTATGTTGTTTGGACTGTCGGGCCACTCTTTGCTGTTTTAGAAAAAGTAAAAATCTCTAAATCGATATGTATAAAAACTGGAGTCAAGGCACAAAATGTAAAAACGGTAGTTCAGAAGCTCCCTGTAAACGGCTGCATCATCATCATCACCATCACCATCATCATCATCATCGCAGCCACATCGGGTGTTGACGTTTAGCGCTTTCAGTTTGCAGCGTTTCTGGGTTGGAACAAGCGGTGAGGGTTAGCGTTTCACCGGGAGGCTCCTCTTACCTGCGGCCGTCAGCGGCGCCCCGGGAATAATACCTGCATCGGGTTACCGCGGGCCTCTCATCTAATCGGCCTGCCGCATTATAATTATGAGCCCTGCAATCCAGCTGGAAGGGGCTACGTCCAGCAGGTAATAGCCATCCGGGAGGGAGGGGGGGGGGGGGAGCTCGGGCTGGGGGGGGTGGTGTGTGTGGGGGGGGAGGGGGGGGGGGGGAAACGTCAGCTCTCCTTTCCAGGAAAAAAAGCCCTGCGGCCCGGGCATGAAGCTGCAGGCTCCTGCCCTTCCAGAGGAGTGTTGGGTGTCCGTCAAACGGAGGTGTAGCGTTACAGCTCTCTATCGGTGCCCTTCATCTCTCAGCCGTCATTACCTCACCGCAGACCAAAGACAGACACGCTCGCTCCGCACGCAAAGAGCCCGTCTGTCCGCGATCTCAGGGGGGAGGGCGGAGGGAGGATGTGTGAGAGAGGGAGGGGAGGGGGAGGGGGGGGGCTTCTTAAATTCTACGTATTTGCATTTGATTACTGCTGCTATTCACCCGACGCTCTGAACGCGAGCCACCTTACTAATCTGCTGCAAGGTCAGAGGGAGACGGTGTGGTCTACAGCGGGGCAGACAGCCGGTGATATATGGGGCCGTGGGACACTTGTCCCCGTCGGACCCCACACCGACCCAATGAAGGACCACAGACACAAGGAACAAGAGTCTGACTGAGCACAGACAAAAGCCCTGAAAGAGAAACCCGGCCACCCCCTGCTACTATTACCCACCTCGCTGCCTGATCACAGCCGGGGCCCACAAGAGATGAGCAGGAAAAGACCAACGTAAATCTCACGGCCAAGCACACTAAAGCAGAGGGGGGGTGATGGGAGACGGAGACAGCCAGCAGAGGAAAACAAGACGGAGCCGTGAAACAGCTCTGTGAGGCCGAACATGCCGACCTGCTCGTTCAGCAGGGATGTTCACCATGTTTATCATCTCAGTTTAGCGTGTTGGCATGTCGGTACCGATGGGAACGTCATCAGGCCTGCAGGTATCTGGTCGTAAGCCAAAGTTAAACGGTTTAGATGGCGCTGAAACTTATTTCAGTTCATCCTGGGGGGGACATGAATGCTTGAAACGAATGTCAGAGAAATACAGGCAAAGCTGTTGAGGAAAAAGTCAGTAGGATTAAGCCTCTAGCAACCGGAAATGTCTTGTTTGACCTCAGAGGAAGATCACCACATTCTTTGGAGTTTATCCTCTGGGCACCATGAATATCTGAACTGAATGTTATGGCAATCCCAGAAATAGCGGTCAAGATATTTTACTCTGAACCACAAAGGTCAACCTCCTGGTCAGGCTAAAGAAAATTAGCAAAGGATCATCAAAGTTAGTAGGATTTAATCTTCTGGGAACCATGAATGTCTGTATGAAATTTCATGGCAATCCATCTAATAGTTGCTGAGATATTTCAGTTTAAAAAAAAAATCCCTCTGCGGAACAAGAACGTTTTAAAGTACATCCTCTGGGGACCATGAACATCTCAACCAAATTGAATGACAAGCCATCCAAATGTTGTTGAGGTATTTCAAGAAATGAATAATAATCATTATAAATAAAAGAGGAAAAAGTTCAGAGGATCTCCAAAGTCTGACGAGTTCACCCTCAGGGGACAATGAATGCCTCTACAGAATTGTAGTCAAATCCATTCAATCCATTTGGATATATTTTACTGAATGATTGACAAGTTTAACCCACTTGAAAAGGGACAGGAAAAGTCAGAGGAGTCATCGGGGTTCATCCTCAGGGGACCATGAATATCTGAACCTAATTTCATGCCAATCCATTCAATAGTTTTTTACGTATTTCAGTTTGAACCAAAGTCGCGGACTCACAAAATAAATAAGGAAAACATATCAGTTAGACAAAGAAGATGCAGTAAAATGTTTTTTTTTTATTGACAAAGAAAAGTGGAAAATGAAATAAAAACAGGAAAAAGTAAAAGAATGCATACATCAGCGTTTTACTTCCAGAACCAGAGGTAAGACCATTGTGGTTTTCAGGTGTTATGTGATTGAGAAGAGCTAAAAAAAAAAAAATAACCCACAACCGTCTGGTTTTATTTTTACTAAAAAGTCCTTCGTCCCGTTGAAGTGTGTTCACGCTTCAAAATACACAAAACGGTGAAAGCGGCGTCCTCTGACGTAAACTGCATGAACAGACTCCGACACAACAACAAGCGTCACTGTACATTGATTGCACTTTCACACGTTACGGAGGAAAATTAATTGAGGGTGATTTGGTTCCGTTAGTCCGTTTCCAGCGAGATCTTTTCTTCAGCCTCTAACATACACCGCTAGATTAAAAAAAAAAGAAAAAAAAAAAGACATTTCCTCGTAAGTAATAAAAAAAAAACACACTGCCACCCTGTCGAGTCCCAAGTGTTGTTCTTGGCACATAGAAGGTCAGCTATTCATTTACAAGCACCGAGGCCTTTCCAGAGGGAGCGTTCCTCAGCTTCTTTGATGGTTCTCGGTTGGAGAATTTGTTTTCACCTCGAGCTGTTTTTTCGTGTCCGTTTTAATTTTTTTTTTTTTTCATCCATCAGCTGGAAAGTCCCAGGAAGAAAACGAAGTGGTTACTAAAGTACTTCTACAAGCAATAACTCAGTCCATTTCATGTCTTTTCCCAACTTATCCGGCATCATTAGTTGAACTGATCTTAGTTATTATTGAAAAAAAAAAAAAAAAAAAATGCATACAGAGAACAGTTAGTACCAAAAAAAAAAAAAAAACACGCAAAACAACAACAACAACAACAACAACAACTAATACAGTAAATCACTCCTACACAAAACATCATTTGGCAAAAATATCTCATCGTTCATCGCTCCCGTCAGCACAACTTTCGCCCGCACGATCCCGAAAACCAAAAAGATCTTGTTTGTTCTCTGAAAGTTTCGTTCAGGACCGTCGACAAAACCAACACCATGTAAACAGAGAGCGTGTTGTGTCGTTCCCGAAGGGCCTGGACACACCGGGACGTACGGACCAGTTTATCTGAAGGCAACCGGGACTTGGCAGAAGTTCTTGAAGTTCATCTTCGTCAAGAACCCCGAACGAGTCCGGCTGATCGAGAATCTCCAGGAAAAGGCGCTCGCAAGTCATAAATAATGAATCTTTACGGTCAAATCAATTTGATTTTTTTTTTTTTTTTTTGACGTTTGAGGAAACGCAGAAGACGGAGGAGAGTCGGAAATACGAAGGAACGCCGACGTCGCTTTTCAGCTTGTTTCTGTCACCGTCAAGTTTTCCTGAAGGAGACCGGTTGGTAGAGTTTTCTCTTCGTGGGTAAACAGCGTGAACGTCCTCAATAAAGTTTTATTATTGAATGAAATGACGTCGCGAATGACGAGGAAGACGTTGGGACAGTTAGAAGACAGACGCGGTCCAAAATACTCTGCGGTGAACTCCTGAGCAAAGAGCGGCTCGCTAACTTGCGACATGCAAACTGGACACCAGATTCCAACATGGCCGCCTATTAACTCGAAGGAAAATTGCTTGAGTTCAAACTTTTAGGTTTATTTACTTGTTGTGCGACCGACTGCACGTTTGCGCGTCGACTGTTACTTTGAAACGTCACGTTTTAGAAATGTAAAAATTCACAATAGAAAGAGAAATATTTGACTTTGTTTGCGGTTCCTTTTGTCCGGTGGTGGTTGTAGTACCGCAAGTGGCCACTGGGGGAGAATTGGCAGCGGCGCTGAGCGGTGCCGGTACGACCGTGCCGAACAGATTTTTCACTTACTAGCCCTGCGTGCTACGAAGACGCGCAGCTGTGAACCTCACCGTGCTGCTTCCTGGCGTGTCCAGGCCTTCACTCTGAAGACGCGGTTTCTTTGTTTTGTCTCGAACCGTTTCACGAGTCGACCCGAGGTGGTCAGAGAACCGTTTTCTCCACGTCGTGGCGTCTTTGTTCAGGACGCATCGAGGGCATATTTCCAGCATGAATCGGCATCAAAACTTCATTTTAAAAATACTTTAAACGTGTCGAAAAGGACGATAAAGGACGCAGGAGTGTACAAAAAAAAAAAAAAAAAAAAAGGGTCTGTTATATCCCGGGAGTGTGTCGACGAAGGGTTCGTAGGAAGACCCGGAAAGTAATTATTCCTCAAAGAAGGGGGTCGACCCGGACGCCGGGGTCCTCGAGGTCAAAGAGCTGGTCCAGGTTGACGGTGGAGCTGCAGAGGAAGTCGCTGCGGCCTCGCGGCTCCTCCTCCTCCTCCTCCGGCCACGGGCTCTCCAGGAAGGCCGCGGCGAGGAACGTCTCCTCGTCGAAGTCGGACACGCCGGCGCCCCGTCGGGTCTCCGCCAACACATGGTCCTCCGACGTCCCCGCCGGGGCTTCGGCGGGGGAGACGTGGGTCCCCCGCGCCGCCGGGTCCTCCGTCTTCACGACGGGACTCAGCGGCTCTCCGTCCTCCAGGCTGAGCTCCCCGCTGAGGGCCGCGTCCAGCAGGGCGTCCCAGTCGAAGTCGCCCTTCAGAGGCCCGACCTCCTTCTGGTCGTCCACGGAGAGCAGAGGGGAGCTGCAGCGCCGGGCCGCTTTGGCGCCGCCATTTCTGGAGCCCGCCGACTGCTTCCTCTTGAGCCCGCCTCGTCCCCTGACCACGGGCCAGGACCCCAGCATGGTCCCCTCGGCCAGATGGGGGTCCCAGTTCTGGTCGGCGCCGGTCGCCTCTTCAAACTCCCGCAGGAGCCGCTGGGACTCGGGGTTGACGCACAGGCCGACGTGACCGCCCGCGGAGAAGGCGGGGCCTCTGGACACGGGCTGCAGGTCGAGACGGAGCCGGTTCTGCAGCGCCGGGTTAATCTGGACCGGCGGCATTCGCCTCTTCTTGTAGGCGCCGCTCAGCAGGCGCTCGGCGTACTGCGGGTCGATCTTCCAGAAGCCGCCCTTCCCCGGCTCGTCCTTCTGACGCGGCACCTTGATGAAGCACTTGTTGAGCGACAGGTTGTGTCGGATCGAGTTCTGAAAGGAGACGTTCCTATTTTTTATAAAACAGTTTACACACGCGCGCCATTAAACTAATTCACCTTCTCCCTGAGGTTTAGATCTTCGTTGATAGCAGCTTCACGTCGGTACGTAGCTACAGCGGGTTAACGTAACAAACAAGGGGAACCAGCTAGCCTAGCTTTAGCCGAAGGTAGCATCGTCAACATTAAAGACACGTCAGGCTAGCTGTTTCCCCCTGTTTCTAGTCTTTATGCTAAGCTAAGCTAACCACTTTCCAGTTGTTGTTTCATACAGACAGGCTAGCTGTTTTCCCCCATTTCTAGTCCTTATGCTAAGCTATACTAGCCGACTTTTGGTTGTCGTTTTCAAACAGACAGGTTTCCCCCTGTTTCTATTCTTTGTGCTAAGCTAAGCTAAGCTAACCAGCTTCTGGTTTACGTTTCATACAGACAGGCTAGCTGCCCCCCCCCGTTTCTAGTCTTTATGCTAAGCTGTGCTAGCCAGATTTTGGTTGTCGTTTTCATACAGACATGCTAAGCTAAGCTAACCAGCTGCTATGTAGCTTCACATTTAAAGTATAACGATGATGTCATTGTTCTCGGCAGCTTTAACTAGACGCCTGTTTGTGATTCCATGTCTTTAACGGTTGAACATCAGCTTGTTGAGACAGGAAGTACAGACTGCAGAGCACCCCCCCCCGCCCCCACCCCCCACCTGATGGAGCAGTGACCTGGTGACCTTTGTTAAATATTATCTGCCCCATGTAAGCCCTTACAATAACAAAATGCTCTGCGATGTCTGAAACAGGGAGTACAGCGAACGGCCTCATCAATCATTCATCCGGCCAAATTAAACCTTTCTGGAAAATTCCTGAATCACGTCACGGCTCCATCAAACAAAAACGGAGTTTGAAACAGAAAAGAAGGTTTTAATTCATGTTTACTTTTGAAGTGTTAAAAGTGTTTGAGGGCCTCAAGAGTTATTAATTACCCACAATGCCCGGGTCACCAGAGCCCAGACCTCTCAGTTCATTGTTCCTCAGACAAAAACTCATACAGCTGTGAACTCATTTTCACACAGTGGAAACAGACACGGCACATCCGTCCAACTGTGTGCGCGAGTGTGTGTGTGGTCCCTCACCTGCCAGGTGGGGTCCGCGTGCCGGTAGTAGCAGAAGTTGTCTGTGATCCACTTGTAGATGCAGGACAGGGTGATCTTGCTCTTCTTGCTGGCCTGCATGGCCATGCAGATGAGGGTGGCGTACGAGTACGGCGGCTTGATGCGCGCGTTCGTCTTGTAGTCCACGTCGTCCGGGCAGTGGCCGTGAGCCACGATGCCCGGCAGGGACTGCATCCGGCTGTAGGCCGCCGCCGTCGGCTTTCCCGGGGTCAGCGGGGTCCCGATAGAGGCGGGGTCTCCGGCCAGCGGGGAGGCCGGGGCGTCGGTTCCCAGCTGCTGGTGCGCGAACAGGTGCGCGTGGTGGTGGTGGTGGTGGTGGTGCGCGCGCTGCGGCACGTTGGCACCGAGGATGGAGAACTCCTGCAGCCACTGCAGGCTGGTCAGGCTGTCGTCCAGGCAGACGGAGCTGCAGCTGCTGATGGAGCTGCTGTCCGTGACTGCGTCCCGCTCTTCCGCCTGCGCCGCGGCGGTCACCACCTCCTCCTCCAGCCCCACCGAGCCCTCGGGCCACGGGTCCGCGCAGCTCAGAGACAGCATGGCTCTCTGCCGTCTGTCAACCCTCCTCCTCCTGCCAGCCGGAATTTACAGCAGAGCAACAAGGAGGTGTTACTCAAAAACAGAGGACAGACTTCAGGGTTTGAATCAGTCTGTCCGATGCATGAATGTGGGAGTTTAAAAGGTTTCAAATATTCTGATAATCCGACATCTCTTCACGTGCAGCAGCTTCTTTTCTCTGAAAACTGTGTTGCGCACTTGACGCAGAGAGGAGCGCACATCCTGTCTGACTGCTGCCTTTAAACTAACTCTGCGGTTAAATGGGTACAAAAAAAAACTTCAAAAAAAAAATACTCCATCAAACTAACTTAATTTAATTTAGATGCTGCGGAGTTACACCTTTGAGGAATTTTACGCATTCTGGACGTTTTACGCGTAAAATCTAAAAATGTTTTGATGAGCAGGCACAAAAAAAAATACTTTTTAGGTAATTAAAACTACATTATTTAAACATTTAATATTAGATGTAGTGATTTTTTTTAAACATTTATATTATTATTTTGTTTTTTTTAAGTTGCTCAGGCCTTCAGCAGCGACCAGCAGTTCCTGATTAACTGCGCTGTGATGAAATTAAAGCTCCCACCTCACCTTCTCTCGGTTGATGTGTTGAGTTTAAACCTTTTTAAATCCTGAACGAGCCTCTCCGGTGTTCCGCTCGGCCTCAGCCTGCTCTCCGTGCACCTGCTGTCCGCCTCCAGCAGCCAGAAGAGGAGCTCCGTGCAGCGGCACCAGCGGGCTGCAGTTTAATACCTGGTGCAGGAGGTTTGTCCGGTTGCCCTGGAAACGCAACCCCCCCCTTGTAAACAGCCTCCCGCGCCTCCATTGGCCTGCGGGTTTCCATAGCGCTTCATTTTTAATCACTCTTCCGAGTCAACCGTGCAGGTTCTCAAACTGAGGCCCGGGGCCGCTGCAGGGGACCTGCTGGGACTTTTGACTGGAGGATTATCAGAGTTTTATTAAACCTGAAAGATTAAAATAATTGGAGAGTAAAAGATGGAGGCGTGACTCAAAAACTGAATTCCATATTAAAAAAAAACAACACACATGAAGCGTGTATGATTTTATTCACGAAACATGTCAGAATGAAGCTCCGGTTGAATTTTCAGCTTCAAGACTTTCATCCATTTGATTTTAGTACAAATTCAAGGTGTTTATATTTTCTTTATTTCCATTTTATGGTATTTTATACTAAATATTCAACTTTTCGCTCAATTACATTTACTTTGACAGCTCTGGTAACTTTTAAAATGAATATTTTACGTTAAAAAAAAAAAAGTTCATAAAATACAAAACAAACAGATGAAACCAAAGTTATTTGGCTGGAAACTGTTTTAAATGGTTTAACTTTCAAATTCAAGAACTGAAACCGGACTCTTCTTCTTCCTGTGAATTGTCTGACAACCGCAGATTTATATTTGACCTTTGACCTCTGAAACAAGTGCAGTTTGTTTTTTTCCACCTGCGGTAAAATACACAGTGATGCACGAGGATCAAAGATGTCATATCATCAGGAGACATTTTATTAACTGATGACAGCAGCGTCACCTCAGTGTGTGTGTGTGTGTGTGTGTGTGTGTGTGTGTGTGTGTGTGTGTGTGTGTGTGTGTGTGTGTGTGAAGGAATGTACTTTTGTTCGTGCGACAGAGGAGGAGAAAAGCGAGACATAAAACTCACAAAGACAACTGTAAAGCAATAAAAGATTCTTCTCCTTAAGTCTGCAGCCATAAAGGAGACCAGACCACAAACAGGAAGTCATATCCTTAATGGAGAGACTCTTCAAAATAAAAGCACAACTTAAAAAAGAAGAGTCCATTGTAAAAAAAGAAAAAAAAAAAAATCTACATAATTGTGATTTTTTTTTTTGTGGCCTAAAAGAGAAATAATCTGTGACGGGATGTAAATAAACAAAGAGTCATATTATTGTATTACCAGTGTTAAAAAGTATGAAAAATAAATTCCTGTTAATTTATTTTCTTGTTTCTGCTCTGAAGTCACTCGTCTTTGTTTGCTCCAGACGAGACACACGTCCTCCAGGTCCGAGTCTTCAGACGGCCACCCGTCGCATCTCCTCCTGCAGAGGACAAAGGTCAGAGAGGGAGCAGCCAAGCACAGTAACCTCAGCTCGCCGAGGGTCAGGGAGGAGCGAACTCGACGCAGAAGACATGCGGCTGAATTCTGGTGGACACGACCAGGACGCAGCACGACTGAGGGGACCGACTGCAGGACGTCCCCTGAAAGACGTCATGGAGACACAAACTGATCAAAGTGGGACTTTAAATATCCACAAAGAGACTCAAAATGAGCCCAAACACATGAAACAACTTCAAGGACTATATTGAGGCTATATTTTATTTTGTTTTATTATTCATATTATATATATATATATATATGTTAACACTTTGTAACTGCAGTGTATTATTATTGCTGTTATTAAAGCAGCCCTACAGAGGTTTTATGAGAGAAATCGTTTAAAATGTGTTGTTTTTCAGCCTTTGCAGTTATAATGCTCTCGGTTGGCCAGATGGGGGCGCCACACACCGTTCATATATCACGTTTCATCCCCAGAGTTCACAGGCAGATGAGTAAACACATTAAAAACGTGAACAAAACCCAACAGACGTTCACCATGCTGCTTGTACAGTGTGATTTACTTTGTTTTTTATTGCTTTTATTTCCTGACTATTTTGATAAACATTTAGTTTACCTTTAAATTCTCCAGTTTTAAACGCAGGAGTCTCACTATATTTGCCATTATGTCAGGTTTTTTTTTGTCTGAAAAGATTAAACAATAATCTAAAAAGTTTTTCTGTTGATTTATCTGATTAATATTTGTCGTGTTTTTCGACTCTTACTTGGACTAAAACGTCATCAGCTGCAACGCTGGATTTCATGAAAATTATTGTAAATAATACAAATAAAACAGCATTTAATTAGAAATAACGGGAAAATCCTGATTTTACTTGAACGCATCAGTAATAATAAACTCATGATAAAAGATTTTCTCTAAAGGGACTTTTTTCTGCTTTAAATTACTTAACTTTTAACACATTTTCCTTATGAAACGAAACTTTAACTGCATGTTTCTGGTTCTTCATCAGCGATGAATATTCATCTCTTCTTCCTCTCACCTTCTCAGGTGCGTGTTTTTGTGAAGAAAACGATGCGTGCTGCTGATCTCAAAGTCTAGGCTGCCGTCAATCATTCACCACAGACTGCTGCAGCTTCGCCTCCTCGCCGTGTGCTCTAGTTTTGGGGCTCAAGTGACCCCGAGGCGACCCCAGAAACAGGAAGCAGGAAGCATCGTGACAACGTGACGTTTGATGTTTCACTTCCCTCTGAAGAAGCTGTGGTCTGTAGGCGCCATCCTGCAAGTTATTTACAAGAAGAGGTGATTCATCATTTAGAATAATTCATAAGAAACAGGTTTTTTTTCTCTTCTGTTCTTTAAAAATAAAACAAGTATTTAAATATCTTTGTTGAACAGCAGATTGAAGTGTTTGGACGTTACTACGACCTGACTGAAGTGAAACTGTGGTGAGAAACTGAAACTGAACAGAAAAGCACAATGAGATGCACAAACTGAACTCTGAACCACAAGAAGAAGAAGAAGAAGAAACAGTAGTCTCCACCCTGAACCACTGCAGCACCCCTTCACTGAGGAGAGCCTGCAGAGGGACGACCTTTGACCTCCATCAGACCTTCAATTATTTTTGTTACAGCAAGATATAGTAGAAATGTCAATATGTCAAAACAAATATGAAATCAATTGATCTGTCCTCATATATAAACATAATCAATATAGCACATTATATTGACAGGTCATCATTGTAAATGAGAATTGGTTCTCAATTGATTTTACCCAGTTAAATAAAGGTCATAAATAAATTATTTAATAATAATTCATTAAAACGTTCTTCTCTTTCAGTGGCTTCTCTTCATGACGACTTCATTTAAAGGATGTAATATCTAAAACAAACACGTGTGTGTGCGGTTCATGTAGCAGCCAGAGGAAGCAGCCAATCAGCTCTCTGAATTCACGCCAAACATCCAATCAAACGCATTACTTCAGTGTAACGGTCATGAATTATAGCGCGCGTGTAACTGTATCAGGCGACCACCGCGGCCCGGGCGGGTACCGCTCGCACGGACCCTACTTGACCCCACCCGCCGAGACTGCCTCAAGACATAAAACCGAGCGCACTGGTGAATTTAAACCCTTCCTCCTCATAGCCAATCAGCGCCTGCTTACTACTATCTCGCCGCGGAGCTGTCCAATCGGCGGCGCGCTCCTCTTTGTTGTTGGTGACGTCATGAAAATATTGTTGTTGCTGCTCGAGGCTGCGGAGACTCGGCGCTGGGGAGCGGACAGGCAGCAGGCAGCTCCGACGGACTGCGGGGGTCGATTCAAGTCCTCTTTTATTTTTTTATTTTTATTTTTATTTTTTTTTGTACTTTTTTTGGTTTCGGGGAAGCGGCGTGTTGCGCGGGAAGCAGCCATGTCGGTGAACATGGAGGAACTCCGGCATCAGGTGATGATCAACCAGTTTGTTTTGACGGCTGGCTGCGCCGCCGATCAGGCGAAGCAGCTTCTCCAGGCGGCCCACTGGCAGTTCGAGGTGAGCCGCGACTTTTTCCTCACACCGCACGTCCCCCCCCCCCTCCTCCCCTCTTTTATCAAATCCTCCAACTGTCACATGATCAGTCGGAAAGATATGAATTAGGTCCTCGTGCCTGTTATTTTTGACTGCTTCCGGCCGTGCCTCGGCGCCACGCGCCCCGGACGTTAGCGTTAGCTCGGCTAGCCGCTGTGAGGACGTGGTGCTCCGCCGTCTGTGTTTACATCCCCAGCAGGGCCGTAACGCCGCCTCAAATCACTCGGGCCGGGCCGCTCTTCTCCACTTTAATACCCATGCTTTGTGAACGCGGAGCTCTTTTAACGGACGAGGCCCGATAACAACCCCCCCCCCCACCACCACCACACACACACACACACACACACACACATCCCTCTTCCCCCCGCGTGCACCGCTCACGCGCTACTAACGCTGACTGGGCCTGTCTGTTGTCATGGTGACGGATCAGAACCGGGCCCGGGGCCCCGCTGGACTCCCTCGTGCGCCTGTTGGGTGGTTTTCCAGGAGCAGATGAAGAGGTCAGACTGCCTGACACCGATCCCGGGCCGGGCCGGTTAAATATAGACTGATTAACGTTCATTATCCTTCCAGCTGTTGTCACGTACGAGCTGTCCACCTTCATCACGGTCCGGTTTCACACACCGGACATTTAAATGACAGGAAGTCATGGTGACGTTAATGTTAAACATTTATTGTGAAAGGGTGTTGCTGGTGTCATTCTGACTGATCGCTGGGTCCTCTGAACATTCATTAACCGGTTTAAAAAAACACACAAAAAAAAAAAAAAACACTTCCTGCTGTCTTGAATCTTTTCTCCACTGAACCAGTAAAAGAAGTTCTACCTGTTTCTGAACCAAAACAAAGATGGCTGCCAGGAAAGCAGGTTAAAGATGTTTTTTTTTTGTTTTTTTGTTTTACTGGTGCAGCAGGTGAAATGTTGTTTTTACCAGATGACGTCATTGAACAGGTGATGTAAACAGATCAATGATGGGAACAATCTGTAGACGGATCGATCAACATGAGGAGCTGAAGGTTTTCCACACTGATTAAACGATGGGTGTTTGTGTTGATGATCAGCTGTTGTTGTTGTTGTTGTTTATTAATCTGTGTTTAACTGAGGCGTCATCACTCGGAAGGAAAGTCAAAAGTCACAAAGCAAACTCCTCTCCTCAATATCTCTGTCCGCTGATTTAGACTCCGTCAGCTGTCCGGTGTTTACTCCATCAGAGGCTCAGCTCCGCCCCCTCACAGGTGGTGTTTACAGCAGCAGGAAACGTGAGCTGACTGAGTGACGTCACCGAGCGACATTAGCGAGCATACAAACCTGAACACTTAAACTGAGACGACATTCCTGCACCAAAACAGCCGCAGGAGTGTGTGTGTGTGTGTGTGTGTGTGTGTGTGTATATGTGTGTGTGTGTGTGTGTGTGTGTGTGTGTGTGTGTGTGTGTGTGTGTGACTGCGCTGCAATCATGGGAGTGTTGGAAAAGAGAAAAAAAAATGTAAAAAGCAGCAGTGCGTTCATGTTCGGTCTTGTGGGTTCTGTGTCAGAGGTCGTGGAGCAACAACAGGAGAAGTCACTTCCTTGTTTGCACAAGCGGAGGCGGAGCCAAGAGCCCGTGTTTACATTTCACAACGGCTCAGTTGTTTTCCACTGATTCACAGCTGGTTTCCCCAGGGAGAGTTTGATCTGTAAACTGTTAGAAAGTCGCACAATGTTCCTCTCCGACCGCATTACATCCTCTTTAAACACAACGGTTCCCGTTTACAGAGAGAATATTTCTCTGAACAAACAGTCCAGAATGTGAAAATATCCTGTTGAACTTCAGGCGGGACAAATGCTCATGTTTCAGGACCACAGTCCTGAGACAGAAACTTTCAAAGTGGTGGTGTCAGCTCTGGTTTACGTCCCAGTGTGGAGATAATGGTTTTAACCCCGAGGTCATGTGACTGCTGGATTTTAACTGACCCTAGGGGAGGGAGGGGGAGATGGAGGGGGGGGGGGAGTTCTTCCTCTGTAGGGTCGCAGGACAAAGACACAAATGTTTTTACTTCTACACTGCAAGGTTGTTTTAATGTCCTGGTAGAATCCAGGTTTATGTCCTGGACCCTGAACACCTCTTTTCTCTCTCTCTCTTTCTGTCTGCAGACTGCCTTAAGCTCCTTCTTCCAGGAGGCCAACATCCCCACCCACCACCAGATGGTAAGTCTGTCCCTCAGTGTCCCTCAGTGTCCCTCAGTGCCCCTCCAATTTAAACAGGTAGAATCTATGTTTACAGGTTAAAATGCAGCAGTATGTTACATTGAGTTTGTCCAGCTGTCTGTTCACACACTGGAAAACTCAAAAAGCCTCCAGCCCACTGTTGTGTAACCCAGAATCTCCCCCACCCCCAGAAACTGCAAGGCATTCTGGGACTTGCCTGATCAGAGTCTGCAGCTGCTGTTCTGACATCAGTCTGTTTTCTGTCAGTGGGAGTACTTGCAGGTCTCTCTCTGGGGGAGGGGCCTGATGTGGAGAGGGGGGGGGGGGGGGGGTGGAGAGAGAGAAAGAGAGAGGGGGGGGGGGTGAGTTTGTTTTTGTTTTGGGTGACATCACCTGGCCCGGGGGAGGTGTTCATGTACTAGGTAGCAGGAAGTTAGAGAGAGCAGAAGGTGATGTCACTGAGAGGAAGACTGATGAAGACTTTTGTTTTCCTTTTCTGTCTGAGACTCTTTGTGTTTTAAAGTCTCCATCTTTGTGCGGTCTGTCCAGCAGCTTTGCACCGAAATGAGGATGCGTGAACTTGTGATCTGTCAGAAACACGTCACGACTCCAGGAGACACCGGTGTCCTGCAGTGTCTCCGTTTTCACTGCACATTTAATGAAGCTAAAGAGCAGACTTTAATGAAGCTGTGTTACTATTCAGTTTGTTGTCTTTCTGTGCCCCTCCCCCCCCCCCACACCACCCTCCCTCTCTCTGTTTCTGGCTGCCACCTGATCCCTTGTTTGTTTGCAGCAGCTCTCCACCTTAAAAGTCACACTTTCAATCATGTTGTCACAGAGGCCACAAGGTTCACATTTCACTTCATGTCCTGTTTTTGTTTTTTTTACCAGTGACCTTCCCCCCCCCCCCTATCCACCCCCGTGTCCGCCATCTTCCTGATTTTCCTGTGAAGCAGACGATAATTTTCCCTTTAGTTGTGTATCTGAGCTGCGGTGATCCGTCGGCGATCGAGCGGCAGAACATTGATCCGAGGTTATTTTAGTAACCACTGATCCGGTCGTGTGTCGCTGCTGATCACATGTTTTGAAACTGTGAAGTCACATGAAGATTAAACTGCCTGATGTCCTCACAGCTCTTATTTTGAAATCTCCTGTGTGCTCCCTGCAGATGTGCACTCCCAGGAACACTCCCGCCACGCCGCCGAACTTCCCCGACACCATCACCATGTTCTCCAAGCTGCGTGCGTCCGAGTCCTCCGCCGCGGCCCCCCCCCAGGGGTCCATGGCCTGCTCGCCGCCGGCCTCCTCCTCCTCGGCGGCGGCGGGCTTCGGCTCCTTCTGGGCCTCCTCTCCGCCCAGCCACCAGCCGGCCTGGCTGCCCCCGTCGTCGCCCACCGGCCCCCACATGCACCACCACCACTACCACCTCCAACTCCAACAGACTCCCATGTGGCCCCCCGTCTCTCAGCCCAGCGGCCCCCAGCAGCCCCCCGTCGTCTCCGCGCTGCAAGGACAGAGATGAGACCGAGCGGGCGGGAGTGGGGGGGGGGGGGCAATGAGTCTGTGCGGAGGGGTAGGGGGGTGTTCACCTGTGGAATAAGAGGAAGACCTACTGCTGTTTACTCCTCGTCTTCATCACCCGTCGGTCCGGTCCGAGCCGGACCTCTGAGGAGCCATGTGACCTGTTCAAGTGCTTTGTGATCAGTCTTATTCCAATTTTGACTCTTATTTTGTAGAAATAATGTGACAGGAAGTGAGGAGGATGAGGACGCCGAGTGTGATTGAAGCCATAAAGACGAGCAGCTGCTGTCGGTCTGAATCCAGTTTAAACTTCTCCTTCACACATAAACAACCTCACAGATTTAAACTTCATCTGGACGGAAAACATTGAAACTGTTTGAGCTCAAAGAACCAAAATCTGAAAACTTTACGTCCTGTTTCTGTCTTTGATGATGTCAATGATGGTTGTCTTGTGAGAGGATTTGACAGATGAAACGTGAATGATGGATCGGATGGGTTTAAATATCGTTCATGTTTTCAGACTCTTTAACAGAAGAAAGTGTTTTTCATCGTTATTGAATCATTTCATAACGAAATTTGACTCTTAAATCATCAGTTTGTTTCTATAAAAGGTTTTGTGGGTGTAACATGATTCATCCAGACTTTAATTCACAAAATGAATTATTCATTTATAACCTTAATTGCTTTCAGTGCAGAGAAACACGGACTGTACGGTGTCTCCTTCACTGCAGATGGTTCTTGTGTCAGTTCTGGCGGCCATCTTTGTTTGGGTCAGATGGGTTTAAAACTGCAGCAGCAGGTTTGATGTTTTTCCGTCCGGAGTCTGTGAGGAGTTCAAAACGAAACGGTGAAACAGGAGAGGTTCAAACTGGAGGACGGAGACGGACAAGCTGGGAAGAGACCGTCTGCAATAATTAGAAATAATTTGATCGTGTGACGCTGCAGAGCTGCAAGATTTTAAGGAGCAGAAGAAGAGACGAGTCGGCTGGAGATAAAAGACGGAGGACGAAGTCACAGAGACGCTCATCAAATCTGATCTGAGGGTCTCTGCTGTGGACCCGGTTTGGACCTGGTTCGGACCCGTGAGGTCCAGACTCTTGTGATTTGTGTGACGGAGACTCTGAATGTTTCCTCTGCTCAGACTCGGACTCACCAGCTGGATGGACGGTCAGATCGCTGAAACTCAGATCCACTAAACACTCAATGAGACTCTTTTTATAAAAAAAATAATAAAAATTTGTGTCACAACGTTGTTAAAGATCACCTTTGATTTGTGTCCATCACGAGAAACGATGGACGACATCAGGGACACAACAGGACTTTGTTCCTCACAGACAATCAGCTGTTCCCTGCGAGTTCCTGCACGACTGTTTGGTTCATGTACAGCTGTTTAGTTCCTTTACTTCTGATTGGTTCCTGTGTATCTGATTGGTTCCTGTACGACTGCTTAGTTCCATTACTTCTGACTGGTTTCTGTACATCTGATTGGTTCCTGTGTGTCTGGTTCTCAAATGTGTGATTGGTTCTTTTAAGTCTGTTTGGTTCCTATACGACTGTGGTTCCTTTACATCTGATTGATTCCTGTACGTGTGTTTGGTTCCTGTACGTCTGGTTCCTGGATGCCTGTGTGGTTCCTGTGCGTCTGATTGGTTCCTGCTCAACTGACCTGTCTATCTCAGTGAGGTCGTGATCTTCTGATTGGCTGATTCTTTTCTGAGTGACATCATCAGGCCAATCACAGGTTGTCTTCAGTCTTGTAGCTTGTTAGCTCCGCGACATAACGACCACTCAGTTTGAACTCCTCACGAAAGGTTGGACGGTAGGCGGTGCGGAGGGCAGACATGTGACATCACAAACTTACAGGAAGGTCAGAAACACAGCTGCAGTTCCTGCTCATCACCACCGGTGTCACCAAAGAGAACAAACAGATGTCTTGAGATAGTGACTCAAAAACTGACCTCCTGTTTAAAGACCCATTTTATTTGGGACGGCGATGCACTTCCTCACGGACACTCAGAAGTTCTCTGCTCTGATCTTTTCTAGAGATTTATTTACAGTACTTTGCGTTGATTTCCTCGGTTTCGATTTGTATTTATATGTTTAATAAAACAAGTTATGATCTACTGGCTGTGCCTCCGTCTGTCTTGAACACGTTTCAGTTTTGATCGTCGAGAGAGGAAGATGGAGGAGGGGAGTGGTCACAGCTCAGGGTCAAACCGAGTCTCTCATCAGTGTGACAGAGAAACGGGTAGTGAAGAGGAAGTTGCACAAAGACTCTTAAAAACAAACCTCACGAGTCGGGGAGCCTTGTGTGAACTCGGGGTTGGCAGATTAAAGAACAGATCTGATTTCACTTCTAACTGAGCTCAAGTTTGTTTTTCAGACCTTAAAAAAAACGGCCCGTTAGTTTTCTAGGACTTGTGAGGTCCTCGTCTCAGATTCAGAAACACGCTGTTGAACAGGAAGTGAGTTGTGAGCAGGTGACCTCCCTCCTGCTCTCAGGTTTACTCACCAGCGCCCCCTCCTGCTGCTCGTAGTGACGCTCTTCCCCCCTCGTGATGCTACACGCTCCCTCGTTTCTGTCTGCCGGCTCAACACGTCGACACGTGGAGGGGTTTTGTGTCTTTAAATCCAGAGGCAGAGACGAGCGTCTTCTCTCGCAGCTTGAGGATTTAAAACACTTTCGTACGTCACGGTTCACCAGTGAACGTTAGAGAGGAGTCCTTTGGGTCGTCAGGGGGTGTATTTAACTGAAGCCTTATTAAAGTGTCATCATAATAAAACTTTAAAGGATAAATCTGGTGATAATTTGGATTTTTCTTGATGTCCACAATGTGTTTAAAGACTTTTTCAGACTTTTTTTTTTTAAGGCCTCAGAAACACAAGTTACTGTTGTTTTGTGCAACATTTCCTGCGACAGCGAGCAACTGTTTAAGAAACTGCTGAGCTTTTATTAAATAACATTTCTGTCTTGCTGGATTTGTTGGGAACATACAGACTAACACCAGACTGATCCTTTAATAAACAACAAGTTCAGTTAAATGAAGTATGTCTCATTAGAAAGTGGTTCCTTTCTGACTCTCACTGATTGGAAGAATCCTCCGGAGCAACAGGAAGTGACATTTTCACTCAGGTTTATTAACTGTTATTATTTTTTCCTCAGAGAGCTCCTTCCTGACAGACCAGAGGGTGTGGAGCTCACCGTCGCCCCCTACTTGTCGTTCTGCTCGTCCCCTGGAGGCTCCATGTTGTTCTCTGCAGCCGGAGTGACGGGCCTCAGAGGGGAGGTGCTGGAGGCTGGACACACGGGGGGGAGGGGCAGGGGGGGACAGGGGGTGCAGAGACAGACACTGATCACATCAACCAATACTCATAGGAACATCATTTCACTGATTTCTCTGACGACGTGTCGCTCTTCTCTCTTAATTCGTCCTGCTCTGGCAGGGTCGCTCTCCGTTGCCATAGTAACCATACTTCCCTGGCGTTACCTCCCCCTCCCGGTTCTGAGGACGATGCCTTGCGTGAGGGACTCACCTGAGTGGCTGCTCTTGGCCTGAAGGTGAGTGGGCGTGTTGTGTCCGACCTCCGGGGAGACGACGGGTCGGAGAGACGGGGAGCAGCGGGCTTTATCTTTGGTCCTGGACGGTCCTGAGGACGATCACAGAAACATGAGGAGGGTTAACGAGGACCGACCCGCAGGGCTGCAGCTCACAACACGCGTTCGTTTTAGTCGCTTTAATGCTGACAAGACGAGGAATAAATCTGCTCTGATATTATGATCACACTGATGTTTTAATCTGCTGCACGTCTGTTTTTATGTGATTTGAAGACTGTGATTATTCTCCTCTGATTATCTGTGACTGATTCATATATCGTATAAAGTGCTGCAGGAATCAACAGACAGAAGTTCCCTGCGGTGTTTACAGTGTGATGAGGCGGCGTCTGATGAACGTTTACCGTCTTTGGTTGAGATCGTTGGGAGTTTAGTTTCTGAGGTTCTGACAGACGGGACGTTCAGGCGACCTTTGTAAATTTGACCGTCCAGACCAACGATGTCCACCTCCTCCGACTGACCGACACGCACGCACACACACACACACACACACACACAGATACATGAACGTGGAAGGATGAAACAGAAGCAAGAAGAGAAAACCTTCATCCTGAACCCCCCCCCCCCCTCCCTCCACCTGGATGTGTGTTGTCTGTCCGCACCTGAACCCCCCCCTCCACCTCCACCTGGATGTGCTGCTTCACGTACTGCAGGCCGCTGCGCCGCTGGCCGGGTAATGTGTAGGTGTGACTCCCCCCGCAGCTCCTCCACCCGGCCGAGTAAGAGCAGTCCGTCAGCTCAGAGAGACGCTCGCTGACGGAGACAAAGACCAGGAAGTGAGGGGAAAGGACAGAGGACGTCTGTCTGGTTTAAAGTCAGACGAGGAGGCTTTTAAACTAAAGACAACTGACAGCTCATCAATCTGCTGAGGAAAATAAACTAAACGTTTCACTGCTTTGTTTCCATTTTAAAGGTCCATGCGTGTATTTCTGATGATGTTGTTGCTTTTGTCCTCGCTGACTCACGGCTGTCTTGCTGCTACATTCAGGCTCCCTCTGTCCAGGCTGCCGGCCCTCTCAATCTGTCTCCTCTCTAAGCTCTCTGTCTGGCTCCATGGCGCCCCATGGCTTCTCTGAAGCTCCTCCCTCCTCTGAAGCTCCTCCCTCCTCTGAGGCTCCTCCCTCCTCTGAAGCTCCTCCCTCCTCCTGTCAGCCACCTTAAAGTGGCAGCGGTTGGTCCCTGGCCTCAGGCTGACACAGCAACACCAGCTCACAGCACACAGCAGACACTGGGGGGGACTCACCGGGACCCGCAGGTCTACAGAGGACAGGTACTCACCTCCTGTAGTGCTGGCGGAACTGCTCCAGGGCGTAGACGGTGAACGGCCTGATGGACTTGTGGGCGGGGAAGGCGGGAGTGGAGGGCAGCGTCAGCGTTTGTCTTTAAGTCCCCACAGAGAGACAAGAGGATTAGAGGACAGACACGAAGCCTCACGTCCTCCACGTACAACCATCCTGCTCGTGTGCTGACTCACGGTCCGGGGATCTGCTTCACCACGGGCCGGTCACAGGAGAGGCAGTGGAACCTGTCCACCAGCTGTCTGCAGGGAGGGGCGGGGGGGACAGAGACAGACATCACCGTCCTCACCAGACTCTACAGGACGCATGCCGAGATCCGATCTGCTCAGACCACATCAAAAGGAGGTCTGGCACTCGTGTGTCCTTCTTTTATCTGCGAGAACCTGAATGTGTCCCGGACCACTGAAGTTATCCTCTGAATAATCAGCAGAAATAATCTAGGATAAAAAAAAACTGTCCTGTGTGATTGTGACGAGCATCTGAATTAGACAGAAAGTATAGGTCGAACACTTCTCTAAAGAGAAACCTCGGACCTGTCCCGTCTCTGCTCGAGTGTCGCGTGATGTCACTCACTTCTTGAGCCCCGCGCCGTCATCATGGTCTGGCGCCTGCTGGGCCTTCAGCTTCTTACGGATGCTCTTCCAGCGGTCCTCCAGCTGCTTCTTCATAGAGTCCAGCTCGATCCGGTTCAGCTGCGGTGAGATCAGATCACACGACCCCCAACACGTCAGGAAAACAACGGCTCTGGTGAGACAAGTTTATTTCTCCTTTCTTTTCAGATGTTTCTTCTGCTCAGCTGTAAACTACAGGATGTTTTTCTGCTCTGAATTATTGAAGAAATGGAAAACGTGTTAGTTGCCAGTTTGTTTTGAAATTGAACTGATGCAGCAGAAACATGAGTTAATGAAGATTGAACCTTGAAACCATCAGCTGTCTCTGACGGTGCTGCCCCACCTTACGCTCCATCTCGGTGGAGAGGCGGTCCACGATGTTTTGCCAGTCCTGCTCCTGACCCGACACTTTGCTCAGCAGCTCGTGGAACATGGAGGTCAGCTGCTCTGTGGCCAAGTCGAACTGCAGCCGGCTCACTTTGGTCTCCAGAGCACTTTTGTCTGCTTTCTGGGAGGTCAGAAGGAGGGTGTTAGTGGGTCGGGTCGGACTCCTCCTCCTAATACCAGAACCGCTCGACCCGGCTGGAGACTGAAAGGAGCTCACTCACGATTTCACTCTCAACCATCTGCTTGTCGGCCTTCTTCACCTCCAGCTGCTCCGTCACATTCAACAGCTCCTGAAGCACCACAAGAGAAATGATCTCTCCATCCTTCAGTGTGTGTGTGTGTGTGTGTGTGTGTGTGTGTGTGTGTGTGTGTGTGTGTGTGTGTGTGTGTGTCACCTTGATGTGATTCTGATTCTGTCTGCTGTCGTCATGAAGACTCCTCGTACTCTCCTGCAGCTTCTCACAGTCAGACTGAAGCTGATGGATCGCCTTCTGAACATTGTTCACCAGATGCACACTCTGACACACACAAACACACACACACACACACACACACAGACAGAAGATTAGAAGTCTCTGCTGGTTAACATTCTTGCCTGTCTGTCCTGCTGTCTAGTTAACTGTCACCCTGGTTCCTTGTCTCCTCCCTGGTTCCTTGTCTCCTCCCTGGTTCCTTGTCTCCTCCCTGGTTCCCTGTCTCCTCCCTCGTTCCTTGTCTCCTCCCTGATTCCGTCTCCTCCCTCGTTCCCTGTCTCCTCCCTGGTTCCCTGTCTCCTCCCTGGTTCCTTGTCTCCTCCCTGGTTCCCTGTCTCCTCCCTGGTTCCTTGTCTCCTCCCTGGTTCCTTGTCTCCTCCCTGGTTCCCTGTCTCCTCCCTCGTTCCTTGTCTCCTCCCTCGTTCCTTGTCTCCTCCCTGATTCCGTCTCCTCCCTCGTTCCCTGTCTCCTCCCTGGTTCCCTGTCTCCTCCCTGGTTCCTTGTCTTGCCTGTCCTTGCAGTGTCACTGCTCTGCCTGCCTCCTGCTGCTCGATCAGACGGTCCACGGTCTCCTGCAGCACCTCGTAGTGCTCCAACAGGAGGCAGACCTTCTTGCTGATGTTCCCCATGTTGCTGTTGAAAATCGACCTCCCTGCACTCTGACTGACATCCTCTGACTGACTCCCTGCCTCGTCCTGTCTGTCCTCGTTGTTCAGACTGACGGACAGCTCGGAGGTCAGGGACTTCATCATGTCCTCCAGCATGCCCCGTAGGTCGTCCAGCTGAGGTCAGAAGTCAGAGAGCCCAGGTTAGACTGAATGTGTGGGTCTATTAAGAAGTGGAGATCCTCCAGTCTAATCTGTGATGAACCTGAACACTGAATTTAACTGCTCAGACATAATAAAAGTAAAACTCTGCAGCTGACAGATGTCTCTTTCATTAACGAGGTCTGTTCATTAGTTTTAGGGCTGCCGGATGTTTTAGCTGCAGTACTGTTAGTGACCACTGGGAGAAACAAGCAGCACGGCTGCAGGACATCAGCCGTGTTCATACATGATGAGACCGTGTGACCCCTGACTGACCCCTCGGTCACATGACTTCCTGTCTGACCTGATCCTGCAGGTGTCTGTCCGTTCCACTCTTTGCACTCAGAGCCTGAGAGGACTTCAACTGCGTCACGTCCTCCTCCAGCTTCCACACTGACTTCCTGGACACGAGGACACGAAGGTAAGACCGTCAGTGAGTTCTGAGGATCTCAGCTGCAGCTTCTGGATTCTCTCAGATTACCGGAGCTATACTTATCAGATGGACGCAGAATAAAACTCTAAAAACTGTCTGTAAATATCTGTTGGACCACTTTCTGCTGCTGTGTCATGATTGTGAAGTTTGAAAACATGAGTGAGAGGATCAGCATGTGCCTCTGGCTCCTCCGGACCGTTTGTGTTTACCTGAGCAAGGACACCTGCAGTCTGAGCTCTTTGAAGAGGCTGCTGTTTTGACCCTCACTGAGTGGACCTGTCTCTGAGCTGCTGTCTCTGTCCTCACTCTTCAGGTTCATCGTCCTGTCCTCCAGTTGGTCCGGATTCGGACAGACCTGTCACACGGTCAGAGGGGACAGAGCGGACAGAGTGGTGCCGATGCTGAGGGGGAGGAGTCTGTCTCTTACCTTCTCCATGTTGCTGCTCAGGTCTTTTATTGGCGCCCTCTGCTGGTGCAGCTCCTCCTTCAGTTCATTCTCCTGAGAGCCTGAACGCACCACAGGAAGTTACTGGCTACATGCTGCAGCTGAAGGAACAAGACACTGTGTCTGATACCTGCCGACCCGTTGTTACCTGTGCTCTTGACGAGCTCTCTGAGCTGCTCCACCTCCGTCCGCTCCAGCTTCACCTCCACCAGCGCCGTCACCCGACCCTCCAGCAGCTCCAACCGGTCTCTCAGTTTGCCGATGTTCGTGAGGTCTTCGGTCCTTTGGGGCCGGGCCGCGTCGGCCTGTAGGGGGGTGCCTGGCAGGTCGGAGGGGGTTTCTGTGGCCCCCGATGATTCGTCTCCGAGGCTCGTGGGAGATCCTGCTGGACTCACGGGAGATCCTGCTGGACTCACGGAGTGCTGGTCGGGTTGAGGGGGAGGGGACGGACTGGTGAGGGGGGATGTGGAGGGGGAGGGTGAAGGTCCGGTCACCCCAGGGGGGGGTGAAGGTCCGGTCACCCCGGGGGGGGGTGAAGGTCCGCTCACCCCGTCCGGATCAATAACTCCTGAGTTCACCAGCTCCTGGAAAACAAACAGCAGGTGCTCAGAGATTCTCTCAGAGAGCTGGTGGAGTTCATGATGGAGCCGACGTCAGCAGGACGTGTTTAAAGACGCCAGCGTGGACGAGGACATCATGTTGTGACGTCATGAACAGAAGCAGCTGTTTCCTCTTGAACTCCTCACCTGCTGAGGTTTATGTCTCTTGACCCGCAGGGCAGACTCCATGTCCTCCCAGGTCATGAACCGACCCGGGTGATTGGGGTCCAGGCTCTTCCGACAGGAAGCCCTCAGAGATCTCTGTCAACAACAACAACAACAACAATAATAACAATAATAACAACAACAAAGTTGATCTGCCGCTCTACCCACATCCTGCAGCAAGAAGTTGGTGTTTACCTGGATATTAAACTATGACCCCGGAGAGGTCGGACAGGGAAACTCACCACAACTTCCTCCAGAGCGTTGACACGGTGGGAGCACTTCTCCACCGCAGTCTCCGCCTTCATCTGAGCCCTGCCGACTTGGGCCGCGCCCACTTGAGCCCTGTCCACCTGAGCCCTGCCGACTTGGGCCCCTCCCACTCGAGCCTTGTCCACTTGAGCTCCGCTGACTTGGGCCCCGCCCACTTGAACTCCGCCCACTTGAGCTCCACCGACTTGGGCGCCGCCCACTTGAACTCCGCCCACTTCAGCTCCACCGACTTGGGCCCCGCCCACTTGAACTCCGCCCACTTCAGCTCCACCGACTTGGGCCCCGCCCACTTGAACTCCGCCCACTTCAGCTCCACCGACTTGGGCCCCGCCCACTTGAACTCCGCCCACTTCAACTCCACCGACTTGATCTCCGCCGACTTGAGCCCCGTCCACCTGAGCCCAGTCCACCTGAGCCCCATCCACCTGAGCCCCGTCCACTTGAGCTCCACCGACTTGATCTCCGCCCACTTGAACTCCGCCCACTTGGGCCCTGTCCACTTGGGCCCCGCCCACCTGCACAACAGACAGAGGAAGACTTCATTCTGTTCACATCCGGTGATCCAGAACCAGAACCTCAGAGGTCCGGAAGATTTTATAGGATTAAATATACCTCAAATGAGAATTTAAAAATCATGAAACTGTCTTAAATTAGTAGTAGTAGTCTGATCTGACTCAATAATGAAGTCAGAAATATCACGGTCGTTTCCTCAGAGAGGGTGCATTTTATTTGTCTCACCTTCAGATGGTCTGTGTGCTGCTGCAGCTCCTGGATGAGCTTCATCGCCTGCAGACGACAGACACAGTTAAAACTAATCCACCGTTTATATACAACAATGACAAGAGCTGCTGCTTCTCGTTGCACATTTCCTCTGGTCCCCAGGACTCTGGTCTGGGAAGAAAACAGAAACTTTAATGTTGAACCAAAAGAATTTCTCATTAGACAGTCCCTCTGACCTTTGACCCCGGCGACAGCGGACAAAGAGGACACATTGGGAGACAAATGAAGCTGCTGCAGCGTCTCAGGCCGATGATCGGCTCGTTGACGCCTCTGACGGTTTGTTGGCAGCACAAATGCTGACTTGTGAAACAAAGGAAATTCCTGAGCGGCCTGCGAGGTGGAGTTTAACTCGTCGAATGTGCCCGGACATGAAGCGATGCAGAACGACCCCCCGCAAGCCTTCAAACAGCCTGTTAATGAGTGCAGTCACAATGCGAGTCAGAGGTCAGCGGAGAGCGGCGGCATTGATCAGGGAGGGCGACCGACCGCAGAAGAAAAACTCCTAACGTGTAATACCACGGAGGGCCACCAGGGGCTGCTTCCAATCAGTTCATCACGGTATCATTAGATAAACTCCCTCTTTCTGATCAGTGTTTTCTTCTGGAAATAATTTCATCATTCATTACAATGTAGGACTCTACATATGTTTGACTGACAGGCCTGGGGTGCAGTCAGGTTTCTGGTGTAGGTGGGCGGGGCTTAGTGTTCCTCAGGTTTCCAGTCGGGTTGTGTGACCTGCACTGCACACAACAATTGTTTTAAAGTGCAAAAATGTCACGACTTCAATCGCAACCTCCCTGATATGGAGAAAATCTAATTTTACATAATTTATGAGAAAATGTCTCAATATTGATGCTGTCTGAATATCGTACGTATATGATCAATAATCACCAGTGATGAAGGTAAAAACAAACAACAGAGTGTGTTAGTTCAGAGAATGACATCAGTTTACTGTAACAGCTTTAAATCCGGGAAAAGACATCCGTTGCTCCATCAGGGATAATTTTCCTGATATCCGCAGCCTTTAGGATGCTTATACCGCCTGAGCCTGAACACCTGAGACTCTCCGATCTATAAATAACAACAGCAGGTCTTCATGTAGGTGGATTAACAATCATTTCTTCAAATGTTCAGAGGAGAGACAACGAGCTGCAGGTGGAGGAAACACTTCAGCTGTTACTGTTTAAACCTCGTTAACAACAGTCAGTCATTAACTGAATAGGACTGTTGTTAAAGGGGGAAGGACGTGGGGGTGTGTCTTTAATCCTCTGACAGGTGAACAGGTTAGTCCTGGTGGGTCATGTCGTCAGCGGCCGACCCGGGCCGAGCCCTCGGAGGACATGAATGATTCAGACGGGCTTCACCTGCTGCTCACCTGAGAGCCTTTCAGACCTTGACAGCAACTCAGCGAGGGGTCATTACCCTCCATTACCGGAGGGAGGAGGGGGGGGGGGCAGGTGGAGGTGGAGGTAGAGGTAGACCACTGGTCTACAGGTCCGGGTCTCTCCGCTCGTCCTCTGATGACAGAAACCTGAACGCAGACACTCAGAGGTCATTTGAGCTGTCAGGGTGGAGCCCGTCTCCCTTTGTCCTCCGATCCGTCATCAGCGGCTGAAATGTTCCCCGGCTGGCTCAGACCTCCACCTGTCTGTCATCCTCATGTCCTGTCTGTCCTGTCTGTCCTCTGCCTCTACTAAAACCCCATCATCAGGACACAAACACTTCAGGGAGAGTCACAGGTTCGAGTCCCTGACCGACGAACATCCACTGCATGTCCGTCCCCTGTCTTTCCTCCTCACTGTCAGAGGGGACACGGGTCCTCCTACGGTCCACCGCTGCTTCCAGCAGGACGGACGTCTCTTTAAAGACCTCCAGTTTGGCCTCCCTGTCTTGACCTCTGACCTTTTGGCTCAGTGCAGCGAGTGAAGGTCAGCAAAAGGTCGTCGTTCATCTTCACATATTTTTAATCTGCCTCTGAGACGACGTCCCCATTGGACACACATCTTTGCAGCTGCAGGACATTTATCCGGTGCTTCATCTCCCTCCTCTCTGCTCTGAGAGCTGCTACTGGCTGACCGGTTTCCATGGCGACCACCTGTTTACTCCGAGGGGAGCTAGGCTAACTATTTACTTTTCTAGCCTTCAAACATTGTTGAATACCAAATGAATTCCTGAAAATCCTTTGACCTTTCTCCCGTTTCTCCTCTGACTGTTGTTTTGATTTAAGAACTATATCCGAAGATGATACTTCCTCTTCTGTTCTCTCTGACTGACGTTGTTCCATCTTTGTTGGAGTGTCTGAAGATCGTTTGCAGGTAATTTTGTGAGACGTCCCTCCTCCTTACATTTAGCAGCAAAAAAACTGAAATAGTGACAGCATTGTTTTACTGTTTTTACACCCTGAAAACTTCTTTCATTAAATGAGAAATAATCTTCACATTGAAAAAGAAAACAATACCAAAAAAATTACTTTGTGTCAGCGGGTGATGCATATTCAAGTTTTGTGTGACATAAGAGCAAAAATCAACCTCATTAAAACAGTGAATAGTACACATGCTGTCAGTGTTTCAGGATACCTGCACCACCAAATGAAGCACAAATAAAAACTATTTCAATCAGATCTGGGATGAAAAATAATTTTAGCAGTACTGATGGATTCATGATGCATCATATGTTAAAAGCTGCAGATGTTTATGTAAAATAGTCATCTGTGAGATAACTAATAATGCTGTAAAATAAACCTAGTGGAGTTTGAAGTGCAACGTTTCCCTCTGAAATGTGGGAGAATCAAGTATTATATTTAAAAATAATGAGCTATTTTTGACTAATATTTGAGTACATTTATAATTACGTTAAATTAAAATTATTGAGCTGCATTTGTGGAATCTGGAAGTTCATTACCATCCAAAATAAAAAAAAATAAAAAGTTGTTTCATCAGTTTAAAGACCGAGCTGCTGCCTACAGACTACGGGGGGGGGTTGCTCACCTCGGTCACGCCGGCCTCGCAGCTCTGCACTCGGGACCGGAGCCTCGGCAGGTCGTCCTCCGGAGAGCCGCGGACGACGGGGGGAGATGCTAAAGAGGCTGTCCGCTCCTGTCGCTTGCTCCCGGGCTGAGCCTCCTGCTTCACCGCGGAGATATCCCCCTGAACCGGGCTCCGCTCCTCCTCAGCTGCCTCCACCGGATCGGTGAGAGGCGGCGGAGCGTCATGCTGTCCGTGGCCGGGAGGGGAGTTCCTACAGAAGAGAATCCTCTTCTCCTGGAGACCCAGCTCCTTCAGCACGCACAGCAGCAGCTGGTGAAGGGCGTCGAAGTTCACAAAACCCCGCTGCGGTGTCCCGATGGACAGATTTAACAGGTCGAACAGGCTGATGTCCTCCGACATGTTGAACCGTTAAACCGTTGAACTGACGTTGACTCGTTTCTCAAACTTCACTCTAACCGCCGTCTCTGTGTTCCAATGACCGTTCCCTCATAAATAACTAAAGAAAAAACACTGAATAAGGAAAAAAAATAAAATAAAAGAAATGTCTCTTTGGTCTTCCTTAGTTAGCCAATTACCGGCTCCAGCATCCCACCAGCGGTGGTAATCCTGCACGTTGACGGTCCAATGTAAATACTGTTCTGAGGAAAACGAGCTCCAGCTGCCAGGCTACACATAACTACCGGAAATGCAAGTCTCTTAACCTTCAGAGTAAAAGTTAAACAAATACCAAAATAAGCATTCTGACAAAACAATTGTGTTCAATTGAAATTAAAGTACTACAGCAGTTACGTTCTCCACGTTAATATACTCGTTGGTCTCAAATTCCACAGCTTCTGGTGAGATATTCTCATTATCGTCCGCCAGCGATGCTTTAATTTTTGTAAGCTTGACCAGATGTTGTACTTTGTGTTTTTCTCTTTTGATGTTACCTCGCGCTGCGGAGTCCCACGTTGGATACCTCGCAACGTTACCGGTTGCCGGGCAACAGGAGGCGGTCAGGCTCAGTTTGTCGAAGGCTTGGATCAGCGGGAGGAACGCTCTGCCTGTGATTGGTTGTTGCGGTGTGGGCGGGTTAATTAAAAAGTCGGAGACCAGCTGATTGACAGCTAAACAACCAATCACAGCAGCAGGACAAAAAAAAAAAAATGAACGGCCCTCAATCCCTCCATCTGATCCAATCTAGCACAGTAGCGTGGAGAGAAGAAATGTCAGATTTTCCGTGGTCAGAAATAATTAGGAACCATTTTTACTGTCTGCATTATCTATTTTCTTAGCATTGTCATTTTAAGAAAATGTAATTATTTATTTTGATTTTTAAATGCCAAAACCCAAAACTTTTACACAAACTTTTTTTGTGTAAAATATTAAAACTATAGACTGTATTTTTTTCTTCACTTACTTTTGTGTATTGTTCATATTTAAGTGGGTTATCTTTGTATATGTAAGAGTAACTATGTGTATAACTGCTGTAGTTGACACTGGCCAGTTTTGTCACATGAGGTTGGAGCTGAGGAGACTATCATCACATGATCATACAGAGTTTGTTTTATCCAGTGAAGCACACTGCTAATGTTCAAAATAACTTTTTATTGAGAATAAAAACAAGCAAGAGAAAGTCTGGGTGTCTTTCTTAATGACTGCATTCAAGTATAAAATCACCCACTGAGTACACATGCATTTCCCTTCGTATCCTTGATTTGCAGTTGAGCTAACCAATACCCCGATGTTTTGATCTAGCAATAAATTAACTAGAATAAACAAGTGAAAATTAGAAATTGACACTTTGAACAGAAAGGAAAAAAATAAACTCCAGCATCTGTGATGTCACTGCTTGTCTCTCTTCCCCACGACACATAAAGCAGTATGGAACAAACTACATGTCTTAAGGCCCGTTTTTAGCACTCTGTCAGTTTGGCATGATCAGGTTCGAATGAGTGACATCTGAGAGGAAACGTCCTGATCGGCACAGAAACAAAAGAGGACTGAGAGTCTACAGCGATGTCAGCAGCTCCGAGAGGCTCATCGTTAACTAAAAGTAAAGAAAAAGTTTGTTTGTTGACCACAGGAGGAAGTGGGATTTAAGGACACTTTAAATTGAAGAAAAAAAAAAATCGACTTCATTTGTTAAATTTAACTGCTCAGACTTTTATCCAGATTACTCTGCATTGTTTTGTACAAATTAACTCTTTACAGTGAATATATGATGTCCTGTACGGATCAAGTTTATCACAGCTTGGATTTAAAATCCTTAAAAAAGGTGCCCTGGGGACTTTTTTGTAAACGGAAAAAAAAGAAGATTATGATTGTGCGCGACCTTTTTTATTTCTTCTTCTTTTTTTAACATCCATGTTTACTTTGCTGGCAGTCGCCTTCATTGTTCTTATTGCATGTAGAGAACGCGTGACAACGTCGCTCTTCGGCACTCCTGGTGCCCACAAACTCCTCAGGGTCCTTTAACAGGAAGGGAAAAACTTGGCTGTACGTAGAGTGTTATCCAGGTGCATGATGGGAAGTGTTGGAACCAGCAATTTTACGTAATCACGACCCCGAACTTTAGTGAGACTAAATCACTGCAGAACCCCTTTAAGCTACTTGTTGCAAACCTTTTAAAGTCGACTTTTGCTCACTAGCTAGCGGTGGTCTTCTCCGTTGCTCACACATGAACAGAATGTGATAAACAAATAAATGATAACGTCGCTCTTCAGCCCTCCTAGTGGTCAGAAATGGTGCAGCGTCACTTGTGTGTAGACCGCCAGCAGGCAGGGAGAGAGTTATCATAGTAATATGAGATGTTATCAAGGTGCATCATGAGAAGCATTTTTTTGGATCTTGATTCCCTGGTACACATCCAGTGGTGAGAAAAAAAAAAAAAAAGTAGCCAAGACGTGAAAACAACTACTTTTCTTCTTCTTTCTTTGAGTCACAAACCAAACCGAGTCTCCGTTAACTCCATCGCAGCCTCGTGTAATTACGAGACGCTTCCTGGAAGTCACGAAGACGAACCGGATCGCATCACAACTAAAACCAATTACGCGGCACTTCAAACATGAGGAGAATGTTCAGCTCCTTGACACGTTTTTTTTCTCCCTTTAAAATAGTGTAAAAAAGCAACCGTCGAGCACAGGGAGGCTCGGCTGCAGAACATCTGTCGCAAAGAGTTCACGTGAAGATCTGTGTGTGACTGCAGGAGTATATGGCAGTCTTTGACGGGGTCCTTTAAACATGAAGAAGGAGGAACGACGCTGATAGGAGACGTGTGGAGAAGCTGTACGGTCAGTAATTCGTTGTAATCAGGGTCTAATTTGTGCACATGACAAGTCTGGTTTTATTCATTTTTTTTTCTCTCGGCAACAAATCCACAAAGAGGCTTAAAATATCCTCTTTAGTCTGTGGATGAAAAACAAAAAACACCCACAAACCTCACAAATATTTAGTTTCAGGACCAAATAGGATTTGTCGGGGACTATTTTTAGCAGCGGATTCAGACGCATTTGGCACAAAGAAACACACCAAACTTGGACTCATTTCAGGGTCTTTTCTTAGGATTTGTTGTGAGGATGAAACAAAGAATATCGCCAGACTTTCACACGTGCAGCTGCTTCAAACCTCCGTCTGATCCACAATGAAGTCGAGAGTCACTGCTGAGGGGCCGTCGATCAAAAGCGCTCATTACAGACTGATTACGAACAGTGTGCAGGAAACAAAGAGGAGGAGAGAGTGTGAGGTATATCTGCCGCTCGCGCGACGCTCTGCGGGAGTTCGATAAATGTAGAGATCAGCGTCTGGCTCTGTGACCACCGAACGTACCGCGGCGTCCGTCTCCGGGACCCGTCCTCCGGGCGGCGGTGGATCAGATGCTGTCGTAGTCGGACTCCCGCCGGTTGGACTCGACCACCCACTCGGCCACGAAGAAGGTTATGGAGCCCAGGAAGCCCACCACCACCAGGATGAGCAGCTGCCAGTGCAGCAGCAGGTAGTTGCTGTAGAAGAAGGCCAGGGCAGCCATGATGGACTGCGGGGAAGAAAAACAACAACAACAACGAGTTAATTAGATTCAGAGTTAACCAACGAGACGCTCCGGTCGGACAGTCACCTGGATGAACTTGAAGACGGCGAAGGCGGGGGCGCTGTTGTCGCGGAACGTGAAGCCGATGATGCTGAGGAGCTGCGTGTTGAAGCAGCTGTCGCCCAGACCGAGCAGGAAGCTGCAGAGCATCGCCACACCGACGCTGAGACGGCGATCACACGGGAGGGAGACAGGAAGGAGTCAGTGACTGGTAACTGAGAACACTCTTATTGTGAAAATCCCCTCATTAAGAGTGTGACAGTTTACAGCTGATTCTACAGTTTATTTTTTAAATCTTCTGATTTTAAAAAGTATTTATTTTTTTGTAATGTTTTTTATTTCTCTCCTTTTTTTATCTGCTAATTTTAAAGTTTTTTTTTTTATTAGTTAATTTCGTTTTGTTTTTTTTTAAATCAATTTTCTTTCTTTTTTTCTTTGTTTAATGAATTGATTTATGTTTTAGGTCTAATTTCTTTTTCTCATTTACAAATTTTTTCCCCCCAGTATTTATAAATTAAAAAAAAAAAAAAAAAAAATCCTAAATAAATAATCTGCAGCTCTTTTTGTATTCAGTTAATTGTTATTTTATTAAGCTGCTTCCAGTTTCTCAAACATCAGTATTTGCTGGTTGTGATGACTTTCTGACCTCCTCACTATGTTTTTTGTTTACCTGGGGTTGATGTAGGCCTGCAGATCTGTGTTGTGTTGTTGTTTTTGTTTACCTGGGGTTGATGTAGGACTGCAGATCTGTGTTTTGTTGTTGTTTTTGTTTTACCTGGGGTTGATGTAGGCCTGCAGATCCGTCCCTGCTTCAGGAGCCAGAGGAGCGTCGCTGGCGATGTTGAGGAAGATCAAGTAAAAGGCGATGAAGTGAGTGATGAGTCCGAGCAGAACCACCGGGTTCCTCCCGAAAAGGTTATTTTTGTTCAGCATCCCGAACACGCCCCCTCCTGGTCAGACGGGCAGAAGCCTCCGGTTGTTTCCTCGTTCTGTCACGTGACAAACTTCATACTTCACTCGGCGCTGAGGACTCACCTAAGATCTCCCCGATGCCGATGAAAATCCCAGAGATCCCAATCAGACTCTTGGCATCCTTGCCGAAGCGGGTCATGGCTCCGATACACGTCCCATACACGCCGCTGTAGAAGGTCAGCTCCAGACCTGTCGGATCAGAAACAGTTGAGAGTCCGTTTCAGTCAGCACCCGAGAAAAAGTTCTCCACATTCAGATGTTTAGATTCTTCTCCATCTCAACAACATCAGCAGGGAGCCGTCGGACCGGCGTCCTGCAGCCAGTTGGACAGGAACCACCTTCAGCCACAAGAAGAACGAGGAGGTCTGACAGTCCAAAACCAGGTCCAAACCCAGAGTCCTGATCTGAACCCTATGGAGTCAAATTCTAGACCCGGTCTGAAACCAGTCCAAAACCCGGTCTGAAACCAGTCCTAAATCCGGTCTGAAACCAGTCCAAAACCTGGTCTGAAACTAAATCAAAGTTAATCCTGAACAAAAACTAAGAAATGTTCTTAATTTCTTTGTGTGTTCTCTCTGAAGATCTTTAAATGAGACTTTGCACACGGCTGCCGGGTTCTGGTTCTGGTTCCACCCACCTGTGTATCCGATGGAGATGCTCAGCAGCAGCATTTCTTTGGTGACGAACATTTTACAGGCTTTGACTGCAAACAGGAAAAGAAGAACGTTACCACAGGAGACGGTTCAGTGATGGTTATGAAACCTCTAACCTTAATAAATCTTAATGGACTCACAGAAGGCATCGAGCGCCTGCGAGCAGAGACCCGATCCAGGTGAGCTGAGGGGGAGACAACAAGGTGAGTTCATCTGGACCTCCAGAACCACATCAGTTTTCTTTCTGTCCTTCGACCTTTTACAGGCTCTTATGTCTTCTCGGACATTTTCACCTTGCGGACTCGTCCCTGAAACTGGTTGCCGCGGCGACACGTCGCAGCCGTTTAAAAAGATAAATGTAGTGGAGACCACAAAGGATAGCATTTACAGCAAAAGGTCGCCTGTCTGGGGACGACGCGGTCCGACTGGAAGGATGACAGTTCCCGCTTCGCGTGGGACGGACGCGACTCCCATCTGTCTTCTAAAGAAAATATCCTCCAGGCGGCCCTCCGCGACGTACGGAGATATTCAAAAATAATAATGTCAGGGGGGTCCAGACATGTAAAGGTTGCTATGGCAACAGTGCTGACCCAACAGATATCAATAATGAAGTCATGAGAAACTGTCCTGCAGCAGCATCACTTCTACAGGACAGTAAACGTCTCATTTCCGAGTTGTCTTTTAGACTGAAAGTTTAAACTGCTTCCTATGAAAATTAAGTTTGTTGGAAGCTGCAGGAAGCTCGAGCTTTCTGTCCCGGTGAACTCGGTTTAGTCGGAACTAGAAACCAACCTCCGGGTGAGAATCTGAGCCAATCGGAGGAAGAGTAGCGCCAATCAAACACGTGATGTTCTGTAAAAAACAATATCGTAACACTCGAATCCAAATGTTGACCCATCGTGTTGTTTTGAAGCCTCCAGTCTGACATCTCGACCGTCGCTGTCTTGTTTTTTTTTTTGGCGCCAGAAGTGACCATATTTGGACCAATCAGGAACCAGCAGTGACGTCACCCGTTAGTTTGTGAACGTCATGAAGCCTCCAGTTCAGATTCTGTCCGTCACCATCTTTGCTAGTTCAGAGCGGTTTGGAGCAGGAACAGATCATATTTGGACGTGTTGGGGGAGGAGCCAGCGGTGGATCTGACTGATCTGATTGGAAACCCGACGATACTACGTCCCGCCCACCGATAGCTGTAACCTGACTGCACCACAGGCTTGTCAATCAAACATACGCCCCCATAACAGGTCTTCTTGAATCTTCTTTTCTAATGAATGAGGGATTATTTTCAGATGGACCTCCAGAAAACTAATAAGAAGGAGTGACTTTAGCTAACAACACCGAGATAACTGATGGACACATTTTATTGACTTTGGATTTGATGAGAGAAGTTGAATGGGAGTCTACGGAGCCGGAGGCTTTTTGGAGCCGACCTCTAGTGGCACTCGGTGGTATTGCAGCTTAAGACACTTCTGCATCGGCCTCATTTTTCCGACCTGAAGCTACGAACACTTTTATTTAGAGTCTATGGTCATTTCATATGTAGAGAGATGATTCAGAATCTTCAATCTGAATGTAAAAACCTACAGTGAGCTTCAGGTTTTTGTTCATTGTCAGTGTCTTCGGAGCTGAAGCTAACAGTGAAGCTGCAGTCGAAGTAAGCAAACCTCCTTCCACATCCCCTGTAGGTGTGACTGACTTCCGGGCCGCCACTCACCTGACCTCGGAGTTCTCGTTGGACTCGCCCTGCAGCAGCGACTCCGTCACCTCGGAGGGAGACGGCGACTCGGAGTCGGGCTTCCGGATGAGGAAGAAGAGGAAGCAGCCGACCAGGCTGATGACGGTGAGGGAGATGAAGACCGTCTGACGGTCCTTATCTGAGACAAAACACCGTGAGTCAGACAGAGGAAGTGACTTCTATTAATAACAATAAAACACACACATGAGGCAGATGTTAGAGAACACAGCTGGATTTGCACCTGTGATGTGAACGTGTCCGTGCCAGGCGCAGTAGATGTAGAGGTTTCCAAAGAACAAGCTGCAGGGAGACGAGAGGGTGAAAAACAGGAAATAAAATAACTCTAATGCGTCTCTATTAAAGCAGAGATGTATAAAAAGCAGAAGAGATTAATGTCCTGTGGTATAAATCAGGAGCAGGATGAACCGCAACAGACCGCTGGACTTCTCTTCATGGTAAAAAAAACCTGGTGGCCGACGTCAGATCTACACTCAATTGTAATCCCATTTTCTGTGCGTTTTTATTTACACTTTTCATGTAGTAAATTGATGTCTTTTGTTGTTTTTTTATTGCTTCACCGTGTTGTAAACATTCCTATAAAACACCAACACTTCCTCAAGAGCTTCACCTGAACTGCAGCAGCGCCCAGAAGATGCCGCTGTTCCTCCCGATGGTGTTGTCGGTGGAGTTGATAGCGAGCACGTTTCCCTGAGCCGTCCACAGCACTGCAGGGCAGAAAAAAAAAAAAAAATCAAACCATCAATACATGCAAAAAATAATTACAAATAAAAGATTTCTCAGAGTGAACGTGCGTCTACCTGCAGCTCCGATGCCCACCAACACGGAGACCGTGTAGAAGCTCCAGGTGTACGGGTGGATGAACATGGCGATGTAGCCGCTGTGGAAGAGTGCAGCGTTAGGAGGCCGGTTCAGTGTGGAGGCGCTGGTTTAAAAAGGGCGAGCGGGCGTGGAGTTACCTGTACAACAGCCCGCTGAAGAACATGGAGAGCTGCGGCCCGATGACCGTCACCACGGAGGGGGCGATCAGGTTGGACGCGGAGAAAACTCCGTAGATGATGGCCATGCTGCAGGAAACAGTGACACGCATAGAAGAGAAGATCAACTGATGCATGTTTCTAATGAAGATTTCCTTCAGGTTAAAGTCACGCAGGAAGTTTCTGGAAGATTCTGACTGACAGAGTAAAACTTTGTTCCCTAAAACGGTTTATTTTAGATCGAATTATCCTTCAGGGAGGACTGATTTGATTAAAGAAGAAGCAACCACGTCTGCATCAGCGCTGGGAAACCAGCAGCTCACCTCGTGTACCCGCTGCCGTGGAACTCTGTGCTGTTGAAGCTCTTCAGAACGGTTTGCTGTAAAAGATCAAGAAAAGTGACGCCTGAGATATCTTCAGTTGCGTGTCGCCAATCTGCAACATGCAATCATTAAATCCAGCTTTACCTCGATGTTGCCGCATGTTTGAAAAGCGGTAAACATGAACATGAAGCCAAAGCCAAGGATGATGATGTTTAACAGCCGCTTCCCCTCTGGACCCATTTTGGAGGATATTTAAATTCCTTGAGGAAGTAAATATCTAAAACAAAAAAAAAACTCTACTGTAGTGAAGAGTACATCTGAGAATAGAAAGACAGGAAGTACAAATCAGAAGAAGTGTGTAACATCCCCAAAACTTAAATGACATACCGGGAATAAAATGTACACTTATTATTCAACCAAAGTCCAGTCAAAAATCTGTTGTTTTTAAAAACATATGCACAACATTTATAATTTAACCGCACATACTGATAATCAAAAACTTAGTGAGATAAATGAATGATGTGTTTCCACCCATCTCCATGTGTTTTGGTGTATGATCAGCCTCGAAGTTACAGTCAAGGTCAAATTTAAACTGAGACTGACATTAAAGTCGATTTATTTGATAGGCGTATTTAATGCCGAATTATAAAGCAGGTCGTCTGGACTAGATTAACACCTAAATATGAGTTCTATCATATATATAAACTACGTCTCACTCAAAGGAAATTAACCTTTAATTGACATCTTTTTTTGAAAGGAAGGCTTGTCTTGGTGTTCATTTCTTGAAATCCAGAAAAGGGAAAAGACCGAGATAGAAGCCGATAGCAAGAAACAAAACTGTATTTTAGTGTATATAATGAGAAATACTGGGGGGAAAAAAACAACCACTGTATCACAAAAAAAAACAAAAACAGTAAACAACTTACCAGCAGTGCTGAAGCAGTTTATCTAACCGGTTAGCTGCTCTTCTTTCTGCAGTCTCAGTGCGGTTTTAGTAGCATAGTTAGCTCGTCGTAGAAAGTCCCGGTAACCTTCTCCATAGGGCCCCTAACGTGACTCAAACGAGATGTTTTCCGTCGTGTGAAACACCGTCTCTGCGGTACTTTGTCACGGCACCGGTAAACAGGAATCGCCAGGAACTAAGGAAGGGCTGTCACGTGAACGAATCAGCTGACTGAGCTCGCTCTGCTTTTAGCACGAAATCGTAGATTTACAAACACTCAGCGCAGCAACAACGAGCCCCCATCCGGGTGGGGTTTCTTTTGTTCGAGGAAAATTGAGTTTAATGATTGTAATTTGTTCAATGACAGACGTGACGAAATTTTTTAAACCACTTGTGTGTATATGAGTAGAAACGTTTTCTTGATTTTAAAAAAAACAGAGCGAGGTTAAGCAGCAGAACACGAAAACGATACAACTTCCGGTCAAAAATAAAACATCCAGATACAAAAAAAATATTGTAATCAATTTACCTCGTCACAAATTACTGCTGAAGAACACCCACACAAAATAATATGACTTTTATTTTGTTCGCTTGTTGGACGTGTTTAGCGCTTTTATTTTTCGAACCAATTCCATGAGATGGCGCTATAGCGCCAAACCGCCACCCCCTACTTCCGGCAGTAGAAGAAGAAGTTTGCCTCGCTGCTTGCCAGTTGGAGGCTATTACGACGGAGCAGCGCTGGGAAAAAGTGTTCTTATTGTGTAATTTTACGGCTTCAAACACCTACCAGGTACGGTGGTTCGATTTAAATCGCATCCCCGCGATTGCTTGAACTTTCTGTAAACCTGCAGGCTGTTTCGTGGCTGATTTCTAAACTGTTTTGAGGAAGGCTGGTCCGCGCAGGTTAATCACCATGAGTTACGGCAGGCCTCCGCCTGACGTCGACGGCATGACTTCCCTCAAAGTGGACAATCTCACCTACCGAACATCGCCCGAAGCCCTCAGACGTGTCTTCGAGAAGTACGGCCGGGTAGGGGACGTCTACATCCCCCGAGACCGCTACTCCAAAGAAAGCCGCGGGTTCGCCTTTGTGCGGTTCCACGACAAACGGGACGCCGAAGACGCCATGGACGCCATGGATGGCGCGCTACTGGATGGGCGGGAGCTGCGTGTCCAGATGGCCCGGTACGGCAGACCCCCTGATTCCCATCACGGTAGCGGCGGTGGTGGTGGAGGAGGAAGGCGAGGAGGGTCGACCCGGAGGTACGGCGGCCCTGGACGGCGAAGCAGAAGGTAAGAAAGAGCGGTTAAGTGCAGTTGTAAGGAGACGGAAACCAGACTCTATTGAAAAATTCGACTATTTAAGGAAATGTGGCCTACTGATCAATACACATCTCTCATTGGGAAAGAGAGAAATATTTTTACAAATTGCATGATCTACTCTACAATTCGGCTCAAGTAAAACGCAATAACCAAAATTATATTAACCAAAATTAACCTTGGGGTGTTGTGACATAAATTTAACATTTCAGAATTTCTCTACAAAGAATAAACTGCATGGTGGATTATATGTAGGCCAGATTTACCAGGATAACTAAATGATGCATGACTGCACATCAGTTTTGTTCCATTTGTTTCTGTAGTAAAATCTGCAACTTCCTTTGTAATACATACCAACAACCACATGGTGTGCTGCATGAATACACCTCAGGCTGCAGGCCATGTTTTCACTGTGCAGACCATAACTCAACCCACTGAATGCACCCAGCTCTTCCCCCAGCCCGAGACACAGGCGACGCAGCAGATCCCGCAGCCGGAGCCGCTCTCGGTCCCGGAGCCGATCCCGTTACAGCAGGTCCAGGTCCCGGTCCTACTCCAGATCCAAGTCCCACTCCCCCAGGGGCAAGAAGACCAAGGCTGCTTCTCGTTCCAGATCTAGATCCAGGTCCAAGTCCAAGTCCAAATCCAGGTCCAAGTCCAAGTCCAAGTCCAAGTCCAAATCCAAGTCTAAGTCCAAGTCCAAGTCCAGAAGCCGCACCCCTCCCTCCAAGAGAGGTTCCAGATCCAGATCCAAGAGCCTGCCCAAGTCGGCAGCAGAAAATGGAGGGGAGTCCTCGTAGAGCTCATAAGTGACAGGTGGGTTCGCAGCACAGAAAACACTTGGATGAAAGTAGTTGAAAGTGTGACGTGTTCACTGTGCTGAACGTTTGTCTGATGTTTCCTTCTTCCAACAGATGGGGTAGAAGCCTTCAGAGCTCTTGAATTGGATCGTCCGCGGCGTGCAGCTGTAAAATGTCATTTTTCACCGTGTCTCCTCACGAGGCCTCAGAATAGATCCGACACCTCTGTGATGTCATTCTACTTCCTGTTTAGGAATTTTTTATTTTTTTTTTAAGTATAATTTCACGTGCGTTCGGCTGCACATTTTCTTCTCCTGTCTAAAGTCTGTATGCAGCGCTGTCACCATGGCGACGTTTTATCTGACGAGTAACTGTCAAACAAAAACCTGATGAATGAATTATTTTTTTTGTTGTTTTTTTTTTTTTTAATTTCTGTTAACTGTCTAAAGCTTGTTTTTGTTTTTTTCTTCATCATCATCATCATCATCACCTGCTGCAGCTCAGGGTCTGATTGATTGGCAGGCAGCCTGTGTGATGTTTTTTTTAATTTTTTTTTTTAATGTAGGACTGTTGATTTGTGCTCCCAACCCTGCTGTGTGTCTGTCTGTGCAGCAGGTTCAGTGGTGTTGCTGGTTATCTGGATGTTCTTGCAGTGGGACGTCTGTGCGCTCACAGGTTTACTGCCTCGCAGCTGTCAAGAGGGGGGAAAAGGACTTTTATTAAAGATTTGTTTTGTCTCTAACGGACTCCTCTCTCGTTACTCCGCCGGCTGGTGTGTGACGCTGATGAATTTCAGTCACAGATCAGGTTCTACCCACTGACTGCATGCACGTACCTGTCACTCTTTATCTCTTATCTGGTTTACTGGAGTTAAACTGAGGGCTGTTTTCACGCGTCCTCCTCTTTTCAGAAGAACCAAACTCAGTCCTGTTAACGAGAACCAGCAAAAAGAGGTCCAGTTAAACTCTTGACAAGGCCTCGGTCCTATTTTCTGTTCATACCACATTCAGGTTGTTTAACTGAAGTAAAAGTACTGATAACAAACTAAAAGATAAATCCACAAGTTAATCTGAGTATAATCAGCAGAATGTCCTTAAAAAAATAAAAGTACATACCGCAGTGAATGCTCGCTTTCAATGTTTTACTGTTAAATACGTAACAAAGATGGTTTATTTAATCACTAAGGCATCACTTGTTTGCCGAGTTACTAAAAACCATGTGTCTCAATGAGCTCAAGAAGGCCAGAAGAACAGGTGAAACCAAGAGGTTTTAAAGAAGTTTATTAAAATGTGGTAGAACAGCTGATCCTTCAATTTATCAGTAAAAACTCAAAATCAATACATTTGAAGAAACATGGTTTTTACTGGACAGGAAGTGTTAAAAATTATATTTTGAAAACCTAAAGTAGTCACAAATGAAGTTGAGTAAAGAAAAGTAAAAGATTTACCTCTTAAGATTTAATTCACCTTTAAGTTGAATTGTTTCCCACATAGATCATATTAAAACCACTGATCATAGTACAATAGTGCAGAATTATAATTACAATGAGGTTTTGCAATTATATCTATAATTTTACAATTATAATACTCATTATTTACTATTTAAAAAAAGTGGGGGGCCTTTTTAGTGCCAGAACAATTTTAAATACATACAAGTGAGATTAAATGTCACAAAATGTAATGTATTTTTCTATATTAAGAATTCATTACATAGAGAAATAGGATTTATGAAATGTTTATGTTTGTATCTTGACAGTAATAAGGCGCATCTTCCGACCACGCGTTAAATCCTGAAAGCACAACTGGCCCATAAACAGTCAACGTCCGTCTGTTTTTTAAAACCCACACATTTCGGTACGTCATTATTTTAATGAAACTGAACTTCGAGACAAAAGTCTTTTATGCAAACAGGGTTTTCTTCTGTTTGACCTTTGACCTCACCAGAGGTGGGTTGGACTGCACTCTGATGGAGTGATCCAGCTGCAGGCGGACCAGCACCAGAACATCACGTCTGGTTGGTATAATAAAAATAACTTACACTTAACATCAGGTGCGGTGTCAGGAAGGTAACTTTTGAAGTGCGATTACAGATCTACCCAACATGTAATAAAGAATGTAACTATATTAATGTCAGAAAAATTACTCAGAGGCTTGGTTCAAAATCAAACACATCGGACATTTATTCTTGCAAGAAGGAACACATACATGCACCCTCAAAGAGAGGTGTCCAGCAAAGAAGGGCCTTCCCTCCTCCGTAGGTCAGCTTTTATACAGTGGGACAAACAGTAGCCCATCACCCCCATTCCCTTTGTACCTGCTTTTGTATGGTAATACAGAGTTGGTTGTAGGTCACAAGATAAGGACACACGGGAGTCGTCAATTAGATGCAGAAATAATCACTTGCAAATAAGACAGAAAACAAAGGAAACTTTTCGAGGCCACAATGCAAACAAGAGGAAGAGACAAATCTTTCCTTTCCATCAATTAATTACCTCAAAGTAATGTAACTTTACATTTGATTATCAAATGTTTTAAACTGATCAATGAAGCTGGAAAGTCCTAAAAACTAAACATAAACTAGTCAGAGGAAACCAACACTACTAAAGTTCTTCAAAGGAACCTGAATTCAGAGTGAAATGTTTTGATTTTAAAGAACCAAATAAATCCCAGCAGAATGAATATTATATTATACTTATGATATTTGATATTCAGAGCGAACCTCTTTGTCATCACCAAAATTTTAAAGCATTTTGAGTTTTTTTTTCTTCTCTGCAGGCGGACCAGCCGTTGTGCCGACCCGACGCTTCCCCAACGATGGGCTACGAGAAGATGCAGAGTTGCAGGGTCTCCGGGGTCGAGGAAGACTCAGGAGGAAAAGACTGCCAAGCAAAGTCTGAATGAGTCGCCATGGAAACCACAGCTGGGGAGGTGAAGCTGAAGATACTTCCTCCTTCATCGTTTTAACACTTTAACCCTTCAAATTGAGCTTTGTTCACAACGACATGAGAGACTGAGTCTGCGCTCACAAATTCACATAATAACTAATGAATGTTTGTCACAATCACGTCCATCACACACACTCACAGCACCTGTCTGATCACCTGCACTGTCAATGCATTAATCGTGGTCATGTATTTATTGAAATGTCCTATTTTGTTTCTGTATATTTAATCTTGATTGTATGGGATTTGTAACAGATGATTTGTAACAGGTTAGGTTAGGTTAGGTAGTTACTTTATTAATCCCCAAGGGGACATTTTTTCGCTACAGCAGCATACAGGAAGCAATAAGATAATATAGAATAATAAAAAGCAATAAAATAGCAGTAAAAAATATTAAATATAAAATGCACAGTATATACAGTACAGTATATATCTATATATATTATATACAAACAACCAAGAATCACAGACAACAGTGTTATTGTTGTGTGATGGATTTTGCCAGAGGTGAGTTATTGTATAGTCTTATTGCGGTCGGCAGGAATGATGACTTCATACAAATATACATTAAAAAAACAAAAAAAAAAGGTGTGTTAAAGCATGGACGAGCCGTGTGGTTCAGGAATCTTTAAAGAATCAATTATAAATCAATAAATCAACATTTAAAAAAAAAAAAAGAAAAAAAAAGAAAAAGCGCATTAAAGTATTTTGGTACTTATCCTGTCGCGAGGATGTCTACGTTCCGATATCATGACGTCACCCTTTCAGTAAAAGAAAAGAAACCAGGCGTGGTTACCGGGCGTGCGTCACCGACGCGCTGACGTTGTTTCGGGGCGGGGCTATATAGGCTTGTTTTTCAGTCTCACGAGCTCGACGGTCTCCATTTTGTGAGAGCTGCTGAGGCCGAGTCGAGCAAACGTCCCCGCGGAACCCAGCCGGAACCCAGAAACTACAGACACAGCCAGCCGACGAACTGCTCGCTAACCAAGTTATTATCCGAAAGGAAAGCAAATCTTATCGTATGTCCGCTATCCAGAACCTCCAAACTTTTGGTAAGTGTTTTTTTTTTTTTTTTTTTTTTTTCCTCCATTTTTTTTTTATCGAGCAGTGACACAGGGTGGGGGAAGGGCGGGAGCTAACGGAGCTAACGACGAGCTTAACGTCGAGGTTTCATGTCCCCAATTCGGTTTTAAAAACCCTGCTGGCGCTTTAAAGTGGCCAACTGAACGTCGACGTGTTACTCACACGTAGATGTGCGAATACCGGCAGTCTGGACCCGGTGATTGTAGTTGATTAGCAGGCCCCCCTTTTTTTTTTTTTTTTTTTTTTTTTTTTTTTTGCTAACGTTTAAACGGCCGCCATTAGGCCTAAACGGTGCTACCAAACGCGTTAGCTTATTCTTCACATCTGCCGGTGTCGCTCAGGTTAGGCCTCCCGTATTACTGCTGAATATGTCCACGGCGCTTCTTCTTTTTTTGTTGTTTTTGTTTTGTTCCTTAACTACAGTATATTTGGATGTGTGACTCGCTCGTTGAATTGTCCGTCGCTGCCGTGACTCCGCTGTTATTCCGTGTATGATGTTAACGGCGGCGGACGGAGCCGTTGGCTGCAGACTGAAACCTGCAGGTCTGAAATACGACCCTTCAGCAGACAACAAGGGCAGGATGATGTGGTTGGAGTTTTAAATAAAAGGCTCACGACTCTGTTCTGGCATGCATTGATATAAATAGCATACCTGTCTAATAATGAGTTTTTTTTTTTTTTTATTTCTTTTTAAACATTTCTTCAACCAGTGAAGCAATGCGGGTTTAAAATAGTTTATTAAAATGTAGGAGGACAGCTGGTCCTTCAGTTTATCAGGAAAAACTCAACCAGAATAAAAATAGATTTCGGATAAACATCGTTTACGCTGGACAGGAAGGATATTAAAAATAATTATATTTGAAAAGCTAACGAAAGTAAAAGATTTACCTCAGATTTATTTCACCTTTTAGGTTACATCATTTCTGACATTGATCACATTAAAACCACTGACAGGTGAAGCAGTAGGTATAGTATAAAAGTGCAGTATTACAATTATCTAGTTATAATACTTATTATTATTATTATAGTCTCGGAACAATTTTAAATACAATTTTAAATAGTGAAATGCTGTATTTGCCCCCCCCTCCCCCACAGACCCCTTTGCTGATGCAACTAAGGGTGATGACCGCCTCCCAGCCGGGACAGAGGACTACATCCACATAAGAATCCAACAGCGGAACGGCAGGAAGACCCTCACCACTGTCCAGGGCATCTCCGCCGACTATGACAAGAAGAAGCTAGTCAAGGCCTTCAAGAAGGTGCAATGTCTGCTCCCCCCCTCCCAAAAACAAGCTTGTCTTATTTGGATGTTTTGTACGGTGGCAGACTGCCAATTCTTGCCACATAACAACCTCAGGCTGGTCTGTGTCCCTGTTTTCCGACCTGACTCAAACTGACTCGTTGTTGTTGTTTTTTTACCCCAACAGAAGTTTGCCTGCAATGGGACAGTGATCGAGCACCCAGAGTATGGTGAAGTGATCCAGCTTCAGGGAGACCAGCGCAAGAATATCTGCCAGTTCCTCATCGAGGTAGGTTTCCTCCCGTGGACCAGCTGTCTCGTGGGGAACAGCTGAGGTTTGAGGTCAGAGGTTGTTTTCGGTGACTGATCTTGTTTTCCTGTCTGCAGATCGACTTGGCCAAGGAGGAGCAGCTCAAAGTCCACGGCTTTTAGAAGCTGCTAGCAGCCCTCTCCCTCCTCTCCCAGAAGGCCATTAAACCTCCTCCCCCATCTCTCCTCCTCCCCCTACCTCTCCTCCTCCCCCCCTCCTCCTATGTGCTGCTGTTGCTCTTCCTCCTCCCTCTCCTCCCCCCTTGCAACTCCACCAGCTCCTACTAGCTAACACGTGAATTACCTCTGACAAACATGGGACTCTGTAATACCACCAACACTGCCCCTGTACACCACCAGGGGGCAGGCTCGCCATCTCAAAGACACACCACTGCAGCTCCACACAACATCAGGGACGAGTGGTGACGACCCTGCCGCACACACTTCCTCCTTCCATGTCCCCCTTTGTTTATTTCCTTTTTAATTTTTTTTTTCTTTTTAGGTCTCAATACGGAGACGTTTCATGTAACGTTTTTTGTTTTGTACTTCAAGGTGTTTCAATAAAACGATGAGTCTCCATATGTTGGAGTGGAGTGGTGTCGTGGGGGGGAGTGGGTGTGTGCAGGAGGATCGTTTTAGTGTTTACTGCAGGATGTGGGGCAGGAAGAGGTGTCGGTAGTTAAGTTATTTACCCTCCTGTCCTTCCGCCCACGTCGTCCTCCATCACGTACACAGCCAGCCGAGATCCATCAGAGTGCCGCCCCTCCACACAGTTAGTCTTCTTTCTTTTTGTTTGAAGGCACTTTTTATTTTTTTTTAATAACTTTTATTTTTATTTTTTTTATGCCAATCCAAGTATTAAACTTGCCGAGTGTTCAGTGGTGGTGCTTGTACTTCGGTCCGAGCGAGGGCTGAGTCGCTTCACTGTGTGATCAGATGGCAACGGGACACCAGGGCGGGAAACGAGGTCAAATGCTGGTAACCTGCGGCTCAGTTAACCTGATCGTGTTTAATATTCTCTGATTATTTTAAAATTGAATTGAAAGTTTCCTGCTCTGGTGCCCGACCAGCTTTCTGCTCCGGTCCCACAACAACAAATCCGGTTCTGGACACTTGAATCTTTTTAATTTCCTGCAATGCAATAATTTATAAGCACGCGTTAGGACGTAGTGATGCTGAAGTAATACCAGTACAAACTGAAGCCATGGCCAGGTCACATTATGCTCCCGTGACTGCCGCTGATGGGAGAGTCTGTTTTTTGCAAATTCCACATTTGGTTCAATAAAATTTCTGCAGTTGATAAGTCTGTCCTGTGTTGGTGGTTTTACTTTCCTCAGTCTGCACGAGGACGTCGGGGTCCAACTCTGCAAACATTTCTACAATTTAACTAATTTGGGGTCCTTTTAAAGTATTGCAGTGTTTACAGAAACACGGAATGAAGTTCATATACTTTGGGGCAGTTACTTCATCTTTACATGTATTCTCATCCAGTAAGAACCATGTAAACAAAACGGTAAAGATGTCAATGAAAGTTAATCTTACCAAACATATTCCCCTTCTGTGATTGTAGGTTTTTACACTTTTTTTTTTTTTTTTTACATTTTCAGATATTCAAATATTACATTTAAAAATGACAACTTAAATTTATATTGGGACTTAAAAACAGCGTGTTTGTATCTGTAATATTTAACATTAACATTTTGCACTGGTTTACTTGGTATTTATGCTCAAAAAGGGGAATTTTAGAAGTTTTAATCACGTTTTTAGAGGAAATCACCTCCATTCAAAACAAAATTACTGTTACTTTTTCCATTATTGAAAAAGACTTATTCTCTTCAAAACAATAACACTGTGGAAAGATTGTATTATGTTGAGAATTATAAGGTATTACCTTTATTTCATGTCTTTTATTCTCTCAAATAAATGTACCAGTGTCATCGTAGCAGGAAGCTTGTTTTCGCTGTTGCCCCTTTTTTTTTTTTTTTTGTTTGTTTTGTCCCTTTCGGGGATCCGTCTGGCTCCATGGCAACGCAGGTGCCGCCGCAGCGCGAGCCGCGCTTTGTTTTGAGCAGCAGCGGGTTCAGAAAATTCTGCTTTTCTTCACCAAGTAACGATGAAAACTGGAAAATGTGAGCTTATTTCAGACGTAGAGACGTTTTTGTTTGTTATTTACTCCCCGGTGAAACGGCGGGAGCGCGCGGGGCGGTAAGTTGTTAGCTCTATTAGCCTCAATAGCAACAAAACGGCTCGTAACGTATCTCTGTTGTGGTTTACAAAACTCTTGTTTTATGGTTTTGTTTACTTTATTAACTTCGTTATCTCGATTGTTAAAATGTCCACGATAATTCCGGGTCATTCTTTAACGTGAGCGCATTTGATAATTGGATATAGTTGACTGTTATTAGCTTCAAACTTGGCTCAAAGTACAGGATTAAATTAAAAGTTCTTTAAAAGATTGCGGTGATGTTTACAGCTGATTTACTATCAATAGGCGTCGTTTAAACTTACAATCGGTTATTTGTCCTGTTTACATGGAAAAAAAAAACAGGGAGAGGGCACAAAGTTAATGGGATGAAATTGATGCTGCAAGGCATCATGGGAAGTCCTCCAGCTGTGTACACATCTGCAGAAAACAAAGAAGTAAATAAAGAAATCCCGTTAAATAAGTAGGTTTTAACTTGTTTATTTCTTCATCAGAGAGTTTAAAGGCGCTTTCTCAGATCTACAAGATGCAGGCGAGTAATGATGTGTTTACTCTCATTAACCTGCATGTGTCAGCTGTGAGTATTATTATTATTGTTGTTCTTATTATTTGGTGTGAGGTCAGATGTTCTCTGTCTGCTCAGGTGTTGCCCATCTGGCAGCTGGCCATCCCGCTCCCCGCGGTGCTGATGATCACTGTCGGCCTGTACATGGTCGTCCTGGGGATCGGGCTGTGGATCCGATACTGCCTGAAGGTCGGTGCTGCTCCCATCAGAGTGGCGAGGACTTCCTCCTTCCTGCAGTTTGTTAAAAAAAATTTAAAATAAAAAAAAAAACGAAATCAGGCGGGACAAAGAACTTCTGCGTCCTGTCCTCCTGCAGATCCATCAGTGAACAGAACAGGAAGTTGATGGCGTCTGTGTGTGTGTCTCTCTCCTGCAGGACTGCTGCTCCCTGCCGTGCGCCGACTGCTGTCCCGACGTCTCCGTGTGCGAGCTTTGCTTCAGGCTGGCCGAGATGTGCGATTGCAGGCTGCCGAGTCTCGCCTCGGTGCTGCCCGATTCGTGTCCGTCTCCGTCTGTAAGTTCAAACCGCGGACGCCGTGCTTGTGTTCACCTGACTTGTCGTCTGTCCTTCTCACTGAACACCCGAGAGCCTCCTCAGACGCTGCACTTATGTTGGCGGTCCCTCCGGTTTCCGCTGCGTCGCCACGGTGACCACCGTTGAATCTGGAAAGAGTTCGTTGCTTTGGACTTCATGCGCCGCGTGTTTCCGCACCTGACAGTTCAATTTGTATTTGCATACCAAAAGATGAATTTTAGAAGTTTAATGAGAAGAGGATGATGACGATGATGATGATGATGATGATGATGATGATGTTCCCCCACAGTGTGCTAAATGGGACTGCGCCTGCACTTGTCAGCCGCCCGAGTGTGAATCCTGCAACTGTCTGTGCTTCGAGATCCGGATCAAGTAGAAGACGGGCCGAGGTGCCGGCCCACCACACACACTCTTCATCGCACATCTTCATCACGCAGTATACAGTATATAGGTATAGTGTATATATAGCAGGATACAGTGAGGGGCTTTTCGTCGCGGCCTTAAACCTTCTTCTTCTTTGTGTTTTTGTCATCAGATGAATCTGCCTTTATAAACAAACCGAACCGGGTCAGCAGGTTTATCTGCTGCACATTTCTGTCTGTAGTTTCATTCCTAACTCACTGCTGATGTGGATGAAACCTTCTTTTACTGCTGGTCACTCAGTATAAATACACAATATTGATACACATTGCATATTTATTTGTGGAGAGAAGAATCTTTTGTGTTGTTATTTTTTAAACTCTTTTGTTTTTTCAGTTTTTTTGTTTTTTTTATTAAAGTCAGAAATGATTTAAGTTTGTTTTCCGTGCTTTGGGCTTTGTCCTCATCAGTCCGTCGGCTCTCTGTCAGAAGAAGGTGGTCTGACTTTCTGGAGGCTCTTTAAGATGTTTCACCTCTCATCTAATTTCCAGTTTTAATTTCGAAGTGTAAAATGACCACGCAGCAGGTTCCCGATACATTTTACGAGCACATAAAGAAGAGAAAAGTGCAGAAAGAGACGCTCAGACTGTCTGATGTCTGTTTAAATCTGCAGTCTGAGAGCGCCGCGGTCTGTTTGGATGATCCGGGAGAACCTAAATGGAGGATGGAGGGTTCTGTAAGTCAGGACCAGAACCTTAAAGTTTAAAAGGCTCCCTCCTCCCACTGGCACTCAGCAGAGCTGCAGGTCGTGTTGTCAGGAGTTTAAACCAAATGTAAGTCAACATATATCACACACACACACACACACACACACACACACGTTATCAGTGAATTTCTTTAATATTGTGTGTGTTCACTGAAACAGCTCAGTGTCAACGTGCTGTTGTTCATTCAGTAACAGGAAACTTCATTTGAAATCATTAAAAACAGCAGACTCGGCGTTGCAGTGCAGCTTGAAGTGTTTTTCAGAGCAAATACTATTCGTGAACATGAAGATCATCGATTGTTATGTCAGTGTGCAACGGGCCGATCGAGGTAGATGACGGTCGGGCGGGTGGCTTGTTGCAACGTAATCAGCAGGAATTATCACGCGTCGCTATGACTACACTTCATTCAACAGAGCTGATCTGAAAAAAACCCATCTGATTAAAGCAGTGGCGCCAAAACATTCATTCGGAGCACCTTAAAAAAACAATTATTCTTCATCTTTTAAAACCGAGCAGAGTCGTAGTGAAAAGGTTGCTGTACTTCAAAATAAAATACAAAAACATCACATTTTAAATCAGTCTTCCTGGATCATCACATGGGCAGCTGGCTTCTGGACAGGAGTCCCGGTGACGGAGAATGTGGCATTTTATCACATTATTATTATGACGGGGTTAATAACAGTTCACACTGCAGAAGAGACACAATTACTCGACTCAAAGCTGCTAAAATTTCAAATAACTTTGTTCACGTGTGTAAAAGGTCTCAAGAAACTAAAATATTAAATATTTTGGGGAGCCACATATATTTGTTGAGGCAGTAGGAAGTCCCACGTTTGTTCATAGTAAACATGTTGTTTTTTTTTGTGCAAAAAGGTCACAGAGGGGACAGTTGGTGAAGGGGACGAATACCAAACACTACATTACCCATGAGCGTCGGGGGCCAAAAGTCAAAGGTGTGCAAAAAAATATAATTTATTCTGAAACCAAAACCACCTGAAGCTCCGTGATTAGATGTTTGTAACTGCAATGCTCTCTGGGATTTGTAGTCCGCCTCTCCGTCAGCTCTTCATGTTGATGATTTGTCCAGGAGGATTTCATGAGCCCTGAGTGCTTGAGTTGACCCCGCCTACTTCACTACTCGGCTCCCATTGGTCAATGCAGAGGAAGTCAATGATTAGCTGACTCAGTCTTTCAAGTTAAGCGTTCGTCTCTATAAGAAGAGTCGGAGACTCGAGGCAAGGACGAGGAGGTGGAGGACGGAGAGGAGCGGGGGGCGAGCGGGAGCGCCCCCGCTGGTGGAGGTGGAGTTGGCGTTGGCGTTGGTGTCCGGAGACAACAGCGTCCCCAGCGTCTGCCTCAGGAAGCTCTGGAAGCTGCTCACCCGGGTGTGGACCGTCACCCCCTCGACTCGAGTCGTTGCAAACGTCGAGTTGTTCTCGGGCGCCAACACGACCGCCTGGAACCACGAGTCTTCCTGCTTGCACATCAGCGGGCCACCAGAGTCGCCCTGAACCAACAGACGGGGGAGGGGTTATCGGCCTGGGCGGACTCGTCTGATATTACCATGGTAACAATAAAGCCAGCATAAAGACCGGAAACGGGAGAAACGGCTAGCCTTCACTGACGAAACAAATTCCACCCACTATCTTTTTAAAGCTCGTTTTAGTTCTAAATAAACCAAAACAACATCAGCTAGCTGTTTCCGGTCCGTAACAAATCAATAACAATGCGATCGATCACCTGCTCCAGCGTGAACGATCCCGTACAGAGGTTGTCACTCATCGATGCGTTCCCGCAGTTCACCACCGAGGTCTGGAACTCCTGCAGGACCTCCTCCTCTGAAAGTGGACAAAGAAGAACGACGTGAAGTCTGAAGCTTAAAACAACCGGCGTCTTTAATGTGAGCAGTAAACCGCGGACCCACCCCCTCCTCGCCCGGCGCTCCAGCCGGCGGCCCAGCACGCCGAGCCTACGGTGAAGGTCCGGCCGGTGTCCAGGCAGATGGGCTGGATGTAGTCGGTCAGCGTGGCCGGGGCTGACAGTCGCAGCACCGCCAGGTTTTCGGGCCCGCTCACGTTGCTCAGGGTGATGTCTGTCACGTTCAGTGTCACCTCGAAGGGGTTGGACCCGTTCTGCTTCAGACGACCCAACACGACCGTCCATTCCGACGGCGTAGGGGAACTGACGGAGAGAAAAGGAACCGAGTGAGGACGGAGCGGTCGAGTCGGGACATCTAAACTTCTTGTCGTTTTTAGAGCAGGAAGTGACCATATTTGGACAAATTGGGGAGGACAATGGGTCAGATTGGCTCGATGTGATTGGGAACCCAAGGACACTAGACCCCGCCCACCTAGCGGAAACCTGACATCCCCACAGGCCTGTCAATCAAACCAGACACGCCCCCAAACACGGCACTCGTCGGCTTCACTTCTCAGACCCGGAGAGTACAAATATTTCTATATACAATCTATTGTTGCCGTTTGGGTCCGTCCAAGCCGTAACCAACCATGCTGTCACCCATTGGTTTGGCCAACCCCTAGCAACCGTCGTGGTATCGAAGTTTAAGGCAACACAAACATTTCTATACAATCTGTGGCTGCCGTTTTGGGTACATCATTAAAAACAACCACCTCCAGCTGCACCACAACATCGCTGTGGGCGTCTCACCCGGAGAAGCAGGCGGCGTTGCTCATCACGGCGTCCACGGCCACCAGAGTCCCGCCGCACACGTGGCTCCCGTTCTTCTGCAGGCTCGCCATCCACGGCCACTCGCCGGCCGTCGCCACCGAGCTTCCCTCCAAAATACGAGAATTCAAGGGGGCTCGTCCGCAGAACACCGCTGGAGAGAGAAGACGGAGGTAGAGACAGTGATTCTTCTTGATATACTCGGTAGAAAATGTCATTTGGAAAGTTGAAGGTCATAAATCGGTGACGGAGACTCACGCGTGTTGGCTGGAGGCGGCGGCAGGCCAGGACAGGTGACGCTGAGGTCGCTGTCGGTCCCGGGGGAGTTGTAGGCCAAGAAGGCCGGCTGGTTGCTTCTGATCTGGCTGTTGATCCAGATCTGGTACTCCGACACGCGGGTGTAGACTCCCGGCAACTCCGGCCTCGCGCAACCTGTTCCGAAACTCACGATCCCGGACTGAATCCAGCGGCCGTTCTGTTTGCTCACCATCGGACCTCCCGAGTCGCCCTTAAAGACCACAAACATGTCGAGTCGGTGAGTGGAGGGAACGTTCACAGGCACCAACCTCACACAAACAGGTAAAACTGGTCACCTGGCAGGCGTCCTTCCCGCCGGTCCGCAGCCCGGCACACACCATGTTACCGGTGATGCTGCCCACTCCGTAGTCACAGTTACACTGTCTGTTTCCCACAACCGGAACCTCCACCTCCATCAGGTCTCCTGGGGGAGGAAGGGGCGCTGTGGGGACACGGAGTCGGTCAACATGTGGACCATTAAAGGTACGGTCCGTAAACTTAAAGGACTGCTCTACTGGCAAACTTCAAAATAAAGTACCGGAATGATGCTACCGCTGTGAAGACAACAGTAAATCCAAGTTACAAAAATCAAAAGGTTCAGAGACTGTTCCTGTTGCGCGTGAACAGTCATCACATTAACATAAAAATATCCCAACAATCTCAAAATAATCGTAGAAAACACTATTTATTTCGTGACTCACTGTCCTCCCCGACGTTGCCCCAGCCGGTGACCCAGCTGTCCACGCTGCTGTGGAAGGTGCTGCTGGCGGCCGCCAGGCAGACGGGCCTGATGAAGTTGGTGAACGTCACCGCCCTTTCGAGTCTCAGCAAGCTGATGTCGTTGTCGACTGTACTGGGGTCGAAGTTGGGGTGATTGATGACCTGCACGACCGTCCGAGAAACCTCGTTCATGTTGGAGTCCAGCTGGCGCTGACGACCCAGAAAGGCGACCACGTTGCGGACGCTAATCAGAGGAGACACGTGTTAGTATTAGTTAACACGATCTCACCTCAAATCATACATCGCTATCATAGCTGGTAGCTAGCTAGACAGCTAGCAGCGACTGATCAGCATCCACAGCATGGTCAGGCTATGCTAAATTCAGGGGGCGTGGCCTCGCCTATTGGGCGGGGCATTTACACCGTGTCTCCGCCCACAGGTCACTACCACTCTGGTTGTAAATGACGCCACCAGAACAAGATGGCAGCTGACATTTCTGACATATTTTAAGATTTAAGAAGTTGTTGTTTTTTGGAGCCAGACCCCTAGTGGCCGTCAGCGGTGTTACACTTTCAGACTACCAACATTTTTACGTGCAGTCTAAAAAGGTGACACTCATGAAGTTTCCCCGACCCTCCGATTGGGAGCCTCAGATCGTTCATACACGGCCCCCCGAATGGCGTGTTTTTGTGTTGCGGCTCTGACGTTGTCGCTCACCTTTGGAAGCAGTGCGCGGCGGTCATCACCCACTTGCTGTTGATGAGCGATCCTCCACAGAAGTGAGACCCACCAGAGTTGTGCAGACTGACCTGCCAGGGCCAGCTGCCCTCCGGGGCCGCCTCGCCTCCCACGATCCGGGTGTTGGTCGCCGACAGACCGCAGATGTCCTCTAAAGAGAACATCAAACACACGTGAGTCATACTATCCGCTCCCTGGAAACACCTGGAGACACCTGGAGACACCTGGAGACACCAGGAGACACCAGGAGACACCAGGAGACACCAAGAGTCCTCCCAGCATTGCAGAAACAGCGGTAAAACTTTGCATTGTTAGTAATTTCTACTCAAATAAATGATGCTTTTACAAATGTCACAAATCACAGAAGATCAAATTAATATTTAGAGAAACTCGGACTCACCATTAGCCTGTGCCTCCGACTCTGAAAAACAGAAAACAAACATCAAAGTCCTGAAACAACAAACGTTGACTCATATTTACTGTTCACTGTCTGTAATAAACAGTCGGACATTCGAGGGTCTGTGCTCACTGAGTTCACTGTTCCTTCAGGTGATTTATTTATTTTTTCTGATCTAATCTGCTGCTGATGACGAATTTCGGTTCTTCCTCTGTGAATGTTTTGCAAACAGTTTTGTAATCGCGGTTGTGGTGAGGTGTGGCGCCGTGTTTTGCCATCACGGCGTGACTGCAGCTTTCAAAGCTGCTGGAATTAATCTACATTCAGGAAAATCCCTCAAACAGCCGAACAGAAATCCTTCAACTCTTCTCCTAAAACTTTGAATATTCTTCGCTGAAAACTGCTCGTTGGACCAACACGTTAAATTGAGTTCGATGAACATGATGTATTCATGTTGAATAAACTAAATTTGCATTTGTCGCAGTGACACGATTTTTTTCGTGTTAAAGGTTTTATAGTAACTTAATAGTTTGAACGCTCTGAAGAAAGTTTGAGCTTTTCTTTCTCTCAATTAAAAATATTAAAAACGGAAAACTTAGTTTGTTTTCTTCGTTAGTTTTTATGAGCAACATGTTGTTTGAAATAACTTCCCCCGTATGTGCAGCGCCCTCGGGTTATTTTGACAGTTTATTTCCACGTGAAACAACAAACCAATAACAACAAACAGATCACAGCTCTCAGAATTATTCATTTTATAAGCGATGATTATAAGAAATTAGAAGTTTATCAGTGCTGTTGTTTTATTATTGATGAAAATATCTCCTGAACAATGAACCGAGGTGAATTAAGAAACATTTTCTGTCCCCACCAAAACAACTTCTTACATCTTTCATCCTGAATATAAACCAATAAAATGTTCAATTCAATTCTAAACGGTTTTACATCTTTACATTTTTCTCCGAGAAGTTTTGAAGCATGAAATTCGACGCTGTGATTCGCAGACGGTAGAAAGGATATTTCGCTCGGCTGCACGTGTGGTTTCACACGCATTCAACTCGTTGCGGAAAATAAAAGCTGCACGTGAAACTAAACTGAGTCTAAAACCGTTCGCGAAACGATGCTGCGGAGTTCAGTCTTTGTTTTCATTTCTGTGCAACATTTCAGAGAAATAGTTTACATTTTATTCCCTGGCAGCTGTTCTCACCAAACACAGACATTTAGAGAGTTTACTCCACTTTATTCCTGTATTTTTCCACCTATTTGCATTCATTCCCTTAAAGTCTGCGCCGCACTGCTACAGATACCTAAATGAGTTTGAATTTGAATGCAGGATTTACTGCTGCTGCTGTACTGATCTACCTCACTTGTTTTTTTGCCCTGAAACCTGTCTGATCCAGGTGTTTTCGCCCTGAAATCCTGATCCAGGTGTTTTTGCCCTGACGTCCTGATCCAGGTGTTTTCGCCCTGAAATCCTGATCCAGGTGTTTTCACCCTGAAATCCTGATCCAGGTGTTTTTGCCCTGACGTCCTGATCCAGGTGTGTGCGGTGAGCTCTTACCTCGTGTCAGGAGAATCAATGCAGCAGCCAAACAGAACACTTTGCAGAGAGCCATAACTGTAAATCCATAAAAAAACAGAGGATCAGGACTTGCGGCGGCATAAATAACCTGCGTGGTCCCTCCTCTCTCCCTCTCAAACACAAACACACCTCCGCTCTCTACCTGCGAGGCTACGCCCATCAGGTCACCTGCTTCTCCTCTTATCAACATGTCTGTCTCCTGCAGCACATTTTTCTGTTAACCATAGCTGTCAGGTCGTCAATGATCCTCCTGTCAGGATATGACTCTCATAAATCAGTTACTTTTATAGGATTAAATATTAATTTCAGAGTGAAAAAAAGTAACAGCGTGGATATAAAAGTGTTCATTGATTTAGGTCTGAAAAATTAGGCAGATGAGGAAGCGTCTTAAGCTGCAACACCACCGAGTGTCAACAAAATGTCTCTAGCAGTTATCTCGGTGTTCTTTGCTAAAGTCACTCCTTCTTATTAGTTTTCTGAAAATAATCCCTCATTCTTTAGAAAATAAGATTCAAAAAGACCTGTTTTTGGGGGCGTGTCTGTTTGATTGACAGGCCTGTGGTGGTTACAGGTATCGGTGGGCGGGACGTAGTATGGTCAGGTTTCCAGTCAGATCCACCGCTGGCTCCTCCCCCAACCCGTCCAAATATGGTCACTTCCTGCTCCGAACCAGCAAAGATGGCGACGGACAGAATCTGAAGTGGAGGCTTCGTAACGTTCACAAACCGACGTGGTGACGTCACTGATGTTTTATTTTTTTTTGATAATTTAACTTCTTCCTCTGTTGAAACATCTTGAGTTTATTGGTTCAGACAGTTTGACGTGTTTTTCCAGCCAGTAGAAAATAGGCCGTGAAGTGAGAGCTTTTGTTTCGGTGCAATGTCAGTTCAAGAGGGATGTAAAGCATTAAAATGGAGCGCTCAGGTGATCAACGCCCCCGCAGGCTGAAAACAGGAACAACATCACCTTAAACAAACCCAACAGTCAAAATAAAGGTCAACGAGCAACATTCCCGACCTCCGAACGGGAGTCCGTCAGACGTCTCCGTTTTTACACCTCGCTTGTGTTTTCAGATATTTCACAAGACAGACTGACGCTTATCTTCATTTATTTTTAGGTCAATCAGATCAAATTAGAAACTCAAATTATCTCTCATTTAAAATCTGATTTTTACTCTCGTTGATTGTTTTTTCTTTTTCCTGTAAGCATCAAGGTGCAAATGAAGTTGAGTTAAAGTCGTGTTACGTAAGAGAACAACAGATATTATCAGTGAAATAAATGATTCCTTTTTAAACGTTAGTTTATATTTCTGTATTATTATTATTTATGCAACAATTACTCCAACCTTTATTTGTTAGTTGTAACCGTTTTCAAACATTTATCTTTGGCCCCGTCTTTAGTTAGCTAAAGAAGCGTTTATCTTTCAGCCCAAATTTAGCTCAGTATTTGAAACGTAAAATATTAAAGAGTTTTGATATCTTTTTTGTTTTGGCCAATATTTCCAGTCAAAACACACGCGGATAGATGGGAAGTCTTTCGGCTTTCAGGAAATCACGATACAGCTTTTATTTTCTTCCATACGATTCATCCTGAGGTCAAAAAGGAAACATACACCAGTGATCCGTTCTTGGACGTGAAGCAGAGCAGCGGAAAGAAGTCGATTCCTCTTCCAGCATCCATTCATGCGCCGACAGGCGGGGACTTCCTGACGGTAAACGAGCCTCGCCGCCTGATCGCCAAGAAAACGGTCTGACTAACGTAAAAAACCAAAACATCAATTGTTTCTCTCCGCACTTTAAACTCTGAGGAGACGCAGAAAAGTCCAAAACTAGAAAACAGGTCGGGCGATCGATTGAGAAGCAGATTTAATATTTTTTTTTTTTTTTTTTTTACACCGATTAACAGAAAAATAAGCTTTAAGAACGTTAAGTTTCTTGACAAGTAAAAGTGCCACAATGTTAAAATATTCCATTGCAGGTAACATCCTGCATTCAAAAGCTTAAATGCATAAAAGTACACACGGGATTAATAGTTAAATGTACTTTACTTGTCTAAAGTAAAAGTAAAAATGTCCCCTTTTATAATGTTATATGACAATATTGATGGATGCTGACACGTAAATCTGTTTTCAGTTGTTGGAAGTTGTTTTTTTTCATAATATTGGATCATTTCACAGTTTTTGTTTCAATTAAACCACGTGCACATTTTCTGAAACATGACAACAGTACGCCGTTCTTTGTTTTTTTAAGACTTTGGGAACCACATGTTTCATCTTCAACTTATTTTATCTTAGAGGCTCGTTTTTGTATTTATGTAAACTCTCAAGCTGTTGCCCGGCAACGGCGTTATCGCGATTGAACCGCTGAGCTCAACCGCGAACACGACGTCCCGCGTCGTAACCACGAGAATTTCGTATAATGTTGCCGAATTACGATATCAGCTTTACTAATTTAAACAGTTTAATCAAGTAAAAGATGAATATGGAAAAACAGCCAAACGTAACGGAGATTAGATATTTTATTATTCAGTGGTTTTGATAAAATGTCAGATTTCCTGCGTCTCCAGATGCAGTGTGATGTACTTCATAACATCCAGTTTCCAGTCAATCGAACGGGGAACGCGATGATGAGAAGGAGTTTATCTCTAGTCTAGATCCGGAGGAGACAACTCCAGACCCGGAGGCGTCTTTTGTCTTCGCGGTATCGATTACATGTCCGTGTGATTTACCGTCTTCTCGGCGGACGCTCGAAGGACGTCGTGGCGGGAAAAAGCTCGGGTGTGAAAACCGGCCCGTTCCCGGCTCCCCGCGTCGGTCCTGAGATCACAGACATTAACGCAGCTAAACATAAAAGTAAAAATAAAACAGCACATTTCCTCCAGATGAGGTCTGTTGAAACGCCATCGTAACGCACCACGTCATGTTTACGGGGGAATTTTGGAGGCTTCACCGTCAGACCAGGATGTTGTTGTTTTTTTCCTTGAACACTCATCATGTTTTGACAAGTAAAGACGAACCGGTTCTTCCAGTTGCAGACGAGCAAGTCCACAGGTAGAATTACAGGTGTACGTCTGCAGGAATGCGTATAGTGCAAAGTCATCTCGCCTCGCCGACCGGGAAAAACAATAACTGGATGAACAGGCTGATTTTTAATCGATCGGGGCGACGCAGATAAACGGTGAGCTCATTTTCCAGACAAGCGCTCGCAGGTTATTTAAGGGACAAACGTGTCATCAGTTTCATTCGAAATAAACTTTATTCACAGAATTTGTTTTTATGAAAAGACAAAAACTGAACTGAAATAAAAGCAAAGTGAAGCCTTTCAACAAGACGTGTAGCAACATACACGAGGAATTTTTGTTTTGTTTTTATGTTAAAAATTTGCCATTTCTTTACATTTTTGAGCAACTTTAACCTTCACGATTATGTATTTGTTTATTTTATAGTCTAAATATTTTCCATTTTTCCATTTAAAGTCCAATTAGTTACGTGAACTGTATTTAAGTTGGGAAATGAAGGTCAGAAATTCAACCCCGAAAACTGGACTGTTTTTTTATGACTGGCTCAAGTCATAAATCTTATAAATAAATCCATCAACTGCCTCCAAACTCCAGAACAGGTACTTCTTTTATTTTCTGTTTTGTTGTTGCTATCAGTCGTCTGAAAACTGCGGTTCAACGTCACGTAAAGTCTGAATCACAAAACACATCCCACCACCAATAAGTAGTGCGCAGGAGGCCGTTAAAATGAGGTATTATTGACAGGCGTGTGTTTTGCGACACCTGCGGCTATTAGATTAGTCGTGCTTGCAGTCGTGTGAAATAAAAGACATTAATGCTTCAGCACAATGGCAGCAGAAAAAAACAACAGAACACATCCTCAGCTGTCCACAATACACGCCAACAGGAGCTTTAAACGTTTTCATATGACTCATTTTATTTTGAAATGTTCCCCAGCAGCTCGTCTGGTCATGTGATCACGTTGTCGTGGGGCGGGAGGGGGGAAACAGGTTCCTTCTGTAAACTCTTCAATGTTTTCCATTTCAAATTCAGTTTCTTCACTCTGTTTTTTGTTTTTTTCACTCTAAACTTTGATCTGTTTGTTTCTGTCTGGAGGTCCAGAGTTTATTTCTTTAATCTGTTTCGTCTTTATTCATTTATTTCCTGTATAAATCTGTTATTTGGTGAATTTCCGCTCTTTGCGTTTCTAATTTCTGTTTGATATCTTATTTCGAACACATTTCGGTCCGAACACGCTGCAGCTCGTATCACCAACTGGCTCCCGGAGAGACTTCTGTTTGTATGTTACAGGAATTGTGGCGTGTTTTTGAAACCTGTTGAAAATGATTGAAGCTCCAGTGGAAAGAAGAAATTCTTGTGAAAAGTGTGTCCTTTTTTTTGTGTGTGTGTGTTTCGTCTTTTTGTTGGTTTCTGTCGGGTATTTGACTTTTTTTTATTTTCCTGTTATTGTCGGCTTTCTGCTTCTTATTTTGGCCCTGAAGACTCCCGACGATCATCTGCCTCCGTTTCTGCACAGTCAGCTGTTTCGTTGCTGTTAAACAAAATATGTATATGTTTATTTGGGTTCCAAGGATGGACTGGTCCGATTTTGGTGGTCAGAGGTCAAAGATCAAGGTCATTGTGACCTTCATTGGACCCATTCGCATTAACGTGATATCTCAGGAACATCTTGAAGGAATTTCCTCAAAATTGGCACAAAAACATTCACTTGGCTCCGAAGATGGAATGGTTCGATTTTGGTGGATAATCTCTTGGTCAGAGGTCAAAGTTCAAGGTCACAGTGACCTCACGTCCCTGTCATGTGACCGTCCCATTCCCAGTTTTTTTGATAATAAAAAAAGGTTTCACACGATGTGCTGTATATCAACCTTCGGGCCAAGTTTAAAAAGGAGTGGCAACCAAAGAAACAGGTTCATCGGAGGGAAAAAATGCTTTCAGGTCAGAGAGAAACAAATGGTTTCCGCAAACCAGGAATCTCAAACCTCCACGAGACAACAATAAGATGTCTCTTTGGGTAATTATTGGTATTTAAACAGAACCTGTGACCTGATTTCAGGGCGAACGAGTGGCGTCGAGGACAAATCCCAGCGGGGAGTCAAACGCTCGTCAGTTTGATTGACAGCTGAAACATCTGAACTCGGCTGCAGCGACACAAACTCTTCAGTCTGATGGATTGATTGTTTTTTAATATGAGCACGATACAAAACCATAAATACACAAAGAGAAACAGACGCTGCAGGGACGAGACCTCCGAACATTTACGTCCGTCATTATTCAACGGGATCAGACGGGCGCGGCGGTGGCGTGAGTCCAACGAGTTCCTGACAGGAAGTCAAACAGAAACCACCGACGACAGACATGTTTAATGCTGAAGAAAAAAAAAAAGTCTTAGATTCGTTGAGAAAACTTGGTGAATTCTTTGTGAATTACAACGAGGACGAGGTGGTGCGTTCAGGAGCGTTAATCATCAGGACAAAACAGCCGTAACGCTTTCTGTTCTGCCGTTTTACGACACATTTCATCCCGTTACACAAAATCTGCGACGAAAACCAACAAAACCATGAACCGCAAACACACGTCTCTACAGACGGACGGAGGTACACTTTGTGCTGAGGGGAGGGGGAGGAGCGGAGGGGCGGTGGGAGGAGGTGGGGGGGCGTCGTCCATACGACTCAGTACGGCTGGCCCCGCCGCTCCTGCCTGCGGTCGCCCCTGGAAACAACAAACACAGCGACGAGATCATCAGCATCCAGCAGCGTGACCAACAGTGCCGTGTGAGGTCAGAGTTTTAACAGTTAATGTTTACAATAAAAAGTTACGGGAAATATTTTTGACAGATTCTCACGTTTTATTACAGAAGCAGTCAAAAATAAATCCTGTAAACATGTCCTTGTTTGTGATTGGTTATCGAGCATCAATGACCAGTAAAAGTATTATATAACAGTAAAAAGTTGTCCCTTGTGCGAAGCGAAATAAACAGGAAGTAGAATGTTGCCATGGTTACAGCAACATGAACCTGTATTTTTTCTTTCACATTTAGTAAAAATCAAATATACGCTGAATTATTAATGAACGGTTTCTTTTTGTTGTGCGTCGTTGTGACGTTTCATCGCTTCACCAACCGTCTTGCGTGCACCCCGACACCACCGGCCGGTTCTCACCTGGCGTCCATCTTGCCAGCGCCGTATCCTCCCCGCTCGCCTCCTCTGGCGCCTCTGAAGCCGCCGTGCTCAAACCCGCCTCTACGTTCTCCTCCGAAACCTCCTGCAAGAAAATGAGAGTTAATTGTTCACACACCAAAAAAAATAGTCCAGCAGAGAGATTCTGGTCCTTCAGACAGATTCTGGTCCTTCAGGCTGATTCTGGTCCTTCAGGCTAATTCTGGTCCTTCAGGCTAATTCTGGACCTTCAGGCTGATTCTGGTCCTTCAGGCTGATTCTGGACCTTCAGGCTGATTCTGGACCTTCAGGCTGATTCTGGTCCTTCGGGCTGAGCTGCAGCAGCTCTGCAGACGTGAACCCGTTTTCCTTCTCCATGTGAATCATGACTCACTTCCAGACAATGATTATTATTTGCAGCGAGAAGTGAAAGGACTCGTTGGACACACGTTATCAGTGAATTTCTTTAATATCGTGTGTGTTCACTGAAACAGCTCAGTGTCAATGTGCTGTTGTTCATTCAGTAACAGGAAACTTCATTTGAAATCATTAAAAACAGCAGACTCGGCGTTGCAGTGCAGCTTGAAGTGTTTTTCAGAGCAAATACTATTCGTGAACATGAAGATCATCGATTGTTATGTCAGTGTGCAACGGGCCGATCGAGGTAGATGACGGTCGGGCGGGTGGCTTGTTGCAACGTAATCAGCAGGAATTATCACGCGTCGCTATGACTACATTTCATTCAACAGAGCTGATCTGAAAAAAACCATCTGATTAAAGCAGCGGCGCCAAAACATTCATTCGGAGCACCTTAAAAAAACAATTATTCTTCATCTTTTAAAACCGAGCAGAGTCGTAGTGAAAAGGTTGCTGTACTTCAAAATAAAATACAAAAACATCACATTTTAAATCAGTCTTCCTGGATCATCACATGGGCAGCTGGCTTCTGGACAGGAGTCCCGGTGACGGAGAAGGTGGCATTTTATCACATTATTATTATGACGGGGTTAATAACAGTTCACACTGCAGAAGAGACACAATTACTCGACTCAAAGCTGCTAAAATTTCAAATAACTTTGTTCACGTGTGTAAAAGGTCTCAAGAAACTAAAATATTAAATATTTTGGGGAGCCACATATATTTGTTGAGGCAGTAGGAAGTCCCACGTTTGTTCATAGTAAACATGTTTTTTTTTTGTGTGCAAAAAGGTCATAGAGGGGACAGTTGGTGAAGGGGACGAGTACCAAACACTACATTACCCATGAGCGTCGGGGGCCAAAAGTCAAAGGTGTGCAAAAAAATATAATTTATCCTGAAACCAAAACCACCTGAAGCTCCGTGATTAGATGTTTGTAACTGCAATGCTCTCTGGGATTTGTAGTCCGCCTCTCCGTCAGCTCTTCATGTTGATGATTCGTCCAGGAGGATTTCATGAGCCCTGAGTGCTTGAGTTGACCCCGCCTACTTCACTACTCGGCTCCCATTGGTCAATGCAGAGGAAGTCAATGATTAGCCGACGCAGTCTCTCAAGTTCAGCGTTTGTCTCTATAAGAAGAGTCGGAGACTCGAGGCAAGGACGAGGAGGTGGAGGACGGAGAGGAGCGGGGGGCAAGTGGGAGCGCCCCCGCTGGTGGAGGTGGAGTTGGCGTTGGCGTTGGTGTCCGGAGACAACAGCGTCCCCAGCGTCTGCCTCAGGAAGCTCTGGAAGCTGCTCACCCGGGTGTGGACCGTCACCCCCTCGACTCGAGCCGTTGCAAACGTCGAGTTGTTCTCGGGCGCCAACACGACCGCCTGGAACCACGAGTCTTCCTGCTTGCACATCAGCGGGCCACCAGAGTCGCCCTGAACCAACAGACGGGGGAGGGGTTATCGGCCTGGGCGGACTCGTCTGATATTACCATGGTAACAATAAAGCCAGCATAAAGACCGGAAACGGGAGAAACGGCTAGCCTTCACTGACGAAACAAATGCCACTCACTATCTTTTTAAAGCTCGTTTTAGTTCTAAATAAACCAAAACAACATCAGCTAGCTGTTTCCGGTCCGTAACAAATCAATAACAATGCGATCGATCACCTGCTCCAGCGTGAACGATCCCGTACAGAGGTTGTCGCTCATCGATGCGTTCCCGCAGTTCACCACCGAGGTCTGGAACTCCTGCAGGACCTCCTCCTCTGAAAGTGGACAAAGAAGAACGACGTGAAGTCTGAAGCTTAAAACAACCGGCGTCTTTAATGTGAGCAGTGAACCGCGGACCCACCCCCTCCTCGCCCGGCGCTCCAGCCGGCGGCCCAGCACGCCGAGCCTACGGTGAAGGTCCGGCCGGTGTCCAGGCAGATGGGCTGGATGTAGTCGGTCAGCGTGGCCGAGGCTGACAGTCGCAGCACCGCCAGGTTTTCGGGCCCGCCCACGTTGCTCAGGGTGATGTCTGTCACGTTCAGTGTCACCTCGAAGGGGTTGGACCCGTTCTGCTTCAGACGACCCAACACGACCGTCCATTCCGACGGCGTAGGGGAACTGACGGAGAGAAAAGGAACCGAGTGAGGACGGAGCGGTCGAGTCAGGACATCTAAACTTCTTGTCGTTTTTAGAGCAGGAAGTGACCATATTTGGACAAATTGGGGAGGACTATGGGTCAGATTGGCTCGATGTGATTGGGAACCCAAGGACACTAGACCCCGCCCACCTAGCGGAAACCTGACATCCCCACAGGCCTGTCAATCAAACCAGACACGCCCCCAAACACGGCACTCGTCGGCTTCACTTCTCAGACCCGGAGAGTACGAATATTTCTATATACAATCTATTGTTGCCGTTTGGGTCCGTCCAAGCCGTAACCAACCATGCTGTCACCCATTGGTTTGGCCAACCCCTAGCAACCGTCGTGGTATCGAAGTTTAAGGCAACACAAACATTTCTATACAATCTGTGGCTGCCGTTTTGGGTACATCATTAAAAACAACCGCCTCCAGCTGCACCACAACATCGCTGTGGGCGTCTCACCCGGAGAAGCAGGCGGCGTTGCTCATCACGGCGTCCACGGCCACCAGAGTCCCGCCGCACACGTGGCTCCCGTTCTTCTGCAGGCTCGCCATCCACGGCCACTCGCCGGCCGTCGCCACCGAGCTTCCCTCCAAAATACGAGAATTCAAGGGGGCTCGTCCGCAGAACACCGCTGGAGAGAGAAGACGGAGGTAGAGACAGTGATTCTTCTTGATATACTCGGTAGAAAATGTCATTTGGAAAGTTGAAGGTCATAAATCGGTGACGGAGACTCACGTTTTGGCGTGTTGGCTGGAGGCGTGGTGGCCGGAGGGAGGGTGTTGGCTGGAGGCGTGCCGATCGGAGGCGGTGGCAGGCCAGGACAGGTGACGTTGAGGTCGCTGTCAGTCCCGGGGGAGTTGTAGGCCAAGAAGCCCGGCTGGTTGCTTCTGATCTGGCTGTTGATCCAGGTCTGGTACTCCGACACACGGGTGTATACTCCCGGCAACTCCGGCCTCGCGCAACCTATTCCGAAACTCACGATCCCGGACTGAATCCAGCGGCCGTTCTGTTTGCTCACCATCGGACCTCCCGAGTCGCCCTTAAAGACCACAAACATGTCAAGTCGGTGAGTGGAGGGAACGTTCACAGGCACCAACCTCACACAAACAGGTAAAACTGGTCACCTGGCAGGCGTCCTTCCCGCCGGTCCGCAGCACGGCACACACCATGTTACCGGTGATGCTGCCCACTCCGTAGTCACAGTTACACTGTCTGTTTCCCACAACCGGAACCTCCACCTCCATCAGGTCTCCTGGGGGAGGAAGGGGCGCTGTGGGGACACGGAGTCGGTCAACATGTGGACCATTAAAGGTACGGTCCGTAAACTTAAAGGACTGCTCTACTGGCAAACTTCAAAATAAAGTACCGGAATGATGCTACCGCTGTGAAGACAACAGTAAATCCAAGTTACCAAAATCAAAAGGTTCAGAGACTGTTCCTGTTGCGCGTCAACGGTTAGTAGCAACGTGATGTGCATAGAGGAGGAAGAGGCGACAACCTTCGTGAGTACGATTTCTAAGTTTCATCGTTTGAGCGCCATCGGCACCGGAGTCTGTTGTATTTTTATGAGCGCTGAAACTGTCATCAGATTAACATAAAAATATCCCAACAATCTCAAAATAATCGTAGAAAACACTATTTCGTGACTCACTGTCCTCCCCGACGTTGCCCCAGCCGGTGACCCAGCTGTCCACGCCGCTGTGGAAGGTGCTGCTGGCGGCCGCCAGGCAGACGGGCCTGATGAAGTTGGTGAACATCACCGCTCTTTCGAGCCTCAGCAAGCTGATGTCGTTGTTGAATGTACTGGGGTTGTAGTTGGGGTGATTGATGACCTGCACGACCGTCTGAGAATCCTCGTTCATGTTGGAGCCCAGCTGGCGCTGACGACCCAGAAAGGCGACCACGTTGCGGACGCTAATCAGAGGAGACACGCGTTAGTATTAGTTAACACGATCTCACCTCAAATCATACATCGCTATCATAGCTGGTAGCTAGCTAGACAGCTAGCAGCGACTGATCAGCGTCCACGGCATGGTCAGGCTACGCTAAATTCAGGGGGGCGTGGCCTCACCCATTGGGCGGGGCACTTACACCGTGTCTCCGCCCACAGGTCACTACCACTCTGGTTGTAAATGATGCCATCAGAACAAGATGGCAGCTGACATTTCTGACATATTTTAAGATTAAGAAGTTGTTGTTTTTTGGAGCCAGACCCCTAGTGGCCGTCAGCGGTGTTACACTTTCAGACTACCAACATTTTTACGTGCAGTCTAGAAAGGTGACACTTATGAAGTTTCCCCGACCCTCCGATTGGGAGCCTCAGATCGTTCATACACGGCCCCCCGAACGGCGTGTTTTTGTGTTGCGGCTCTGACGTTGTCGCTCACCTTTGGAAGCAGTGCGCGGCGGTCATCACCCACTCGCTGTTGATGAGCGATCCTCCACAGAAGTGAGACTCACCAGAGATGTGCAGACTGACCTGCCAGGGCCAGCTGCCCTCCGGGGCCGCCTCGCCTCCCACGATCCGGGTGTTGGTCGCCGACAGACCGCAGATGTCCTCTAAAGAGAACATCAAACACACGTGAGTCATACTATCCGCTCCCTGGAAACACCTGGAGACATCTGGAGACACCTGGAGACACCAGGAGACACCAGGAGACACCAGGAGACACCAAGAGTCCTCCCAGCATTGCAGAAACAGCGGTAAAACTTTGCACTGTTAGTAATTTCTACTCAAATAAATGATGCTTTTACAAATGTCACAAATCACAGAAGATCAAATTAATATTTAGAGAAACTCGGACTCACCATTAGCCTGCGCCTCCGACTCTGAAAAACAGAAAACAAACATCAAAGTCCTGAAACAACAAACGTTGACTCATATTTACTGTTCACTGTCTGTAATAACCAGTCGGACATTCGAGGGTCTGTGCTCACTGAGTTCACTGTTCCTTCAGGTGATTTATTTATTTTTTCTGATCTAATCTGCTGCTGATGACGAATTTCGGTTCTTCCTCTGTGAATGTTTTGCAAAAAGTTTTGTAATCGCGGTTGTGGTGAGGTGTGGCGCCGTGTTTTGCCATCACGGCGTGACTGCAGCTTTCAAAGCTGCTGGAATTAATCTACATTCAGGAAAATCCCTCAAACAGCCGAACAGAAATCCTTCAACTCTTCTCCTAAAACTTTGAATATTCTTCGCTGAAAACTGCTCGTTGGACCAACACGTTAAATTGAGTTCGATGAACATGATGTATTCATGTTGAATAAACTAAATTCGCATTTGCTGCAGTGACACGATTTTTTTTCGTGTTAAAGGTTTTATAGTAATTTAATAGTTTGAACGCTCTGAAGAAAGTTTGAGCTTTTCTTTCTCTCGATTAAAAATATTAAAAACGGAAAACTTAGTTTGTTTTCTTCGTTAGTTTTTATGAGCAACATATTGTTTGAAATAACTTCCCCCGTATGTGCAGCGCCCTCTGGTTATTTTGACAGTTTATTTCCATGTGAAACAACAAACTAATAACAACAAACAGATCACAGCTCTCAGAATTATTCATTTTATAAGCGATGATTATAAGAAATTAGAAGTTTATCAGTGCTGTTGTTTTATTATTGATGAAAATATCTCCTGAACAATGAACCGAGGTGAATTAAGAAACATTTTCTGTCCCCACCAAAACAACTTCTTACATCTTTCATCCTGAATATAAACCAATAAAATGTTCAATTCAATTCTAAACGGTTTTACATCTTTACATTTTTCTCCGAGAAGTTTTGAAGCATGAAATTCGACGCTGTGATTCGCAGACGGTAGAAAGGATATTTCGCTCGGCTGCACGTGTGGTTTCACACGCATTCAACTCGTTGCGGAAAATAAAAGCTGCACGTGAAACTAAACTGAGTCTAAAACCGTTCGCGAAACGATGCTGCGGAGTTCAGTCTTTGTTTTCATTTCTGTGCAACATTTCAGAGAAATAGTTTACATTTTATTCCCTGGCAGCTGTTCTCACCAAACACAGACATTTAGAGAGTTTACTCCACTTTATTCCTGTATTTTTCCACCTATTTGCATTCATTCCCTTAAAGTCTGCGCCGCACTGCTACAGATACCTAAATGAGTTTGAATTTGAATGCAGGATTTACTGCTGCTGCTGTACTGATCTACCTCACTTGTTTTTTTGCCCTGAAACCTGTCTGATCCAGGTGTTTTCGCCCTGAAATCCTGATCCAGGTGTTTTTGCCCTGACGTCCTGATCCAGGTGTTTTTGCCCTGAAATCCTGATCCAGGTGTTTTTGCCCTGAAATCCTGATCCATGTGTTTTTGCCCTGACTTTTTATTTTATTGTACTCTCTTAATTCCCGAGGGGAAATTATTTCGCTACAGCAGCATCCCGAGGGGGAGCTGCTGCAACAGGCTGCCACGACCGCGGCGCCAACCATCCTGAGGTGCATGTTTTTGGGTGATGGGAGGAAGCCGGAGAACCCGGAGAGAACCCACGCAAGCACAGGGAGAACATGCAAACTCCGCACAGAAAGGCCCAGGACCGGATTTGAACCCGGAACCTTTTTGCTGTGAGGCGATAATGCTAACCACTGCACCACCGTGCCGCCCTAACATCCTGATCCAGGTGCTTTTGCCCTGAAGTCCTGATCCAGGTGTTTTTGCCCTGAAATCCTGATCCAGGTGTTTTTGCCCTGACGTCCTGATCCAGGTGTTTTCGCCCTGAAATCCTGATCCAGGTGTTTTCGCCCTGAAATCCTGATCCAGGTGTTTTCGCCCTGAAATCCTGATCCAGGTGTTTTCGCCCTGACGTCCTGATCCAGGTGTTTTCGCCCTGAAATCCTGATCCAGGTGTTTTCGCCCTGAAATCCTGATCCAGGTGTTTTTGCCCTGAAATCTTGATCCAGGTGTTTTTGCCCTGAAATCCTGATCCAGGTGTTTTTGCCCTGAAATCCTGATCCAGGTGTTTTTGCCCTGAAATCCTGATCCAGGTGTTTTTGCCCTGACGTCCTGATCCAGGTGTGTGCGGTGAGCTCTTACCTCGTGTCAGGAGAATCAATGCAGCAGCCAAACAGAACACTTTGCAGAGAGCCATAACTGTAAATCCATAAAAAAACAGAGGATCAGGACTTGCAGCGGCATAAATAACCTGCGTGGTCCCTCCTCTCTCCCTCTCAAACACAAACACACCTCCGCTCTCTACCTGCGAGGCTACGCCCATCAGGTCACCTGCTTCTCCTCTTATCAACATGTCTGTCTCCTGCAGCACATTTTTCTGTTAACCATAGCTGTCAGGTCGTCAATGATCCTCCTGTCAGGATATGACTCTCATAAATCAGTTACTTTTATAGGATTAAATATTAATTTCAGAGTGAAAAAAAGTAACAGCGTGGATATAAAAGTGTTCATTTATTTAGGTCTAAAAAATTAGGCAGATGAGGAAGCGTCTTAAGCTGCAACACCACCGAGTGTCAACAAAATGTCTCTAGCAGTTATCTCGGTGTTCTTTGCTAAAGTCACTCCTTCTTATTAGTTTTCTGAAAATAATCCCTCATTCATTAGAAAATAAGATTCAAAAAGACCTGTTTTTGGGGGCGTGTCTGTTTTATTGACAGGCCTGTGGTGGTTACAGGTATCGGTAGGCGGGACATAGTATGGTCAAGTTTCCAGTCAGATCCACCGCTGGCTCCTCCCCCAACCCGTCCAAATATGGTCACTTCCTGCTCCGAACCAGCAAAGATGGTGACGGACAGAATCTGAAGTGGAGGCTTCGTAACGTTCACAAACCGACGTGGTGACGTCACTGATGTTTTATTTTTTTTGATAATTTAACTTCTTCCTCTGTTGAAACATCTTGAGTTTATTGGTTCAGACAGTTTGACGTGTTTTTCCAGCCAGTAGAAAATAGGCCGTGAAGTGAGAGCTTTTGCTTCGGTGCAACGTCAGTTCAAGAGGGATGTAAAGCATTAAAATGGAGCGCTCAGGTGATCAACGCCCCCGCAGGCTGAAAACAGGAACAACATCACCTTAAACAAACCCAACAGTCAAAATAAAGGTCAACGAGCAACATTCCCGACCTCCGAACGGGAGTCCGTCAGACGTCTCCGTTTTTACACCTCGCTTGTGTTTTCAGATATTTCACAAGACAGACTGACGCTTATCTTCATTTATTTTTCGGTCAATCAGATCAAACTAGAAACTCTCAAATTTAAAATCTGATTTTTACTCTCGTTGATTGTTTTTTCTTTTTCCTGTAAGCATCAAGGTGCAAATGAAGTTGAGTTAAAGTCGTGTTACGTAAGAGAACAACAGATATTATCAGTGAAATAAATGATTCCTTTTTAAACGTTAGTTTATATTTCTGTATTATTATTATTTATGCAACAATTACTCCAACCATTATTTGTTAGTCGTAACCGTTTTCAAACATTTATCTTTGACCCCGTCTTTAGTTAGCTAAAGAAGCGTTTATCTTTCAGCCCAAATTTAGCTCAGTATTTGAAACGTAAAATATTAAAGAGTTTTGATATCTTTTTTGTTTTGGCCAATATTTGGTCAAAACACACGCGGATAGATGGGAAGTCTTTCGGCTTTCAGGAAATCACGATACAGCTTTTATTTTCTTCCATACGATTCATCCTGAGGTCAAAAAGGAAACATACACCAGTGATCCGTTCTTGGACGTGAAGCAGAGCAGCGGAAAGAAGTCGATTCCTCTTCCAGCATCCATTCATGCGCCGACAGGCGGGGACTTCCTGACGGTAAACGAGCCTCGCCGCCTGATTGCCAAGAAAACGGTCTGACTAACGTAAAAAACCAAAACATCAATTGTTTCTCTCCGCACTTTAAACTCTGAGGAGACGCAGAAAAGTCCAAAACTAGAAAACAGGTCGGGCGATCGATTGAGAAGCAGATTTAATATTTTTTTTTTTTTTTTTTTTTTACACCGATTAACAGAAAAATAAGCTTTAATAACATTAAGTTTCTTGACAAGTAAAAGTGCCACAATGTTAAAATATTCCATTGCAGGTAACATCCTGCATTCAAAAGCTTAAATGCATAAAAGTACACACGGGATTAATAGTTAAATGTACTTTACATGTCTAAAGTAAAAGTAAAAATGTCCCCTTTTATAATGTTTTATGACAATATTGATGGATGCTGACACGTAAATCTGTTTTCAGTTGTTGGAGGTTTTTTTTATTTTCATAACATTGGATCATTTCACAGTTTTTGTTTCAATTAAACCACGTGCACATTTTCTGAAACATGACAACAGTACGCCGTTCTTTGTTTTTTGTTTTGTTTTGTTTTGTTTTTTTAAGACTTTGGGAACCACATGTTTCATCTTCAAGTTATTTTATCTTAGAGGCTCGTTTTTATGTAAACTCTCAAGCTAATTGATCTGCCCGTTCGAGACGACATGGCTGTCCTCCGCGAAGCAGTGAGAACTGTGCTCAGGTAGATTTCAGGTGTGCTGAGTCGTTTTGGCACGAACCACCAGGAAGCAATTCGAGAAGGCAACAAAACCAGATTCACCACCTCGTCATAAGTTTCAGTCAGTCTCCCTCCACGTCTGCCCGGACTCGTGTAACACCTTCAGTGAAGACTTTGTTCTCAAAGGCTCTTTTGTGTTATTTACAACATTGGAAATTTTCTGAACCGCGTCGTAACCATGAGCTCACAGGCTCAGCTAAAGTACCGCCAAATGCCACGATGGATTAAAATCGCTGAAATCGTCAGCTAGCATTAGTTTGTCTTCGTTACGTAAGGGATAAAGCGTGAAGTAGTTAGTTGGTAAACAACTGAAAATTAGCATTTAACTCGCAGATTAAATTAATTGCTAAAACCATTGTCATGAAAATGCTAACATTGTAGGTAACTATAATGTTAGCTCTTTTTTGAACCATTTATTCACGCGAATTTCGTATAATGTTGCCGAATTACGATATCAGCTTTACTAATTTAAACAGTTTAATCAAGTAAAAGATGAATATGGAAATTGGGGGGGGGGTGGAAAACAGGTTCCTTCTGTAAACTCTTCAATGTTTTCCATTTCAAATTCAGTTTCTTCACTCTGTTTTTTGTTTTTTTCACTCTAAACTTTGATCTGTTTGTTTCTGTCTGGAGGTCCAGAGTTTATTTCTTTAATCTGTTTCGTCTTTATTCATTTATTTCCTGTATAAATCTGTTATTTGGTGAATTTCCGCTCTTTGCGTTTCTAATTTCTGTTTGATATCTTATTTCGAACACATTTCGGTCCGAACACGCTGCAGCTCGTATCACCAACTGGCTCCCGGAGAGACTTCTGTTTGTATGTTACAGGAATTGTGGCGTGTTTTTGAAACCTGTTGAAAATGATTGAAGCTCCAGTGGAAAGAAGAAATTCTTGTGAAAAGTGTGTCCTTTTTTTTGTGTGTGTGTGTTTCGTCTTTTTGTTGGTTTCTGTCGGGTATTTGACTTTTTTTTATTTTCCTGTTATTGTCGGCTTTCTGCTTCTTATTTTGGCCCTGAAGACTCCCGACGATCATCTGCCTCCGTTTCTGCACAGTCAGCTGTTTCGTTGCTGTTAAACAAAATATGTATATGTTTATTTGGGTTCCAAGGATGGACTGGTCCGATTTTGGTGGTCAGAGGTCAAAGATCAAGGTCATTGTGACCTTCATTGGACCCATTCGCATTAAAGTGATATCTCAGGAACATCTTGAAGGAATTTCCTCAAAATTGGCACAAAAACATTCACTTGGCTCCGAAGATGGAATGGTTCGATTTTGGTGGATAATCTCTTGGTCAGAGGTCAAAGTTCAAGGTCACAGCGACCTCACGTCTCTGTCATGTGACCGTCCCATTTCCAGTTTTTTTGATAATAAAAAAAGGTTTCACACGATGTGCTGAATAATCAGGTCAAAAGTGTATTCATCAGGCGTGGAGGGAAAGTTCCTTCTGGTATTTCTATAAACTATCAGGAACTGAAGTCTTTGTATATCAACCTTCGGGCTAAGTTTAAAAAGGAGTGGCAACCACAGAAACAGGTTCATCGGAGGGAAAAAATGCTTTCAGGTCAGAGACAAACAAACGGTTTCCGCAAACCAGGAATCTCAAACCTCCACGAGACAACGATAAGATGTCTCTTTGGGTAATTATTGGTATTTAAACAGAACCTGTGACCTGATTTCAGGGCGAACGAGTGGCGTTGAGGACAAATCCCAGCGGGGAGTCAAACGCTCGTCAGTTTGATTGACAGCTGAAACATCTGAACTCGGCTGCAGCGACACAAACTCTTCAGTCTGATGGATTGATTGTTTTTTAATATGAGCACGATACAAAACCATAAATACACAAAGAGAAACAGACGCTGCAGAGACGAGACCTCCGAACATTTACGTCCGTCATTATTCAACGGGATCAGACGGGCGCGGCGGTGGCGTGAGTCCAACGAGTTCCTGACAGGAAGTCAAACAGAAACCACCGACGACAGACATGTTTAATGCTGAAGAAAAAAAAAAAAAGTCTTAGATTCGTTGAGAAAACTTGGTGAATTCTTCGTGAATTACAACGAGGACGAGGTGCTGCGTTCAGGAGCGTTAATCATCAGGACAAAACAGCCGTAACGCTTTCTGTTCTGCCGTTTTACGACACATTTCGTCCCGTTACACAAAATCTGCCACGAAAACCAACAAAACCATGAACCGCAATCCAAATCATTTTATTCAATTTGTTGATTATTTTTGAATGTGCAGTGAAAAATCTGCCCCCTCAAAACTGTCTTTTATGATGCATAAAAAAAAGACAAACAACTACCTTTGTAAATCTAGTGGAGGTGAAGACTGCAAACTTGATCTGGATGATGCAATATAGAGGTGACCTGTAGGGGGCAGTATGGAGGCGTGACAGAGTCAGACCGTTACAGAAAATGTTGGAAAACTGCAGCGTGTACAGAACAGTAGTGACGCTCTCGTGAGTCTCCGTGTTTGTTGTTTACGTTAGTCAAATCCAGATGTTCTAATTCTATCCTTTTTTCGCTGGTGCGCCCTCTAGTGGAGTCCTCCAGTAACACGCAGGGTGCAGAGGAGAGGATGTGAGCGACAACCTTCATGACGCTAACTGTTGTTAACGAGAACGCCTCGTCAGGAACTCTTGTGATCGCAATAATTAACACAAATTCAAGCAATCTCTGCAGAAGCTCGCATTTTAGGGAAAATCTGCCGCAAAATCAAACGTTTTAAATCGCAACTATCACAAAAAAAAACTGTGAAACTCGGGAGGGGCTGATTAATGGGAAACAGCGGGATGAAATAAAGCGGAGCGACCATTTAAGTCACAGAGATGTTCGCAGTGCTGGTGAGTTAAATATCAGTCGACAGGAAACAGACGTGTTGTTAAAATAAGAACAGAATCTGAGGCCTCGCTGAGCAGAAACCCCAAAAAACAGTCACATGGTCAAACACAAAAAAAAACAGTCACGTGATCAAACACAAAAAAAGTCACATGATCAAACACAAAAAAACAGTCACATGATCAAACACACGTCTCTACAGACGGACGGAGGTACACTTTGTGCTGAGGGGAGGGGGGAGGAGGGGAGGGGCGGTGGGAGGAGGTGGGGGGGCGTCGTCCATACGACTCAGTACGGCTGGCCCCGCCGCTCCTGCCTGCGGTCGCCCCTGGAAACAACAAACACAGCGACGAGATCATCAGCATCCAGCAGCGTGACCAACAGTGCCGTGTGAGGTCAGAGTTTTAACAGTTAATGTTTACAATAAAAAGTTACGGGAAATATTTTTGACAGATTCTCACGTTTTATTACAGAAGCAGTCAAAAATAAATCCTGTAAACATGTCCTTGTTTGTGATTGGTTATCGAGCATCAATGACCAGTAAAAGTATTATATAACAGTTAAAAGTCGTCCCTTGTGCGAAGCGAAATAAACAGGAAGTAGAATGTTGCCATGGTTACAGCAACATGAACCTGTATTTTTTCTTTCACATTTAGTAAAAATCAAATATACGCTGAATTATTAATGAACGGTTTCTTTTTGTTGTGCGTCGTTGTGACGTTTCATCGCTTCACCAACCGTCTTGCGTGCACCCCGACACCACCGGCCGGTTCTCACCTGGCGTCCATCTTGCCGGCGCCGTATCCTCCCCGCTCGCCTCCTCTGGCGCCTCTGAAGCCGCCGCGCTCGCCGCCTCGGCCCCTGAAACCGCCTCGCTCAAACCCACCTCTACGTTCTCCTCCGAAACCTCCTGCAAGAAAAACAGAGTTAATTGTTCACACATCAAAAATATAGTCCAGCAGACAGATTCTGGACCTTCAGGCTGATTCTGGTCCTTCAGGCTGATTGTGGTTCTTCAGGCTAATCCTGGTCCTTCAGGCTGATTCTGGTCCTTCAGGCTGATTCTGGTCCTTCAGGTTGATTCTGGACCTTCAGGCTGATTCTGGTCCTTCAGGCTGATTGTGGTTCTTCAGGCTAATCCTGGTCCTTCAGGCTGATTCTGGTCCTTCAGGCTGATTCTGGTCCTTCAGGCTGATTCTGGTCCTTCAGGTTGATTCTGGACCTTCAGGCTGATTCTGGTCCTTCAGGCTGATTGTGGTTCTTCAGGCTAATCCTGGTCCTTCAGGCTGATTCTGGTCCTTCAGGCTGATTCTGGTCCTTCAGGCTGATTCTGGACCTTCAGGCTGATTCTGGTCCTTCAGGCTGATTCTGGTCCTTCAGGCTGAGCTGCAGCAGCTCTGCAGACGTGAACCCGTTTTCCTTCTCCATGTGAATCATGACTCACTTCCAGACAATGATTATTATTTGCAGCGAGAAGTGAAAGGACTCGTTCCATCTTTGTTATCTGTGTTCGTTAAGTTGGACACTCGTTCCGGGGATTAATACTCCTGCTGGTAAACGTACCTGCTGGTTAGAGAATCACGGTCAGAGGAGTCTCACCTCGGTCCATCGGCGGCATCCCTTCGTCTTCAGGTTTGGGAGCTTTGCATTGATTACACTCGTTACGCCACGAGAAGTTCAGGTTGCCGCAGTTACTGAAGAGAAATGTGGCGAGAGAGCAAAATAAAATGCATATTTATAAATAAAATACATATTTATACTCAAACATCCTAGAAACGTTTTTTTTTTACATTTAAAAAAAGATTTCCCGAACAAAAGGTCACTCACGGGTTCGAACACTTCCAGTCTCCGGCTCTCTGCTGCCCTCCTCCTCCTCCACTTCCTCCTCCTCCTCCTCCTCCTCCTCCTCCCCCTCCCCCTCCACTGCTTCCATTGTTTCCCGGGAAACCTCCACCTCCACCTCCACCTCCACCTCGACCTCCTCCGAACCCTCCACGACTCATCGGCCCTGCAACACAACCGATCACAGATCTTCAAATCTTTAAATACCGACACGTTCGGCCCGCGATGAGAACAGTCGAGAACTTCAAATCTCAGTTCGTCTCAAATTTAGACGACCTCGCCGAACTAAAACTCACCTCCCCGACCTCGTCCTCCCCTCATTCCCCCCCGGCCTGCGAAGTCGGCTCTGCGGGTGGCAAACGACACCTTGATGGGGTTTCCGTTGAAGTCTTTACCTGGTGCAGAAAACGTCGATATGAAAGCAGCTCGGTCTCGGTCCGAACCAGTCGAAGCGTCGCGAAGACAAACTCACCGTCAAACCAGTCGATGGCCGCCTTCGCTGAGGGCGGGTCGTCGAAGGAGACGGTGGCCTCCCCCTTCAGCTTCCCCGTCTCCCGGTCGGTGTACAGGTTGATCATGGGCAGGCCCGTCTTTTTGTTCAACTGCGAGGAGGGACGAAGAAATGGCACATTATTGATCCGGTTAAAAAAAAAAACTACTAGAACTACAAACTCCACAAATCCAAGCAGCGATTAACGAACATGAAGCACCTTAATGATCCCAATCTGCTTGAAATAGTCGGCCACTGACTCCACAGTGTAGTCGTCTCCCAGGCCTTGAACGAAGATGGTGTTATTATCCGAGTTATCCTGGTCGGACACTGTTGACAAATGGTAAAAAGAGAAGTTAACAAATCAAAAAGAAGCTAGCAGGACACACGCTAACCAACGGAGCAGTACAGGTATAATTAACTAGACTTAATATAATTTAAACGTTGAGTTCTACAAAAATTCGTACAGTTGTCGTGAACGGGGAAGTTAGCTACAGAAACCGAAATAGTTTTTTTTTTTTATACCAGGCTGTTTATTTCTGCTGTAAAGTTTTAACCGTTATGAAGCCTCGAGTTTTGGCCGCCACCATCTTGCTAGTTCGATGGCTAGTTTGTTGTGAAGAATTCGAGCTGCCGGTGTCGACAACAGTTCTTATCTACGTACATCTGTTCTCAATGGTTAAAAACACTCACTGAAGCCGGGCCCTCCGTGTCCATGTCCCGGATCTCTCGGTCCTTGAGAGGACAAAAAAAACAAAACAAAAAACAGACATGAGTTGTTGAACGGAACATCTGTTCGACCAACTCAAACACCAATCAATCAGACTGTAACTTCCTGTCATTCACACCTCGGACCGTCACGAAACCTCTCGCTGCTCTCCGTGTGTACGTAAGATCTACGACCCTGAACGTACCGGCCTCTATTTTCTTTTTTATCTCAGGTGGTTTTCAACCGTGACGTTATGACGCCACATCTTTGGTAGTTATCGCAGCTCGAAGCCCTCCGACGGCACCTTTAGGTCCCACGAACAACTCAAAGTGCCCCTCAAAGGGTTTCATTGTAAAAAACTTCCACAAAAGTCAATCGAAGCATTTCTGTTTTGATAAAAAAAATCATTTCCCACTCGTGGAACGGAGTCCAACACGTTGAAACACGAACCCTCATGGTTTTGTGTAAGAACACCTGCTGACACAATAATCCTCGCCGTTCATTAGTTCCTTTGTCTACTTCAGTTTTCACACACATCAACACTGCGTTCTTGGAGTCGGGCCAACATCCATCTCGGGCCAAGTTTGAGGAGCTTTACCAAAAGCATAAAAATACCAACACCTCACAGGTGCATTTAAAGTCCCGTCACCTTTTATGGAAGATTAGTGTTACTGCAGCTTGATTGGCCGGAGTTTCAGGAACCAGAAACCCAAAACAAACCTCCTGCATCAACACGGAAGGCCGTGAACCTGACGTGACGCTGACAGCTGGAAAACCTCCTCCCCCCCACACACACACTTTACTGAGAAGGATGTGACCGAACTGACCGGCCGGTCCCACCGCAGGTTGCCTCATCGTTGTGGAGGAATTGACATATTTTCATATTTGCACGAAGCAGAACTCTTTCTTTGTCAGAATATTCTTCTGATAACCAGGTTTCAACCCACCGTGACTCACGTCAGCCGTCAGTTTACGAACCGACCATTGTTTTGAAACCTCCGGTGTTTTTTGGAGCCAGAAAGGACGGTATTTGGACGAGCTGGGGAGGAGTCTGAGGACACTATGCCCCGCCCACCCTGCCTGTCAATCAAACAGACACGCCCCCCCCCCCCAAACATATCTGTGTTTGAGTCCTAATATCTAATCAATATCACCATGATGACTCGTGGAAAACATTTACTGACTTTGTATTTCAGGAGAGAACTTTATGCTTTTTCAACAGGAATCTGTTGAAGACAGCCCCTAGTGGCCCTCAGTGGTAATTACACTTTAAGTCACTTCTGCATTGGTTTCACTTTTCAGACCCGGAAGCGATGAACATTTACATTTTTATGGACTGAAAAAGTGCTCAGTCACACCCACAAACAAGGGCAATATGCACATATTTAATAGTTACACGTATTTTTTTATGTTTTAATCCTTATTTTGTTCTTCTTGTTATTATTCACAACACATTTTTGTTTGTTTGTAAGACGTAAAACCTTTACAAAGCCAACTGATCTTATTGATTACTTTCAGGCTCCATTATATTCTCGACCTTTTAATCCCTCATGAACCCTTTGCTTAGTTTAAAATCCTTGAACGGGAGTTTTATGTCTGTTCCAGAGTCCAGGCCGGTCATCAATAAAGGGGGCGGAGCTATTGCCCCCATCAGGGCCCCAAAACAGAGAGCATATCCTGATTTTATTTATCTTACTGGTTTTTAATCTCTTGTTTATTATTTTAATTCGATTTTTGTCGTAATTTTTATCATTTATTTTGGCGTTTCGATGTTTAGAAAAGGTTGATAACGTTTATTATTATCGTTACTTTGATGGTGAAATACATCATAGATGGATAAATAAATAAAGCAAAGCCTTTAGAAGCTAAATAACGGTGACATAAAGTAAACCTAGAACGTACAATCAATGGGATAAAACCACACGTGTGATTAACAACCTTTGTTGGTGATTTATTTCAACAATGGAGGGCGTGTAGAAACTTCTACGGTTGTCAAAACACACAAACCACACATTATTGACAGTTCAGCATCTCGCAGATTAAGTTTCTGCCACCTGATAACTCTTTGAACACTTCAGTGGAACCACAGCTGAGCTGCTCGTTGGCAGCTACACTCATTTCTTGATTTCCTCCATTTCACCTGCGTGACGCGTGGAAAGTCTGAAACCTGCTCGGCCGTTTCTTATCTCACATCTTTTGGTGATTTTTAACACACTTCCTTCCTTGCAGGTTTTTGTGTCTCACAGAACATGTGATAAACTCCCGGAAACATCCATCCATCAGATTCACACGCCATCAAAAACGCCAGAGATGCAACAGAGGAGCAGAAGAAGAAACCTGAGCTGCAGCTCCCTCTGCTGGACGGTTTTAACCACACTCGGGTAAACACCTCAACATCTGGAGGGTTTCACCTGTGCAGCACGTTGAACGTCATGGTTTTCTCTGCATGCGTTTACACTGCAGTCATTTTTATCGTTATGATTTGTTTCCCTCCTTTTAGACTCAACAAACCTTTTTGCTCAAGTTATTTTTTTTTTTTTTTTTTTTTTTTTTTTTTTTTTTTTGTCACTTACCACCAAACTTATTGAATCCTCCACGATCGCCCATTCTGATGAAGAGGAGGAGAAAAGCATTGAAGGTTGGTGCTGACAGCGATTTCTCTCATGGGGGGTTGGGGGTGGGGGAGAGGGGGTGGGGGAGGGGAAGAGGGGGGTAACCTTCACTCTTACAGTCTCCTCGTTAAACCCACCCCCTCTTCATCGGTCCTACGGAACCCCTGCTGAGTCTCCTTAATCCACCTGACAAGAGGCCACGTTAAAGACCTCGTCTTTTAAATGTTTACAAAGCTGCTCAAATCTGCCATTTATAACTTGTATGAACCATTTATTTCATCATATAAGTGGCTTTTTTTTTGTCAATTAACCAACCCAAACGTCAACACCTTCGACCCCTCCGTGGGCGTAGGGCACAACCGTAACTCTTTACACAAATTGCAGCAAATCCTTTTGTGTTTGAGGCATTTCTCCCAAACTATTAATATTATTATTATTATTTCAGTTACTCTTCCCTCCATCTACAAGAAGACTGTCTTTGGACTTCCCCGTGTTACAATCGCCCAAACGACAGAATAAGAGCAGAAAGGTGGCCCGGAGAAGGTAAGAGCCTATAGGGGAAGATTCAGAGATTGATTAAAGCAGAGTATGACACAGTGATCCTGGAAGGGCTGGTTGGGAGGGAGGTGGTCACAGGTGAGGAAGGCAGGCGATGGGACGTACGAGGTGAGATTAAACAGGTCGGAGAGCGTCCCTGAACGCAGCGCGGCGTCGCACACGGGGCAGCGGGAAGCAGCGACCTCCACGAGGGGGAAGTATTCGGAGCGTCGTCTCTTCATCAACATCATCACCGAGTTCAGAGTTCATCACGTGACCGCTGGTACGTCAACATCTGTGATGTCACCGCAGACCTGAAACTGGAAATCTTCAAAACGCTATTGTCATCATTGGAGAACCCTGTTGCCATGGTGCCACAGTTCAGGTGGTTTGTGTTCTCCTTACGCCTCAGTTTGGCAGTCTACCAACCAGCTAATAAAAGTAACAAATATCTAATCTCACAAAAAAATAGCTAAACAAAACACGAAAAACGCTAATAATCAGTTAACAAAGCTAATAATGGCAAATTTTGCCAAAAAAACCTGCTAAACTTTAGGTTTACAAACTGTTAACTGCTCACAACCAGCTAACAAAGCTAACAAACAGCACATTTCTCTAAAAAACAGCTAAACTCAAGTTGACAAAACGGTAACAACGTGGAGGTCGTTGCTTCCTGCTTCTCCGTGTGCTTTGCCGCGCTGCGTTCAGGAACGCCCTCTGAATTTTTTGATTGCCCCTTATATGTTGTTGCGTGTTAGTCGTGGGCAGAGTCAAGGCCAGTTTTTGTTTTTTTTGCCAATTTGTCTTTCTTTGAGTTAAAGCGCTGCCTTTATTTCATGGTTGATTAGTTAGTGACTTTGAAAACAGGCCATACAGTCTCTTCAGAGAGAATTCAGACTTTTACTTCTTACTTCTGAAACGTGTTTCAATTAAAGGAAAATACAAAATTTTTGAATTTTTGAATTGAAAATGGAATTAAAAGCACAATAAAGTGTGCAAATAGTGAAGATGTCTGAGTATTTCCTGGAGAGACTAAACTTTATTATACAAGGATGTCATTTCTGGTATAAAAACTCACATGTTCCTATGTCTTTAAATCTTAAACCAAGTTCAACCCTTTCAACTCTTGAACGAGGCGTTCGTTAATCAACACGGGAGGATAATCAGCTGATTCATGCTCAGTGCGACCTGCCTGGTTAAAGGTCGCCGTGATGACCCAACGTGGGTGGGGTGGGGTGGGGGGGGGGGGCCTAATGATTTCAATAAAGTGCACGATGGATGAGAAAACAAACGATGAAATGGAAAACCAGTTTATCGGGAGTTCTTTCACCAACATTATTGGGGTTACAAAGAAGTACATGGAAATATAGTTCAACCTCTAAAAACCAAACAAAAACATCAACTTACCAGTTTGTGCTTCACAGCTTCATTCAGAGATGTTCTGGTTGTTAAATATTGTTTCTAATCTTTATAAAAGTTTTGTCTCAAACCTTCATTCAGTCCTCTGAAGTTTTCCATTTATATCTTGAAACAGCAGTTTGAAGGATAATAAGTCTGTTCATGTTAAATAAAAATGACCTCTTTAGGTCATAAAGCAGCTTCGGACCGCTGCACCTCGTTACCGTTGGCTCTCGCCCGCAACCGCCGAGCCACACAGAAAGCTTTCGTACAACACCGAGTCGTTTATGATCCGATGAAAAAGTTTTGGGGACCAGAACGTTTCAGTCGTTTGGATCGTCACACCGGCAGAGGAGAGTCTGCTGACACCGCTAACAGACCGGGAGGCTCCGTCTGCAGTCGAATCCCCCAAAACAACCACCTTCACACCGTCACATGTTGCATCTCAGTTCTCAAGAGATTTAAAAAAAATATAACTCATAACCACGTGTAGTAAAACCTGTTTAAAGTCACACTTTTCCCCTCGAGGTGTTTTTCTAGCCACCTGCTTTTATATAATTTTTAGTTTCTGCATTAAAAATCCTGAAAAAAAAAAAAAAGGTGAAAAAGAAGAAGTGTGCTCCGAAGGAATAAAAGCAAAATGAGACAAAATGAACTTCCAGTTCACTAAAGAGACAAAAAAATAAAAATAAAAATAACATCAGCTGTGTTTCGGAGCGAGCAGCGAAGTCACCCGTCGGTTTGTAAACAGCTTCGACTTCAGTATTTTGACCTTCCGCCATCTTGTTATTTTGGAGCCAGAAGTGACCATATTTGGAGGCCCCGCCCACCTACACAGGAGAACCTGACTGCACCACGGGCCTGTCAATCAAACAGTCCCGCCCGCCAAACATATCTGCATTTGAGTCCTAATATCGTGTGGACTTTCAGAGCAGCTGTTACCTTTACGTGTTCAGAGGATTCACGCAGGTGTGTTTAACATGCGAACATGTGATGATGCGAACCAGCTTCAGACACTTTTGTCTTGATTTACCGAACAGGTTCTGACACATCAACAGTATCAATGAGAAACTTTTAGGGGTCGTGATGTTTGCCCTGAAATATTAGAACCGGTTTTGTGTTGACCAAGACCTGAGGGCGGGAAACCTCCTCTCTGGTCTGACAAAAATGAAGCCCCGCCCCCCTCTCAGATTTCACCCAGATGTGATCTTCACCTGGGACCACAGGGAGGAACATTCAGACTGCGGGACGCCCGGGACACACGACTGATAGCAACACCTACCCCAAGCCTCCTCGTCCTCTCGGTCCACCTCGGCCGCCTCGGTCAAAACCGCGATCAAATCCAACGCCGCCTCGACCTCCGAATGCACCGCCGCGACCCCGCCCACCACGGCCGTCCTGACCTCCATAACTTCCGTCAGGACCACCGTACCCTCCTCCTCCTCCTCCTCCTCCTCCTCCTCCTCCGCTGCTCAACGGCGGGCTGTCGCCTCCATATGCTGAAAGAGAAAATCAGAACTTTCCTACTGTTGGTTTTCTTGCTGTTAAAAGGACGTTTTTTTTTTCATCCCACTGTTGGGAGTTTTTCTTCTTGTTAAAGGGGAGTTTAAAACAAACAAACAAACAAACAAACAAACAACAAATAAAGATAAAATGCTGACACGACCCTCACCTCCACTCTGACCGTATGGGCTCTGCTGGCCGTAGCTCGGTGGAGGAGGGGAGCTGTAGCTCGGCGGCTGGTTGTAGTGACCTCCTCCGTGCGGGGTCGGCTGTTGGTGGCCCCCGCCGCCCCCGTACCCCCCAGCCTGACCTCCACTGCTGCCGTAACCGCCCCCGCTCTGTCCACCGCTCGGAGGCTGGCTGTAGCCGGAGGCCTGCGAGCTCCCGTCGTAGCTGTCGAAGGTGGAGATGCATTAACAGACGTGATGGCATCTTTTTTTTTTTTTTTTTTTTTTAGATCCCTGACACGGATTTTAGTTTCACCACATAATTCAACAAGTTTCTATCGTTTCTATCTGTTTCAAAGATGGTGATTCACGCGGAGCAGGAGGACGCAGGAAGGTGAATTCTTCCCCGAAGAGTCAGACTGCCAACACCGAGTTTAACTGTGACGCTCTGAGGAGTCTGAGCGTGGTTGGCATCGGCCGCTGGTCAGTAAACAGGACCTGACGGTGTCTCACCCGACTGACGAGGATGGAGGAGGAGGAGGCTGCTGAGGCGGCTGCTGCTGCTGCTGCTGCTGCTGCTGCTGGCCGTAACCAGAGAACGCCGCCTGCTGGTTGTAGCTGGTGTTGGACGGCTGGTTGCTGCTGCTGTATCCTCCGGAGCCGTACGGCGGAGCGGAGTGGTTGTAGCCTCCTCCTCCTCCTCCTCCTCCTCCTTGGGTGGAGGGCGGAGAGCCGTAGCCTCCTGGGAGAAAAGCGGGAGAACAGGAAGTGGAATCAGGTCAAAGCTGCACCACGGCGTGAGACTGAAACACCGTCAGCGAGTCGTCCTCTACCTGACGGAGGCTGGCCGTAGCTGCTGTAGCCGCCCTGGCTGTAGGAGCCCTGGTTGTAGCCTCCGTAGCCCTGCTGGCTGTAACCCTGGCCGGAGGACTGACCGTAGCCCTGGTTACCGCCTCCACCGCCTCCACCACCTCCACCTCCACCACCGTAGGACCCGTAGCTGCACACAAGAACACACTTTTAATCACGTTTAAAAGCACTTCTACGCTTTTTAATTCACTAATATCTTCTTATTAATCCGACACGCTAACCTCCCCGTTTATCGACTCAAGCGCCGATTCGATTATAAAATGCGATTTATTTTTTTTTATTATTATTTTTTTTTCAGTATTGTGATTTAATATTAAGATATTTTACACTTTTCCCCCCCAAAAAAGTTAAGCGGGTTTTATTTCAGCAACAGTTAGCTGTCAGCGCAAAGTTAAACCGACAGCGGTTAAAAGTGCAGATTTATTCATTTTAAAGGGGGAAACCCTTCGACTTTCAGGACGCTGGTAAATATTATAACATATTATTTATATACAATTTATATTTATATTATTTATATAAAAACCGCTGTTAAAAATCATAAAGATTCCTAATACTTCAAATAATAGATTTTTTTTTCTTCCACACCTCTTATTTATGTGTGTTTATATTTGACTGCAATTATCCATCAAATCTCCCTTTTTTGTTTTGTGATTTTTTTTTTTAATTTTTTTTTTAATTGGCTCTTTCTTTTCTTATTTTAACTCAAATTTAGAACATAAAATAAAGTTATGACTGAGTTTTACTGACTAAAGTTTGATAAAGGGAGTGAAGTGCAGAACTCACCCCGGACCGGACGGCTGGGAATAATCTGCAGGAAAACAAAGCAGAGTGTCAAATTAAAGGAGAAATTCACTTTAATTATAAGTTATGAAAAAAATACAGCAGTGAGACGCTCGTTTTTGTTTGTCGAACAATCTGCAGGCAAAGAAAATCCAACATGCACACGTCTATTATCTATAAAAGGATATATAATATATATCTGTTGTTGTAGTATCTATATATAATATATATATCTGTTGTTGTATCAATATATAATATATAATATATATATATCTGTTGTTGTATTTATATATAATATATATATATCTGTTGTTGTATCTATATATATATATATCTGTTGTTGTATTTATATATAATATATAATATATATATATATCTGTTGTTGTATCTATATATAATATATAATATATATAAAAACGGATTAAAAAAACTGTTTTTCTGTTTGGAAAAATGTTATTATGTTTATTATGTTCATCAGATTCAACAACAGGAAGTTCACATTCACACAATAAAAACGTTAGTGATCTTTTTATTCTGTTTGTAATAATAAAAATTAAAAAAAAGCAGAATTACACCGATTTGTTGTTCTTCACTTACAGAGTAAAATCTACATTTATTTTCTTTAAAACACAGTTTTAAATTTGTAAAACATTTACTATATTTTTAGAACCACAAAAAAAAGGCCGATTTCACTGTTTATTTTGACATCTTCATTATTCTGTTAGACCCGGTTCCGGTTCTAACACGAACTGACACCTGTCCAGTCTGGACCACATCAAAAAGGTGGACTCGTGAAACCACCAAACTGGAGACTTTCTCTGCTCTTTCCCGTCCGGATCTCAATCCGTCCGGGTCCGGAACCAGCGGTCCGGAACCAGCGGGTCCGGAACCAGCGGGTCCGCAGCTGTGTGCGCTGGAGGGGGCGGGGCCACGAACTGGGTCAGTAGCACGAGCAGAGCTAGCAGGGCTAACAGCAAAGCTAACAGCGAAACCAAACGACACCGCGGCCGGATTGTTCCGTGAAGAACAACACGTGTCGGTGTCGACCGCCGTCACCAGAGGAGGATGTTTTTTTGTTTTTTTTTTTACTCCCCGGAGGTTTTATTTAATTATAACGCGGTAATAAAACAACAACAACAACAACAACACTGCGCCTCCCCGTTAACACCAGCTAACCGGACACAGAGATGCTGAAGCCGTGATGCTCACCGTTAGCCGCCATCGACACGGACGAAGACCACAGTTTAACCTTTAAAATCCAGCGGACAGCGGCTCGTTCACCTGTCTGGACCCCCAGAGGAGGAGGCGGAGGAGGGTCGAGATGAAGATGGATGCACGGACACCGGTGTCCCGTCCACAGTCTCCGCTGCAGCGCCTCCACCAGCCACCAGGGGGCGCGCTGCAGTAAGTTTTCCTCTTGAACGAATAACATTATTATTATTATTATTTTTAAGAGTTTTTAACTGAGCTGAATAATGTTTATGAGTATAAAAGTATGTCAGGGGCACAAAATGATAAACATAGAAATACAACTTTTTGTATTCAGCACCTTTGATAACAAAACAAGAAAGAATATTATTGTGTTTTCCGTATTCCCTTTCTTCTTCTTTTTTTGCCTATACAGAGTTCTTCACATGTCACAATAACAACAGGTAATAGCAATAATTACACTAATAAATATATCAAGACGAGGAATGGTTTAGTACTTTAATAAATGCAGAAAGACACAGACAGTTGTTTTATGGAGCAAAAAAAAAGTCAGCGGGAACATCGGTCATATTTCATGTTTTATGTCTAATGCTTAATGAATTATTTAAAGACCTATAAAACTCTTAAATGTATATTTTCCTGAAATTCAATCCATTCTGCTGCATTCCGTTTTGCACCGAATGAGGCAGGAGGCAGTAACGACTCGTGAAAACAAACTTAAAGTTAAATGTGTGTCCGTGTTCATGAGGCAGACGTTATTTCAGACAGATTCTCTATGGAGTCTGGTGAGTGGTAGAAGTCACCCCCTGGCATCGTACCGGGGTAAGACGGACGTTCATCCCGACCGGATACTAGTCGGTGCGTCCCGGTTCACGGCTGCCCGGTGTCTTGTACCGAAAATGTCCCTGCACAGAAAAAAAAAAAAAAAAGTGTCCACGAGCATGAAGGAAGACTGCCACAATAAGAGCGAAGTGGGGAGGAGGTTACCTTCAAAATAAAAGAGAAGCAGAAAGCCGTGTGTACTGTTTTACACATATTCACGTTGATTTAGGAGAGTTTGGCGGCAGTTAGTCAGAGTGAACATTATGAGTAGCTCCAGGTTTTAGTTTTTTCTTTCGACATTATGAAAGTTGAACCAACTCGAAGTGATTTTATTTTGAATTTCCTGACAGGAAGTCGTCCCTCCTCGCCGCAGCTTGATGGAGTCGCCGTGAGGAGAGCCGCGGTGACGGTGCAACATCGGTGTGTCTGGATGAAAGCGGCTGCATGGAGCCGTCGGACCGCCGGTGGGATCGTCCGTCTCCGCGCCGCAGCAGCCGTCCCCAGCGCCGCCGGGTGAGTGCCGCTCCGCTCCGCGCCGCTTCCGCCTCCATGTCCCTCCTCCCGCTGCAGTCTGCCAGGCAGCCACCAGCTGCACTGCAGGTGCACCAGGTTACCTGAAGTCTGCGTGAACTTCAGCATCAGCAGGGGAGCATCTGCAGTGAGGCTTCTCCTGCACACATCTGTATTCACTCAGAGGATTTTAACAGGTAACATCTGGATGATTATCATTATGGTTCTCAGTCAGAGAGGAGTCGGAGGCTCCAGGAGACGGATGATTTTACATGTTAATGTTATTTTACAGGGATAGAAACAGTGGATGTTGGTAGAGAACAGAGAACATGTGCGCCGCGGTCGCTGCAGCTCCGCACGTTATCTCACACATTTAAAGTCCTTGTTCAAGGACACAACTGGAGAGGAGCAGGGAGGGCGATGAAGGCAGCGGAGACCAGAACCAGGAGGTCCGACTGAGTCCTGAGTTAAACTAACACGGTTAATCTCACTAACCTGAGCTGGGACCAGGACCAGGAGGTCCGACTGAATCCTGAGTTAAACTAACCCGGTTAATCTCACTAACCTGAGCTGGGACCGAGACCCTGCAGGAGGGCTGCTGTCTGCTTCTACAGAGAAACACAGCTTTTGATTGAAACTGATCAATGTCATGTAAGGTGAAAGGTGAAAGGTCACATGATTACTTCCTTCCTCCTCAGACTTGTAAAAGAAAGGATATAAAAAGGGTCTACTAGGGAATTATTCTCCTGCATATTACTTAAATTTGACTGATTTTAACCAACATAAAAAAAATTCTAAGAGAACATAAAACTGCAGGAACCGTTTGGGATGTGATGTGTTCACAGTGATCGATCATGTTTCATACAGATCAGTCCGGTCACATAAAACTCCCAGCTGGCTGTAAAGATGCACATATATGTACACGAGGTAAAGCGTTACGTCATCTGTGCAGTATTTATATCAGAAAGACGACTGCATTGGATGTTAAAACAAACAGAAAACGCGGGGATAGTCCACTTCGGTAACAATCACGAGTCACCGTGGCAACAACAAGCATGTCGTCCCTCCAGAAACATTTGCCGTGTGCTGTTCGCTCCGTTTCTGCGTTCGGTTGTGCAAATATTTTATTTCTAACAGTGTTTTGGTCTCTCGGGGCCTCCGTAGTTCTGGTCTGTAAATGTGCAGCGATGGACAGATGTGCAGGATTTATGGTCTGCTGCGTCCCGAGCCGCTCTCGGACAGAATGAAAACACATCAGATCCACTTAAAAACAATTAAAATATGAAACCAAAACAACACGGGAGGATAAACATGAGCAGTGATTCACACCCTCCCCCCCCCCCCGTCTCTCAGGGCCCCTCCACCTGAGCCGGCAGCACCATGGGAACTTCCTCCTCCTCCCTGGTGGAGGAGGCCGACGGCGACGCTGCTCCCCGGGGTGCGGCGCTGCCCCCCTCCCCCGTCATGGGCTGTCTGAGGAGCAGCCAGAGCACCTTCATCCCCCGGCAGCTCCCCCGACCGGGCCGGCACCGAGAGCGCAGGTACGTTCATCCACGCGTCGCCGCATAAGTGACCTTTGACCTTTTGAATGTAAAACATTGTTTTTATCCTGTTAGACATTCGTGTAACATTTATATCACAATCAGTGTATGAACTCTTGGGTTATGGCCGGAATCATTTTCTGAGCTCATAGCGAGTTCAAAGTTTGTCCAAAACAAAGTCAAAAAGTTAGTCCTTACCAGGTCCAAAAAGTTAGTCCAAAACCAGTTTAAAACGATCCCAAACCAGAACTACCAGTTTAAAACGATCCCAAACCAGAACTACCAATTTAAAATGAGTCCCATTAATTCTGCAGATACAGAGAACAAAACTGTTTTTAGTTGGTTTGATTGGTGCGGCCAGGTTTCCGGTAGAGGTGGGCGGGGCATAATGTCTTCAGGTTCTCAGTTAGATCCGCCTCTGGCTCCTCCACAGTTTGTCCAAATATGGTCACATCTGGCTCCCCCCAAAAAAACAAGATGGCGCCTGACAAAATGACAATCTCAAAACAGCAGTTCGCCGATTGGGTGAAGTCGCAGTTGGTTGGCTGAAGCCGGCCTCTAGTGGCCATTTTGTGGAACTGCAGTTTTTGGACCCTTTCATTTCGAACAGGAACCTTAAATTAACCCTGAACAAGTCAGTGTATAAAAACATCTGCCAGGACAGATGTTTTGTTTCTCCGTTTGTCGTCCATGTGAATACGAGTGACGACGAAGATTTTTTTTTTTTTTCCACGTTGATGTGACGACTGAATGTCCAGAAAGTTGGATTTGTGGACATCTTGGATTTCTGACATGAATTTTTAATGAATCGGTCGATATAAACTAAACCACAGCCTCCCTTATTAATTATTACTGCGTCTCTGTCTGATATGCTGCGTATATTCGGCCCGGTGTAAGTCATCTCAACCTTCATCAGACTCAGCCCGGAGTCGAGTTACTCGCCGACAGGAAACGTAACGCTGCCGGGGGAAATCCCTGATGGTTCAACCGGTCCGGAAGAGAACACCCGAGCTTTCCGGCGGGACTTCAGACCCGCAGGCCGCTTCGCTCCGCGCTTGATGCGCGCACATCAGAGTGGCTCTTAATGACTCGTTAAAAAAAAGAGAAGAAGAAAGACGACATCTGGAGACACAAGGAACAAGAGAAAAGAAGAGGAGTCGTGGGATTCGGCCAGGAAATTCTCCACATTTCGGACGTTTTTGTTGTTGCCGTTTCCAGATGTTCCAGAGGTTCATAATGACATCATGTTACTGTAAAAACTCTTAGGTTGCATGTTTACACCATCGCGTAGCAGCCGAGTGACGACATAAATATGTACAACGACTCTGAATACGTCAACTTCTTATTAAAGCGAGAAGGTATTAAAAAAAAAACATCACAACTGAATAAAGGCAACAGTCCTGCATATTGCAAGGCGGGTTTTATAGATAATAATAATAATAGTAATGAAAATAAACATTTATTTGCTGAGGTTTTTTTTACATCAGAAAATCTTCACTAAAACAATCTCCACTAAAATTAGATAAAATAGGACAAATAAAATGTGCCTTTAATAAAACGAAATAAAAAGAAGTAAATAAATAGATTTCAGCTGGAAAAATAAAACCTGACGATAACCCTGAGAAAAATTTAGAAAAATATTTTGTTTAAATTATGCAATAACAACTTTGATGCTTTTATTCGGCACATTTTGAAAGCTGTAAAAGTGCAGACGGGTTTTTTCTCATGAGGGTTGTGTGTTTACAAGCTGATAAGTCGTCAGTAAAATATTTTATCACACAGACTTTAGTTGTGGGGTCGTGGGACGGCCTTCCCACAGACGTCCCTCTGAATCCTGCACTCCAACGTTTCCTCCGCCGGTTTTAAGATAATCTGCTTCACGGTCTTGAACCTCTGAGTGCGACGCGAATGTTTAACGCATCAGTTCTTCACTCAGCGTCGCAGCGTGTGAACTCACCTCACAGGTTCACGAGGAAGACGTCGTTTCTGTTGTTGCTGTGCTGCTGCTGCTCCTCGTGTCATTTCCATATTCATGCATTTTAATATTCTACCCTGCAGCCGCCGCAGAGTGCAGGAAAATGTTATTCGCCCGTTTATATTTGGATTTCCCTCATTTTTGGAGGCTTCTTCTTCCTTCTCCTCCTCCTCATCCTCCTCCTCGTCTCTGGGGAATTTACCGCTCTGTGAAACCAGAGTTCAGATTAAGACTCCTCTGATATTTGTCATGTATCTGATTTCTGTGGAGGTTATTGAGTCACTATTTCTGTCTCACAGAAAATACTTCAAACCGGACCTGAACCATTCCTGAACGTCATTCTTGTCACACTGAAGGAGGATTATTTAAATGCAGATTTCAAAATAATGACTCACTGATTCATTCTGCGATCAGAAATCAGACAAACTACCTCATGTTCATAGATCGAAGGGAGGGTAGTCAATAAATAAGGTCATTATACGATAAGAAATCACTCTCATGGTGACATCAGGACTTTGCTGGAAAGATTTCGAACTGGTTTTTAGACTTTTAGTGCTCATACCACCGGAAATCTGGTCACCCTGTTTTTTGACTAGTTTTGTAGTTTTAGACTTGGTTTTAGACTTAGTTTTAGACTTGGTTTTAGACCTGGTTTGGGGGTTGGTTTTAGACTGGTTTTAGACTTGGTTTTAGACTTAGTTTTAGACTTGGTTTTAGACTGGTTTGGGGGTTGGTTTTAGACTGGTTTTAGACTTGGTTTTAGACTGGTTTGGGGGTTGGTTTTAGACTTAGTTTTAGACTTTTACTCTATGATACAGATATCAGACGATCTACTGCAGGACTCCTGGTTCTTCTTGTGGATGAAGTTGGTTCTTTTTGCCTCGTTTTCCTGCTGCAGAAAGAATTTAAGGGAGAAAAATGACCTCAAGCCTTTGCACAGTAGGCCGACACTGGAGTTATGAGAAATAGAATAATCCAAGAATATAATATTCTATTGGAGGAAAGCGCTCTGATGATGAAATTTAAGCAGACATTAAACGTTTGCGCAGTTATACAGTTTTGGTTGTATGTTTCACGACTCTTTCAGCAACCACCCAGACGTGTGCAAGTGTTGGTGTTGGATAAAACTTCAGAGTAATATAATTAATATGACTCTGAACTCATTTTCTGTTTTTTCCCCCTGCAGCTTCTCTTCCGGTTCGATGCCCATGCAGAGGAGCCAGTGGGCCTGTGGCTGCTGTACGTTCCTCAACGCAGCCGGCGCACCCCGCTGCTCCATCTGTGAGGCCCCCCGGCGAAAACCCGACACCCGGTGGATGTGGCCCGGGACCAGCAGGGAGGACGCTCGCTGGTCCTGTCCTCGCTGCACGCTGGCCAACTCCCCCGACAGCCTGGCCTGCACACTGTGCGGCTACACGGGGACTCTGGACCCGCTCCAGGACTCCGTCCAGCCCCGGCCTCAGCGCTCCAGCAGCTGCTCGGGGCCCCTGAGGGCGTCGTCGACCGAGCTGCCGAGCAGGAAGCAGCCCGGAGACGCAGATAAAAGCAGCCTTTCGTGGGACTGCTCGAGGTGCACGCTGCAGAACACCCCCACCTCCATGTCCTGCTCCGCTTGTGGCGGACCGCGCAAACTGTCGCTGCCCCAGATCCCGGCCGAGGCCCTGCTCATCCCCGAGGTCTGCCATGACCCCGGGGCGCAGCAGGCCGAGCCGCCAGCGGGGGCGCTGTCCCTCTCCATATCCGCCCGAGGAGACTGTTTACCGGCGGAGGCTTCGCATCCGAACACGAACTCTGTGCTCAGTGTGCCGGCATCGGGTCACAATAATCCGGTTCCCTGCAGCCGCAGAGAGGTTCCCCCTCCGGATGTTGGCCTCAGCCAGGCGCACAGCTCGAGTCCGTCGACGCTCGCCGTCTCACACCTCTCCACCCAGCCGGAGCTGCTGGCGGGCCGGAGGCTCAGCACCCTGAAGGAGGAGCTGTCCCCGCTGTCCCCCGCTGCTCCTGACGGGTCGTTTCCTCCCGGAGCGGCCGACAGGACGGAGGAGTGGTCCTGTCCGGCCTGCACTCTCATCAACCAGGTCAAAGCCAAACACTGCCTGGCCTGCCACACGCCTCAGCAGCACGCCACGCAGCTGAAACCGACGCCGTCCCCGGGGAGGAAGGAGAGCATGCTGGTGGAGGAGCTGCGGCAGAGCGACGAGGGAGAGGCCAAAGAGCTGTGGGAGAACATCGTCAGCTTCTGCAGAGAGGTTCGACTGGCTTTTAGACTGGTTTTAGACCTGGTTTTAGACCTGGTTTTAGACTTGTTTTAGACCTGGTTTTAGACTTGTTTTAGACTTGGTTTTAGACTGGTTTGGGGCTTGGTTTGAGACTGGTGTTCAGCTTGCTTTTATACTTTTCGAGGTTCGTATCCGGGACGACTCAGAGTCTCACTTTTCACAGATTAACCTATAAACCAGCCGTAAAGTCCAAATTAGAACCTTCTTCCTCTCAGAAATAAGTTTATCTGAATTCACTTTGAGTTTCTCTGGAGGATCATTCAGCCCCGAGTCTTGCCTGCAGGTTTCCTCTCAGGATGCAAACGAGCCATAAAAACCTCCACCAACAAGCTAATAACACCGAGCTGCCTGGGGGGAACTCAGGGATAAAAAAAAACTTCTGGAACTTTATTTCACCAACATTTTTCAGTCAGACTCATTTATAATTAAATATTTTTCTTTAATCCGTTCGGAGCGAGGCGCGTAGACGGACCCCCCTCCCTGGGGTTTCAAAATAAAAGCACACATCATCATTAATTTCTGTACAGTTAATTTCTATGCTCTTCGCTCCTTTCAGAACGCCGTGACGTTCGTGGACGACAGTTTCCCTCCCGGTCCGAAGTCCGTCGGCTTCCCGCTGGACGACAGCGTCCAGCACCGGGTCAGCAAGTGGATCCGCCCCCACGAGATCAGCTGCGCCAACTTCAGAGACGGCGGCGTGAAGTGGTCGGTGTTCCGCACGCTGCGTCCGTCTGACATCCTGCAGGGGCTTCTGGGTAACTGCTGGTGAGCCGGTCGAGTTAAAAAAAAAAAAAAAAAAAAAAAACCCGTTGCGTTTATTTTTTCAGGACTTTCATGATGAGATAAATAATCTCTGTCCGTCTCCTGCTCGACAGGTTCCTGAGTGCTTTGGCGGTTCTGGCCGAACGCCCCGAGCTGGTGGAGAAGGTGATGGTGACGCGCTCGCTGTGCGCCGAGGGAGCCTACCAGGTGCGTCTCTGCAAGGACGGCTCGTGGACGACGGTGCTGGTGGACGACATGCTGCCGTGCGACGACAACGGACACCTGCTCTTCTCTCAGGTGAGACGTGCAGCAGGAAGGAGCGTCATCATCGCAACACTGCGTCGGGTCCAACAGAAGTTTCAGATCAAACCCACGCTTCACCACATCTCCAGTTTCCTCCTGAACGCCTTCTCCGTCTCTTCATGTCGTGTTTTTTCCTTTTTCTTTCTCCTTTTTACATTTGAATCCCCCCCCCCCCCTTCCCCTCTCCCGCACCCCCTTCCCCCCAGGAGGAGTTGTGAGCGTCAGCTGCAGCCTCTCAGCCTCCAGCCTGATTACGCTGCAGATGAGATTCCGGTTGTGGTCTCCAGAGGAATTAAAAATCAGAACAGAGTTGAGGTTGGACAATATGTCCTCCCTCACCAGATGTCCGTCCTGCTGATGTGGTGCTGAAGCTGAGCTGCAGGAGATGACGACCTCTTTATAAACCGCTCTCCTCTGCAGGCTCAGAGGAAGCAGCTCTGGGTGGCTCTCATCGAGAAAGCCCTGGCGAAGCTCCACGGCTCCTACTTCGCTCTGCAGGCGGGCCGCGCCATCGAGGGCCTGTCCACGCTGACCGGGGCCCCCTGCGAGTCGCTGGCCCTGCAGGTCAGCGCCACCAACCCCAAGGAGGAGCCCATCGACACGGACCTGATCTGGGCCCGCATGCTGAGCTCCAAAGAGGCCGGGTGAGAAGACGACCGACCTTTTTAACTCAGGAAAGAGCCACTCGTGTTTAGTGGCATTTATTCACGTAGCTGAGCTTCACCCAAAGCCGCTGAATCAGCTGCTTTTACATCTACAATTGCACAGATGTTCCTCGAATGCCAACTGCAGTAAAAACAACTCAAATAAATCGTTCTAATATTGGATTTAACGAATAATATCCAGTGTTTCCCTTCGATAGGGACCCCCGCCCCTCCTGAAAGAAACACAGTTTTAGGTCTAAACCTAGAATACAGCTGGACCCGTGTTAAACTGGAGGTCTTTTATTTTGAAAAGTTGCAGCATTCAGCCGAACTGCAGTGTAGAATATAGTATTTGTGTTATTTAGCTCATTTCTGAGCAGCCGTTTGTTTCCAGCTCAGTGTCGTAACGATCCCATCGTCGCGTTCGCGCAGGTTCCTGATGGGGGCGTCCTGCGGAGGCGGGAACATGAAGGTGGACGACACGGCGTACGACTCTCTGGGGTTACGACCCCGTCACGCGTACTCGGTCCTCGACGTGCGGGATGTCGACGGCCACAGGTGAGGATTTAATCTGCACCGAGAAACCCGATGACCCCTGGTTTTTAGTCTGGAAGGCGGCGCCTCCTCCCAGTAGCCTGAAGGACAAACTCAGAGAACAAATGACAACTAGAAAAAAAACCGGTCAGCCAACACTCAAGCTGTGACGATGTGTAGAGGCGGAAGTATTCAGATTTAGATTAAAAAAAAAACTTGAAATCCCTGTAAAGTTTTACACAATGTTGTATGTAAATGTATATGATGTATATAATGGGATCTGTCTCAGGTTGCTGCAGCTGAGGAACCCGTGGGGTCGGTTCTCCTGGAACGGAGCATGGGCCGACAACTGGCCGAAGTGGCCTCCTCACCTAAAGAGGGTGCTGTGCGCCCAGCGGGCCGAGGACGGCCTCTTCTGGATGGACTTCTGGGATTTCATCAGGTAGATTCACAGACTCCGTATAAAACTGTTCACAGTCTCCGGGTCTGAAAAATGAAACCAGAGCAGAAGGACCTTTTAAAGTGTAAAACCATCGAGGACCACTAGGGGCTGGCTTCAATGCTTAATGTTTGGGAGCTTGTTTTCCATTTCCAGTCAACACAATTAGCAATTAGTTCAATTTCAATATTAAAAAGGAATTTTTATTTCTATCTGGAGTCTAATTTTAAACTCAGTTTTATCTCTGTGAAAATGAAATAAGAAGAAAAGTTTGTTTTTTTTGGAATAATTTCTGGGACTTCACTGGAAATCATTTAATAACAATTTACTTAAAAGGAAAAAAATCTGAACTCCTGACTTCTTCCTCACTTCTATTCAAATCTATCTTAACTGGATAAACTGGTACTTTTCTGATCAGTTTCAGTGACAAAACAACCCAAAAAACTAAATATTCATTCGTGAATACTTATGAAATGAATGAAAACACCTACGCGTGCGTGCGTGCGACCCTGCAGGTACTTCGACTCGGCGGACATCTGCAAGATCCACTCCGACTGGCAGGAAGTCCGCGTCCCGGGCGTTTTCCCCCGACGATCCGACGTCCCGGTGACGGTGGCGTCCATCACGGTGCTGGAGCGGACGGTGCTGGAGCTGGCTCTGTTCCAGCAGGGCAGCAGGTGGGAGGCGCCCGCAGATGCGCCCGGGCAGGACCGTTTGCGTTTTGCGCCCGACGTCGAAGGTCGTTGAACCTGTCTCGTCGTGTTTCTTCAGGCGCTGGGACACGGCGGAGAGCCACCTGCTGGATCTGTGCGTGCTGGTGTTCCGAGTCGCCTACGACAGCGCCGGTACTCTGACGCTGGGCCGGCTGCTGGCGCACAGCCGGCGCTCGGTGAGGAGGTTCGTGGGCTGCGACGTCATGCTGGAGCCCGGCGAGTACGCCGTGCTCTGCTGCGCCTTCAACCACTGGCACAGCTCCGCCTCCGACGGCGCAGGTAACAACAACAACGACAACAACAACAACAAGCTGTGCGACGGCATGATGGTGATTTTATAACTTTTTTTCGGCTCTCGGGTTACAGCATCACTCTTCTGGTTCTCGTAAGCGTCTCTTTAAGTCGCTCTGTGAGGCAGAAACATCTGTAAAAAGCTTCTGTACATGACATGCTCAGCTGCAAACAGCTGGCCGACACAGTTAGAGATGAACTGGTGAAGACAGCCGAGCATTTGGCAGCTAGAGAGACCGATTTTTTTCCCCTCGGGAGGTGGTGGAGACCAAAAGTGGAGCAAAAAAAAAAAAGAATATTGGTCTTAAACTCAAACAAACACCACATGAATGAATGAAACATCAGCTGTACTGGAACATTTCTACCTAAAAGATGATCGAAGCCAGTGTTGTGTTTATTTTTAATCTTTTCAACTCAAACAGAAAGAACTGCAGCTGTAAGAATTCTCATCCGAGCGATTCTGTACGTATTTTAAAATGTGAATATTGTAAAAACAAAATGTCGACGATCGTCTGCCGTGTCTCTCCAGCGAGCGGCGCCGACGCGCCGGGCTTCATGCTGGCGGTCTACAGCTCCAGACTGGTGATGGTGGAGCAGGTCACCGCCTCCAACACCACCATCGCCGACGCCGTCATCCAGCTGGCAGAAACCAAAGGCGAGCGACACGAGGTAGTGCTGCGTTCACGGTCAGCTCAGCGGCTCGTAAAATAGAACGACTCCACGCGGGCTTAGAAGACTCTTTACTGTGACGTTCAATTGAATAAAACTGGAGACACGGAGCACATTATTCATTCACATTTCTAAGTCATACAGCGTCCCACAAACATGGTTCAGATATTGCCGGATTGTACACAATTATAAAAATGAATCTCTACTGACAGCATCATTTGGTGAGATACATGTAAAAACATAACACTTTCATAAAACGATTTATTATTTTTCCTTGATATAAAGACTAATATAAAAGAAAATCTTGAAGTATTTTCAATTTAAATAATGAAAATTTTAGAGTATTTTAGTGTGTGTGTGTGTGTGCGTGTGTGTGCGTGTGTGTGTGCGCGCGTGTCAGGGTCGGGAGGGGATGACCTGCTACTACCTGACCCACGGCTGGGCGGGGCTTATCGTCATGGTGGAGAACAGGCACCCACGACATCACCTGCACGTGTCCTGCGACTGCAGCGACAGCTTCAACGTGGTGTCGACGCGCAACAGCCTGAAAACCGTCGACAGCATCCCTCCTCTGCACAGGTTGAACACGCAACACACTTCGTTTACAGGCACTTATCACGGTAAAGTTTCTACAACAGAGTTTCAGAACATCACAGACAGGAACGCAACAATTCAACATGAGCAACAGCTAGAAGGAAAAAAGTCTCCTTTTAACAGGAAGAAATGCCTCCAACAGAACGAGAGTCAGAGGTGGAGGACATCTGCCTCGACTGCTTGGAGTGAGCAGCGAGAGAAAAGAACAGCATAGACACAATACAAATTTTTTTTTGAGAAGCACAGATGTATATAAATTGGACGGAACTCCCGGGTTTGAAAAATGAGGCCGATGCAGAAGTGTCTTAAGATGCAATGCCACCGAGTGCCACTAGAGGTCGGCTCCAAAAAGCCTCCGGCTCCATAGACTCCCATTCAACTTCTCTCATCATATACAAAGTCAATAAAATGTCTCCATCAGTTATCTCGGTGTTGTTAGCTAAAGTCACTCCTTCTTATTAGTTTTCTGGAGGTCCATCTGAAAATAATCCCTCATTTATTAGAAAAGAAGATTCAAGAAGACCTGTTTTTGGGGGGGGCGTGTCTGTTTGATTGACAGGCCTGCGGTGCAGTCAGGTTACAGCTATCGATGGGCGGGACGTAGTATCGTCAAGGTTTCCAATCAGATCCACTGCTGGCTCCTCCCCCAGCCTGTCCAAATATGGTCACTTCCTGCTCCAAAATTTTAAGATGGCGACACCTACTTAAATAAGGAAACAGTTTATTTATTCGTGTAACTTCTAGGAGACGGTGTTGAACCAGGACTTGGTTTTCCCTCTCAGGCAGGTGCTGGTGGTTCTGTCTCAGCTGGAGGGGAACGCCGGGTTCTCCATCACTCACAGACTGGCTCACCGCAAGGCTGTCCAGGCCTCTCTGGGGAACTGGAGTCCCTCGAAGGCAACGCACAGTCCGGCTCTGAGCCCGGAGACCGCAGGTCTGCACCAGCCTCGACCTCTCTGACCCGGAGAGTCCAGAACCGGTCCGAGGAGCTGGGAGGGAGAGGACCCGAGACCAAGAGATGAAGCAGAAGCTGCCCGTCCCTCCACAAACACAAACATGTAATAAAACACACAATGCACTTTATTGTTCTCGTCACAGGGTGGTTTTCAGGTCCAAACGGTCTTATTTGCACTGGTGATAGATGAGTAGATGTGGTGAATATTGACGGGAATAAAACACACTCACACTGGTGTTTATTCTCCTTAATATTACTCAGCCATGTGCAGTCTCAACACACGTAGCTATTTAAATAAAGTGTTTTAGTTTAGAGGTACAGTGGAGACCTGCTGTGTGAAGGCATTAGCACTTTATGAACTTTAAATTATGCTGGATTCTCGTTGTGTTTTTTTTTTAAAGAACATATTTAAAAAAAAAAAAAAAGTTTTATTCTCTGGAGTCCAAAAAAACGTATTGATATTAAAAAAACTATGCAAATGTTTGAAACTTGTTATGATGCTTCAATTGGAAAATATCGAGCTCGTCTTCTTCTGCTTATCTGTTTTATTAGAACTGTATGCAGTTTGTTTTTATTGTGTTAGATTTACATTTTTTAGAATTCAGGGTGAACTATGACTGTATTTTGTGTTCATTCTGTGGCTACTTTATAATAAAGTTAATATGTATATATGGTATATACTACATTCAGGAAAAATGTGAAGAAAATGAACATTTGAAAATAAAATTACATATTTTCATTGGTGAATTGTGTGTGTTGCTACGAGGCTACGGTGAGTTGGTCTGCTCCATTAACACCGTGTTGTAGCCTACAATTCTTTACATTTTGTGAAATTAATCCCGCCGAATTAACTATGAACGGGTTCTCTTCGCGATGTACTCATTGGACGTCCCGACATCTTTTAATTAATTGCTTCGATGCTAAAGAAATCTTAAAACGTGATGATTCTCAGGCGAGTTCTGTAGCATTAAAATGTCCTGCCATACTACGTGGCTGTAAGCGAGCGAGCTATAACTCCAGCTTCATTTTTCAACCTATATTTCTTTGCAATTTTAAAAGATAGCTACGCCGAATTAGCTATTAAGAGTTTGGTTTTTGCTATGCATCATTTTTATGTCCTGAAAACAACCAGTTATTACATAACTAGTGAATAAATCTTTGAACGGGAAGATTTTTCAGGCAAGTTCTGGAGAGTTCAAATTCCTGCCTCGCAACGGGAAAAAAAAACAAAAAAAACCTCACGTGCCTCCAGGTGACGTAATGACGTCATTTATCAGAACCAAAACATCTGTTGGGCTGCATTACATCAACACAACTTGGAGCTGGTTGGCGTTAGTTAGCCTCCGTGTTACATTAAAACCGCTAATTAGTGTTTAGTGTTATTGCGAAATAAAAACACCAACCCAGCTGGTTATCAGAACAGCAGCTGCAGGTATGTAAATATATCTCTGAAAATATGATGTTAGCCTGACGTTACGCGTGTCGCGATAGTTAGCTCTGGCTGCTCTGTGTTTATTAGCTTCATAATGGCGGACAGTCTGATGTTTAAAAATAAAATAATTTAAAAAAAAAAGCTGCTTTAAAATCCGCAGCAGTCACAATTAAAGACAGGAAACAGCAGAGATGCAGGCAGGCTAACGGCAGCTACACGTTAGCACTGATTCCCAGTCAGTGGTCATGCTCTCAGATGTGACACAGGTGAACAGGTGAGGATGACGTCAGGGCCTGTTGTGGGTTCATACAGGCTTTTTTTTGTTAACACGCATATGATGTAAACATAAATTAAAATTAGTTGTACTTTACGTGAGTATTTCCATTTAATGCAGCTTTATTCTTCCACTGTGCTAAAGGTGTAATTATTCAAAGGTAAATATTGTCCTGTTTACTTTAAGTACTCTTCAGATTACAGTTTTTCACATCCTTCCTGTCCACTCAAAAACCAAATTAGATGAATTGATGAATTTCTTCTACTTTTTAAAGCTCATTAAAACTATTTATTAACCCTCTTTTTTGGGATCAGCTGGAAAATGAAGTGAAAGATAAAAACAAGTGTTTTTCTGAGCTCGCAGACCTTTTTGTTTTTCTCACGGAACAGAAACAAACAAACAAATCTTGCATTAGTATCTAAACAGTTGCTATAAAATTGATTTATCAGTGTATTGATTAACTGTTTTAACTCTTATAGTTACTGCTGCGTATTTTCTTTTCTAGCAATGTGTTTCTTATGTTTTGTATGTAAAAGTCTTAGTTTTGTAAAAGACACGAGTGCAGCTGATTTCCATGCGCAGTTGGAGGTAAAAAGACCAATTAATGAGTTTTTGTTTTGTTTTATAAAATTATAAATGTTTAATTTGCTCGGCATTTGAGTTTTTATGGGAATGAAAGATTGCGGTTTCTTAGATAAGATGAGCTGTCGGTGCCTCTTTATCAGGTGAAAAGGTCAGTATCCTAAAAACAACAATGACATCTTCACATCAAACATCTGTCAGAGTACAAATCTGTCAAAAGTGCTGTTTTTTTTAATCTTCTCGACCCCACATATCGGTTCTTGAACGCCTCATAGCAGCTTGCTGAAAGAGGAGTTCTTGATTCTGGATCTGTTTTTGGTTCTTTGTTCTCTTTTTTTTTTTTTTTTATGAGCAGTTTTCTATCCCGCCGTCCGGATCGGAAAGCGTCAGGATTGGGAAGCAAAGCGCGGAGGCGGCTGCCGGCGGCGGTGCAGCGAGCCTCGCGGTGGACAAGATGTCGGAGAGCCCGGAGAAGAGCGCCTCGGTGTCGGCGCAGGAGCTGAAGGAGCAGGGCAACCGGCTCTTCCTCAACCGCAAGTACCTGGAGGCCGCCGCCTGCTACGGCAAAGCCATCGTAAGGAAGCCGGAAGGGGTGACGGGAGGGGGGGGAACGCAACCGTCATCGGGAGTAAAAATCTGTGACGGGTGTTTGTGTCTCTCCTTCCCGCAGAGCCACAGTCCCTCCGTCGCCGCCTTCTACACCAACCGAGCTCTGTGCTACGTGAAGCTGCAGCAGTACGAGCGAGCGCTGACGGACTGCCGACGCGCTCTGGAGCTCGACGGCCAGTCGGTCAAAGCGCACTTCTTCATGGGCCAGTGTCACCTGGAGATGGAGAGCTACGACGAGGCCATCGGGAACCTGCAGAGAGGTACGAAGGGCTCGAGGTGATGCTCCTGTCCTTGTAATACCGCCTTTGTGCGTTAGGGGGCGACAGGGAGTCGCTGTTGAGTCAAAACAACGAGAAAATCGGATTTAAACAAACAAAAAAAGAGTCAAATAAAATCTACAAAACAGTTGGAGAAAACTTTCAAGTGCTTTTATTCCAGCGTATAATCTGGCCAAAGAGCAGCGTCTGAACTTCGGCGACGACATCCCCGGCGCTCTGCGGATCGCCAAGAAGAAGCGCTGGAACAACATGGAGGAGCGGCGGATCAGCCAGGAGAGCGAGCTGCACGCCTACCTCACCGGGCTCATCGGCGCCGAAAAAAAGAGGCAGGTGGACGTTCTGTCGGGAGACTTTTAGCTCCTCCTCCCCGGCTTCTTCCGGGATCCTGAAAGCGTGTCCGTTGTGGTCTGATCCTCAGAGAGCTGGACGGCTGCCGACAGAAACGGGACGACGAGTCGGACGACGGCAGAATTCAACACGGCCTCAACGAGATCCACACGAAACACGTAGGTTTCCGTCACCAGCCCGTGGAGGAAGCTTTTCTCGTATGTTTGAGCTCTTTTTCTTACAGATTTAATTTCACATTTTGTAAACCCTCTGAATACTCCGGTTTGTAATTCCCAACCTGAACCGTCAGACTCGACCCGACCACGTCGGTTCAGCCTCAGATTGTTGAATTATTGGAGAGGGTTGGGATGTGCGCTGCGGGGGATCAGTGAACTGTGCGGGAGGGCGAGGCCTCTTCCAGAGCTGTGGGTCTGATGTTTTTTCAGAAATTACACACAAGGTTGATGAAAAAAGAACTGGATTAAAACTGGTTTTAACACCTGTTTTAAGACTAATTTTAAGACTGGTTTTAAGATGTAAACTTCAGCGGTTGTCAGAAAGGCAAATATTTGGGACCGTGAAGACTGTAAACAGTAATTAATGTAGTTACATTTAACATAAACCGTTTTTCTGACTGAAATATGTTCTGATTGTTCTTCTTCGGTGGTTCTAATACGTTCTGGGTTCCACCTTCAACCTGTTTTATATCTGATTATTTGTCATGGAAAAAAGCTGAATCTCTCCACAGGACAAGTATCTGTCGGACATGGAGGAGCTGTTCTGTCAGGTGGACGAGAAGAGGAAGGTGAGTGTCTTCGTCCAGAAATCATCTTCCAGAGGGTTTAACAACAGAAGTCCGACCGTGTGCGTTGTGCGCCTGACAGAAGCGGGAGATCCCGGACTTCCTGTGTGGAAAGATCAGCTTTGAGTTGATGAGAGAGCCGTGCATCACGCCGAGCGGAGTCACCTACGACCGCAAAGACGTCGAGGAGCATCTGCAGGTACAAACATTTATACACGTTAACACACGTTTATACACGTTAACACACGTTTGTACACGTTTATACACGTTAACACACGTTTGTACACGTTTATACACGTTAACACACGTTTGTACACGTTTATACACGTTAACACACGTTTGTACACGTTTATACACGTTAACACACGTTTATACACGTTTATACACGTTAACACACGTTTATACACGTTAACACACGTTTGTACACGTTTATACACGTTAACACATTTATACACGTTAACACATTTATACACGTTTATACACGTTAACATGTTTATACACGTTAACACACGTTTATACACATTTATACACGTTAACACGTTTATACACGTTAACACGTTTATACACGTTAACACATTTATACACGTTAACACATTTATACACGTTTATACACGTTAACATGTTTATACACGTTAACACACGTTTATACACGTTAACACGTTTATACACGTTTATACACGTTTATACACGTTAACACGTTTATACACGTTAACACACGTTTATACACGTTAACACGTTTATACACGTTAACACACGTTTGTACACGTTTATACACGTTAACACACGTTTGTACACGTTTATACATGTTAACACACGTTTATACACGTTAACACACGTTTGTACACGTTTATACATGTTAACACACGTTTGTACACGTTTATACACGTTAACACACGTTTATACACGTTAACACACGTTTGTACACGTTTATACACGTTAACACACGTTTGTACACGTTTATACACGTTAACACATTTATACACGTTAACACGTTTATACACGTTTATACACGTTAACACGTTTATACACGTTAACACATTTATACACGTTTATACACGTTAACACACGTTTATACACATTTATACACGTTAACACGTTTATACACGTTAACACATTTATACACGTTAACACATTTATACACGTTTATACACGTTAACATGTTTATACACGTTAACACACGTTTATACACGTTAACACACGTTTGTACACGTTTATACACGTTAACACACGTTTATACACGTTAACACACGTTTATACACGTTAACACACGTTTGTACACGTTTATACACGTTAACACATTTATACACGTTAACACATTTATACACGTTTATACACGTTAACACACGTTTATACACATTTATACACGTTAACACGTTTATACACGTTAACACATTTATACACGTTAACACATTTATACACGTTAACATGTTTATACACGTTAACACACGTTTATACACGTTAACACGTTTATACACGTTTATACACGTTAACACGTTTATACACGTTAACACGTTTATACACGTTAACACACGTTTATACACGTTAACACGTTTATACACGTTAACACACGTTTGTACACGTTTATACACGTTAACACACGTTTGTACACGTTTATACATGTTAACACACGTTTATACACGTTAACACACGTTTGTACACGTTTATACATGTTAACACACGTTTGTACACGTTTATACACGTTAACACACGTTTATACACGTTAACACACGTTTGTACACGTTTATACACGTTAACACACGTTTGTACACGTTTATACACGTTAACACATTTATACACGTTAACACGTTTATACACGTTTATACACGTTAACACGTTTATACACGTTAACACACGTTTATACACGTTAACACACGTTTATACACGTTAACACATGTTTATACACATTTATACACGTTAACACGTTTATACATGTTAACACACGTTTATACACGTTAACACACGTTTATACACATTTATACATGTTAACACGTTTATACACGTTAACACGTTTATACACGTTTACACACGTTAACACGTTTATACACGTTAACACGTTTATACACGTTAACACGTTTATACACGTTAACACACGTTTATACACATTTATACACGTTAACACGTTTATACATGTTAACACACGTTTATACACGTTAACACATGTTTATACACATTTATACATGTTAACACGTTTATACACGTTAACACGTTTACACACGTTAACACACATTAACATGTTAACACATGTTAACACGTTTATACACGTTAACACGTTTATACACGTTAACACACGTCTAGACATCTTTTCAGTGAAAAACTCCTGAATTTTTTATGTAAAAACAGAAACACACCTTGACATAAAAAAAACATTTAAAGATGAAAGTAAATAATTTTAAATTAAAAGATGTAATCGAAAATAAACTAATTTAAAAATAAAGTAAACAATAATCTAAAAGAGATGACTTAAAATAAACCAAAACAAATAAATCAACATCAGAAAATACAAAACTAACATTTTAAATAAATAATAAAAACTAAATATTAAAATAGAAATATAAGTATTTGTATGTATTTTTATTTTATATCTTACTTTATTTTGTTTTTGTTTTTTTTGGGGGGGGGGGGCATCTGAAGACCTTTTCTTGGACTGTGTGAAATTATAACGAACATATTTTACTCTTTTCCGTCATTGTGGAGACAAAACAATCACTGGAAGAAAAATCAAACCATCAGTCCGTCAGGTGTTCGGTTCTTCTCACAGCTCGTTAATCTGTTGGTCCTCTCAGTGCTTCACTGAATCAAAGTTTAAATCGCAAGTTTCCACAAATCGACAACCTTCCAGAAAATGTTGTTGTTCCCTCGCAGAGAGTCGGCCATTTTGACCCGGTGACGCGCACCCCGCTGACCCAGGACCAGCTGATCCCCAACCTGGCCATGAAGGAGGTGATCGACACATTTATTTTGGAGAACGGATGGGTGGAGGACTACTGAAGGAGGCCGATCGATGATCAATACGAGTCAGTGTGTTCAGTCACGTGTGATCCTCATGTAGTTTCTGGTTCCTTCCGTCAAACACGCGTCCGCTGCGGTCCGTCACAGACTGATCAGCTGATCCATTAAAAGCAACAAAAGTATTGATTATGAGTTCATGTAATAATCCTGCTGCTCTGCTGACTACAATCACAGGCTGTGAAACATCCAGAGTTTCAGATGTAAATAGATGTAAATGTCGTGTTTGCTGGCAAACAGAAAGAGAAAAGTGAAGTTTTGCGTATTGATCCCGTTTTCAGACGGTTTTTTTCTGACGGAGGTTTTATTTGTGGCTGTGGGTTTCCAGATGTTCTGCAGCCAGATGTGCCCATTTATCAGACGCCTTTACATCAGCCGCTGCTCCAGCATGTGTTGATTGAGTGTTTCCGTTTAAATGTGACAGCTTTGAGATCAAACGTCAGATTTTTTTTCTGCGTCTGTAAAGAACTTGATTGATTTCTCTGATCAGGTGAGAAGACTTTTGAGTTCAGCGACCTGCTGATGTTTGAACAATAAAACCTTCTATGTTTTCACATCTGACCTGCGGTGATTTGTGCTCGTCTCATGATTCGCTTCAGCTTCGTCCACTTAGGAGCTGGAACCGAGAAACCCAGAAACCGGGTTCAGAAACGAGCCTCTGGCGGCTCCATAAAACTCGCTGGATCACAAAAAGCTTCGTAACTCATGTCGACTATTGTTCACATTTTATTTTCAAGTACAACTTTTCCCTCAAACACATTTTTCCTGATCTGTGGTTCCTCTAAGCAGGAACTGAAGTCAGCAGAGTTTCTTGCTGCTGCGCTCTCTAAATACACATTAACATCATCATTAATTACAAATATTATTATTATAAATCGAAGGTGACAATCTGCAAAAAAAAAAAAAAAAAAAGGAATCGTTTAAAATCGTGGAATTAAACATGATAATTTTTTTTTTTTTTTTTTTTTTTTTTTTAAACGAGTTCATCGCAGCTCATTGATCCCTGAAAACTCCTTTGAGTTGGTTTTACTTCCCGTCAGCCCGCAACAGAAGAAGAACTGATTTCAAAAGGTATTCATCAAAACAGCCATAGAGGATGAAGCTCAGCCCAGGAAGGTGGAGATGAAGACGCTGGTGTCCAGGTTGAGGGTGGCGTGCCACCAGCGGTCGGGGAAGTACAGCACCTGACGGAGGAATAACGCAGACGGTTAGAAAACTCGACAGGAGCGCTCGTCTTTACTCTCGGGGACTCTCTGTGAACCGTCTCGGTACCTCTCCGGGTCGGATGGTGCACTCCAGCGGGGCCTCCTCCTCCGGCAGGTAGGGGTAGGTCTCCGTCACCCAGGACAGGGTGGTGCGGTTCGGGTGGAAGTGAGGCTCCTGGTCGGGCGGGTAGAGGAACCACCGCTGGGTGATGGACCGGGAAATATTCACAGATGGTAATTTTATTTTGAAAAAGAGTTTATTTAAAAGATTCCTCGGGCGTTACTTTATTGTGAAAGGGTGCAACACTGACACTGACTCTTTTTGTTTGAGCCCCTGTGACGTGGCTCGTTTCTCAGATCGTGTAACCTTGTTTCTATGGTAACTAGTTTACATCTAGTTGTCAATAATATATATATATATATATTTCCATCACATTAATTCAAGAAAGTCAACAATGTAATCCTGCTATTTAAACATCATTTAAAGTGTTCTTGACGTAACACATTCCTGCCAATGTTTCACAATAAAAGCCTTGTTAAGCAAAACAAAGGCTTTAGAAACGCTAAAGGCCTTTTAATTTGAAACAGAAACAGGAAGTGTATTAACATGTAATGCAGTCACTTTAACAGGGCAAACGGGAGCGGATCAAAACAACTGTGAACATTTTATTTCCTAACTTTGTGACTGTCGTGAACAGAACCACCACCCGGACCCGGACCGGAAAATCCCACGAGCCTTTTCTCTTTAGGATTACATCGCTGAGATTTCTGGGACCAATCAGAGGCCAACACTTGTTTTTATTTTACCTTTCTTCCATAGATGACCTCTGAGTAACCGGGACCGTGCCAGTGGAACGGAACTCCTGTTCCCGGACCTGAAGAGGAGGAAGAGGAGGAAGAGGAGGAGGGAAAACATTTACTGACTTTGTATTTCAGGGGAGTTTTTTGGAGCCAGCCCCTAGTGTCCCTCAGTGGTACTGCACGTGAAGGCCACCGTCTGCAGGACGAACACTGACCTGCGATGCCGAAGCTGAACGCTCCGCTGGTGTGCGGCAGGCGGTACGGAGGAGACTCGTACTGCTCGAACAGACTCTGCCACTCCGTGAAGTTGTTGTCGCCGAAGAAATACAGCGTGTCTGTGGAAGACGGAAAACACGTCCAAATATCCACCCGAGCTCAGCAGACCTCATGTCAGTTCAGTTATTATTATATTCCAAATTTTCCATTTCTTTATCTTTAAAAAAAAAAAAAAGAAAATCAACAGTTTACACGATCATTTTAAAATGGCCGCCATTACAGGGATCCACGGTTTCAACTGTTTCCACAATGAAAGTTTTACGTGGTTGTTGTTATGTTAAGTGGTTGTCATGACGTTTTGGGTGGTTGTTGTGATGTTTTGGGTGATTGTTGTTATGTTAGATGGTTGTTGTTGTGTTTTGGGTGGTTGTTGTTATGTTAGATGGTTGTTGTTGTGTTTTGGGTGGTTGTTGTTATGTTTTGGGTGGTTGTTGTGATGTTTTGGGTGGTTGTTGTTATGTTAGGTGGTTGTTGTTGTGTTTTGGGTGGTTGTTGTTATGTTAGGTGGTTGTTGTTGTGTTTTGGGTGGTTGTTGTTATGTTAGGTGGTTGTTGTTGTGTTTTGGGTGGTTGTTGTTATGTTAGGTGGTTGTTGTTGTGTTTTGGGTGGTTGTTGTTATGTTAGGTGGTTGTTGTTGTGTTTTGGGTGGTTGTTGTTATGTTAGATGGTTGTTGTTGTGTTTTGGATGGTTGTTGTTATGTTTTGGGTGGTTGTTGTGATGTTTTGGGTGGTTGTTGTTATGTTAGGTGGTTGTTGTTGTGTTTTGGGTGGTTGTTGTTATGTTAGGTGGTTGTTGTTGTGTTTTGGGTGGTTGTTGTTATGTTAGGTGGTTGTTGTTATGTTTTGGGTGGTTGTTGTTATGCTAGGTGGTTGTTGTTGTGTTTTGGGTGGTTGTTGTTATGTTAGGTGGTTGTTGTTGTGTTTTGGGTGGTTGTTGTTATGTTAGGTGGTTGTTGTTGTGTTTTGGGTGGTTGTTGTTATGTTAGGTGGTTGTTGTTGTGTTTTGGGTGGTTGTTGTTATGTTAGGTGGTTGTTGTGATGTTTTGGGTGGTTGTTGTTATGTTAGGTGGTTGTTGTGATGTTTTGGGTGGTTGTTGTTATGTTAGGTGGTTGTTGTTGTGTTTTGGGTGGTTGTTGTGATGTTTTGGGTGGTTGTTGTTATGTTAGGTGGTTGTTGTTGTGTTTTGGGTGGTTGTTGTGATGTTTTGGGTGGTTGTTGTTATGTTAGGTGGTTGTTGCTGTGTTTTGGGTGGTTGTTGTGATGTTTTGGGTGGTTGTTGTTATGTTAGGTGGTTGTTGCTGTGTTTTGGGTGGTTGTTGTGATGTTTTGGGTGGTTGTTGTTATGTTAGGTGGTTGTTGTTGTGTTTTGGGTGGTTGTTGTTATGTTAGGTGGTTGTTGTTATGTTTTGGGTGGTTGTTGTGATGTTTTGGGTGGTTGTTGTGATGTTTTGGGTGGTTGTTGTTATGTCAGGTGGTTGTTGTTGTGTTTTGGGTGGTTGTTGTGATGTTTTGGGTGGTTGTTGTTATGTTAGGTGGTTGTTGCTGTGTTTTGGGTGGTTGTTGTGATGTTTTGGGTGGTTGTTGTTATGTTAGGTGGTTGTTGTTGTGTTTTGGGTGGTTGTTTTGTCATTTAAAACCCTCAAAGTGTCCCGACGTCTGTTTGGTTGAACTCACCGCTGCCGAGGGCGTCCGCAGACTGAGGCCTCAGGAAGTCGTCCACGTACTCCTGGAAAGGGACGTCCACTGGAACAGAGACATCACAGGGACTCAGGGACATAAGACACTAAGACGTCCCGGTGGAGGCGAGGCGAGGCGTTCGGTTGGTCCTACCTTTCTTGTACGAGTAGGTGTTCGCTGTGCTCAGCCTCACTCTGCGAGAGCCGTACTCTTCCAGTAAACTCGACTTGGAGCAGAGCAGCCGGAATTTCTAAAACAAAAGCCGACACGCCGTTTTAGTCGCGGCTCGTAACTCTGCCGTCTCGTAGTGTCGGGACACTTTCCGGTGTCTTCTCTGTGGACGACGATCAACTTACCGGCGGCAACTCAACGAAAGCTTTCACAATAAAAACCCAACGTTCGAAGCTTCTTGTTCAACCGCCCGTCGGTATTTTCATCTTGCCAGCGGCCGTGTTGATATCGGTCGTGTTTGAATACGTACCGTGTTATCGGTGAGACCTCTGATGATGATCGGTCGGCTGTACGCATATCTACAAATGGAAAATGGTAGTTACGAATAATCGGGATTTGGTATTTATTTACCTTTTTTCTCTTCATTTCATGCCACTATTACATTATAAGTATAATCAGGTTATTAATACACCTGAAGAAGAAGAAGAAGAAGGAGAGTCAAACCTCTAACGCACACAACGTTTACGTACCTTTCGACGAACTCCCGGTGGGAGAGCGAGGCGCCGTGCAGCACGTCGATGTTACAAGGACCTTCGTCCCGTAAGCGGAAGTCCGACGGCCGCGACCTGAACACGGAGACGGACAGGCGCGGTTGTAATAAGACGGATCTTAAAACGTGCGTTGCATATTTACGACAAGAGATATTTGTCGCTGTAAAGTTGCCGGTGCGTGTTTCGGGACATTTCGGATGTTCGTTTGGACGTTTTTTTTGGGGGTGGTTGCCATGGTGATTTGCGGTGTAACGTTAGCTTCACTACTGATATCGAAAATATAATAGTCATATTTGGGTTAAAAAAAAAATAAAAAAAAATTAAAATAATCAAATTTACTCTCCACCTGTTTTTGTTGTTGTTGTTGTTTTTCAGCAACTTTTTTTTAAACGTTTGTTTACTTGGCTTTTTCGCGCCACTGGTCGGCGTACACTTGAAATCCCAGAATGCCTTGCGAAACAATTCACTTAACAAAATTAGTGGGAACCCGAACTTGGCCTTCAGCGTTAAGTATTAGCAACCTGTTATTATGACTTGTAATCATAATGTATTTAATACGGGTCAGTATTAAAAGGTAATGAATACATTAGTGAATAATTTAAAATTATATTTTTTTAAGTTAAACTCGCTCTTTATCGAGACATGTTAAATTGGTAGATTTTTAAGTGGACTTTGGTGTGAGGCTCAGTCACCGTCGCTGCTGCTGAAGAAGACTTGAACTCTGCCGGTGGTTTAATTAGTTAAAGGGGAGGTTCGGGAAATGTAAACAGAAAACGTAGCACGTGAAATAACGTTAAAACGGGTTGACCCGGTTTAAACTCACCAGCCTCCTCCGTCCTCATCCGACTGCTGGGCCTTCAGGCCGGCGATGAGGAGACAAATCGCCGCTAACTGAGCAGCCGTTTGTTCCATTCAGCAACGAGTCAGCCGCGAAGTTTATCTCATCGGAAAATAGGTTTTAGTTTAATATTCAACAGAATCACCGAACATCAACTGCCTCACCCGCTTCCTGCCGGAGAGCCAATCAGGGAACACCACACTTCATCCTACCGGTGCTGCGTTCACGGTACACTGGGACTATGGACTCTCAGCAGCTTCTGTTCAGGTGCTGCATTATTCTGTCGGAGTTCAAGGACACAAATATTCAGAAAGTGTTCCTTCACCTCAGATAAAAGTTTAGAGGAGCTGCTGTCATAAAATAACAACTTTGGTTACTTTAAATAATCTTAAACCAACTAAAAAAAATAATCAACTCTTTGGGAGAAATAAGCCTCAATCTGATCTGGCTGAGGTTAAACAGGAAGTACCTGGCCGAAGAGCGCATTCATGTGGTGATGCAGCAGAAAGTGAAGCCCTTATGTAACCTGCGTTTGTCTCTTCTCACACTTTGTAACACTTTTATTTCCTCCCAGAAAACAGACAAACAAAACTTTAAATTTCACTGTGAAGTGTTAAGAAAATAGGATTTATTTTACAGCCAGGAGGTCAGAAATACAGGTCATTTTCTGTGATTCACTTATATTCAGATACAAAACGAACAGCAGCAGGTATAAAATGCAATGCAGTGAAAGGTGTTTCTAATATCTGACGACCCCTGATACTGTAGTTATGTAAATATTAATTATTATTTAATTTCGTTGTGTTTACTGTGATTAAACAGTTACAGGTGCTCAGTTCACACATATAAGACATTAAAAGTAATCAATCAAAAACAGATTAAAGAGGTAATTAGGTTCATTAAAAGTCAAGTTTTTTTCACTTTGTTGCATCACATGTTCAAGTTGCTAAACTTCAAAAAATTCACCATACCTACAAACGTTTCATAAACACAAACAAACAAAAAAAATCCTTCCTGAGATTCTTCAAAAGTCATTTGATTAATTTCAGGGGCTTTGATCGACGCTGTGTACGGAGTCTGGAGAAACCAAAATAATTTTTAGATATATAATAAATTCATATTATTAATAGGAGCTTTTATACATTTCTTAAACTTACATAATGAAAACAAAAAACAAAAAAACGGATCGTTAAATTCATAAATCAATACGTCTATTTCCTTATTCTGTGTTTAAATTGGTATTAATAATTTAATTTTATAATAGAATTGTAAATGTCCTTTAAAAAGGCTTTTAAATACAATTACAGTTTCAGCCTCAAATATTCCACCTCACAATGATTAATGTTAGGACTTATTGATGTTTTTTACTTTTGTCATTATTGCATCTATTTTATTTTTTTAAATTTGGAGCGTTGAAATGTTTTATTTCTGTTTCACTTACGCACACCATTTACAAAATTCTAAAAAGCTATAACATGCTAATTAATTAGTGTTTTAGATGACCCACCTCTTTAATTTATTATACACATGGTTAAATTAATTAATTTGTGAAATTTTAAAAATAAATTTAGCATTTTTAAAATTGAATTGTTAATTTCTCATTTACAGTCAGAATAAGGAAACAGTTATCAAATCTTAATTACCTTTAAATTAGTTTTTGTTTTGTTTTTTGGTACAATTGTAATTAAGTGGTATAAAAGGCTATGAGTATTAAAGTGGTGCACGGCTGGCTCGATAATTATGTAATATTTCACCTTCACAGTAAATGCACATGGTCAACACTTAAAAGTGAAAATTCTGCTCATGACACGAAATGATTTCGCCTGTTTCTAAATGCACTTTAGTTTATTTTAGTAGTTTCACTTATTAAAAAAAAATCTATCATTTTATGGTTTTCTTCTATATGTTTCATATGATGATAAACTGAAACTCCTTCAGTTGATGATGAGAAATTAATCAGCAGATGAATCAATAATGAAAAAAGTTTTCTTTCTTTTTTTTTTTTCTTTTAAGTGCAAATGTATTAATAATAGTTCCGGTCCAGATCGACGTCTTCTATCTCATAAAATTAGTAAAACACAAGAAAAATTAACTGTAAACAAGTCTAAATATTCGTTAATTTTTGCTTGTTTTACGAGTCACATCGACCTTCGACTCCAACCTTTGGCTTCCTACGAGAGGATAAAGAGGGAGAAGAGGACCGGCAGGACGGACAGCATCAGAGGGACCGAGAGGGACATGACGTGAGCCGATCCGTTGAAGGGCAGGAAGCCTGGCTGGTTTCTGGAGATCTGGCTGTTGATCCAGTCCGAGTACTCTGACACTCGGGCGTACACTCCGGGGAAGTTGGGCAAAGCACAGCCCCTTCCGAAGCTCACCACTCCGGCCTGGATCCATGTGGAGTTGTGGTTGCACACCAACGGGCCGCCCGAGTCCCCCTGAACACATCACAGAGAAAACGTGTTCACAACACTGGAAACCGATGTCAGTCGGCAGCAGAAGAAGGATGGAGCACCGGTGGAAATACGATTGCAATCAAACTGCTCCAAGCCGCAGGGTTTTGTTTTTCCTTTGACTATTATCCACAACGGAGAACAAACCATCGAAACATTTTAAATAACACGGGAATCTATACGCTGGTGTCGACCTCGTCCCTTTGTCTCCCCTGTTTGTGATTTTCAAGGCGCTGCCGGGTAGAGGAGAACGTCTGGTTTGGGGTTCTCAGGACGTCTGCTGTTTACAGATGATGTGGTTCTGTTGGAGTCATTAGACCTTCGTCGTGTTCTGGGGCGGTTCGCTGCCGAGCGTCGGCACCTTCAAGTCTGAGGTCACGTTCGTCTGCCGGAAAGCGGTGGATTGTTTCCTTCTGGTTGTGACGGAGTTCCTGCAAAACCTTCGATGGACCAGTCGATCCACCATCCGATCCTCACGTAGTCGAGCTTTGGGTCATGACTGTAGGAATGAAATTGCAGATACATGCAGCTGAAATGAGTTTCCTCTGCGGGGCAGCCGGGCTCAGCCCGACAGAGTCAGCTCAGACCTCCTGAGATCAGGGATCTGGGTTTTGACTGTTATTCGACTGGTTTCTGGCCCAATTTTAAGACAAGTTTAAGACTTGATCAGGAGCATCTTCTGTCTGGTTTAGTTCAAGTTTCAGTTCAGGTTTCAGACTTAGTTTCAGGACTAGTTTGGGGCTGTTCTTAGACCGGTTTCTGGCTTGGTTTTGGAGCTGATTTTGGGACTAGTTTAAGACTTGATAGGGACTGTTTTTAGGACCTGGTTTCTAACTGTCTCCGATATCCGGAGGGAGCTCCGAGTAAAGCTGCTGGTCCTTCAATGGAGGTGGTTCAAGCATCTGATCAGGATTGTCTTGGACTCCTTCCTGGACTCCTTCCGCTGGAGTTTTTTCCGTCCAGCTGGTAGAAGACCCCTGCAGTGGACCCAGAACACACTGGAGGGATTAAAGATCTCATCTGGTCTGGCAACGCCTCGGGTTCCTCCAGGAGGAGCTGGAATATGTCGCTGGTCAGAGAGAGGTCTGGACTAACCTGATCCACCTGGTGCTACCAAGACCCAACCCGTCTGGTTTGAACTTAGCGGGACCGTCATCAGTTTTTCAGCAGGACAATGAACCAGAACACCTCTAGGGTTCATCAGGTGTGTCCAAACCTTTGACCGGTGCCGTACGTCATGACTGTGATCGTGGACATGTGTTGGTGGTTGGATGAACTCCAAACTCACCTGGCAGGAGTCTTTTCCTCCCTCGGACAGACCGGCGCAGATCATGTTGCTTGTGATTACATCGTAGGCATTACTACACTGAGTGTTGGACACGATGGGAATGTCCACTTCCTGCAGCGTCTGAGGGAAAGGAAGGGGAACTGGAAAACAAAAGAGATGTTTACAGACCTGAAGGTGAGAGGAAAAGGTTGCACCCGCATGAGATTAGACAGATATCATCAACATGGAAAACCAACAGTGACTCGTCCCTCAGTCACCGCGAACATTAACGGAACTACCGCTGCTCACCGCTGGTCCGGATGGTTCCCCAGCCGGTGACCCAGCAGGTTATCCCGGCCTCGAAGACGCTACCGCTCGCCGCCAGACACACGGGCCTGATGTAGTTGTTGAATTCGACAGGGGAGGAGAGCTGCAGCAGTGACATGTCGTTGTCGTTGGTATTCGTGTCGTAGTTGGGATTGTTGATGATCCGGGACACCGTCCGTCTCACCCTGTTGGGATCCACGCCTTGCAGGCTGTCACGCCCGAGCTCGACGACCAAACCAGACATGCTGCTTCTGCAAAAACCAAAACATGTTTTAAATGATGACTGTTACTAATGTTGAATAAAAGGTCTGTGATTCGAGAGAAAGAATCCAAACCGATATCACACCAAAGCGTCCGTTACAAACTCTGGATGATCCCGTGTCGTCACGTTTTAGCTCCTCTAGGCGTGAATAGTAAGGTGCCCGAGGGTTAGGCACCAAAAGCCACATGGTTAGGGTAAGTAAATTAACGCAGGTTAAGTACTTTACGTTATATATGTAACTTAACTACTTTATTTAAAAGAAATCCCTCTCGACTAATTAGCTTTTTCTATGTTTAGGCACCAAAAACGACTCATTAAATTTAGGAACAGATCGTAGTTTGTAACGTTGTGTTTGTCGCGTAAGTTAAATACGTTACTAACTTTCTTCCGTTACGTAAAATAAACTAATTTTGATCGGGGTTTAGGTTAGTATAAGGATTTCTATGTAAGTAACGTTACAAACATTGTGTAAGGTGTTTACGTCATGTTATGTACATAAATTATGTTTCTTACTTAAAAGAAATTATGTTTAGGCCCCAAAAACTACTTAGTTGGGGTTGAGAACAGATCGTGGTTTGGGTTGGAATAAGAAAAAAATACGTGGTTAGGGTAAGCAACTAAGTCAGTTAATTAGTATAAGTTAAGTGCGTCAGGTTATTCATGTAACTTACCTACTATATTTTTTAAAAATCCGAGTTGACTTTTTGCTTCTTTTTTATTTTATTTTTTTGTGTTTGGGTACCAAAAGCAACGTAGTTAGATTTAGGAACAAATTGTGATTTGAGTTAAATTTGGTTATTTGTAGGAACTAAAACTACCTGGTTAGGGTTGGGAACAGATCGTGGGTTAGGTTAGAATAAGGAATTTTTATGTTAGTGGTTATGTTTATGTACTGAAAATTTCAGTTATATATATATAACATACTTCCATTACTTTAAAAAGATCCACTTTGACTTGTACTTGTTTTGTTTTTTTACATTTATGCACTAAAAACTACTCAGTTGGATTTACGAACAGATCGCAGTTTGAGTTGGACAAAGAAATTTTCAGTTAGTTACTTAACATAAGTTTAATACGTTGTGTTATGTACGTAACTTTCTTCCGTTACTTTTTGCTTTCACTCGGACTCGAACGCGTGTCGTCTGGTTCTTCAACCCTGGTTGGACGTACGTGTCCTTTTCACGCCACGTTGAGGCGAAACGTGACACTGACACGGTATCGTGTATGTTACGCTTCGGCTCGATGCCGGGCTGCAGGAAGTTCACTCACTCGGGAAAACAGTGAGCCGCCGTCAGGATCCACTCGTTGTTGATCAGGGAGCCGCCGCAGAAATGGAAGTCATTCCGTTGCAGACTGACCTGCCAGGGCCACGTCCCCGGCGCAGCATCTACACCTCCTACGATCTTGGTGTTGAGGGGAGCCCTGCCACAAACTGAAGGTAAACAGATCCGTAAATGATTCTGTTTCTGTTGGCTACCTGGGTCATCAACGAGCGGCCATCTTTGTTTCAATTTCGAAACAGAGATACAACGAGCCAAACATGCCAACTGGAGCTCGGTTTGTGCTTTTCATCAAAGATCTTGGTAAAAGGTGAATAAATTACGATTATCCGAGACAAGTTATTCCACAACATCCACCTCGCCCGTCGGCGTTAGTGTTGCCTTGTTAGCATGCTGCATGAGGCACAGACAGATGTTTGTCAGCTGTTCTGTCATGAAGTGTTGGACGTGTGTGGAAGGCGTTAGGTTCATCCTGAGGGGAACATGAACACTTTGGAACTGCTGACTTCTCTCCTGTGTGTGTTTTGTATGAAATGAAATTATTAAACTCACCGTCCGATTGTCCGTCGCTTCCTGTTGGGGACACACAAAAAGAAACAAAGGGGTATTCATCGGCATATTTACATTTCAGAGAACTGAATTAACCGGTTTGTCAGTTCCTTGATGTGATTTAGTTGTTTTCTTTTGGTCACGGAGCGTTTCGGGGGTGAGGCCGGTATTCGTGGCATGCAGGCTGAACAGAGAAATAACCTGTTTGTCCTTTTTCATCTGTTTACAGGGAATTAAGTGACTTGGAGGAAAGGTCAACAGAAGAAACATGTGATGAAGTCATGAAAGGCTGTTGAAGATTGATCCCTTCAGGTGTTGGCTAATGTCACGTGTTTTCATGGTCAGGTCACCTCATTGTTGATGGATTGTTTTCTTTGAATGACGCAGAAAGACTAGTAGTATGTAAATGATGTCATCATTACATTTCAGAGGGAAACATTACTTAAATATTTAATATTACTTTTACGTCATTATACGAAGGTTTAACATTTAAAAAAAAAAATCATCTCATAGAACACAATGATAAACATTAAACTGGTGGTTCTCGCCCTTGTCGTCATGTGACATATCAGCAAAAAAAATCCAGCTCGATTTGCATCAAAGTTTTGGTAAACAAAGCAGGAGAAGAAGAGGACACCTCTGGAGGGTTTAGTTTAAAAGAGCGCCAGCGCTCAAACAGTGCCGACTGGAATCAAACCAAAGTCTGTTATACACCCGTCAGTCCACTAGAGGGCCCCGTGGCAGCGTCACGGTTTGCTGCGTCTCCGCATGAACAGGAAGGACACAATCAGTTGGACTCTGAGTCACTTAGGGTCCAACTGGCTCTTCTGGATTTTTAGACATCAGTCTCATCATCAGCTGATCAATGACACGCTCCTCCGATCCATTAAAGATAGTTTCCACTGTTAATCTGATGTTAAAATGTTTCTGTCTTTAAACACACACAAAACAATCAGAAAGTTTTCTTTACTTTCAGATTTATTGATTAAATATTCCTCGAGACGCCACTAAAAGACACTTGACGACAGACTTCCTGCTGAGAGCTCAGTTTCGGGTCAGAAACTTTTTCCTGTCCAGTCCCTGGAGATTTATACTCCCTGAACTCAGCACCAGTGGGGCCTTCAGGGGTCCATGTTTGACCCCCAACAGACAGTTAATGAGCTCGTCGTTGGGAGCTAAATGTTCTGATTCATTCACTCCACTCTCTCCTCTCTGCTGCAGCCGGTTAGCTTAACGTAGACATTTATTTAAAGACATTTACCACATCTGTAAATGATTAAAGCTCATATATAGGGGCCTGATTAATAATTTACAGCTGTTACAGTTATCTTGTGCTCTCGTTTAAAAAAGAACCCCAGAATAAGCAGGAAATCAGTGGTTATCTAGCGTGATCGTAACTGTCAACAGCCCGAGAGCCAAACTGGCTTGTTGGGATTCTCATGTTCAGACATGAAGGAAACCACATTTTACTGTCTGTCTTTCACCATTTTGTGTCAGAAAATACACACAAAAACACACACACACACACTCTATGACTTCTCTCCATTCGACAAGTCAGGTTTCTTTAGTTATTCAAAAAACTGAACAGATAATGAGCTCCGATTTTGAAGAGAGTCTGACACTCACCTGTGAGCGTTAAAGCCAACAGAACGAATCCACAAACAAACAGCTTCGCGTCCATGGTGCGTTTGTTGGAAACGAGTCTTCGGTCTGACCACTGAAGCAATGTGACGAAGGTGTGTCAGTCTACATCTATACCTGCCTTCCTGTCACACCTGCCTTCCTGTCACACCGGCTGTGCTCATAAAAAGACATGACTTTCAAATTCAACATAACACATCTGTAAATTTTTAAAACTCATATATATGAGCCTGATCAATAATTTCTGACCACATTAATTATAATTAGCCTATACAACCTGAGGGTGTTGAGAAGACCTTTAAATATATTTATCTATGTATAAATGTCGGATTAAATGCCACTCCCTCCAGAAAACCACCTTCCAGCGACAGTCCATGAGAAAAACTCTCGTTTTAAGATTTTTCTGGACTTCTGGTTAATGTACAATAGTCTTAAAAACATCTTACTAATGTGGATTCATCATAACACCGTTGTCTGATGTCTGTTTTTCTTGGTTGTTTAAATATATATATATATATATAAAAAACAACTTTGCACTATTGTTTAGTTAGGTTTAATTTAATTATTCTATTCTATTTTATTCTATTTTTTTGTATATACTGTGCATGTTTATATTTAATATTTTTTTACTGTTATTTTATTTCTTTCCTGTATCTATAAATGCTGCTGTAGCGAAAAGATTTCCCCTTGGGGATTAATAAAATATCTATCTATCCATCTATCTATCTTCAGGTCTTCTCAAAACTTCTGCATTAAAAACATATTGTTACTTAAATTGTTTGTTTGTACTTTTATGTGGATTACTGGGAAGATCAGGTGTTTCGGTTGATTTTTGTATGAATGAGTTCGACTTCCAGGTTCTCGCGGCGACCAGAAGCCGGTCGAAACTTCTCTGGAGGTGACGTCATCACGCCCGGCGCGGCGCTGAGCTCTGTGATTGGATGAGAAAAGTCAAGCGGAAAGATCTAGAACTAACGCGAAGGGAGCGAGAAGAGTATAAATGAACAGTAACGGCGGAGTCACCGGCATCGAGACGAGGAGAACACGACCGAGAGACGGGACGGGACGGGACGGGAACTTCCTCACTTCCTCACTTCTCTTCTAATCAACTCATCTTCTGTCAGCGAGAGTAAGTACGATACTATTTAGATTTTAATTTCAGTTTTTATTTTACTTATCGTTTGTGCGGCAAATTATTTGTTGCTATGAACTGACGTGACTGCTCAAACAGCCGTTGGAGCGTTTAACCAAACTCCCTTGGAAAAACAGTTAATTTTAGAGTCCGCTGGACGTCGGATTAATCCCTCTGTTTTCTCCTACGGTTTGAATTAAAACTCTTCGTTTTAAATGTGGACTGTGTCTTAAATATTATAGCTTTGATTTAATATGGTGACCAAATATGGTGCTAATGACAGGAATAACTTTGTAAATATTTGGTCAAATGTACGGAACAAACGTTCCACCAAACTTCATCTTAAAAACCAGCGTTTTTAAGATGACTTGGTTGATGGATGAATTTACTCTTCTGTGAAACTAAATTTAAGTATTTATACAAAATCATTAGCATTTTATGGAAATTTTGGCATTGAAAAATGTACTGGTTAGGAGACAATAAAAAAGTTATTAGAAGTGATACAGACAGATTTTGTGCAGTAGGAGATTAACCTCAGTATTTAAACGCAATTCCAGATTTCATTTTCTGTTTAAAAAAAATTCTACTTGAATAAGTTGTAACCTTTTTGTATTTACTTTTCTAATTTCCACCTTCTCTCTATGTTTAGGACACAAACTGTAAACAACCAAGATGTCTGCAGCAAAAGGCGTAGCGATTGGTATCGACCTGGGCACCACCTACTCCTGCGTCGGGGTTTTCCAGCACGGGAAAGCAGAAATCATCGCCAACGATCAGGGCAACAGGACCACCCCCAGCTACGTGGCCTTCACCGACACCGAGAGGCTCATCGGGGACGCGGCCAAGAACCAGGTGGCTCTGAACCCCTGCAACACGGTGTTTGACGCCAAGAGACTGATTGGGAGGAAGTTTGATGACGCGGTGGTGCAGGCCGACATGAAGCACTGGCCCTTCAAGGTGATTTCAGACGGAGGGAAGCCCAGAATCCAAGTGCTCTACAAAGGGGAGGAGAAAGCCTTCTACCCGGAGGAGGTTTCCTCCATGGTCCTGGTGAAGATGAGGGAGATCGCAGAGGCCTACCTCGGCCAAAAGGTGTCCAACGCAGTCATCACAGTCCCGGCGTACTTCAACGACTCCCAGCGACAGGCGACCAAAGACGCAGGCGTCATCGCAGGACTCAACGTCCTGAGGATCATCAACGAGCCGACGGCGGCCGCCATCGCGTACGGTCTGGACAGAAGCAAGTCGGGAGAGAGGAATGTCCTGATCTTTGACCTGGGGGGGGGCACCTTCGACGTGTCCGTCCTCACCATCGAAGACGGCATCTTCGAGGTGAAGGCCACGGCCGGAGACACTCACCTGGGCGGAGAGGACTTTGACAACCGCCTGGTCAACCACTTTGTGGAGGAGTTCAAGAGGAAACACAAGAAGGACATCAGCCAGAACAAGAGAGCCCTGAGGAGGCTGCGCACCGCTTGCGAGAGGTCCAAGAGGACACTGTCCTCCAGCTCCCAGGCCAGCATCGAGATCGACTCTCTGTTCGAGGGCACCGACTTCTACACCTCCATCACCAGGGCTCGCTTCGAGGAGCTGTGCTCCGACCTGTTCAGGGGGACATTGGAGCCAGTGGAGAAGGCCCTGAGGGACGCCAAGATGGACAAGGCCAAGATCCACGACGTCGTCCTGGTGGGAGGCTCCACCCGAATCCCCAAAGTCCAGAAGCTCCTGCAGGACTTCTTCAACGGCCGTGAGCTGAACAAGAGCATCAATCCGGACGAGGCGGTGGCGTATGGCGCCGCCGTCCAGGCCGCCATCCTTTCAGGCGACACCTCAGGCAACGTCCAGGACCTGCTGCTCCTGGACGTGGCGCCTCTGTCCCTGGGCATCGAGACGGCCGGAGGAGTCATGACGTCCCTGATCAAACGCAACACCACCATCCCCACCAAACAGACGCAGGTCTTCAGCACCTTCTCTGACAACCAGCCCGGGGTCCTGATCCAGGTCTACGAAGGGGAGAGAGCCATGACCAAGGACAACAACCTGCTGGGCCGCTTTGAGCTGACGGGACTCCCGCCGGCTCCACGGGGGGTCCCGCAGATCGATGTCACCTTCGACATTGACGCCAACGGCATCCTGAACGTGTCCGCGGTGGACAAAAGCACCGGCAAAGAGAACAAGATCACCATCACCAACGACAAGGGCCGGCTGAGCAAGGAGGACATCGAGAGGATGGTGCAGGACGCCGAGAAATACAAAGCCGAGGATGACCTTCAGAGGGACACCATCTCTGCCAAGAACTCGCTGGAGTCCTACGCCTTCAACGTGAAGAGCAGCCTGCAGGACGAGACGCTGAAGGGCCGAATCGGCGAGGAGGAGCGCAAGAAGCTGACGGAGGCGTGCGAGGAGACCATCGCCTGGCTGGAGAACAACCAGATGGCCGAGAGAGACGAGTACCAGCACAAGCAGAAGGAGCTGGAGAAGCTGTGCAGCCCCGTCATCAGCAGCTTGTATCAGGGAGGGAGGCCCGCAGGCAGCTGCAGGGAGCAGGCAGGAGGCGGCTCCCAGGGGCCCACTGTGGAGGAGGTGGACTGAAGGACTGTTTTAATATTTAATATACAGTTTTAATATTCAACGGTTACTGGTGAACTTCACATCTGTTTATGACGTATAAATTAAAAAAATGACTTCTGCTCATCTTCAGGTTTTCTGTTGTTGCACTTTGCAATAAATACTGGTGGTAAACAAATCGTTGTGTTTGAGTTTTAATACGGAGCTTAATGTCAGTGATATGAGTTGTTATTAGAAGTAAATCCAGAACATCTGGACTCATTCATGTGAGACTGGATGTGTTTTGAACAAGACGCAGAGCCACCACTAGATGTCACAAGTGAACTGCTTTCAGACGCTTTATGTGGAACTATAGGCCGTCAAACATCAGACATCACTGCATTTTCCAGATTTATTTTTTTATTTATTTTTTTATAAAATGTCTTCCCAGTGATTTTTAATCGTTAATAACATCTAATTAATCTGCCCCTGCAGACGGTTGCATTGAATTTACTGTGACAAATAAAACCTAAAGGTTCAGGAAAATGTGCCACAGAGTCGAAGCAGATGAAGAAACCAGACATGAAATTTCATATTATATTCATATATTCTGACGTCTCTGCAGTGGTGGAGGAAGTATTCGGATACTTTAACCAATACTAATGTTCTGCAGTGAAAGTATTAAAAAATAATCAAGTATATAATTATCTAAAGTAAAAGTACTTCATACAAAGAAATGGCTCCTCAGATCATGAGATTATTCTAATTATTATTATTTATCATGCATAAAACCAGCAAACCAGGACTTTTACTTTGATATTGTAACTATATTTTACTACTAATACTTTTGTACTTTTCCTGATGAAGGAATTTAATGTAGGACTTTTTTTTTTTTTTTTTTACTTTGCTGTGTTGGTATTTTTTATACTTCTTCCACCACACCAATCTAAATTAACCTTTTTAGAATCGAATTTATAGGTTCACTGTTCAACAAACAAACAAACAAAAATATTAAGTGGATTTTTGTCAGACAAAATTGTGCATCTGATTTGGTGAACGCTGAATATTCTCCCTGTTGACAGTAAATGTGTGTTCCTCGTTCAGAAAACCGTCCAACAGCGATGCGGTCTTGTAGAAATAATCATCAAATGAAGCCTTCGAGCGTTTTGCACCAGATTATTAATATTATGTAGGTCGGGTTTATTTATACCCTTTTATTTGTGAAAATGGAAACCTCACCGGAAATAGAACCCGTCGGTTTCCGGCCACCGCTTTGAGTCCCGCCCCAGCAAGTCTGTGCCATCTTGTATTTAGCAAGAACAAAAAAAAAAAAAAAAAAAAGGGAAAAAAAAAAAAAAAAAAAAAAAAAAAAAACCGGAGGAAGAAACACGTCCGGCCCGGAGGATGGGGCGCAGGTGTTAGGACGAGTTAAAGAGAGTGTTTGTGTGAGAAAGGCTCGGTGCACCGGGACAGTATGTTCGGAGGAGCAGCACCGCGGAGAACCGACAGCCACACCCCGCGGGACAGCTAACGGTAACGTTAGCCTGCGAAGCTATCGAGGCTAAGCTAGCCAATTAGCTGCGGCTCGTAAACCCAGTAACGGAAAGAGAGCGGCGGCGGCGGCGAGCTCCACGGTCCTGTCCCGAGCCCGCGGAACCGGCAGCTGTTGTCTGGAAGAAAAGAAAAAAAACAACCTTTAATTTAGGGTTCCGCGTCGTTCTGAAACCGGGAGGGACTTCGGTGGAAATGGGCCGAGCGTCGTGCTGATCGTCCGCCGGGAAGAAACCCGGGCTATGAGGAGCGAGGCTCGCTGCTAAGCTCGGCTGCTAACGGTTGTTTTTCGGTCCAGAGCGGAACCACAAGAAGCCGCGGTGAGTGGAGCTCCTCTCTCCGGGGCCGGCCTGCCTCTTTACCGGGGAGCGGCACCCTAGCTGCCCCCCAAATCCCCTATAAAAAAAAAAAAAAAAAAAAAAAAAAAAAAAAGGGGGTTCAAACGTGGCTCCGGGGCCGCCCGGTGATCTTTGATGTGTGTGTTTTTTTTAGCGGCCTGAAGGGGTAAAAATAGAACCGGAGTGAATGTACTTCACCTCCTTTGTGATGAATCATTTCAGCTTCAGTGAGTCAACGTTGTCTCCTCACAACCGAGCAGACACTTACAAGATGTTTAACAACAAAAGAAACATCTGGAGGGTTGTAATCCTCCACCATCAGTCTGCTGAAGGGAAATCAGGAAATATTCATTTGTCCCCATTTTAAAAAAAAAATTAAAAAAAAAAAAATCTAAAAACCTGGGAGCTGCTTTCATCATTTGAAAAAGCAGTAATTTCACACATAAAGTTGGTGCTTTTAAATGTGAAACGAGGCTAAAAATGCAGACAGTAAATCGCCAAGTTGTTCCAACAGCAGGGAATAAAAAATGAAGTGTGTAATTATCTCTGCGTGTAGAAAAGCATCTGAACTATTTAGGTTTTTTTTTTACTCCGTTATTAACAGCCTTCTTGCGTGTATAAAACAGATGTTAAAATGCTGCATGAGATATGAAATTAAAGTAGAACATTGGCTTCATGTTGGATCAGGATTCAGGCCCCAAACTTGTAAATATAATTAATTTTCCACAATCTTGGTGCCAGTTTTTTTTTGTCCCTCTATTCCTTTTTTTTTGTTGTATTTTGCTCTGCTGCTGTTCTCACATCAAATTAACTTTTACTTGCATCTGTTAACGAGTTCATAAAATCAGTTACTGGCTGTTCTCGTAAAAAAACACAGTGTTTACAACGATGCCGATGTTCAGTGGAGGTCGTTTTAAAGGTGTGTCGAGAGTGCAAACAAAAACCCTGATGGACGTAATGCTTTCGTGCGAACCTCTAATCAAAGCCACGCATCCCGACTTCCTCCCAAATAACTTGGGAGGGGACTCCCGTCTCCGGAGACCTGTCTTTCAGACCTCGGGAGGGTCCGACCGTGGTCTCCCTCCGGGGTGTCGACCCGTTAACGCTAATAAACTTGTCTCCTCCCAACAAGGAGCTTCTGTTGAACTGTGAGCAGGTTCGCGGCAGACTTCAGCCATGTGACCGCGGCACCACCGACACACCAAATTTAACGTCACACTTAGAGCTTTAAAAGAACAGTCTGCGTCTCTGTTTCCTCCCCTCCTCCCACTTTTATTTATTTTTTTTCCTCCCCGAGTTTGTTTTTCCACGTAGGAAGTTGAAGAAACTTGTTTTCTTCGTGTCGTTCTTGCGAGAAGAAAAACCAAATGACAAAAACCCGAGTCGTTTTTAATTTATTTTTTATTCCGGCGTGGGGACGATGAATAAAAAATGTGAGACGATGATTATTTTTGCACACAGCAGCACACGTCCTCATGCATGAGCTGAGGTTTTCATAAAATTTTCACTTTGTTATGAATACAGCAGCGGACTTATGCAACGTGACCCCGTTTGCAGGCTGTGATTATTTTCGTGGTGTTGAAGTGTTTGTGGTCCGGATTGTCTGCGGCTCCTTAAAAATGTGTTTAAATCAGATTTTTTTTTTTTTGGAGGGAGGATTTTTTTATTTGAGGTCATAAAACGTCTTAATTAAGATGTTTATAGAGAAACCGTGATGACCTACATCGTCAATGCTGCAAGTTTAAATGCAGAATCGGCTGTTTTTCAGTAAATAACGGCTAAATCTACGTGTTTTAGGTTTTATTTTAGACCCGTATTAAACATTTTGATTACTACATTGTAATACATGTATAATAGATTTGGCTCTGAGATTGATGTGGACAGATTTAAAGCTCAGCCCTGATGTGTGTTTGTTGTGCTGTGGAGGATCTGTTCACTGCTCAGTTAAATAGCATCACATTTGAATTTCAAAGAGCGAGCAGCTCCTGTGTGGAGGAGGAGAAGGAGGACACTGACATGATAAAGAGCTCGGTTCCTCTCCGCTTTGTAAACTTGCTGCTCCTCCCGTCGACGCTCTCGTCCTCGGACTGCGGCCCGGAGTCGGGCCCCCTCGCCTCAGGTTGCACACCATCACCCCACCGAGTGCCACACGATGCACAACTGGAAACCGGTTGAGTGAGTTTTAAAGAACCGTTGGGTCGAGTCAGGGGTGTGTGTGTGTCTCTCTCTTTTTTAAAGGGAGCCAGCCCCGGCAGCAGCGCTGCGTCGAACGGGGGGGCCCGGGGCCGCGTGTTCGTGCAGGCGGTGACTCACGGAGGTCCGGTTCTGTTTGCCGGCTCGCCTCCTCGGGGCTCCAGCTGACACTCGGAGGATGAGCAGCTACATTAACCCCGTTAGAGAGCGCCGCTGAGTCAATGAGGCAGCTCGGCGCACATCCAGCGGCTGCTGCGGTCACGTGACTCCGCCCGAAGGCTCGTCTTCACGTTTCTTCGGTTTGATCGGAGCGTCGCGGTGCTCCGATCTCGCAACGAGCATGTAGTTACATGCGTGTTAACGGGAAGTCAATGTGCCCCTCGGGTGGGCTGTTTATCACCTTTTTTATATTTCACGTGAAGCTGTAATCAATAAATCTGCTGCTGTTAATAATTTAGGGTTGTTTTTCAAACAACGGCAGAAAAAAAAATCTCGATGCCATGTTGTTCTGTGAAATCAAAGTTTCACAAATGTTTCATAATGATATTCTTAATGATGCGATTAAATAATAGCAACTGACCTCTTTTCTTCTTCTTCTTTTTTTTATACTTTCTCTGTAATTTTGGTGATTTGCCGTGATGATCCCTTCAGATCTGTTTGTTTATGATCTAAAAATACAATTTATAATAACATTTCAGCCAGAATTGATGATTTTGATATTCTGTCAAGAACCAGCTTCCCACCGGTTGATCACAAACTGCACGAAGGACTCAACTTTGAGATTCTGACATTCGAACCCTGTAAATATACATTAATCACGTTGAACATCTTTAACAAACAGAAACTCTTTATGTTCAGTTCATGAATCTGAAAATCGCTGTGTGCGCTTTTATTCCGCAAACTGTCCGTGCTTTTATTTCCTGTTGGCCCAAACCGAACATTGAATAATTGAAACTCCCCTCGTGTTGAAGTGCACTTTGTGAACACCAGCTGCCATTTTTCCCCCACCCTCCCACCCTCCTCCACCCCCGCACCACGTCGGCCCCATGCGCGTCGCTCTTCTTCTGTGGTTTAGTTTCTCTTCCTCGTTGGAAGCCGGTTCTTCTCCGTCACCACGCCTTCTTTCCTAGACAGGTCAGCTGTGGCAGAGAGAAAGCTGTTGTTTACCGCCGCCGAGGTGCCGCTGACATTCCTGCGATATTACGCAATTTTGTGAGGGGGGGAAGAGGGGGGGGGGCTGACGGCATCTCTGTGTTGGTGCATTTGAAGACGGAGGAGAACCAGAATGCATTTTCCAGCATGTTTAACGCATTAATTAGTTTTCTGCCCAACTGAAGTGGAAAAACAGACGCTTCACTTCCTTCTAAAACATCACGGGCTCCCGGCCCGCCGTCCAAATATAAAACGCAGCGTCGCCGCCTCCGGTCACAGAGCCGCTCACGTGACCTCTGACGCGTCCGTCACATTTATATCTGGGATATCTCAGATCTTCACAGGCCGGAGGATGTGTCGCTCGGTTTGATGACGAAGCCTCGCTCTGACCTCTGACCTCTTGTCCCCTCCCAGGCCCTGGCCATGCCCTCGAATGCACGGGCGGGCAATCTGAAGGACCCCGATGTGGCAGATCTCTTCTGCAAAGATGATCCGGAGAAGCTGTTCGCCGACCTGCGCGAGATCGGCCACGGCAGCTTCGGCGCCGTGTACTTCGTGAGTAGGATGTGAAGTCCGAGCGTTTCCGTGACTCTCTGGATGTTTTGTGTCTGCCTTCAGCTGCCGGATGAACCAGATGATCAGACTCTCCGAGTCCGAGATGAGGCCTTTTTGGTTTTCACCTCTCGGCAATAATTTTAGAGTTTTGAATAATAGCCGAAGCGTTTTCATATTCTGTCCGGCCATGATTTTAGAACGTGGTTGTAGTGTGTTACTCCCATCACAAGGTGGCGGTAATGCACCGAAAACCTGCCAACCTCTGTTAAACAGCATGAGGAGAAGATGACCATGTTGCTTCCAGCTGCAGGGCGAATAATCGATCAGTAGTCGATCAGTGATGAACATCTGTACACTGTAGCTACACAAAATAACCTTGCTTACACTCTCCCCCCCTCTAAATGCAAGAGTCTCAGCATGCACATCTGTCCCGCCCACTTTTTGAGGCCTAATATCTAATTAATCACACCTGTCACAGAAGCTCCACCCACCACTATAAACACCGGAACAATCGGTAAAATCAGATGTCTGGGACCTGAACGTGTTTTTCAGCAGGTCAAAGGTCAAACAGTCGGAGTTTTCCACGTGTTTGTGGTTTTGTGTTGAAGATGTTTCGCTGCTGCTCAGGAGAAAGTCAGACTGTTTTTCGGTCGAGCGTTGATCCGTGTTAATTTGTGTGGGTTTATATATGTGTATTAAATATATATATGAAAAAATATATATATATATTTACGAGAGAAGCTGTGAAAGTGAAAATGCCTCGTCCTCTTAGGAAAAGAGTGGGAACGGTGTGTGTGTGTGTGTGTGTGTGTGTGTGTGTGTGTGTGTGTGTCACACTTCACCTGCAGAGCGGCTGAGTGGTAGACGAACACCTCCACGCTGTCTGACTGTGTTCCAGCAGCTCTGAGCAGGAACACACACTGAATCCACGTTCAGAAGCTTTTTTTTTTTTTTTTTCTATTCTCACTGTTTCTATGACGTCTTTAAATTGTTCCACATTTTTACTGCTTGGAAGTTTTCGCAGTAGAAACGCAGCCGACGTTGTTTACATTCTGGGTGGGACTGAGCGTCACCACGGCGACCACGACACCCCCGCCTTCCCTCCCCCTGTCTGCTGTCTGTTAGCAGCATCCTCCCTCCGGATTTAGGATTAAGCCCTTTCGGAGGATTAAGCTCTTTGAATAGAAAAATATGACCGTTTGATCCACGAGTAAATAATAATGCAGTTTGGTCGGACACGTGGACGTCTTGCATCCTTCTCCGTCCTCACTGGGAGCGTCACGTCCATCCTGACGCCACCGAGTGGTTGAAAACTGAGCTGCAGTCTGATTCTAGAAAAGATGGAGTTTTAGTTTCCACGACAGTGACGACGCAGAACCGACGAAGGAAACCTGTTTTTGTCAGGCGTTAAATGTTTTTTTTAATTTATTTATTTATTTTTTTACTCTTTGACTGTTCGATGGAAACGGTGGCGTTTGATTTTCTTGAAGATAATCTGAGCAGCAGTGAAAGGACACAGCATCTTGAACACGAAACAACAAACTGCCCACAAACACGTGGAAAACATTCGTTTTTGTTTCCCACAGTTTGGCAGTTTCATGGTGGTGGGCGGAGCTTCTGTCACCGATGTCGTTATTCAGATATCAGAAAGAAAAAAACCCGCTTCGTTTTGTGGCGTGTCTGTTCGATTGACAGGCTTGTTGTACGGCTCAGGTTTCCACTGTTGGTGGGCGGGGCATAGTGTCCTCAGGGTTCCCAGTTAGATCGAGTCTGGCCCCTCCCCCACCTCTTCCAAATATGCGAGAGACGAGAGCATCTTCATCATCATCAGATCAGACTCTGGTTTTATTGGAGAACATCCAGGTGTTCCTCGGTAAATTACATATTATGAATTAGCTGTATAACCGGTTTGTTCAGAGGAACTTCTGAAGATCACGCCTGTTCACGTGTTGATGAACTGCCTGTTCACGTGTTGTTAACGGCGTCTCCGTCCTCCATCAGGCCCGAGACGTGCGCAACAATGAGGTGGTGGCCATCAAGAAGATGTCGTACAGCGGCAAGCAGACAAATGAGGTAACATTTCCTCCTCATGTATTTTCATTGTTTTCCAGGGAATTAAATGGTATTCATCACCAATAATCTCTTAAAGCTCTCCAAAAAAAAAAAAAAAAAAAAAGATCCCAGATTTTAACATCCATTAGAGTTTGTAATCTTTAAATATCAGGTGGATCCTGAGATTTAACTTTTATTGATATTAAACCTAAAACAAAATGTCCAGTGAGTAAAAACAAAAGGGTGGACTGTGTGTGTGTTTGTGTGCAGAAATGGCAGGATATCATCAAGGAGGTGAAGTTCCTGCAGAAACTGCGTCACCCGAACACCATCGAGTACCGAGGCTGTTACCTGAAGGAGCACACGGCATGGGTACGAACCGTCTTCATTCAACGATTAATGACGACAAATTGGATTTCTAACTTGTTGAACATTAGTTTCAGTGTTTAAAATCCAGTTACAGCAACTTCTACAATCATATTCACACGTTTTCAAACTGGTTTTTCTATTCGTATCTATATAGTTTATTGACAATTAGACAAAAAAAAATAATTCAACTTAAAATATTGACGCTTCAAGTAAAACAAAGGTGCAGTTAAGAAAAAGACGATGGATAAAAAAAATTAAAAAAAATCCGCAAGGAAGGCACCTGCTGTGGTTATCAATATTTGTAAAAGACATTTTTTTTAGCTCTTCCATCGATACCCACTGGTGTGACATCCAGTAAACCACACAAATACTGTTTTAGTGCCTCAATATGTCCAAAATATGTGTGTAAAACAATCGTTTTAGTATTTTTGGCCCCTTTTTCAGACACTATCTGTCATTATATGTTATTATATTACATCTGTTGACCTGAGCCGTGTGTCCCTCAGCTGGTGATGGAGTACTGCCTCGGCTCGGCCTCGGACCTCCTCGAAGGTCAGCTCAGCTCTTCACACATTCACAGTTCTCACTCTGCGCTCTCGTCTCCTTCTGACTCTTCTTAATTTATTCTTTTTTTATTCTTTTTCTTTGCAGTTCACAAAAAGCCGCTCCAGGAAGTAGAAATAGCTGCTATTACCCATGGTGCACTGCAGGGATTAGCATATCTTCACTCTCACAACATGATTCACAGGTGAGCTTTCCTCACATGCCGGTTGTCATGACAACAACACTGCTGAAAATCCTGCAATACGTCTTTAGTGCACAAACCTGCATCTCCACAAATAAACCTATAGACTGTATCAGCAGGGGATGAAATGATCTCACAGTATTGAAGGGTGATGTGATCACGACCGGAAAATACTATTGTTAATTTTAAGAACATAACGGATGATTGACAGGCCGATAACAAGACAGACAGGTGGAGACCAAAAAAAACAACTATTTAAAAATAATATAGAAAACGGCAACCAAACGAGCAACTAAATAAACAATTTGAGATCAATGCGCACAACAAGATGGACATGATGAAAATGTCGGAGACATAAAAGCTAAAATATAACAGTTGCTGTTGTAAACAAACACAAAACAATTCACCGAATTAAAGCTGAGGCTTTAATATGTGAAAACCTGAAGAGCAGGTTGTGATTTCACTTCATTTGTTAAACGGTGCCTTAGGTATCTTCCTCCTGTAACTCACCTGTGTGACGTCTTGATTCTCTTCCTGCAGGGACGTGAAAGCAGGAAACATCCTGTTGACGGAGCCCGGTCAGGTCAAGCTGGGAGACTTCGGTTCTGCCTCCATCGTGGCTCCGGCCAACTCCTTCGTTGGGACTCCCTACTGGTGAGATCTGGACTCCAACCTGCCGTCTTCTACTACTACACTCAATTAGGAAAGTGTGCAGAGGTTTCCCTTTATGCCTCTGGTTGACCTCTGCTGTGTGCTCTCTTCCAGGATGGCTCCGGAGGTGATCCTGGCCATGGACGAGGGCCAGTACGACGGCAAGGTGGACGTCTGGTCGCTGGGCATCACCTCCATCGAGCTGGGTACGAGCTGCCAGTCCGCCTCGTTTACGTGTGGACTCGGAGACGTGTGACACTGAACGTCTTCTGCTTCTTTTTCCACAGCCGAGAGGAAGCCCCCGCTGTTCAACATGAATGCTATGAGTGCCTTATACCACATCGCTCAGAATGAGAGTCCCATCCTGCAGTCCAACCACTGGTGAGGACGTCCTCGTCTCCTCAGACCCGCCGGGTCAAAGTTTGATCTGCGAAGAGCTTCTTTTAAAGACCTGAGACGTTTATCAGATCGTTTTTAGCATTTATTTGAATATTTTTACAAAACAGTTCAGAATCTGTTCCCATTGAAGTATTCGGAGAGTCGTTGCACACGTTAACGTGACCAACGTGAAAATCTTCCAACAAACCCGCTTATAGCTAACTGTTCCTGAGCCCATGCAGTGATTTCCACCCACAGAATCGTGGCTGTTTTTAAAGTAGTGCTGCCTGATGGGCCCGAAGATCACATCCATCCATTATTGTTTTCAGCTTTCTCCCTTGCATCTGATTTTGTGTAAAATTTTGAGGAAACAAAGATCAAAATCAAAGATAGAATATCCTGTTGCCATGGCGCCACAGTTCAAAGTGACAAAGAGGGAAGAAGAAGAGCACACAGACTAAATACAGCAGGGAGGGAGAGATGAAGCTAATCAGGGGGGCGGGGCCAACAATCATAGGAGGGACAGGAAGTGAAACAAAGATGAGACACAGAGGTGAGTCATTTCAAAAATAGAAACAGGAAGCACAAAAACCCAGACTGACCTAAAGACTGCAAAGAAGTCCAAACCAGAACAGAACCTCAGAAGGTCCCAGTAGAACTCGTGGTCACGTTAACGTGTGGAACTCAGGTGCTGATGTAGTAGTGATGGAGTACTTTCTCGTGAAGGTCGTTGCTTCCTCCAGCTTCCCGTTTGTCACAATTATATAACCTCCTCCTGTATTTTTTCTTCCAGGTCTGATTCCTTCCGTAACTTCGTTGACTCTTGCCTCCAGAAGATTCCCCAGGACCGGCCTACCTCGGACGTGCTGCTGAACGTGAGCCTCGTTTTGCGCCTTTTTATTTCATGAATCTCGTCTGCAGAGTCGTCCTCCTCCTCACTCCGTCGTTTCCTCCGCAGCATCGCTTCCTGTGCCGCGAGCGTCCGCTGACGGTCATCATGGACCTGATCGCACGCACCAAGGACGCCGTGAGGGAGCTGGACAACCTGCAGTACCGCAAGATGAAGAAGATCCTGTTCCAGGAGACGCAGCAGAACGGGCCGGTGTCGGAGGGAGGGGAGGACGAGGAGGTGAGGGACACGGGGGAGGGATGTCTGGGATGGGGGAAGTATGTCTGGGATGGGGGAGGGATGTCTGGGACGGGGGAGGGATGTGTGGGGAGAACCAGGAGAGATGTACAGATCCCGGTATGAAAACGAACAGGTGGAGTGAGATGAGAATAATTGTGTTTTTATTTGTGTCAGAAGGTGGAGCCGTACCTTTTAAGAATAAATAATAATACTTGTCTTTATTGGGTTTTAGGAGGTGGAGCAGTACCTTTAATAATAAGTGTGTGTATTTCCAGGAGGTGGAGCAGTACCTGCTGCAGACCGGCACCGTCAACAGCATGGAGAGCTCCCAGTCGGTTCCCAGCATGTCCATCTCGGCCAGCTCCCATAGCAGCTCCGTCAACAGCCTGGCCGACGCCTCCGACGACAGCAGCAGCGAGATGGCCATGATGCAGGAGGGGGAGCACACCGTCACCTCCAACAGCTCCATCATCCACCGGCCCACGGTAAAAAAAAAACACCAAAAAACCCCACCACATCCTCCTCTTCATCTTCAGTCAGATCGATTCAAATTCATTATTTTATATTGCAATTAAGATGGTGACGATAGTAGATAATGATGGGAATAAATGGTAAATAAAGTTTAAATCAAACTCCAAACCTCTTTTAAAACACATTTTAGTTTGAATTGTTTTCTCAGCTTGTTGAACAACACTAGAAACCATGAAGTGCATCTTTGGATGAGAAAAACAACCCCGAGTGAAAATGGGGTTGAACTGTGGGAGACTGTAGCTCAGTTGGTAGAGTGGGTTGCACAATAATTGGAAGGTTGATGGTTCGATCCCAGCTCCTCCTGTCCACATGCCTACGTGTCCTTGAGCAAGACGCTGAACCCTAAAATTGCTGGTGTGTTGTAAGTCGCTTTGGATAAAAGCGTCAGCTAAATGAAATGTAATGTAACTTTTCAGCCCTTGATAAACACTCTCTGATTGGTTTGAGTCTCACTTGAAATGAATTGATCCTCAGGGTCAGGACAACATCTATGACGACCCATACCAGCCAGAGATGGACCAACCTCAGGCTCCGTCAGCCGGGCGCCGCCGGGCCTACTACCGGAACCGGGACCACTTCGCCACCATCCGGACCGCCTCGCTGGTAAGAAGCCGCTGCACAGGAACCGTCCGCCATCAGATGAATAAACCATGTGGTTATTGTGGTCAAATATGACTCACTGGTTCCATTTTATAACCAGTTTTAAAGATTTTATTTTTCTGTGGATGTGAGGTGTGAATTATTCAGTGTTCAGGAGAGAAAAATAAAAAAAATCAGCTGTGTTCCGAGGTGAGTTTAAAAATGGCAGCCAGACACGTAGCCACGCACCGTCGGCCAAACTAACGTTGTCATGGCAACGTTTTCACATCGATAGCACCTGGAAGCTGCTGGTTTTTCCTTCCTGTTAAAAGAGGAAAAAAAAGGTCCCCCTCTCATGTGGGAAATGTTGAGTTCTTTTCGACAATGATATATAATTAATTCATAACATCTAATTTCTATAAATTGAGTTGAGTTTAATTCAATTGATTTGAAGGCTCCAGGTTAACTGAAGCTGGGTTTGGTTAAACAAAATTTGGTTCTGAGACTTTTTTCTAAGCCAATTTTTTTACCAAAAATATACAAATGTTTAGTTTTAATGCAGTTGAGAGTGGAAATAAAATATAATAATTTGTTGCTACAAGTAACAGACAGGCTGGTTATCGATTGACGATTTTAATGATGTTCCCTAAACGCCTCGCATGTTATCTGTAGAAGCCTCCTGGTCACTGCAACAGCTCGGACAGATAAACGGCCGACAAAAATGAGTTAGAAACCAGTGAAACACGGTATTGCACTGTCCCATTTATTCAGGTTGAAATGTGTGTGCTTTAATTGTGACGACCCGTGGAAAGGAAGCTGCTGTCGCTGGTACAAAGTTCATAGTGAACAACTTTTACACGCTTGTTTTCGTATCGAGGAAGAGCAGCACATGCCGAGCGGTCTGCGGGTTCCTCTGATCCGTGTCCTCCCGTCCTCCAGGTGACCCGTCAGATCCAGGAGCACGAGCAGGGCTCGGCGCTCCGAGAGCAAATGTCCGGCTACAAGCGCATGAGGCGGCAGCACCAGAAGCAGCTGATGGGGCTGGAGAACAAGCTGAAGGCGGAGATGGACGAGCACCAGCTGAAGCTGGACAAGGAGCTGGAGAACCAGAGGAACAGCTTCTCCACCGAGGCCGACAAGCTGGCCAAGAAGCACCAGGCCATCCTGGAGAAGGAGGTGAGACGGACGGACGGGTTCACGCAGCTGTTTTATTCCAACGTCGATCTCCTCAGATTAAAGCCTGTAACTTGTGTTTCTCTCTCTCTCTCTCTCTCTTGCTCGCTTGCTCTCTCTCTCTCTCTCTCTGGTTCCTGCAGACGAAGGCGGCCCTGGCCGAGGAGAAGAAGTTCCAGCAGCACATCCTCGGCCAGCAGAAGAAGGAGCTCACCAGTTTACTGGAGTCTCAGAAACGTCAGTATCGCCAGCGCAAGGACCAGCTGAAGGAGGTAGGAGATGATGATGATGATGATGATGATGATGATGATGATGGAGGAGGAGGAGGGGTACAGCGGTGGGAGGGCTGCCAGAGAAAATATGATTATTATTATTGTCAGTTAATTCTTCTTTATTCTAGTTGAAATCAGCATTCATGTAAAATCTCAATCTTTTTTTAATCCAACTTCATCTAATGATTCAATGAAACTGTTATTAAAATAGTTTACTGAACCTGAAACTCACACACACACACAAACACACACAAACACACACACACACACACACACACACACACACACACACACACACACACACACACACCTGTCAGTGGAAGATGGAGAATTATGAGGATGTTGTGAACAATCTTGAAAGACATCAAAACCTCTGTTCTCTCTGAACTTGTTCTCTCTCTCTCTCTCTCTCTCCCCCTCCCTCTCCCCTTCCCCCTCCTCTTCCCCCTCCTTCTCCCCTCTCTCCAGGAGCTGAGCGAGAACCAGTCGACTCCGAAGCGGGAGAAGCAGGAGTGGCTGATCCGCCAGAAGGAGTGTCTGCAGCAGATGCAGGCGGAGGAGGAGGCCGGCCTGCTGCGGAGGCAGCGCCAGTACTACGAGCTGCAGTGTCGCCAGTACAAGAGGAAGATGCTGCTGGCTCGCCACAACCTGGAGCAGGACCTGCTCCGAGAGGTGGGGATGGGACACTACGAGACTATTTATATAGATTATTATTATCAATAAACTTACAGCGACGACATCACATGAATATTATCCAAATCAAATTTAGCGTTTCACCCAAAAACAGGCGATTTAAATCTGCCTGAAACATCCTCTGGAGTACAAACAGTTCAGAAGAGGTGAGGTAACCCACAGTGACACCTGCTGGTTGTCACGGGACATGACAGCTGATCACAGATGATGCAACAACACCAGACTGGATGTAAAGTGTAATACCACTGGCGGCCACTAGGTGCTCCAATAGACTCCCATTCACTTCACAAAACTGCAGACCTGCAGTTTAATTCAACAGAAATAATCACTTTATATTTATTTTCTTCAAGTCGTCCACTCAGAAGACTTGACTTCCTGTCATGTGACCTGTACTTCCTGTCTCTCCCCGCTCCACCAGGACCTGAACAAGAAGCAGACCCAGAAGGACCTGGAGTGCGCCATGCTGCTGCGGCACCACGAGTCCACCCAGGAGCTGGAGTTCAGGCAGCTGGGCTCGGTGCAGCGGACCCGGGCCGAGCTCATCCGGACGCAGCACCAGACCGAGCTCACCAACCAGATGGAGTACAACAAGCGACGCGAGCAGGAGCTGCGGCAGAAACACGCCATGGAGGTCCGGCAGCAGCCCAAGAGCCTCAAGGTGCCGCTCCGATTCTTAAAAGTAAAAAACAAAAAAATCAGCCGGAAGTGTTTTAATTCTTCTTCTGTGGTTCATTGTGCATTCTGCCATGTTTCAGTCCAAAGAGCTGCAGATCAAGCGTCAGTTCCAGGAGACCTGTAAGATCCAGACCCGGCAGTACAAGGCCCTGAGGAACCACCTGCTGGAGAGCACTCCCAAGTCCGACCACAAGGCCGTCCTCAAACGCCTCAAAGAGGAGCAAACACGTAAGCTGGCCATCCTGGCTGAGCAGTACGACCACTCCATCAACGACATGCTGTCCACACAGGCTGTGAGTAAGGCAAGGAAACCCGCGCGCACCTGAACACACCTCAACATCCACTGCACCTAAACACACCTCAACATCTACTGCACCTGAACGCACCTCAACATACACTGCACCTGAACGCACCTCAACACATGCTAATACACCTGAACACACCTGAACGCTCTATTTAATCATGAATTAATCACAAGTTTGATTCATTTCCTTTATTTCTAGTTTAATTGGTGTTTAATAAAGACGATCAGAGACCAGTGAGATGATGTCAGACAGTTTTCTCACCTGTTCATCCTGTTAAACCAGCAGACAGCTGATCAGTGATTAGTTTAAAAACCCGTCGATGCTCCGAGCAGACGGACCTCTACTGATACCGAACCTCCTCCCGTTCTGACCCGACAGCTGCGGCTGGACGAGACGCAGGAGGCCGAGTACCAGGTGCTGCGCATGCAGCTGCAGCAGGAGCTGGAGCTGCTCAACGCCTACCAGAGCAAGATCAAGATCCACACCGACACGCAGCACGAGCGCGAGATCAAGGACCTGGAGCAGAGGGTGTCCATCCGCCGGGCACTGCTGGAGCAAAGGGTAGGAGCACCTGAACGCACCTGGACACCCCTGACGAACTTTACCTATACAGATAATGTAATAAACACACACACACACACACACCTTCCTCACTACAAACGCTCTCTGACCACAGGACTGTTTACATCATCCACTGCAGATGACGTTTGCTTTTAAACTGACACTTTTGCTTCCACATCAACATCAACGTTGTTACCACGGTAACCCATGCAGATAGGTTGATGAAGTCTTGAAACACCAGCAGTGCAGACGGTCTGTCCTAAAGATCTGATCTGATTTAAACAGTTGAAGTTTAAAAGTTTTACATTTAACCTTGTGTGTGTGTTGTCAGGTTTTTAAGCGTGTTTCCGTGTTTCCCGTCAGATCGAGGAGGAGATGCTGTCTCTGCAGAACGAGCGCTCCGAGCGGATCCGGACCCTCCTGGAGCGCCAGGCTCACGAGATCGAGGCGTTCGACTCGGAGAGCATGCGTCTGGGCTTCAGCAACATGGCGCTGAGCGGCATCCCGGCCGAGGCCTTCAACCAGGGCTATCCGACCCCCAGCCCGTCCTCGGGGTCCGGCGGCTGGCCCTCGCGGCCCGTCCCGCGGTCCGGCAGCCACTGGAGCCACAGCGTGCAGAACTCGGTGGCGACCCCGTCCTGGCGCAGTCAGAACCATGGCGGCGCCGGCGGCCCCGGCTTCAGCCGGGCCGAGTCCATCGCCTCCTCCCACGGCCTCGGCCGGGACGGCGAGCTGATGACGAGCCGGGGCCACTCCTCCTCCTCTTCCTCGTCCTCCTCCTCCTCCCACCACCCGCAGCACTACCTCCCACAGCACTACCAGCACCACCAGAGCACGCCGCAGCTGTACCGCGACGACCGCGACCCCCGGGAGCGCGAGCGGGCCCGCGAGTGGGTGGGGGGCGGCGGCCACTACTCCCACCACCCCCAGGGCCTCCACCACCACCATCACCACCACCACCACCACCTCTCGACCCACGCCTCCTCCCAGTCCCTGGCTCTGCTGCCTCCCCCGCCTCCACCTCCCCCCATCTCCCTGTCCTCCTCCTCCCCGCCCTCCTCCGCTTCCTCCTCCTCCTCGTCACAAGGGGGCTACGGCGGGGGCGGTCTGAGTGTCAGGGGCCCCAGCCTCATGGCCCTCAGAAACAGCCCCCAGCCACTGAGGAGGACGGCCTCCGGGGGGCCGGGGGGCGGCGGGAGCGATGGCGGGCTGAGCCGCAGCACTTCGGTCACCTCCCACATCTCCAATGGCTCCCATCTCTCCTACTCCTGAAGACCCCGCGGCGTCCTCCCCGCCGATGGGGGGGGGGCAACAGTGGGAGGTCGGTGCGGGGGGGGGGGGGGGAGGGGGGGGGGGTTAACTTTTAATGTTAGATTTTAAAACGCTTCACGGAGCCGCAGCAAATAATTCGACCTTTAAAAAAAACAACAAAAAACAACAAAAAAACCTACAATAGCAGTTTTAGAAGTTTAGATCTCCGGTAGGGACGCTGCAGGAGGAGACAGATGATGCCTTCACTGAGTCAGAGAATAAAACGAAAACAGAAAACACATCGTGAAGACGAGCCGCTGGTGCAGAGCGAACGAGTCTGTTCCTTCTGTAACACTTCGAATCATTGCACAGGATCGAGGGTTTGAACCGAGTCACCTGTCCTCAGGTGCAGCGAGAGATGGGGGGGGAGGGGATTAGGGCGGGGGGTGGGAGGGTGGAGGGAGGGGGTGGCAGGGGGTGGCGGAGCTTCCACTCGGCTAGCGGTGCTTTAAGAACCACTGTAACTATGTACATAGTGAATTGTAAACCCAGTTTTTTGATTTCTAAGTGTTTCATACGTTCAGTGGGGTCGGGGGTCAGGAGGAGGGGAAAGGGGGGGGGTGCAGCAGGAAGGGAAGACTTCTTGAAAAACAGCTGTTTTATTTCTAGTGATAAGATTCTGTACATGACAATAACGAACACTGCCATCTTTCTGTTGGGTGGAGACAACCACTGCCCTTTGGTCCTCTTAAAGGAACAGTCCCACATTTTGGGGGAGGAGCCTGTTTGACATCTGAGATTTGAAGATAATCAGTTTGTTCAGTACAGAAGAAGCTCCGTTATTATTTTTCCAACGACGTCACAACGCTTACGCGATTCATGTGCGGAGATTAAAAACTCTAACTAATTTTAATAACATCTCAAAATATCGTAGAAAAGTTGACACTAAAGTTCTCTCGATAACGTCATCAGCTTCGTACGACGCCGAATAAAACCTGCGCTGAAGTGTACGATAAAAATCCTCCATCTTTAATTTTACGTTTGGATGTTTTACGTAAGATGTTTGTTTTGTTTTCAGAAATATAGATATCAAAATACTCGAAAGGGCTTCCTTTGAATAGATTTTTACGTTTAATTTTAATTTAATTCATTTTAATTAAACTAAAATCATCTTTTGAAGCTGTTCACGATGAGGAGAAATAAAAAAAACAAAAAAAAACAATGTTGTTTAAATTGGCGGCTATATTGATATTAAAGAAAGACTCCAACGTCCGGTCCGAACCGCCGTACAATCTCTTCAGACCGAAGAAAGAAAAAAATAAACATAACTGTGTCGCATACGAACAATTCTGTTCGTTAAAGACTTTCCTCTAAAAAAAACAAAAAAACGTTTAATTAATACTGTAAACACGTTTTTTATTTTTTTATTTTTATCCTTTACATGCTTCTGGTTTCATGCTGAGCTAGGCTAGGCTAACTCGGGAAAGGTCGTGATTTTCAAATATTCGTGAAAATATAAAAAGGGTGTATAATCCTTTTTGTCCCGTGGTTGTAATGTGTTGCTCCCGTCAGCAGGTGGCGGCAATTCACCGCGAAGCTAAAAATCGATTAAATACTCGATTCGCTCGGAGCGACGGTTCGAATATTATCATGATCATTGTTGTATTTTTGCGCGTGTAATGCCGACGCAGATCTTCTTCCGTACTGAACCCGAACACTCGACGCCCGTCGTCTCACCTGAGCTCAAACGGCAAAGAAGATCTCGTTAAAGGGATGCTGCCAGGTGTGTGTGTGTGTGTGTGTGTGTGTGTGTGTTTGTTAGTGTGAATGTGTGTGTGTGTGTGTGTGTGTGCGCAGCGCTGACAGCTTCCCCCCACCAGTCTCCCCCCCCTCCCCCTCCCCCAGCCCCTCACCCCTCCCTTCCCCTCCCCTCCCCTCCCACAGTCTGTCTGCATCTGTAGATAAGATGTACATGTGCGTTACGAACTAGTGCAACTCAGTGCATGGAACTAATGTACAGACGACATTTGTATGAATAAACATGCACACTACCTATTTATATAAATGCATATAAATGTAAGATGCCTGTGTACACGTGGCCGGCAGGTATTCTGAAGATTGTTCACTGTCCAATCACCTTTGACTTGCATTGTACTGACCGGTGTACATAGAAGCACTAACCGAGGGCCGCGTTAGAGGAATAATGATGATTATTTTGTCACGTGAGTTAAACGATTTGTACTAGAAGCAGACAAATAGATGCTATCATTATTATTACTTCTACTGCAGTCGGAATATTTATGTTGTATGCTAATTTTTAAAAATGTAATTGCCAATTTTGACCACTAGGTGGGGAATAAGCGCAATGTTACTGTGATAGAGCTATAAAACAACAACAACAACAATATTAGTGTTTTTAAGGAGGACAAAAGGACTACCTTTCCCAGCATTCCTGTCGAGGTCTCAGGGGGAGGAGTCTCCGGTTGTGGGCGGGGCCGCGTCCTACTTTTTTATTTTTTTTATTTTTGAGCCAGTATTAAAAACGTGGAGCGTCCGCAGTCGAGCCGAGTAACAGACGTGTTTCCAGATTCTTTCACTACATTTGGTGCCATCATTTCTTTCTTTTTTTTAATTTTTAATTTTGCTGTTTTTTTTTTAATTTGTGCGAAGGACTTTCCCCCCAAAACACTGTAACCTGCAAAATATGGAGCCCAAAAATGGATAATAATATGAATAACTTGTTTAGAATAAAAGTCATGAAATAATTGAGGAAATTATTGAAATTCAACTCGTTATGAGGTCATCTTTAACAAATTATTTGATCATTATCATTTTTAATGCATTTTAGAGGAAAAAAAATGCCTTTCAAAAGTGTTTTTGTGGCGTTTTCCTCCAGTTACTTCAATTTCCTGACGGTTTTATTTTGTCTTATTGTTTTACTTAAAGTAAAATTAATTAAAAGTGCCACCAAAAAAAAGTGACGTAAAGAATTTTTATAAATTAATAATAAACAAAAATTACAGAAGTAGTGTGAGATTCATGTTTAAGAAATAAAATTGAAATTCAAGAAATGAAAGTGACTGGAAGTGAATAAATTTTTTTTTTTTTTAAAAAGCCATGACTATATAAAACAGCATTAACATCATTAGAAATAAAATATTTCAATGAGTTGAATTTAAATTTTTTCGGGTCGATAATTTCACAAATCTTTTTTTTTTTTTTTTGTGTATTTTACGTGACTTGTTCATCTAATGATTTATTTCATACTGACTTTTATTTCATTTGAACATTGCTCACTTCGGGACTCCGTAGCCGACCTCCACTGCGTGTTTTCGCCTCATCGTTTGATTTTGCACAGTCCGAATGGGTAGAAAAATCCAAGCTCCGCGCCATCGGACGCCGTCTGTAGTCGTCACGTCTACCTCATTTGCACTGATAGTCGAAGAATGTTTGGGTGGATTTTAAAGAAAAAAAAAAAAAGAAAGAAAAAAAAAAAAAACATGGTTCTTTTTCTTTTTTGTTTTCCTTCTCATTTTTTTGTGCAAATGTTGACGAGAGACGCTGAATGAGAGCCGGAGAGACAAATCAACGAGTGGAAGAGCTGTAAAATGTACCTTTTTCCTTTTTAACACATTATCGCTGCAGGACATGCTGGACTTTAACGGACTTTCAGGGCCGGACGCGAGTCACGGGAGACGTCGGGTTGACAGGAAGCTGCTGGTCGTTTGAAGCGTGAGATTTCTTTTTTTGCCAACCTTGTTTTATTTTGAAAAACCCGACCATTCCTGATGCGAGTTATTTTTGCCAAATTAAAGCTGCACCGGGGAAGTTAAAGTCACAACGAGTCCGACAGTGAAGCGACTCTTTAGTTCTGATCAATAGCTTGTGAGATGTTTACTGACTTCAGGATTTATGTACTTTGTCAAAAGTAAAGGATTTTTTTTGGGAAATTTTAATGTTTGCTGTCGTCTTCGAGTTAAATGTAAAAAAACAAAAACAAAAAAAAACAATTTGTTTATGTTCTGGTTGATAAAACGGTGGAAATGAAACTGCCTGTTAAATGTGACGTTTTGATAATTAGAGCTGAAACAAGCGAATTAATGTTCTGATCAATGGACTCAATGTTTTTTTTGTTTTAGCTCCTTTTAAAGGGAGAATTTTGTGTTTTACATCACAGAAAACTGAATCTCTTTTGAGTTTTCACAGTAAGAGGTTTTTTTTAATTTTTTTCACATTTAAAAAAAAAAAAAGTGTTTTGTAATGCTGTTTAACTCCACTAACTTTAAATTTTATGTCTCATTTTGTATTTTAAATGTCGGACTCAGGAAAAGTGTCATGATGATATGTTTGAGCCAGGGGACATTTTAACGATAAACAATCTGTTAATTGATGAGAAAATCTGCAGATTAATCAGCTGATGAAACAAAGAAATGGTTGCTGATTTTTTTTATATATTTAACAAACATTTGATGTTCAAAATAACAGAAAATAGTGACAAAATTTCTTGAAACAAAATATATTCAGTTTAAAATGAGAACAATGTCTTTAAAGACGTTTTGAAAATAAAAAGTGACTTTTTAATTTCCAGTTAGTTCTGAAAGTCAATAATAGATAATTTATTTCAGCTCTAGTTTCTTCACCTTTAACATTCTCAGGAGCATAAATTGCTGTCAGTGGGTCGCCTCTGTGTTGCGTTCAAGGACAGTTTGACATCTAAAAACAGTAATTTGTTGTAAAAAAAAAAAAAAGAGTCGACAGCAAAGAAATAAATTTCCCAAACTGCAGTTGGCCAGATGATCCCTGGTGTGTTCGCGTGTTCGCGTGTTTCCTGGTGCAGTTTTAAAAGTTTTTAGTTTTCCTGCCTCCACAGACGGGAAACGAACTTCCTCCCCCCGAAACAAACAAACAAACAGGAAGTACCCGGACTGTCGTTGTGTTTGTGGCCAGCAGGTGAGAGACTGATGGGAGCGGCTGTGAGGATGATGATGAGGATGAGGATGATGATGATGGAGGAGGAGGAGGAAGCTGCTGTATGGATGCAGGACTTTAACATGTTCAGGTTCAGTGCCGAGCGTTGGAAGAAACGACTTGTACAGAAACGTAACGAAATAATTTTGGAGAAATAAAAGAACAAAAACAGAAGAGTCGGTTTGTTTTTATTGTTTTTAAGGAGCGACGTGGAGGTTAACGGAGGGTCAGTGAATGCACCCCAGAAATAGTCCTGATCAGAATTTTATTTTGCGATATGAACTTTTAAATAATCGACACACTTTCCAGTTTGTTACTGGTTTTTTTTTGTGACCTGCAGTTCTCTGTTTAGAGGAGTTATAAAAGATTGCTTTTAATTTGAAAATCCTATGTTTTACCGGATCAGGTCATCTATTCCAGACAGTTTTCAAGATGAACAAATCCAGATCTGCAGACTGACCGATCAGTGTAACAGTCAGCATTGGGTCACTTGAAGTGTTTTATTTTGAAGGGGACAGGAAACGGCACAATAGAACCCCCACCCGCGGTTTTCAAACCCTCTTCTGACCCACAACAAACTAAAAAAAACAGACGCGTGCTCATGACTGGTGCATTGTGGGTATTTTGCGCCAACCTTGAATAATAAAACAAAACGATCTCAGGTCTTCTGTGGTTTGTGATCGTTGTGACGGTTCAGGTCTTATTTCATGCTATTTATATGCAAATATAATATAATTGTATATATTTATTTATACGGTTCCCTTTAAGTATGCAGCTAAAATTCCGCCAGACAGTTTGGGTCAGAATGGCGCTTTTATTCTGAAAGAAGAAAACAGCGGAAGCCGTTCTCGTGCTACTTCCGGTTCTGCGGGCCGCCGCCACTGACAGGAAGTCATCCCTTCTGCCAAACCTTCAACTGTCTTCCGCAGTTTCCTTGTCGAACATAGCCGGCGAACACGCTCAGAAATCCGACCCGTTTGGACCCGGAACCGCCGAGATGGCGGAAGAAAACATTTTCATGTTCGTTCCCAATTTGATCGGTGAGTTATTTTACCGCCTCTGACAACACGGAGCTATCTCAGCGTTAGCCAACGTAACGTCACTGTAGATGCTGCTGAGACACTGGGACCAAAGTCCATTCAAAAAAAGGCCAAATTTAGACAATCTGGTTTAACTCTTTCATGTGTTTCCGTTTGACTAATGAACTTGAAGTCCGGAGGACAAATGAGGCCAAAACATGACAGAAACAAGAAGCTTAACTTACACTGAGTTTAATTCGATTTTTTTTAAATTTATTTTTTTAATCTACTTTTCACCTTGTTTACTGGGAAATGTTGGACTAAATAGAAAATATTTGCAAATCTTTGATTTAATTTTTTTTGGGGGCACAAATACAAATAAATGCTGTGAAAAGCTGGTTTAATCTGAACAGGAAACAATTACTTTAACTACATTAATAATAGATTCATCATCTAAGTTGTTGTAGTTTAAAAAAAAAGTTAAAAAAAAAAAAAAAAAAAATATATATATATATATATATATATATATATATATATATTCTGAATCCAGACTCTTAAATGAGGCTTTTATTTGGTTCATATCTTTTTACTAAACAAAAATTTCACATTTCAGCTACTCTGTGAAGCTGTGATTTAAATTTTCTGTCCATCTTTAACCGTAATATTTCCGTTGCCCAGGTTACGCCCGCGTGGTCCTGGCGCTGCTCTCCTTCTACCTGATGCCCTGCTGTCCGTGGCCGGCCGTCTTCTGCTACCTGCTCAGCGCGCTGCTCGACGCCTTCGACGGCCACGCCGCCCGAGCGCTCAACCAGTGTACGTATCCGAGCGCGTTGACTCCCCCCCCCCCCCCCGGGTCCAACGGCCTCCCAGCTGACTCTCTCTGTGTTTTTAATTTTTATTTTTCTACCAGCCACCAAGTTCGGCGCCATGATGGACATGCTGACGGACCGCTGCGCCACCATGTGTCTGCTGGTCAACCTGTCGCTGCTCTACCCGTCCTACACCTTCCTCTTCCAGATCAGCATGTGCGTGGACATCGCCAGCCACTGGCTGCACCTGCACAGGTGAGTCGGCGGCGTCCGATGACGATTTCCTGTGAGTGAATCCAGGTGAAACTTTTCAGTCTGTGAGCAGGCTTTCTTCTTCTTCTACACCTGTAGAGCGAGCCGACATTACTGAAACACTCAAGAAGCATTAAAGTACTTTTAAAAGGTCTCCGGGGGGGGGGGGGGGGGGGGGATTTTAACGTCTTCAAATTTAATTTCTAAAAGTTGTAGGTGTTGTTTGTTTTTTAATTTGCTGTCGGAGGGGACAGAAGCTAATATAATTTGGACGATTATAGTTAAAATAATCAGGAAGATATAGGTAATAAAATCAGTAAGTGGGCTGCGCTTATGTCACGAATAACAGATTTAATGTTTAAATCATGTGGGTCAATACAGGAAGTTTAGTCATTTATAAATAAAACATTTTATAGACATTTTATGGCCTTAAATAAAAAAAATAAAAAATGAAAAAGAATCGAGATAAATGTTCTCCGTTGTCTTCCTCAGCTCTACGATAAAAGGATCAGCGAGCCACAAGACCATCGACCTGTCGGGGAACCCCGTCCTCCGGATCTACTACACGTCCAAGGTGAGCGGTCGGGATGATTTATTGTTAAATCTGTTTGTTTCAAATTCAACAGAAAAGAAAAGAGCCGCGTTTTATTTATTTGTTTGTGTCCTGCAGCCGGTTCTGTTCGTGATGTGCGCCGGGAATGAGCTCTTCTTCTGTCTGCTGTACCTCCTCCATCACATCGAGGAGCCCGCAGGTAAGCGTCCGTCCTCAGACCCTCCTTTTCCTCACCTTCGTCTCGAGACCACGTCGGGCTGAGACGTCTCTGCGGCCTCATTTAACTTTTTTTTTTTTTTTTTTTAATTCATTTCATGTTTGTGAATGTTTTGTAATTCCCAACCTGAACCGTCAGACCAGACTACGCACGCATGCTGTGGGTCTGATGTCAGGAAAAAAAAATGAACACAGGGGAGGTTTAGATGGGTTCTTGCCTCCTTTTGGACTGTGCAAGACAGGAAGTGTTGGGACAGGAAGTGTTGACCATGTGTGTGTCTGCAGCCTGGCTCTACTGGCTGCAGGGAATCTGCGGGATCATCTGCCTGCTGAAATCGGGCATCAGCGTCGTGCACCTCATCACCGCCTCCCAGAACATGGCCGCCCTGGACGCCGCCGAGAGGGAGAGAGACTCGAAGAGGCAGTGAGGAGGAAGAGGGGGAGGAGGAGGAGAGGGAGGTGGAGGGGGGGTGGCGGAGTGGGAGGAGGAGGACGAAGAGGCAGCCAGATGTCGGTAACAGATCCACCGCGGGTTTATTTATTCTCACTTTATAACGAAGAGACGCTTCACGACCAAGCAAACAGATTCCAGAGGAGGCAGGTGAGAGTCTGAGAGGGTGATTTACTTTATTATGACTTGATTATTTACTTTATTATTGACTCTTGAGTTTCAAAACATCCAGAAATCACTTTTTTTCTCCTCTCATTTATTTTACAAGCAAACAACACAACATATGATGCAACAGGAAATCACAATATGAACTAATAACAAAAACAGAAACATGTAGACGAATCGATGGACGGGCGGTTGGTGCTTCTTCTTCTTCTTCTTCTTCTTCTTCTTCTTCTTCTTCCTCTCATACTTCTTACTATTCTTCTTCTTCTTCTAATTATTATTCTATTTAAGACACAGTTTTGTCCGCTCGTCTGCTGTGAACCAGAATCAAAGCATTTATTTATGGTATGTTAAGTCCATTTTTCATCATCAGGTCTCGCGTCTCAGATTTAATTTCACTGTGTCTGCTTGTAAAATAAACTTTCAGGAGCCCGGATGAAGTTACCGCGGCGACGTCACTCTCGTTTAATTTTGTAGGAGTCATTTATTCTGTGTGAAGCCGCACGTTTGTTTTCTTCACCGATGTTTTTTTTTGTTACGTTTTTAAAACTTCACCTGCTGCCTGAGGAGACGCAGGAAAAAGGAAATCGGGCCGACAAGCCGATATCGGATCAATAATTCTCACATATTTACAGATATTTAAAATCTGATGAGTCGCCCTTTATTCCTTCATCAAGTTTCGCAGATCAGTTAAAAACACGTAACTTCTCCGGTTTCGGCTTCAGACGCGAATATTCGGTCGTCCCTTCGTTTCCGTGATGTTTCTTTAAATATCTTTGTGTTTCTGACATGACGAGACGTTATTTTAAAACGACTTCTGACATCTCACCGACCAAACGAAAACAAATCTTTCGTGGAAAATAATCAAGTATTTAAAAATGGTGCATTGACGACCCAAAGTCGTTCTTATTGACGGTTTCTAACTGACTTGTGAACAATTATTTAACTTCACTAGAATCAGAGGAGAATTTCCGCTTTATTTCCCGCCGGCCGTGTTTAACGTTAACGTGTCTGTTGCTGTTGGCTGCTTTCCCAACAAAACCTGGAAACGCTACCGCGCTTTTAATTTGAAACGAGGGCTTTTAATTTGAAAGGGTTAGGTTAGGTAGTTACTTTATTAATCCCCGAGGGTTACAGGAAGTCATGGCATTTGGCCAACCAACGATGTATATAAAAATGGACGGAAGTCTGAAAAGTGAAGCCAGCTCAGGAGCCCCTTAAAGTGTAATACCACCGAGGGCCACCAGGGGGCGGCCTCCAAATTTTCTTTAGAGTAATCACGCTGTTTTGTTTCCCAGAATGTCTGCGAGCCTGCCGCATCGAAACACAACTGACACGTTAACGTTAAACAAACTGTCGGTAACTGTCGAGACACAAAGAAAAAATAAATAAAAAAATCCACTTTTATTCCTCATTTGTTTTGTTTTTATTGTTAATTTTTTTTTTTATTGATTAGAAACCCCGAAATCAACGACCAAAAACATCCGCTCGTTCTTATTAAAGAATAAAAATCCGAGATGAGAAGCGCTCCGTACGGAGCGAGTTCGTTCTTAAATATTCCTCTCGCGACATCCGAGCCACTATTTTCTGTTTTTATTTGTTTATTTGTGGAGATTATTGCTGACATTCGGTTTTGATTAAATGTTTTTTGGGGGGCTTTTGGAGGGACGGCGGGGGCTTATTGGAGATTTCTGACGTTCTTTATTTGTGGTAGACGAGGTGAGTTTCCAATTTTAATCTTCTTAGAAACAGCTAGTTATGCAAGTCATACGTTTACCTCATGTGAAGCGCACCAAGTATTACGTTTGTGGTTGTTTGAAGTCACGTTTGTGCTGTTGGTGTCCTAGAATGTATTATTACAAACAAATCTATATATAAACATGGAAGCCATGTCTTTAAATGTTCTATTTAAGAGAAATTAATTGTAGTAACTGAAATATTTTGATGGTTATTTTGTTTGGTTGGTTTGAATTTACTGTAAAAAAAAAAAAAAAAAAAAAAGCAGCTGCACAATAAAGACGATGAAAACACGCTGTTTGTTTTGCGCCTTTTAGAATTTTATTTCTCAAAATCAAAGCATAAAAACATGAAAACAGTGTTTTGAATAGAAAAACAAATACAAACTTCACAAACTGGAGAAGAAAGAAGAAAAAAAAAAAGGACAACATTTGAAATCCACCTAAGGTACCTTTAAAATATTAGATACATACAGTTAAAGCTAAACTGTAAGCATATGTTAAAAAAGGCTGCCATATTTTATTATATTTGGCAAGTATTACATCTTTTTAAGATAAAAGTTTGAAAACAAATATTATAGTATGAGTCACATGGAGCATTTTTCTGCACTGGCTATTTTTAATTTTAGTACCTTTTAAGTACTAAAATAAGTTTTAATATTTGAATGCAGGGATTGTAGCCAATGCATTTAAAAAAAAAAAAAAAAAATATATATATATATATATATTTGATACAAGCCGAAATAATGGCTGCCTCTTACTGAATGGCAGGAGGTTGTTATTATCCTCTTTGACTCCAACAGATAAGGGAGCCAACGTGAAATTTTAGATATTTTGAATGGAGTTTGGTGCGGCGCGCCGTCTGGCCCGTCTAGGAATGGACGTCATGTGTGTGGAGGTTAGATCCAGCTGTTGCACTTGCGCGCATCGTTACCTTTAAGATGCTCCGGGGATAAAGCCTTGTTTTAGCTAAACCCGACACCATTTTAGCCAAGAGTTTGTTCGCGTCTGACGAACACGGTCCGGACCGCCGGCCGGGTGTTTCCTCGCCGAGCAGCGGTGGATTTCTACCCGCGGAGCGAGGTGTGTGCGGGGAGGGGGGGGAATTAACGGCCGTGCTGAATCTATAAATGTCGGATTTCATTATTTGTCGGCCTACCGAGAAGTGGCGGCGGCGGCGGGGGCGAGAGGGACGGCGCGGCACGAGACGAGCCGAGACGGGGTCCGCGAGGAGGGTGCATACACAAAATACTTTCCCTTTAAAGCAGAGAGGGACAGAGGGGGTGAAGAAGAGATAAAAAAAAAAAAGAAAAAAAAAAAAAAAGAAAAGGAAGAAAGACAGAGAGGGAGGGAGGGCGAGAGGGAGCGAGTTTAAAAAAAAGAGAAAGATGTCATCCTGTCGATTGAAACACCGAGGCGGAGCCATGGACCGCGGCCGACCAGGAGCGCTCTAGTCAGGGGACGAGTTCTACGCAACGCCGAGGCTTGGAACCTGACGCTGCGGCCTTTCCCGGAGCTATCGCAAATAAATGCCTCCTGAACAGCTGCTGACGATGATTAGCACGTCTGGACTGCTCAAAATAAGCTATATTTTGCATGCAATTCACCAAATTTTTATTACAGTAGACATAAGCAAATAATATTAAAACGCACCATTAAAAGCAAAGCATGATACCAACCATTTTGTCGCATTTAAAAAAGCATCTTGTCAGTGCTTGTTTTGCCGCCAACAGACCGCCACGTTTAATTAATAACTCAGAGCAGCTTCAGCACTGATCCGTGTCGGCGGGTTTCCGTTTCTGCATTTGTCGATTAATGAGGCCGGGCAGGTAGACCACAGCTGCGGTACAAGGCCTCGGCTTCTCTTCCAGCTCTCGGAGCGGTCGTTCCCGGCTCCGCTGCCCTCCTCCCGCCCCTCTTCGGTCCCTCAGCCCGGTTCCATCTCGGCTCCTCAGGATGGACACCTCCTGGAGCAATTTCCTCTTTCAGGTAAGTGTTGACTGATGCTGCAGCAGCTTTGTGGGGTTTTCTTTGGGAAGGTGGGGGTGGGTGGGGGTGGGGGGGGGGGTGACATTTCTGCATGGGGGTTGCAGATGGAGGAGGGAGGGGAGGGGGGGTGGCAGAGGTCACAGAGGAGTCAGGAGGAGGTTGTGGGTTTGGATCCCGCTTTCCCACCTCCTGACCCGTTGTCTCCGGGTTCTGATTTATTTCCTAAATTAAATCCTAAATTCATCTCGTTGATTAACTTCTTTTAACTTTATTGAACCTCCTAGTTTTCTACTTAAAACCACATTAAAGTTTAGGTTTCATTAATCAAACAACCACTGAGCCCACGTCCGGCGTCGACACGCGTCGCCGGGTCAAAGAAAAACCTGTTTCCCCCTTTGAACACAAACCTGAGATGGATTATTAATCAAAAATACACCTCCGGTTATAACGGAGCTACATCAAACATGGAGATGTGTTATTGAAGATGTAAACAACACCGACAAATGTAGTTTAAACTTTCTTTTTAAGACGGTGGGGGGCAAAACAAAAAAAAGAAGCTTTTAAAAAGTGTAAATATTAGTTTTTAAAAGCAGCAAAGTGTAAAATGGATTCAGTTCAAAATGTTGTTGTTATGTTTTGGAAGATTGTAAACCGACGATAAGAGAAATACTGAGATCGGCAGTGAGTTTACAACAGAGAACCAGGAAACGGAATAACTGACGCATGTTGTTGTTGTTGTTGTTGTTGTTGTTGACGTTGACGACCTCCTGCAGACGCCGTCGACTCAGGGCCAACCGGAGACGCCGCTTCAGTCGGAGCTGCTGCCCGACCTGACCGGCTCGGCTCAGAGTCCTCCGGACGAGCACATCGTGACGCCGCCGTCCACCGTGGACACGGCCGCGCTGAGCGAGGAGCCGCTGCCCGGTGAGGAAGGGGGCGGGGCCTCAGTTACACCTGTCCGTTACACCAAGCCACTAAAAAAAAAAAAAAATAAAAAAAAAAAGTCTTCGGTCACGTTGAAAACATCAAATTTTGAGCTTTCGATGGTTTCGGGTTTCACTCTGAATAATGTCTTCTTCTTTTTTTTTTATATATAATTAAAGCTGCAAACTATCGAACTCTCAAATTAAACGACTTATTAATAAAATAAAACGAGGGAAAAGAAAAACCTCACTTTTCGTTTTCGTTTTTTTTCTTCTTTTTGACCCGGTTTGTTCTCCGTACGCAGGAACGTTATTCCTCTTTGTCGGCGTGATCGTTCCTTTCGATGGACAGATCGCGAATTCTGACTTGAACTTTGAACTTTACTTTGTGTCCGACAGCGAAGCCGCTCCCCAAACCGGGCCGGCCCGCCCACATCTGTGCCACCTGCAACAAGGAGTTCAAGAACAGCTACAACCTGCGGCGGCACCAGTCGGTGCACACGGGCATCAAGATGAAGGACCGGGCGGCGCGGGAGAAGGAGGACGCGGCGAAGGGGGGCCGGGTGGAGAAGCAGACGGTGCCGCTGTCCCTCCTCCACCTCACCCTGCCCCCACCGCAGCAGCAGCAGCAGCAGCAGCAGCAGCAGCAGCCCCTCCCTCCCCCCGCCGCCGTCGTCGTCTCCGCCGCCCCGGACGCCCTCCCCCAGCCCGGTCAGCACGCCAACCAGCAGAGCCAGCCGGTCTCTGTGTCCATCGCCCCGGCAACCGTAACCATGGCTGCGCCGCCTCAACCCATCCAGGCAGCTGTTGTTGTCATCGGGTCCATGGAGCAGGTGGGTTTCGCTGGAGAGCCGCCAGCCAGGGGGAGGGGGTGAGGCGAGGGGGCGGGTCGGAGGGGCGGGGCGAGAGGCGAGGGGGCGGGGCGGGGGAGAGGCGGGGGCGGGGCTAAAGTCACCGTTTTACTTTTTTTTCCCAGTGAAAACAGCAACAAGCCTCCAAATCTCTCGACGTCTCGTCTTCATTATCAACACGGCCGCCGATAATTATCATTATTAATTAATCCGACAGTTCTAACGCCGACTCAATGAAAGTTTTGTTTCCGTCGCATTTTTAAATCACGTTTTCCTCTGCGACATTTTGGTCGTGTTTTCTTCTCCACCTTTTGGGCGAGTTTCTCTCCGCGACGTTTTATTCTCGTTTTTCTCGGCAACGTTTTATTTGTGTTTTTCTCGGCGACGTCGTAATAGTAGCCCTAAAGTTTTTAGTTTTTAGTAAGTTTTTAGTTTCCAAAAGTTTTTCTCAGCCGTAAAGTTTTGTATTTCTCGGGAATGTTTTAATCGCGTTTTTCTCCGGTCATTTAATTTGCGTTTTTCTCGGCAACCATTTTGTTCGCATTTTTCTGGGCGCATTTTTAGTCGTAGCCGTAAAGTTTGGTATTTCCGTGGCAACGTTTCAGTCACACTTTCCTTCGTGACCCCAAAGTCGTGTTGAACGTCGCGAGGCTGCGGCTCGTCTCCGTGTTTGCGTACGGTTACCACGGTTACGTGTGCTCTGCGGCGCGGTGAACGTTAGTTAGTTCGTAAATCAGTTTTTGTTGTGAAAAGTTAATAAAAAAAACAGTGACTTGTTTTTCTTTTGAGGTTTATTTATATTTATATATTTATATTAAAAAAAAAAACTACCTTCAGCATCGAGGACGGTTGGACATAGCGTCTCCCTTTCTGGCCCGTAGAACCCGATCCCGATCCCGATCCCGAACACCAACCAGGTGAGGAAGAACCACGCCTGCGAGGCCTGCGGGAAAGCTTTCCGGGACGTCTACCACCTCAACCGCCACCGTCTGTCCCACTCGGACGAGAAGCCGTACTCGTGTCCGATCTGCCAGCAGCGCTTCAAGAGGAAAGACAGGATGAGCTACCACGTCCGCTCGCACCAGGGCGGCGTGGAGAAACCGTACGTCTGCCCGCACTGCGCCAAGGCCTTCTCTCGGTACGCACTCGGACGCACCACGGTCCCCTGCTGATGGTAGCGCTAACCCGCGTGGATAAGCTAGCATTAGCTACTGGGAATTTAGCGTACGGCTAAGCTAACGTTAGCCTCAGTGACTGTTGCGTGCTGCTAAGCTAACGTTAGCCTCAGTGACTGTTGCGTGCTGCTAAGCTAACGTTAGCCTCAGTGACTGTTGTGTGCTGCTAAGCTAACGTTAGCCTCAGTGACTGTTGCGTGCTGCTAAGCTAACGTTAGCCTCAGTGACTGTTGTGTGCGGCTAAGCTAACGTTAGCCTCAGTGAATGTTGTGTGCGGCTAAGCTAACGTTAGCCTCAGTGAATGTTGTGTGCTGCTAAGCTAACGTTAGCCTCAGTGACTGTTGTGTGCGGCTAAGCTAACGTTAGCCTCAGTGAATGTTGCGTGCTGCTAAGCTAACGTTAGCCTCAGTGACTGTTGTGTGCGGCTAAGCTAACGTTAGCCTCAGTGACTGTTGTGTGCTGCTAAGCTAACGTTAGCCTCAGTGAATGTTGTGTGCGGCTAAGCTAACGTTAGCCTCAGTGACTGTTGTGTGCTGCTAAGCTAACGTTAGCCTCAGTGAATGTTGTGTGCGGCTAAGCTAACGTTAGCCTCAGTGACTGTGCTGCTAAGCTAACGTTAGCCTCAGTGAATGTTGTGTGCTGCTAAGCTAACGTTAGCCTCAGTGACTGTTGTGTGCTGCTAAGCTAACGTTAGCCTCAGTGAATGTTGTGTGCTGCTAAGCTAACGTTAGCCTCAGTGACTGTTGTGTGCTGCTAAGCTAACGTTAGCCTCAGTGACTGTTGTGTGCTGCTAAGCTAACTTTAGCCTCTGTGAATGATGTGTCCGGCTAAGCTAACATTAGCCTCTGTGAATGGTGTGTGCTGCTAAGCTAACGTTAGCCTCTGCGAATGATGTGTCTGGCTAAGCTAACATTAACCTCAGTGAATGTCGTGTGTGGCTAAGCTAACATTAGCCTCAGTGAATGTTGTGTGCTGCTAAGCTAACGTTAGCCTCAGTGAATGTCGTGTGCTGCTAAGCTAACATTAGCCTCTGTGAATGATGTGTGGGGTGGCGCAGTGGTTAGCATTGTCGCCTCACAGCAAAAAGGTTCTGGATTCAAATCCGGTCCTGGGCCTTTCTGTGTGGAGTTTGCATGTTCTCCCTGTGCTTGCGTGGGTTCTCTCCGGGTGCTCCGGCTTCCTCCCAACATCCAAAAACAGGCACCTCAGGTTAATTGGTGGTTCTACAAATCGTCCTTAGGTGTGAATGGTCTTTGTTTCCGTCAGTCTCTCTGTGGCCCTGGGAGGGAGGCTGTAGCTCAGTCAGTAGACTGGGCTGCACACCAATCAGAAGGTTGGTGGTTCAGTCCCCAGCTCCTCCCACCCACATGCACAAGTGTCCCTGAGCAAGACACTGAACCCTAAAAATTATTTTTTTTAAATACTCCCAATGATGTACCATCAGTATGTTGTAAGTCACTTTGGATAAAAGCATCAGCTAAATGAAAGGTAATGTAATGTAAATGTGTGCAGCTAAGCTAACATACATTGTTGTTGTTGTTGTTGCTGCCTTCACGGTGACAAGAACCTCAGGAAATGTTCTCATTTTATTTCTGGTTCTGGTTCTTTTCAGGCCGGACCATCTCAACAGTCACGTCCGACAGGTTCACTCCACAGAGAGACCGTTCAAGTGCACGGTAACGTGTTTGTTTACTGCCGTCGGTGATTAAAGTCCAGCTGTCACATCCTCCCTCATTTTAAACATGAAAAACAGTTTCTAACCTCCAGAATGACTTATGATTGTACTTTTTTTATGCTGCACTGCACTTCCTGCTTTTACTGTTATGATTGAAAACCTCTAAATCTTTAAGGTTAAAGTTAATGAATATTTATGTAAATAAATATCCATATCTATATAAATATCTTTATATAAAAAGAGATATTTCCTCTACGAGAGAACTCCCTTAAAAAAACTATTTTTTTGGAATGTTTTAATATTTTTTTGCTGCAGGGTATCTGTATGTAAAATATATTTTTTAGCTCAACTACATGTTTGTTTACCTTTATAAAATACACTCCAGGTCCAGATTAATAAACGACAATATTTTTACCTGCAGCAGCAAAAATGTGGAATAAGTGTTCGTGAAATCCCGGGTTTGGTAACTGATTCTGGGTTTAGTTCGGTGTGACTTTCAGCAGGTGTGCTTCGGTGTCATTTTGTATTTCAACGTTCAAACTGTTGAAATATTTTTGATTTATTTACAATTTTACAGACACTTACATTTGGTTATCTGAAGCTGTAAATGTGAGCACGTGTTTAACGACAGAAAATAACATAAAATATGGAATATTTGTTTTATATTTTCCTGTCATGTGAATTCATTCTGACGTTATTCATGTTGTGTGTGCGTGTGTGTGTGTGTGTGTGTGTGTGTGTGTGTGTATGTATGTATGTATGTATATATACATATATATATATTTTTTTTTTTTTAATTTTTTTTTTAAATGTCCTTGTTTTCCCTCAGACGTGCACGTCTGCGTTCGCCACGCGGGACCGGCTGCGCGCCCACCTGATCCGACACGAGGAAAAGGTTCCGTGTCACATCTGCGGGAAGCTGCTGTCGGCCGCGTACATCACGGATCACATGAGGGTCCACAACCAGTCGCAGCACCACGCCTGCCATCTGTGCAATCGCAGTAAGACGCAGCACACGCCACCGCCGGCATTTTTGAATCCACACGCCACAGAGTACATGTTTAAATCCACACGGCTGCAAGACGAGCAGGGTGTTTTTTTTTTGTTTTTTTTTATTTAAAGGACTCGTCCGTGTTTTTATCGCAGCATCACAACTGAACGGATTGTTTGATTAAAAACTGACGTTTAAAGGTTCTACTGGGATTTTTTTTTTTTTTTCACCTCTAAAAGCAGACATGTCCGTATGTCCTGCAGGCTTCACCACGCTCACCTACCTGCGTGTCCACGCCCAGAAGCACCACGGCCAGGAGTGGAAGGAGAGCGGCGGGGCGCGGGGGGGTTTTGGTGGGACGGGGGCCGGCGGGGTGCTGCTCTGCCAGCTGTGCGGCGTGCAGTGCAAGACGGCCACGCAGCTCCAGGGTCACATGGGCACCCACGCCGGCCAGGGAGAGCCGGGCCCCGACCCGACCGGCGCCGGCACCACCAGCGTATCCGTCGCCGTGTCCAGCGCCAGCACAGTGGGACTGCTGGTCACTGACTGCTCCGGTATCGCACCCCAACCCCACAGCTAGCAGGCTGGGGGGGCGGGGAGGGAAGGGAGGGGGGATTATGGAGGAGAGGACGGACGGACGGGCGGGCGGACAGCCGCCTCCTAGAGCTGGAAGATGGAGTTCAGCAGCAGGTAACAGTTTTCCATGTTTGTGCAACAGGTGTGTTCTTCATGTTGTGTAACAGGTGTGTTCTTCATGTTGTGTAACAGGTGTGTTCTTCATGTTGTGTAACAGGTGTGTTCTTCATGTTTGTGTAACAGGTGTGTTCTTCATGTTGTGTAACAGGTGTGTTCTTCATGTTTGTGTAACAGGTGTGTTCTTCATGTTTGTGCAACAGGTGTGTTCTTCATGTTGTGTAACAGGTGTGTTCTTCATGTTGTGTAACAGGTGTGTTCTTCATGTTGTGTAACAGGTGTGTTCTTCATGTTGTGTAACAGGTGTGTTCTTCATGTTTGTGTAACAGGTGTGTTCTTCATGTTGTGTAACAGGTGTGTTCTTCATGTTTGTGTAACAGGTGTGTTCTTCATGTTGTGTAACAGGTGTGTTCTTCATGTTGTGTAACAGGTGTGTTCTTCATGTTTGTGTAACAGGTGTGTTCTTCATGTTTGTGCAACAGGTGTGTTCTTCATGTTGTGTAACAGGTGTGTTCTTCATGTTGTGTAACAGGTGTGTTCTTCATGTTGTGTAACAGGTGTGTTCTTCATGTTTGTGTAACAGGTGTGTTCTTCATGTTTGTGTAACAGGTGTGTTCTTCATGTTGTGTAACAGGTGTGTTCTTCATGTTTGTGTAACAGGTGTGTTCTTCATGTTGTGTAACAGGTGTGTTCTTCATGTTTGTGTAACAGGTGTGTTCTTCATGTTTGTGTAACAGGTGTGTTCTTCATGTTTGTGTAACAGGTGTGTTCTTCATGTTTGTGTAACAGGTGTGTTCTTCATGTTTGTGCAACAGGTGTGTTCTTCATGTTGTGTAACAGGTGTGTTCTTCATGTTTGTGTAAAGACACCACAGACCAGCAGTCTCAGTTCGTCGGTTCATCCTGATGATGGACAGACAGTCGGTCACCGGACTGTTCTTGAATTATTTTATCTTCAGAAATTTTAATTTAATTTAATTTATGCAGCGTCAAATCAGTCACCTGTGGAAACCTTAACGTAATAAAACCTACATTACAGAGGAACCCAACAAATCCCACATGAGTAACAGGAGGAAGGAAAAACTGTCTTTTTAAAAGAAGGAAGATGTAAAACTCTCCTTTTAACAGGAAGAAAACCTCCAACAGTAGGAATGAAAAAAACTCAAGAAAAACTGTCTTTTAACAGGAAGAAAAGCTGAAAAATTCTTCACGTCTCAGTTTTTAGGGTGAAACATGAATGTGCAGTTTTGTTTTTGACCGCAGTGTCCAGTGAAATAAAAAAGGAGCAATAATAGCACACGAATGAATAAAAATCTGTAGTTTCCACGTTTGCATTTTAATAGAACTTGTTTTTCATTTTATTTTTTTTCAGGTAGTTTCCGAGCAGGCGGCCTCCGATCGGGAGAATCTTCCTCGTCCGTCGGATGATTTCACAAAGACGACGTCCTTTTTTTGGACCTTTTTATTGTTTGTTTTTATTTGTCTGTGATTTTTGGATCTCCGTCAATATTAAACAGCTGATCTGCCTCCGACGCAGAGACACAAACACTTTAAACTGTACAAACTCTACAGGGGGAGGAAGAGACCCGAAGGAAAACCTCATCGAGGAGGACAAACGATGTGTATTTCTACTCACACGGCTTTTTCCGCAACTAGCTGTCATCACGTCGTCGTTTTTCATTTTCAACCGACTCGACGCAGCCGCTCATGATTTTTGTAAAAGCCGTCGCTGTTTTTACACCGTTTCTATTCCGTGATTTCAGTGTTGGTTTATAACGAGGAAAATGACTTGACTTGACATCCCGTGACGCGACTTATTATCGACTTCTCTTCTAATTTATTACGAAAACAAGTCTCCAGTTTGCCTTTTGTCAGATCCTGTTGGAGCGAGTGTTTCTGACGGGTGTACATACACTTTTATATGGCTGATAAAGGCAAACCAATAGTTGTTGGTGTATATATACGCTCTCCTTCCCCTCCACCCCCCCCCCCCCATGGACATTGAATGTGCATAACTTCTCTGCTTCATATGATCTTTGTTCTTACTCTGGATGCTGATTTGTAACTCTTGAAAAAGATAAATTGCCATGTGATTTGTAGCTACCTTGGTGACACATTTTTCTGTGGCTGTGCATATTGATTGTACTTGAAGCATAGTGCATAGCGCCTCGTTAATATTACTGTATTAAAAAGGCAGTGAAATGCGTGTGTGGATTCAAGTTGATATGATATATCATATGGAGTCATGGGAAAGCCATAAAAAAGAAATTTGTAAAAATAATTACAAAAATTTTTTAAAAGAGGAATAAATGAGTAAATTAACAAAAGGAAATAAAAGATTAAATAAATGTGGAAATATAAAGACTAATAACAAAGTATAAAAGAATAATTAGAAGCATTTTTATGTCTTTTCACATTTCTTTTTTCATTTATTTCTGCACATTTGTATTGCTATTCTTAGATGCATGATGAAAAATTGAGATAAAAATAAATGACATAAAGACCAATTTATCTTAACGGTGTAAATAAAACTCAACACTGATTACTGTCAAACTTTAATTAAAAGTTCTTCAATGGAACTTGAATTAAGCTTGGATTTTTTAAATTTTAAATACAGATACACTAAAATGAATCACAAGTATGTCGATCACAGATGACTGCAGTGAAGGAAAAATATTTGTCAATGCAAAGTGGTCCAAAAAATTATTCAAAACAGGGCTCAAAGTTTGAACTCATGCTGCCAAATGATTGGCACCCATCTAAACGTAGACAGGAGACATTTACGTACGGCGAACATTGGTTCGTTGACGGCCACATTCAAGCCTCAACTTCATTATTTTGGCCGTCGCCGTCTCAGTTTTTCAGAGCCACGAGTGACCATATTTGGACGAACTGGGGAGGAGCTAGCGGTGAACTCAAGGACACTATGCCCCGCCCACTTAGAGCTGAAACCTGACTGCACCAGAGGAACGTCAATCAAACCAGACACGCCCCCCAAATATATGGCTTTTTGAGACCTAATATCTAATCAATGCTGGAATTATTTTCATCAGGACCATCATAATGACTTGTGAAAAACATTTATTGACTTTGTATTTTAGGAGAGAACTTAAATTATTTTTTTTTGGAGCCCGCCCCCTAGCGGCAGAGTGTTGCCTTAACTTTTCAGACCTGGAAGCTACGTCCATTATTAGGTTAGGTTAGGTTAGGTATTTACTTTATTAATCCCTGAGGGGAAATTTTTCCGCTACAGCAGCATACAGAAGCAATAAGATAATAATAGAATAATAGAAAAGCAATAAAATGGCAGTAAAAAATATTAAATATAAAATGCACAGTATATACAGTCTACAAAAGATGCAAAACAGCAGAATAAATAATATATTCTATGTAAAAGAATTTTACCCAGAAGAATATTCAGATGTAATCACGAATATAATTTATTAAATGTTTAATTAATTATTTTTTTCTCAGTCACTGTAAAAGATTACTTACACGCTCTTTTGTATTTTAACTAACTAGTTACTCCTTGTGCCTCCGTCCTCCTCCGAGTTGATCGTGAAGCAGCTCGTTCAGGTTCGCGTTGTTTACAGCGGAGCGCTAAGCCCCGCCCCCTCCCATCCGGCGCCACAAGCTCCTCCCCCTTCCCCCTCACGAGCTAACCAGCTAGCCGTTAGCCGTCGCTGTCAAAAAAAAAAAAGAAAAGGGGGCGACTAGAAAGTCCCGCTGACAAGAAAAGAGAGACAGAAAGAGAGAAAGAGAGCCCGCTGGATGATCCCTTCATCCGAAGAACACGAGACATCGTACCATGGCACGCTTCCATCCTGGATGTCGCGGCGCGGCGGCCAGCTAGCGAGCGGTCCCGGTGCTAGCTGCAGCTAGCTGGTCGGCTACCCCCGCAGAGCGAGCTCCGAGGCGCCGGGGCGACGGGCGCTGACCGCGGCTCACTCGGCCTCTTCCGACGTCTCGTTTTTCGTGCCATGCCATCCGTCGTTCGACCGAGCCAGGTTGGTACCGGTGGAGGAGGAGGGGGGTCAGAGACGATGTAGGTCACCGACGGAAGCTAAAGTGGGTCAGAGCCGGAACAGCTGGTTAGCATGACAGCTAGCTGCTTTCTCGACGATAAACGGGCTTTTTGTTTTTTTAATTTATTAATCAGTTAACAAGTATAAACAGTAATGCATGTGCTTTTTGTTGGGGGAGATATATATATACTCTGCAGCCGGAGTGGCTGATGTTAGCGCCGCTTTAAACGTGTGTTGGTTTTTTTTGGAGGATATGTTGAAGTCGTTAGCTTAACCGAGCTAACAAAGCTAACTGAGCAGGCTGGTTGAAGTGTTGGAGGAGGAGGAGGAAGAGGAGGAGGAAGAGGAGGGGGGGGGGGGGGGGGGGAGGAGGAGGAGGAGGTCGCTGAGGCCCGTCTTTATCTGGGCTTTAAACCCGCCCGCTGCAGACTCTAACGGGGGTTTGAGCATCGTGGCCGAGCAGCGGAGCCTCGTCTGTTTACACCGGCAGCGTCACGTCTCATGCCCGGTCCCCCCCCCCCTCCCCCCTCTCCCCTCTCCTCCCCTCCACACCTCCTCCACCTCCTCTCCCCCCCCCCCCCCCCCCCCCCCCCCCCCCCCCTAACACCCCCTGTATGTCCACGCAGGAAGCCGATGGGTCCCACTGAGTGAGGAGCCGTGTTTCCTCCGGAGCAGCAGCAGCCACACCGCACCGTTTCTGGGTTTGGTCCGGGGGCAGGATGGCGTTTCACGGCGCCGGCCGGCAGGCCGTGTGCGGAGACCTGTTTCCGGGCTCCGAGCTGGGCCACAAGTATTTCTGCGTGAACTCCTCCTGCGGTGCTCCCTCCACGGGCCTCAGCGCCACGCCGTGCCTGACCGGACCCACGGCCCCGGCCGGGACGCCGCGTCACCCCACGGCTCTCGGAGGAAGCGCCGGCGGCGGCGCGGCGGTGCCTCAGCCCTACAGCAACCCGGCCAGCGAGGTGCCCAGCCCCGCAGAGATGGAGCCCGACCGGCCCATCGGTTATGGCGCATTTGGTGTTGTATGGTAAGAAAACATCAACAGAGGGCCAAACAGCTCTTTAACTGTTAATACTGCTGTCAATCATTTTTTTTGAGTGAACACACCTGTTTACCTGAATACTGCAGACGGCTGGTCTCCACCATCAGAAACCAGCTGATGAGTCATTTTAATCCACCTGTCTGCTGTTGATCATGTTAGTTTGAAGCTGTAATGGCTGCCATGGCTGCACCTCACAGAGTCAACAGCTTTCACCACTCAACTGTAAAGTGAGTTAGACGTCAGCAGAAGCAATAACGCGTGTAAAACATCTGAAAGTTGGATTTTATTTAAGTGGAAACAAGCAGCCGATGAAGCAAAACGACTCGGTAAAGTCTTAAAAGACGATTACCAGCGATGACGTGCAGTAAAGAGGCAAAAACACACAAACAATTACTTTTTATTGCTAACAATTGGGTTGTTTTGTCTTACTAAATGCTGGAAAATAATCAAAAACATCTATTTGTTTATCAAAACGGAAAGGATGTTCGGATTATTTTGTCCACGTGTCTTACTTTTTGCTTTAAAAGACCAAATTATTTGATCTTTACCTGCAGCTGTACCGACTTTATGTCAAACTGAAACCGTCCTCATCTGTGACGGGAAACACGCTGTCGCCATCGAGACATTTAGGTGGACGATTAATTGTCACGCCAACAACTTTGATTCATGATTTAATTGTATTTTTCAGTTTATTTCCCTGCTGTTTTCTTCCTGTTAAAAGGTAGTAAAAAAAAAATAATTAATGATCCTGGTCGGTTTTAAATAATCACGATTTGAGTAATAACAGTGACTTCCTGGCAGGTCGGTGACGGATCCTCGCGACGGTCGAAAGGTGGCTCTGAAGAAGATGCCCAACGTCTTCCAGAACCTGGTCTCCTGCAAGAGAGTCTTCAGAGAGCTGCGGATGCTCTGCTTCTTCAAACACGACAACGTAAAAGAAGCAGACGGACCGCCGGTTGAAAGATTGTTTTATTTTGGACACAGAAACAGGACTTAAGACTGTTGTTACTTCGTGTCTCCCCGCAGGTGCTGTCAGCTCTGGACATCCTGCAGCCGCCTCAGATCGACTGCTTCGAGGAGATGTATCCTTTTTTATTATTTTTCTTCCTTGTGGTTTAATATCATTGCATACGTTTAACGTCCTCAGGTCGGCTGTCCCACTTTCTCCTCATTAAGTGTCCGTCCTCCTTTTTAATTCACTTAATTTAGCCGCTTGTCTCCGGTCTAAAAGCAGCTACGAGGTTTTTCTTCTTCTTCTCTGTTTTACTGACACTTGTTGCGGCTCCATCTGAGGCCTTCGGAGCTGCTTCGTGTTGTCGTGGGCGGAAGGTCAGCTCGTGTTTTTCTTTTCCTTGACAAGCCCGACCGCCCCGCAGCTACGTGATCACGGAGCTGATGCAGAGCGACCTCCACAAAGTGATCGTGTCTCCGCAGCCTCTCACCACCGACCACATCAAGGTCTTCCTCTACCAGATCCTCCGAGGTGAGCGAGGAGATCGGGAGACTCCGGTTTAGTCAATCACAGCGTGGTTTTTACAGATTCTACACTTGTCTCGAGATTTGAGTCAGTTGGTATATTTGTGGTTGTGCTGATAGAAGAGGAAAATTTTTTTTTTAAATCAAGGCCACGTTTTAGATGCAACTCATTCCCACGTTATGATTAGTTTCTCCCCTTGTTTTAAAAAATTGGTCCCTCCCTCCGTTTTAATAAACTAGTTCCTGTGTTTTATTCGATTCCACATTTTAATTCATTCGTTTACAAGTTATAGTAAATACATTCCCACGTTTTAATATATTTGTTACCACGTTTTGTTCACTCCACCTTTTGATTCATTTGTGGGGGAAAAAACAGTTCCTGTAAGTTCTTCAGGGTTTCTGAAGAACATTTCCAGTGCATCCTCGTATAGGAAGTCATCTCTTTTACACCAATCAGGATTAAGGATTTCAGAACGTCCAATAGAAACATTAAGAACAGTCTGCTTCAGTGTCGATTGGGGAAACCTGACGTCTGCAGACTTTTAAACACCACAAAGTGTTCCAGGAGGTCTGACTGTTGTTTCCTCCTTCAGGTCTGAAGTACCTGCACTCGGCTGGGATCCTGCACAGAGACATCAAGCCTGGAAACCTGCTGGTCAACAGCAACTGTCTGCTCAAGGTAACGTTCAGGTGCACCCGTCTGGTTCCCGCCTTTGGCCGGAGTGACAGAAAACGGCAATACAGCTCTTTATTTCTGCACCAAAACAACCCGACAGTCGGTTCGTTCCGAAAGTTGGTCACCGTCGTTGCGTCTCTGCTCAGATCTGTGACTTCGGCTTGGCGCGCGTGGAGGAGCCCGACCCGTCGCGTCACATGACCCAGGAGGTGGTGACTCAGTACTACAGGGCGCCGGAGGTTCTGATGGGCTGCCGGCACTACGGCTCGGCCATCGACGTCTGGTCCGTGGGCTGCATCTTCGCCGAGCTGCTGGGACGACGCATCCTCTTCCAGGCTCAGAGTCCGATCCAGCAGGTGAGACCGGACAGAACATTTTTAACCACCCGGCGATCGGCTTGGTTCTACCGTGTCCCTGAATGCGTCCGCTCTGCTCCTCCAGCTGGATCTGATCACAGACCTGCTGGGAACGCCGCCGCTGTCGGCACTGGCGTCGGCCTGCGAAGGAGCCCGGGCCCACATCCTGAGGGGGCCGCACAAACCGGTACCGGCCTTCGTTATGATCGTTAAAAATCCGGTGGTTCCGATACGCGTGTTCGGTCCCAGATGTTTTTCCACTTAACGGAACCCGTTTGTTTTTCCCTCCTCAGCCGTCGCTGTCGGTGCTCTACATGCTGTCGGACGGCGCGACGCACGAGGCCGTGCACCTGCTGTGTCGCATGTTGGTCTTCGATCCGGTGAGTTCGCTCCGTTTGATGTCGGATGTTTTACCGTTGGAGGACGTCTGTGGTGACCGTCGGCAGCGGCTCCGTTCATTTGTTCAGTTCAGTTTTATTTATGATGTAAAATCACGGTCCTAAAAACCTTTTACAAACACACAACGACAAAAATAACAGCCTCGTGAAAATATGCGAGCGATAACTTTCGCTTTAAAAGCGAGTGTCCGACCTGAAAGCTATTTGTTAAGAGGAACGTCAGGTGTTGGTAAAAACATAGAAGGAAGTTTGGCCGTCACGATCGCAAAATATTCTTTTTAAATAATTATTCAAAAATGTTTTCGTTTTTTTCATTTTATGCCTGTTATTGTATAGCGTATCGTAATTATTATATACGTGAATGTCGGTAGACGTGCCATCGAATCGCCGTTAGTTGAATGTTAGAAGTCGAGATGAACAGCTGGTGGCGCTAATTCACCTGAAAGCTGTTTGTTAACCGCCAGTAAGCTACTAAAGAAGAAGAAAACGTTGCTACCAGGTGTCAATAAAATATACGTGGTGTCGGGTCGTCACGATCAAGCAGTATTAGTTGACGGTTGATTTTCATAAAAATTACAATAAAACTTTTTTTATTATATAACGTATCGTAACTATCGGTTAATAATACACTTCATGAAAAAGACGAGTCGTTTATAAGACGTGCTGTTTTCGGCTCAGCAGCCAAATCCACGATGTGAATATCGCGTCTTTCATTAAAAACCCAACGTTTTTGGCTCCGCCTCCTTCAGGTGTCATGTGATCAGTGTCTGGATCTCTTCGCCCTCTGACCGTTTCTTCTTCTTCTTCTTCTCCTCCTCCTCCTCCTCCTCCTCCTGCTGTTTGTTTGTCCAGGCTAAAAGGATCTCCGGCAGCGACGCCCTCTCCCACCCGTACCTGGACGAGGGCCGCCTGCGTTACCACACCTGCATGTGTCAGTGCTGCTACTCCGTTCCCAGCGGGCGCGTCTACACGCGGGACTTCGAGCCGGTCGCCGAGCGGCCGTTCAGCCACAGCTACGAGAACAGCCTGCTGTCCGTGTGGCAGGGAAAAGGTGAGCGACATCGTAGCGTCTGTTTCTATGAACGAACGAACAGCTGACGTCGGTTCTATGAACGAACGAACAGCTGACGTCGGTTCTGTTTCTCTGTCGTCTTCAGAGTTGATCCATCGCTTTATCACGGAGCACCAGCAGGGCAAACGGGTGCCGCTGTGCATCAACCCTCAGAGTGCTGCCTTCAAGACCTTCATCAGGTGAGGACGAGGAGAAGACGTTTTTGTTTTTTTTACAGAAAAATGTGGAAACATTAACATTAATACACATTTTCAAACATGTCAGACATGAATATCTCTAATAAATAAGAGTTCATATTGAAACAGGCAGAGATTAATTTCAGTTTTCATCTACAAAAAAATATATTTCAGTGAGTTTGTAATTTAGGACCTGAACGGTCAGGACCTTATCAGCTTATGTCAAGATGAATTAGTTGTTCCAGCGTGTCGAGTTCTGCTGCTGTGGCTCAAGGAACTGTGTGAGGGGGCGGGGCTCCTCCTTCATAACGTTCACAAACCAACGGGTGACGTCACTGATGGTTTTCCATCTTGTATGTTTGAACACCCCTCCCCCCCGTCCCCCCTGTGTCCTCAGGTCCACCGCCTGGCACTCCTCCAAGGTGTCCAGGAAGGAGGAGAGATGAGCGCTGCTCGTCTCCGTCGTCAGGAGCGACCGCGGCTCAAGGAAGGTCTCAATCGGCCCGAAAAAACACCGAAGAGTTGGGTCTTCTTCTTTTTTTATTTTAATTTTTTTTAATTTCTTTTTTTTTTTTAACTTTCTCTCTTCTTCGTTGCCGGTGGGAAAACGACGGTGTGAAAACTAACCCTCCCGCCTCATGAAAATACCACACACACTCACTCACACACACTCACACTCACTCACACACACTCACTCCCTTTACAAAATCGACAGTTTCCTGAACACGAAAACTTTCACTGACCTGAACATCGGCTGCTCGAAGCGTTTTTTTCCGGTGCTGAATTCAAAAAGAAAATAAGAAAATGCTGCTGCAGTGAGTCAAGGAGAAGAACTGAACTCGGTACTAGATCGGATTTTTCCATCTGTGTTCGTAGAGACTTTAAAGGAATAATGATTTTAGCTGCTTTGGTAGATTTGATGCTTAGTTGGTTGTTTTTTTTTGTTTTTTTTTTGTTGTTTTTTTAAGTCATTCCAGCCCTGTGCAATACGATTTCCTTTTAAAGAGGAGGCGATGAAGTCACCGGGCCGACGGGACACCCGCCCACCTCACACCACGTCAACGGGTCAGTCATGACGTCATCGCCTGCCAAACAACCCCCCCCCTCCCACCTGCCAAGGTTCCCTCCTTTTATTTTTTAATGCATTTGAACTCATCACTCACTGTGTTTTCGTGGCGCGGCGTCTTCGCGCGTCGACGTGCCCGAAAATAATAATAATAATAATAATAATAATAATGCAATTTACCAGATGTAGCAGGTTTTAGAGTCCCACGTGTTTCTCCACGTGTACAGTTTCACCTCAACGTTCGGCAGGAGAGATGAACCGGGAAATCACCACGTTTAATCAGGAATTCATCCCCCGCCGGTGTTTTATTTTGAAAACTTTGACAGGAAGTTTGCGACTCAGTGTTTCAGTCAACTAAAACTGGTGTTCTGCTGATGGAAAGGTGCCAAAACTGCAGATGTTTGGCAACTTTTTCCTGAAACTGACTTGTTGTTGTTGTTGTTGTTGTTGTTTTTTCCCCGCCTCTCCTCAGACTTCCGTGTTTTTATTTTCCCGCTCTCCTCCTCGACCTTTTATTTTGTCCCGCTCGCCGAGGGAGAAGGCGGATGAAGCGGCGGCTGGCGATGTTTTTTTTTTTTTTTATATCTTAATTTATTGAGTGTTTGTTGAAGCGTGCGTGTTTCCACCCTTTTTATGTTCAGAGCGCCCCCCTCTGGGCGTCCGTGGCGGTCTCGGTTACCTCAAAACCCGAAGAAGAAGAAAAAAGCGAAACCCCCGGAGGCGGAGGACGCCGGGGTGTATATCTATAAACTGAAACTCTCCCGTCACAAGCTGAACGTCATTCCTCCGGATTTCTTTTACCTCGCGCTCGCTCCTCGTATGTCGCGCCGCTGCTCCGAATCCCTTTGAGGTTCTGAGCGGTGAAATGCTGCTGTTTTTATCGTCTTTGTTTTTTTTTTAGTTCCTGTTTAGTTGAAGGCTCAGGTGTCCTGTTGTAGACTCTGAACTGTGTGAAGCCACATCAGGACGCACCGGTACCGGTCCTGGTTCGGTTCATCGGGACGTCCGGAAGAAGAAAATAATCTGTTCTTTTTTTTCTTTTTTTTTTTTACTAAAGGTGCTTTTCCACCAAAGGTTCCAGGAACCGAAATTTCCCACAAAAGCAAATGTTGTCGAAACTTTTAGCTCCGACATCGAAAGGTTCCATCAACTTTTGAAGGAACCTTTTACTGCGTTTCCACCGCAGTCTAAAGCCCCGGGAAGGTTCGGCAAAAAAAAAAAAAAGTCGTATAAAAGAAGCGTCCAATTAGTGACCAGATTTGAAGGCTCCTGCTGATGTCTTCCTCTGATTTAATGCTTCACAAGTCCTGGGCTTCGCCGACGGTCCATCCTTCTTCTGTAGCGTGTAGGGTAACCAAATTCTTGGGAAAGTTACTGCGGTGGCTTTTAACATCCAGGAACTTTTCCAGAGGAAGACGTTCCTCCAACAGGTTGTGATTTGATTTAGTCCGACAGGACAAAAGCCCGAAAGACGATTTAGTAAATCAGGCCGCTCTGAAAAGTCGTCGGACAGCCGAGCCCGGATTTAGTCCGACGCTCCATCTGTCGGTAAATCTCCTGAGCTGCTGCACAAAGCTGCAAAAACACCGTGAAGATAAGAAGTTCCTGAATCTTCAGGGAGCGACTGAAGGCAGATTTCTGTCTTAACGCCCCCCAAAGGTTCATGTTCTTTGGGGGTAGTTCCTGCGGTGGAAACGCACCTTCTGTAAAAGTCCGAAATTTCGTAGAAGAGTGCGTGAGGAGACGTCTGTCCTGTGACCACGACTCGGTGGACTCGGTTGTCTTTTTGGCCGCCGGCGACATACTGGTGGTTTTTACATGTTCAGCCCCTCAGATTAATAATACCGTGCGTTTGAAGCTAACAAATATATTTTTTATGGATTAATCTCAATCATTTTAAAACCAGAGATGTCTTATTTCATTACAAGAATAATATTCTGACTGACCAACAGTCCAAAACCAAAATATCTGATTATTTGGCTTAAAAAAAGAAAAGAAAAGAACTAAGATTTAAGTAACAAGCAGGTTCTTTGTTTTGTTTTCTTAACAAAGCCCTGATTAATGTGTGATCAAAAGCATTTGAATTTTAGTTTTGTAGTTTTATCGCCCCTGGACATGCTTGGTACCTCAGACTGTAAACAAAGATGGCCGACGCGACCACTCCCTCCCCACTGTACGGAAGTGAAGCCGAAATCTGTCCGAAATGTTGGCTGACACCATTTATCGAGGTCCCGCCTCCTGCCCCTCCCAAATGTTAGGCCACACCCCTTGAACTTCACGAAGCCGAGCCACTGCCGCTTCACGAGCTAAACGTGATCAGTAACCGCTGACTCGCCACATAGCAACTGATTTTTCTGGGTGAGAAAGGGGCGGGGCCTCTTTGGGCCCCCAGTCACGACTGCGAACACAAAGATGACACATTTTCGCTTCGCTGTTCGGTCTCTGCGGCCGGTTTACGGCTTCTGAACGTTTTGAGGAGATAAACCCGATGAATGCTTAAATTCATCTCCCGTAGACTTTGTGAATATAAAACATGTAAAACCATCAGTGTGGTCCTTGAACGGTCGAGAAACCGGCTCCACGTGGCGCCTTTTTGACTGCAAGAACCTTTTTTTATTATTATTTTTTTTAGGATCTCAGGAACTTTACATTGAGGGTGGACTGGTGGCGATAATACGACATTCGGCCTCGGAGCGTTTGTCCGACGTTCGGCCTCCAACGATGTTGGTTTTGAATCCACGTTCGATTCCATTCGAGAAGCGGTGGAAACCTTCAGCTCCGTTCCTGGATCGTGTGTGTTTTTTTTTTTTTTTAAAAGCTGCAGTCAAAGTAATTTCAGATATATTTTTTTCTTTTTTGTACACGCCCTGAACCTCTAGCAGGCGGGGCCCCTGAGTCGCGGGGGCCCCCCGGGGCCCCCAAAGCGTCCTCGTCGGTCCCTCGCAGTCTCCTGACTTCCTTAAACCTCAGCTCGTCTCGGACTTGAACGCAGCGAGTCTCCGTGAGGAACCCGGAGAGCGACTTGTAAATCTGCATGTGTATATTTATTATCCCGCGGAGAGCATTTGGGTTTGAATGCTGTGCAATGGTTGAGTTTGTTCACGAAAACGTACAACTTGTGGTCATTTTATTTAATTCATCTTAGGAAGTGATTTTATTAGCAGTTTTGTTCCTTTTTACTTTTTTTGTTTTGTTTGTTGTGATCTAATTAGATTTTTTTTTTTCACGGAGTTGGAGAACGTTTTGATAATTGTTCCCTAAAAATACAAAAAAAAAAAAAAAAAAAACACTTAGTGAACTTCTGCACTGATACGTTTATTTATTGTTGTTTTTAGAGCGAAAAATCTTGATCTGCGAATTGTTCAGATTTTAGCTGTGAAACAAAAAATTTTACCAAATTTTATTGTACTTATTTTTTTTGCCCGAGCTACTTTTTAGTCAATAAAATACGTTTTCAGAAAATGACATGAATGTGCGACTAATCTGACGAAACACTTTGACTCCCGTTGTTCACAGCTACCGTCGCGTCTCTGCATTCGTAGCACTTGTTTTAGGTTATTGAAGGATGCAGAGACGACGGTTGGTGCAAATCTTTACGTCTCCTGAATTTTTCAACTTCTCCATCATTTGCTCAAAAAAAAAATGCTGCTATTTAGCTGTAAAATACGAGATATTTCCAAAGAAGTATGAATAGTTTTCTACAAATTAAAGTTAAGTGAGAAAGTGTCACATTTTTTTAAAACAAAAAATAATTTTATTTAGATTTTTCATGACGTTGAACTTCAACACTTCATACATCCTCTAATTTCAGTTACACATGAAAATTTGGGTGAATTTGATCGGGAGTTTCATTACTGGATTTTTATTTATTTTATCCAAAACCCCCAAAATATTCAGTTTAGAGTCATAAAAAAAAAAATTTAAAAGCAGCAAATCCTTACAGTTACACATTTGTTTTAAAAAAATATCAAACTGCATAGAATGATAATTAATAAATAACTAAAAAATTATAAAAAAAAAAATAAAACAAAAGTGATAATTTCCAGATGTTAAATGAATGATTTAAGTAGGTTTTGTACAGGTTTTAGTTTAGGGGACAATAATCGAAGGTTTTCGGTGCCGACTCCTCTTTGCTTTTTCTGTCGTTGTGTTAGTGGAGATCCTTCCAGGTTAGGAACAGTTTTTAAACCAGTCGACCTGTGTTTGGTCTTTCCCCTTCCTGCACTCTGTTCTCAGATCAGCCGTCGGATGCGTTCAGGAGCGCCGTCTCCGCTCTGCGTTGTTGTTGTTTTTTTTTTAAGTTAGCGGCGTGAAGCGGAGCGAGACGGACGGCTGGTCCTCTTTAGAGATTAGACTCGTTTTCTTCTACGAAAAGAAACTCGATGTGTTTATTATTATAAATATGAAACTGATGTTTTAAACGGATGTTTTTTGTCTTTGTTTTAGCAAAAAGATTTATTTGTTGTTTTTTTTTCTTTTCTTTTTTTGTTATTTTTGACTTGTGTTCCCGACAAATACTTGAATTTCTTAAAAAAAAAAATGTTTAGAGTTAAAGTAGTGAATGACAAATAAATAAATAAATGGACACTGGATAATATTCCTCCGCCGTGTCGAGCCGTCTGATCTTTTCTCTGCACATTCCCCTCGTTTAGAGCTGATTGGCCGCAAATCAACTTTTAAACTGAGAAACTTAATTGCTTCTTTTTTTTAAAAAAAATTATTTCCAGCAGCGGTGGTTTTACTGGTGTTCTTAACAAATAATTGAATTTCTTAAATAAAAAAAAAAAAGCATGTTTAGCTTTAAAGTAGAAAATGACAAATATAGAACTTATTTTTATTTAAGTGAACATCACTGAACCATGTTTAAACTGAAGATACTTAAATCTATCAACCTAATTTACTTATTTCTTATATCATGTATTGTTATATAATTATATCTTCTTGAAAACTACACTACTTTAAACAAGACTTTTTTTTAAACAGTTTTCATAGTACACATACTAAAATATAAATGTTAAAAACTTTTCTTGTTCACAAAGTGCAAAACATTTAAGGTTAAGCAAAAATACTTTTGTTTTTTTAAATTAAACACACAGCACACAAGGTCAAAAAATATTTGTATTAATTTGTAAAACCTTTAATTTCACATTTGTAGCTGAGAAGTCGTCAATATTTGAGAGCTGCGTTTGTTTGACTCTTGTTCATTAGTCGCTTGTTTCCATAGAAACACACTGTAGATGCTGGCCTCCCCACAGCAGGGGGCGCTGCTGCACAGAGGTTAAAAATACACCTGAACACTTCAACCTCTTTCTTTATGATTATTTAGTCCTTTGAATAATGCTCATTAATTTTTGGGGCATTAATATTAAAGTTTCCACTTGAATGTGAGACCTGTAAAGTAAAACAAACGCTCATATTTCTAACTAATTTGCACTTAATCAAATTATGTAAATATCCCGGAGGAGGTGTGGCCTCTGGTGGCCCCGCCTTAAAGCCCTGCTGGTCCTCAGATCTGAGTAATCCTCCCCCCCCCCCCCCTCACCACACCTCTGACAGGTGGCAGCAGGAGGCTCCTCCTCCCTCATCCCCCTCTCTGAGCTCCTACTACAAACCTCCTCCAACCATCACAACACAAACACACACACACATCTACACACACACAACACACACACACACACACACACACACACACACACACACACACACACACACACACACACACAGGAGCCATGTCGGCCCTCGTGGCTGCCGGCGCCGTCTTCTTCCCCGGATTCTTCCTGCTGTCCAAACGGACTCTGAGACACCTGATGGGATGGAGCGAGGGGGACGCCGCCGTCGTGTCCACACGGTGGGAACACACACACACACACACACACACACACACACACACACACACACACAGAAAGACACTGTAGATTTACCCTAACCTTAACATGTGACCTGTTTGAGGTTGTTTTGTGTCTCTTAGTTATAGTTTTGTCTCTTGAATTTTTGTTGTTGTGTCTCTTTGAGGTTGTTGATCAGGTTGTTTGTGTTCTCAGTCTGGTGTCGTCCCTTCAGGCCCTCATGGCCTCGTCTGTCGGATGCATCATCGCCTCGTCCTGCAGGGACGTCGTGGAGGACAGGTGAGGACTCCACCATCACAACCTCGATCTTCACCTTCCTTTCTTTCACCTCGGTGGTTCTCAACCTTCTGGGGGTGAGATGTGTCGTTCTGTTCTGATGTTCAGTCACAGAAGTTTTGTTTCTTTTGATCAACGACCACAGTCCTTGTCCGTTTAACGATTTGAAATCAGTTTCAGGAAAATTAGAGAAAAGTTTGCAGGAAAAAATATGTGGGAAAATCCAGGGCCTTCAAAATAAAGTGTGATTTTTCAACAAGAAACTCTTGATTTTCTTCCGATATTATTTCAAGTGTAGTTATTTTTTAAAGAATCAATTGAGAATAACTGCTGCAGAGGAGTTTGTAAAACTTCAGTATTTTGAGGTAAACTCTTCATTTTTAATTGAATTAGCTGAGTTCACTAAAACAAAGACATCAGCTTTCATTAAAAACAGTTTTTGTTTGACTTGAGTCGTTCTGTTTTGGCTCTACTGTTTATTCCATTCACACCATATTGTTATGATGATGTCATCTTTTAAGGAGATTTTCCTTCAGGATTAATTAAACTCTTATTTTGCTCTCATGCAGTTCGTCTTTACGACACAAACTCGCTGTCTGTCCGTAATCTCATTAACAGTCCGAGTCTAATTCGTCTCGCGAGCCGAGCCGAGCCGAGCAGCAGCAGCAGTGGAGCTGTTTTCAGTTCACTAATCCTCGCCGCTGAGCATGCTGGGAAATGAAACGACGCGCAGAGAGAGAGAGAGATGGATGACGAGGGAGTGTCGCTGGAGCTCTGGTTTCATCATTTCTTAGTCAAAGTGGAGCTGAGGTTCGAGTCTGGGCCGATTCGCATTTGTTTGTCAAATCACACCACAGGCAGTGAGCCGCAAGGAACTCTGGGAGTTTTTAATCTCCAGTTCACCTGCTACACGAAAGTAAACATTTATAATCCTGCAGAAAGTTAACGAAGTGTTTCAGCGGGAGGATTTCGATCTTTTACTTCATGAACTTCAAAGTAAAACTTGCCTCATCACTCCTCCTCAGACACTGGCTGACCGACGCTTACATCCTGTTTGCCACGCCCTACTTCGCCTACGACATCTACGCCATGTTTCTGTGCTACTGGCACAAGCTGCAGGTCAAAGGTCACGAGGAGGCGGGGCGGGGCGTCGGGTCGATGCGGGCCGCCGTGCCGGGTTTCCTGCGCGCGGAGGTCCTCATGGTGCTGCATCACGTCTTCATGGTGGCCTTCTGCTTTCCCGCCTCGCTGGTAACTATGGCAACACTGAATGAACTTTTTTTTTTTTTTTTTTTTTTTTTTTTTACAGTACAGCTGAAAAAAATTAGCTGTCAGCAAATTAACATTTCCCTGTGTGTGTGTGTGTGTGTGTGTGTGTGTGTGTGTGTGTGTGTGTGTGTGTAGCTGTGGAGGCAGGGTAAAGGTGATTACTTCCAGGGCGTCCTGTTTCTTGCTGAGCTCAGCACGCCGTCCGTCTCTCTGGGGAAAGTCCTGATTCAGGTGATCCACGTCTGAAGATCACGTTCGCATTCACTGTGATTTTTTTTATTTTTATTTAATTCACACGAACACAGTAACTGTGATGTTTGATGTGTTTCGTCTTCAGTTCAAGAAGCAGCACACTCTGCTGCACAAAGTCAACGGCGTCGTCATGCTGCTCAGCTTCTTCTGCTGCCGCGTGCTGCTCTTCCCCTACCTGTACTACGCCTACAGCAGGTAGCGCCACCTGTCCGTCACTGCAAAAGATATTCAGCAAATTTTTTTAAAATGTATTTTTGATTAAAAATAAGAACATAAGATTGATTATCTATTTTCTGTGCTTTTTATATCTGCCTGCATGAAATGGTACCAAACAAAAATTCCAACTTTCTTTTGTCTTTGCACTGAAAATGTATTATTTTGCCACTATATAACTTTATTTTTTTTTTTTGGTGTTTGGACACTTAAGTGTCCATCAGTAGAAAACAACACCAGCTGAGGACATCGTCATTACAGAAACGACAATTTGGATCGTTTTCTAACTGAAATGAATGATCACCTACTTTGTTTTACTAAATACTACAAAATTTAACCATAAACTGTTTATAAAAGTGGACGTCTGAAAAAATGAGGCCGATGCAGAAGTGCCTGAAGCTGCAATACCAGCGAGCGCCACTAGAGGTCGGCTCCAAAAAGCCTCCGGCTCCATAGACTCCCATTCAACTTCTCTCATCAAATCCAAAGTGAATAAAATGTGTCCATCAGTTATCTCGGTGTTGTTAGCTAAAGTCACTCCTTCTTATTAGTTTTCTGGAGGTCCATCTGAAAATAATCCCTCATTCATTAGAAAAGAAGATTCAAAAAGACCTGTTTTTGGGGGGCGTGTCTGTTTGATTGAGGAATTTGAGGGAACTTTAAATAAAAATGTTCTATGACCATCTGAGTTTGTTTTTTGAAAATGGCGCCACCTGTCTTGTGCTGCAGGTACGCGTCGACCCCGGTGTACGAGGTGCCCCTGGTGGCCCCGTGGCAGTGCAACCTGGGCGCCGCGCTGCTCTGGCCGCTGCAGCTCTACTGGTTCGGGCTGATCCTCCGAGGAGCCCTGCGGCTGTTCACGAGACGCTCGCCGGCGCCCTCTAAACCCGACGACCTCCACTTGACCCCGGCTAACGGCTGCTCGACAAATCAGACGGACGGACGCTGAGGGGCGGAGTTTAACCTGACTTCATCGAAGGAAAGGAAAACGGAGGACTGTTACTGCAGATCAAAACGGGGAGAAGACGGAAGATTTTGATGTAAAAAAAAAAAAATCAAAAGCAGCTCCTCAGATTTAAATAGAAAAGAAGGAAAGAAATGAGTGAAATGGAGACTTTTTAAAAGGGTCGGCTCCAGTTTACAAAGAAACGTGTAAAAAAATGACCCTACGATTAATTTATGGATTTTTTTTTTTTTTTGATAAATCCAATGTTTTTTTTTTGTCATTTAAACAAAATGTAGTAAAATGTTATTCATAAAAGACAATAAAGTTACCAGGGTAACGTATTTACATGCTGTATATATAACTTGTACATAAACTTATATTTTACGCACATGAATACTGATTCTAATGGTATTTATATTCATACTGTATAATAATGCTTTGGTCTTCCAAAGTGTGTTCACTGCCCTCTAGTGGTCACAGGAGCTGCAACGATTACGTCACAACGTTTCACACGCAAAGCAGCGTCGACGACGCGGTGCAACTTCCTGTTAGGCGCTTCAAAATAAAACTCCAACCTGAGGACTGTGAGGTGTGGCCAGGCGGTATGAATGTTTACTTCTCTTATTGTGAAACTAAACTCTGACCTCTTGACGCAGCTTCATCAGAACTCTCGCGAGTCGCCGTGAAGTGGCGCGAAACACAGAGAGGAGCTTTTATTTAAAAAAAAAATTTAATTTAATATCTCACAAAAAGGTTCATCTGTCGCTTAAATAACACAGACAACATCTGACCTGCATGTTGTTTGTGATTTTTAAGTAGGTTTAATGCATACTCACGTACGGAAGCATATCGCTGTCAAAAATCAGTATCACGGTCAAAAGTTTAAAGTTTAATGTTTTCAAATGACATTTTTTGGTTAGGTTAGGTTAGGTTAGGGTAGGTTAGGTAGGTTAGGTTAGGTAGGTTAGGTTAGGTTAGGTTAGGTAGGTTAGGCAGTTACTTTATTAATCCCCGAGGGGAAATTTTGTTTCACTACAGCAGCATACAGAAGCAATAAGATAATAATAGAATAATAGAAAGCAATAAAATATCAGTAAATTAGCAGTAAAAATATAAAATGCACAGTATATACAGTACAGTATATATCTATATATTATATACAATTTATTTTTTTTTAGGTTAGTTTTTTTTTCAAGATGTTTTTCACGTTAAAATAATTTTCATTATAACGTTATTATGACAATGTTATAAGACGAAACGCTATATTATTTTATTATGTTAAACATTATAACGTGATAAGATAGTATGTATAGTATGTTATAATAAAATAAGTTTCACATGATAACGTGATGTTTGTATGTTGCAATAAAGTAAAAACATCTGGTTATAACGAGATATTTAACAAGATATATATATATATACATAAAAAAAAAAAATATATATATATTTTTTTTTTTAACAAAAATCTTTTACTAATAATTTGATGTCTTTTTTGGCGCGGGAGCAATATGCTTCCGTAAAATCTTCATGAGCTTAGAAAACAGACCTGTTTTCCCCTTTGTAATGATGCAACCTCCAGCTGATCGATGTAGGGTTTTATAAATAGTTTATTGAGCTTCAGAAGAAGGAAGATTTTCTCCAATTTAATCCTTTAGTTTATTAGAAATATTAAAAACACAGTTTCTACTGGACGAGAAGTGTATAAAAAAAAATATAGTTTTAAAAATAAAGAAGTAGAAGTAGGAGAAGGACCTGAGTGCTTCTTCCCACACTAATAATTACACATAATATGTTATAACTTGGACTTTATTTAAGGTTGTGGGACCCCTTCAGGACGGAGCGGGGTCCGGTCCGGTCCGGTCCGGGTCCGTTTGTTTGTCCCGGGTTTGGTGGAAGCTCGCGGCTCCTCTCCTCCTCTTGTTTTTGTTTCTCCAGCTTCTGGTTTTATTTTATTTTATTTTATTTAAAAAAAAATTTTTTTTTTTGTTTTGTTGGTAAAAACCTCAAAACGCCGCGCGAGGAAAGCGAAGACGTTTACACGCCGACCTCCCAACTCTCGCGAGAGGACGAGGGGGGAGGGGGGGGGACTGCGAGAGGAGCGGGTCCAGACAAGGCAGAGCAATATTCATATTTAGCAACAACAACAACCTTTTCGGAAGATGATCGTTCCGCTATGTAGGCTGGAAGAATGAGGCGGTGTGCGGCAGCAGCTTCGCCCGGAGACGCGGACGGACGCACCGGACTGTGACGCACAGGTGCGGCAGACGCTGGACTTTTCTTTCTCTTTTTTTTTTTTTTTTTTTTTTTCTTTCTTTTCTTTTTTTTTTTTTTTTTTTAGCGCTGGTGCGAATATTGATAGCTAGGTGGCTGGTTTATTAATAGCTAGCTGGTCGGCTAACGGGTTAGCTTAGCTCGCGGAGAATGTTTGGCGACCGCCGCGGCGCGGACGATCCGATACGCGGTCATCCATCCATCTCTCCCCCGGCAGCGGCGGCTCCGACCCGCCGGTAGGTGCTGAGTACAACAACAAAACAAAAACAAAAAAAGAAAAGAAGAAGAAGAAGGGGCGAACGAGCGGCGAGGAACCCGCGGGCATGTCGGGAGGCTGGGCTGCTATTGTTAGCTTAGCATAACGTTACACGTCTGTCCGGGCAGCCCTGAATGGGTGTCTGCGTGCTAACCCGCCGCTAGCAGCCGAGCCTCGTGTTTACGACTTTAAAACTCCTGCTTTCAGGTGTGTTTACCGGCGGACATCGACGTGTCTGCAAATACCCGCGTCGCTTTACTGAAGCCGAAGCAAAACCGACAGAAACACCGAGAAGTGGTGTCGTCGGGTGAAGTTACTGTAAGTCGATATATCGATATTTCATCGATATTTTCATCGATATTTTTTTTTTTTTTTTTTATCGTATCGTGACACGAGACCGCGGATCGTCCTTGATTATTATTATTATTATTTTTTTTAATCTTATCGTGATATATCGATCAGGTATATTTTGTCGTCTTTTCCTGGATTTTTTGTTGTTGTTGTTGTTTTTGTTTTTAAAGGCTCCATTACAGTAAAAACATGATGTCGTTTTCTGACCTGTTATTTTGAGACGACTGATGATTGAAGTTAAATCTTTATATCTGTAAATATTCTGTGATCGCGCTAATTGTCATCGATATCGTGATATTTGATTTACTTTAAAAAAAAAATGTTTTAAATAGGAGGCTATTTGTTAGTTCAGAAAATCGTCCCTCGTGGCTATTTATAATCATAAATAGATTATTTCTAACATAAATTAAGCATTAAGTAAACGAAGAAAAAAAACTGAGTTTAAACTTTAATGTTTGACTGATCGATACCTTCAGTCTGGATTCATCTGCTCGTTTTATCGAGTTATCGATCGATTTAGTCGATGAAGTTGAGAAATGTCCGACGCCTTGAAAGTGATTGTTTTGTTTCTCCGATTGGTCCAACACCTGAAATATTCAGTCGATTAGTGTTAATAATATATTATTTATCTATTTCACACACTACAGGTGGTTTAACCTCTATTAATGCTCAATGTTTTATAAACTGACTGCATGTTTTGTTGGTGAAATCTTTGATAAATGTTGTAGAATGTTTTTTTTGTTGGTTTTTTTAGTTTCAGCCAAAATCTCGGTTTTATTCGCTGCAGGCGTCCAGTTGGTTCCTGTTCTTAGACTCATCTTAGATTTATTAAAACGTTTCTGAAGAAGTTGAAGTTTCCACACTCAGAATAAATCTTGCCTTAAAATCTGCCTTTTTTCAATGGACTCTGGTCCCTTGGAAGTTTCACTGGTTGGTTAGATGATCAGCTGGTTTCTGCTTAGGTTTTTTTTTTTTTGTATTCACTTCTTTACACTCACAGTTTTGTGCAGACGTGTTGATGTCTGTGTTTTTTTTATTTCCAGGATGTGTCCTTGTGTCTCTGGATGTCTGACAGACGGTGAAGACGGGACAGACCTTCTCTCTCCTCCGGCCTCCTCCTCATCCTCCTCCTTCTCCTCCTCCTCCTCCTGTCTACGGGCCGTCTGAAACCCTAGTTTTCTCTCTGACATGATAAAGTTTAAAATTTTCTCAGAATAATGTAGCACCGAGATTCGCCCTGGTGACCTTTGACCTCTTTCAAAGCCGGCGCGTCGTGTGGACTCTTTATTTCAGCTCGCACTCATTTGTGAATTAGCAGACCGATGTGCCGTGTTTGTCCGCCGTCATTCAGCCCAGCTGTGCAACCGCTGCAGCTCCGTGTCCTGTGTTTGAAGTGATCTAAGCCACGCCCCCTCAGTCAGCGCCGCAGACCTCTCGGAGGATGAACGGCTCTCTTTTAACCCCGCCCAGCCCGCGGGCGGCCAACTCCTCCCCCTTACCTCCGTCTCCCTCTCCGTCTCCGTCCCCGCCGTCCCCCTCTCTGCTGCCCCTGTCCCCCCGCCCTCCGCCCCTCCCTCCCCTGGTGAGCCCCCCTCCCCAGGCCCACCCGTCCTCGCTGTCCGACACCCCCACGCCGTCCCCCTCGCCCTGCCTGAGCTGGACCGAATTCTGTGAGCTCCACGCCCGCGTCGCCGCTGGCGACTTCGCACGCCACTTCCGGGCTTTTCTCCTGGAGAACCCACACTACTCCGCCGACTCGGCGGCCGCCTTCTGCCGCCGCTTCACCGACCGCTTCGTCCGCCACTTCCAGAGCGAGCTGGAAGGGGCGCTCCCGCCGAGCTGTGCTCCTGGCAGGGATGAGATGGTGAGCTGGGCTCCCCAGTCAGATGCCACTTCCCTGGAAGAGGAGGCGGTCTCCCCGCTGTCCGCCACCGGGGGGGGCGCTCCTCCCGTGTCCCCCGACCAACACGGCGCGGGCCGCGTCCAAGCCGACGCCGTCACGCCTGGTGTTGGAGAACCGCAGCGGGGACCGGTTCCAGGACTCGTACGCCCACGGACAGGTCCTTCCTCCATCCTCGTCATCGTCATGCTGCTCCTCGGTGGGGGGCAACAACGGGAGGCGGGAGGAGCGGGGGGCGGTGGCTGCTCCCGGCAACGGGGAGGCGCCTGTGGAGGAGGAGGAGGACAGCTGGCTCGGGGCGGCGTCCGTCGGAGACGACGTGGAGCCTGAAGAGCGGGAAGTCGAGTCCTCGGAGGTGGGTAACGCAGACTCCGCCCACACTCCTCAGACCGCGCCCTCCGCCGTCACTCCCCCCCCCCGGCTCCAAAGGTAACGGTACTCCCAACTCCTCCAAAAACAAACTGAAGAAGCGCTTCTCGCTGCGCAGCGTGGGCCGCAGCGTGCGGGGGAGCGTCCGCGGGATCCTCCACTGGCGGAGCTCCTCCAGCGACGCGCCTCAGAGCCCGCTGCCCTCCAGCTACAGCTACACCATGGGGGTGCAGGACGCCAGCTTAGGCTCCGCCTGCAAGAGGAACTCTGGTACCCAGCCCCCCACCCCCACCTCCTCCATGCCCGTGTCCCTGTCCATGCCGCTCTCCCTCCCCCACTCCTCCTCCTCCTCCCTGCCCCCCTCCTCCTCCAGCAGCGCCACCTCTCTGTCTCTGTCGGAGGCGGCTCGCGACCGGAGGCGGAGCAACGGGGAGGGAGGCGAGAAGGAGAAGTGGAGCCATCGCCTGGAGAAACTCCGGCTGTCGCGCTCTCCTCCCCCCATCCTCAGCCCGGCCGGTTCTCACTCCGCCTCCTCCACGCTGCCTCCCAGCAGCGCCGCCGCCGCCGCCGTGGGTCCTCCCAGGAAGGTGGGCCGGCTGGTGCGGGAGGGCGGGGTGAGCGTCAGCTCGTCCAGCGACGAGTTGAGCGTCAGCCACGGCTTCTCTGGCTTCTCGTTCGGGCTCCTGCATCATGGCACGGACAACAACAACGCCGCCGCCTCGGCTTCGTCCGCCTCTGCAGCGCTGCCTCTGGCCAGCGGGGGCAACGTGCCCTGGAGAGGAGGACGCTGGCACAAATGTCGCCTGGTCCTCAGAGATCGGGACCGAGAGGGCGGCGAGCGGGGCGAGGAGTACTACCTGGAGTTCTTCATCCCTCCCAAAGTAAGTTTTCTCCTCCGCCGAGACATTAAAACGACAGAATAATGACCAGCTGTGGATTCAATCACGATGAGCACAAACTGGAACCCAAATACAAATAAACTAAACGAATATTAACTTTAAATTGTGTTCAGGCAAAAACAGTATGCAGTTCGATACAGGAAGTCTAAACGTTTTCTTCTGTTGCGTTTGAAGACGTCACCTCGAACGTCTGCCATTTTATAGATAAAACAATCCATTTATCAGATTAATCTGTCAGGTTTAGATGAGAAGATGCTGAATGTTGTTTGTTTAAACTGAAGTGTTTAAAAGACTTTTTGAACGTGAAGGTTTCGGGGCTGCGTGCAGCAGCACAGTGACACCTGGTGGTTGGAAAATCTTACTGCATCCTGTTAAGACTTCCCGGCAACACCTGCAGGGTTCTGTTTTCTGGAGGATGGTGGGAAGTTATTGGACTAAAGACTTTCATCATCACAGTTTTGATTTTAAAATGCACAATAAAAAAAAAACAATTACCAGACGGTAGCAAAACAAAGTGTTTAATGATTTTAAGTTATTGTTTAGCATGTTAAAGTACTTTAAAACCTGTCGGACTGAGTGAAGATCTTTCAGTCTTCATTTAACACAGTCTGGAAACAGGAAGTGAAACGAGCGTCAGGTGAACTTTGAACTCCACTACTGTGTCTGCAGTCGTCGAAGCCGCGTCTTATGGTCCCCTGCTGCTCAATCATGGAGGTGAGGAGCACCACGGCGCTGGAGGTCCCCGACAAGGAGAACACCTTCCTGCTGCAGGTACGGCCTCGTGTCCCTGTGAAGAGTCATCAGACAAAGTTCTGGTTCTGGTTCTCAGGAGGTTTTCTGCTTTTGTTCCTCTCAGCTGGAAGGTTCGTCTCAGTACGTGATCGAGACCCGAGACGCCGTTCAGATGAGAGCCTGGCTGAGTGACATCAGGAACGGCATCTGTCTCAGGTGTGTTTCTGTGTGTGTGTGTGTGTGTGTGTGTGTGTGTGTGTGTGTGTGTGTGTGTGTGCTTGTGCTTGTGTGTGTGAGTGACCTGCCTCTCTCTGTCTCTCCCACAGTGAACAGGAGGATGCTGAAGGTGTGTGTGTGGGTCCGTTGGACGTCAGCGGGACACCTGACATCGGAGACCGTCTGTCTCAAGGTGAGTTTGATGCAGCTGTTGATGTTGATGCAGCTGTTGTCCCGTGTCTCTCTGCTCCGTGTGTTTCTGACTCCTTCTTCTTCTTCTTCCTCCTCCTTCCGTCCCATCAGTGTGTTACGGCGGTATCGGAGGCTCCTCCCCTCTGATGGATCCCCTCCCACCGGAGCTGCCGCCTCGAGCTCCTCTCGACGAACCGGACGGCCGGATCCTCGGAGGAGGCGGGGCCAGTCTGGGCACACCTTTCGCCGAGACGCCGGATGCGACAGGTGACTTCTCTTTTATCTAAAAACGGTTTAAACGTGCGTTTGTTCCTTCACACGTTAACCCCTCGTCGACCCTCCAGGCTCCTTCTTGTTCTCCGAGGTGACGCCCTCTGAGACCGTGGAGCACCCGCTCAGCGAGTGCCAGTGGTTCCACGGCACCCTGTCCCGACTCAAAGCCGCCCAGCTGGTGCTGGCCGGCGGCCCGGCAAGCCACGGAGTCTTCCTGGTCCGGCAGAGCGAGACGCGGCGCGGAGAGTACGTCCTCACCTTCAACTTCCAGGGCAAAGCCAAGGTGAGTCGTGCGTCTGAACCGCAGAGGCCCAGCGGGAGGAAATACAGCAGTGGTCGTCATGGTAACGTAGAGGAACAGTTCTGGTGTGGAGCCTCAGATCGGATGTCCTCTGTCCCCCCCCTCGCCCTCCACAGCACCTCCGTCTGTCCCTGAACGAGGACGGTCAGTGCCGCGTGCAGCACCTCTGGTTCCAGTCCATCTTCGACATGTTGGAGCACTTCCGGGTGCACCCGATCCCGCTGGAGTCCGGCGGCGCCTCCGACGTCACGCTCATCAGCTTCGTGGGCGCCACCGCCGTCCGCCAGCCAGGTAAGGAGCGAGCTGCGGGGGAGGAAGACGACGCTCGGATGAAGGCTCGTTGAGTCTAAACCCAGTTGCGACGTGTTTTAAAATTTTTTTTTTTTTTTTAAATAAGTGAATGTGTGTGTGTGGTGCATAAAGTGGGCGGGGCCTGGCACCTGCAGCCGTCTCCACCCGCCGTTCTGTTTGACTCCTCCCACCGCTGCTCTGACCTCTCTGTTGTTGTTGTCTATCCGTTGGCTCGTCCCTTGCAGGCCGCGACAGGGCAGGCAGTCGGCCCACGGTCTGTGATGTCATCACCACGCGCCATCCCGACTCTCCATCAACCCCCATCTCTGACTGTGTGTAAGTGAGACCGGACTCTGCTGAGAGAGACGGCGTGTGTGCTGTGGACATAAAACCATCATCGATATCGTGCTTTCATTCATCCCGAAAACTCTTATAATACCTTCGAAGACACTCATTAACACACAGGGCAGATGTGAGGCAGCCTGAACATCTGGATCTGCCCAGGAGAGACCATCAATCAGACGAGCAACACAAAAAAAGCAACAAAAAAAACCACCTCATCAGCTGATTTTTATTGTAATATTAAGTTTTATATGTCGGCCTCCTGTCTGCCACCAGGTGGCGGCACTTCCTCATTATGACAGACTAAAGACACGTTATTTAAAAGAATCACTGCAGCTGACAGCTTTAGATTATCAATACAGCTGATGATCAATCAATCAATCAATCAATCAATTACAAGAAGAAAATTCATCAACAGATGATTTAAAGATTAAAATTCTGAGTTTTTAAGCTGCAGTTTGGTTCATGATATACTGCAGGTGTGTGTATGTATGTATGTATATGTGTGTGTGTGTGTGTGTGTGTGACTCCATGGACTCCCATCATTCAGACTTCACCTCTCATCTTCTCTCTCTCTCTCTCCCTCTCTCCTACTCCTCCGACTACGCTGTCACTTCACCTCCTCCATCTTTGGTCTTCCTCCTCCTCCTCCTCTTTCTCCCTTTATTTACACTTCTCTCTCATCCCCCTCTCTCCCACCACTCCCCCTCCCCTCTCTCCTGTCTTCCTCTCGTCTGTTGCTCCTCCTTCTCAGACTTGACCAGCAGACCCCGTAGCCCTCCTCAGCCTCCTCCGCTGCCGCCGGGCCGGCCGCCGCCCCCGACTCCGCCCCAGGAGAGAGGGAACGACACGGAGCCGGGAGGAGGAGGAGGAGCAGGAGGCGGAGGAGCGGGAGGAGGAGCAGGAGCAGCGACTGTGGTGACGATGGCAGCCGCAGCAGCAGCGGGAGGGGGAGGAGGAGGAGGAAGTGGAGGCAGCGGAGGAGCAGCGGAGGACTGGGAGGAGAGGGACAGAGACACTCCTCTCCGCCAACTGGAGGCTGTGGAGGGAGAAGAGAGAGATGGAGCGAGGGCCCCCCGAGCCATCGACAACCAGTACTCCTTCTTCTGATGAAGACCAGGAGGAGGAGGAGGAGGAGGTGTATGTGGATGTGTGTTTTTGTGTGTATCCGACAGAGAGTGTGTGTGTGAGTGAAAGTGAGAGTGAATGAGGCGGCGTACATCATAGCCATTCATAACCAGTATTTTTATTTTGTTAGCGGGGAGGAGAAGACGGAGAAGGAGTACTAACACTATAGACTCACAGAGAGAGAGAGAGGAGAGAGAGCAGCTTTACAACACTAACTAACTCGCGCTACATTTCTTTATTGTTTTTAGTCAGATAAGCTTTGTGTTTTCCTCCGGAGGGGGCGGAGCCAGCAGACCCGATACCTCACCGTGGTCCTGCCAACACAGCACACTGCTAGCCAGAGGGCCAAACGGACACTTCTACTGTGGTCAGTAGACCTGAGACATCACACGCTGTCTGACAGCGTCACGGCCGGCTCCGTTAAAAAAAGAAAAAAAACTTCATCTGCAGCGAGATCACAGCTGCTGGAGACAATCAGTGTTTATTATCCATGATTTCATCCTAAAATATTGACTGAAAAAAAAAGACATTTCCTGCTTTAAAATTAGAGTGAGAAGTAAACAGACTAAAACTGTGATATAATGCACAATTCATCATATAGTTGTTCATATTTGACACGATATTTGATGTTGGAAGTTGAAGGTGGTGTGCTGCAGATAAAAATCTTCATCATCATGAAACATCATTCAACAAAACAGGAAGAGAAAAACCTTTAAACCATTTAAAGTCGGAGAACATTGGAGACATGATACCAGCTGCAAACGTGGATCCAGTTTCCTAAATAACACACACACACACAAAAAAAAGTTTTTTTTAGAAATGTTGTTTCTGAAGAGAAGAAACTCCTGAAGTGTTTTTAATGGAAACTAAAACGGCAACAGAACCCGGATCTGAGCCGGAGTTCAGCTGCAGCTGATTTCTGGGGTCGTAGTGACTTCAGGCCTCGACATAACGTCACAAAACATTCAAATTAAATGAATACATAAATCTTAATCCATGAAGACATTAAGTGAAAGAGCCAGAAACACCAAACCGACGTGAAATGTGAATTTAAAATCAACAATAAACACACGATGTGACTGAATGTAGACTAATAATACTAAAATAATAATAATAATAATAGCAACAGATTTACGTTTTATTCAAGTCGTCAGCAGCCGAGACATTTATGAAGATTTTAATGGTACAAACTTCTTCACAGCTGCTGCAGCACCGTCCACAATGGAAGACGCTGCAGCTTCAAATATAAATCTGATATATTCTTGTAAACAGGAGGCGACAATGAAAACACAATTTGCATAAAGATAGAGGCTGTTAATACCAGGGTACATCTGAGATTTTACTCATTTGAAGTTTCCACCGCTCACCTGCAGGAAGTGAAACAATCGAGCCAAAATACCAAAGATTTTTATCACTTCAAGCTCCTCAAACGTGACAAATTGCGGTTGTTTTGTTATTTTAGTGTAGTGTTTTTGCAATTTTTTTGGGGCTTTAGCTCCGTTTTAAAATACTTCAAATAAAGAAAGAAACGACCGTATCGTGTATTTTTCAAATGTGAGCAGCCAAATATATAGATTTTTTTTTTTTTTTTTTTTTTTTTTTAAGGGGACATTCCCTGTTCTGGAGGCGTGTTCAACATGCGTTAAAACGACAGGTTTTTTTGAATGGAGTCTGGTTGGCGTCGACGCGTGTGCTGACTCGGGTCCGCAGCAGGCAGGAAACATTTTACCTCAGTGACACTCAGCAGCATCACTCAGTCTGTACGGGACGCCTCTCTCTCTCTTCCTCTCGTTCTCTCTCCGACACTACGAGAAAATCGATTACGATCGATTACCAATCAGAATAATGGAAATAATAATAATGACGGTCAGAATAATAGTATTAATTTTATTTCTTCTTGAGACACCTTCTTATTTTTTACTCCATGTAACACGTGTTCCGACTTCATCTTGTAACTCAAAATGTCTTTGTGCCTTTTTTTTTTTCTTCTTTTTTTTGGGGGGGATAAAAAAAACAAAACAACAGCAACAACAGTTTCTGTACAATTTGCTGTGATGCTTCGTCGTCAAGGCGACCGCATCCCTCACTCTTGTTTTCATGCTGTCTTCTCCTCAACCTCATCCGTCACTCATCAAGGGTTAAAAAAAAAAAGAAAAGAAAAAAAGAATAGCAGAACATGTCAGTGAGAACACCTACTTTTTCTACTTGTGCCTTTCTGTGTCTTGTCGTCTCGTCGTCATCGGCCTGCGTCCTTTCCTTTGACCTTTGACCCCCGCCCGCTCATCATCTCCTACGACCCGCTCCTTTCTTTTGCTCATGTATTTGTCTATATGCACCTTCCCACCTCTCCCTCGCCCCCCTCCCTTGATCATCCCGTTCTGTGTCCTGTTCTCAGTTTGGAAACTCTTTGTGCCTTTCTCTGTCTCTTTTCTCTCTTTGCTGGGACCGTGTGTTGAGGCGGGATGCTGTCGTGTGTCCAGCCTGTGTGGTTAGTTTCAGGTACTACATCGAATTTAATGATAATGATATAATATAAATATAGTGAAACATACCGGCTGCTGTGTGGTCCTTTATTTCCTCCTGTTATTATTTACACTGATTGGTCAGTTTATTAGGTACACCTGTTTTTGCTATATACTTCCACTACTTTTATCTGACAGCTTTAGTTACTTTTCAGATCAATATTTCACACCTGAAACATATGATTACTTTCTATAAGAGCATTATTACACAGAGGATAGACAGCATTAAAATGCTAATGAAGTTATATTACAGTGGGATTGTTGGCAGCTAGATGTGGTTGAAAGCTCTGTAGAAAAGCCAGTAAGTGGTCAATTGTATTTAAAAACAATTTATATATATATATATATATATATATGAGAAGGAGAAAACCCAAATGACAAACCAACAAAAATACAAATAAAACATGACAAACTCTGTTTTCCATATTTTTGGCATTTTTCTTCTGTTGCCAATATATTATCCTCCAGAATAAAATAATGATTGATAATCCTTTTAAAATGGATTCATTATCAAAGGAGCTGCTTTAAGAATAAAACATTCCCCTTACAGAATGATCTGAGTTATGATAAATGTGTTTATCTCAGTAACACCGAATCACAACTAGTATTTCCGGTGTCATAGATATCCTGTTAGTCACGTTTATTTAATAGTTTGTAAAAGAAATACGTTGTTAGTTGTGATTCCACCTTTAATGTCCTTTTTTCTTTATAGTCCGATTTTTTTTTTAAATATTTAGAAATATTTTTTACATGTATTTATTTGTTTTATTCCTATTTTTTTTGTGTGACTTCGCGTGGAAACTGAATTAATTTCGCCTCCTTTGCAGCAAATAAAACGAACCGTGGCATCGATTTCATCACATGACGTTAAAGAAAGGCGGGTTTAAGGAATCGGCCCAGAAGATGTATGATTGACAGGAAGCCAAGCCAATTGCAAAATAGGTCAGAAATGATTGAAAGACATTTATCCAATCAGGGCTCACCGTCGATGAGCGGACGGAGTTTGGAATCGGTGCGCTCGTTATTGGTGCTCGGGTGGGTTCTGCTGGCTTTCACGTTTTGTTTACACGCGACAACATTAACGCTTCCTGAGCACTTACATCACCGGATAAGGCGAGTTAAAAAAAACCACAAAAACCTCTTTGCTGTATCAGGGGACGTTTATGTTTTGTTTTCGAGGAGCCGGGCCTTGTCCGCCCGCCGGAACCGACCCGTGTCACGTGCGCAGCAGCCGCCGGGTTTTCCCAAATCGAGCGCACCCGGTGTTGTGTTTTGTTGTTGTTTTTCAGCGGCGTTACCGTGTCTGGCCCGTCAAACCGTGCGGCTCTTCACTGGGACGACGGAACCGGGATAACGGGATGCACATGACTAAAAAGTAAAAAATCCACAGGCTCGCGCACCCCTCGGTTTCCTAATGTGACAACGTCATCGCTGTGCGCGGTTCGTCTGGTGCTAAAAAAAAAACCCCGCCGTTGTAAAGCCGAGCTAGCCTGCGTTAGCTCGTTAGCTAGCAGATTTTACTATTCTGTACAACAACAACAACACGTGACTTCTGAGCTAATCTTTAGGAGAAACAGCTGAGGGAGTGGTAGTCGTTTCATTTCCACCGAGTCGCTCCGTGTCGGCCTTTACGTTTCCCGCCCGCTATCCTGAACCGGGCGGCGGCGGGTGCCCGGTTGAGGGTCGTTGTTATTGTTCCCACCGACGGAGCGGTTAGCATTTAGCTTGACGGGTTATTTGTCAAATTTTTTTTTTTTTTTTTTTTTTTTCCCAGGACGAGGAACACGATGAAGCCCCCCACTCAGACTCAGTCACCTCCCGCCGGCTGCTCCGTGAGTACCGACAGCTCCGCGTCGTCATGAACGAACCCAACCTGTGACCCCGATGACTTCTATTGATTACAGATCATTGTGATCGTTGTCGTCGGTAGTTGTTTTTTTTAATCATCTTTAATCACGATCTCGTGGCCGTTTGAACCAAGAAATCAGGCTGCCGAAATTAACCTTTAAAGGTGCAGTCCGTGAAGTACACGCAAGACAACAGAGTGGCCTTTAAATCAGAGAACAGGTCACTCCCGAAATTAAATGACAACAAAGAAAGATGGCGAAAATACCGAGGTCTTTCCCTAAAGGGGGAAGAAGAAACACATCCAGTAAAATGATATTTAAATACAGAACAATTACTTAAAGTATGAAAAGTAGTTCCACATAATTATTGATCGGTGATAAACTGATTGATCTGTTGGTATCTGCTCGTATGTCTTGACAATAAGACACACAAGTGAGAATAAATCAAATCATATTTACTGCTAATTAATCTGATGGATGTTTTGTTGTTTAAAATGTTAGAAAATGCATATTTTGTTGGAACAGTTCCCAAGTCCAAATTTTGTCTTTTTTATTTTCACGCATGTCAAAGTAAAATTGTTAATCTTCACATTTGAGGGGCCGAACCAGCAAAAAAATAATATTTCAATGATGAGATAATTTCACAAAATGTTTTGACCTTTTTAGTTCCTCATAGGAGGTCGTTCTCACGTGATATCTCTGTATTTCAAGGTGTTTGAAGGCGTGTACAACAACGCCCGCATGCTTCACTTCCTCACAGCCGTCGTGGTGAGTCGTCCCACTTAAAAAAAAACTTTTTTTCGAACTTGATTATTTTATTTTTTGGTCCCGAACGCCGACTGAAGCCGTTCTCTCTCTCTCTCTCTCTGCTGCTTTCAGGGATCCACCTGTGACGTGAGGGTGAAAAATGGCACCTTGTACGAGGGAATCTTCAAGACGCTGAGCTCACAGGTGAGAAAACCTCTAATGGATGATGTCCATAGAAAATATCTCAGACCTCAAACGTGGCTGCTGAAGATCTGACGCTGCTCAGCCGGAGTTCAGCCGGACGTGGACATTTTTTTTTAAGCCTCTTGAGGCTCCCGTGGTGATGAAGCAGCTGTAATTTGTGCTCTGCTGCCCTCTAGTGTGAGCTGGCTGTGGATGCTGTTCATAAACGGAGTGACGGAGGAGTTGGAGGAGGTGGAGGAGGAGGAGGAGGAGGAGGAGGAGGCGGCGGCGGCGGCGGCCAGCCCGCTCTTCCTCGGGTGGAGGACATCACCGACACCATGATCTTCAGCCCGGCCGACCTCGTCACCATGACCTGCCGCGACGTCGACTTAAACTTCGCTGTCAGAGGTGACCAGAGTCCATTCGCAGAAAAGAGAATTTTAGCCACATTAAAGGGACAATGAATATGATTAGTTTCAGTGCTGATTGATTTTCACGGATCAAAGTTTAAAGGTCTGGAGATGGACTTCGTTTTGTTCCTTGTGTTTCAGACACATTCACCGACACGGCCATCAGTTCGTCGCGGCTCAACGGGGATCACCGGGAGAAGGTGCTGCAGCGGTGGGACGGAGACGGAAACGGGGACAACGTGGAGCTGGAGTCGGACGCGGTGAGAGAACACGAGAAAACCAAACGGGAGAAACGGGTTTTTAACGAAGGAAAACGTTCAAGAAAGAAGTTCCTGAAGGTTACCGATTCATGTTTGGTGTTTCTTTTTTTTTCTTCTGTCAGTCGAACGGCTGGGACGCCAACGAGATGTTCAAGTTCAACGAGGAGACGTACGGCATCAAGTCCACGTACGACTCCAGCCTCTCCATGTACACGTGAGTAAACTGAGATTCAGGTCGGTTCCAATTGCAGCGGTCTGAAAATCCTCCTGATAATCCGCCGGTTCTGTCGCCGTGTGTTTCCCAGCATGCCGTTGGAGAGAGGCAACTCGGAGGGGTACCGGCAGCGGGAGGCGAGAGCGGCTCGGCTGGCCAGCGAAATCGAGGGCAGCCTGCAGTACCGCCGACGGGTTTCCTTGGAGAACGATGAGGGCCGGAGCGAGGAGGACAAATACAGCTCGGTGGTCCGGGACCGGGAGGAGCGGGCGAGTCCCGGATTCCCCTCCAGCAGCAGGTACGACTCACCTGGTCCTCTGTTTAACAAAGCTTTATCACTCTGTGACGTACGCCTGGACTTCCTCTCACTTCCTGTTGTCCTCTCCCTCCAGGGAAGGTAAATACGTTCCTCTCCCTCAGAGGGCCCGAGAGGTCGGTGGCGTCAGATCTGGAGCCTCCGGTCGGACCGCGGCGCCGGCCTCCTCCAGACACCCTCCGCCCGGCTCCCCGTCCCCCAAACTGCCCACCGACAGGAGCAGCCCGCTGTCAGTCAGAACCGCCTACTCCCCGCACCAATCACAGAGCAGCCCGCCTGCAGTCGGCAGCCCGCCCTGCGCCAATCACGTGCACCCGCCGGCCGACGGGTCGCGGTCGTCCATCAACGGAGGTGCGAAGCTTTTAGACAAATATGTCTGACATGTTTATGGTTTTGAGTTTTGTTCCCAGGTCTGAGAAAAAAGGTTTGATCTTCCCGTTTCTCTCTGCAGTGAACGGGCAAGAACATTTTAAGTGTGACTGCAGCTTAGGAGGCGACATCCTGTTAATTATTAGTGTTTTACTGGTTTGAACTTGCGCGGCGTCTCTTTCAGTTGCATCCAGAACTTCCCCGAAGTCCCAGAGACTTCAGAGCAGCAGAACCCTGAGAACCCCGAACTCTCAGTCCACTCCTGCAGGTACAACACAACACAAACCGTGTCATTCAAAACGGACACAATTCTGTAGTGGAAATCACTGCATGGGCTCAGGAACACTTGTGAAAACCACCGTCTGTGAACACAGTTCATCGCTGCGTCCACAAATGCAGGTTAAAACTCTACAAAGAAGAAACCAGATAGAAATGTGATCCAGAAACACCGCCACCTTCGAAGTGTAAAACTGTCCTGTGGCTGTTGAATCACAGTCTAAGATTATTTTTTTGGAAGTCCTGGACATCCTCCAGGTTAAAGAGGAGAGGGACCATCCAACTTGTTATCAGCTGTTAGTTTTCTTCATCATCAGTTCCTCCTCTCTGACCTCCCTCCATCATCTGTCCTCCCTCCAGTCTCTCGTCCTCCGAAACCAGACGCCCCTCCCCAGGACCCCCCCTTGGTCGGCCCTGCTTTCCTGGACTCCTCCCCCTCTGCTGTCACTACGGCAACCACCACCAAACCCTGCGGCCCCACCCCTCTGTTCCCAGTCGATGGTGAGACATCATCACCTCCGTCGGCAGGATTACAGAAAAAAACAGAGTTTACATGAAACTCGGCGGAACGTCGTCCACTGGTCGATATTTTCATCCCGTGTTCTCCGTGTTTCCTGCAGTGAATGAAATCCTGAGCGCCGCCGCCAAGGAGCGAACCGAGAGTCTGGCCGGTCCACAGGAGGCCAAGAGCACTAAAGGTAAAAGAGCTGATTGTACCGTCTGTGATTAAACACAGACTCCACACAGTGCTGATGAACGGTCTTTAAAACACCTCTGACATCTGATGGCATCTTTCACAGCTCCTACGGTTCAGCAGAGATTTCAGCTGGAGGAGCTCCGCAAGTTCGGCAAAGAGTTCAGGGTAAGTTCCCCGACACGCTTGATTTGTCTGACGGTACCGACTCGATTCAAATCCATTTTTACTCGCTTTTGGTATCGGGTCGTTTTCTGGAATCCGTTTTCCTCTGCAGATAGTTTCCCCCTGAAGGTGGCGTCGCTACTAAACTAAACTGTATATGATGGTGTTAAGTCAATTCTAGTGTGGACGGGTCAAGGTCGGTCTTGACGAGTCCAGTTGAGTCAATTCGAGTGTGCTGGAGACGAGTAGAGGCGGGTCAGGTCGAGTTAAGGGCTGATCGGGTCGAGTCGGTACCGGAGGTGTAAAAATGGCCTTCCAGGTTTTTATCTCAAGAGTTTCAGAGTCTCACTTGTCTTCCTCTCTATCTGACAGCTGCACCCCAGCTCCTCCCCTTCAGCGAGCCCCGCCTCTGCAGAGCCTCCTCAGGATAGCTCCGCCCCTCCAGCTGCGGAGCCCTCCTCCTCCTCCCCGGGCCCCCCTAAACCCGTCACCTCCCTGTCCTCCTCCCCCCAAGACCTGCAGCAACCTTCAGAGACCACTCCCTCTTCATCAACACCTGTAGCCCCGCCCCCTGGAGCTGCAGCGGGCCCCCAGGAGCAACAGGGGCCTCAGCCCGGCGCCTCCCAGCCGGCTGCGACCGGCGGCAGAGAGGAGACGAGTCCGGAGAGCGGCGATCGACCGGAGGCTGCGGCTACAGAGTGAGTGACCGATGCGACCGTTACACCGTCCCACCACCAGGGAGAGCAGGACGGGAAACTCTCGACGGCTCGCTCGTTCTCAGACAGTTCGCTTTACAAAATGTCCGATTTCTGAACGATGTAAAAATTCAAATAAAAAAATTTAATTCATTCAATCAACTTTTCCAACTCGTTTCTCTTCAGGCAGGTGAAAAACTCGACGCTGAATCCGAACGCGAAGGAGTTTCAGCCCATCAAAGGAAACGTAACACCGGTTAGTGTGTTGACTATATCACACACAAACACACACACACAACCCCACACACACACACACACACACACACACACACAACCCTTTTACTGTCGACTCTGACTTTATCTCTGACATGGCAGAAGCCCAGGTCAACACCCACCCCGCCGCGCCCGACCCCGCCCAGCCCCTCTGTGGTCCTCCCTCCTCCGGGACAGCCGGGGGGCGGTGCCATCTACAGCACCCCGCAGGGACACTACCTGTCCTACATGTCGCCCCTCCCCCTCCAGGGACACTCCATCCAGGTTTGTGTCTTTTCGGTGGTCGTCTCTTCGCCGTTTGTGTCCGCCGATGTCGTCGTAAAACGTCTGCTTTTAATCTTCTCCCGCCTCAGGCTCCTCAGATGTACCAGTACGCCATGTCGGCTGTCAATCAGGGCAAATACCCCCGAGCCAAAGGTACACACCGAACACACAGACAGTCTTATTTTATTATAACGTGTCGATGAAGACAGGAAGCGCCATTAGGATATTGAACAACTATTTACCAGCCACGCAAAACCACAGAAGAAGAAATGAGGTACGGTTTCTGGTTTCTGGTTTCTGTCGTGACTTCCTGCCACTTTGCATCAGAACGTCACCGTGGAAACTGACAAAAAGCTAATGTTGCAAAAAAACAATAGTTAAACTCAAGTTAACAACGCAAACGGCTAATTTTGTTTAAAAAAAAAAACCAGCTAACAAAGCTAAGATGGCTAACAAATAGTTAATTAAACGGTTAGAAAACAGCTAACAAGCAGCTAATTTCGCTATGACCTAGCTAAACAAACATCTAGCAACGCTAACGATCAGCTACCAAAGCGGAAGTTAGGAAACAGCTAACAAAGCTAACAAAAGCTAATTTTGGTAAAAAAATGAGCTAAAAACAGCTCAACACAAGTTAACAACCAGCTAACGAAGAGCTCGTAGCTGGAACCGCCGTCAGAGCGTCCCAGTAGAACTCAGTGTTGTCTGACCCAGAAGGGTTTTTTTTCACCCGGTTTAGTTTGGACCTCCATACAGAGGTTGTAGTTTTCCGTCTGTCGCTGACCTCTGCTCCGGTGTTTCAGCCCCGGTGGTTGGTCAGCGTCCGGACCACCACGCCTCGGCGGCCTCCGCCATGATCTCGGCCGCCGCCTCCGCAGCAGGACCCCCGCTGGTGGCCTCGCCGTTCCCCCAGTCCTACCTGCAGTACGGCCAGGTGATCCAGGCCATGCCCCCCCACTACCACGGACAGGTACGGCGTCGCAAACTTGCAACTCCGCCTGTTGTTTAGTAACCAGATGTGATTTCCAGGAACCTTTGATTTCTGGTGGTTCAGGTTTCTCCACCTTCAGGTCCAACAACTGACAATCGTTTTTTTAAATTTATTTCTTTTGTCTCGTTGTTTCCAGGCGGTTTACTCGATGCTACAGGGCGGAGCGAGGATGCTCACATCCGGGGCCCCTCATCAGCACATGGGCCCTCCTGGCCACCAGTACCCCGGCCAGGCCGAGGGCCCGCCGGGGCCCCAACAGGCCATGTACGGTAAGAAACCGGTTCGGCCCGCAGGACGAGTTCGTAGCTGTGAACTGAAGCCAGATGTAAAGTTTGTGAAACTACTTTTGATATATTAAAATGTGGGAGTGGGAGAACTTCACAGCCACCTGTATCTAAATAAAAATAAAATAAACAAATTAAAAATCTGAAGATAAAATGAACAGAATCTAAAATATATTAATTTAAAAAGCAAGTAAAACTAAATCCCCAAATTAAGATTAAAATAAACAAACAAATAAATAAAAATGTGAAAATCTTAAGAAGAAAATAAATCATTTAAAAGTAAAAGATGAAGTAAACAAAATCTAAAATAAATAAAAAATTAAACTTGCTAAATTAAAATGAACTGAATAAATCAAAATTATAAAATAAAAAAGCAATAGAAATATAATATAAATCGACATATTTTTACTATATATTTTATTTTGGTGTATTATAGAGGAGGAGCATCTGAAGAAAGTCAAAATGACCTTTTTGTTTCAGATTAAAAGTTTATTGCTTTTATTTACCTGATAAAGAAGAAAAGTAAAAAAAAAAAAAACATTTAGCCTAATAGGGGAACTTAGGATATTCTGGTAAAATATGAATAATAAATATAATATTGAATCAAAGAAACCTTGTAAATTTCAGATCAGGCATATCAATGAAATGCTTCTAATGAGTCTTAATAAAACTCTGAAGACTCCAAATGTTCAGTGACGTAAAACGACGGTATCGTCACACGGGACATTTACAGGAAGCAGAAGATCAGCGGTTCGAGTGTTGGACGCCTCTGAAAGGTCAACTAGTAGTTCTTCTGTGTCCGCATAGATTATAACGCGTTTGTAACATCGTCGCCGGTAACGTCAGATTCATTAAAGTCCCTGCGGGATGTAAATGTTTTGATTTGACCTTTCTTTTTTTTTTTTATATCTCTTTTCAGCTGCTCAGTCGTTCTCTCACCACGCGGGCGCCCTCCATCACCCTCAGCCCTCCAGCACCCCCACAGGGAGTCAGCCCCCCCCCGCAGCACGCCGCGCCGAGTCCCGGGCACGCTCAGGTGGGTGCCGCCCTCCTTCATCACCAGGTTTCCATTAAAAAAATATCACTCAAATTCAACAGTTTAACTGAATTTTATGAGAAAATAATATTCAGATTTTATTATTCTGTTGGTCAGAGAAAGTGTTTCAAGAGTTTAAAAGTGTTTGTAATTGTCCTTTTTAAATAGACAGCAGCACTTATAAACTTCTGATTTCATATCGTTTGTAGATTATAATGTTCTGCTTTAACTCTTCCATCATCTTGAGAGTGTTTATGTTTTCATCTTCTTCAGGCGGGTCAAGGCGCTCCGCAGCCTCAATCCTTGTTCCACTCCGGCGGTCTGTCAGCTCAGACTCCTCCCACTCTGCCGCCGGGCCACAGCTCCCCTCAGGCCTCCTACACCATGCAGGGCTACGGCCTGCCCACCCACCAGGCGCTGCCCCACGGCTTCGCCTCCATCAGCCAGCTCACGCAGGTGAACAAACCCGCGAGAAACACGCGGAAAACCTTCAAAATACAAAAACCCGCGTTCGTTGTAAGACATCAAATCTTCACTCCTCCTCTTCTTCTTCATCTTCCTCTCCGCAGGCTCACCTGGCAGCAGGGATGTCAGGACCGCACCACTCCGCCGGCCACGCCCCCCCGCACGTCATGCTGCACTACGCCCCCCCTCAGCAGGGCGGTGGCTCCAACCCCCAGCACGGCCCGCCTCCCCAGCAGGGGGCGCCGCAGCACTTCTACATCGGACACCCTCAAGGTGACGACCGCAACGATCGCAGTCGTCCACGCAAAATCAAGAAATCTACGAAATATTCGCAGGCGGCTTAAAAACAAATTTTGCGCTAAATTCCTGCTAAATTTTCCCGCACACAAATGTTGTCAACAGAATCTCTGCTAAAAGTATTAAAGAACGAAGACTCACTTTATTGACAACAAAACAATGAGAAAATAGATGTGGGAGTCGTCGGCATAGAAACACGCAAGAAAATCAACATTTCAAGAGCTTCGGCTCAAAAACAACAACTGGAAAGAAAAAGACAGATGTAAAGTTTGTGAAACTACTTTTGATATGTTAATATGTGGGAGAGGGAGAACTTCACAGCCACCTGTATCTAAATTAAAATAAAACAATATAAAAATCAGAAGATAAAGTGACCAGAATCTAAAATATATTAATTTAAAAAAAAAAAAAATTTAAATCCCAAAATTAAGATTAAAATAAACTGAAACAAATAAATAAAAATTTGAAAATTTAAAGAAGAAAATAAATCATTTAAAAGTAAAACCTAAGTAAACATAATCTAAAATAAATTACAAATAAAAATTGCTAAATTGGAAAATAAAAATAATAAAATTTAACAACGATGCAAAGTAAAGCAAAAAAAAAAAAATCTAAAACAAGTACATTTAACTAAATAATAAAATGGAAATATACATATTTTGACTATATATTTTATTTTGGTGTATTATAGGGGAGGGGCGTCTGAAGACGTTATCTCGGCCTGTGAGAAATAATAACGAACCTATTTTACTATTTTCTGTCATTTTGTTGAGAAAACACTCAAATGGAAGAAAAAAACCTGAAATAATCACGAGACGAGGGACGTAAACAGATTTGATATTTGACTCTGAAGAAAGTAAATCATCCTGAATACATTTTGTTTTCTGGTTTTTAATGGTGTTTTTCTTGCAGCCCTCCAGGTCCAGGCTCACCCCTCCCAGCAGCTCTCCTTCCACCCCTCCGCCAACTGAAAACCAAGTCGTCACCGCCGGATGCAGGAGCGACGAAGGCGGCGGTGCCCCGACTCGTAACATTCCCCCCCCCCACGAACCCTCCTCCTTACCTGAATCCCCCCCTCCCTACCCGAAACTCCACCCTCCCCCACAACATCAAACTAACACGTCCTCGTCGTTACCCGGATCTTTTTTCGAGAAGAGAACCTCTGGTGAGGAGCGTCGGTCGACTTCGAGGAGAAAAAGTTTCTGGATTTTAAAATGTAAGTAGAGACTGTTTTAACACGAAGCCGGACTGAAGACAACTGGTGGAAACTTGTTTTTTTCTCCCCGTCCCTCCTCAGTCCTCCTTTTACAGACGAAACCAGTTCATTATTAATAAAATCACTGAGAAAAAAAACAAAAAAAAACTGAATTCTGTTTGAATGATTTTAAAACGACAAACTACAAATAATATAATTTTTTTTGTCCAGTATTCTGCTGCACCGTCTTGACTTTAGTTACATATTCATTTTATAGTTAAAATAAATTCACAAAATATAAATAGTTATTTATTTATTTTTATATAACTTCGCAAAATCAGGAGTTTTATTTCTAATTTCATTCTTATTTCCCACAACGACAGCAAAGTATTTCTTTTCAAAAGTAAAAAAAAAAATTGAAGGACTCAAATTATTTCAGAAAAAAAGTTGAATTGAAAAATTATTTGGCTGCTGCAGGACGGAAGAAAACAACAACAACAACTCTCAGGTCATTTAAAGACTTTTTAATATTAAAACAACTTTAAAGAAGTTCATTAGTCATCCAGCCGCAGTCACAGGTGCACTGTGGTGGTGCGAGCTGCAACCGCGTGACTCCACCTCAGGTGAGTGCTGCACAGCACCTGCAGGAGGGGGAGGGGAGGGGGAGGAGCCTCTTCACAGCCCGAGCTGGATCTGAAGCTCCTCATCACGCTCGGGTCCAACGTGGAGTCAGCACGTCTCGTTCTGCCGCCGAGGAGGCCGTGGTCGGTATCCGGGATGAGCCGTCCGGTTAGCCCTGAGGGGGGGGGGGACCACGGCGTGGTGAGAGAACAGTTCCACACAAACACGTCTGAGGAACCTTTTACAAGAACACACCTGCAGGAACCTCAGTACGAACATGACAGGGAGCATTTGAGACTTAATGTGAATTTAAAACTAAAGGAAAAGGACAAGTTTATCTTCACACTTTCATACGCCAGAGTTCATTCAGAAATCAGCAAATTTTTTTATTGTCTGCTCCAACTGAGCATTAAAACTGATTTTATGTGAAACACAACCGTGTCAGGTTACACAGACATGAACAAAGGGTTAACACTTCTTGCAGGTTGGCAGTAGCGCCTACTTGTTTACTGGGAAGAAGGACAGAGATCCTTAAAGGGAAAGTCCAACTTTGTGACTTTTCTAACATTTAGAAAAGTCTCATGCTACGCTCCAAACCTCATTGACAAATTCGCCATTTTTAAAGTACCTGCTGAGTCGTGCGAGTAAAAAGCACATCAAAATGATTCAGTGACTGAATCACTCACAAAATGAAATTCGGCAGAGGATATTTTGATGGTGAAGAAAAACGGACTCCTATTTGAGTTAAAGTTTGCTTCGGAGTCCCCGCCGCTCAGCTGAGCCGCAGCGGCGGGAGAAGAGCTTATTTAACAAGATTCTTAAAGGAAGAGTTGAACTGTGTGGGGCGGTGTCACGTTTCAGCCCTGACCGTTAGCCCAACGTTCTAACCGTCAATATACCAGATGTCGTTCAGAAATGTTCCAATTTAAAGTTTTTACTTGTTTTGTTCGTGTGTTGAGCTCATTGATTAACCAACCAAAGTCACCTCTCATTAATATCACAACCCGTGAATAATTCGGCATCTAGTTATTGACACATGAACAGACTGTTGACGCCGTTTTGACCGTTTTGACTCCGTGTTTACCTCAGTATTCACTCTTTGGCTTTCTTCTCGGTGTTCTGGAGTTTCTCCACGATCTTGCGCTCGTGTCCGCCGGGGTTGTGTCGGTTCGTGTTGTCGCTGGCCTCCTTCTTCGTCCTGCCTTTCCGGGCCGAACCCTCTGGAAGAAAAACAACCCGGTTCAGTTCGGACAAAACCGACCAGAACAACGACAGCCGGATCTGAGATCAGCTGAAGAGAAGCGGCCGCTCACCTGCGAATTTATCGGTTAAGTTATAATAATCATATTCATCGTAGTACTCCTCTTCAAAGCTGGAGGGCTTCAGGTTCTTCACTTCCACGTGACTCATGGTGGTTTGTTTTGTCAACAAGTTTTTCTTTAAAAAACAACAACAACGAAGTCTGTCAGAAGTTTCACGGTCGGAAATGTTTTGTTCTTCGAAAAGTTCTGTTTACAGGAGTTAGTCTGAGTTTTTATAGAAGAGCTCTTCTTCTTCCTCCTCCTCCTCTTCATCTTCCTCCTCCTCCTCTTCATCTTCCTCCTCCTCCTCATGCAGGTTTCTGCTCAGATGTTGCATCAGATTGAAAAAGCCTCTTCAGCTTTTTTTAAATTGATATAATAAGTGAAGAAATATTATTTTTATACTCATAACTCATTTGTGACTTTTTTTTCAGAAATGTAACTTTTTATCTCAGTAAAATTTCTGTCATTTAAATTTTTTTAATTTATATTTTTGCCCTTTGTGGGTTTTCTTTTCCTAATTTTGCCTTTGAACTTAATTCAACGTGTACATTTTTGGTTCATGCTTTTGACCTTTTGAAATCCTTTTCAACCTTTTTTTTTTGTGTCTCTTTTACATATAAACTCACATTTTTCTCTTTTTGAGTCATGATTTGTTTTTTATTTTGAAGTCTGACCTCCTTTTCTGCAGCAGATTACAGTGACTGTGTTCTTTTAATCTTTTATCAGCGGCTGCAGATTTTACGACCTCGACCTCATGAGAGTAAACATGCAGAGAAGTTTTAAAAAGAGAAATAACTTCCCATTATTTGAAGACAAAACCAACTAAATAAACTCCATTTACATCATTTATTGTGAACTTTGGAAACTTTGCTGGCAAACTTTTTATTGCTGTAGAAAACAAAGCTATTTATTCAGTGTTTTTAGTTTTCGACATGTTTCTATGGATGAAAATTGTTAGTCTGATATATCCGGGCTGTAAAATTCCAGTTTAGTCATGATGTTTATGTAAGTCACCGTCATGCAGCTGTTTTGGGATTTTTTTTATTTTTTTTAGACTCCTCCAGGATGAAACTCCTCCTCCAGTCTGGAAAGTTCAGAGAAAAACATCTGAGCAGGGAAAACTGTAGCGAGAGAAGAAAGTCTCGAGTCAAAAACACAAATCACATGAATTCATATTGAATTGAAAATAGACCAAAGACAACATATCAAATGTTGAAATGGAGAAATATTATTGCTTTATATAAAAATATGTGCTCATTTTGAATTTGATAGCAGCAACACGCCTCTAAAAAGTTGGGTCATGTTGACCGCTGTGTTGTGTCACCTCTTCTTTTAACAACACTCTGTAAACGTTTGGGAACTGAGGAGACCAGTTTCTGGAGTTTTGAAAGTGAAATGTTGTCCCTTTCTTAACCTGCATTTGTGGACGCAGCGATGAACTGTGTTCACAGACGATGGTTTTCACAAGTGTTCCTGAGCCCATGCAGTGATTTCCACTCCAGAATAGTATCTGTTTTTAATGCAGTGCTGCCTGAGGGCCCGAAGATCACCACCATCCAATATTGGTTTGTCCCTTTTGTTCAGAGATTTCTCCAGATTCTCTGAATCTTTTAATGATATTATGAACCGTCGACGATGAAATCCACTAATTCTTTGTAGTTTTACGTTGAGGAACATTATTCTTAGATTGTTGCACTATTTGCCCACACAGTCTTTTCACAGAGTGGCGAACCTCTCCCCATCTTCACTGCTGAGACTCTGACTCTCTGAAACGATCTTGTTATACCCAATGATGCTACTGATCTGTTACCATGGTAACCTGATTAGTTGACAGATGTGCCACCAGTTTTTTTTTTTTTTTTAATCTTTACACAACTTTTCCAGTCTTTTGTTCACTCTGTCACAACTTTTTGTAGAAATTTTAAAAAAAGCAGATACAAGATACACAAGACACACAAGACAATAAAACATTTGATATGTTGTCTTTGGTCTATTTTCTGTTAAATATGAGTTTACGTTATTTCAAAATCATCCCATTCGTTTTTTTTATTTACATTTTACACTGCGTTTAAACTGTTTTGTTTTGGTCGTCCGTTCGTCTTGTTTCACCTCGGCTGCTCCTGAAATGCAGCTCGGCAAATATTTGCAGGTCGGTCTGTCTGTCAGGAACCATGTGCACAAACACAAGTTTCAGGCGTGTCACACAGAGAGTTCACACAATGTTCAAATTGGGTCACAGATATCAGTGTGGCTGAACATTAACGCCACGTGAACACATTCATCTCATCGACTTTTAAATAGAAACACTGTGATTCTCTCCGTGCTCATCTCAAAATATTGTATATTAATATACAATATCATACTTTTTCAGTGTATTTATACCTGTAGTATTTTTCCGTGTGCATTTGTACTTTTACTTTGACTTTTACTTTGACTAAATAAACAGAACATTTTCTACAAAAATGTGTTTTAATACACTGACCTGATTTTACGCAGAAGACGTTAATCATCGACTGAACTGGATGTTTATCAGCTGACGAGCTCCCGTGTGACGATAGCCGCTGTGTTTGTGACATCTGGCACCAGTGTTCATCAAAGATTTAAAAAAAACAAACAACAACCTTTCCTTCCACGTGCTGACCCGTCAAGTCCTCCTAAAGAAAGTACAACAAGTCCATGACCTGGATTTTATTTGGAAGGTTTTAACCTGAGGTCTCGACGTTGGCATGATTCTGGTCTGCAGAAGTTAAGCCTGTGTTTTTGTTTTTTCAGGTGTCTGGCAGCATGTTACTGTTTGAGATCCACTTTGTTCCAGCTTCTGTAAAAAAAAAAAAAAAAAACAGACAAAAAAGATGTAATATGTCTGCAGTCAATACAGACGTCTCTTTGAGGTTTATGGGGAGTTTCACACATCTGAGACAAACCAATAAAACAACATGTTCTATTATTATTTCAACATGAACATTTTGTTGTCATAGCATCAACTTTAATGAAGAAACAGGTATATTTTAACGTGTCGTTTCAGAGTTGCAGTACAACCTCCGTCCTGCTGGCGGCGGTGTGAAGATTAAACCTGTGGCGAAGACTTCCGCCTATTAACACCGAAGAAGAAGAGGAGGCTAACCTCCGTTGTTAGCAAGTCGACAGTAAACAAACAAATAAAGTTACGCGGTACGTAGCTTTACGGGCTGTTTCTTTATAGGAAATGACGCATTTTTATTATAATTGATCTCAATGAAATTATTCATCTGATGTGTTTCTCGAGTGAGTAAGAAGCTAATTATTCAGCCCAGCTAACATTAGCCATATAAACCAGTTGTTAACCCAGTCGACGAGATTTATTTGTGATCTATTTATAAAAAATATAATCCGGATTTTAACCAAATTTATTAATAGAACTTGATGCATCTACATTCGCCTAGTTCCTAAAAACAGGACGGTTTTTTTTCGTAGTCTGAGAATGCTCGACCAAACTCCATTCAGAAATCAGTCAATTAAGAGATACTCTGTTTTTCCAGACTTCTACTTTACCAGCAGGACGTGAATTAAAACAATGTGCACCTGCTTATTGGTTCGGCTTCTATATGGTGCAAGCTTTTAGTACAACAGTGAAATTATTTTGTAATTAATTTGTGTTCCTACGAACTGGAACCGGCCATCTTGCGCTGTACACAGCGCCATAAAACGACCGATTTTTAAACGAGGTTTTGAATGTGTCCGTGTTGTAACAAGTCCTTTCTCAGACATGTCAGCCGACACGAAGATCGCTGAGCTGCTGACGGAGCTTCATCAGCTCATCAAACAGACGCAGGTCGGTCAAACATTTCCTCTTCCTCCTCTTCCTCCTCCTCTTCCTCTTTCCTCCTCCTCCTCTTCCTCTCCCTTCCTCCTCCTCCTCAGTCAAATATTTCATAATTGATCCATTTGAAAGTTTTTTTTTTTTAAATACTCCTCTGCGCCTCCTTTCAGGAGGAGCGGTCCCGCAGCGAACACAACCTGCTCAACATCCAGAAAACACACGAGAGGATGCAGACAGAGAACAAAAGTCAGTCCCAGAAAACACTCCTTAGATTCCCTTGTTTTAAACCGAGTCTGACTGTTGACGTGGTTCTCCTCCTCCTCCTCCTCCTCCTGCAGCGTCTCCATACTACCGGACCAAACTCAGAGGACTGTACACCACGGCGAAGGCCGACGCAGAGGCCGAGTGCAGGTTGGAGAAAACCAAACAGTCCTGAATCACATCTCGTGTTTTCATCTCGCTTCAGAGAATCCCAAGAAAACTAACGCTGTCTTCTTCTTCACGTCTTCCTCTTCCTCATCATCATCATCATCATCCTCCACCTCCACCTCCTTCTCTGCAGCATCCTGCGTCATGCTCTCGATAAAATCGCAGAAATCAAGTCTCTGCTGGAGGAGAGAAGAATCGGTACGTTGGTGCTGAGAGCTTTTAAACGTCTGCACCTGACTTCCTGTCTCATGTTTGTTTGTTTATTTGTTTATTTGTTTGTTTGCAGCTGCTAAGATGGCGGGCGTTTACAGCGACAGCGACCCTCCGAGGAAGACGATGCGGCGAGGCGTCCTGATGACGCTCCTCCAGCAGTCGGCCATGACGCTGCCGCTGTGGATTGGCAAGCCGGGAGAGAGGTACTGCTGAGTCATCATCCAGCACCGGGTCACTTTATTAGGAACAGCTGCCATGATGGACCTCTCTCCTCTCCTCCTCCTCCTCGTCCTCTCTTCTCCTCTTCCTCTCTCCTCCTCTTCCCTCCTCCTCATCTCTCCTCTCTTCTCATCCTCTCTCCTCCACCTCCTCTCTCCACCTCCTCTTCTCTCCTCATCCTCTCTCCTCCTCCTCCTCTTCTCTCCTCCACCTCCTCCTCTCTCCACCTCCTCTTCTCTCCTCCTCTTCCCTCCTCCTCCTCTTCTCTCCACCTCCTCTTCTCTCCTCCTCCTCCTCATCCTCTCTCCTCCACCTCCTCCTCTCTCCACCTCCTCTTCTCTCCTCCTCTTCCCTCCTCCTCCTCTTCTCTCCACCTCCTCTTCTCTCCTCCTCCTCCTCCTCATCCTCTCTCCTCCACCTCCTCCTCTCTCCACCTCCTCTTCTCTCCTCCTCTTCCCTCCTCCTCCTCCTCCTCCTCATCCTCTCTCCTCCACCTCCTCCTCTCTCCACCTCCTCTTCTCTCCTCCTCTTCCCTCCTCCTCATCCTCTCTTTTCCACCTCCTCCTCCTCTTCTCTCCTCCTCCTACTCCTCCAGCCCTCCTCCTCTGTGCGGTGCGACGCCGGCCAGCAGCGACTACGTGGCTAAACAGGGGGACAAGGTGGCGGCGAGGGTGAAGGCGGTGGACGGGGACGAGCAGTGGATCCTGGCCGAGGTGGTCAGCTACAACCACTCCACCAACAAGTGAGAGCGCAGCTTGGTCGTCACGGCGACACGTCCCCACATATCACGGCGTCACCTGCGTTAAAACCTCCTTTTCTGTCGCCGCAGGTATGAAGTGGACGACATCGACGAGGAGGGCAAAGAGTGAGTTGTGATTCTGCTCCGTGTCCGTCTCCACTTTGTGACCCTTTAACACGTCCAGTAGAAACCCAGTAGGATCAGGTCACACCCACCAGGGAGAGGAGGACAACGAGGGCTCCACAGCGTCGCTTCATTACATCATCTTTAGTTTTGGGCACATTTTCTATCTAATATCTTCGTTTTAAATCAGATTCTGAAGCATTCAAAAGCTCGTGATCTGTTTGAGGACCATCAGAAGCTTGAAGACCTGATAATAGTTTCTGTTTTTTTGTTTTTTGTTTTTCCTTTCCAGTTTCTGGTCGTTATGGTGATTTATTCAAAAGTAAACATGTCTTTTGACGCCCGCGGGGCAGCCGGTTGGGGTTCAGAGGGTTGGGAGGCGGAGTCTGTCCGTCCCGCCGGCCTCTCGTCCGCCCACGCCGTGTTTCTGTTCATCCGCTCTGTCTCTGTGATCAGGCGACACACTCTGAGCAGACGGAGGATCATCCCGCTGCCGCAGTGGAAGGCCAACCCGGAGACGGACCCCGAGGCCCTGTTCAGCAAGGACCAGCTGGTTCTGGCCCTCTACCCGCAGACCACCTGCTTCTACCGGGCGCTGATCCACACGCCGCCACACCGGGTCAGTTTCTGTTTCTGTCACGAGACGTTCGCAGACCGAAGAACCCCCTCGGGATTTATTTCTACATGACAGAAAACGTTCTTATTTGTTTTTTTTTTTGTTTTTGTTTACAGCCTCAGGACGACTACTCGGTTCTGTTCGAGGACACATCGTACGCCGACGGATACTCTCCTCCGCTCAACGTGGCTCAGAGATACGTGGTCGCCTGCAAAGAGAACAAGAAGAAGTGAAGCGAGCTGCGGGGAGGGAAGCCTTCATCATTATCATCATCATCATCAGCATCATCATCAGCATCTGATGTTCACTGATCGATCAGACTCTCTACTGATGAAGGACAAACCTCCTGTTTGTGCGGACACGTTTCTCCTCGGAGCGCCACCTGCTGGATGACAGAAGAACTGCAGCTCGACACTGACGATCCTTAAACTGTGTTTTTTACGTGTTATAAAAACAAACTACTGGACTTACAGACAGGTTCATGTGTTGTTGCTTTGTATTCACACACACACACACACACACACACACACACACACACACACACACTGACTCTCACTGCAGGTTCAGAGGGTCAGAGACTTACCTGGCGTTTTTAACGTTTAAGTCTTCATTATTAAAGTAGGTGTTAATATGTTTAGTGCACCGGCTGTTTTAATTATTTTCACGTTTCCGTTTCGAGTGGTCCTAGTCCCGGACGACCTGCGGCAGGTCAGAGGTCACCCGGGTGTCTCTCAGTGGCTTTCACTTCAGTTTACAGTTTGTCGTTTTTTTCCAGGCAGTGAAATAAACTTCGTTGAACACTCGCGACTTGATTGTTTTTACGCAGTAAAATAAAACCTGGTGTCCCCCACATTAAAAACGACTTCCTGTTCAAAGACGGTGTTCAGCTTTTATGGTCCCACGCGTGCAAACAGAAGGAAACACAACGTTTTAACAGTTTAAATGAACAACAGAAGAAATGAAAGACGCAATATACAAACATACGTATGTTTATACATTTACATACACTGCTTATTGTGGAGCTCTAATTTTAAACATGTTATACTGTTGGCGTTATTATAATTTGTAAAATTATTATATTTTTTATAAACTAGTTGTTCAATATTTTTGGTAAAATCTCAGTCTGAGCAGCCAGCAAACGTACAATGTAGCTTTTCTTTGTTCGTGTTTTATTTTTAAAAATTTTTTTTCCATAGTCCCTGAAGGCAACACCAGACATTGGTTAAAACACCCGTAATAATATCCCACGGTCCGTGAAGGCAGCAGCAGCGCGCAGAAAAAGATGGCGGAAGCGGTGAGTGTTTTGACGGACCTGCCGCCGTTTCTTTCTTTTTTTTCTTTTTTTTCTCGAACAAACACGTATCGGTGGTTAACGTCATTGATATAAAGGTCCAGTGTTCCCGTGAAACACACCGCGGGCTGAAAGCGAACAGTTCAACACGTGAAACCGCGAAGAAGAAGAAGAAGAAGAAGAAGATGAAGAAGTTCGCTAACGGGCGTTAAAAATCATAGCTCTTCAAAATAAAAGCCCGCAGGCCGCCGCGTTGGTTTCGTTTTTAGTTTCTACAGCTGTTTACAATCAAATCCGTCTGATTTAACCACTAAAACCGAACCTGACACTTTATAACCGGATGTTAATAACAGCACAGAACTCCGTTAAAAACCGTTAACCGGATAACTGTCGACTGAAGAACCGTTCAACGGCTCAAACAATGCAGTCAGAAAGTGTTTTATTTAGTTCATCCTCAGAGGTTTTTGTTCTACAAGGACGTTACCGTTGAGTTGTATTTATTATAAAGTCTCCCCGTAAACCAGTGTGTCCGTAAATCCTTTAATTTTATAATCCGTAAATAAATCTCACTGTCTTCAGAGTTTTAAAACTAAGAAGCTGTTTTGCGCTTTCATTTGCTGAAAGTTTAGGTTTGTGACGTCACAAACAGGTTGAAAGACGATCCAGTGAAGTTCAGTTGTTTCTGTTTATATTAATGCTCTTATTTTGAAGACTTTTTACTGCACTGGGTCTCGAGGAGGAGCTGTTCCTAATATTTCTGTCCCTCCTGTGCAGGTGTCCGACAGCGAGGGGACGGCCGTGGAGCAGCCACCGAAACGCCGACGCATCCTGGACCCGTCGGCGGTCGTGGGCGTCCCGGTCTACTCCAGCAAGGTGCCGAGTCGGCGGGAAGTTCTCTGTTCTTTTTGATGATGTCATCTAAAACCGCCGTTGTGTGCCCTCAGGTGAGCAGCAGCCTGCAGATGAAGCCGGCGGCCGCTATGTTCTTAGAGAAGGAAAACGCAGGTAAATTTACCTGAGCGGGCGTGGTTCGATGCCGAGGGGTGGGGGGGGGGGGTCAAAGGTCGTTTTCCTGCTTTAAAGTTGACCTTTGTCCGTGTCCGAGCAGACGGCGGTCCAGACGACGGCCTGTGGTCCGACTTTACATCCCGACGGATGCTGCCGCCCGTCATCACCTTCAGCGACTCGGAGGACGAAGCGGAACACGTGCGGGACCAACCGGAACAAGGGTGAGTCCAAAAAGACAAACCGGATCCACCTCGCGGCAAAAAAAAAAACAAAAAACGGCGTCCAAACATTTTTTTTAACGTGAGTCCGTTTGTTCTGTTCTACTTCAGAGAGGCCGTCCGCTGCCCGTCTCCTCCTCCTCCCGAGAGTCCGGTCCAGAAACAGTCCAGGAAGGTCAAAGACAAGCTCAGGTGGGTCCGGTTCTGTCGGTTCTGGTGGGTTTGAAGGTCACTCATATTCGGGGAATATAAATACACCAACTAATTTTGGCTCCAACAATAATCTTGGAGATCCAAATAATGTGAAGTGAGCTGAAAAGTTATCGGATCCGAAGGGTCAACTGTGTGTGTGGTGTGTGTGTGTGTGTGTGTGTGTGTGTGTGTGTGTGTGTGTGTGTGTGTGTGGTGTGTGTGTGTGTGTGTGTGTCCTCAGTGAGATCGACAGGCGCCTCCAGGAGATGAACTCCCTCTTGTCTCCGGACATTCGGGACAGCAGGTCCAGACGCCTTCGAAGCCGCCGGTCCTCCTCGCCCGACGATGACGACTACGATGACATCATTGTCATGAGTCCTAACGATGACATCATCGTGGTGAGCCCCACGTTGGGATCCCAGAGTTCTCCGTACAGCTCCTCAGCCCGGGAGATCCCCCTGAAGATCCGCTGCCGGACGGACGTCCACAAGATCCCGGTGCTGCCCGTACGTATGCAGAAACGTTCCTCGGAGAACTTCCTTTGTTCCTCGACAGTTCCTTGTTGTCTCGTGTTGGAAACTTCCTGTCAGTCACGCCTGGTTTGTTTGTTTGTTTGTTTTTAAATGGTTTTAGGCGACACCTCTAAGAGACGTGGTGGCCCAGCTGTCCGTCATCCTGAACGTCCCGCCCCCTCGCCTCCTGCTGCTGAGGGAGGAGGTGGAGCTGCCGACGGGCTCCACCGTCGGCCAGCTCGGCCTCGGCATCGCCGACATCATCGGTGAGTTTATTGGTGAAGAGACGAGAAGCAGACAACAAGTTTGTGGCGGCTCGAAAACCCAAATCTGAATAATTCATACGTAAAAAAAAAGAAAAGAAAATCTTTTACGACTTTTTTTTTTTTTGTGTGAGCAGAGTGTGTCGTCATGGCAGCGGAGGATAAAAGCGAAGCAGACGACAGCAGCATCATCACGGTTCGCCTGCAGAGCAGAGACAGAGACGCTTCTCAGGAGTTCTCCCTGCACAGAGTTCGTAGCTCCTCCTCCTCCTCTTCCTCCTCGCTCCTTCATCGTCTGTTGTTTGTGTCAGCAGCGGGACACAAACGGATGATGTCATGTGTTTGTTTTTGTTTTGTTTTTTCAGGACGCCCCGCTGGGCTCCGTCTTCTCCCGGTATCTGTCCGAGATGTCCGCCGCTGCTCTCTCTAAAGTCCGCTTCCACTACGACGGCTCCAAGGTGGACGGCGGCCAGACGCCGGCGCAGCTCGACATGGAGGACGGTGACATCATCGAAGTCTGGACCTGAGCCGGCACGGTACTTTATTTGGAAAAAAGCCACTGTATTTGTAAATGTTCTCGTTCATGAAGCGACATGGGATTATATTTTCAAAATAAAATAAAAATAACTTGAAACATTAACTCATCATATTGTTGTAAAGTTATTTGTATTGTTTTTTTGTGATTACTAAACCATCGAATGATGAACTTTTTACTAATCTAGCTACTTTTAGCAGGAGTTTAATTGCTTTGTTTTTCTTCTTCGTCATGAACTGATGTCGCTACTGGTTTATTTAATTACTAACAAACTGAATAACCTAAAACCAAGCTCATCAAAATCGTTTTTTTTTTTTTTTTTTTTTTAAATTTACAGATAACTGGGGGAGGAATTAACTAGTTTTAGCTTCATTCCTACTCTAACCCTTAAAAAAAAAAAGTCCCCTTGTGGGATTAATAAACTATCTATCTGTCTGTTCACAGACTGGCTGACTTTAATGAACTTCCTTTCTCGGACTTTAATGAACTTTCTCTGACTGGACGCTGCAGTGACTCACTTTAACCTCTTGTTCTTGTTGTACGAACTGAAATCACGAGACGGGACCTTAAATATCGACGTTGTACCTTTAATTACCTGATTTCCGTCATGTGACTTGCTAATCAGGAAGTCACGTGAGCTGCGGAGCGGAAGTGCGCTCAGCAGTGTCATGGCGCCGGTGCATGAGTGTCATTTCGGATGTGCTGGGAAGTAAACATTGTGTTCTTCACCCTCACGGCGGAACACCGAGTTCTCGGGGAGCATTTATCTTGGAAGTCGTCAGCATGGGCTTCGACCAGCGTTCATAAGTGAGCGTGACACCGAGAAGATTTGGAGCAGCAGCAGGAAGACGCGTCAGCCTGACTCATCCCAACAGGTAAACAACAACAACAACAACAGGCTAACGAGCCCAAAGCTAGCGGCGGCTACAGTCAGCAGGGCAGCGAGATAAAAACCAGCCTGTTCATCATAAAGACACAAACCAAAGTACGAACTCCATTGTTTATTTTATTTTATTTTATTCTGGACTGTATTCCATTTTGTTTTGTTTTTTTTAAACTGCGAATACGAACAGGAATAAATTAGGCTGTTAAATCATGTCGGTCATTCCCCGAATTTATCCAAACATCCTTTAAATCTTAACATTTTAACAGTTTTTTATTGTTTTTTAAAGTAGCGTGTTGTTCTAAAAGCAAGTACGTAAAACTGGCGGAATCCTTAACGGAGTCTGGAGTGGCGCTCCCGACCTGCAAGACATACAAACATCTCCTGAAACAAAACTCACATTTTATTTTATTTTTTTTGTGACGAATTTATCAGAATATCTTTTAAAATGCCCCGTGCCTTTGCTTTACTGACATTAATGTTTATTCCAACGTTAAGTAGATAAAACTGAGAATTCTGAATGGACTCTGGTGGTGTACCTTTCTCTATGGTCCACATTTTGTGTTTAGTTTTTAAATATCGAGAGAGAGAGAGTCTTGTATGCCGATTTTTTTTTTTCAGAAGGCTCCTTAAATCTTCCGGTGCCATTTCTGTAACAGGAAAATACATCTGATCATCTGATCATCTGATCATCTGATATCTTATCAGAGTTGGGTTTGTAAAAAGGTCAAAGGTCAAAACAAAGGTGTTGGTTTCTACATGCAGTTTCAGGGTCTTTGCACTTTCTCTGTTGACTGGCTGAATTAAAGAGGACAGGCAGAAAGCTTGATGTGATTTTCAAATGTATAAAAACACAATTTTTTTTTTTATAATGTCTTAATACAAATAATCAACACTTAAAAATGAACAAAGAAAGATTTCCTTTAGATTTACAAACTAGTTATTGAAACATGAGTTTAAGTTCTACAGAAAAAGTAACAGAAATAACAGATTTTAATGTAAAACCAAAAGTCCTTTTGGTCCTTTTTGTGTCCGTTTAGGACAGTTTTTGTCTTCACTTTCTTCAACCCCGTTTTCTAAAAAGTTGGGACGCCGTGTTAAATGTAAATTAAAAGCGACGCACCTGTTTCAGTGGATCAAAAAGTTCCCTTTCATTTTCAAGAAAGAGGATGAAGTGAACAACATCAGCAGATCCTCTCATGAGCTCCTCTTCCTCCTCAGTATCTTAGAGGTCAGTCCAGCACGTGCCGGAGGTCACATGGTCGTATATTCCCCGAGCTTTTTCCTTTCTCTTTCTCTTCCTCTTCCTCCCCTCTGAAGCTCCTCTCAGTGAAGTCGTCTGTCATCTGATCTGTAGTCTCAGACTATAATTCACAGGGATGAAGAACTTCTTACAGGCGCTGTGAGGTCAAATCACAGACTGTCTATAAAAGTGTTCGTAGCTTTCAGGTCTGAAAAATGAGGCTGATGCAGAAGTGTCTTAAGCTGCAATACCACCGAGCGCCACTTGAGGTCGGCTCCAAAAAGCCTCCGGCTCCATAGACTCCCATTCAACTTCTCTCATCAAATCCAAAGTGAATAAAATGTGTCCATCAGTTATCTCGGTGTTGTTAGCTAAAGTCACTCCTTCTTATTAGTTTTCTGGAGGTCCATCTGAAAATAATCCCTCATTCATTAGAAAAGAAGATTCAAAAAGACCTGTTTTTGGGGGCGTGTCTGTTTGATTGACAGGCCTGTGGTGCAGTCAGGTTACAGCTATCGGTGGGCGGGACGTAGTATCGTCAGGTTTTCAATCAGATCAGTCAGATCCACCGCTGGCTCCTCCCCCCAGCTTGTCTAAATATGGTCACTTCCTGCTCCAAACTTCAGGCTTTGTAACTCGATATATTGAACAAAATCACTGTTGGTATTTAAATGATGATGATGGACTCACTGGACTAACTGTCTCTCCTCGTCCCCCCCACCTCCCCTACACACACACATACACACACACAGCTGCTGCCATGTCTCTGGGCGATCCGACGTCGGACTCGGCGCCGCTCTTCTCCTCAGACAGCGAGGCGGAGGGTCCGGAGGATCAGGGCGGTCAGCGGCCGCCGGAGGAGGAGTCGCCCAGCGGGGTGTCCAAAGTCCGGGCGTTGCTCACCGTCCTCATCCTCTGCTACATCAACCTGCTCAACTACATGGACCGGTTCACCGTGGCAGGTAGGCGGGGCTTACCGCAGCCAATCAGGGGCTGCTTCTCTTTTCATAAATCGTAAAGTTTTTTGGGAAACAATTTCTGTCCTTTTTCCTCCAAACTGTCCGTCACGTGTCTCATTGTGTGATTTTAATGAGACCGAAGCTGTATTCCTTTTTTATAAACTAATTTAATTAAACAGTTTTAAATTAATAATAATCCACGAAACGACGTCTTCCAACGTGTTTTTGTTTCTCTGAACAGAGAAATAAAATCATCTCGTGTAACAATCTTGAGATTCATCAGTTTGCGCTCCGGTGCTTTCAGGGCCTCTCTGACATGTCGGCGCTGCCTTCACCGCCGTCCGTAAACTGAAGCGACTCTCTGTTTGCTCCTCCAGGTGTTCTCCCCGACATCGAGCATTATTTTGGGATCAATGACGAAAAGTCTGGATTGCTTCAGACAGGTGAGAAGAGCCTCCGACGCCTCCTTCCCTCCTCACCTGTTAGTGGTGCATTCAGGAAGATGGGAATTTGTAAAATCTAGGAACTTCCTACTTCCTGGTTGAAAGGAAACCTGCTGTCAGAAGAGCAGAAAAGCAAAACTGACTCGTTTTAATTCATATAAACCGACACATTGAATGCTACTGGTTTGTTAAGGAGCAGCTGGAAAGTGGGAAAGTTCTGTTCTGATGTGTTTTTAGGTCGGCTCGGTGCCGAGTCAGGTGAAGTCAAACAGTGTAATCTCTCACTCGGAGGTCAGAACTTTCCCACGCTCCCAATTGCTCCTGAATGCACCGTGAAACTCATGCTTCATGTTACTCATGATGTTTTGGATTGTTGATCTACTAAGAAAATAGAACCCGCAAATATAAACAAATAACATTAGAAAAAATTAGAATCAACGGTTTCATTGTTTTTATAAAAAAATAAGAAGTTGTTTTTTTTGTTGAACAAAAATACAAAAAGAAGAAAAATCTAAACGTTCAGATGTCTGAATATTTGTTTCCCTCCCAGTCTTCATCTGCAGCTACATGTTCCTGGCTCCCTTCTTCGGTTACCTCGGCGACAGGTACAACAGGAAGTTCATCATGAGCGTCGGCATCACGTTCTGGTCGCTGGTGACGCTCGCCAGCTCGTACACGCCCAAAGAGGTGAGAGGTCGTCGGCGGTGTCGTGGCGACCCGCGTATCCTCCTGCTAGCAGATTAATGATGAACTATGACGTTTTATTATGTTAAACAGCTGTAAGAGCGCCCTCTGCTGTCCAACCGGTTTACTGTTGATCTTTTTGAAGCATTTCTGGGTGCTGCTGCTGACCCGCGGGCTGGTCGGCGTCGGCGAGGCCAGCTACTCCACCATCGCTCCCACCATCATCGCCGACCTCTACGTCAAAGGGAAGAGGACCAACATGCTGTCCGTCTTTTATTTTGCCATTCCTGTCGGCAGGTAGATTTAAAAACACCTTCTGGTCCACACTTTTTGATTTTTGATCGTTAAATAAAAGTGTTCAAATTCATTATAATTTGATTCCATTAAAATCTTTTACCCGCAGAATTAAATACATTAATTAATTTGCTATTTCTAATCATGATACATCATTTAAATGAAAGTTTAATAATTACTAACTTTTTTAAAAAGAGCTTATTTTTTTTCCAGCTGAATAATTTTTTTCCAGAACATCTATAACAACGTTAAAATCTCTCGCATGAGATTTTAGCAAAAAGTTAGTTACGTTGCTAACATTTCTTCACTCGTAATCATAGCTAACATTAGCTGCTAATGTGAGTCAACACTAGCGCCAGTTAAGAATATTTTATATTTTATTCACTGGTTTTGGTTGAAAAATGGCTGAAACAGCAAATCAAAGTCCAAAAAATGTATGTGAAGTGTGTTGACCTCACGGTGTGTCTTCTCTTCCTGTCAGCGGTCTCGGATACATCGTGGGATCCCAAGTCAGTAACGTGGCGAAGGACTGGCACTGGGCGCTGCGGGTGAGCGTGGTCGACCGATCCTCCGCTCTGATTGCCCCCCCCCCACCCCCACCCCCCCCGCGGGTAGATGAGGCTGACCAGGTGTGCTTCCTCCTGCAGGTGACTCCGGGGTTGGGGCTGATCGCCGTGCTGCTGCTGCTCTTCGTCGTCCAGGAGCCCAAACGAGGAGCCATCGAAGCTCGACCGGAGCTGCACATGCAGCGGAGCAGCTGGCTGACGGACCTGCGGGCGCTGAGCAAGAAGTAGGTTCTTCACCAGGTCACATGGTTCTGGGTCACATAGTTCTGGGTCACATGGTTCTGGGTCACATGGTTCTGGGTCACATGGTTCTGAATCACATAGTTCTTCATCGGGTCGCATGACGCAGCGTGTCCTGTCTCCTCTGCAGCTGCAGCTTCCTGCTGTCCACGCTGGGCTTCACGGCGGTGGCGTTCGTGACGGGCTCTCTGGCGCTGTGGGCGCCGACCTTCCTGCTGCGTGCGGCCGTGTTCACCGGGGAGCGGCCGCCCTGCATGGACGCCCACTGCGCCTCCTACGACAGGTAACAAAACGCACCCGACGATGTCGCCGCTCCGCCCGACGCAGGCAGCCGCCCTTGACGCTCTCCGTGTCCTCTCCTCCCTCCCTGCAGTCTGATATTCGGGGCCATCACCTGCGTCACGGGCGTGCTGGGCGTGGCCAGCGGCGTGCAGGTGAGCCGGCAGCTGAGGAAGAGGACGGCCCGCGCCGACCCGCTGGTCTGTGCCGCCGGCCTGCTCCTCTCCGCTCCGTTCCTCTACCTGGCCATCGTGTTCGCGCAGACCAGCACCGTCGCCACCTACGTGAGTCCTCAGCCGGTCGCCTGGCAACGGGGGCGGGGCCGAAACGTGATCTATTCCTCTGACGAGCCTGTTTTGAAGTTTATTTCCTGATCTTTGCCGTGTTTGATGTTTTCTGGTTCTCTGTCCGTTGTGAGACAGTTAAAGATCTCTGTGTCATTCGTCCGTCTCTGCAGGTCTTCATCTTCTTCGGGGAGACATTCCTGTCCATGAACTGGGCCATTGTGGCCGACATCCTGCTGGTGAGACACGCGTCTTCTTTTACGAACATCGCAGATCTCCATGAACACACACAGACTGACTGTCTTGTCTGTCCTCCTGTCTGTCCTCATGTCTGTCCCCCTGTCTGTCTCAGTACGTGGTCGTTCCCACTCGTCGCGCCACTGCTGAAGCTCTTCAGATTGTCGTGTCTCACCTGCTGGGAGACGCAGGAAGTCCGTACCTGATCGGAGTGGTACGTACACACACACACACACACACACACACACACACACACACACACACACACACACACACACACACACACACACTTCAGATTTATGTCTTTTTTTTTTTTTTTTTAAAAGAGGAAAAATATTTTTTCAAGAGAATCCTCCTCCTCCTCCTCTTCCTCTTCCTCCTCCTCCTCTCTCGCAGGTCTCTGACTCTCTGAGGAAGACTGACTCCTTCCTCTGGCAGTTTCGATCTCTGCAGCTCTCCCTGCTGCTCTGCGCCTTCGTGGCCGTGGTGGGTGGGGCTTTCTTCCTCGCCACCGCCCTCTTCATCGAGGGAGATCGCAACCGGGCGGAGAACTACGTCCCCACAGGTGAGTCGCACCTGGACGTGCAATCTGAGCTAATTCATGCAAATTTAGTGCAAAACATGTCGCAAATGATATCTGAGTTCTTTAAAAAAAGCTGCTGAAAAATCAACATCTTTGATTGTAATAGTTACAAAAAAAAAAAAAAGACATGACACGACCCAGTAAAAAGCCCCGGGTATGAATCCCGGACAAGCCCCTGTTTTTGGACACAAAGGATGGACAGAATGTGGAAACCACACGTGACTCTTTAAAGTAAAATGAATTTATTTAAGAAAACTTCATTAAGTATGAAGTCAGTTCATCAGTAATGTGTTTTAGTGTGTGGACGTAAGAAAACGAAAAGTCAAACCAGCCCTCTTCTCTCCGTCCACAGATGACGAGCCCATCGTCGTACCGAAGAGCGGCCGGTCCACTCGGGTACCGGTGTCCAGTGTCCTGATCTGAGACCTGGTGGACGTCTGTCTCCACCTGTGGTTGGTTCATTCGACCTGTTTAGGACTGTCGGCCGTGCAGAGACCCTTTAGGACCTTTATTTTTACAGATTTGTCAGCATTACTTTTTATAACTTTTCCATGCCTGTTTTGGAGGAAACAGATTTTTGGGCTTGAGATGTTGTTTGTGCCTCGAGCGGAGACTGACGGGATGTTTTCAGAGCGGACATGATGACGAGGACGAGAAGCGGAGACCCGACCGAAGCTGCCCTGAGGTTTCGATCGGTATCTTTTCAACCTGCTGATCCGGGATCAGCCTCACATCCAGGAAACATAAAGACGAACATCTCCGACCAAAACCAGACGTTTTATATCGAGCAGAATTTAACGACGCCTTCTCAGAAGCATGTGTTTGTTTCAGGAACGCCATCCTCGCTGCGGCAGAACAAACAGGAACCATCCGAGCTTCTGGCCTTTTTTTTTTTTTTTTCATTACGATGGTTTGAGTCACGTTTCCGTCACTCTGAAACGTTTAAATCGGAGTTACGACCTTTTATCATTACTCCTCTCTGCAGAAGATATATCGACAACACGGTCATTATAGAAGGATTAAGAAAAAACAACTAACTGAATGTTAACCTCAGATTATTTTGACAAATCTTTTTGTGAACTATTAAATGAGAATTAACTTGTCACATGGTTGTGTTTGTGTGTTTGTTCTCAATGAACCGAAACATGTCAACGACACAATCAGGAACATTTCAAGATGCTTTTAATGATCCAAGAGGAAGAAATATGAAAATATTCTCTTTAATAATGATAAATATTATTAAAGATAATTATTAAATCATTATTAAATTAAAGATAATAAAATTTATAGCAGAACCTCCCATCGTCTTAGGACTGATCGTCAACGATGGTTTTAAACATTCGAGAGTTTACATTTTTCATTCGAGTCTATGGTAATTGTCTGCTGCTTTACAAAAAAAACCGGTTGATTCTTGACCATTTTATTGGGGAAACTACTCAAACTATCGTCTCTTATTTGACCTGCAGGGTCACATAAACAGGAAAACCGATGACCTCCTCTGCTCCCCAGGTGTCCTCACGTGGGGGGGTTTCTCTGCCCCACCGCCCCTCTTTCCTCCCTCCTCTTCCTCACTCTGCTCTCTGACTCTTCGACAGGAGTGAAGAGGAGAGGAGGACTCGGCTGCCCCCCCCCCCCTCCTCCCCACTTTTCGGTGTGGTTTCCTGTTTGTAGGTGGGCGGATGTCGAAGACGGTTGCAGCAGCAGCAGCAGCGCCGCTCCGAGGTGTCGCAGCTGCTCCCTCCTGATTGGTCGAAAGGTATCAGTGTGAAACACTTTGCTGAGCTTCGGGCCCTCCTTTTTCCAGTTTCCAGCAGCAGTTTGCAACTGAAGTTTGATCGGCCCACACGGCGCTCACCGCAGCTCAGGCAGGAACTTCTCTGGTTCTCGGTGAGTCACCCGGTGAGTGAGTCGACCTCTGCAGATGTTTGTCGCATCGTCAGGAACTCACTTTTTGATTCAGCAGCTTTTTAACACTTCTTCCTGTCTGTTTTCAGACCCTTAAAGTCTTTCCTCTCATCTGTCGATCAGCTGACGGTCCCATCGTCTCCATCCTCAGAGCAGGCGCCCGGGCTCCGTGGAGGGAGGTGAAGCCGGAGGAGGCGATTGGGCGAAGAGATGACGGAGGAGGGGAGTCGCTGACGAAGAAGTTCTCAGACATGGCGGATGTTTGGTTGGAGTAGTTGCTTCGTGTGGAACAGATCCTGCAGAGGAGCCCAGCTGAAAATTCTCCCGTCCTCCACCCGTCCTCCATCCATCTCCAGGTGCCGGTGAGTCCGCCGTCATATTTACCTTCTCGATCACGTTCTTCCCAGCATGCTCAGGGAGATGCTGAAGCAGACCGGCGAGGCCTCGTGGAGCAGACGAACCTCCACTCGCCTCCGCAAACTGTTTCTTGTTGGTCTCAGAGGTCTGAGTCCTGAAGTTCAACATCCTCCATCAGGATTCAGGCCTTTTAGCTGCTTCCTGTTTCCTCCTGGAGTTTTAAAAGTTTACTGATTTTATTCAAGTAGGAACTTTCAATTACAGCACAGATATTAGCGCACAAGGGGGTCAAACATTTACGTTTGCTCTGTGATTTTCACTCACAACCAAACTATTCGCTCTTTGTTTTTAAAATTGCACCACATTTAAAGTTGTTTTTTTTATTTTTACGTTTCTGGTCCGACAACATTCGAAGTCGCCTGTCTCAGGCTCGTATAGCCGATATCTCCGGAACGCCTCGAGGGAAGTTCTTCAAATTTGGCACAAACATTCACTTGGTCCCAACGATAAACTGGGGTCAAAGGCCAAAGTTCAAGACCGTTGTTACCTCTGGCTGTCACTGTGACCTCACATATTTCCCATTGTTAAAAGGGCGTTATCGAAGGAATGGTGTGAAAGAATTTCCTCAAATTTGGTTCAAATGTTCACTTGGACTCAAAGAGGAACTGATAAAATGTCGGTGCTCAAAGGTCACTCTGACTTCATGTCCCCACCAATCATGTGAAGGTGATGCCTTAAGTGATTCACAGAAGGACAGACCGTCTGTGTTCAGATCCTGAATGTGTGACTCTTATTTAAACTGTGATGACTGTTTAGATCTTCTGTGTCAGGTTCAACATGTGTGTGAAAAATCCACCTTCCACAATCTGTAGCTTATTTACAGTAACGTCCAGATTTGAAGCATCGTCTGTTGTCATGCTAACAACTTTGTGTTCTATCAGATTCAGATTCATTGGACAAATTCCTTCAAAGTGTTCAATACAGATATTAAATGAGTCTTATATCAGTCTGGAAAGTGAATGAAGCTTCAGGTAATAGGTATAAAGTATCGATAAATAGGTGTGAATATATTAATTTGGTTACTTTGTCCTGTAATGTAACTTAAAGGGAACATTTAAGATTTATTTTCATGTAAAATGAACTGGACAGATCCTTTCACTGATATTCAGTCATTATTGCCTCATAATCACTTATTTTCTGCAGTTTTCATGTAACAGTCACCAGTTTTCTGCATACTGAGAGCTTTTATTTTGACATTTAGCTGATAAAACTCTTCGGTTTTCATCAGATTTCTCTGTAAGAGAGTCGCTCTCTTCTATGTTTGATAAGATCGATTAAAATTAGTCTTTTCCTGTCACACTTCCTCTGTGACACATTTGAATTTCAATTCGCTGACTTTAACAAAAAACTTTTTTTGTGGATTTGTCTGCTGCAGCGCTGCTTGGGAGAATCAATCCCTCAGATCTCTGTGAAGACCATCAAATTAATATTAAACTTGTGAAGCCGAGGATTAGATGGGAGGTGTGTGTTTGTTTCCGTGTTGGGAGCGTGTGTGATGGGCGGTGCAGGTGTTTTCTGTGTTTCCGTGTTCGGAGCCGGCTGCTGATGGTTCGGTGGAGAGTTCAGGTTTGCAGAGGAAAGAAGAGTCAGTCGCACCACGTGTCAGGTGATTTCCTTCCTGTGTGACGCTTCTCGATCGAGATCAGCTTCTTGCTCAGTAGTCAAAACCACGAGTTATTTAAGAAAATAGAGCAGCAGGTCTGATGTTAAGACTCACCTTCATCTGGTTCACAGCTTCAGCTGAGGAAAATGTCTTCCGAGATGTAAATGTGTTTGTGACATCATTTCTCTGACGGAAAAGAATGAAAAAAAAAATACAAGTTCCTGGCAGTTTTGGAACAGAAAAACATTTTTACCAACTTTGATCATTCTTATTGAAAGACTTTGTATTCCTCCTGATTTCTACCACAAACGTGAAAACAACACATGCTGTTGAAACTCTTTACAGCCAAGAAACCAACCAGATACTCCACTTTACTTTTGTCAGTGGGAAAGACATCGACATGTGAACCAAAATCAACAAACTGATGGCTGTGAGCTGCTTTTAAACTTGGTTTTAAACTTTTTTTTTATTTTTTTTTTAACCTGGTTAAGTTGTTTTCTATCATGTGAGTTAGTGGCAGCAGGTAGATTTTGAACTGAAGAGGACCCAGGATGGAGCCCTGAGACACTCCACTTTCTCAGATTTTGTAATTAAAGACACAAAGTAGTCCCTGTCCTCCAGGTCTGACTCAAGCCAGTTTATTGCGGTATCAAAGAGTCCCACCTGGTGTCCCCGTCAGTTTCACACGTTGTGGTCAACTGTGGTAATAACAGACTGAATAAAATTTCGGACTTCCTCTTCCTCCCCAGATGAATCATGGCTGTTTCCTGGATCCTCCTCCTCATGTCGGCCGCTGTCTTCGTTGCCATCATCCTGCTGGCCGTCGTCTGTCTGGACTGCAGGAACAAAGGCCCACTGGGTGAGAGGAAGTGTCGCCTCCAATTAAATTAAGATGTGGTTGATCTCTGCTCTGGTTGGTCGTTAAGTACACATCATGTGTGGTTTTCACACTTCTGATGTCTGACTCGGACTGCGTGATTTCTGGTTTCAGCTGCTGACAAATCACACACGGGCTTTACTTTACTGTCTTTAATGTTTTCTTCTTCCTTCCATCAGTCTCCATCAGACAAGCCTCAGAGGAATACACGCCGTAAGTCTTTTCTTCTGCATATTTGAACACAATAAATTAAATCTGGACCATTTGGCTGACGTCTCTTTGTTTGTTTCTATCAGATCGTCTCAATTCAGAGTCATCCATCCATGTAAGTCTGAAACACCTGAGGTGGCTTCCAGTTATTCTTCAAGAGTCTACTCTAAAATTGTTCTGAAACATTCTTATAACAAAATATAGCACAATATGTTTTAAATAAATATCTTTTCATAGACATTTCCTGACTCAATCAAGAAAATCCAACATTTACAGCACTTTTCATTTCAGTATCCAAATCCAGAAGACAGAATAACAAATATTTTATTATAAAAGTCGGGTCAGTTTGTTTCTTTGGGGTGACAACGACTCTACGCTGATGATGCTGTCATTTATGTAGATGGTGATTATAAAGGTTTAAGAATTAAACCTTCAACTCTACGCTGATGATGCTGTCATTAATGTTGTTGATGATGATGATGAAGGTGGTCTTCTCTCTGTTGAGTTGCAGCCCAGCAAACCAACGACCTGAACCCCGTTCACCCTCCCTCCATCCCGCTGTCACCTTTGTGAGTCGCTTATTTTGTGTGTCTACGAAGACTGCGAAGTCTTCATCGCTACCAAAACTTAACGATTCATCAAACCTCAGTAATGCCTGTAATAACTTTGAAACGTAGCCGTACCTGAAGTGGTCGGATGGAACATTCAGTGCTTCAGAAATGGCTTTATACCATTTTATGACCAGATTTTTGCCCTGACAGATTTCGATTGTCAGCTGTTGGCTATTGAATATAAATGTATTTTTTTTGTCAAACTCAGTCCAAATTCAGCTGATCCTGGGACTCAGCGGAGACTCCGACCCTACATGCCAACAGAAACTGGTGAGATTCTTCTTTGTCCTGTTAAGACAGGATTTATAAGCCATGTTAACCAGGAATTTATTCTTTACTGCAGTTTATCTCTGACTTTAATTTGATTTTAGATTTTGATGTGGTAACACAAGAAATCCTTTTTCTATCCTACAGAAAGTAATCCAAGTTATGAGAATCCAGGTGAGACGACCCATTTTATTCATACTGCAATGAAGAAGTCGTTATCTTGAAGACATTTAACTTTCCAGTTGGAATATTTCACTGAGGCATATTTCTAGATCACAAACATCCCAACAGGCCGATGAGTCCTTCAACATCTCTCAGAAATCTTTAGCAAATGCAGATAAAGAAAACATTAAAATCTTTGAGTTTCCCATGATGCAATGCTTTCCAAACTTTTAATCTGTGACCCTTTAACAATGATGAAAAATGAATTTATAAAGGTTCATATTTGTACGAGACGCTTTAGGAGCTCGTAAAACAGGAACGATTTGGGACTAGTTGGCCTTTGGCTCGGGACTTGCACTAGACAAGAGACTTGTTGGACTGTATTTGTTAGTTGACTGTGAATTTTTTGGTTTACTGGGGATTCGTTTGACTGGACTGGAGATGTGTTGGACCGAAGTTGTGAAACCGGAGTTGTTGGACCGGACTTGGGGCTAGTGTAACCAGAACAATAACCAACCTGGTATAGCCTTTGAAACGTTGGCTGTGTGATGTCATTGTGTGTGAACGCGGCCTTCGGTTGACATGCTGTTTCCTGCAGGACCTGAATCTCTGGAGAGCGACACAGACGACCCCAAATACATGTAGGTTTCCTCTTTCGCCCAGACCACTTCTGTCTCGTCCAGTTGGTTCTTCTTCTGATCTGATCGTATCTTCTTCTCTGGTTTCTGCAGAGACGTGTTGCCTGAAGGTGAAGCTCCTCCAACCAATCAGAGCCGAGCCTCGACGCCCAGTTCAGGTACAGTTCGGAAAGACTTCAGAAACAGCCTCATTCCTCCAGCTTATGAACGTTCGGTAGCAAAAACCCTCTGAAGATCCTGACACAGTTATTCAGTTAATCTCGTGAGGATGATGCATTATCATCAGCGTGCGCACATTTTTCTACGTTCGTTACTTCAGATTTTCCAGCCGTGTGACAATTAGTAGATCCAATGGTCTTTTTGAACTTTTTTAAACAAGCAAACATTTGATCCTCTCTTAAATGCTGTTTATACTTGAACAACACCAACAGGAAACTTAGATTATTGCCTCCTGTAGCAGAAATAATTTCTTGTAGATCTTTTCTATGATTGTCCACCTGATATCAGCTTGATGAAATTCTGACTTGTTAAGTTTCCCGAACAGGCTGCTAGTTTTCAGATTCCTGCAGCAGAAATGTTTGGAAATGGAAATGCGTGAACTGATCTGCTGTTTTTTTTATCCACAGATGTTCGACACGATTACGAGAACATCGGTGAGTTTTAAATGAGATGAGCGTGCTGATCCTAAAATGTAAATTCACATATTTTTGAACACTCGTTGACGTCTCTTCTTCTTCGTGTCTTGTCCTCCTCAGAGAGCTCCTCAGAGAGCTCCTCAGAGAAGTCCTCGGAGAACACATCTGACTATCTGAACGTGCAGCCGATGAACTATAAATGTGAGCTCGAGGTCCAGTTTCTTTCGGTTTTTAGATCATGTGATGTGTTTGTTTGTGAGGCTTTCAGAAATGTGGACATGGTTCGAGTGGCACGTGAATATATATATATATATATATATAAAAAACTAAAAGTATAATAACAGTACCAGATAATGTGATAATACAAGTTTTATTATCTATTTTTGGAGCAAAAATAACGGAAAAATATTGACCGTTTCGCATGCTGAGGTTTTTCTTTTGTTCCGTATGTTTGACAGTAAACTAAATATTCTTCATACTGGACTGAACAAAGCAGGAGATTCTTGTTTTAGCTTCTAGTTTCTGTATTTTATTGTTTAACTGTGGAAACATGTGGTCGAAGGATCCAATTGTGTTCGAACTAACAGCCAGTTCGCCCTGAAGTCACATTTCTGGCTCCTCGTTTGTTAGTCGTCAAAATCGAATGTGTTTATTGTCCCGGAATAAATGGGGAGATGAAGTCTGTACACACTTCCAGTTAATTTGACATCTACTTTTATTTTTTCGAGCAGCGGCGACACCAGAAGTATCGTCTCAGAGCGTCAGTAACAGCAGCGACAGTGATGGTGAGGGGAACTACGTCAATCAGCCGCCTGTAAGTAAAAGCAACTCGCCGCCACGTCGAAGATCCTCACGACAAACAGACGGCTCAGTGTCTCTTATTTCTTTCAGTTGATCCACAGCTGATGTGCCCAGTGCATGATGGGACGACTGCCCGACCACAGCGAGCATTTCAACCTCCATCTTCACGTTTCTTCCTCCACCTCCACGCAAAGTAAAACACCAACCACGAGTCAGACGCTTAGAATGGCAGATTTATCACTAACATGACGGAGGGAGGTGGAGGAAAAATACTCGCCGGGACAGAATTTAAACTTTCTTTAAAATGACAGGATATTTTTTCTTCCCCACGTCGTAATGAATACAATTTTTTTTAAAAAAACTCCACAAATCTGCTGTGAAGGAAGTCAAAACAGACAGTTCAAAAGCTGCCTGAGAATCTGTCTGATTTTAAGTTTCCTTCAGCTAGGCAACAGCAACATGCAGGGCGTCTAGAAGCCACAGAGGCTAATGGTTTATCAAGTTAACAGGGGCGGTAACGTAATGCAGGAAATACAAAGAGGGAAAAGATGAGGTCGTTGGGAAGATCAACATTTTCCTCAGACGTAGACTATTATCTAAGTTATGAAGACAAACTCTATATGACTAAAATTACAATGTTAGCTGAACATCCAACCAAACATGAACTTCCACGACCTCTGACATTTCTGTGAACGTCAGCAAACTCGTCACAATTGGTGAACTCGAGGCTTCTAGAAAATTTTGAGTTGTGACGTGATGAATACCACAAGAGGGCGCCGTTCATATGGACTCTTCTTGTGTATGCTGTGAATACGACTACATTTAAACGCAGCAATGAATCTTTTCCAAACGGGGCTTTCGGTGACGAATCACGCCAACTTTTACATTTTTTTTATTTTATTTTATTTTGTGGACTAAAGATGGCACCAGACGAACCATCAGGAAATCACAGTGATCCTAATTTATCGTCTGAAGAACATGAACGTGTAAATTAGCGACAGCTGTTGAGACATTTCATTCTGGAACGAAATGGACGACCGACACAGAACGACCGTTTTCAGCCTGATTTCTGACGAACATTTTACATTTTTTAATTTACTGACATTTTGTTTTTAATATTTGCTTTTTTTTTTTCCCTGTGAAATTTCTGTTTAGTTGAACTGGCTACCATCCACCGACTTGTTACGACGCGAAGTTAGCTTCCGATTCGACACTTAAGGGGAACTTGACTTTAAACTCTTAGCAACTTATTCTCCATTTTCTGCTTCTCTTAACGCTGTAAGGAAGATAACGTTACAGATACATTCAACCTGAGACGAGCAGCGGACAGTTTTCTTTTGAATTCCTAAAGGTTGGAAACACTAAATTAAAATCCAGAATAATTGGTTTTAGATCCTTCCCACTGTTTCGCGTCCGATCAGCCAGACAAATTTTGTTTTTTAAAAAATACATTTCATTTATTTCTCATCGGTTTCGTCCACCGTCTGACATTAAACGTGGAGACCGACATGTCTGAGCTTTACTTTTATTTTACTGACAACTCCTGAGAATATCTTAATTCACGAATTATTTTTTACAGTTTATTTGTGTTGTTGCCATGGTTACGGTTGTCTCAGAGTCTGCAATCCAACTGTATGAACAAGAAATGTTTTTTTTTTTTTAACGACTACAATAAATCTTGACCAAACCTCCGACTGGACTTTGTAAGAGTCGTACTTCCCTGGAGTGTGAGGAAACGCAGAACGGCAGCACGTGGCAAACGTAAACTCTCCGGTGAAGTCGTTTCATCGGCACATCTTGACGACCGTACGGTTTCTCTTCTATTGCAGAAATAGACATTCGGGGGAAATTCGCCTTCTTCATATTTTTCCACGACTGATGCTATTTCCTGTCCAACAGCAGCTATTTTGTTTGTCGTATAACGTTTTGTGTTTTCTGTTACCGCAACAATTTTTTTTGTCGAACAGCGACTAGCGTTTTCTGTGACTTTAACTATTTCTTGTTGAACAACAATTAGCGATTTCCTTGACGAGAACATTTTTTTTTCGTGGAACAGGGGTTGACGTTTTCCGTAACGCTTAACTATTTTGTTTGTCAAACAACGGCTAGCGTTTTCCGTGACTGGAACTATTCATCGAACAGTGCAAATAACCAAATTTTTTTTCTCAGTTCATATATTTTTACTTACCAACTTAATTTTAATTGCAGTGAGATATTTACTCTCAAAACTGTTATTTTCTTTTGCTTGCATAATAAAGACACATAAATACCTTCATTCTTTATATTTATTGTTACAAAGTTAAAGAACTCAATTAAAAGACACAAAATTACAACAAAGAGACACAAAGACTGCAGGAAGTTGTTGACTGTTTTTATTACACGTTATGTATCCGATTAGTTTTGACCCGACACATTCTGAGTTTTAATGTAAATCTTCTTTACTGTTGTTTCTTTACTGATGCGAATCTGTTAAACTCAAAGACTCGACTCTTTAATAAGATGACCATGAATTTACTTCACCATGAATTTGTTGAAGCTGAACAGTGTGTGTGTGTGTGTGTGTGTGTGTGTGTGTGTGTGTGTGTGCCCGTGCGCGCAGTCTGCAGGGGGGTGGGATGTGCGTGTGTCCACCAGCAGGTGGCAGCACCTGTCAGCCCTCCAGAGGCTGGAGGTGAGTCTGAACTCTCCAGTATTTGAGGAGGGGAACTGAGAGTTTTCAGAGATGGTCGGATCGGTCGCTGCACCGCACCGCGACCTCACGCAGTGTTTTTTCAAACAGGAAGTGGTCGTCCTGCTGAGTCAGAGTCTCAGAGATGAAGTGATGCAACAGTTAAAGAAGAAACTGCAGAGTTCAGACTGAACTTCAACACGGAGCTTGAGATTAAACACATGCTGCTGTTGGCATGGTCGTCAGAGGTCAGAGGTCAAAGGTCAGAAGTCAGAGTCTTAATGGTGCATCCTATTTATCACATTTACTTTTATTGCCTGAGGTCGTCTGGTTGTAGACTTTTAATCACACCGAGAGTGAAAAAGGAAGTGGCTCAGTTCGAATCCCTCCAACAGGATCAGAAATATTTATAGAGATGAAGCAACACGCTTACATAACCACACACATACACACACACACACACACACACACACACACACACACACACACATACATACATACACACACTCTCTCCTCACCCCCTCTGCAGAAGAGGAGATACCAGTGCTTTTAGAAACTCCCCTGGTTGCCTAGCAACTGGTCCTCAGGATCGCCAAAAGAGACAGAGATCATTTGTTTGTTATGAGAGTGTAATATGATATTCTGTAAGTGCGTGTGTGCGTGCATGAGTTTACCTGTTTCAAGCAGCTGGTCCTCACTGTGCTGCTGAGGCTGGGAGAGAGTTCAGGTTCAGGTGAGTCCTCCTCCGCCTCCTCCTCCTTGTCCTCATCCTTGTCCTCATCCTCCTCCTCCTTCTGTGCAGGTGCTGTAGATCTCAGCCGGCCTCTTCCTGTTCCTGTTCTTCCTGCACAGGTACAACGACGGAGGGAGTTTATTTAATGACACCATGATGACTTTGTAGGAAACATTTACTGACTTTGTATTTCAGGAGAGAACTTGATGCTTTTTCAATGGGAGTCTGTTGGAGACCGCCCCTAGTGGCCCTCAGTGGTAATTACACTTTAAAGCACTCGGATCTTTAAATTCTCTGTTGTTTTGCTTTCTAAGAGAGCTGAATGATACAGAACAAGCATCCTGCTGGTGCTGATATTACAGTCCACTCTGTGCGTGTGTGTGTGTGTGTGTGTATGTGTGTGTGTGTGTGTGTGTGTGTGTGTGTGTGTGTGTGTGTGTGTGTGTGTGTGTGTGTTAAAGGTCGACCCACAGATATTATTTATCATGTTCAGAGTGACCTGCAGGTCGATAAATATTTGCAGCCTCTCGTCCTGTTTTATAACCGAGTGAGACAAAGGCACATTAGCTCATCTCTCTGCACTTATGAGGACCAGACACGTTTTATATTAAATGTAGGTTGTGACGGGCAGCATCACAGATTAAAAACAAATAAAACAAATATATTAAAAGAAGACAAACAGAAACCCTTTATAAAACAGAGCAATAAAAGTGCAACCCAACATCATTAGTCAAAGCATTGACACCTCAACGCCTCCTGGTGTTTTAAAATTACTTTAAAAGCATTTAACAAAATCAAATTACAGAGTTCCTTGTACTTCCTGTAATATATGAAATATAAACAGTATGAAATAGGGATAGGTCAGAATTTCTGAATATTTTGATATAAAAAAATCAATTCGTGTACCAGTCATCTTTCTAAATAAAACTGAATTTAGCAACAAAAGTACGTGTTAATTTCCATTAAGCAGGCTCTGACAACCATGGATCACTCAGCCGGTGAGTCGGTCACTTCCTCCATGTAGTCGGAAGAAGTTCTTCTTCTTTGTGTTAAAGTTTAGTTTGTTAACAGCAGAGGTTGCCAGTTCTCCTTTTTTGTTGTATTAGGAAGATCCTTTGTTTCACAGTACCTCTGGCTATTTGTCTTTAAGTTATCTCCTTTGTAAATAATTTACGGAGTTTTTTCTGGTGTCTTTTTATTTTTCTGGCTTTTCTTTTTACCGTGTTGCTCCCCACCACTCCTCTAGCCACTCCGGGGATATAACATATTTGGGGGCTCGTCCGGGATAAAATTCGATTAAGTTTGTATTTCTGTCACCTCTATTCTCTAGTGGTTGGTCTGGTGAGTATCGTCTGGCCTCATTCAGTGTTTAATGGCTTCCTCTTTTATTCTTCTTCTATAATTTCCCCTCTTTTATTATTTTTATTTTTTATTTTCAGAGTAGTCCCGGGCGGAGATTCAGTCTCTAACGGGGGTAGGCTTTCTGGGGCTGTTTATTGCTGCTGAAGTTGAGCCTTTCGAGTCACCTCGAGCCTGGTACGCTCCAGAAGATCGGTGAGTAAAGTTTATATTAGGAAGGATGCTGGGGAAAGTTGTTAGTTCTTGTGTGGCTCGACTTGCTGCTCGTGTGGCATCCAGTAATGTTTTCATGTCCGCCACTGGTGAATGGGTGAGGTGGGTTGTTTAGCTTACTTTGCAGCAAATATGGCAGCATTTGGTTTTGAGGGTTTTGTCTTAAGTGTTGGTGAAAAGATTTATTTGTGATAGACGATTATTACGGTGTCTCTCTACATCTTCAAATCTCTACCTAAGACAGACCTTAAAGCAATTCTGTTGGAAAGGTTGAGGGAATTTTGAACTTACCAGAGGATCACTTAACAACTCCGTTGTCACGCTTTGATTAGTCCTAATACTCCAGTATGTGCAATATATTAAAACACTCTGAGAATAAATTTCACTCATGAATATAAAGAGGAATATTAACCGTGTTTGCGGTTTCGGTGTCAACACAATATTTGTGTAATCATCGCAGAGCATCAAAAAAGCAATTTTTCATGTGGGACATCATCTAAATGTAAAGTCTGAGCAGCGTAGAAATTAAGGGAAATCAACACTGCGACACAGGTCAATATAAAAGATGATGAGAGCAAAATATTTCAACGGTGAGATTCAGATTCGGACCAGCAGATTATTTGAGTTAACTTTCACCGTGCAGCCTGCAGGTCTCTCCAGGAGTCATTACTTTTGGTAATAAGACGTAACTCCAAGTGTTCGCAAAGTGTTTCTGCACAAACTCAACGGAAACACCTCATTTTACAGCCTCTCATCTGCAGACGGACACCCGCTGATGTGTTGATGATGATTACAGCAATTAGGGATGCTTCACTTCTACTGTACGACACAATCGTCCCACTTCAGCGTTTCGACACTAAAACTCTGGCAGCTCTGATTCACTCTACTGTACACAAAATGTACAAACACACATCATCACATCAGCTGCGAGATGGAAACACGATTAAAGCTGATACCAAGAGGGAAATATTAAAAAAAAAGACAGCAGTTAGCGGCCCGTGTTGGCGTCTCCGCAGTTCGTCTTACACGCTAACTGAATCACATGTGATGACTGGGACCATGTGGTGCACATTTACATGCTGGCCTGCATGAGAAATTCTAAATTTGTCCCAGATTGCAGCGCCGAGATGTGAAGGAAGGATGGGAATAAGATTTATATGAAGGAGAAGTAAATCTAATCACCAGTACTGGTGTTGTACACTGGAGTTTAACTGGGATTTGTTGCCCTCTCCGCACACACTATTAAAACTATCAATCTCAATCTGGAAATCAATGAGATGGCTGTGCAGCGAGGAAGACTCAATCTTCCTCGCAGCGCTGAGATTCACATCGGAGAGGTTCGACCTTCTGAAAATATAAAATATATTTCACCAGTGATTCTTTCCTCATATTAAGTGATAATATGATGAAACTGCTCTGTGAATCTGGGATACTCTGTGATCAATTTAAACTTTGCTGGATCACGTTAAAGTCTAAACAAAAATGACAACAAATAAGACGAGACGAGCTAAAGTAAGCTAAACTGAAACAAGCCAGTTAAGCTTAGCTAAGCAAAGAAAAAATGAAGAAAGACAAAACAAAACGAAATTAGTCAAGCTAAGCACAGACAAGCAAAGCTAAGATAAAATAAGCTAAGCTAAGCTAAGAAAAGCTAAGACAAGAAAAGCTAAGCAAGGTTAAGACAAGATAAGCTAAGCTAAGCAAAGCTAAGAAATGAATCAGAAATTAAACTTGTTTTCATGCGAGGAATGGCTTATTAAAATTTTTTTTAAATAAAAAAATATACTAAGACATAATTAGGGAATAAAACGTGTCTTCCAGAGGTGATGAAATATGTGCTGGGTCCTTGAGTATTATTATCATTATACATATTATATGACCTGAGCAGCTGAAATCCTAATGAATATATGAAAACAGACTCTTGATTTAATTCCTTGTTTCCCCTTCAGTAGCTCTCCATCAGCTCTGTATGATAATGCAGCTCCTCCTTGTCGTGTGTTTCCATATCGAACGCTATATTTGCAGTTCACAGACAATAATATTTTTTTTTGATCAACAGGTTCATCAGCAGCATTTGAAAAAAAAAAAAAAAAAAAACTCCCTGTGAATCAGCTATCTGCTGTTCTATTGTTCTCATTTATTGTGTTTTGACAGGAAGCAGGAAATGAAATGCGGTCTTTCAAATAAAAATAAATCTGATAATGACATGCGGTCCTGCCCGTCTCGCTGCCAGAGAAAATCTCTGAGGTACAATTGCGGGTCTACAAAGAGCCGCGAAGCAACAGTGACAGAGGGAGAGAAAATCTGGCACGAGGGGAAGGGAAATAATGAGGCTCAGAGGGAGCGAGGAAACATCAAAGTGGACGAGGTTTGTTGGCTCCTGATGACCCCACCGCCTGGCGAGAGGGCCGGAGACACTCGGGAGTCGTCCTGACCACCTCAGCTTCACCTCATCAACACATGATGGCACATAGAGACACGCAAGTAAACACCCATCCATCCATTATCTATACCCGCTTTATCCTGGACAGGGTCACGGGGGGGCTGGACCCTATCCCAGCTCAAATTGGGTGAAGGCAGGGTATGTTTTTGGATGGTGGGAGGAAGCCGGAGTACCCGGAGAGAACCCACGCAGACACAGGGAGAACATGCAGACTCCACACAGAAAGGCCCAGGTCCGGATTTGAATCCAGAACCTTTTTGCTGTGAGCCGACAATGCTAACCACTGCACCACTGTGCCGCCTTGTAAACACACACACAGGTAAATTAAAGGTTCATTAGATCATCATCATCACGTATTTGATCTGCAAAGATCCGAGCCGAGGTGGACACCCAAGATTAGTGTCACCAATTCACAGCAATTACCAAGTCCGAAACCAGTTTAAACCAAGTCCAAAATCAGTCCTAAAACATGTCTAAAAACAGTTTAAAAGTAGTCCAAAAACGGTCTAAAAGTAGTCTAAAACCAGATTCAAAACCAAATCTGATATCACTCCAAAACCGAAGTCCAAAATCAGTCCAAAACTACGTCTGAAACCAGTTTAACCAAAGCGCAATTGAACTCCCAAACAAAGTTGAAAACCAACTCTAAAATCAGCTTAAAACTTGACCAAAGTCGGTCTAAAAGTAGTCTAAAACCAGTCCAAAACCACATCTCAAACCAGTTCAAAACGAGATCAATCAGCACAGTTACCTTTGACCCCCAAAAATGTGATGGAAGAAGTTCCATCGAGTCCTCCACTCGGCTCCTCATCACTTGTCTGCCACGCCCACCTCACCTGTCTGCCACTCCCACCTCACCTGTCACCAGCCTCCCAGTCAGCTTCCCTCTTTATATTGCTGCTCTGTCAGTGTGCTTTCAAAGCTCCACCTCCACCTCTTTGACCACAATCTCTTCTCCGCCGTCCGCTTGTTCACTTGCCGACTTCATCCATCAGATTCCAGTCTTTCTATTCTTCAAAGAACTTCCTCAAAAACCTTTTTTGTCCTCTCGTTCTGTCGCCATTCGGATACTCAGGACACACAGCCGAGACGAACAGACCATAAAGACACACAAAAACATCCACAACAAAACAAAACCGCAGCAAAAAGAGACATGAGAGGACAACAAGGGAATAAAACCACCAAAGAGAGACAGAAAATAAACACAAATCAATGCAGAACTACAATAAAGAGATGCAAACATATCACAAAAAACAGAATCAACACAAAACAACGACAAATAAACTCAGAAAGGACACGAAAAAATTACATGTAAAAATAACATATATAGATCCAAAAATTAACCACAAAAAAACTCGAGTACAAAGAGACACACATCAGACACGACGAGCCACAAAATGACGAGAGAAACACAAATCAACAAAAAAAGAGACGCCAACCAACAAGAGAGATGGAAAATGAACACAAATGGATCTAAAATCAAACACAAAAAGACGCGAAATCTCCATCCAACAACCAAATCGATAAAATAAAGACGCACACTGAAGCTGATTATCGAAGCCTGTCTTCAGATTTGTAAAACCAATGAGTTTATTTCTGCTTGATTAAAATCTGAATCTGAATAAATGAAATGTTTTCTGTAAAAACACAGTGAATCTGTTTGGAAATCCTGCAGATGAACTCCAGCTCTTTGTTATCTGTTTACTGGTAAACGTCACAGTTCTCTCCGTACGACCAACACACTGACCTTTCAACTCCAGAAATAAGTCGACATTTGGTTCGACTGTAGCCACACACACTCACCAGATCCTCTCCGACTTTGAGTCATCACGTCTGTCACTCGGATGCCAGCAGAGGGTTTATGAGATTTATGAAACAATAACGGGACTCTCTTGGACACTTTTAATCTGCCGTCACCGAGGTGATGGGAACATTAAACGTGTTCATTTAAGCCTTTAAGAAGTGACAAACAGACCTGACAGAATTCGAGAAGGAAACCAGAGAGACAATGAAATTCAGATTATTGTTTTTGTTATTTTAATGTCAATAATTGATGGGTGGATGGATGATGGATGAGTCAATGGATGAATGAATGAATGGATGATGGATGAATGAATGAATGGATGGATGATGGATAGATGATGGATGATGGATGGATGATGGATGGATGATGAATGGATGATGGATGATGGATGGATGATGAATGGATGATGGATGGATGAATGAATGAATGGATGGATGATGGATAGATGATGGATGATGGATGGATGATGGATGATGGATGGATGATTAATGGATGATGGATGATGGATGGATGATGGATGGATGGATGAATGAATGAATGAATGAATGGATGGATAATGGATGATGGATAGATGATGGATGAATGGATGATGGATGAATGAATGGATGATGGATGGATGATGCATGAATGATGGATGGGTGAATGAATGAATGGATGATGGATGAATGATGGATGGATGAATGAGTGGACGACACACTGCAGGAAGTTCCAGCTCTAAAAACGGGATCAGAGGGAATCTGTTGAGTCCACATGTAGAGAAACACAGCGGAGATCTTTTACAGTAACAACGCAGGAGTCCTCCATCTGAGTTGGTCTCAGGGTTTTTAATGCAAATGAAATGAGAGCGAGTGTTTATTGTCTCAATTCTTCGGGGCCACCGGTGTTAATAACTCTCACTCTGCATAAAACATGAGCGTCTCCGCACCACCTCGTATCTCCGAGGCCGAGGACGGAGCCGGCAATTAATATTTTAAATTCACTCACTCATTGTCATCGATAATAATTGTAATAATAATAATGGTTGCTTGTGAGGAAGATCTGCAGGAGAGAGAAGCCGATCAGGACGAGTCTCTTCACTGAACTGTTGTCCATCAACGGGCAATTAATCATTTAACTGTTCTCCAGTGAAACCACCTCGTTCTTGTCCTTCTTTTACTCTCAGAGGAAGGACTTGGTGGACGGAAACTGTTGTTGTTTCACGTTCATGGTTGAATAACTGAACGGTGAGCGGCTGTGAACGTTTCTAAAAGTCGGTAAAGACACAAAAAGTGATGACAAACGAGAAAAAAAGACACTTTAAAATGAAGACAACGGATGTAAAACAATAACACTTTTACAAATATAAACTTTCTGGAAACAATTATAAAAAAAAAAACTTGCAACTAGAAACAAGAATTATGACAATGTGTGGCAATATATATATTTTTTTTTAAATATTTTAGAATGTTTGAAAACATTTTATTCTACCTTTAAGAAGAAGATTCTAGGAATAAAGAAATGAACATAACTAGAACACTTTTTCAGAACAAAGTATTCGAGCTGGGATGATGTTATTTAAATACATTTAATTGAAAAATGTATTATACAAACAGCTTCACAGAAAACTGCATTAACCAATCTTTAATTTATTTTATTAACGTGCAAATAAAATCCACATTTACGCAAACATGATGTCATCGTCTGGGTTTTGTGTTTCCTGTTTTACTTTGTAGTCCTGAGTCTTGGTCCACTTCACTTCCTGCCCTTTGATTGGTCGTCTCCCCCGCCCTGATTAGTTTCACCTTGTCCCTTGATGTCCTCCTCTCCCTGCTGCGTTTAGTCTGTGATTCCCTTCCTTCTTTATCAGGTTGTCGTTTCGTTTGCTCGTCTGTTCCTGCGTGTTTTTGGAACCCAGTAAGTTTCGTGACTGTTTTGTTCTGTCTTAGTTTATTTTCTTTGCGTTTTAGTTTCACTTTCTTTAGTTTTTATTTATTACGCGTTTAGTAACCTTCGCGTTCTTTGTGCCGGCTCCGGGAGTTCGTTGCAGTGATTTGAACTTGTGGTTTTTTCCATCACATACTGTTGGGCGTTTTGGTTTCTTTCCACCTCTGAATCTTTCTTTTCATTTCCTCATCAATAAAACATCTTCCAGAAGCTGCAGCTATAAAAAAAAAAACAACAACGAAATTATTTAAATAAACAGAACTGAACTGCTCGGTCAAACTCTTTGTTAAACTCCTGGAACAGCAGCTACGACTGAAAACGGAGACGCTGGACATGCTGGGTGCTCCTCCTCCTCATCCTCCTCTTCTTCCTCCTCCTGCTCCACAGTCAGGTTGTTGCATCTGAGCTGCACATTAAAAATCAGCAGTGTTGATGTCACTCAGCTTCCTCCTGAACTGGCCTGCAGGGTTTTATTTTGTTTTCATGTTATGCTGAAGATCCGAGGAGGAGGAAGAGGAGGAGGTGTGGATGAAAAATGAAAACTAATCTCAGGGTTCACCCCCACCATTTGGCATGCATGGATGGGCAGAGATAGAGTGTGGGTGGATGAGCTACAGAGGAGAAAGAGGAGGAAGAGGAAGGATGGAGGGATTTTTTTTTTTTAATTTTATTTTAACAAGGGGTTTCTTCACCCCAGAGACACCTATCTGTCTGAGAGGAAGAGGAGGTGCAGCGATAAAGAGAGGAGGAGGAGGAGGAGGCCGCAGCATCTCCTCCCTTTTCCTGTTGTGGAGGAGTGAAGCAGTGAAGGAGTGCGGCGTGGGCGTCTGTGTTGGATGCACACATGTATCATTAGGAGTCATTAAGCACAAATTATACAGAGAGAGAGACAGATGCTGCTGCTGGAACATTGTTCTGCAGCCCGGAGAGAGGAGGAGGAGGAGAAGGTGCTGCTGGAGGAGTTAATCTAATACATGTATAGTGTGATTAAAGGAAGAGCTTCATGGCTGTTGACGTTTCAGATGAATGTGAAGCTCAGCGAGAGGATATTAAACGGAGCGGAGACACAAAGAGTTAAAAGTCCAAATCCATCAGAAGGAGATCTCTCTCTCTTCCTCCTCCTCCTCCTCCTCCACCCCCCCTCTCTTCCCTCGGCTGCTGGCTGCCTCTCTCACCACCTGTTAGTGCGGACCCCTCGTGCACTGACATCCACTTGTTTGTGTAGGAATCTCCTCCACTCACACAATCAGAGGTAAGAACAATGCTTTTTATTTTTCTCCTCCGTTTTTCTCGCCTCATGTCGCTGCAGAATTTTCACTTCTCAATTTCTTTTTTTTTTTTTTGGTGAGATTTCAGTCTCTGCCTCTCCCTCTCTCTCTGCTCTCTCTTTTTATGTCTATGTGGTCACGTGAGGGCTGGAAAGTAGATTTAAATGACTTTATTTTATATTTTATTGCACTTTATTGGACGCTTTAATTACAGTTCAAACTGTATTTAATAATTACATTTCAGATTTGAATTTTAAGTGATCAAAACAAACAATAGGTACTTGTATGGTAGCTCTTACATGCTTTTATTTATGTGTATTTATGTATTTTTCTTATTGTGTTTGAATGTTTGAAGCTTTTTTTTTTTGCACAGAAACATCCGACAAGTGAACGTAATGTGATGTTGTGGCTGTAAAACTGTCTGCTAACAGCAGGAGAGGTGTAAATATGTCATTGTTGTCCATGTTATTTATGATTTAATAAACAGAAATCCAAATGGATGCGTATTTATTACCAAAATCTTTACTGGGCGTATATGCATGTCTGCGGGTTAAACTGGACAAATTTGGATTATAGTAAATACAACACAGTAAGAAAAAAATAAAAAAAAATGTAAATGCCTCATATTTAATGTTACAATACCTTATAATACTTAAAAAAGAAATGTATTGCCTGGCAGAGGTAGAAAAGTTGCCTTAGAGTGTAATACCACTGAGGGCCACAAGGGGCTTCGATGTTTCCAATAGACTCCCATTGAAAAAGCACATGTTATTTAACTTTTAGGCAAAAAAGAAAACTGAAGACCTGAAGGATTAGTAGAAGCATGTAGGAGGAAAAGATTTCAACTTAAACATTACATTTGTCTATAAAATGTGAAATAAATAAAAACATTTCAGTCCAAATGTCCTGATGGAGTTCTGCAGGAAAATGCTTCGTACCAGGCTGTAAACGTGTTTATTTCTTCTGAAAACATGTTTATTTCTGCCGTAAAGTTTTAAAATGGAGGTCAGTAGTCGGTGAACTACTGCTGCTAACGAGCTAACGGCTAAGCAGCTAGCCAATGCAGATCCTGCTAACATTCATCTTAACGTCCGGAAGCGATTGTGTTCCCTGGTGTGCCTCTCCGTCGGCTGCAGCGTTTGTTTCCGTGTATCTTATTTTAGTTAAGTTTGTTGTTATTTCGCTCACTGAATATTTTTTTTTCTCCGCTGAGAAAACAGCTTCTTTTCTTTTCCGTTTCTCTGCCAAACTGATTTCCTTTGATCAGCTCTGCGTATTGATTAACATGCAGCTGTTGGTGGATATGAATTGTAATGTGGTGCTTTTCGGTGGCTGGAGATTTCCAGATCCCAGAGAGGAGAATTTTGGCAGAAGAAGTGAATTTAATTATAGTTACGACGACCTTGAGCTGAAACACTGCGTCAGTCTGCTGAGATTACAGAAATAATTCAAAATAATGATGTGGAAAGTCAAGACGCAAAGAATCAGAATAATGGTCGTGGAAAAGGTGATGAAGACGACGTATTATAGTAGTTTGTCAAAATAATGAACTTTTACTTTGAATGAATTGTTTTAATTAATTTCTCTGATTCCAGCTTCTTTAATCGGAATGTTTTCTGGCTCCGTGTTAAGAAACAGAATATCTTCGGGATGGAAACTGTTGGTCTGGAAAGATTTAATTAATTCAACTTATTGTTATGGCAGGGAGGGGTAAAGACTCCATTACCCACAATCCTCTGAGCACAGGTGCTTTTTACATGGCGTTCCTGTTGTAGGTGTTCACCAAACTGAAATCTAGTGTCCATGGGTTCTCGAGCTCGTCCAAATATGGTCACTCCTGGCTCCAAGGAAGCAAGATGGCGACCGCTGAAATGCCACAAAATCCTCCACACTTCTCCTCATTTAATGTTTTATTCAGGGAACTTCCTGATTTTGTGTTGAAATACTGCAGTCAAAAAGAAAAATTATTGTATTGAATTGTAAAAATTCAGTTTGCTAAATGATCAATCAACACTTCATGTTCACTCCGAACCATCAGACGTTCTCTCATCTATCAGTGAATCGTTCTGAAAATGAAGTCATCCTAAAATCCCACTGATTCTCAGGGGACTTCTGAACTGCAGTCCATCATCTTATCGATTGTGTTCCGCATCCATGTGGTGATGCCAAAGCAGCGTAAACAGCAGCGCTGCCAGGAATAATCAATAAGTTGCTGTCGTGACGATGTGATCTTTTAATGCTCCTCACCTGCTGCTGTCACACCGAGGAGGGCAGGTGAGTGGGGGACTGTTAATGCAGATGGTGAATACCTGCAGTGGGGAGGAGGAGGAGGAGGGAGGAGGAGGGAAGGGAAGGGTAGGGGGGCGGAGGGGGGCTGCAGCAGCGAGTGGTAGTTGAGATGAGTCGGCGAGGAGGAAACAGAAGCATTTCATGTGTCTTCATTAACATAATGTGCTGAGTTTCACTCTCCTCCTCCCGTAAACCCACCGTGACTGAATCCATCATGCGCCGCAGATTCCTTTTTCATGTGGGAGAATGTTTCCGCTGATAAACGCCGCTTCCTGCCTAAATGAAACAGGCGGTCACACACGTAGTCACAAACACACACACACACACAGCGGCGGCAAAGATAACGAATAATGAACAGGAAGAGTCCAACTTCAGGGACGGACTCCCGCACGTTGTTATTCACCAGGACGACTGTGAGGCTCCTCAGTGACATAAAATCACAACAAATTAATAGTTATAACTCTGAGTCTCATAAAACTGACTTCATGTCTTGTAATTAAATCAAAATGACTCCAATTTTAAACGCAGTGTGGTACGTAGACGCGAAATAAAAGTGGATGTCGCCTCCAGGTGAAAGTGAAGCCTTAAAAGTGTAATGCCACTGAGGGCCACTAGGGGCTAGTGCAAAAACCCTTCTGTCTCCAATAGACTCCCGTTCAAAAATCCTCAACTTCTCTCCTGAAATACAAAGTCAGTAACCGTTCAGTCGTCTATTTGAATTAAACTTCGTCCACAGAGCGTCGTGAAGACCTAGCGTGTTACGTTTTGGTCCAATCGGACGATGCGATTGGCAAAATATCTGACATTTTGATGGATATTGTTTCGCTTGTAAAGTCAAAACAGATCGACGAATCAGAATTTACTGAACAACGTAAGATTGAAAACGTCTTTAGAAGTTTTGCGACGATTCAGTCGGTCTGTTGCCGAGATGTTGAAAAAAGGTTTAAAAAAAAACAATTTTTTTTTTAAATTTGACATTTTTGGAACCACACATTTCTTGAAATGTAAACATAAGACTTTACTGTATTTCATGAGAGAACTTGATGCTTTTTAAATGAGAGTCTATTGGAGACAGCCCCTAGTGGCCCTCAGTGGTAATTACACTTTACAGTACTTCTGCATTGGCTTTACTTTTCAGACCTGGAAACTTTGTCCACTTTCATATACAATCTATTACACACTGGCCTTGATATCAGGTTGGATTTTTTTGATTAGCAGAATTGAAATTAAGACTTTCAGACCAACATCTGGTGAAAAATGTCGAGTCCTCCGACAACAAAAAAAACGCCACAAACATCGTTACCATTAACCTGCCGATATGTGGCCGATTATAACTGCAGCATTTCCAGTCCTGTTAATTTTATTTCGAAGTACAAGTGTGCACGGATCAGCGCTTCTTTCAGCCAATCAGAACCCAGCAAAAACACAGCAGGTTTCTTCTTGGATGGCAAATTAAAAAAAAACTTGAAACCACACGAGTAACGAGGTCTTTACGTCGGTCTTTACGTTGGTCTTTACGTCGCTGATGTGAAAATAGGAGAATGGAATTGAAGATTTGTGAAACCCAGTGAAGAAGAGTCCAGTCTTTGATCCGCCTCTTCACTCCATCCACACTTCGCACCGTCGACGGGCCTCCGCCTCCTTACGGACGCCCTGCTGAGGGTTTAATGGAGAAAATGGTTACACATGCTGTGAAACATCTCCCGTTCAGAGTCGGTCTCTCCCGCTGGTTCTACGTCTTCACGTCCTCGAACATCTCATTCGTCATCTGGCTTCACCACCGAAGGACGAATCAGCAGGGAGTCGGTAACGAGGAGTCCTCTCAGTCACTCCGGCACCACCAGACTCTTCGTCAGCTTTCAGTTTCTCATCTGCAGCGGCAGGTTCTTCACAACAATTTGATCACTGAATGAAATATTGGATCGTGTTCCTGATGTGACTCCTGCAGTGGAGCTGGAGAGAGTTGATTACCACCAGACACGACGAGAGGCTCGAACCCGTTACCGCATCCCACTTTAACTGAAAAAGACAATCCGGTGCTCCTCTCTGCCGAGATAAATTACATTCAGCCCGGTTGCTGGCGAATACATTAGACTCCACAAGCCTAGGAAAGAAATCATTTTGTTCTTGTCTCATTCAAAACTCTGTCTGAGCTTCCTGAACGTGAACAAATCTACAACAAAGCAGCAAAACTTCCCCACAAAACCAAAATGTACTTAATTAAAGTGAAACGTTGGCGCAAAATTGGACTTTTTGACATCTTATCTTGCTGTAAAAATTGTAAGAGCTTGAAAATTTTTCGCAAAATAACCTTAAAACTTCACAAGTATGAGAAGACAAAGTAAAAAAAACAAAAAAAAAACAGTTAAAAGTAAAATTACACAGTCCCTCCAGGATGTTGCAGAATTGGTTTTTTTTGTGATTGTTGCATCATTCTCAAAAATGTTGATGCAATTTTAATGTTGGCGGTGATGTCGGGGGTTCATCCTCAGGAGAACATGGTCGGACCCTCAGACCGACATCCATCTGGAGCCACGCCGCTACCGCTAACCTTTGCGTCCGTCTCCATCAGTTATAATTCATTTATTTAACGGTCCGCCTGGTGCCCCTAATCGATCTCACACACCTTGAGGCGCGACCTTCGAAGGTCATCCCGCAAGCAAAATACCACATTTACTCTTCATTTAACGGGTTTCTATCCGGACGTAAAGCAAATCTCAGCAGAGTTTCGAGAAAATCAGACAAAGACAATGAAACTAATAATGACTAATTTCTACATCATTACGAGACCACCAGGAGCCAATTCCCCAGTCGGGGCCATTAAAGCGCTGCAGAGGAAAGCAGGACAGTCTCCTGTTCGTGTTTGATTCCTTTGCACTTAATTGCTTTTACTCTTAAAACGGATACCGAAACTCTTCGGCCTCCGCCGAGTGTAAAAACCCTGCTGCTGTGTTTCCAGATGTTCTTCAAATCCAAAGTGTTTCCTGTCGTGTTTGATGTGCGTGAACAGAGGCGAAGAGATATTAGCGGAGCTCAGTGGAATAATGATCGCCGTAGTGACGCCTGTGTACTCGGAGGTCGAGTTTTCACGGCGTGCTTTGACTACATTAGGAAGTGATTTATGGAGCTTATTACGCCTGTTGAGCTCGCTGCTGTGTTGTTGTCTGGTTGATTCCAGTGAGACTGCAGCCGGCGGAGGATTGCTGTTGCAGCTGCATGTTTTATGGCCGGCAGTCTGTTGTCGGGAGTCCCCGGAGTCCCAGAGGCAGCATTCGGTGTTTTTATGCTCCACATATCTGGAACAAATTCCCAGTTCTTTGAAAACTTTGCTGTTTTTTGTTTTTTTGCTGCCGGAATTATATTCCCTGATACCTCACTGAGCTGCAGCTTTTATTCTTCGACCTGTATACTTTTTAAAGTCGGCTGCTGGAGTTGACACTATCACTGTTCCTCCCTGTAAAGCCTCCTGGATGCCGACTCATCTGTCACATCGAGTGTGAAGACTGCGGCTCCTCGACGAGAACTGAGCGGCAGATTTACTTAAGAAAGATCAGCGCCAGGCCCGTTTTACACGTAAATGCGATTATGAGCCACGGAGATGAATTTCTATGGTAAATAAAGGAAGTTACTTGTAGAATATTTCACTGATCTTCGCAACATACATCTCTGAAGGAAAATAATATATTTACCCTAAAAGTTCTAGAGACTGCTTTGTTTTAATCGGGACACGCGGAGTCCCACAAGGCTCCGTTTGAGGGATCCAGAAACATCGATATCTCACATGATGGCAAAACCAACCTCCACCTTTTCCAGCTGTCAGGTGCTGAATGCTCCAGTCAGATAAACTATACGTTTAAAATCACAAAAGAACACTTTGTACCACAGAACAGTGTGTTTGTCCACGTCGTACTCGTTGCGTTTTCATGCATTGAATCTGACCGTTAACCAACGTGAAAGAGAAATATTAAGTTTTAGCCCGATGATCGGATCTTCATGTGTCACAAACACTCCTCATTAAACTGTCAGACACCTGCAGCCGGCCCGGCGTCCAGGCTGCGTTTCCATTAAGATGAGCAATCGAACGGTAGGAGTTGGCGCTGCATCGTTTTCCTGTAACGAATCCCAAACATTGCAGAGATGCTCTGACAGGAAGAAGAGGAAAATGTTAAACTGTCAGATGGAGAGCTGCGGTCCGCTTCAACGACCGGCGTGTCCTACAACCCGGTTATTAATAACATGAAACCAGCCGCCGTTCATAGAAGCTACGTGTTCAGCTCGGTTTGTCTTCAGATTGGGTCGAATTATACTGAAGTCTGTTTTGGAGTAATGATCCTTCAGGCTTTTTTATTAAAGCCATAATGGGGATCTAGAAGTGGAATTAGTCTTGAATTGTTTGCTGGCGATTCAACACTTGTTTGTCTTCACCTAATCAGGCCAGTAAAGGTGCCAGACTTCGATAGTTTCACGGCAAAAATGGTATTGTAATTTGGTACCAAATTTAGAAGCCCAAGCTTCGTCCACACGAACAAGTTTTTGTTTTCCAACACAAAACTTTTGCTCCGTTTACGCAGCGTTAAATCCGATAAGCGTCATTGTTTGCTTCTACTTGGGCTGTACTTGAGTTCATCTTTGTTAAATCTTCCAACAAGGACTTATCTATAAGTAAATCTGACGTTATTTCAATCAGCTCTGTTTGTGTTTAGATTATCCTGAAGTCTCTGCAGACGGTTAAAGAGGTTTTAAATCAAACCAACAGTATAATTATAATTAAAGTGTAATTATACCGATGACACACTGAGAGGAGTAAAAAAACAGTCCAGGATAATCAAAGAAAACAACACAATTATAGGTTCTCATATGTTCTGGTGTTTCTTTCTTTGGGATTCATTTTCTTTTCAGTTAACAGATCTTCAGCAAGTTTTCATATTTATCTTCTTTAATAAAATATTTCTGCTGGAAAGTCCAATTTGTATGACTAATACTGTAATTTATTCATTTCAACTCTGATCTCTCTACTGAATAAAGAATGGGATGCAACTGTCTTATTTGGTTCAAAGCAAGGCGGTATGAATCCCAATGTAGATATTTGCTGATGGCAACACTCTCGAAGAAAACTAAACTTACCCAGATTAAACTCAACCAATCTAAAGCAAAATAAAACTAAACAAAAAAAAAATTGAAAATAAACTGAATTCCAAGTAAAGCAAAACTGAACTGATTCTTTTTTCTTCATCTGCTGATGAAGCTCATGTTATTTGATTAAAAAGCTACAGCCAGAAAATGACTTGATGCTGAGATTGTTTTGTTCAGTAATCTTGTGTGTTTGTGTGTTTGTTTGTTTTTGTTTGTTTGCTCAGACTCTATGACGGTGCGGAGAGATAAGAAGCTCTCCATCTCCATCCAGGAACACATGGCCATAGACGTCTGCCCCGGCCCCATCAGACCCATCCGAGCCATCTCTGCCTACTTCCCCCGCCTCTCCCCCACCTCCCCCACCCCCGTCTCCCCGAACCCCGCCGTGACCCCGAACCCCGCGTCCTCGCCGCTGGCCCTCAGCCCCCGTTCCGTGGCCTCCGGGATGGGCGGGTCTCACCTCCTGTCGCCGCTGCTGGCCCACGGCAGGCCGGGAGGGGGCGGAGTCAGGGGCGGGGGCGGGTCTCTGTCCCTGACGAGCAGCATGGACACGTCGGTGGAGATCAACAGCTCCGACAGTGACGACTGCAGTGAGCCTCACTGTTGGCATGTGTCTGTCTGTGTCTGTGTGTCTGTCTGTGTGTGTGTGTGTCTGTACATCTGTACACATCTGCAGGTGACGAGGCTTCTTCACACGACGCCGCATGATATTTCTCATCGAGTCTGTTTCCACATGTTTCACGAGCTCTGACTAAAATGTCGACCCAACAGGAAGCCGATCTGACAGCATTAAAGGCTGTAGATGAGTTCAGTTCCTCTAAAAGTTCAGAGAGTGTTCCTGAACGCAGCACAGCGATGCAGCAGGAAGCAACATGAACGTGAACATTTGTGATGTCACCACGGACTTAAAACTGGAGCAGAGAAACATCAGAATTTGGGGAACAAAATCTGCAACTCACCCAGTTGCAGCCAACTGTAGTGTTCAGTGTTCCTGAGCCCATGCAGTCATTTTCACCCACAGAATCATGGCTGTTTTTAAAGCAAGCACAAGAGTAAAATGCTGATTGGAAATTGGAGTGAAAAGACAATTCAGAAGCTGTTGAGAATCTTCACGTTATGTTTTCTTCGATATCACAGAGATCCAGAAGGAGTCGTCTGAAACTCGGCGGGCTCATTACGAACAGGAGCCGCTGACGGATCATTCAGCTGCTTTTAACGGCATCGATTCCACTGAATTTGATGAGCTCACAGAGTGCAGCAGCTTTATTTTCAACAGGTTTATGTGTTTCCATCAGATTAACACGAACGTGTTCCTCTTCCTCATTCACAGCCTTCATAATCCCTCAGATCTCCCCGTTAAGATCCAGTCTGTTGTTGTTGCATCATGGCGCTGCAGGCGGATTCTTTTTTGTTCTTTTGGTGAATCATTTTATTGACTGGAGGCTCGGTGGATTGGAAGCCGCAGATGTCTTCACCACCAATGTGCTTATTTACACTTTAAACAACAAAATGTTGTCTCTATCTGGTAAATGTGAGTTTATCGTCGGCGTGTTGTGCAGATGAAATGTTGGTGAGTCTGCAGGAACGTTACGAATCCTCCTCAAGGATGCTGCAGCAGCAAAAACGCCAAAATGAAACAACCTGAGGTCCAGTGAACCGCAGCACCTCCTTAATAATTCAACGGGTTTATGTTAAAATAATATTAATGATGCAGCTCACACAGACACATCTGCTGAACGTCGGAGTGTGTGTGATGAGGCAGCAGACTGCAGCTGAAACATGATCTGTGCTGCACGGATGTCTGAACCGGGCCGATCGCCACTCCAGAATAAATTGTGATGAAAGGCTGCGTGCACCGATCCAAAGAAAACACCAATTAGTTTCCATATCCGTGACAACATGTGTTTGTTCTGTTGTTTCTTCGGAGCTTCTCACTAACGAGGCTTCAGACGGATCGACAGTCGGCCTCCTGCATCTCTTTGATCAAACATTAAAGACGTTGATCAGGGTTTCGATCTACGCAGAGATTTCAGAGCAGCGACGTCAGCAGGAGGGTTTGTGGTCGTCTCTGCCTCGAGCTGCTGTAAGTAGGAGTAAGTGGGTGGAAGCAGAATGAAAAAAGCACCAAAAGATTGTGTGCTCCGGACTGCAGAGGAATCAGCAGAGAGAAGAAACAGCAGCAGGATTTTACCAACACTCTGGCGTAAAGTCCAGTTTTCAACAATGTTTCTCTGCAATTAAAAGTACTTATGATACAGGATCCTAAATATATTAAAAGCCACTATGATAGTTAATAATATGTTCATCACTTTAATGTTGCAGCCACAGACTGTTTATAAAAATGTTTTCCAGGTCTGAAAAGTGAAGCCAATGCAGAAGTGCCTTAAAGTACGATACCACTTTCAATTCAATTTTATTTTATTTATAAATTATGAAGTGCTTACAACAGAACTTCACAGCATTTTACAGAGGAATTCAACAGTTCCCATGTAAACTAGGTGGGAAAAACCTTCACTTTTAATGGGACAAAAAACGCCAACAGAAGGAAGGAAAAACTCTCTTTTAACAGGAAGAAACCTCAAACAGAAGGAAGGAAAAACTACCAGCAGGGGTTTGTGGGTATTTCTGATGTTATAAATAAATCCTTTCATTCACAGTGTATGTATCAGCGTATGTTACATAAGAGTTCTGGCAGAACGGCCGGTTCTGTTTGTGTTTGTTGCATTAACATGTTCACACATCTTCACGCTGCCTGTGTGTTTGATTGTGTGTGTGTGTGTGTGTGTGTGTGTGTGTGTGTGTGTGTGTGTGTCTCCTGTTAAGAGGATTTGTAGATTTGTTGACGTGCGTCGTGCCCTGTTGAGAGTCCTCTGATCGTCTCAACGCTTCAGAAGCGTCTTTATTCTGCAGCTTGCCTTTAATTAGGCCTGACAGATGTCGACGTGTTGATCCGTGTCGTGTGTTTTTTCTTTTAATCCGTCTCCTTCCTCTCCGCAGCCGCTCTAGGAACGCTGGAGTTCGAGCTGCGCTACGAGCGGAGCTGCAGCGAGCTCCACTGCACCTTGCTGCGGGCCAAGGTAACGACACCAATACTCCCCGTCCGCTTCTGGTCATCCAAACGAGACTTGTGTGTCTGTTTTCTGGGAATATTCAGAAACAAGGAAGAACTTTAAGACTCGATACCAGATTATGTCCCAACACTGAGAAACAGGACTGATTCTCTGTTCATGAAATGTTTAATAGAAGGTTTTAAGTTCATGTTTTCCCACATTGTTCATATATATTTAGTTAAAATTTGTTGTTTATGGTCATAAATTTTGCAGTACTGAAGTCAGTTGAAGCCATTAACCGTGGAAGAACACCATTGAAATGCGGTAGAACCAATCAATCAATCAATCAATCAATCAATCGATCAATCAATCAATCAACCAACAGGGATGTCACCTGTTTCTTTGTGAACGTTTTAAAGCCTCGATTTAGGTATTTTGGCCTTCGCAATCTTGTTTTTTTTGGAGCTAGAAGTGACCATATTTGGACGAGATGGGGAGAAGCAAGCGGTGGATTTGACTCAGAACCACAATGTTCGCAGTGTAATACCGCCGAGGGCCACTAGGGGCGGTCTCCAACAGACTCTCATTGAAAAAGCATCAAGTTCTCTCCTGAAATACAAAGTCAGTAAATGTTTTTCACAAGTCGTTATGGTGCCATTAGATAATAAACTTGATACTTTTTCAATGAGAGTCTGTTGGAGACAGCCCCTAGTGGCCCTCGGCGGTATTACACCTACACCTGAATGCTGAATGTTTTTTCAGTGTAGATTTAGATTTATTGATGCGCTCAGACCTGTGACATCATCGGCACAGACTGTGGATGTGGCTTCATTCCTCAGATATGAATACCATCAATGTTCATCAGCTGACGGTGCATCTCAGTGCTGCTTCGCTGAGTCATCCATCTCGTTGACCCGTAAGCACAGAGTCCCTCGGCAGGTGTTGGGAGTCAGGAGTAAGTGAAGATACGAAGCTTGGTGTGAAAAGCAGATGTCGAGTTCAGGGCGAAAGAAAAATGCTGCTGGGAGAAATGATTTCACTCCGTAATCCGATATCTGTTTCTACTGAGCTGCCTCCAGGACATAGTCAGTCTCTGACTAAAGATGTCGCTTTTTCAGGTTTTATAATTTATGATCCACTGAACATCGAGGCCAATGTACCCGGATAGAAATGTTCAAATTTCAAGGATTTGTTTTTATTATTTTGTTTCCAGGATGTTGAAGAACGTTCTCTTAAAACCTTTTAAAAATGAAAGGTTTTTAAAGCACATCGTTCTCTAAAATAATGACTTCCTGGAAAATCTTGCTGCTGAAAACATTTCAAGAATTGGATCATAATGTTTCTGACAGCAGAATGAGAAACACTTTAGAAAAGGCAACACAAACTATTTTCAGAGAACGATCTTTAAGAAGAACATTCAGTGAACAAAAAAACCAACTTCCTGCGGAAAACATGACTGCAGAATATTCTCTGAGCATTTTTACAGAAAAACATTTCTTAAGGACGTCAGTATGTCTCCCAGAGCTGCTGTTTCCTGGTAGCTCCGAGGTCTTTAGATGTTAATGACACAAAAAACAACATGTGCCCCCAAAACATTAGAGAGAAGGGCCCCTAAAGGCCACTCGTATTGGCTATAAACTTTATATAAAAGTGTTCGTAGCTTCCAGGTCTGAAAAATGAGGCCGATGCAGAAGTGCCGTAAGCTGCAATAACACCGTGTGCCACTAGAAGTCAATAAACTATGAAGTCAATAAAATGTCTCCAGCAGTTATCTCGGTGTAAAAAATACCTGTTTTTGAGGTCTGTTTGATTGACACACCTGTGGTCCAGTCAGGTTACACTTATCGGTGGGCGGGACGTAGTATCGCCAGCTTTCCAATCAGATCGGTCAGATCCACCGCTGACTCCGCCCCGAACTCATCCAAATATGGTCACTTCCTGCTCTAAACCACTCCGAACTAGCAAAGATGGTGACGGCCAGAATCTGAACTGGAGGCTTCATAAAGTTCACAAACCAACGACTTGAGTCACTGATGGTTGCTGATTGGTATTTTCACATTTTTAAAAAGACCACTAAAAATACATATAAACCCCGTGTGCAGAACATTGGACCCCCGTTCTTCAATCTTAGACTAGAATCAGTCTCGAACTGAAGAACTAAACCTTTTAAAGCTACTAATATTTCTCCTCATCTTGACTTCACCGCCACTAAAATGAAATTTTATTCAGGCTTAGGTGTTTGGGCTTCTCTCACGCTGCACCTGAATTTGGTTACTCCACTTGATGCAGGTCGGACAGCGGCACGCGTTTGGAGTGCAGTGGTACCAACAAAAGAAAAACATTACGGGAAAGCACACTGATAGAAACACGAGTGGGGTTAAAATTGCTTCATTATCTCGGGGATGGGAGATAATCTGAGCGCCTGCTGTCACTGAGCTCCGGTGTTTTCTTGGTTTGAGTACGTACTTGAATTTCAATGATTTCCCTCCCGGCAGCGGCTCATTTCTGCAGCAGCAGAGAGAGGAGCTGCTTCAGACCTGAGCAGGTGCATTAACTCAGCTGTCTGTTGGGCGGGTACTGCTCAGTTCGTGCAGAGGAGAGCTGAGATTCATGTGATATCTGTAATGTCAGATAAAATACAAACCGCTGTTCAGGAACGTTTGAATTGTTCGGCAGAGTAATCCAAAATTTCAAAGGTAGAACATAAAAAGATGACGAGGCAGGTTTTTGTTCTGGCAGTGAAAAGATGCAGTTTGACCAAACATATCAACGTACCGGATGAAAATATAACTTTTTTAAAATTTATTTTCAAAAATTTTTCATACTATACTTGTCTCCTTCTATGTATATGGTTGTCATGGTTACTGTTGTTATTCTTGTCTATTGCGAGGCTAACGGAAAAAGCTAAGCATTACAAGGGTTAACAAAAACTACGACAAAAAAAGAATGTTTGTATTATACATACATATAATACATATTTTACTCGTCAGAAACAAAACAAACAAAATACGAAACAACTTTTGAAAATGACAACTGTATTAAAATGTTAAAAAAAACACGATCTGTGTGCTGTTAAACTCTTTTAGTGGTGAATAAAAAAGATGTGGATAAGCTTCCACTCTGGTTTCATGGTGCATTGCTGACACCATTAAATAAACAAAAATGTACATTTGACATCGCAGGAAAGAAGTCAGTGTCATGAATGAAAGATACATAATCGTTTCTGTCAGATGTGAGATTGGATTTGACTCCAGGCACATTGAGAAGGTCACAGTCTTCATCATCCCGCGGCCTCATTAAAAATGGTGAAGGGGGAAAATTATTCCCAGAAAAAAAATCTTTGCGGCTGCAAATGTCAAAGCTGTTGAAAGACATTTAGGAGCAATTTCTCATGATGATCTGCTGCTGCAGGTGAGGTCAAAAGATTTAAATCAGGTGTTTGATCTGGTCTTGAGGAAAAAAAAATCCTCTGTGCTGCTGTCTCATTTATTTTTATTCTTCTGAATCATTGATACCAGGAGAGACTCTCAGAGATCTTATCCACAAGTATGAGGCGTGAATGTCAGGAATCACAGATTATACAGGATGATTTATAATCATCTGCGGACTGTCGTGTCCAGTTCACTGGTAAGAGAAGAGAAAGGTTTCTAATTCAGTTTTCTGTCTAAATAAAAAACATGAGAAAATTCTTTACTCAAATACAACCGTTGAAAACACTAAAACACAATAAATAGAAATTTCTGCAGAAAAATGTCCTAGCTGACGCTGTGCTCCATGTTTCCTGAGATGTTGTGAATTTTCAAATTAAAAGCCCTCATTTCAAATTAAAAGCCCTCTCGTGTTTCATACTTAGTCAGGCCAAAAAGTATATTTTGACCTTGTTCTGTTTGGGTCTATTTCCTGATTTTACAATTTACTTCTACCAGTGCCCCTTAAAAATAGCCTGTTTGGCGGTATGATTGTCCAGCTTGTGGTATTGCTGTGTAGTTTTCTTGAGAACATCTCGCCGTACTTGAAAACCTGCTTGACTACATCTGCTGCGATGCTCTGTAGAACTGCGGCTGTCACATTTTTATTAAACTTTATTAACATTTAATTTGTTGCATGTTCAAATCGCACCAAATTTGAGAGTGCACATCTTCGAGTCCCCAGCAACACACTCACCAAGGTTGAAGCAGATGGGACGAACGGTTGTTGAGATATTTGAAGGACAAACAAACATACAAACAGATTCTTTGCAGACTTATACAGACTTAATGAAAATCTTCAAACTAATTGTATCTTGTCACGTTCTCATGCCACCCATTTTTCCTGTTAAAGTCTAAAATAATTCAAATAATACTAGTGATAACTGACAACAGAAACATCTCCACAGTAAAAAATAATGAGTCTCACCTGCTGTCCTCCCGTTTTCTCACTCTCGTGTTGCTTTTTGACTGCAGGGTCTGAAGCCGATGGACTTCAACGGTTTAGCCGACCCGTACGTCAAACTGCACCTGCTGCCCGGAGCCTGTAAGGTGAGACACAACCGCACACCTTAGTGTTGGTGGAATACCGTCTGATAGCAGCGTCACACCGTCGAGGAATCAGCGTATAAACCTCGGAACCAGGAGTGACACACCGTCGGGCACTTTTAGATCTCTGTGTCACTCTGGAGAGGCCGTCTGGTGCTGCTGTGGTTAAAACGGATGTCGGGCTTCATTTCTTTTACGTCTGATTCGGTAGAGTTTCAGCTGGGAGTTTCTAGAATAGAGGCTAGTTTTAGACCTGGTTTTAGACTTGATTTTTGGACAGGTATAGGACTTGGCTTTAGACTACATTGGACTTGTTGAGGACTAGTTTTAGACCTGGTTGTAGACTTGATTTTAAACTTGGTTTTAGGATTTGTTTAGGACTTGTTTTTTTCTCGCCTGCTGTGTTCATAATTCTGCTGCTTTGGATCTCAACTCTAAATTTACTTCTGATACAAACATGGCTATTCAGACTGTTTTAATCTGTATGCTGCTGTGAGTCGTATTAAAACCTTCTTAAATCCTGCACTGAGACACAGCTTCTTTGTTCAGGATGTTCCTTCCAGGGAATTCAGTGGGAGCGCACTCCTCATGTCAGTTTGTGCTGCTGCAACGCTGCGTGATGTGATTAGCAATAATGTAATATTACATCTATTTATGAAGAACCTTTCAAAACAAAGTTGCAAAATGTTTTACACTGATCAGAAAAAAAAAAAATTAAGAACAGACACACAAAATACCAGCAGGAATGTTTTTAAAAGGACATGAGGAAGAGGAAACATGACGGATAAGTGACATACCAAACACAAACAAATAATTCCATTAATTCTGTGTTTTTCATCTTCAGGCCAACAAACTGAAGACGAAGACGATCCGTAACTCACTGAATCCGGTGTGGAATGAAACGCTCACGTACGTTGGGATCACAGAGGAGGATATGCACAGGAAGACGCTCAGGTGTGTGTGATTACCGTGTGTGTGTGTGCGTGAGACACCTCGGAAACGATCCCTGTCCAGTTCGATCGGCTCTCATTTAAGAGCAATTCCTTTCACAGCTGTCAGCCGAGTGCGGGGACACCCTGACATTCAGACGTGGAGCTCCGTCGTCATGTTTCATTAATTTAATTGTCAGAGCTGAAACCTGCTGTGGGAGAAGCTCTGAGCTCCCGCTGAATGTAAGACAGGGGATTCATGAGGCGAACTGATGTTTTCCTGTTTCCCACCCGCTCGTATCTCAGACCTCCTCTCCTCTCTTCTTTAATGAAGTTTGGTGACGTTCTCTACGTGATGCAACCATGACGGATCTTTAAGGAGCTGAAATGTTTTCTGATGATGGATGAATGTTTTCCAGCAGTGAAGATGCAGATGACAGCGACAGGAGGAGAAAGTCTGCAGTCGGAGGTGTGAAATAACTGAGCAGGAAGCTTTTAATTACTGATCTCAGAGCAAACGTTCAGACTCCACTAAACGTGTGTCAAAGCCAACATGTGACTGTGAACGCACCTCTGAAATACTTTGATATGTACAGCAGCTGGAGCCCCACCCCCTCTTTTTTTTTTTTTTTTTTTACAATATCGGTAACGTCTGCGGACTCTTGGGAAAAATGTTGTTCATATAAATAGCATCTCTTTTCAGTTTTTGAAAATTAAATTATCAAAGAATTTTTCCTTCTTTTGTAAATTCTGCCATTTGAATTGTGCTCTGCTGCACTTTCGAGCATAGTAATTAATGCAAATTCAAGCACCTTCAATATTTGCAAGAGCTTGCAATTTTGCTAAATTTTGCAAAAGAATTCCCACGATTTTTCCTCAAAAAACATCAACAGAAGCTCTGCTGAATATTTTACTACATAAAGTCTCCTTTCCAAACAAAACTCTCTGTATTACCAAAAATAAGAGCTCCTTTCCAAATCAAATATGATGCAGAAAAAAAAAACACTAACGTTACTTTACAGTCAAATTAGAAATGACTCAGGGTTCAGAGGTGAAGCGAAGGTTCAGTGACACATTACATGATGATAAAAGTTTATAGACCGTAGCTCTGCAGGTGTCTGACCTTTCAACAGATTTATCTCCAAATCTCCATCTGATTCACCTCATAAATAATAAAGAGGTCAGTCACCCAGACACTCAGACACTCACTGAGTTTTCCAGCTCCTGAATGTCTTTTCTGTGATTATATTTATTATAAACGCTGCAGAAGTTTGGTCACTCGCTCTCAACCTTCTCCTGTCGCCGTTTCCACGTTGTTTACCTCCACATTTAAAATGCTGACTGAGCTGATGCTGCTGCTCCGGGTCCACATCAGGGACGAGGGTGTGTCGACCTCACTAACAGCCAGACGTTTTGTTTTCTGACGTGGTGAATGTCTGTGAGTGTTTCTTTTATTTCACATGGTTGCTGGATTCAGGTTTCGGCTCTATAACCAGTTTGACCTCATGGTGGCGCTGTTGTCTCTCTGTTGCTGTGAACAAATGCGGACATATAAATGAAGAAACTTGTTTTTGTAGTCACATGATGTTGCAGCACCTGGGCGTCAGGTTTACTGCAGAACTGCATTTTATTTTCGTCCACACTCGACCACATTTAGAAAAAAAAAGCATATTTCTTACATCCATTAAATGTCCAAAACATATTTATAGTATTTGTTAGTTGTAAGGTCTCACTCTGAAAAGGCACCTGAATGGAGAAATCATCCCACCAAATGTTTATCTCGAGGTGTTTGACTTCCAATGACTTCGGCCGTTACTCAACGATGGTGCCCCGTGAGGCACGGAGGAGCAAACGTGTGTCAGCGTTCTTTGATCCAACTGAACAGAATCTGACATTTCGCTGTAGAACCGGCAGCTTCTGCAGTTTGATATCGATCGCACCGATGACCTTTTTCAGAGCTGTGGAGGGCAGGAGGATGAAGAGGAGGAGGAGGAGGGTTTCCTCTCCATCCCGTGCTGCTGCTGCTGTTGTCTCAGAGCGTGAGGAGTCCTGTGTCACAGCTGGAAATTTCCGAGGAGCTGCAGTCCTCATTATCGCCCACTTCCGATTCAGTTACAGTCAAACTCTCAAACTCTCACCTGGACGGGTTTAGGTCTGCAGTCCTAAAGATCCAGAACCATCCAGAAACATCCAGAAACATCCAGAGACATCCAGAGACATCCAGAGACAACGAGACGTAAATACAGCAAAGCAGAGAAAATTTAAAACAAGAAATCTAAAAAAAAAATACAATTTTCATGAAGGAGTAACAGAAGGACTTTATTTGGTTTCTGCCTTTATTTCCTCTCCTCTTTATTTCCTCCTGTGTCTCTTCCTCTGTTTCCTAACTCCTGTGTCTCGTCCTGTCCAGGTTGACCGTGTGTGACGAGGACAAGTTGACCCATAATGAGTTAATCGGGGAGTCCCGTGTTCCTCTGAAACGTGTGAAACACGACCAGACGAAACACTTCCACACCTGCCTGGAGCATCCGCCACCGGTAACACACACACACACACACACACACACGCACACACACACACACACACACACACACACACACACACACACACACACACACACACACACACACACACACACACACAGAACTGTACCAGCGAGGACACACATGCATGTCCTTCATCTTCATGGAAAATAAAACAGCAGCCAGTTATGACACATTAACGAGGGCATTTAATTGCGTTGGATAATTCTGTTTTATCTCTGACTTCCTGTTCACATCTCTGCTTCAGCTTCCCTCTCCAACTGCCATGGGTGAAGCCCTGCGAGGAATATCCTGCTACTTACGAGAGGTAAACGTCTCTCCGTCTGTCTGTCTGTCTGTCTGTGAGAGCAGATTAATCACCGATCTGTCTGATGAGGTGACAGCGTGACCTTAAAACCAGCAGGTGTGTTCGTCCTGATCACACACTGAATGTAAAAGTGTTCGTAGCTTCCAGGTCTGAAAAATAAGGCCGATGCAGAAGTGTCTTAAGGTGCAATACCACCGAGTGCCACTAGAGGTCGGCTCCAAAAAGCCTCAGGCTCCATAGACTCCCATTCAACTTCTCTCATCAAATCCAAAGTGAATAAAATGTGTCCATCAGTTATCTCGGTGTTGTTAGCTAAAGTCACTCCTTCTTATTAGTTTTCTGGAGGTCCATCTGAAAATAATCCCTCATTCATTAGAAAAGAAGATTCAAAAAGATGTGCTGGGGGCGTGTCTGTTTGATTGACAGGCCTGTGGTGCAGTCAGGTTACAGCTATTGGTGGGCGGGACGTTGTATTGATCTGTTCGGTTTCTCTTTACATTTTTAAACCTTTCAACCATTTAATTAAATCAGATTAAAATAGAATTTTATCAGGTGAAATTAAAAACATGTATTAAACTCTCTTTAAAGTTTGACCTCATTATGAATATCATCCATTAACACCTGATTAATAATCTAATCAGTCCTGTCTGATTGTTGATGTTAATATTTAATTTTCTTTATTAATTCAGACCTTTAATCAACTTTAATAATGACGATCACCCCTAATTATTGATGCAACAGGTCTCACCTCAGTACTGTACCTTTATTATTGATGTCAGTGCAGTGAAACCGTCTTCTTCGTCATCGTCCTCAAATCTCTAACAGGGACGGTTGCCATGGCGAATAAGTCTCGACTGCTCGACGCTTCTAAATTAATGAATAAAGGGAATCTGCTTCGTCGATGTATTGAGGCTGAACGGGATGACTCGCGCTGAGCCAGAGTCACAGAGGAGGTTCGAAGAGTTTTACATTTAAATTCACCTGTTTTTATTTGTTTCCACGAAGTCTGGAGATAAAGGAACGTGTTGATTCACTGAGCTGCTCTTCAAACTTTAATTAGACTTCGTTAGAAACCAGAACGTAAAGGATGAAGGAGGATAGAGCAGCTTGAAGTGGTTCTTCTGAGGACTCAGATTATCTTCCGACGTGCGGCTCTCATGGTTCTCCTTCATCAAACACTCAGAGAGGTTCAGAGTCAGTCTGAGATTTCACTTCCTGTTTGAAATGCTGTGATTTATCGGAAGATTTTATTTTGAAGAGTTTATTTTCCGGTCTGGAATCTAAAGAATCTAAAGAACAGCAAGAACCAGGATCAAATTAGGATCAGAAATTTCTATCCAAATTCTCCTTATGTGTCTGCTGCTGTGATTTAAATCTAAAACCCAACCAGAGACCGGAAGTGATGCAGAGTCCTCACATCCTCCAAAGTTAACATCCAAGTCTGACTTGAAAAGAAACACGGGGTCATGAGATCATCTCGTCTCTGACGTTTAGCCGCGGGGTCACTGTCGGTTCTCAGCGGGAACTTTCGGACAAGGACTTCCTGCGGTGGTGATTTTCTCGGCAGCTGCAACCAGGGAGGCTCATTAATGAGACATTTCTGATGCACCGTGGAAGGTTGTGTGGTTTTATGGACCATGACGGTGAAATGATCCAGACTGTGACTGACGTGAAGCCTCCGGATGGAATTCGGTTTCATTCTAATTTCAGTCGTAGTTTTGGGTTAAAAAAAACCCGTCAGAAAATAGCAAGAAAACAAATAGGAGCTATGACTGATGAGAAAAGTCTCTTCTGGAACTTCTCGTTGAGCTCTGAGATCTGCAGCCTCGTAAAAAGAGAGACTGAGGACTGGAGAGACGTCCAGATAAATGAGAGGACTCGTCATGGCAGCCGGAGGAGACAGACGCTCGGCGGGGAACACGACGTCTCACCTCGGTAGTTTGGCAATAAGTCAACGATGTGAGCAGGAAGTGTCGCTCCTCGCGGCTCCGACAGCGAGCGTCCTTCACACTTTATTATCAAAGCTGCCGACCATCCCACAACCTCTGAAGGTTCGAGATAGTCGAGCTGCAAGAACAACGTCTGGATTTAACTCTTTCAGTCGGGCTGAGAGGAGGACGTGTTGGTTCTCGGAGACTTTAAGGACAGAAATTTCAGACAGAAATCTGAGCCTCAGTCAAACTGGACTCGATGATCGTTTGTATCGGCAGCTCATTTTTTAGTGTCTCCTGGCAGAAACTTCTCGCCGTCCCTCCTCCTCTTCATGTGGGAGGATAATAGTGTGGAGAGGAGTTAAGCCTGATATCTGAATTACTCCTCGTTACACGCTCTCCAACTGGGAGATCATTTCTTTTGAATTAGGCAGTCATGAGATGAAACTACTTCTCATTTCTCTGCCTGACTCCTCAACCTCGTGAAGACCTCTGGCAGTCCCTGAACCGCGGGTTGGATATCCTGTTATTAATCTGTCGCTTCCTGTTACCAAACGGCAGGTCGGCGATGACGTGTGACCACCGGATTTGGAGCTCTGAGTGTCGCGGACAGCATCGTGTCAGAGAGATGCTTTATATAACATGCCATTGACTCGTTTAGTCTCTTTACTCTCTGAGTGTCAGAATCAAACCTGGAGCCTTCGATCTGATGGAGAACATGTTCTCACATCAGTCGTCTAATAAGAGTTTGCGTTGAAACAGTAATTAGTTGTTTGTCCATTTGTTTGTTTTTCGTACAAACGTGTAGATGTCCGTCTCATTCTCTCGAAAGTGTTTTCTCAAGAACACTTTGATGGAGTTCCTTCAAATTTGGCACAAATGTTCACTTGGTCCCAATGATAAACTGATAAGATTCTGGGTCAAAAGTCAAGGTCATAGTGATGAATTAAGTAGATTTTGGTTGTCGAAGGTCACTGTGACTTCACATCTATCCCCTATTATGAATGTGATATCTCAGGAACAACTTGATGGAATTCCTTGACATTTGGCACAAATGTTCGCTTGGGCCCAACAATGAACTGATTAGAATTTGGTGGTCAAAGGTCACAGTGACCTCATGTTAATTACCTGTTACAAATGCAAAATTTTAGCAGTGCCTTGGTGGTGTTCCTTCATATTTGGTGCAAATCCAGTTCCAAACGAATAAATTCATGCTCTTCATATTTTCCATGCTGTGCTGTCCTTCTTATCATAACAACATGCGGTCGGAGCTGCGTCCTCCTGCCAGGTCTCATCAGTCTTTGTCCCGTTTCTGTCAAACTTCAGGCTCCAATTCACCACTTTTAAAGATTAGTCTGGCTTCATGTTGTGTGTGTAACGCAGGATCTCGTCGGTGTTTTTAACCCGGAGCGAGCTTGTTAGTCGCCTGCCGGCCTCAGCGGTCACACAGGTGCTTTAACAAAGACAGAGGCGGGGGAGGTGTTTCATCGTTTCACCGTCGCTGTTTAGAGCCAATCGAACCTGCACAGAGACAAACAAGTGGCTTTACCTAATGACTCACCTTCGGCCTGTTGTTGCCGTGTGTGGAGGCTGATCTGAGAGTGGCCGGCTGTAAAACACAAACAGCAGCTCAGAGTCTCTCTGTGGATCAGATCCCCTCCTCGTTGGTCCTGTTTCACTCTTCCTCTGCAGATATGATGGAAATGAAGTCGTTTGTTTGATCAGATTTGGTGAGATTAGTTAGATGATGAGTGTGTTAAAATACTGTCTAATAGCAGCCCGGAGCACAAACACCAGGATTTATTCCACATCATAATGTATTACAGTTAATTTAATATTTACTCTGCTGTTAATATTTTGTCATTAACTATGTGCACTGCTGATCCATGCAAATAACAGCAAAAAAATATATAATTATTCCTCCAACAGTTAGAAACAAATATGTAAATTGTTTCCTGAATGACAGGGACACGCCCCTTTACCAGCTGTCAATCAAACAGACAGGGACACGCCCCTTCAGCTGTCTTTGTTAAGGAGAATATTGAATATTTCCTCAAACATTTTTTCTTCGTTTTGGTCATAAAAATGATTAACAATGCAAATGTATTATTTAAAATATTGTATTTTAGTTAACCTGTAACCGGAGTTCTGGTTGAAATACGATGCTGTTTCTGGCCAGAGAAAGATGATGGTTGAAAAGAAACCAAAACTGACTGTTTGAGGGAAACAGGAAACCGTCACCCTTCCTTGACCCGTTCGCTCACCTCCTTACTCACTTTGAAAGATGAGCATGGAGGTCTCACTCCGATAGAAAAGCTGTGCACCGGCTGGAACACGAAGCTGGAGCCTGATAACGTGTTATTGAAGAATGACTCTCCATTTCAGCCGGAGACCGTATTCATCTACAAAGTGCCTCTCCCACTGAAGTGGTGGGTGGGAAGAGAAGTCCTGCCAGGCCGTGCCGACACCTGCGAAAAGTCATCGGTCTGATTATTTTTGACCTTTATTTCTTTTCTTAGCTGCATTTCTTTTTTTTTTTTTTTTTTTTTGTGAGGGATGGTGGGAAGCAGCTGAATACCAACAGAAATCGTAGGAAGCTCTTAATACAAACGACCTGAATACAACAGTTTGCCTTTTTTTTGTCCAGTTCAAACAGCTCAAAACGAAAAGCTTTTTGCCTTTTCCTTTTTGGAGGCACAGCGAAAAAGGTCAGCGAGCGGAGGAGGAGGTGCAGGTGATAAACCGAGAGCTCAGACGGTCTGTTTATAATGAGGACTGGTGGGGTGATGATGGAGAGAGCTGGAGGAGTCAGACGGAGACGGGAGCTTCACACCGGGAGGAGGCCAAAGATAGAGGATTAAACTATCGATCTTCTCACTGAGATGGAATCAAAAAGTTTTAATGAACTCCATCAGACGTCCGTTTGTTCTCATCGCTGCGGTGGACTATGATTGGGTTTGTGGATTAAAATACATTTCCAGTTTATCAGTAGAAAACAGGATTGCAGGCGGATTAATAGGCTAAAATGATCCAGTCATGACTCACACGTGATTATCGTGGCCAAAAGAGTTGAACAGTTCGGACCACATTCAGGACTGTGTTTGCACTTTGGAAGTCTCTCTGACAGAAATGATGATCGGTTGGTCTTCGTTTTGTGGAGAGTTGACTTTCTGAAGTAAAACTAAAAGTCCGTCCTCGCCCACAGGGAGACGCAAGCGTGATGACAATCACTAAAATATCCAGAGAGGACGATTGTCGATGTTCAAACACAGTCGTGGTACCTTTGGGGAAATTCTGCTGAGTTCACGAGTGTCGTCTCCTTCCTTGGAGGGTTTTCGGCTCGGAGCGCCTGAAGCAAAAGCATCAAAGCAGCTGAAACCTGAGAGGATATCGAGTCCTGCAAAAGGAATACAAGATCAAACCCAAAGTACACAAAGCGTCAGAGTCAACACTGGAATTTGTATGACTTTCTGATTGGAGTTTTAGAAACTGTTGTTGTTGCTGCTTCAGTTTGTTGTTGTTGATTGATTTTGCTGATTTTCTCGCCCCAGTAATTAAAAGTAATGATTCAAACTGGCTCAATTAAACCGATCTGACAAACCTAATATGATTGAACTAACCTGACTAAACCAAACTGACTAAACTAATCTGAATAAAGTAATCTGTTTAAACTAATCTGAATAACCTAAACTGACGAAACTAAATTGACTAAACTAACCTAAATAAACTAATCTGATTAAACTAATCTGACTAAACTAAACAGACTAAACTAAACAGACTAAACCAATGCGGCTGCTCTGATGTCGTCCACAGTGGGAGAACGAGCAGCTCCACAGTCTGGAGGAGAGAGGTCGTCTTCTTCTGTCCCTGCAGTTCCTGCCTCCGCTGAAGGACGAAGACGTGGAGCGAGGAGGAGGAGGTGAAGGCCGTCGCAGCGGGGGTCTCTGCGTTGGCGTGAGGCGCTGCGCCCACCTGGCAGCGATGGACGTCAACGGATTCTCCGACCCCTACGTCAAAATGTAAGATCCCCAACACACTGTCATGAAAATGAGGTTTTATACAAATCATAATGGAGGCCAATGGAGTTTTGGTTGTTGTTGTTGTTGTTGTTGTTACAGTACCAGACGTGCCCACTGAGAAAAGTTGGCTGCAAAGCTGAATGGCAGCATCATACAACTTTCACTGTTTGGTTCGTTGTGTTTGTTTAATGGGACAAAGGCATTATTTCTAATTATTGGTGAATGTTTTCGTCTATAATTTAAAGTTGTAGGTCATTTTTAAATTTTTACGCTAATTGTGTTTTTAGGTTTTATGGTTTTACTGAACTCCTTCAGTTTATATGAACTGAGCGGTGAAAAAGCATTTCTGGTATTATTACGTTGGCTCAGCCAACGTTTGTGATTCGGACCGTTTGTCAGTGTTGCGTCTTGTTCCTTCTGCAGACTTCACACTTCGACATCAATGAGACAATTAAAAACTGGAGTTCTGCCATCTTATTAACCGTGATAAGCACTGGTGCAGTTACTGTTTGACTAAGAGAAGCATCTGTTTGGCATCAGAGAGAATCAGAGAGGGGAGGAGAGTTGGGGCAGTGTCTCCTCGGGAGGACATGCCCCGGGACGGACTCTGGGATTTAAGGCTTCCCTGTTCTTTTGTCTCCTGCGGAGCTCGAGGGACAGTTTGTGGAAGGAGGAAAGTTTGTTTCCTGTCGATAAGAACTGAGTCGCAGTCAGAACAAGACGTCTGACAGCTGAGGGCCGAAAGAGCGCGAAGAGATTCACCAGAAACGACTTGCAGAGTCCAGACAGATTTTTTTTAAATTATGTAGCAATAAATCACAACATAAGACTTCTCAGGGAAGTTCAGACGAAAACCCAACAATTCAACATGAGTGACAGCTGGAAGGAAAAAGTCCCTTTTGACAGGAATAAGAAATAAAGTGAAATAAAATGCTGAATTTTTTTTGGTCAAAAAAGGGAGAAAAATAAGTTTAAAAATATGTGAAATGATGTACTGAGAAAATCAGAATTAACTCTTTATCCTACAACCAGGTTCCTAGAATGCTTTTATTTTGAGGGAGGTCCCACTTATACTGAGTACTTGTTGGCTACTTATAGAATAAAACTGAATAAAACTTTGACCGAACCAATTTCCTTCAGACTTTGAATCCAACCAAAGAGTCCATATTAAAGCACATGAACAGCAGGTTGAATGACTGTATTTACACTCATATTTAAGTGTGATGACTCAGAAGTGAACTAATGAGCTCCCTCCTCCTCCTCTTCTGTCCCTGCTCTCAGATACCTGAAGCCTGACATGCAGAAGAAATCAAAGCACAAAACAGCCGTGATGAAGAAAACCCTCAACCCGGAGTTCAACGAGGTAAGAAGCCTGAGTCTGAGCTCCACGTCCTCCCAGGATGACGATGCTAACAAGCTCGTACTACGGTCATTTAATAATAATAAACTTTATTGTTAAAGCACCTTTCATGCAATAAGTGCAGCTCAAAGTGTTTTACAGCAAGAAAATGACATGCAGTGATTCACATAAGAACAGAAATAAAGGAACATAAAAACATGTTAAAATGTAATTTAAAAATAAAAAGCCTAAGAGCAGATTAAATTAAACACAAGGAAACACATCAATAAAATTGAGTTAAAATGTAGAAAAAAGTAAAACACATTTTAAAATTAACGCATTGCATACGCAAGTTGTAATACACAGATGACCTGTGGGGGCAGTGTGGAGCTGTGACGGTCAGATGTAATATACAGATGACCTGTGGGGGGCAGCGTGGAGCTGTGACGGTCAGATGTAATATACAGATGACCTGTGGGGGCAGTGTGGAGCTGTGACGGTCAGATGTAATATACAGATGTCCTGTGGGGGCAGTGTGGAGCCGTGACAGAGTCAGAGATGTGCTAAACTGCATAGAAACAAGTCAGAGACAGTTATGTCCGTTTTCTACGTGAAATGCTGGAAAAACTGAGTGTGCTCCGAAGCGTTCTGTCCCCCTGTGATATCAGAATCAGTAAAGTAGTGACGCCCTCAACTGTCGCCATGTTTATTGTTTATATCAGTTATATCGGGATGTTCTGATTTTATCCTTGTTTCAGTGGTGTGCCCTCTAGTGGAGTCCTCCAGTAACATGCAGAGCACTTAATAAGTGGCCGTGGCTTCTTACCCCTGATTTTATCCAAAGAGTTAGCTGCTCCAGATTATTTTCCAACATATCTCTTTTTGTTTTGGGGCCGACGGGGAGGATTTTGTGTTTTATATTCGTTTAATTTTAGGAAATTACCAGCTGACATCTTTCTCCCATTAAAACATGCTTCTTCGACACTAAACTCTGTGTTTTCACCTCAAAAAATAGTCTTCTGAGGGGACTTCAAATGTTTGGGGTCATAAATATGTCAAAAATTCATTGTTTTACATGAAAGGAGCACAAAGCCTTTTTCCCGACCGACTGGAAGATGAAATATTTGAACTAAATCTGATCCACAGCTGCACGTTTATCAATGGAAACGTCAGCAGGCAGCAGACTACTGCGGTGAGGAAACGAACGGAGGCCGTTGTTGTTCGTGCAGCGTTCAGGTGTCGGAGGACGTTAGACGCTTGACCTCGGCGACTCATCCCCACCGACCCGTCCTCAGCCTGTGTTTTCTCTGCAGGAGTTCTTCTACGAGATGTCGCTGTCGGAGCTCGCCAACAAGACGCTGGAGGTGACGGTGTGGGACTACGACCTGGGACGCTCCAACGACTTCATCGGTGAGCGGCTGAAACTTGTTTTCTTATCTTCAGGTTCATTTTCTGCTTCTAGCTGTTACAAAAAAAACCCCGTAAATATTAATGAGGCTCACACACGCTGCTCGCTGGTGTCGGCGAAGCTGCTCAGCGACAGCTTGGGTATGTTTCCCAAGATATTTATCACGCGTCTATCTGCACAGAGTCCTGCCGTCTTCATCCTGGACGACGTGAGCGCTCAACAGTTGTTTGTCCTGAAGTGTCGGCGAGTACGAGACAGGTTTCGACACAGACGTGGAAAAATACTCGTCCTGATTGGCTGTCAAGAAACGCCAATCAGAACCCAACGCATCGGTTCTGTAGATCTTTACACTGATTCTAGAACAGGTTTTCAGATGATCACCTGATTGATGACAAACAGCACAATCACATTGTGAATCATGACTTTGATTGATGAAAAAGGTTTTTATGAGAGACATTCACGTTTCAAGAGCGGCGGAGCTTCATTGTCTAAGACCGAAGAAGGCGCGTTTTCAGTTGGTTGTTAACCGGAGTTTAGCTGTTTATTATTGCGAAATTAACTGTTTGTTAGCCGATTGTTAGAGTTGTTAGATTTTAACTTTAGTTTTGCTGTTTTTAAGTGAAATTAGCTGGGTTTTTTTTTTTAGCTTTGTTGGCTGGTTGTTATCAACTTGAGTTTAGCTAGTTTTTAGTGAAATTAGCTTTATTAAATTAAGTATTTTTTTATTTTTTGTGTAAAATTATCTGTTTTTAGCTTTGTTTAGCAAGTTGATAGCTGTTGGTTAACTTGAGTTTAGCTGTTTTTTTTTTTTTTGTGAAACTAGATGTTCGTTAGCCTTGTTAGCTCTACCGGGACCTTCTGAGGCGTCGGAGGGGAAAAACATTCGCTGCAAACCACCTGAACTGTGTCGCCGTGGCAACGGGCTTCTCCAACATGACAGCACGCCGCTCGCGGCGCGTTAAAAAACGGGCGAGTTTCTCGCCCTCAACAACACAATCGTAGCGCCGATAAAGGACTCCGACGTAGCCCGTCAAAAATAAATACGGTTTCCTCGGTGTCGCCGTGGCGACCGTAGCGACTCCCGGGCGTCCTCGGAGAGACTTTAACGGACCGCTGACTGCAGAAACTCTTCCTGTGCTTCCCGCCGCCGGTCTGTAGGTGGCGTCTGTCTGAGCTGCCGCTCCCAGGGCGACGCCCTCCGCCACTGGACGGACTGCCTGAAGAACAAAGGCCGCCGGGTGGAGCGGTGGCACATCCTGACCAACGAGCTGCCGCAGACCCTCAGCCACGACTAACCGCCGCCGCCGCCGCCCTCCGCCGTCAGGGAGCGCACGGTTCACCGGGACCTTCGGGTTTACTGGACGCACTTCTTCTTCGCCGCAGGAAGTACGGAGGACGAGTGTCTTTACAACAAGAGGGCGGCGCGGTGGCGGCGTGCCTTCGTTATCGACCCGCAAGTCATCGGGAAGAAAAGGTCGTCGGGTCGATGTGAACGCGCGACGTCTGAGGGGCGGAACTCACCAAAGTTCAGTCGAGGTTTTGTAGATTTGTAATAAATTAAACTGCATGTTTGATACTTCAAGTTCGTCACTTCCTGGTTCTGCTGTTCTGTGTTTACGTCGACGGCCAATCGGATCATTCAAATTAATCTTCGTGATGCTGTGACCGTTCGTCGACCGATAACTTCTCCGTCTGATCGAGTCGGCTCAAATAAATCAACGGCCGCGCTGCCGAAAGCATGTTTGTTACAGGATTTACGTGTCGGTGTTCGTCAGAGTGTAAGAAACACGCATGGACACGCGTCGCGTTGCGCTTTTAGCTAAACTTAAGCTAAATAAAACAAACGTCTGCTGGTGAAACGTGCACGGCCAATGTTAGCTGGCTAGCAAACTAATTAGCTGGTCAGCTGTAGCATACTGAGCCTCTAACTCGTCCGTTAGCTGCTGCCTCCGACTGTGGTCGTGTTTACCGTCTTTTACGAGAAGAGTTCGTGTGAATGTCGCCCTCTTGTGGCGTTTGCAAACTTTTCCGAACGCTCCGAGTTCACAAAACTGTGTCGCGTTTACTGACGTTTTCAAGAATGCTGGAAGCTAATTTGTCGTCGGGTGGCAAATGAATATATTGTCATTTTTAGTCGTACGCAGTTTTTCTTCGTAATTTAAAAGTACGTCCGAGGAAAATATCGACGCTCCGTCTGTTCCCTCTTTTGCATTTCCTGCATCACGTTTCCGCCGCAGGAAGTTTTCCCGGAAAACAGCTTGAATTTCGAGGCGTCTTGCGCGCTGACGTCGTAACACTTCTAACCGGCCGCTGACGGGACGGTAACCGAAGTGAATCTTTAATCATCTCATTTTGATGAGTTCCGGCCCTCATGGTGTAGATATGCTGGGTTGGGACGACTTTTCTGTTTCATTTGGTGGATAAAAACCAACAGAACACAATGTTCAGAGTAACACGTCGAATGTAATTTCAGTTCATTAAATTATAATTTAAATATACCCTTGTGATAAAAAAAAAAAAAAAAAAAAAAAAAAGACCCTAGAAAGAAGACCCAACGGGGACCATTTCTGTTACTTTAACCTTTTTTGGGGCACTTAAATATCTGGAAGTTTGTCCACAGAAGGTTTAATTCTGCTTAAATCAGAGTAGCGGCGGGGTGCTGTGGGGACGGCAGCGCCCTCTGCTGGCCAGAGTGAAGAAGCAACGTCTTACCGTTTAAAATAATCTCTTGTTGTGGTTAAAGCGTGAAAAACCATGTCGGTCCGAAGGACAAAACGCGGAGTATTTAAAGTCGCACCGACACGTCGGAGTTCGTCTCCGTCCGCCGGCTTTCAGCAAGTCGACGCCGTCTCTCGTTTCTATCTGAAAAAAAAAAAAAAATGCTGCATGTTCCTCAGGGTACCTTTTCACATTCCAACACAAAAGGCCACCAAACCTCCGGGCTTCTGGGAAATGATGTTTGTTAGAGGCCACATATCAAATTAACGACAATATATTAGTTTATAAAACACAATCTAGACCAGGGGTGTCAAACATACGGCCCGCGGGCCGGATCCGGCCCGCCAGGGGGTCCAGCTCGGCCTGCTGGATGACTTTGCTAAGTGTGAAAATTACAGAAAGACATAAATTGCATTTCTATGAGAATATGGAGGTTTATGAGTACAAACGTTTTGTTATTTTTTTTTAATCGATCCAGTAATTGCTTCAAAAACAGCGTAAATGCGACGTCTGCTCCGGAGGAAGAAGCGCTCGGTGCTCGCTTTGTGACGCGTTTGACGTCAAACGCGTCACAAAGCGAGGGAATCTGCAGAGGAGAGCCGGGACAGATAAACAGTGGGCTGATGTCTGAGTTTTTGGTCTTTATGTTTCTAGTTTATTGTAGAAAGACCTTAAAATAGGGTTTATCATCCAAAAACCTTCACCAATGATTTAAACAAAGAGAAATATTGTCGTTTGGCCGCGTTATTATGCTATGATTTTACTGGTCTGGCCCACTTGAGATCAAAGCGGGCAGTATGTGGCCCCTTAACTAAAATGAGTTTGACACCCCTGATCTAGACGTACGAAGACACACTCACAAGCTCGGTTTAATGATCCTCCATCGTTTGGATCTCACCGTTTATCCTGATGCTTTTTGTTTTGTTGAAAAAGATTCTTTCACCTGTTTTTTAAAAGGTGACGGTTTGATGATGTTTGAAGGTGCTAATTGTGAGAGAATCTTTGGGTTCGGCTGTCGAAGGAACCAGAAGAAACTCAAAACATGTGGTCCGAGTTTCCCCGAATAATTTGGCCACGCTCCGATTTTTGTTTTATGTGAATAAATTTTTCGACTCGATAATCTTCAGTTTAGTTAGTAGTTTAGCTCCGTTAGCTTCACATGCAACAACAGTTTTAAGCTTCGTGATTGGATGTTTACGAACAAAATGCACGTTAGGAGTTGTCGAAAAACGTTGTGTACACAAGCTCATATACCTACCGGCTTTTTATTTTAAGAGTCTGACATTTTTCTGTTGCAGATGTACGGAGTCCCAAAGAGGTCAACATTAAATAAATAGTTAGGAAATCAATAATCGCGTCAATAAATGGTGTAAAACGTAAGAAATAAATTTACGAAGTCAACATTATATTATGAAATATTTCACAATAACCATATTTGTAAAAAAACATATTTATTTTCTAATTATTTGTTTGATATTGACATGTTTTGGACTCCATACAGAAGATCTTAAACTGTGAGTTTGGTGACATTTTCTGAATGAAGATGAGTTTTACTGCAGCGACTGAAACAGCTTCACGACTCTTTTGGGGATTTTGTTAAAATATAAACCCTCATCTGCTTCCATATAAATCTGTACAGGTGCCATTAATCACTTCCTGTCACTCCCCCATGATCACACTTCTATTGCACTCCTCAGTGAGACTGTGAAAAAAAAAAAAAAAGTACATCCTGTCAATGATGATGATGATGATGATACAAGTGGTTCTTCCTCGTTGTTGCATGATGCAATATGTTGTTATACTTCTTTATATCTCTCTGCGCCTGTTTTCTAATTGAAGTGTTGGAGCGAGACCTGATGCGGCATTCAGGTTGCAGCTCCTGTTCCGCTGTTTACTCTTCATCTCTTATGCACGACTGAATGTACGGACGTGGCTTTTCTCTACGATATCGTTGTTTACACCGACCTCGTGCTTTACGGTCCTTCTGACATTTCTATCAGGTGTTTTATGTACGATGCAACAATAAATTTGGAATGCAACACAGACAGAGGAAGAGGTGTCAGTTTGTTCCCGTGCAGGGTGGTTCTTCCTCGGCGGAGCGGCGTCACACTGCCCCCTGCAGGCGGGGAAACAGAAGTGCAATAACAGCAGCAGCAGAGAGGGAGACTACAGATGTGTGAAGTGTAATTACGGTCACACCTCCAACACTACCAGAGGGTTTCAACTTTATTAGTGTTTTACTGGTTTTTATTTAGAGGCAAAAGAAATCTGACACGAACAACAACAAAGACACAACTAGAAATTCTCTGAAACCATGGTTAAATTTTAAGTTCATTTAAAATGTGTCGTTTATGTTTTAAATTCATAAAACGTGTCGTTTGTTTTAAATGAATTCAAAACGTGTTTTTAGTTTACATTCAGTTAAAACATGTCGTTTATATTATAAATTGACTTAAATCAGGTTATTTCTGAATATATTTCTTGATAATTGATTCTTTTTGTACTTAATTTTTTTCTAGTTAATCAAATGTGTTTAGGCGATGATATTTTTAATTGATTAGAAAACTTAGCTCACATATTGTTTAAAAGTAGAATTTAAATTGCTGAACCCATCGTAAAGTCACTAAATATACTCCACTACTTTCACTTCATTTTTTTCACATCAATAATACAGAAACTTCTGCAAATATTTTTTATTGTGAAATTAAATGATATTTAAAGCCCTTCCTCTAAGAAATAATTCATCTTCGTTTTCTTTCTGTTCGTCCAGGAACTCACTGTTTGTTAATTTCTTCTTTTCTATTAAAGACTTTTTTTCTCTCGTGTCATTTGCTCTTATTTCTGTTGCTTCCGTCTTCCTTCATCACAGATTTTGCTTTACCGTCCGAGTAAGCAGATTTTTCACTTGATGGGAGAGAAACTTTCACTTTTAATAATGAAATAATACAGAAAGTGTCTGAAGTGTTTGTCTGGCGTTAGCGTGCAGATGTCCAACAGGATTTGAATGCAGGGTGAGCTCTCACCAGGTGAACAAGTGGAAAAACCTGAACGGAGCAACGTGTCACCTGATACTTATTCCATCACGTGGTCTCTCTTGAGTTTTTTTTTTAATTTTTTTTACAGCAGGTCGATTTTCATGTTCATCAAAAGAAGTTTTACTGAAGATAAATGTGTCGATTGTTTCTGAGCTGCTGTGATTTATAAGATATAAAAAAAAATATTCAAAATAATAATGTAGTTTAATAAATAAAACCACCTGACAAAACTGTCGCAAAACTTTTAATTGTTGAAATAAATCCAGCAAATAAAACTTTATTGTTTCATTTCTTCTCTCTGAGCGTCGTCGTCCTCTGAAGGATTTTCACAGATTAAAGTTTTCTGCAGGTCAGATTATTTAAGATTTTTTAGTGACCTTTGACCTCTGACCTGCATCCAAAATGAAGACAATGAAAGGTGAAGAACAAGTGCAAAGCAAGAAGAGACTTCCTGTCAGCGTAAACACTCGTCCCATCCTCCAACTCTCCGAAATAAATAAATAAATAGGAAGGACCACGTCGTCTGTAGCTGCCGTTAAAAACTCAAAGTGCTTGGAAAAAGCTCAGCGGGAGGAAGAGGAGGAAGAGGAGGAAGAGGTGGAGCCTGTTCTTCCTCCTCTGCAGCGCCGCATCACAAACCAGTGACTGTTTTCTCAGCGTTTCAGTTCATCTTCTGTCTTTAGGGTTTAAAAAAAGATCCTAAAGTTTATTTAGTATCTTTTACATGTTTAAAAACTGATAACTAACATGTTAACGTACCAGCAGCCAAAGTTTCAATAATCAATCAATCAATCAATCAATCAATCAATCAATCAATCAATTCTGCTTCATAAACAACTTCCATCTTAATTTTCCTCTCCAGATGTTAAAGTTCTCGGAGTCAAATAATAAATTGATGATTCACTGGGTGATTTTTTTTTGTCTCTTTTGACTAAAATATTTCCCAGCATGCATCTGTAACGACGACAGTAAACTGAAATCTTTCACAGGGAGAAATCTGATCTGCAGCGTAATCAATAATTAAATGAATATGAGCTGCAGACAGAAGTCGTTCTGCACACAGATGATATTTAGACTAAATTGCATTTTGAAAAACCGGCTGGCTGATGTCTTCACGTTCGGTTCGCAACAAACATGAAACGATCTTTATTTTCTGCTTTAAATAAATACATTTTATAATGAAATTATTTTCTGCAGGAGATTTAAAGTTTTTTTTTCTGTGAAGTTTTACATCTCAGAACTTCGTCTGATTTAATGTTGAAGGTTTTTATATGAAAATATCAAAACGCCTCACAGCTCGCTGGTTTGCGACGCGTCTCGCAGCTCCAGACACAAACAGCCTCAGGTGAGTCGACAGCCTCTCTTCTGATTGGACGGCTGTTTTGTCTCCTCGCGTCGTCGTCTTTCTCCTTTACGACTTCGCAGACGACCGGCGTTTCCTCCGCTTTGCTCGTCTCTCTTTCGGACACCCGAGCGGGAACCATCTCTCCTCCGTCGTGTCACTTCCCGCCGACCTCGGCGTCCCTGCAGAACTCCGCCCCCTTCGCTTGATGAACTGCCGTGTCCGTATGTGTGAGCGACGTCCCTCCCGAAGCGACCAATCAGGCGTTTAGCACGAAGCACATGCCCTTCTTCAGGTGGATCTGCAGGCCGCTGGCGCTGGTGAAGGTCTTGGTGCACTGGGCGCAGCGGTACGGCTTCTCGCCGGAGTGCGTGCGCTTGTGCTTCTTCATGGTGTCGCCGTCGCTGAAGGTGCGGCAGCAGAACGGGCAGCTGTACGGACGCTCCCCCGTGTGGATGCGCAGGTGGCGCCGCAGGTTCCCCCGCTGGCTGAAGCTCTTGGAGCAGAAGGTGCAGCGGTGCGGCCGCTCGCCCGTGTGCGTGCGCAGGTGGCGCCGCAGGTCGGCCGACTGCGCGAAGGACTTGCAGCACCAGTCGCAGGCGTACGTCTTCCTCTGCTGCTCCAGGTGCAGGCACAGGCTGGCGGCCTGGCCGAACGCGTCGCCGCAGCGCGGGCAGCGGTGGACGAGCTCGGGGACGAAACCGCCGACCGCGGCGCCGCCGCCGCCGTCGGCCGGCAGCGTCTCCTGAGAAGACTTTCTGTTTGGCTGCGCTTCCTGTCGGTCTGCGTGCACCACCACGGTCCGCTCCGGCTCCACCCGGCTCCTGAACACCGCCTCCTTCGGGACGAGAGCGCTCAACGTCACGGAGCCCGTCGGGCCTTCGGGTTCACTCACTTTGAACTCCTCAGGTTCAGTTTTGATGAGAGGGGGGGCACAAAGCTCCTCCCCGAGGGGCGTGGCACGAGGCTCCTCCCTAAGGGGCGGGGCACGTGGCTCCTCCCTGAGGGGCGGGACCTCAATGTGGACTCTGGGTACTGCGGCGGGAGGGTTCAGGGAGGAGGGAGACGGGTGAGGTGAAACTGTTCCAAACGCCTCCCGCGACGGTTCTGGCTTCAGGTCCCAGGACTCGGCGGGCTTCGTGTCCTCTGGCAGGTGGGCGGGTCCCGGGGGGGCGTCGCTGTGGAGCGACAGCAACGACACCGTTACCACCTGCTCGCTGACCGATGGCTGTCTGGGCTGGTTCAGGGTGGAGTCCGGCTCCTCGGAGCGGGGTCTCCTCTCCGGTTCTGCGAGCTGCTGCTGTTCCGGAGCTGCAGGACCGAGACCGGACCTGGACCCTGAGACAGAGGAGGACCCGACAGTCAGAACAAAGGAGGCGGTAACATGCTGTCAGACATTTCAGATGAACCCTGAACTCACGATTAAATCTGGGAATTGTTTTATTTATCCAACCACTAAAAAACATGTGTTGATTCTTCAGTAGAACCTGAAGTAGTTTCAATAGTATAAAAATGTGTGTGGAATTCCCCTTTTACGTGACTGACAGACAGACAGCCAGCCCGACACTGAGATTGACAGTTCCTCAAACTTAGTTCCTCTACAGCCCGTCACACCAAACTGCATGCAATAATCTGCCAATTTAATGTTCAACTGTTTGTTGTAAACGTATTGCTTATAATAATGGGGCACATTTAAATAATTCGGTGCCAACAAACTTTAAAGATTAATTTGGCGGGAGTCTCACGTTGCTACAAAGCCCCTCCTCTTCATTTTTCAGGTGACACCTGCTCTCATCGCATCAGACGACGCTCGATAGTCGCGTGATGGAAAAGGGGAACTAACGGGGAAAACGCTAAAAGGTCACGTCGGTTTTAAAATTCTGACAAAGAGGGGTCGTTAATCAGGTGCCGAATTGAAAAGAGAATCCTTGAAGACACGTAGACACTTTAAAATCCGAGACTAAGTCGGAGTTTAACGTTAAAACCGTTGGGAAGACTTAAACTGACGTATTTTTCAGCGCGGTTCTGAACGGCGTTCTGTCCGGGAGCTAGCCGGCTAGCTCGGCCCTTACTCATCCACTCGGTCTCGGCCTCCAGCAGCAGGATGTCCCGCAGCTGCCTCCGCAGGCTCTCGTTCTCCCGCTTGGTCCTGGCGGTCTCCTCCCGGTACTCGGTCACCGTGTCCCCCACCACGTCCAGGATCTCCTTCACCACCGCCGTCAGCCGCTCCGTCAGGTAGGCGTTCAGCAGCTGCAGTTTGGTCATTTTGATGCTGGGACCATAAACAGCTGCGGCAGCATCCACACCGGAAACAGGACGAGATAACAACAAACCAAACCGGAAACGCTTGGTTTGTTCAGTGTCTGTCTTTCAAAGTAAAAGTGTCCCTTTAAAAATATACATTTATGTTATTGAACACAACATTCACAGAACCTTGTTTGCAACAGCAGTTTTTTTTAGACTTGTTGCCAATTTGGTTAATTTGTCGGTTGATCATCTGTCATCATGGAGACTATGAAGTGACTGAATTTTAACAAATAAAATGTAAACAAACGACTACAAGGAGACACAAAACCACAAACAACCATTAAACAGTACGATTAAACATCAGCATGGCTAATATCGGTCGTCACCTGTTTGCTTAGAAATGTTAATAAACTACCAATACAAATACAAATACCTGAAATTTACAGGTCAATTCTCCAATTAGTCATTTGTCACTTTGAATTCCCAAATGACTGTTTTACGTGAAACCAATCGCCGACCAACGGTGACGTCACCCGTTGGTTTGTGTGGCATCGATACGACAACGAACACCTGTAACTGGTTTTAAATGCAGCGTTGCAGTTCCTCATTATGACCTCTGGAGGGCAGCAAACACACAGGATTCTTAGTGCACGCCAGTGTCAAGACAGACACCAACACTTCCTGTGAAAACTACCAAAATGAAACCGTTCAAATCACCAAAACTGACATAATAAACTGATAGTTCCTGTGAAAACTATCAAAGTACAACCTTCATTAGCACAGGACATCACAATAACACTATCGCCATTAAATAATCCTGAGTACAAAGCAGACCAACTTTTCCTGGGAAAACTACCAAAATAAAACAGTCCGAGGCACCAAAAGACATAATACACTAATACATCCTGTGAAAATGATCAAAATAAAACATCCAAAACACAGGACAGACAGCCTCTTAACACTTCCAGTTTTTTAAAAAAATATTCCAAACAGACAGCAGTGTACTGTCAGTATTAATTACAGGCTGTTTGAATGAATCTCGGTGTGCATCACTGATGACTGCAAACATCTGTAAAAACCTGCCCGGAGGCCCTTTCACAATGATCCTAATCAGGATGAACGTGTGTGATTCCCCACGGAGGATGAGGACTTGAACTGGTGCATTGTTGGGATTGTGCTCAGTCAGCAGAAATACAGCAGGAGGAGGGGGGGGGCAGCATTTTACCTTCAGTTAACCTACTCCAAACAGGAAATAAGGCCAATGTCTTCCAAAATAAGAGCATCACTAAAACACACTGGTAGGACGAACTAAAATGTGAATTTATGAAGTGAATTTTTAATGAAGTGGGACATAAAAGAAACATCTTTATGATCACCTCTGCGGACGTTAAAGTGCATCACAACACTTGCTGTCTTTGTGTGACCTCAGTTAGAGAAAGACGTTTGTCCCACAACTAATTGTGAGAAACTTCAGAGTAAACCTACAATCCGGTATTTACAGAATTTTTTTTGGAGTCTGCGGGCTAATAAACAGCATACATTTTTAATTGTTGACCTTTTATTGACCTGATATCTAACTTTTCTGAAAAGGTCTGAAAAACGAGGCCAATGCAGAAGTGTCTTTAAGCTGCAATACCACCAAGTGCCACTAGAATTCGGCTCCAAAAAGCCTCCAGCTCCATAGACTCCCATTCAACTTCTCTCATCAAATCCAAAGTGAATAAAATGTGTCCATCAGTTATCTCGGTGTTGTTAGCTAAAGCCACTCCTTCTTATTAATTTTCTGGAGGTCCATCTGAAAATAATCCCTCATTCATTAGAAAATAAGCTTTAAAAAGATGTGATTTTGGGGGCGAGTCTGTTTGATTGACAGGCCTGTGGTGCAGTCAGGTTACAGCTATCGGAGGGCGGGACGTAGTATCGTCAGGTTTCCAGATCAGTCAGATCCACCGATGGCTCCTCCCCCAGCTCGTACAAATACGATCACTTCCTGCTTGGTTTCTTGTTCCTAGTTTCCAGTCACAGCAAACTCACAAATTTTGGCTTTTGAACAGTTTGATGTTCATAAATCAGTATTTTCTGACATTTTATCCATTAAATTAACTTGATTATAAAAAGAAGATTGTCAGATTGTAATAATACAAACTTGCTTAAAGTTTCCTGTTTGTCAAGAAATTAACACACCAAAAAAAACCCACAACTTTACAACAGAAGTGAAAACATTAAAGTCTTACAGGATTAAAAACCTCTTCAGAACCTCGGAGGCTTTTATTTTGAAAGCTTTGTTGGTTGGTGCTTGTACCTGGAGTCAGCTTGATGCTGAGGAAAGATGGAGAGGAGAGCTGCTACTGTGCTGCTGCCTCCTGCACGCACGCACACACACACACACACACACACACACGCGTGCACACACACACACACACACACACACACACACACACACACACCCCTCCCCTCCCCTGCCTTCCCCTCCTCTTCCCTCCCCGTTACTTCCTGCGGTGGAGCACACGGAGCTGCTGCAGCGACTCTCTGCATCATCAGAAATCAAACACATCTCACAGGGAAGGAGAACATCAAACAGACATTCCAGCGTTTTATATTTTTCAAAGATCTGAGGGTGTGTTCGGTTTCGATCCGTCCTCCTCCATCAGATTTATATATATATTTTCAGTCCTGCTGCTGCCTCTCCTCCTCGGACCGAACCTCGTGCGTGCGTGTCCTGCAGAGATGAACCTCACCCTGCTGCTTCCTGTGGACGAGTAGTACCAGGTGAGCTCGCCTCCTCTTCGTCTCAGCCAGGAGAAGGTGGGTGTGTCAACCTCCATCTGGAGGTGCCCTGTCTCTCCTTTGTCTGCGTTTGGTGCATTTCTATGACCAGTGTGTGTTTGTGTGTGTGTTCGTGCATCACTGTGTGTGTGAGTTGTGTGTAAACCGTAGTTGTAGTCGTAGCGTTTACGTCCCAGTTTTCAGGCTCGGCCGCCTCGCATCGTTAAATCCACTGTTTTCAGACTTTCCTGCACGAGAAGGAAAAAAAAATCCTGCAGCAGCTGTTTTTCCAAGAGAAGCCGGTCGGTCGGTCAGTCGGTTTTTGGTCGGTCGTTCATTCATTCATTCATTCATTCATTCGTTCGTTTGTTCATTCGGTCGTCCTACAACAAATTGTACAACAAACGGTCACGCGAAGCTTTATTCCGATATCAGATGATGTTTTTCCTCCTTAAATTACTTCTTTCTGATTGGATTCAGCCTGAAGTAATTTTTATAATCTCACTGGTGTTTTAAATGGGGAAAAGATTTCAGGAGGTTTTTTGTTTTTGTTGGACCGACGGTCTGAAACCCAAAGATATTTAATTCAAAAAGTATTTAAAGATGGAAAATCAAGATGTGGTTTTAATTTCATGATTGAAAACTTCTGTTTTTGGTGTATTTTTTGATTGAAAATCAACATTTCGTCTGATTTTAGAATAAAATCCACTTTAACTTTAGCTTCATTGTGGACTCGAACACCGTTCCTCCTTGGTTTGTTCCCTCCTCCCTCTGCGGACCCTTTGGACGTGGTCACATGACCTTTCTCGACCCGCCTCGCCACGGTGCGTGACATCTTCGATAAACTGTGTGTAGACGCCGCCGGCTGTGACTGACATCGGTGTTTAATGCCCCGAGAGTGAAAACGGTCTGAATAAGTCTGAAAGATAATGAACTGACTGTTCTAACTGCATCGTTAAAGTTGGAAGACCTTTGCTGCCGTGGTTACAGTTATAAACAGGTGGTTAAATATCAGTTTGAAATAAGGAACAAACAGCAGCTTCCATGTTCAAAGTCAGTCGTTGGTTTTTGCATTTCAACCGTCACCATCTTGGGTTTTTTTTGGATCCAGAAGTGACCATATTTTTGGGACCACTTGAGGACGCTAAGCCCCGCCCACTTGTACCTGAAACCTGACTGCAGCCCAGGCCAAGTCAATCAAGCCCGACCCACCCTCCAAACCAACCCAGGATCACGGCAAAAGCGTGAAATAAACACGCCCGTCCGCTACAGCAAAACGTGAGATAGCAACGCTTTGGGCTGTTGAGGCGTGACAGTTTCACGTTTCGCTGAAGTGGACCACCGTGTCTATCGCAGGTTTTTTTTTGGCCTGAAATGTAGGTGTTTTATTTTCAGTTTCCAGGTAAAAACCAACTTGTTGAATACAGAGTTTCAGTTATTGTCAGTTTTATTTTAAGACATAAACACTCGTTTCTACGAAAGTCCTAAAAAAAAAAATCCTGATTCATGTTAAAATCTTCTGAATTTACATGAAAAATCTTTGCTTATCTTTTTAAAAATATACTTTTTAGACTTAATGCTGAACATAAAAATGTTGCTTGTATTTTTAAAAACAAATTAGGTGGCCAACAGCTGTTAATGTGTTCAAACTAATTTCTGGATTATATTTGTTTCAGACAGCAGTAAAAAACATTTTGAGGAAACTTTGAGGTTTTCCTGTAGTTTTACGGATTAAATCTGTTGAGCAGATAAAACGGAGATGGACCAATCGTTTCCAGTATTTAATGAAAGCTCTGTATCGAGTCGATACGTCGTCTGACTGATGGTCCAAACATTATTGAAGCATCGAGTCATTACGCTGCTGCAGCCGAGCTAAAAACAACCGACTGATGGCTCTTAATGGTCGCCTCTCCCTCCCGCTTCCCCCTCCGACTCCCGAGTGTCCGACGCTAATCCGCTAATTTGCAGACAGAAGAATGAAGGCGGCGGCGGGTTAATTGTTGTGGGAGTCGGCTATTTAGAACCCAAATGCCTTTAATTATCCTTCAGCGTTAGAGGAAAGACCCTTCAACCTTTCCTCAGCGGCGAATGTCGATAAAACAAAAGAAGAAAATGAACACGAGTCCGTGAACATTGACCGGGCGGAGAAATCTCACGATAGAACTTTCTGACAGGGAACGACGTGTAGACGGTTCATGAGCCTTTAACGGCCTTATTAATGGTTAATAAACATTTATTAATGCTTTATAGTTCACGAAGAACCGGAAAAGAACTCAGTGGGTGACAAGTTGGAAGAAACCATTTAAAATATCAAAAAGCTTCTGTTTCCCAGACTGTAGAAAATGTCTCACCTTTTTAGCTCTCTAATTGATCCTCTGATGGATTGATTGACAGCTTGTCTTCTGAAACAGCTGCAGGATTAGGAGTCTTTTTTTCATGGGAAACTTTTAATATTAAAATATATATAAACTTGTAATGTTTTAAATTTTTTCACAAGAAACTTGTAGGATTTTAAAAAGGTTTTTCCTAGAAAATTTACTCAAGAGAAACTGTTTTCATTCTTGTTTCTTGATGACAAATTTTTCAGATTTGTTGTTTTTACTGAAACTTCTTACAGACATTTTTTGTTTTGAGAATAATTTCTTTTTATAATTTTTGCAAGAAACTTGATTTTTTTTTTTTCAGGTTTTAACAAGAATGTTTTTGTGTTTTTGAAAAACTCTCCATCTTTTTTTTTTTTTTTTTTTTTTTTAATTAAGGACCGTGATGATGACACTGTTTCTAAATGACCTCAGAGTTTGGTGTTTCTCTTGTAACATTTTTATTGTGATTTATTTACTAATGCTTTCGATAAATCTGCAAAAAGCCAAAGTGTAGTTTAAATTTTTAAACAAACAGACCTCAGTTACTGGTTATAAAGTAAATGAGCCAACCTCATTATATAAGGTTGGCACAACCTTATATAATCAGGTTGTGCCAATTTTAAATAAGTTCATTTAAAGTTTGTCTTCACTTTTTAATGTAGAACTCAAAGGATTTCTTTACAACTAAACATCCCTCCCAAAATGAAGAATAACAAAAGATAAAAGTTTTGTGCTGCTTCTGCTCTCTGTCGAATATCTGCAGCACTTTTCAGCGTATTTAATTTTTAATTTTGTGTTAAAAGTTTTAGTTTGAGAGATCAGATGTGGCCTCGTCTCGAAATGATGAATGCAGCAGCTGAAATGTTCACAGGACCTCCGAAAGCGTCTGAACGTGGCGGGTTTCAGGCGTTTCTTTTGCAGATGTATCGTGTTAAACTAAATGATACTGATGCCGAGAGCTGCTCTGACTGCACTGCATCAGGAAACGCGAGCTGCAACATGCCGACTAACATTGCGAGAACAGTCTTTGCTTTTGTCAGCTGTTACCGAGCGGAGCGGCGCTGCAGCATTCGTTTCCTCAGGGGGCCAAACGGGACGAGTCATCAATCGAGTCGTGGCAGGTCATTACAATACAAGGAGGAAGTGCTGCAACAGAATTTTCTCCCAAATCTGCTCTTTAAGGATCAGCTCGGCCTCCGGACTGTCGCTCAGATCAATGCAGCTCTGGCTGATTGATCTGTGACTTACATTAACACCACAGCTGATCAAACAGCAGGTCACAGTGGAGGAGGAAGAGCTCCCAGACCGATGAAGAAGAAGAGCAGGTTAACTAGGGGATCAGCTGATGCATTAAAAATAAGTTTTTAATCAAATCTGCATTCAAATTTTTTATTTTTTTTAAAGTTAACAATTTTGGTTTTTATTGTTAATGATAAATAAACGACTTAATTTGTAAAATAAATGTCAAATGGTTTATATATCTGAGAAACCGACTCACTGTTCTTCTATTGAAAACATTTATTGAAACTAATATTGTCATCAATATGTCTTTATTTTCTCCCGTAATAAGATTTCTGTAAGAATTTTTTTTTTTTAATTTGTCAAATTTGAGCTCTTAAGCCAGGAAAGAGTGTCGTAGTTACAGAGTTTTGCAGATATTTTTTACAGCTACTTATTCCTGGGGAGAATTTATTGGATCTGACTGATCTGATTGGAAACCCGATGATACTACGTCCCGCCCACCGATAACTGTAACCTGACTGCACCACAGGCCTGTCAATCAAACAGACACGCCCCCAAAAACACATCTTTTTGAAGCTTCTTTTCTAATGAATGAGGGATTATTTTCAGATGGACCTCCAGAAAACTAATAAGAAGGAGTGACTTTAGCTAACAACACCGAGATAACTGATGGACACATTTTATTCACTTTAGATTTGATGAGAGAAGTTGAATGGGAGTCTATGGAGCCGGAGGCTTTTTAGAGCCGACCTCTAGTGGCACTCGGTGGTATTGCAGCTTAAGACACTTCTGCATGGGACAAATTTTTCAGACCAGGAAGCTACAAACACTTATATATTTTTTAAATTATTAGAGACAAATTACAGAAAGTTTAACAGAATTAAACTCCCGTGTGCGGCAGCGCCCCCTGCTGTGTGGATGTCTACAGTCTTTTTCCAGGTGAAACAAGCTGCTCATGAGCTAAAACTGAAGTTGGTACCAAACACAATTCACAGACTTATTAACAACTTATCAGCTACAAACACGTGAAATAAAAAGTTCTAAAAGATTTTTCAGGAACATTTGAGAGCTGAAACTTTCAACTCCTTTGGTCGATAATTATTTCAGTGACTCAGTCAGTGTTCCCATAGCAGACTAAAGACTGACGTTTTAATGATCCCTTCTCTCTAACTGATGAATTAAGTGGTTATTTCCGCGGCCTTTTATATTTTCCTGAGGTGCTTGGTGATGTATGAGTCCAAACTCCTGCAGTGACTGGTGGGACCACCTACACAGCCGACTGGGAGCCGGAGAGCTCCGCGGCAAGAAACCGTTGAGTCATCCGAATAAATCAACAACCTTATCAACCTACACAGATGCAGCAGATCTGTTTTATAAATATTTTCTTCTTCTTCTTGCCCTTTGGAAAGACGAGATCACCGCGCTCGGAGCTCTGCGAGGCATCGGCGTCAACGTTTCGGCCGTTAGATAATCTGCTAGAGAACACGGCTTCATATTGGATGAGCTCCTCCAACACCAGGTCCATTCAGTAGCTTTAACGTGTGGCGTGAAATGGGAACACGAACACTTTCATGAGTCCATTTACTGAGGAATATTTTAACGTGCTGCTTGTTTCCAAAGTCGAAGGTTTTTATCTGTTTCCTTTTATCCTTTAAAGTCTGAAAACCTAAAAAAACAACAACTCAGCCTTGTTTTTTTCAAATCCCTGATCGTCAATCTGGTCACGAGCAGCCGGATCTCGTTTCCACTGCAGGGACCTGAAAGAGAGACGTCTGTTTCTGACAGCGAAGCATAAAAAAATGCAATGTTGTCCTTTTATTAAGGAGCAGAAGTTTTTAATATTATCCCTTCTATTAAATCTCCTGCTTCACTCTCGAGATGCTGCATTTAATAAAGCTGCAGTTATTGGAGACAAAATCAATCTGAATGCAAACAGCATCGCAACCAAAGCCGTTCACTTTGTTGGAGGAAGTTTGTGCTCTGAACTGAATAATAAATGTCCAGAGAAGTGAACACAATCTCCCACTTTGAGAATGATCCAACAAAATACCATTAAAAACTACATAAATATGTAAATGTTTGTTTGTAGGTGAAAGAATAATCAACCATCAGTGATGTCACCAGTCGGTTTGTGAACGTTACAAAGCCTCCAGTTCAGATTCTGCCTGTCACCATTTTTGCTAGTTCGGAGCGGTTTGGAGCAGGAAGTGACCATATTTGGACGAGCTGGGGGAGGAGCCAGCAGTGGATCTGACTGATCTGATTGAAAACCCGACGATTCTACGTCCTGCCCACCGATAGCTGTAACCTCACTGCACCACAGGCCTGTCAATCAAAAATAAACGCCCCCCAAAAACAGGTCTTTTTGAAGCTTATTTTCTAAGGAAGCCACGAACACTTTTATAAACAGTCTGTGGTCAGTGTAGAGAGATGGTTGTATAATCTACAACTAAGGTCCTATAGCTGGGAGTCAAACTCTTCACGTCTTAACAATTATATTATCAGCATGCGCCATGTTGACATTTACTTTTACTGGACCCTAATGGATTATGTTGCCCTTTCAGACAGAGGTTGTATTTTTCTGTAGGTTTTTTGTAAAGCTTTCGCCAGACATCTCTAGTCTGCTATTACTCCAGAAAATCATCAATCAACCTGATTCCATCTCTTTAATCATTTTAGAGCGAGCACCGCCTTCAGCTTTTCTTCGACCGTTAGCTTCGTCTTCACAGTCCGGTGGCCACCAGTCCCAGCGCCGCCCAGCAGTCCAGCAGCATGGAGGAGCACCAGCAGACAGACCAGCCAATCGGCACGCAGCCGGACGGAGACGTTGCCCACGCTGCCGTGACCTCTCAACCGACCAGCGCAGAGCAACAGAACCCGCCCTCGACGACGGACGCTCCCAAGTCGGAGGACGGGAAGTCAGTGGACCACCTGACAGTGATCAGTGACACCATGGAGACCAGTAAATACAACTTCATGTTCAGTTCCACATTTTCAGATCAGAAAACGTAATAATTGTAATTTTCCCCCAAAATTGGACTCTCTGAATCTGAAATTGTGCATCCAAAGTGCTTCGCATCACGTTTATAAAACCAGTTCTGCTGTTGGTTCCCGGTGGGATCGGTACCACTCGGTGCACTTTATTCGTGAATGTTACATCTGGGTCCTCTCTCGTCTCCCAGGTAACGGTGTCGGTCCCGTGATGGTCGACGCGTCCCCCACAGTGGCCTCTGTGTCGCCCAAGTTGCACGCTTCGCCGGGCGGCCACGCTAATGGCCGGGCTCGCTTGGGCAGCCGGTCCGGCTCGTTAGCGGCGGGTTCGCCCAGACCCTCGCTCACCCGCCGTCCCAGCGCAATCACAGAGGTCGCTGTGGACGGATCCAAGCCGAGGGACTACCTGCTCCTCGCCATCCTGTCCTGCTTCTGCCCGCTGTGGCCCATCAACATCGTTGCCCTCACCTTCTCCGTGATGGTACGACTTTAGAAACCAGATTAAACTCTACTGAACTAAAATGTTTTTGTCTGTATAATAATGTACGATATGAGCTGTTTATTATCATAATTTTTAGGAAAATGATTTGCAGAAAGACAATAATGAATACTTGTACGGCCAAGAGGCATCGGGCTTGTGTGGATTCTTTAAGGAAATAATTAAGGACAGTAGGGGCCAGAAAACACCCAAAATGGGTTGATAGACATGTCGTCAGCTTTATAAATATGCTGGCTAACATGTTAGCAAAAGCTGCCTACGTGACCATCGTCCCATCGGTGGTGTTTGTATCCAGATGAAAGACAGACAGACGTTTTTTTCTTTTCGCTCTGATTTTGGTCAGTACCAAATTCTGAGGAAATATTTGACTTTTTAGCTCTAAAATGTTCTAAAACAGCTGCCTGCTGCGTCTGGAAACATCGAGATTAAACCAGACAGGAAATGTGTAGCAAAAGCGAACTTTAGACGTAAAAAAAAATTCATTGAAGAGGCGGCAAATTGCAAAGTGCAAATTTCTCTGAAAGTTGACGAGCTTATTGATTCTGATTTGTTGTATTTTAAATTGCATCTCAAGATGTTAAGTTTTGTGATCTCGTAATCAATCATCTCAATCGTTGTCTAATTGTCTCAGTTCAGTTCTCCTTTTTTTTTCAAGCTATATATATATTTCCGTCCTTTTTTTTTTTTTTCCCCTCTTCAGTCCCGAAACAGTCTGCAGCAAGGAAACATTGACGGAGCTCGTCGTCTGGGCCGTAACGCCATGCTGCTGTCCGTGGTCTCCATCTTGGGAGGGATCGCCATCATCGCTGCAGCCATCGCCCTCAACTGGGGATGTGAGTAAAGTCTGTCATTCACCCCTTCCAACACCAATATTGATAGCAGCTTATCTAAAAAGTCGACTAGAACTGGGCTCAAACTTCAATACTTTTATGACGGCAACCGAATTATTTCGGTATCTACACAAAAAATGCCTCAAACACCTTCATCCACACAGAAACGTTTTAAGACATAACTTTTACTCCGTTTATTTGGAAGTAGATCGATAGCACGTCTATATACAGACTTCTCTCGGGCGGTCCGCCTACGTTTGAATGTAAAATTTACCCAAAGATGAAACTGAGTGATTTCATCTTCGTACGCGAGGCATCTGGAGAACATCGATAAATTGAAGTTTCTCGTGACAGCTTACCTGGGAGGCATTTATGAAGGATTGGTAAATTGTAGCGTCTAGCAATAACACACAATGTGAGGCGTTCAGGGGACATCTGTTCATTGTAGTGACAGAAAACAACCTGCGTAACACTCTCCCTCTCTAAACTGCATGAAAACTAAACATTTGTGCCGTAATGTGGCTCAGAAGTAAAGCAGGTTGCCCACTGATCGTAAGGTTGGCGGTTTCGATCCCGGGCCTTTTCTGTCAACATGCCAAAGTGTCCTTGGGCAAGACGTAGGACTCAAGGTTGCTCCGATTTTAGGCGAGTACCATTTGTGGCAGCTCTGATTCCTTTGGTTTGTGGGTCCATGTGTGAACAGGAGGAGCATTGTTGACCGCTCAGGTAAAAAGGTGCTACGTAAGATCACACTATTTATCATCTTTCTGAAGAATCTTTCAGGAACCAGTATCAAAGTTGAAGGTTTCAGTACTAGTATCGAAAAATTGTGAACGAAACCTCAGTAAACCTCTGTGAATGTCTGTTATCTCTCTCCAGTGATATTAAAGTCCTGATTAAAACCAGTCGGCATGCCGAGACTCGACTTCCCGACGACGTCCACGCCACCGCGACACCGTTCCCTCCCGTTCTCGAAGCACTATCGTTATCAAGCGCCTGCACCGGATGAAAAACAAATAAAAAATCTGTTCCCGTTCTTTGCTGTTGTTTCTTGCTGCACGACGAGCATGGTCTGCCTGACGCTCTACCTCCGACACGACCGACCGACCAACCGACCGACGCCGGATTCGGAGCAAGAGAAGAGGACGGATCACCAGGTTTCATTCTGTGGTAGCAGCTTATCTCCTCCTCAGGCTGCTGTCTCCCACCGCCCTGTTGTCATGGAAATGGACATCTGTCTCTATGGAAATGGGATTATTCTGATCTCTAAAGAAGGTCCAGCGACGGAGCGAACTGTTGGACGTGGTTTTCACATTTTTGAAGGCAAAAAAAAAGAAATTGGAACTTTGGCTGAACTGAAACTGTGAGACGCTGCTGTGATGGTTTAACGTGAACTGAGTCGTTCTTTCACCGCGAAGGAAGGACGGAAACGGACAAACACCAGAAAGAGGACTGTTTCGTCACACGAACGCAGACATGGACATCTCATGACGTCACGGTCCGGGTTAGTCTCCGGTCCGCTAGCTCCCGCAACCTCTCATTCAGCTTTTATGTCATTGGTCTGTGTTAAAAAAAAAAGATCCATGTTTCTGATGTTTACTTTAGATATTGAAGATTAATCAGATCCAGCAGCTGCTGCAAAAGCCACAACATTTTATTCATATTTGAAAACCATTGAAGATCTTTTATATTGTCATTTCTAGTCCCCACTTCTAGCATTAAGTCTCGACGCTAATAAAAACGTTCGTGATGAAGCAGCAAAGTTGATCTGATGAAACCGTTTACAGTAAACAAAGCTAGGTGCCGCTCTCCGCTGCCAGACTCTATTAGAACATTTGGACAATTTAAGAAACCTAAAATCAGCATTTCTGTTCTTATTGAAGGAAAATAGTTTGTGATTTTAGATTTTTACACGCTCATCTCGTCTTCGTCTCGTCAGCGTTCCCTCAGTTTTTCGGCGCCTCCGGGTGGCGCTGTACCAAAAACAATCAGAGCGCGCGACAAACCAGCAACAGAGACGCTCTCTCTCTCTCTCTCTCTCTCTCTCTCTCGCTCTCTTTCAGCCCGTTTGTGTTGAAACGTGCGTGCGCTCGCGGACGGATCGTTTCGGGGGATCTTCGAGGAAATAAGCTGTTGTTACGGAACCAAATCCGGCCTTCGTCTCCTATAACCTGTGCATGTTTACAGTATTTATTACAGAATGTTTTACATACGACCGTAGCCTCATTTAGCCGACGAGCTAACTGAGTAGCACTTTGTAAATAAGAGTATGATATTGAAAAAGTGAAAGTGTCCCTCTTCTTCTCTTCGCTTTGAACCCGCGACTAACTCCCACGCGGGTTTCTAACGACGCGTCGCTGCTGTCCAGATGAAATTTGGGCTCGAAGGTTTCGAAGCGGCGACGCGTTCGAACTTTGCACCAATCAGAGTGCAGAGGTGTGGTCAGGCTCAGAGGTGGGGGAGGGGCTTATGATGCTGCGTTTAGGTCATATGGGTTCATTAAATGTTGGCGTTTGAGTGAACAAGAATGAAGGTTTGATTTTAGAGTTAGTCGCCTCATTTCAGACATTATTATAGTTTTGCCAAATTTCCCGATAAAGAGATGCCAGTTACGGCCTTGAAACCGCCTCCGTCTGTTTTCCCAACAGACCTCAACACTGCAGACCTCATGACCCGCGGTTCAGGAGGTCGTTGTGACCCCGAGGATTCATTTCCTCCACTGAGCGAGAAACTTGAATAGACAGAAAAGCTGCGGAATAAAAATTCCCTCAGTTCCGTCGTTTTTTTTTTTTTTTTTTTTTTTTTTCTGGAAATTGGCATTTAATTTGGGTTTAATTCTTATTGAATAATGGCCTTTCATTTTGGTACGTTTCCATATTTGTTTAGTTTTTAGACACTTGGCTATTCATTAGAAAATATTGGAGCTTTTTCTTCACTTAAAATCAGACACTAGATAATTACAATAAGTCAGATGTGCCCTGAACGCAGCATAAAGTCCCCGCCCTCCTGCTCCCACAGTCACTCTGCCCACTCCTGTACTGTATGTAGCATGCCTGTTTACTAATCACATTATGCAAAAAGAAAAAGGAAAAAAAAAAAAAAAAAGTCCCTACGTGACGTCGTTACGAATGCTAGCTTATCTGATTTCTGCTCCGGTAGTGAACTCGTACACGTTTTTTTTTTACGCACTTTGCTTGCGCTACCTCTCAGAGTTGCCTACAGTGTTTTATCGCCTCACGTCGTTTCACTTTGATGATTTTAATCGACTGTTAAAACTTCTCGTGCTTCGGTTTGTGTTTCCCTCTGTTGCGTTTTACTCTCGGAGAAACTTCCACCTCCGACGTTATAATTGTATGAACGTGCAGCGTTTTGATCGTGAACACGTCACCTCAAATCGATAGTCACACTTCTGTACTACAGCTGGCACGAGTTGTGCACACAGAGAAACAACTATAACTATATACATCTCAACAGAAAATTGCCGTATGAGAATTGAATTGTCTTTCCCTTAAAAATGAAAAGTTTGGAGGAAGATTTTTGTAAATCGGCATTTCATCTTGAAAAAAAAAAAAACATTTTGTGAAAATCCTAGAATCCAAAGTTAACAGTATTTTTGACAATTTAATCACAACACGTGTCAATTAATTGAAGATAATTAACTGTGATTTAAAGCCCTCAGTGAACAGACAGTGCCTTGTCCTCCAAAATGCTCCATTGTATGCTTTGCCAAGCTAATGCGAACGCAAAGTGGGAGATGCGTTGACATGTGCTAACTTTGACATTCCTTAAATACGTTAAAATGTCAACGTGTTGTTCTGTTAATTGAAGCTAATTAAAACACACGATTTACCAATGAATGTGCACGAAAGTGAAGTTTTTCATTTTCTTAAAGACACCTGTTTCAAAATGGGGACAAAAATTAGAGACAGCGCAGTAGAATATCAATAAATCTATTTAACTTGTGAAATGGTGAAAATCATCCGAAGGACTTCTCATGTTGGTACTCGGCCCGCTGTACGTTGCTGTGCTATCGATGCTGTGTTTAGTGAAAGCCGCTTCATTCGCTGTTCACGTTAACTCTTCGCACCAAGTTGTCCGTTTTTTCTGCTCTTGTTTATGACCATGTTTTCATTTCTTTTGTAAAAATGCTCTTTTGACACCTGATTACCTGATCTTTGTATTTTTGTATTTCTATTCTCATTCTCTGGATCTCTTTTGTATGGTAACCTACGGTTTGTAACGCTCGGTATAACCTGCTTCCTGCTTCTTTTTTTTTTTAAACAGCGAGGTTGGGGGGGGGGGGGGTTGAGGAGTCGGGGGGAGGAGGAGGAGGGAGTGTAAGCATGAGTAGACAACTTCATTATGCCTCCTCTCTTATTATCGATCGCTGTCTCCTGACACGGACTCTCTTTGTGCCTGTGCATGCCTTAAAATTGACTGCTTTATGGAGCATACAGAATGAGTATGGGTGTACACACTACATTTATCAAAGACACTGTTGATCTACCGCTGTTGAGTATTTGATCATGTTTCAAGGGAATAAATTCCAGTTGAATCCGACCACCTCTGAGTCCGCCGGCTCGTCAATCTTCAGCCCTTTCAGGATGACACATTTTCTGCGTCGGAGATCAAGTCCGTGTTCACCAGCTCTTATTCTACACGACAGACGCCTCCGAGAACACAACATTGGTTTGCACTCACGCGGTGGTAAAACCTCATTACGGGAAACTCACTGAAAATATGACTCACATCTCGTGTGACGCATCTCCCAGAAAACCGGCGGTGGCGGGACACAGCCGGTAAACAAATTATTCACCATCGTTAATTTTTCATAGTTTCTGTTGTCATCTGTGCAAGAGATGTTTTCTTTTGTTACTTCACACGTTAAAACCTGCTTCACGTCTTCTTGTTTCTCCGTATAGGTTTCTGAAAAGATTTCCAGATGTTTTCGACGTTCGTCCAGTAACAAACGTCCGACACTTCCATGAGACGTCGGGTCAGTGAGAGATGTTTTTCAAACGTGACATAAATAAGTGTGAACTTCAGCATATTGTGTTTTTTAATTGGTTATCTTGCAGCTAGTTACAAAATTATGAAATTAAAAGTCATGATTTAGACTTTTTAATTTTGACTTAGTATTTTTTCTTGTCAAAATTTGGATTTTTCATATTTTTGTTATGATTGACAAATCATTGGGTTTCCATGTAAAATCTCATCAAGTTGACTCCGTAAGTAAAATTTTGAACTTTTTAACTCATAATTTGATATTTTTAGGTCATAATTTTGATGCATCATAATGTTTTTTTCAATCATGACTAACTTTTTCGATCTATTACGTTTATATGTCCTAATGCCCTACTTCTCTCCCAAAAATGTTTGATGGCACTTTTTACTATAAAATCCAACTTTTGGAAGTTTTCACTCATTAAACAAAAAAGTTTTATGCGGTAAAAATTTTTTGTATTAGAAGTAAATCCTAAATTTCAACGAGGAACTGAATTAAATAAAATAATTTTTATTGACACACAACATTAACTTTACATTATAATGTGCCGAAAAGCACACAAAATAGAAATGGTAAAAATAGTAACGTGTAACAATAACAGTCGACTTTTAATGTTAAATAAATCATCACATATGTATGAGTCAGTTTTGTGTCGCTGCACATGTACAGCCATAAATCTGAAAGTCTGTGGGTGTTTCAGAAAACAATACTTAACTAGTCTTTAACACCTTTAAAAACAGGAAGTGATTTTATTTTGTTAAACGTTGTCACGCTGTGTGCACTTTTTTTTAAATTTATTTTAGTGCAACATGAGGAAATTAAGAGAGAAACGAAGGAGTGAGAGGCAGGGCGAGGAATCGGGCTTCGTTTCTTGCAACCTGTTTCTAGGGCGAGAGAACAGGTTGTCACGGCAACAGTCAGGGAGGGGGAGGATCCTGGGATAGGGGAAGAGAGAGAGAGACTACTTCCTCAGTGTTGATAAAATATCTCTCCATCTCTATCTCTGAGAGCTTCATTTGAATTTCAGATTGTGATGAATTATTAAGAGACTCGTCCGCTGAGGCAGCAAGAGGAAAGATGAAGAGATGGGAGGAGGAGGAGGAGGGTTAGGACAGGACAGGAGATGAGAGGAGAGGAGAGGAAGGACAGGAGGTGCAGGAGGAGCAGCACAGTGATGGCGAGTCAGTGGTACATGTGTGGGTGGAGAAAGAGACGCAAAGAAAAGGTGGAGGAGAGACTGGGGAGATGAACAAGGATGGAGGTCGAAGAGGAAGGTGGGGGGGGAGGGCGTAATGCAGATGAGGAGGAGGAGAAGGAGGAGAAGAAGGAGAAAGAGAAGGAGAAGGAGGAATGTAGAGAACTAAAAGTACCTGTCAAACCGCTTGGACATATTTAATTTAATTTATAGTAAATTAATCTTCCGTTTAAAACATTTTATTTTGGGGCAGTTTGAGTGTGAAACAACACAAAGATTTGAGGTTTATTTAATTTATAAAAGACCATGTAGAGTTTCGAATGTGACCGTTTGATGTACCAAAATAAATAAAATGAAACAATAAATATTAATTTAAAGTCAGAACCACATGGCATCAGTTTAAAGTCATGACAGAGGAGCTTATTTTCAATTATTTACAAGAAAGCAAATAACACAATATATTTACAAAAAGGTTGAACTCCTCCTTTAACTGTTAGTTAGTAAGTGAGTTTGTTAGTTAAATGTAAAAAAAAAACAACCAAAAAACAACAACATCTATCACAGATTAAAACCCAAAGAAAACATCTGCAGCAAATACTGGAGTCCAAGAATTTGAGAATATTTATTTAACGGTAGGATGTATTGATGAGCAGCCAGTTCATTTTCTATCTGTTTACTAATTTATTAATTGTTTTTCTTCCATGTAAGATAGAAAGTCTGAATAAAACCGTGAGTTTTCTTCGGTATTGATCGAATCCTGAATCCTTCACCACAAACCTGGAGGTCAGAACCTGAGTTGGAGGGACGGCGGGACGGACCGTGGAAGATAAAGAGGAAACAATATGAGAGCAGACGTTCGGAGAGAATTACAGTCAACCTTGAGGGATTTCATTAGCCCGCCCTGATTGAATTATGTGGTCGATGGATTGAGTTAAAAAGGAGCCACCTCTTCAGCTGATCTCCAACCACTTGGCTGCCGTCCCGTGCGTCCTGATGTCCCCCGTGATAATGTCCAGTCCCAACGAATGATGAGCGACAAAATATTCACGGTATTATTATTGTTTTAACTGCTTCTTTTAAAGACGTGTTTTCTCAAACTTTAGTTTTACACGTTTAGAGTATTTGGACACATGAAGGGAAAAAGAAAAGTGAAATTTTCAGTATTAGCGCACGAAGTGCAAAGTACATTAGTACAAAGCACTGTTTTCTTTCACCGTTTTGACTTCATTCTTAAAATTTCAACTGCATTATCAATGTTTTGACTTTCTCAACATTTCGACTCAAAATTCTCAGAATTTCAATTTTACTCTCAACATTTTCGACCACATTTTGACTCTTGTAAAAAATTCTACCTTATTTTAAAGAGGTCCTTTTTTTCTCAAAATGCAAAATAAATGAAATCATCCTTCCGTCATTATTTTTTCTTAATGTGGTCCTAACACTGTTGTAGTTTCTGCATCTCATGTTTAGTTATAATCAAATTTCGGTCATTTGATTTTTCTTCAAGTCCAAAAAATGAAATATTTGTGTTTAGTTTTTCCCGATTCAACCTAATTTTTGTTTTGAAGAAAAAGTATTTTCTTTAAATCCCTACAGCAGCAGTAAAGTACATTGGATGAGTGACTAAATTGGTTAAAAATTGAATGAACACTGGTGGGTACCTTTTTACAACAGTTACTGCTGTAACATAAAAGTTTAGGGCGGCACGGTGGTACAGTGGTTAGCATTGTCGCCTCACAGCAAAAAGGTTCCAGGTTCGAATCCGGTCCTGGGCCTTTCTGTGTGGAGTTTGCATGTTCTCCCTGTGCTTGCGTGGGTTCTCCGGCTTCCTCCCATCACCCAAAACATGCACCTCAGGTTGGTTGGCGCCGCGGTCGTGGCAGCCTGTTGCAGCAGCTCCCCCTCGGGATGCTGCTGTAGCAAAAGAATTTCCCTCGGGGATTAAGAGAGTAAAATAAAAGTTTAGTGTTTTATGTAGTCGAGTCTTTCTGATATAAACACACACGCACACACTGACCACAGCTTTAGCAGCAACAGAGAATCAAGTGTTTTGTGTCTTTGCGCTCCCTCTGGTGGTAAAAGCTGCAGTTTGTCCAATAAAGTTTTGAACACATGACAATGGAGGTTTGCGGGTGCAGCTCAAGTTATTTATTTATTAATTGAAGGGTTTATGGTTTGATTCCTGCCTCCTCCTGTCCACATATAAACAAGTCCCGAGGTGAGAAATTCAATGTGCAAAAAAAAAAAAAAAAAAAAAAAAAAGGACAAGTTTGAAAAGGCTGAACTCATCTTTTCTTCCTCGTTTTCTTTGATCTACTAGAACAGGGTGAACTGACGACGCCCATTTCTGTGTGAATAGAATATCGCATCTTTGATTGACGGTATTGGTGACGCGGAAGAAGTTACGTAAGGCAAAGAGTTGAAGAAATTGATGGACGACGTGCAATGGTATGAATTTTTTTATGTCATTTTAGATGACTCTTTTTTCATATTTTGAACAAAATAAATGACTTTTTTCATATTTTGGACATGCTATAGTATGACTTTTTTTTTTACAATATTTTGGACATGCTATAGTCTGACTTTTTTACCATATTTTCGACATGCTATAATATCACTTTTTTACCATATTTTGGACGACATGCTATAGTATGACTTTTTTTTACCATATTTTGGACATACTATAGTATGACTTTTTTTTTTACCATATTTTGGACATGCTATAGTTTGACTTTTTTTTTACCATATTTTGGACAAAAATATTTGGACATATTTTGGACATGCTATAGTATGACTTTTTTACCATATTTTGGACATGCTATAGTCTCACTTTTTTTTACCATATTTTGGACATGCTATAATATCACTTTTTTACCATATTTTGGACATGCTATAATATCACTTTTTTACCATATTTTGGACATGCTATAGTCTGACTTTTTTTTACCATATTTTGGACATGCTATAGTATGACTTTTTTACCATATTTTGGACGTGCTATAGTATGACTTTTTAACCATATTTTGGACATGCTATAGTATGACTTTTTTACCATATTTTGGACATGCTATAGTCTGACTTTTTTTTTACCATATTTTGAACATGCTATAATATGACTTTTTTGCCATATTTTGGACATGCTATCGTATGACTTTTTTTTACCATATTTTGGACATGCTATAGTATGACTTTTTTACCATATTTTGGACATGCTATAATATGACTTTTTTTTACCATATTTTGGACATGCTATAATATGACTTTTTTACCATATTTTGGACATGCAATGGTCTGACTTTTTTTTTACCATATTTTGGACATGCTATAGTATGACTTTTTTACCATATTTTGGACATGCTATAGTATGACTTTTTTACCATATTTTGGACATGCTATAGTCTGACTTTTTTTTACCATATTTTGGACATGCTATAATATGACTTTTTTACCATATTTTGGACATGCTATAGTCTGACTTTTTTTTTTACCATATTTTGGACGACATGCTATAGTATGACTTTTTTTACCATATTTTGGACATACTATAGTTTGACTTTTTTTTTACCATATTTTGGACAAAAATATTTGGACATATTTTGGACATGCTATAATATGACATTTTTTTTACCATATTTTGGACATGCTATAGTCTGACTTTTTTTTTTTCCATATTTTGGACGACATGCTATAGTATGACTTTTTTACCATATTTTGGACATGCTATCGTATGACTTTTTTTTACCATATTTTGGACATGCTATAGTATGACTTTTTTACCATATTTTGGACATGCTATAATATGACTTTTTTTTACCATATTTTGGACATGCTATAATATGACTTTTTTACCATATTTTGGACATGCAATGGTCTGACTTTTTTTTTACCATATTTTGGACATGCTATAGTATGACTTTTTTACCATATTTTGGACATGCTATAGTATGACTTTTTTACCATATTTTGGACATGCTATAGTCTGACTTTTTTTTACCATATTTTGGACATGCTATAATATGACTTTTTTACCATATTTTGGACATGCTATAGTCTGACTTTTTTTTTTACCATATTTTGGACGACATGCTATAGTATGACTTTTTTTACCATATTTTGGACATACTATAGTTTGACTTTTTTTTTACCATATTTTGGACAAAAATATTTGGACATATTTTGGACATGCTATAATATGACATTTTTTTTACCATATTTTGGACATGCTATAGTCTGACTTTTTTACCATATTTTGGACATGCTATAATATCACTTTTTTACCATATTTTGGACATGCTATAGTCTGACTTTTTTTTTTTTTCCATATTTTGGACGACATGCTATAGTATGACTTTTTTACCATATTTTGGACAAAAATATTTGGACATATTTTGGACATGCTATAGTATGACTTTTTTTTACACTATTTTGGACATGCTATAGTCTGACTTTTTTACCATATTTTGGACATGCTATAATATCACTTTTTTACCATATTTTGGACATGCTATAGTCTGACTTTTTTTTTTTTACCATATTTTGGACGACATGCTATAGTATGACTTTTTTTTTACATATTTTGGACATACTATAGTATGACTTTTTTTTTACCATACTTTGGACATGCTATAGTTTGACTTTTTTTTTACCATATTTTGGACAAAAATATTTGGACATATTTTGGACATGCTATAGTCTGACTTTTTTTTACCATATTTTGGACATGCTATAGTCTGACTTTTTTTTACCATATTTTGGACATGCTATAATATGACTTTTTTACCATATTTTGGACATGCTATAGTCTGACTTTTTTTTTTTACCATATTTTGGACGACATGCTATAGTATGACTTTTTTACCATATTTTGGACATGCTATAATGTGACTTTTTTACCATATTTTGGACATGCTATAGTCTGACTTTTTTTTTACCATATTTTGGACAAAAATATTTGGACATATTTTGGACACGCTATAATATGACTTTTTTTTTACCATATTTTGGACATTCTATAGTCTGACTTTTTTTTTTACCATATTTTGGACGACATGCTATAGTATGACTTTTTTACCATATTTTGGACAAAAATATTTGGACATATTTTGGACATGCTATAGTGTGACTTTTTTACCATATTTTGGACATGCTATAGACTGACTTTTTTTTTTACCATATTTTGGACATGCTATAATATGACTTTTTTACCATATTTTGGACATGCTATAGTCTGACTTTTTTTTTTTACCATATTTTGGACATGCTATAATATGACTTTTTTACCATATTTTGGACATGCTATAGTATGACTTTTTTACCATATTTTGGACATGCTATGGTCTGACTTTTTTTTACCATATTTTGGACATGCTATAGTATGACTTTTTTACCATATTTTGGACATGCTATAGTATGACTTTTTTACCATATTTAGGACATGCTATAGTCTGACTTTTTTTTTACCATATTTTGGACATGCTATAATATGACTTTTTTTACCATATTTTGGACATGCTATAGTCTGACTTTTTTTTTTACCATATTTTGGACATGCTATAGTATGACTTTTTTACCATATTTTGGACATGCTATAGTCTGACTTTTTTTTTACCATATTTTGGACATGCTATAGTATGACTTTTTTACCATATTTTGGACATGCTATAGTATGACTTTTTTACCATATTTAGGACATGCTATAGTCTGACTTTTTTTTTACCATATTTTGGACATGCTATAATATGACTTTTTTACCATATTTTGGACATGCTATAGTCTGACTTTTTTTTTTTACCATATTTTGGACATGCTATAGTATGACTTTTTTACCATATTTTGGACATGCTATAGTCTGACTTTTTTTTTACCATATTTTGGACATGCTATAGTATGACTTTTTTACCATATTTTGGACATGCTATAATATGACTTTTTTACCATATTTTGGACATGCTATAGTCTGACTTTTTTTTTTACCATATTTTGGACATGCTATAGTATGACTTTTTTACCATATTTTGGACATGCTATAGTCTGACTTTTTTTTTACCATATTTTGGACATGCTATAGTATGACTTTTTTACCATATTTTGGACATGCTATAGTATGACTTTTTTACCATATTTAGGACATGCTATAGTCTGACTTTTTTTTTACCATATTTTGGACATGCTATAATATGACTTTTTTACCATATTTTGGACATGCTATAGTCTGACTTTTTTTTTTACCATATTTTGGACATGCTATAGTATGACTTTTTTACCATATTTTGGACATGCTATAGTCTGACTTTTTTTTTACCATATTTTGGACATGCTATAGTATGACTTTTTTACCATATTTTGGACATGCTATAGTCTGACTTTTTTTTACCATATTTTGGACATGCTATAATATGACTTTTTTACCATATTTTGGACATGCTATAGTCTGACTTTTTTTTTTACCATATTTTGGACGACATGCTATAGTATGACTTTTTTACCATATTTTGGACATACTATAGTTTGACTTTTTTTTTACCATATTATGGACAAAAATATTTGGACATATTTTGGACATGCTATAATATGACTTTTTTTTTACCATATTTTGGACATGCTATAGTCTGACTTTTTTTTTTATCATATTTTGGACGACATGCTATAGTATGACTTTTTTACCATATTTTGGACAAAAATATTTGGACATATTTTGGACATGCTATAGTATGACTTTTTTTTACAATATTTTGGACATGCTATAGTCTGACTTTTTTACCATATTTTGGACATGCTATAATATCACTTTTTTACCATATTTTGGACATGCTATAATATCACTTTTTTACCATATTTTGGACATGCTATAGTCTGACTTTTTTACCATATTTTGGACATGCTATGGTCTGACTTTTTTTTACCATATTTTGGACATGCTATAGTATGACTTTTTTACCATATTTTGGACATGCTATAGTATGACTTTTTTACCATATTTAGGACATGCTATAGTCTGACTTTTTTTTTTTACCATATTTTGGACGACATGCTATAGTATGACTTTTTTACCATATTTTGGACATGCTATAATGTGACTTTTTTACCATATTTTGGACATGCTATAGTCTGACTTTTTTTTTTACCATATTTTGGACAATAATATTTGGACATATTTTGGACACGCTATAATATGACTTTTTTTTTACCATATTTTGGACATTCTATAGTCTGACTTTTTTTTTTACCATATTTTGGACGACATGCTATAGTATGACTTTTTTACCATATTTTGGACAAAAATATTTGGACATATTTTGGACATGCTATAGTATGACTTTTTTACCATATTTTGGACATGCTATAGACTGACTTTTTTTTTTACCATATTTTGGACATGCTATAATATGACTTTTTTACCATATTTTGGACATGCTATAGTCTGACTTTTTTTTTTTACCATATTTTGGACATGCTATAATATGACTTTTTTACCATATTTTGGACATGCTATAGTATGACTTTTTTACCATATTTTGGACATGCTATGGTCTGACTTTTTTTTACCATATTTTGGACATGCTATAGTATGACTTTTTTACCATATTTTGGACATGCTATAGTATGACTTTTTTACCATATTTAGGACATGCTATAGTCTGACTTTTTTTTTACCATATTTTGGACATGCTATAATATGACTTTTTTTACCATATTTTGAACATGCTATAGTCTGACTTTTTTTTTTACCATATTTTGGACATGCTATAGTATGACTTTTTTACCATATTTTGGACATGCTATAGTCTGACTTTTTTTTTACCATATTTTGGACATGCTATAGTCTGACTTTTTTTTTACCATATTTTGGACATGCTATAGTATGACTTTTTTACCATATTTTGGACATGCTATAGTATGACTTTTTTACCATATTTAGGACATGCTATAGTCTGACTATTTTTTTACCATATTTTGGACATGCTATAATATGACTTTTTTACCATATTTTGGACATGCTATAGTCTGACTTTTTTTTTTACCATATTTTGGACATGCTATAGTATGACTTTTTTACCATATTTTGGACATGCTATAGTCTGACTTTTTTTTTACCATATTTTGGACATGCTATAGTATGACTTTTTTACCATATTTTGGACATGCTATAGTCTGACTTTTTTTTACCATATTTTGGACATGCTATAATATGACTTTTTTACCATATTTTGGACATGCTATAGTCTGACTTTTTTTTTTTACCATATTTTGGACATGCTATAATATGACTTTTTTACCATATTTTGGACATGCTATAGTATGACTTTTTTACCATATTTTGGACATGCTATGGTCTGACTTTTTTTTACCATATTTTGGACATGCTATAGTATGACTTTTTTACCATATTTTGGACATGCTATAGTATGACTTTTTTACCATATTTAGGACATGCTATAGTCTGACTTTTTTTTTACCATATTTTGGACATGCTATAATATGACTTTTTTACCATATTTTGGACATGCTATAGTCTGACTTTTTTTTTTACCATATTTTGGACATGCTATAGTATGACTTTTTTACCATATTTTGGACATGCTATAGTCTGACTTTTTTTTTACCATATTTTGGACATGCTATAGTATGACTTTTTTACCATATTTTGGACATGCTATAGTATGACTTTTTTACCATATTTAGGACATGCTATAGTCTGACTTTTTTTTTACCATATTTTGGACATGCTATAATATGACTTTTTTACCATATTTTGGACATGCTATAGTCTGACTTTTTTTTTTACCATATTTTGGACATGCTATAGTATGACTTTTTTACCATATTTTGGACATGCTATAGTCTGACTTTTTTTTTACCATATTTTGGACATGCTATAGTATGACTTTTTTACCATATTTTGGACATGCTATAGTCTGACTTTTTTTTACCATATTTTGGACATGCTATAATATGACTTTTTTACCATATTTTGGACATGCTATAGTCTGACTTTTTTTTTTACCATATTTTGGACGACATGCTATAGTATGACTTTTTTACCATATTTTGGACATACTATAGTTTGACTTTTTTTTTACCATATTATGGACAAAAATATTTGGACATATTTTGGACATGCTATAATATGACTTTTTTTTTACCATATTTTGGACATGCTATAGTCTGACTTTTTTTTTTATCATATTTTGGACGACATGCTATAGTATGACTTTTTTACCATATTTTGGACAAAAATATTTGGACATATTTTGGACATGCTATAGTATGACTTTTTTTTACAATATTTTGGACATGCTATAGTCTGACTTTTTTACCATATTTTGGACATGCTATAATATCACTTTTTTACCATATTTTGGACATGCTATAATATCACTTTTTTACCATATTTTGGACATGCTATAGTCTGACTTTTTTTTTTTTTACCATATTTTGGACGACATGCTATAGTATGACTTTTTTTACCATATTTTGGACATACTATAGTATGACTTTTTTTTTTACCATATTTTGGACATGCTATAGTTTGACTTTTTTTTTACCATATTTTGGACAAAAATATTTGGACATATTTTGGACATGCTATAGTATGACTTTTTTACCATATTTTGGACATGCTATAGTCTCACTTTTTTTTTACCATATTTTGGACATGCTATAATATCACTTTTTTACCATATTTTGGACATGCTATAATATCACTTTTTTACCATATTTTGGACATGCTATAGTCTGACTTTTTTTTACCATATTTTGGACATGCTATAGTATGACTTTTTTACCATATTTTGGACGTGCTATAGTATGACTTTTTAACCATATTTTGGACATGCTATAGTATGACTTTTTTACCATATTTTGGACATGCTATAGTCTGACTTTTTTTTTACCATATTTTGAACATGCTATAATATGACTTTTTTGCCATATTTTGGACATGCTATCGTATGACTTTTTTTTTACCATATTTTGGACATGCTATAGTATGACTTTTTTACCATATTTTGGACATGCTATAATATGACTTTTTTTTACCATATTTTGGACATGCTATAATATGACTTTTTTACCATATTTTGGACATGCAATGGTCTGACTTTTTTTTTACCATATTTTGGACATGCTATAGTATGACTTTTTTACCATATTTTGGACATGCTATAGTATGACTTTTTTACCATATTTTGGACATGCTATAGTCTGACTTTTTTTTACCATATTTTGGACATGCTATAATATGACTTTTTTACCATATTTTGGACATGCTATAGTCTGACTTTTTTTTTTACCATATTTTGGACGACATGCTATAGTATGACTTTTTTTACCATATTTTGGACATACTATAGTTTGACTTTTTTTTTACCATATTTTGGACAAAAATATTTGGACATATTTTGGACATGCTATAATATGACATTTTTTTTACCATATTTTGGACATGCTATAGTCTGACTTTTTTTTTTTCCATATTTTGGACGACATGCTATAGTATGACTTTTTTACCATATTTTGGACAAAAATATTTGGACATATTTTGGACATGCTATAGTATGACTTTTTTTTACAATATTTTGGACATGCTATAGTCTGACTTTTTTACCATATTTTGGACATGCTATAATATCACTTTTTTACCATATTTTGGACATGCTATAGTCTGACTTTTTTTTTTTTACCATATTTTGGACGACATGCTATAGTATGACTTTTTTTTACCATATTTTGGACATACTATAGTATGACTTTTTTTTTACCATATTTTGGACAAAAATATTTGGACATATTTTGGACATGCTATAGTATGACTTTTTTACCATATTTTGGACATGCTATAGTCTGACTTTTTTTTACCATATTTTGGACATGCTATAATATCACTTTTTTACCATATTTTGGACATGCTATAATATCACTTTTTTACCATATTTTGGACATGCTATAGTCAGACTTTTTTTTTACCATATTTTGGACATGCTATAGTATGACTTTTTTACCATATTTTGGACGTGCTATAGTATGACTTTTTTACCATATTTTGGACATGCTATAGTCTGACTTTTTTTTACCATATTTTGGACATGCTATAATATGACTTTTTTACCATATTTTGGACATGCTATAGTCTGACTTTTTTTTTTTACCATATTTTGGACGACATGCTATAGTATGACTTTTTTACCATATTTTGGACATGCTATAATGTGACTTTTTTACCATATTTTGGACATGCTATAGTCTGACTTTTTTTTTACCATATTTTGGACAATAATATTTGGACATATTTTGGACACGCTATAATATGACTTTTTTTTTACCATATTTTGGACATTCTATAGTCTGACTTTTTTTTTTACCATATTTTGGACGACATGCTATAGTATGACTTTTTTACCATATTTTGGACAAAAATATTTGGACATATTTTGGACATGCTATAGTATGACTTTTTTACCATATTTTGGACATGCTATAGACTGACTTTTTTTTTTTACCATATTTTGGACATGCTATAATATGACTTTTTTACCATATTTTGGACATGCTATAGTCTGACTTTTTTTTTTACCATATTTTGGACATGCTATAGTATGACTTTTTTACCATATTTTGGACATGCTATAGTCTGACTTTTTTTTTACCATATTTTGGACATGCTATAGTATGACTTTTTTACCATATTTTGGACATGCTATAGTCTGACTTTTTTTTACCATATTTTGGACATGCTATAATATGACTTTTTTACCATATTTTGGACATGCTATAGTCTGACTTTTTTTTTTACCATATTTTGGACGACATGCTATAGTATGACTTTTTTACCATATTTTGGACATACTATAGTTTGACTTTTTTTTTACCATATTATGGACAAAAATATTTGGACATATTTTGGACATGCTATAATATGACTTTTTTTTTACCATATTTTGGACATGCTATAGTCTGACTTTTTTTTTTATCATATTTTGGACGACATGCTATAGTATGACTTTTTTACCATATTTTGGACAAAAATATTTGGACATATTTTGGACATGCTATAGTATGACTTTTTTTTACAATATTTTGGACATGCTATAGTCTGACTTTTTTACCATATTTTGGACATGCTATAATATCACTTTTTTACCATATTTTGGACATGCTATAATATCACTTTTTTACCATATTTTGGACATGCTATAGTCTGACTTTTTTTTTTTTACCATATTTTGGACGACATGCTATAGTATGACTTTTTTTTACCATATTTTGGACATACTATAGTATGACTTTTTTTTTTACCATATTTTGGACATGCTATAGTTTGACTTTTTTTTTACCATATTTTGGACAAAAATATTTGGACATATTTTGGACATGCTATAGTATGACTTTTTTACCATATTTTGGACATGCTATAGTCTGACTTTTTTTTACCATATTTTGGACATGCTATAGTATGACTTTTTTACCATATTTTGGACGTGCTATAGTATGACTTTTTAACCATATTTTGGACATGCTATAGTATGACTTTTTTGCCATATTTTGGACATGCTATCGTATGACTTTTTTTTACCATATTTTGGACATGCTATAGTATGACTTTTTTACCATATTTTGGACATGCTATAATATGACTTTTTTTTACCATATTTTGGACATGCTATAATATGACTTTTTTACCATATTTTGGACATGCAATGGTCTGACTTTTTTTTTACCATATTTTGGACATGCCATAGTATGACTTTTTTACCATATTTTGGACATGCTATAGTCTGACTTTTTTTTACCATATTTTGGACATGCTATAATATGACTTTTTTACCATATTTTGGACATGCTATAGTCAGACTTTTTTTTTTTTTACCATATTTTGGACATGCTATAGTCTGACTTTTTTTTTTACCATATTTTGGACATGCTATAGTTTGACTTTTTTTTTGCCATATTTTGGACAAAAATATTTGGACATATTTTGGATATGCTATAGTCTGTCTTGTTTTTTACCATATTTTGGACTTGCAATAGTATGACTTTTTTACCATATTTTGGACATGCTATAGTATGACTTTTTTACCATATTTTGGACATGCTATAGTCTGACTTTTTTTTTACCATATTTTGGACATGATATAATATGACTTTTTTACCATATTTTGGACATGCTATAGTCTGACTTTTTTATTTTACCATATTTTAGACGACATGCTATAGTCTGACTTTTTTACCATATTTTGGACATGCTATAGTATGACTTTTTAACCATATTTTGGACATGCTATATTATGACTTTTTTTTACCATATTTTGGACATGCTATAGTATGACTTTTTTACCATATTTTGGACATGCTATAATATGACTTTTTTTTACCATATTTTGGACATGCTATAATATGACTTTTTTACCATATTTTGGACATGCAATGGTCTGACTTTTTTTTTTACCATATTTTGGACATGCTATAGTATGACTTTTTTACCATATTTTGGACATGCTATAGTCTGACTTTTTTTTTACCATATTTTGGACAAAAATATTTGGACATATTTTGGACATGCTATAGTATGACTTTTTTACCATATTTTGGACATGCTATAGTCTGACTTGTTTTTTTACCATATTTTGGACATGCAATAGTATGACTTTTTTACCATATTTTGGACATGCTATAGTATGACTTTTTTACCATATTTTGGACATGCTATAGTCTGACTTTTTTTTTACCATATTTTGGACATGCTATAGTTTGACTTTTTTACCATATTTTGGACATGCTATAGTATGACTTTTTAACCATATTTTGGACATGCTATAGTCTGACTTTTTTACCATATTTTGGACATGCTATGGTATGACTTTTTTTTTTACCATATTTTGGACAAAAATATTTGGACATATTTTGGACATGCTATAGTATGACTTTTTTACCATATTTTGGACATGCTATAGTCTGAATTTTTTTTACCATATTTTGGACAAAAATATTTGGACATATTTTGGACATGCTATAGTAAGACTTTTTTACCATATTTTGGACGACATGCTACAGAATGACTTTTTTACCATATTTTGGACGACATGGTACAGTATGACTTTTTTTACCATATTTTGGACATGCTATAGTATGACTTTTTTTTTACCATATTTTGGACATGCTATAGTATGATTTTTTTTTTTTTTACCATATTTTGGACAAAAATATTTGGACATATTTTGGACATGCTATAATATGACTTTTTTACCATATTTTGGACATGCTATAGTCTGACTTTTTTATTTTACCATATTTTAGACGACATGCTATAGTCTGACTTTTTTACCATATTTTGGACATGCTACAGTCTGACTTTTTTTTTTACCATATTTTGGACGACATGCTATAGTATGACTTTTTTACCATATTTTGGACATGCTATAGTATGACTTTTTAACCATATTTTGGACATGCTATATTATGACTTTTTTAACATATTTTGGACATGCTATGGTCTGACTTATTTTTTACCATATTTTGAACATCCTATAATATGACTTTTTTGCCATATTTTGGACATGCTATCGTATGACTTTTTTTTACCATATTTTGGACATGCTATAGTATGACTTTTTTACCATATTTTGGACATGCTATAATATGACATTTTTTACCATATTTTGGACATGCTATAATATGACTTTTTTACCATATTTTGGACATGCAATGGTCTGACTTTTTTTTTTACCATATTTTGGACATGCTATAGTATGACTTTTTTACCATATTTTGGACATGCTATAGTATGACTTTTTTACCATATTTTGGACATGCTATAGTCTGACTTTTTTTTTACCATATTTTGGACAAAAATATTTGGACATATTTTGGACATGCTATAGTATGACTTTTTTTACCATATTTTGGACATGCTATAGTCTGACTTGTTTTTTTACCATATTTTGGACATGCAATAGTATGACTTTTTTACCATATTTTGGACATGCTATAGTATGACTTTTTTACCATATTTTGGACATGCTATAGTCTGACTTTTTTTTTTACCATATTTTGGACATGCTATAGTTTGACTTTTTTATTTTACCATATTTTGGACGACATGCTATAGTCTGACTTTTTTACCATATTTTGGACATGCTATGGTATGACTTTTTTACCATATTTTGGACATGCTATAGTATGACTTTTTCACTATATTTTGGACATGCTATGGTATGACTTTTTTTTTTACCATATTTTGGACAAAAATATTTGGACATATTTTGGACATGCTATAGTATGACTTTTTTACCATATTTTGGACATGCTATAGTCTGAATTGTTTTTACCATATTTTGGACAAAAATATTTGGACATATTTTGGACATGCTATAGTGTGACTTTTTTACCATATTTTGGACATGCTATAGTCTGACTATTTTTTTTACCATATTTTGGACATGCTATAGTCTGACTTCTTTTATACCATATTTTGGACATGCTATAGTTTGACTTTTTTACCATATTTTGGACATACTATAGTATGACCTTTTTTTTACCATATTATGGACATGCTATAGTTTGACTTTTTTTTACCATATTTTGGACAAAAATATTTGGACATATTTTGGACATGCTATAGTATGACTTTTTTACCATATTTTGGATATGCTATAGTCTGACTTTTTTTTACCATTTTTTGGACATCCTATAATATGACTTTTTTACCATATTTTGGACATGCTATAGTCTGACTTTTTTTTTTACCATATTTTGAACATGCTATAGTATGACTTTTTTACCATATTTTGGACATGCTATAGTATGACTTTTTTACCATATTTTGGACATGCCATAGTCTGACTTTTTTTTACCATATTTTGGACATGCTATAATATGACTTTTTTACCATATTTTGGACATGCTATAGTCTGACTTTTTTTTTTTACCATATTTTGGACATGCTATAGTATGACTTTTTTACCATATTTTGGACATGCTATAGTCTGACTTTTTTTTTTACCATATTTTGGACATGCTATAGTATGACTTTTTTACCATATTTTGGACATGCTATAGTCTGACTTTTTTTTTTACCATATTTTGGACATGCTATAGTCTGACTTTTTTTTTTTTACCATATTTTGGACGACATGCTATAGCATGACTTTTTTACCATATTTTGGACATACTATTGTATGACTTTTTTTTTGCCATATTTTGGACATGCTATAGTTTGACTTTTTTTTTACCATATTTTGGACATGCAATAGTATGACTTGTTTTTTACCATATTTTGGACATGCAATAGTATGACTTTTTTACCATATTTTGGACATGCTATAGTATGACTTTTTTACCATATTTTGGACATGCTATAGTCTGACTTTTTTTTTACCATATTTTGGACATGCTATAGTTTGACTTTTTTTTTTTACCATATTTTGGACGACATGCTATAGTCTGACTTTTTTACCATATTTTGGACATGCTATAGTGTGACTTTTTAACCATATTTTGGACATGCTATAGTCTGACTTTTTTACCATATTTTGGACATGCTATGGTATGACTTTTTTACCATATTTTGGACATGCTACAGTATGACTTTTTCACCATATTTTGGACATGCTATGGTATGACTTTTTTTTTTACCATATTTTGGACAAAAATATTTGGACATATTTTGGACATGCTATAGTATGACTTTTTTACCATATTTTGGACATGCTATAGTCTGACTTTTTTTTTTACCATATTTTGGACAAAAATATTTGGACATATTTTGGACATGCTATAGTATGACTTTTTTACCATATTTTGGACGACATGCTACAGTATGACTTTTTTTTACCATATTTTGGACATGCTATCGTATGACTTTTTTACCATATTTTGGACATACTATAGTATGACTTTTTTTTACCATATTTTGGACATGCTATAGTTTGACTTTTTTTTTACCATATTTTGGACAAAAATATTTGGACATATTTTGGACATGCTATAGTATGACTTTTTTACCATATTTTGGACATGCTATAGTTTGAATTTTTTTTACCATATTTTGGACAAAAATATTTGGACATATTTTGGACATGCTATCGTATGACTTTTTTACCATATTTTGGACATACTATAGTCTGACTTTTTTTTTTTACCATATTTTGGACGACATGGTACAGTATGACTTTTTTTACAATATTTTGGACATGCTATAGTATGACTTTTTTTGTACCATATTTTGGACATGCTATAGTTAGACTTTTTTTTTTACCATATTTTGGACATGCTATAGTATGACTTTTTGTTTTTTTTACCATATTTTGGACAAAAATATTTGGACATATTTTGGACATGCTATAGTATGACTTTTTTACCATATTTTGGACATGCTGTAGTCTGACTTTTTTTTTACCATATTTTGGACATGCTATAATATGACTTTTTTACCATATTTTGGACATGCTATAGTCTGACTTTTTTTTTACCATATTTTGGACATGCTATCGTATGACTTTTTTACCATATTTTGGACATACTATAGTATGACTTTTTTTTTACCATATTTTGGACATGCTATAGTTTGACTTTTTTTTTTACCATATTTTGGACAAAAATATTTGGACATATTTTGGACATGCTATAGTTTGACTTTTTTACCATATTTTGGATATGCTATAGTCTGACTTTTTTTTACCATATTTTGGACATGCTATAATATGACTTTTTTACCATATTTTGGACATGCTATAGTCTGACTTTTTTGTTGCCATATTTTGGACGACATGCTATAGTCTGACTTTTTTACCATATTTTGGACATGCTATAGTTTGACTTTTTTACCATATTTTGGACATGCTATAGTATGACTTTTTAACCATATTTTGGACATGCTATAGTATGACTTTTTTTTTTACCATATTTTGGACAAAAATATTTGAACATATTTTGGACATGCTATAGTATGACTTTTTTACCATATTTTGGACATGCTATAGTCTGACTTTTTTTTTACCATATTTCGGACATGCTATAGTATGACTTTTTTACCATATTTTGGACATGCTATAGTCAGACTTTTTTTTTTACCATATTTCGGACATGCTATAGTCTGACTTTTTTTTAATCATATTTTGGACGACATGCTACAGTATGACTTTTTTACCATATTTTGGACATGCTATAGTATGACTTTTTTTTACCATATTTTGGACATGCTATAGTTTGACTTTATTTTACCATATTTTGGACATGCTATAGTCTGACTTTTTTGTTACCATATTTAGGACGACATGCTATAGTCTGACTTTTTTACCATATTTTGGACATGCTATAGTCTGACTTTTTTTTTTACCATATTTTGGACATGCTATAGTATGACTTTTTTACCATATTTTGGACATGCTATAGTATGACTTTTTTACCATATTTTGGACATGCTATAGTCTGACTTTTTTTTACCATATTTTGGACATGCTATAATATGACTTTTTTACCATATTTTGGACATGCTATAGTCTGACTTTTTTTTTTACCATATTTTGGACATGCTATAGTATGACTTTTTTACCATATTTTGGACATGCTATAGTCTGACTTTTTTTTTACCATATTTTGGACATGCTATAGTATGACTTTTTTACCATATTTTGGACATGCTATAGTCTGAATTTTTTGTTACCATATTTAGGACGACATGCTATAGTCTGACTTTTTTACCATATTTTGGACATGCTATAGTCTGACTTATTTTTTTTACCATATTTTGGACATGCTATAGTATGACTTTTTTACCATATTTTGGACATGCTATAGTATGACTTTTTTACCATATTTTGGACATGCTATAGTCTGACTTTTTTTTACCATATTTTGGACATGCTATAGTATGACTTTTTTACCATATTTTGGACATGCTATAGTATGACTTTTTTACCATTTTTTGGACATGCTATAGTCTGACTTTTTTTTACCATATTTTGGACATGCTATAATATGACTTTTTTACCATATTTTGGACATGCTATAGTCTGACTTTTTTTTTTACCATATTTTGGACATGCTATAGTATGACTTTTTTACCATATTTTGGACATGCTATAGTCTGACTTTTTTTTTACCATATTTTGGACATGCTATAGTATGACTTTTTTACCATATTTTGGACATGCTATAGTCTGAATTTTTTGTTACCATATTTAGGACGACATGCTATAGTCTGACTTTTTTACCATATTTTGGACATGCTATAGTCTGACTTTTTTTTTTACCATATTTTGGACATGCTATAGTATGACTTTTTTACCATATTTTGGACATGCTATAGTATGACTTTTTTACCATATTTTGGACATGCTATAGTCTGACTTTTTTTTACCATATTTTGGACATGCTATAATATGACTTTTTTACCATATTTTGGACATGCTATAGTCTGACTTTTTTTTTTACCATATTTTGGACATCCTATAGTATGACTTTTTTACCATATTTTGGACATGCTATAGTATGACTTTTTTACCATTTTTTGGACATGCTATAGTCTGACTTTTTTTTACCATATTTTGGACATGCTATAATATGACTTTTTTACCATATTTTGGACATGCTATAGTCTGACTTTTTTTTTTACCATATTTTGGACATGCTATAGTATGACTTTTTTACCATATTTTGGACATGCTATAGTCTGACTTTTTTTTTACCATATTTTGGACATGCTATAGTATGACTTTTTTACCATATTTTGGACATGCTATAGTCTGAATTTTTTGTTACCATATTTAGGACGACATGCTATAGTCTGACTTTTTTACCATATTTTGGACATGCTATAGTCTGACTTTTTTTTTTACCATATTTTGGACATGCTATAGTATGACTTTTTTACCATATTTTGGACATGCTATAGTATGACTTTTTTACCATATTTTGGACATGCTATAGTCTGACTTTTTTTTTTACCATATTTTGGACATCCTATAGTATGACTTTTTTACCATATTTTGGACATGCTATAGTATGACTTTTTTTTGACCATATTTTGGACATGCTATAGTATGACTTTTTTACCATATTTTGGACATGCTATAGTCTGACTTTTTTTTTTACCATATTTTGGACATGCTATAGTATGACTTTTTTACCATATTTTGGACATGCTATAGTCTGACTTTTTTTTTACCATATTTTGGACATGCTATAGTATGACTTTTTTACCATATTTTGGACATGCTATAGTCTGAATTTTTTGTTACCATATTTAGGACGACATGCTATAGTCTGACTTTTTTACCATATTTTGGACATGCTATAGTCTGACTTATTTTTTTTACCATATTTTGGACATGCTATAGTATGACTTTTTTACCATATTTTGGACATGCTATAGTATGACTTTTTTACCATATTTTGGACATGCTATAGTCTGACTTTTTTTTACCATATTTTGGACATGCTATAGTATGACTTTTTTACCATATTTTGGACATGCTATAGTATGACTTTTTTACCATTTTTTGGACATGCTATAGTCTGACTTTTTTTTACCATATTTTGGACATGCTATAATATGACTTTTTTACCATATTTTGGACATGCTATAGTCTGACTTTTTTTTTTACCATATTTTGGACATGCTATAGTATGACTTTTTTACCATATTTTGGACATGCTATAGTCTGACTTTTTTTTTACCATATTTTGGACATGCTATAGTATGACTTTTTTACCATATTTTGGACATGCTATAGTCTGAATTTTTTGTTACCATATTTAGGACGACATGCTATAGTCTGACTTTTTTACCATATTTTGGACATGCTATAGTCTGACTTTTTTTTTTACCATATTTTGGACATGCTATAGTATGACTTTTTTACCATATTTTGGACATGCTATAGTCTGACTTTTTTTTTTACCATATTTTGGACATCCTATAGTATGACTTTTTTACCATATTTTGGACATGCTATAGTATGACTTTTTTACCATTTTTTGGACATGCTATAGTCTGACTTTTTTTTACCATATTTTGGACATGCTATAATATGACTTTTTTACCATATTTTGGACATGCTATAGTCTGACTTTTTTTTTTACCATATTTTGGACATGCTATAGTATGACTTTTTTACCATATTTTGGACATGCTATAGTCTGACTTTTTTTTTACCATATTTTGGACATGCTATAGTATGACTTTTTTACCATATTTTGGACATGCTATAGTCTGAATTTTTTGTTACCATATTTAGGACGACATGCTATAGTCTGACTTTTTTACCATATTTTGGACATGCTATAGTCTGACTTTTTTTTTTACCATATTTTGGACATGCTATAGTATGACTTTTTTACCATATTTTGGACATGCTATAGTATGACTTTTTTACCATATTTTGGACATGCTATAGTCTGACTTTTTTTTACCATATTTTGGACATGCTATAATATGACTTTTTTACCATATTTTGGACATGCTATAGTCTGACTTTTTTTTTTACCATATTTTGGACATCCTATAGTATGACTTTTTTACCATATTTTGGACATGCTATAGTCTGACTTTTTTTTGACCATATTTTGGACATGCTATAGTATGACTTTTTTACCATATTTTGGACATGCTATAGTCTGACTTTTTTTTTTACCATATTTTGGACATGCTATAGTCTGACTTTTTTTTTTACCATATTTTGGACGACATGCTATAGCATGACTTTTTTACCATATTTTGGACATGCTATAGTATGACTTTTTTACCATATTTTGGACATGCTATAGTCTGACTTGTTTTTTACCATATTTTGGACATGCAATAGTATGAATTTTTTACCATATTTTGGACATGCTATAGTATGACTTTTTTACCATTTTTTGGACATGCTATAGTCTGACTTTTTTTTACCATATTTTGGACATGCTATAATATGACTTTTTTTTTACCATATTTTGGACATGCTATAGTCTGACTTTTTTTTTTACGATATTTTGGACATGCTATAGTATGACTTTTTTACCATATTTTGGACATGCTATAGTCAGACTTTTTTTTTACCATATTTTGGACATGCTATAGTATGACTTTTTTACCATATTTTGGACATGCTATAGTCTGACTTTTTTTTTTACCATATTTTGGACATGCTATAGTCTGACTTTTTTTTTTACCATATTTTGGACGACATGCTATAGCATGACTTTTTTTTACCATATTTTGGACATACTATAGTATGACTTTTTTTTTGCCATATTTTGGACATGCTATATTTTGACTTTTTTTTTACCATATTTTGGACAAAAATATTTGGACATATTTTGGACATGCTATAGTATGACTTTTTTACCATATTTTGGACATGCTATAGTCTGACTTGTTTTTTACCATATTTTGGACATGCAATAGTATGACTTTTTTACCATATTTTGGACATGCTATAGTCTGACTTTTTTTTTACCATATTTTGGACATGCTATAGTTTGACTTTTTTTTTTTACCATATTTTGGACGACATGCTATAGTCTGACTTTTTTACCATATTTTGGACATGCTATAGTATGACTTTTTAACCATATTTTGGACATGCTATAGTCTGACATTTTTACCATATTTTGGACATGCTATGGTATGACTTTTTTACCATATTTTGGACATGCTATAGTATGACTTTTTAAACATATTTTGGACATGCTATGGTATGACTTTTTTTTTACCATATTTTGGACAAAAATATTTGGACATATTTTGGACATGCTATAGTCTGACTTTTTTTTTTACCATATTTTGGACATGCTATAGTATGACTTTTTTTTTTACCATATTTTGGACGACATGCTATAGCATGACTTTTTTACCATATTTTGGACATGCTATAGTATGACTTTTTAACCATATTTTGGACATGCTATAGTCTGACTTTTTTACCATATTTTGGACATGCTATGGTATGACTTTTTTACCATATTTTGGACATGCTATAGTATGACTTTTTAACCATATTTTGGACATGCTATGGTATGACTTTTTTTTTACCATATTTTGGACAAAAATATTTGGACATATTTTGGACATGCTATAGTATGACTTTTTTACCATATTTTGGACATGCTATAGTCTGACTTGTTTTTTACCATATTTTGGACATGCAATAGTAAGACTTTTTTACCATATTTTGGACATGCTATAGTATGACTTTTTTACCATATTTTGGACATGCTATAGTCTGACTTTTTTTTTACCATATTTTGGACATGCTATAGTTTGACTTTTTTTTTTTTACCATATTTTGGACGACATGCTATAGTCTGACTTTTTTACCATATTTTGGACATGCTATAGTATGACTTTTTAACCATATTTTGGACATGCTATAGTCTGACTTTTTTACCATATTTTGGACATGCTATGGTATGACTATTTTACCATATTTTGGACATGCAATAGTATGACTTTTTAACCATATTTTGGACATGCTACGGTATGACTTTTTTTTTACCATATTTTGGACAAAAATATTTGGACATATTTTGGACATGCTATAGTATGACTTTTTTACCATATTTTGGACATGCTATAGTCAGAATTTTTTTTACCATATTTTGGACAAAAATATTTGGACATATTTTGGACATGCTATAGTATGACTTTTTTACCATATTTTGGACATGCTATAGTCTGACTTTTTTTTTACCATATTTTGGACGACATGCTACAGTATGACTTTTTTTACCATATTTTGGACATGCTATAGTATGACTTTTTTTGTACCATATTTTGGACATGCTATAGTTAGACTTTTTTTTTTACCATATTTTGGACATGCTATAGTCTGACTTTTTTACCATATTTTGGACATGCTATAGTATGACTTTTTAACCATATTTTGGACATGCTATAGTCTGACTTTTTTACCATATTTTGGACATGCTATGGTATGACTTTTTTACCATATTTTGGACATGCAATAGTATGACTTTTTAACCATATTTTGGACATGCTATAGTTTGACTTTTTTTTTTTACCATATTTTGGACGACATGCTATAGTCTGACTTTTTTACCATATTTTGGACATGCTATAGTATGACTTTTTAACCATATTTTGGACATGCTATAGTCTGACTTGTTTTTTACCATATTTTGGACAAAAATATTTGGACATATTTTGGACATGCTATAGTCTGACTTTTTTTTTTACCATATTTTGGACATGCTATAGTCTGACTTTTTTTTTTACCATATTTTGGACGACATGCTATAGCATGACTTTTTTACCATATTTTGGACATGCTATAGTATGACTTTTTAACCATATTTTGGACATGCTATAGTATGACTTTTTAACCATATTTTGGACATGCTATAGTCTGACTTTTTTACCATATTTTGGACATGCTCTGGTATGACTTTTTTACCATATTTTGGACATGCTATAGTATGACTTTTTAACCATATTTTGGACATGCTATGGTATGACTTTTTTTTTACCATATTTTGGACAAAAATATTTGGACATATTTTGGACATGCTATAGTATGACTTTTTTACCATATTTTGGACATGCTATAGTCTGACTTGTTTTTTACCATATTTTGGACATGCAATAGTATGACTTTTTTACCATATTTTGGACATGCTATAGTATGACTTTTTTACCATATTTTGGACATGCTATAGTCTGACTTTTTTTTTACCATATTTTGGACATGCTATAGTTTGACTTTTTTTTTTTTACCATATTTTGGACGACATGCTACAGTATGACTTTTTTTACCATATTTTGGACATGCTATAGCATGACTTTTTTACCATATTTTGGACATGCTATAGTATGACTTTTTAACCATATTTTGGACATGCTATAGTCTGACTTTTTTACCATATTTTGGACATGCTATGGTATGACTTTTTTACCATATTTTGGACATGCTATAGTATGACTTTTTAACCATATTTTGGACATGCTATGGTATGAATTTTTTTTTACAATATTTTGGACAAAAATATTTGGACATATTTTGGACATGCTATAGTATGACTTTTTTACCATATTTTGGACATGGTATAGTCTGACTTTTTTTTTTACCATATTTTGGACATGCTATAGTTTGACTTTTTTTTTTTTACCATATTTTGGACGACATGCTATAGTCTGACTTTTTTACCATATTTTGGACATGCTATAGTATGACTTTTTAACCATATTTTGGACATGCTATAGTCTGACTTTTTTACCATATTTTGGACATGCTATGGTATGACTTTTTTACCATATTTTGGACATGCAATAGTATGACTTTTTAACCATATTTTGGACATGCTATAGTTTGACTTTTTTTTTTTACCATATTTTGGACGACATGCTATAGTCTGACTTTTTTACCATATTTTGGACATGCTATAGTATGACTTTTTAACCATATTTTGGACATGCTATAGTCTGACTTTTTTACCATATTTTGTACATGCTATGGTATGACTTTTTTACCATATTTTGGACATGCTATAGTATGACTTTTTAACCATATTTTGGACATGCTATGGCATGACTTTTTTTTTACCATATTTTGGACAAAAATATTTGGACATATTTTGGACATGCTATAGTATGACTTTTTTACCATATTTTGGACATGCTATAGTCTGAATTTTTTTTACCATATTTTGGACAAAAATATTTGGACATATTTTGGACATGCTATAGTCTGACTTTTTTTTTTACCATATTTTGGACATGCTATAGTCTGACTTTTTTTTTTACCATATTTTGGACGACATGCTATAGCATGACTTTTTTACCATATTTTGGACATGCTATAGTATGACTTTTTAACCATATTTTGGACATGCTATAGTATGACTTTTTAACCATATTTTGGACATGCTATAGTCTGACTTTTTTACCATATTTTGGACATGCTCTGGTATGACTTTTTTACCATATTTTGGACATGCTATAGTATGACTTTTTAACCATGTTTTGGACATGCTATGGTATGACTTTTTTTTTACCATATTTTGGACAAAAATATTTGGACATATTTTGGACATGCTATAGTATGACTTTTTTACCATATTTTGGACATGCTATAGTCTGACTTGTTTTTTACCATATTTTGGACATGCAATAGTATGACTTTTTTACCATATTTTGGACATGCTATAGTATGACTTTTTTACCATATTTTGGACATGCTATAGTCTGACTTTTTTACCATATTTTGGACATGCTATGGTATGACTTTTTTACCATATTTTGGACGACATGCTATAGTCTGACTTTTTTACCATATTTTGGACATGCTATAGTATGACTTTTTAACCATATTTTGGACATGCTATAGTCTGACTTTTTTACCATATTTTGGACATGCTATGGTATGACTTTTTTACCATATTTTGGACATGCAATAGTATGACTTTTTAACCATATTTTGGACATGCTATGGTATGACTTTTTTTTTACCATATTTTGGACGACATGCTACAGTATGACTTTTTTTACCATATTTTGGACATGCTATAGTATGACTTTTTTTGTACCATATTTTGGACATGCTATAGTCTGAATTTTTTACCATATTTTGGACATGCTATAGTATGACTTTTTAACCGTATTTTGGACATGCTATAGTCTGACTTTTTTACCATATTTTGGACATGCTATGGTATGACTTTTTTACCATATTTTGGACATGCAATAGTATGACTTTTTAACCATATTTTGGACATGCTATGGTATGACTTTTTTTTTACCATATTTTGGACGACATGCTACAGTATGACTTTTTTTACCATATTTTGGACATGCTATAGTATGACTTTTTTTTTTTTTACCATATTTTGGACAAAAATATTTGGACATATTTTGGACATGCTATAGTATGACTTTTTTACCATATTTTGGACATGCTATAGTATGACTTTTTTACCATTTTTTGGACATGCTATAGTATGACTTTTTAACCATATTTTGGACATGCTATAGTCTGACTTTTTTACCATATTTTGGACATACTATGGTATGACTTTTTTACCATATTTTGGACATGCTATAGTATGACTTTTTAACCATATTTTGGACATGCTATGGAATGACTTTTTTTTTACCATATTTTGGACAAAAATATTTGGACATATTTTGGACATGCTATAGTATGACTTTTTTACCATATTTTGGACATGCTATAGTCTGAATTTTTTTTACCATATTTTGGACAAAAATATTTGGACATATTTTGGACATGCTATAGTCTGACTTTTTTTTTTACCATATTTTGGACATGCTATAGTATGACTTTTTAACCATATTTTGGACATGCTATGGTATGACTTTTTTTTTACCATATTTTGGACAAAAATATTTGGACATATTTTGGACATGCTATAGTATGACTTTTTTACCATATTTTGGACATGCTATAGTCTGACTTGTTTTTTTACCATATTTTGGACATGCAATAGTATGACTTTTTTACCATATTTTGGACATGCTATAGTATGACTTTTTTACCATATTTTGGACATGCTATAGTCTGAATTTTTTTTACCATATTTTGGACAAAAATATTTGGACATATTTTGGACATGCTATAGTCTGACTTTTTTTTTTACCATATTTTGGACATGCTATAGTATGACTTTTTAACCATATTTTGGACATGCTATGGTATGACTTTTTTTTTACCATATTTTGGACAAAAATATTTGGACATATTTTGGACATGCTATAGTATGACTTTTTTACCATATTTTGGACATGCTATAGTCTGAATTTTTTTTACCATATTTTGGACAAAAATATTTGGACATATTTTGGACATGCTATAGTCTGACTTTTTTTTTTACCATATTTTGGACGACATGCTATAGCATGACTTTTTTTTACCATATTTTGGACATACTATAGTATGACTTTTTTTTTGCCATATTTTGGACATGCTATATTTAGACTTTTTTTTTACCATATTTTGGACAAAAATATTTGGACATATTTTGGACATGCTATAGTATGACTTTTTTACCATATTTTGGACATGCTATAGTCTGACTTGTTTTTTACCATATTTTGGACATGCAATAGTATGACTTTTTTACCATATTTTGGACATGCTATAGTCTGACTTTTTTTTTACCATATTTTGGACATGCTATAGTTTGACTTTTTTTTTTTACCATATTTTGGACGACATGCTATAGTCTGACTTTTTTACCATATTTTGGACATGCTATAGTATGACTTTTTAACCATATTTTGGACATGCTATAGTCTGACATTTTTACCATATTTTGGACATGCTATGGTATGACTTTTTTACCATATTTTGGACATGCTATAGTATGACTTTTTAAACATATTTTGGACATGCTATGGTATGACTTTTTTTTTACCATATTTTGGACAAAAATATTTGGACATATTTTGGACATGCTATAGTCTGACTTTTTTTTTTACCATATTTTGGACATGCTATAGTATGACTTTTTTTTTTACCATATTTTGGACGACATGCTATAGCATGACTTTTTTACCATATTTTGGACATGCTATAGTATGACTTTTTAACCATATTTTGGACATGCTATAGTCTGACTTTTTTACCATATTTTGGACATGCTATGGTATGACTTTTTTACCATATTTTGGACATGCTATAGTATGACTTTTTAACCATATTTTGGACATGCTATGGTATGACTTTTTTTTTACCATATTTTGGACAAAAATATTTGGACATATTTTGGACATGCTATAGTATGACTTTTTTACCATATTTTGGACATGCTATAGTCTGACTTGTTTTTTACCATATTTTGGACATGCAATAGTAAGACTTTTTTACCATATTTTGGACATGCTATAGTATGACTTTTTTACCATATTTTGGACATGCTATAGTCTGACTTTTTTTTTACCATATTTTGGACATGCTATAGTTTGACTTTTTTTTTTTTACCATATTTTGGACGACATGCTATAGTCTGACTTTTTTACCATATTTTGGACATGCTATAGTATGACTTTTTAACCATATTTTGGACATGCTATAGTCTGACTTTTTTACCATATTTTGGACATGCTATGGTATGACTATTTTACCATATTTTGGACATGCAATAGTATGACTTTTTAACCATATTTTGGACATGCTACGGTATGACTTTTTTTTTACCATATTTTGGACAAAAATATTTGGACATATTTTGGACATGCTATAGTATGACTTTTTTACCATATTTTGGACATGCTATAGTCAGAATTTTTTTTACCATATTTTGGACAAAAATATTTGGACATATTTTGGACATGCTATAGTATGACTTTTTTACCATATTTTGGACATGCTATAGTCTGACTTTTTTTTTACCATATTTTGGACGACATGCTACAGTATGACTTTTTTTACCATATTTTGGACATGCTATAGTATGACTTTTTTTGTACCATATTTTGGACATGCTATAGTTAGACTTTTTTTTTTTACCATATTTTGGACATGCTATAGTCTGACTTTTTTACCATATTTTGGACATGCTATAGTATGACTTTTTAACCATATTTTGGACATGCTATAGTCTGACTTTTTTACCATATTTTGGACATGCTATGGTATGACTTTTTTACCATATTTTGGACATGCAATAGTATGACTTTTTAACCATATTTTGGACATGCTATAGTTTGACTTTTTTTTTTTACCATATTTTGGACGACATGCTATAGTCTGACTTTTTTACCATATTTTGGACATGCTATAGTATGACTTTTTAACCATATTTTGGACATGCTATAGTCTGACTTTTTTACCATATTTTGTACATGCTATGGTATGACTTTTTTACCATATTTTGGACATGCTATAGTATGACTTTTTAACCATATTTTGTACATGCTATGGTATGACTTTTTTTTTACCATATTTTGGACAAAAATATTTGGACATATTTTGGACATGCTATAGTATGACTTTTTTACCATATTTTGGACATGCTATAGTCTGAATTTTTTTTACCATATTTTGGACAAAAATATTTGGACATATTTTGGACATGCTATAGTCTGACTTTTTTTTTTACCATATTTTGGACATGCTATAGTCTGACTTTTTTTTTTACCATATTTTGGACGACATGCTATAGCATGACTTTTTTACCATATTTTGGACATGCTATAGTATGACTTTTTAACCATATTTTGGACATGCTATAGTATGACTTTTTAACCATATTTTGGACATGCTATAGTCTGACTTTTTTACCATATTTTGGACATGCTCTGGTATGACTTTTTTACCATATTTTGGACATGCTATAGTATGACTTTTTAACCATATTTTGGACATGCTATGGTATGACTTTTTTTTTACCATATTTTGGACAAAAATATTTGGACATATTTTGGACATGCTATAGTATGACTTTTTTACCATATTTTGGACATGCTATAGTCTGACTTGTTTTTTACCATATTTTGGACATGCAATAGTATGACTTTTTTACCATATTTTGGACATGCTATAGTATGACTTTTTTACCATATTTTGGACATGCTATAGTCTGACTTTTTTTTTACCATATTTTGGACATGCTATAGTTTGACTTTTTTTTTTTTACCATATTTTGGACGACATGCTACAGTATGACTTTTTTTACCATATTTTGGACATGCTATAGCATGACTTTTTTACCATATTTTGGACATGCTATAGTATGACTTTTTAACCATATTTTGGACATGCTATAGTCTGACTTTTTTACCATATTTTGGACATGCTATGGTATGACTTTTTTACCATATTTTGGACATGCTATAGTATGACTTTTTAACCATATTTTGGACATGCTATGGTATGAATTTTTTTTTACAATATTTTGGACAAAAATATTTGGACATATTTTGGACATGCTATAGTATGACTTTTTTACCATATTTTGGACATGGTATAGTCTGACTTTTTTTTTTACCATATTTTGGACATGCTATAGTTTGACTTTTTTTTTTTTTACCATATTTTGGACGACATGCTATAGTCTGACTTTTTTACCATATTTTGGACATGCTATAGTATGACTTTTTAACCATATTTTGGACATGCTATAGTCTGACTTTTTTACCATATTTTGGACATGCTATGGTATGACTTTTTTACCATATTTTGGACATGCAATAGTATGACTTTTTAACCATATTTTGGACATGCTATAGTTTGACTTTTTTTTTTTACCATATTTTGGACGACATGCTATAGTCTGACTTTTTTACCATATTTTGGACATGCTATAGTATGACTTTTTAACCATATTTTGGACATGCTATAGTCTGACTTTTTTACCATATTTTGTACATGCTATGGTATGACTTTTTTACCATATTTTGGACATGCTATAGTATGACTTTTTAACCATATTTTGGACATGCTATGGTATGACTTTTTTTTTACCATATTTTGGACAAAAATATTTGGACATATTTTGGACATGCTATAGTATGACTTTTTTACCATATTTTGGACATGCTATAGTCTGAATTTTTTTTACCATATTTTGGACAAAAATATTTGGACATATTTTGGACATGCTATAGTCTGACTTTTTTTTTTACCATATTTTGGACATGCTATAGTCTGACTTTTTTTTTTTACCATATTTTGGACGACATGCTATAGCATGACTTTTTTACCATATTTTGGACATGCTATAGTATGACTTTTTAACCATATTTTGGACATGCTATAGTATGACTTTTTAACCATATTTTGGACATGCTATAGTATGACTTTTTTACCATATTTTGGACATGCTCTGGTATGACTTTTTTACCATATTTTGGACATGCTATAGTATGACTTTTTAACCATGTTTTGGACATGCTATGGTATGACTTTTTTTTTACCATATTTTGGACAAAAATATTTGGACATATTTTGGACATGCTATAGTATGACTTTTTTACCATATTTTGGACATGCTATAGTCTGACTTGTTTTTTACCATATTTTGGACATGCAATAGTATGACTTTTTTACCATATTTTGGACATGCTATAGTATGACTTTTTTACCATATTTTGGACATGCTATAGTCTGACTTTTTTACCATATTTTGGACATGCTATGGTATGACTTTTTTACCATATTTTGGACGACATGCTATAGTCTGACTTTTTTACCATATTTTGGACATGCTATAGTATGACTTTTTAACCATATTTTGGACATGCTATAGTCTGACTTTTTTACCATATTTTGGACATGCTATGGTATGACTTTTTTACCATATTTTGGACATGCAATAGTATGACTTTTTAACCATATTTTGGACATGCTATGGTATGACTTTTTTTTTACCATATTTTGGACGACATGCTACAGTATGACTTTTTTTACCATATTTTGGACATGCTATAGTATGACTTTTTTTGTACCATATTTTGGACATGCTATAGTCTGAATTTTTTACCATATTTTGGACATGCTATAGTATGACTTTTTAACCGTATTTTGGACATGCTATAGTCTGACTTTTTTACCATATTTTGGACATGCTATGGTATGACTTTTTTACCATATTTTGGACATGCAATAGTATGACTTTTTAACCATATTTTGGACATGCTATGGTATGACTTTTTTTTTACCATATTTTGGACGACATGCTACAGTATGACTTTTTTTTACCATATTTTGGACATGCTATAGTATGACTTTTTTTTTTTTTACCATATTTTGGACAAAAATATTTGGACATATTTTGGACATGCTATAGTATGACTTTTTTACCATATTTTGGACATGCTATAGTATGACTTTTTTACCATTTTTTGGACATGCTATAGTATGACTTTTTAACCATATTTTGGACATGCTATAGTCTGACTTTTTTACCATATTTTGGACATACTATGGTATGACTTTTTTACCATATTTTGGACATGCTATAGTATGACTTTTTAACCATATTTTGGACATGCTATGGAATGACTTTTTTTTTACCATATTTTGGACAAAAATATTTGGACATATTTTGGACATGCTATAGTATGACTTTTTTACCATATTTTGGACATGCTATAGTCTGAATTTTTTTTACCATATTTTGGACAAAAATATTTGGACATATTTTGGACATGCTATAGTCTGACTTTTTTTTTTACCATATTTTGGACATGCTATAGTATGACTTTTTAACCATATTTTGGACATGCTATGGTATGACTTTTTTTTTACCATATTTTGGACAAAAATATTTGGACATATTTTGGACATGCTATAGTATGACTTTTTTACCATATTTTGGACATGCTATAGTCTGACTTGTTTTTTTACCATATTTTGGACATGCAATAGTATGACTTTTTTACCATATTTTGGACATGCTATAGTATGACTTTTTTACCATATTTTGGACATGCTATAGTCTGACTTTTTTTTTACCATATTTTGGACATGCTATAGTTTGACATTTTTTTTTTTTACCATATTTTGGACGACATGCTATAGTCTGACTTTTTTACCATATTTTGGACATGCTATAGTATGACTTTTTAACCATATTTTGGACATGCTATAGTCTGACTTTTTTACCATATTTTGGACATGCTATGGTATGACTTTTTTACCATATTTTGGACATGCTATAGTATGACTTTTTAACCATATTTTGGACATGCTATGGTATGACTTTTTTTTTACCATATTTTGGACAAAAATATTTGGACATATTTTGGACATGCTATAGTATGACTTTTTTACCATATTTTGGACATGCTATAGTCTGACTTGTTTTTTACCATATTTTGGACATGCAATAGTATGACTTTTTTACCATATTTTGGACATGCTATAGTATGACTTTTTTACCATATTTTGGACATGCTATAGTCTGACTTTTTTTTTACCATATTTTGGACGACATGCTATAGTCTGACTTTTTTACCATATTTTGGACATGCTATAGTATGACTTTTTAACCATATTTTGGACATGCTATAGTCTGACTTTTTTACCATATTTTGGACATGCTATGGTATGACTTTTTTACCATATTTTGGACATGCAATAGTATGACTTTTTAACCATATTTTGGACATGCTATGGTATGACATTTTTTTTTACCATATTTTGGACAAAAATATTTGGACATATTTTGGACATGCTATAGTATGACTTTTTTACCATATTTTGGACATGCTATAGTCTGAATTGTTTTTTACCATATTTTGGACAAAAATATTTGGACATATTTTGGACATGCTATAGTATGACTTTTTAACCATATTTTGGACATGCTATAGTCTGACTTTTTTTTTACCATATTTTGGACGACATGCTACAGTATGACTTTTTTTTACCATATTTTGGACATGCTATAGTATGACTTTTTTTGTACCATATTTTGGACATGCTATAGTTAGACTTTTTTTTTACCATATTTTGGACATGCTATAGTATGACTTTTTTTTTTTTACCATATTTTGGACAAAAATATTTGGACATATTTTGGACATGCTATAGTCTGACTTTTTTTTTACCATATTTTGGACATGCTATAGTATGACTTTTTTACCATATTTTGGACATGCTATAGTCTGACTTTTTTTTTTACCATATTTTGGACATGCTATAGTCTGACTTTTTTTTTTACCATATTTTGGACGACATGCTATAGCATGACTTTTTTACCATATTTTGGACATACTATAGTATGACTTTTTTTTTGCCATATTTTGGACATGCTATAGTATGACTTTTTAACCATATTTTGGACATGCTATGGTATGACTTATTTTTTACCATATTTTGGACAAAAATATTTGGACATATTTTGGACATGCTATAGTATGACTTTTTTTACCATATTTTGGACATGCTATAGTCTGAATTTTTTTTACCATATTTTGGACAAAAATATTTGGACATATTTTGGACATGCTATACTCTGACTTTTTTTTTTACCATATTTTGGACGACATGCTATAGCATGACTTTTTTACCATATTTTGGACATGCTATAGTCTGAATTTTTTTTACCATATTTTGGACAAAAATATTTGGACATATTTTGGACATGCTATAGTTAGACTTTTTTTTTTACCATATTTTGGACATGCTATAGTATGACTTTTTTACCATATTTTGGACATGCTGTAGTCTGACTTTTTTTTTACCATATTTTGGACATGCTATAATATGACTTTTTTACCATATTTTGGACATGCTATAGTCTGACTTTTTTTTTACCATATTTTGGACATGCTATCGTATGACTTTTTTACCATATTTTGGACATGCTATAGTCTGACTTTTTTTTGTACCTGGTACTTTCTGCAGCGACGCTGCTTGAAACTTTCGTAATGAACACGAACACCGGACGACTCGGAGGTGATTCTTTTTCGAGTGACGGTCGTTCAGTCAGACAGGCTTTCGGATCCAGAAGAGGACGGCAGCGAGATGGAAAGACAAACGTTCGGAAAAGTTTATTCCCTGTGAATGAAAAGAATTGCGGCAGCTCGCGTGGAACCTCAACAGAGGTGGAACCAGAACTACAAACACATATTGTCCATAACTTTTGCCCAATAGAAAACCGGAGTTTAGCCGTTAGCGGCAGGTAAAGGAGGCTGAAAGTGTTAAGGGTCCGGAGGTTCAAACAGTGGGACACTGAATTCTGCTAGTCTTGCAACTCCTTTGTGTTTGATTGGTGCAGGAAACAGGAGACAGCTCACAGCTGTGTTTCTGCAGGTCTAAATGTATCACAATATAGGAGGGTGAAGCCCGGAGAGATGAAGGGGGTGTGTGCTTTAATTTCAGCTGATTGGGTCTCTGTGTCCTCCCCCAGGACAGTTTCCATCCCTGATTAGGAGAGAGTTTATAAATAGTGGGGGCAAATCTGGGTGAAGGTTGCAGCTTCAGAGCAAAGACTGCAGCAGTCAGCGGCTGCTTTTGGTTTTATTTCACTTATTATGCAACAGGTGTTACACCTGTTCAGCTCATAGCAGGAAGGGTCAGGGGGGTGGCGGGGTTGGTCCAGAGAGCAGAGTCCACAGTCCTGGGGATCAAATGATTGTCCTACTTAATTAATGAAGATAAATATCATGTTTCATTACCATCAGTAAACTGAAAATCATAAATGACTAAACTAACGCCAACTAGCTTCAGGTTACAGTGAAAGCTGTAATTTTCTGTTTCAGCAACTTTTACATTCTTATTTTATGATCTTATTAAATGTAGTTTTCTGTTAATTTATGGATCGTGTTTAATCGTAAATATTCATAACAAAAAAAAAATCTGTGAAAGGTCCTCACAAAGATAGACACACTAACACACGCACACGCATACTAATCTGTCAATGGCCGACACATACAGCCACTCAATCAGTTCACACACTCCTCCCATCCCAGTCTGTCCCCCCCCCCACTGACATAGAGCCTTTAAATAGAGCTCCTCTCCAGCTATTCGGCCTCGGTGTTTGCTTCCCCGCAGTCAGCAGCTCTTCTTCACAAGTTCTCCTCAAACCCCAAAACCAAGGTAGAGATCTCACACACACACACACACACACACACACTCTTATTGTTATTATTATTTTTGTGTTTTTAGATGCTCTTTTAAATTTGTTATAATAGAATTGCAATAAGAACAAATACAACAAAAAGGAACATAATAAGAACAACACAATTTTAATACATTACGTGAACTGCATGTCGTGCGTGATTGACAGCTGCAGACACTCGTCACAAACAAACAAACCAGTAAATTATCTGCAGGAAACAAACTGATGCTGCAGTTTCTACTCATTTAGGTCTTTAAAAAAAAAAAAAAAAAAAAAAAAAAAAAAATCCTAGTGTTTGATTTTCCGTTTAATTCAGTTTGAGCTGCGACAGAAAAAAAACAAAACACTTGAACTTCACTTGCAGAAACACACAGGACCAACATGAGAAACACGTGAAGCTCCGGTAGATTCTCATGTGAAAGTGAATAAAAACATGTATGTCGGATTTAATCTGTAAAATAATTGAAGAGACTCTGAGATTAAAACAGAATTTTTGACCTAGATGAAGATCAGATTATTAATAATCTGGAAATGTAAACATTCTTCCAGGAATCTTTGAAAACAGGACTTCAAGTATTTTAAATTAAACTCTTTTTCCATCTGTTGTGATTTTTGCAGGGATATTTTGATGAAAATGTTATTTATTTTTCTAAACGTTCATGAATTCATGTTGAGATTTTTCTGAAGAATCAAATCAAATCAACTCGACATTGTTTCACAAACTTGAACCTTAATGTTCTTTAAAATTATCTTTTGGTTCTGACCCGTCACAGCTGTTAACCCCCCCCCCCCACACACACACACACACACACACCCAACCACCCCAGTCCTTCAGCTGTTTGAATGAATGAATCAAGCTCCTCAACAGTAAAAACATGTTGCATTTTGTCCTTGGTTTTGAGGTCAGAGGTCACAGGTGATCACGACCACTTCAGGAGGAACCTTTTATTTAACTGTCGAAACATTTTTACAGATAAAATCTGTACTGATTTTATTTCCAGTCACGTAAATCAGCAGAACTTCAGCTCGAACACTAATAATACTGAAACATGACGGGGGGAGGACTCGGTGGCTCCTGCCAGACACACCTGCTTCAGCTGCCATCAGCTGAATGCCAGCAGATACCAGCTGCAGTAAAATTAGCAGCGGCCGATGCTTTGTCCAGAGTTATGAGCCGGTGTCGGGTTTCAACAAACACTGAGGCGGTTCTGGTTCAGCTTCTTCAGCAGGAGCTCAAAGTTTCTGTAACGAGCAGAAATATAATATCACTGAGGCACGACGGAAACATCTGGCACATGACAGATGATTTTATTTAGAGCTCGGTAGTCGGGGAAACAGAGCAGTGACAGGAAGCAGCCAGCAGGTGGCAGCGCTGACTCACAATAGCAGATACAGAAGAAGTTGGACTGTCTGCCTGTTAGTCGTTTCAGGTTAAGTGCCTTAAAGTGTGATACCACCGAGGACCACTAGGGGCATATTAGGACTCTAACATGTTTGGGGGCGGGGCTTGTTCATTCTGAGGTCTTCAAACAAGAAAATGTTTCAGACAGTTTTTAATAAATAAATCTCCTCCAGAGACATTTTATCAGAAACTTCACAGCTAAAAATTAAATAATCAGTTTTTAATCATTAAAATGTTTTATTATGACCTTTAAGACCTTTTCGATGATGTCAGGCAGTTTGTTTGTTTGTTTGTCTGACTAACGAGATGCCCATGTCCACTTCCTCAGCAGACATGGAGCGTACCTTCATCGCTGTGAAGCCCGATGGCGTCCAGAGAGGACTGTGCGGTGAGATCATCAAGCGCTTCGAGCAGAGAGGTTTCAGGCTGGTAGCTGCCAAGTTCATGCAGGTAACCATGACGATGGACAGAAACTCAAAACAAAAACAAACAAACAAAAAGCAGGAGACCTTTTCGAGGGAAAAGAAACCTGGCTTAATGGTCACATTGATAGGGGGCGGAGCTTCTCACTTCGGCGCCCCCTGCTGTGTGGACGCTGATCGACTCACTGATGATGTATCTGCTGTTGTGTATTAAAGTTGTGTGCTAATATTGTGTTGTGTGACCTCCCTGTGTCCAGGCCTCCGAGGACCACATGAAGAACCACTACCTGGACCTGAAGGACATGCCTTTCTATGCTGGTCTCTGCAAATACATGGCCTCTGGACCCGTCCTCGCCATGGTAACGCACACACACACACGTGAACACACACGTTGTCCTCAGACAGATGGTTTCTGTTCAGAGACGTCGACTGATGGAAAATAAAACAAACGATTCGACAGATAATAAAGTCTGAACAGAATTTGATTCTTTAGTTCACTTCATGCAGAAAAAAAAAAGACTACAGCAATAATTTATTTACAGACAGACACCAGGTCAGGGCATCAGGTTTAGACTGGGTCTAGACCAGGTTTAGACTGGGTTTAGACTGGTTCTAGTCTTGGTTTTGGACTTCTAACTCGTCCAGACTTGAAGCACGGTTCTGGTTTAAAAATGTGTTCTTTTTATTGCGTTTTGACTCGTTTCAGCCTGATTTGGAACTTGTTTTCAGACTGGTTTCATAATGGTTTAAAACTTGGTGTTCTTTGCGGTTGTTTTACCGGGTTTAGACTTGTAGCCTCAGGAACGTGTTGACTTGATTTTGGGACTCTATGATGCTTAGATCAGGATGAATTTCAGCCCCCCGGTGTTGAAGTGTTGAACCTGAACGTCTCGTCGGCCAACAGGTGACAGGTGTGCTGGTGTGTTTCAGGTGTGGGAGGGTCAGAACATCGTGAAGCTGATCAGGATGATGCTGGGTGAGACCAACCCCGCTGACTCCAAGCCCGGTAGCATCCGTGGAGACCTGTGCATCAACATCGGCAGGTGAGCGAGCAACACAGTAAAAGGACAGGAGGAAGTGACATCAGAGACCTCAAGAAAAACAGCGATGACATCACGCACTTCAACAAAATGATATATTATTTATGTAAACGTTGTCACACGCTCATTAAGCAGCAGAGGACAATAAAATGTTGAAGAACTATGAATACAATTAAAAAAAGAATACGTCCCAAAAAATAAATAAATACATGAATAACATTAAAAAATGATAGATAAGTGGATGAGTCATTGATTAGTTATCGTTGATGAGATATTGATGAGTTATTGATGAGCCACTGACCGCCTCTGTGTCCTCAGGAACATCATCCACGGCAGCGACACACTGGAGAACGCCAAGAAAGAGGTCGCTCTGTGGTTCAAGGACGAAGAGTTTGTGAGCTACACCCCCTGCGCTCAGGCCTGGCTGTACGAGTAAACTCCGCCCACCCCGCCGACCTCCGACCTCCCCGCAGCTGATCCTCGGACTTGGTCCTCACCGATCAATCTGGAACGTGTAGCACTTATCAATAAAGTCTCATGTTAACAACATTCTGACCGTTTCTGTGTCCTTCAAAAGTTTTTAAAACTGCCATTAGCCTCGTTGGCGAAGCAAAGCTAACGGCTAACTGCTGACATGCTGTCTATTAGCAGTAACTATAAAGATGGCGGCGAAACAAATGTGGATCAGTCCGCCACTAAAAAAATAGTAAACAGACCCTTTCCTCTTGTTCCAGGAACATTTGATAAATGAAAGAGCTGCAACAAACGATTATTTTCTTTCATGATTAACCTGATGATATTATTATATTTGTTTTGTCTATAAAATGTCAAAAAAATGAATCACACGAAGTCCAAACTTCAGCAGCTTATTCAGAAATTGTTTGTTATCTGACTGGTCCAAAACCTCAAAAAAGTGATTCATCATTAATCAAAATACTGAAAACAAATTTCCACCGACTCAGAACTGCGACGATTAGGTAGGTAGGTAGGTATATACTTTATTAATCCCCGAGGGGAAATTTTTTCGCCACAGCAGCATACATACAGAAGCAATAATAGAAACAATAGAATAAAATAATAGAATAGAATAGAATAATAGAATAGAAAAGCAATAAAATAAAATAGCAGTAAATAGCAGTAAAAAATATAAATATAAAATATAAAATGCACAGTATATACAGTATATATACAGTACATTATATATCTATATATATTATATACAACAAACCAATAAACACAGTCAATATATATATATATATGTATATATATACATACAGTACAGTATATATCTATATATATAATATACAAGCAACCAAGAAACACAGTCAACAGTGTTATTGTTATTGATTAGTTGTTTAATTAGTTGACGGAAAATTAATTAGCAACTATTTTGATAATCGAGTAACTTAACTCGGGTAAAAATTGTCGCCGGTTTCAAGAAGCATATTTGGTTAATGCTGCGATCTTTTGCTCATGGTGGCGTGTAAAAGAGTTGAAATAGGCATCATTTCCTGTTTGAAGGGGGCGGGGCAGTATCACATGTCTGCTGAACCTACCGGGCAACAGGCTGCTTTTAGAAGGCGGCGGAGGGTGTGCATGAAGACACGTATGTTGCTGGGGTGGGTGGGGGGGGGGGGGGGTACATCTACACGTATGTTGCTGAACAGCAGTAATGTGACGCTGCAGTAATGTGACGCTGCAGTGATTCTGCATGCGATTAAAAAAAAGGACTCAAACAGACCCATCAGCTGAATCCTACCCTCTCCAGACGCCCGAGCCGACGAGCGCCGTCCAGACATCCAGGAGGGAAACCCATCAGGCTCATATCCAGATATCTAAAGTGCTGAAGAACCTCCTTCCTTTTACAGGCCTGAGAAGCCAAGACAGAAAAAGACCTGCAACACTTCCAGCTGGCGATACGCTGATGACGTTAACGCTCACCTTTCCAATTAATGTGACCTCCTTCAGACTCAGTCCGTTTACCAGCCCAGAGTTCAGCCTGGGTTGGGCAAACATTTTTTTTGTTTTAGACAAAATTCAAAAATCTTTGGTCTCAAGTACATTTTGTACAAGTTTTGAGATTTTTACCTGGTTTAGTCCTGGATTCATACTTACAAAAGATCCAGTTTTAGATCTTCTTATCCCTTTTAATCTCATATTTGTCCAATATTCAGGTTTAAATGCTTACAAAACAAAAAACTGAATATGATGAATTTTTGTAGGTTTATTTTTTTCGAGAAAAAAAACAATATAAACGTGAAATCTGCAAAAAAAAAAAAAATCTGTTATTAAGATTCTCTAAATAATATTAATAACTTAAACATTATCAAAAAGGTTACGTCCAGTCTTTTTCAGTCAAACACAAAGTACTGAAATAACATATTGCACAGCATTTTAAAAAAAAATACTATAAATATCATTATTCCACTTTTTTAAATAACATTTTATTGCATAAAAATGTAAAGTGAGTCATTTATTTTACATCTAAATGTAATAATTTCTTCACAATCATGCTGCCAAAAATTGCACAATGTATTAAAAAATGTTTTCAGGAAAGTTAACATCAGTACATAACTACATTTCTTTTGTCAGACATTTACAGTATCTGTATATATATATATATACATATATATATATATATATATATATATATAAATATATATATATACATATATATATGTATATATATATATATATATTTAGACATTTGTATGTTTAGATAAGAGCTCATTAATATCATGTTCACAGATTATGTGGACAATGTGGACATTAATATTACTGGCAGGTTTTCATCAGTGTGGGACACGAACATTCAAACTTTAGGTTTTTTTTTCATCAACATTGTAAAAAAAAACATTTAATTATGAAAATTCTCTTTCAATGTTTTTTTTGGGGGGTGGGCTCTGCTTCCTGTGGCGTACTGAAAAGTCAACATTTAAATCCATTTCAACGGAGATAGTGAATATAACTCAAAAGCTGTCTCGGCCTCCAAATTCATTCCAACGTTGTTTTGTCTTAAAGTCCCAAAACAGTCTCTATGGAAACTAAGTCACTTAAAAACCCACAGAAAACCTACAAAACCTACAAAGCCCTCCTTCCCACTGTGGACGGACACACAAAATATCATCACGAACTGATGAGGAAGACCGGCGAATCGAGGACTTCGACAATAAAATCCTCACGTTGAGCCGTTTTCACTTTTTTTTTTTTTTTTTTTTTTTTTTTAAACGCACTCCATTTTCTTCGCATACGAAATCCGTCGCAAATACAAAGACAACTTCTTCACCGGAGTCACGGACAGTTTGACAAAATAATTCCATAAAAACATTATCAAATGTGTAGATATCATCTATAGATAGCACCGTAATACAAATAGGACAGTTTGACATTAGATTCAAAAAGACCACAAACATTAAACAGACAACCGACACACAGCAGTAAGTAACATGTGAAGTTTAAAAAAAACAGCTACAGGTTTAGAGTGCGAGATGCTCACGTTGACGCATGCTCGCACAGTTTATTACGCACTCGCTCCGTCTTTAGTTCTTCATGTTAAACACTGCGAGCCCGAAAACACGTGATTTGTGCATTGTTTTGTTTTTTTATCACGTTTTTCTCTCCTGCGAACCGACACCGACACCGAAATAACGTAGAAGTCCTATTTCATAAGGAAAGAAACCGAAAGAGGAAAATTCAGACGTCCACAAAAAAAAAAAGAAAAATTTTGTCACGTTAAGTCATAATTCGGAGATAGTAAGTTCACGTTATGAGGTATTTCATGAAGAAGTTAAATTACTCTGTCAAAAAGCAAAAACTTTGAGCTTTGCAGGTTAAAATTATGAGACAAAAATTTTGAGTTGATCAGCAAATATCATGTTTGTTTATAATTTTGAAATCTAAAATAACAAGCTCAAAGTAAGTTAGACCATAAAATTTTAAGTTTTTGTTTACCAAGTCTTAATTATGAGACCGTAAGTTAACATTATTATTTAATAAAATATTTTAATTACGACGGCAATTTTAGCTACTTCAATCAAAATGGCAAGATTTAAAGTCAAAATTACGATTAAACATTTTTTGTTGTTTAGCAATGAGTTGAAAAGTCGAATTTTTAAGCTGGCAAATTAAAAGTAATTTAGAATATAAAATTCAATTTTTTTTTTTTGTTTACCAAGTCAAAATTATGAGACTAGTTAAAATTTTGAATTGCTTATTAAATAGGAGTTAATTAGTAAAAAAAATTATAAGCTAATCAAAAATATAAAAAAAATGATAAACAAAGTAAAAGTAAAAATTTAAAAAAAAAATCATGGTATACAGGAGGAGTTTCAGTGAAGATTATAAAATGAGAAAATTTTGAACTAAAATTTTGATTTAGGTGAATTATAATTGGTACATTTCTGAGTTACTATGACATAAAGTTTCAGTACATCGAGATTATATACCAAATCACAATCACAATAAATATGACAAGCCTTTGACTTCGTACTAGTACTTTCATCGAGTCTTAATTTTATTTTTTTTCCTTTTTTTTTTTTTTTAATTTATTTTTTTTTTTTTAGCAGAAATTTACTTTTGTAGTTTAGATATAAGATTAGAAAAGTATTAACGTGTGGATTTCGGCGTTAATTTAGATCAATCACATTTTAGTAATTTGATGATTGAAGCGCGTTTTGTTTTCTTCGGTGAAACTTTTTAGTTTTTGGTTTTGACCGCCTCGTTTTTTTTTGCATCGTTTCAGCTGTTTGTCAAATTCACAGTAAATCGTATTTTTTCCTGCGAACGTTCGGGACCGTTTTAGTGTTCAGGACGTTCAATACGTGACTTCACATTAAAAGAGTAATCTGTTAATTCATCCGTCTGTCGTTATTGTTTCGTTTTTGTTCACGGACAAACGCATTTTAATAATACACCAAAATACTGTATGTTTCTATAGTATTAATGTAATTGTATTTTTTTTTTTTTTTTTAGTTAACCTGTGACCCCACACTGTAAAGAGCTTTAAATAAATGAACTTTTTTTTCTTCGTTAAGCATCTGTTTTGTAAAATTATGTTTTATCATCAGTGATCATGTTTATTACTAGAATTCTTGAATCAAACATTCTGTTTTTATACATTGAAATAATCTGTTAAATCCAACTTTTAAAAGCTAAAAATTCTCTTAATACTTATGTAATATTTTTTATGAGGTATCAAAAGTTAGTGAAGACATTATTACTCTTTTAGCTTCTGAACTGTTAAAGCATGTTTAATAAACTCTGAATGAACGGCTATAAACCCAGTTTAAAGGGTCATTCCACAAAGTCGCACTGAACAGTTTATTTCAGCCTGCAGACAAACACAGCTGAATGATCCTTTAATGATCCTTTAAATGACCTGCATGATGGAGTGTGTTTCCATCTGATTACAATAATAATAATGATAATAATAATAATAATACACTCAACTAAACCTCACTCACATTTTGTCTAATTTTAAACTGAATGCTGAAAACAAACGACCTGCGCAGATTGTCTGATCTGATGAGTTTCAGGAAGTGGAAACAAGAAGCGCGCAGACACACACACACACACACACACACACACACACACACACACACACACACACACACACACAGTGTTTTTAAATGACTAATCTCACAAACAACCTTCGAGATCTTGGCGTTAAAAAAAAATCATCGTACAAAAGTTTGTTTGTTTTTTTTCCCCTTGATTTGAAAAGATGACCGAGCGTCCTCCATCTTGTTTTTCTGAGCAGGACAGGAAATAGAAACCAACATGGTGGAAGAGAGTTTTAGTTGTTTTAAGGATGAAGCAGAGGAGCTGCTGAATAGTTTTACTTTAAAGAGGAGGAGGAGGAGGAAGAGGAGAGATGAAGGAGGAGGAGGAGAGATGAAAGAAGGTTCCTACTGCGGCTCCGGACCGGAGAGGAAGTCTGTGGAGGATCCGTTGGTGTCCGTTTGAGTCCTTTGAGACAACGAGTCGGCGTTCTCCTCTTTGATCGGAGCACCTGCAGAAACAGAGGGGATGATCAGGTGAACAGGTAAACAGGGGAACAGGTAAACAGGGGAACAGGTAAACAGGGGAACAGGTAAACAGGTGAGTGAGTGCTTACCTGCCCCGCCCCCAGTGAGAGAGCTGCTCTCTGGGTCAGCAGAGGTCGGCTGGGCTGCTGAGGCTGGAGGAGGGGGTGATGGGTAATCGGGCGGAGTCTCATTCTCGTCCCCTGATAGGCTCCTGGGAACTCCCGTTACCACGGCGCCGGAGAGACTGACAGGTCGCTTAGCGATGGGCAACTTCCTCTCTGAGAGAAAAGAATGGCGTCTGAACTATTGATTGATCAGGTGTGTCCTGTATTGATTGATCAGGTTTTCTGGGATGTCATGATGATGATGATGATGATGATGATGATGATGATGATGATGACGACTCACTCTTCTTCTGTCCTTTGTATTGCTGTGATTTCTTTCTCTGTCTGGACGCTGCTGACTGCAGTTCTCTGGAGGCTGAAACAAACAATCTCATGAGTGATGCTGCTCACCTGTAACACATCTCACCTGTCACTCAGAACACAGGTGAGCGTTACCTGCGTTGACGGCGGGAGGCTGCAGCTGGTAGCCGGTCAGCTGACACCAGCCCACCGGGTACAGGTCAGGTGACTCGCAGTCCACCCACTGGTCGTACTCGTCCTCCCAGCCGTCGAAGTGTATCCGTAGCAACCGGTGGACGATGCGGGTCACCGTGGCGACGCAGACGAGCCGAGGCTCCATGAGGTCCACGGCCTCCAGCTTCATGCCGGACAGGAAACCGTGGTTGGGGACGTCCTGACGGTCACAAAGTTTCAGCTTCAGACAGTTTAATGCTCTGATGCGTCTGTGGAAGTTTTAAGTTCTAAAGATTTCCTCACTTTAAAAAAAAAAAATGTCACTCTAACTGCATTCTGAAGGACTGATTGATCCGTGTCGGGTCCTACCTTGTTGAAGAGGTTGACCGAAGCCGCCACACACTTGCTGTCCTTCAGGTACTCGAACCATCTGAAGGGAAGGCTGCTGTAACCTGAGAAACAACAGAAGAAGATGAGACGATGATAAATCCAGTCCTCTCTTCTCTGGAAACCAACTCTTCTGGTCACTCCGTCACCTCTGGGGGGCGTCAGCTCGATGCTGTTGATCTCACAGAAGCCAGCGGGAAAGATGGAGGGAGAGGTGGAGTGGTAGCAGAACCAGTCTGACCCGTCGGCCGCCTCCGAGCCGTCGATGCCGATCATCAGATAACCGTCTGCCAGGACCTGACGGGGGAAGAGGACAGGTTACATCGTTTGGACCTGAGGAAGAGGAAGAGGACAGGTCACGTTATTTGGACCCTCACCTTCCTCACGGTGGCCACACAGATGGCAGACAGGTTCAGGGGGTCGATGGCCTCCAGCTTCATCCCGTCTTCGAACCAGGAGCGGCCCTGATCCACCTCCTTCACCTGCAGGACACACAGGAAGCATAACTCTCTCCCAACAGTGAGCAGAGCAGCCTGGTGTTACACTGCCCCCCTGTGGTGAGAACATGGAACAGTCTGATGGACCCATAAACCTTTTAGTAGCTAGTTTTGTTATATTCAGTAAAAACTCAGGAAATACTGTGAAACTAATGTTTTGCTTAATCTGCAGTTAAAACAAGAAAAAGCCATTTTTCTTGAGGCTTCAGTCCAACAAACGTCCTCTGAATGTTTTCTGTCATCTTCAGTCTTAAGTCTGAGATAAATTTCCCCTCGGGGATTAATAAAGTAACTACCTAACCTAAAAGAGCCAGAGGACAGGTGTGAAAGACAGGCAGATGTGAGGGGATGCTCACCTTGGCAAACAGCTGTCCAGGTGCGTCCAGCTGAACGCCCAGTTTCTTCGACACATCTGGAAACAAACAGGTTCAATGTCAGTTGCCCTGACGCTTCTTAACCTGCTGCTGGCTTAAATTCAACGTTTTCTAAATGGAGCCTGGTGACCCACCGGAGCGTTTAAAGCGGTGTCCAATGGACCGGGACCAGCCGATGCTGTGGATCAGAGGACTGTACATGTGGCACCAGAAGTCGTCCGTCCCGTCGTCGCACTCCTCGTACACCAGACGCAGACGGCCGCCGATCACCTGCGGCGACACAAACACAAACTTTACACCTGAACCGCCGACCGACACAAAGACCGCCTCGACTCAGACTCACCTGTTCAACCAGAGCGACCCGGGTCCGACACAGGTGAGTCTTATCCACCACCTCCACCCTCATCTGCCTCTTAAAGGGGAAGTGCATGCTGTCCTGCACCTGGAGGAAGAGGAAGAGGAGGAGGAAGGTTTAAAGTTGTTTTTGTGTGTGTGTGTGTGTGTGTGTGTGTGTGTGTGTGTGTGTGTGTGTGTGTGTGTGTGTGTGTGTGTGTGTGTGTGACCTTGGATGAGAAGTCTGGCGGCAGAGTTTTGGATCCCGTCAGTCGTTTGATCAGAAACGTTTTCCAGTTGGTGAGCCTGTGCAGAAGGGCTGATGCACAAAGATAAACAACTTTCAGCCAATCAGGTGACACTCTGGTGGTCATGTGACCCTGCTGCAGCCAATCAGAGGCTGGATTCACTCTGTTCGAAACATCAGAGGTTTTTTGTTTTTTTTGTAAATGCAGTTGGCTCTGTGTTACCGTGACAACGTTAACTTTTGTGGGCTGGAATAAGTGAGTGTTTGGTCCGGACAGGAAGTGTCCCTTACTCTGAGGGGGGACCAGAGGTTTCCCACCGGCAGCACACCAGCCCACCGGGTGGATGTCAGGGACGCACAGGTTCAACCAAAAGTCTCTGCAGGGGTCGCTGTCAAAGCCCTCATACCGCAGCAGGGCCTTAAAACCTGCACGCACGCACACACACACACACACGCGCGCACACACATCAATATAACTGATATAAATGTTGATAAATTGCCTGTGTGTGCGTGTGTGTGTGTGTACCTGCCAGTTTGATGATGCCAGCGATCCAGTACACCTTCATTGGCAGAATGCTGTCTGTGTTCGGGACCTCGACTCGCACTCCTTCACTGATGTCACCCCACGACCTCCCCATCGGCACCTCCAGGAGTGCACACAACAGACACACAACAGACACACAACAGACACACGTCATGGACCGTCTCATGTCTGCAGGCTCAGTGACTTTAGTCTCAGCCACTCAGAAGTTGCCTGAAAATCTGTCTGATTTTAGGTTTCCTTCAGTTTCACAGTGATCAGCGGTGTTTTGTCTGATTTTCCCATGATGCACTGCAGACAGGAGCTGCTCGCTTACAGTTCTGCCGCCGTTATAGGTCAAATTAGTTTCACTGCACCTGTCGTATTTACCTGAAACTCGTCTACACCTGAAGACTCTCAGGCGACTTCTCGAACCGTTTACCCTCCCTGGAGCTTTATTCCGAAGGGCAAATCACAGGTGATGACGTCATCAGGAAGTAGACGTCACTGAATCTGAACACACGTTGAGATCTGACTGACACTAAAACTAACTCCCTGTTAATATTCGGGTATTTTATGCCTTTATTTTGATAGGTACAGACAGGAAATGTGGGGGAACAAAGGAGGGAAATGACATGCAGTAAAAGTCTGTGTGTGTGTGTGTGTGTGTGATTGTGTGGTACCCACATGTTTGAAACAGCTGACCGGTGCTCCCGCCACATCTCCGTCTCCAAGGTAACGGCCCCAGTCAAACACCTCCACAGAGACTGCAGCCAGCAAACAAACAAACAAACAAACAAACAAACAAAGAAGAGTTGAGCTCAGCAGACATCAGATCTGCGATTGATCAAAGGTCATCGGGACATTTTAGTTGAAGATCAATAACTTTGATCAACAGTTTATTTGTTCTGTTTCTTTTACATTCGCTGTTAATCAGGTCTTTTATTCTGAAAACCACAGCGTTGAACTCACCGCCCTTCCTGGCGCCGCCCTGCTGGCCGGCCTGCTGCTGAGCATAAGCGGCCAGTTTGGTCATCAGCGGTTGCTTCTGGAGGACTTTGGCCTTCTTGGTGGGAGGTTTCCCCTTAAAGGCACAAAACACACAGAGGCTCAGGTCAAAGGTCAAACTCTCCGACCTGCACGGAGTAAACGTTCTACATGTTCCTGAGCCCACGCTGTGATTTCCTCTCGTAAAAATCCAGCGACGTGATTTAACTCCCGGCAGGTTGTGAAGCTTTATTTACTCTTTAAGAGGCGTTTTCAGGACAAAACTGAAAAGTAACTTTTAACCGTTTAAACGACAAACTGATGAAAATATTTCTTCTTAAACGGAAAAAAAAAAAAGTGACTGAATGTCCTGAAGCTCTTCCACCACTCTACTGTCGGCATGGTAACGAAGCGCTCCCTCTCCCACATTTTAAATACATTAATAGCAGTTTTACAAACTTCACGTCTGGCTTTTCTTTTTCAAGTCAGCGTTTTTTTATCCGAAGCTCTCGAAAGGTTGATTTTTTTCCGGCACGTTTGCCTTCGTTCAAAAAAAAAAAAAAAAAAAATCACGCGTTGACTGAAGGAGATAAAACCACAAACTCTTTGGAAGAGACTTTTTATAACTCCAGGACCAGCGGAAACCCCAGGAGAACAGATTTAGCTTTCAACTAAATAGAAAACACAGAGGACCGGGAATCGAACCCTGAGGAACACCAGGAGATATGTGTGTGTGTGTGTGTGTGTGTGTGTGTGTGTGTGTGTGTGTGTGCGTGTGCGTGTTACCTGCAGCCGGGCGAGGATGCTGGCCTTCTTGGAGTTGGAGGAGTAACTCCGTGAGCAGGAGACGCTGCAGAAACGTTTGGTTTTGCTGTAGAAGGCGTCTCGGACTCCGACCATGCCGCACATCTCGCAGGTCGCTGAGGAGAAACCAGATCTGAGGTAACGCTTAAGAACAGCGTTTACACAAGTTTTAACCTGCAGCGATGAACTGCGTTCACAGACGACGGTTGTCAGAAGTGTTCCTGAGCCCATGCAGTGATTTTCACTACAGAATTGTCTGTTTTTAATGCAGTGCTGCCTGTTCAGCTTCAAATCAATGAACTTCATCTGAAGCTGCTTCAAGTTGGAAAAAGTGACGACTGATATTGAACAAAGAGGCCTTCCTGTTTACACTTCATGTTTACCACAGAGGACTTCCTGTTTAGCTCATGGGACTTCCTGTTTACCTCAGAGGACTTCCTGTTTATCTTATGGTACTTCCTGTTTACCTCAGAGGACTTCCTGTTTCCTGTTTCAGATATAACCCTTTAAACACTGACCCATGCCTGCCTTGCCGTCAGGGTAGGTATACACCTGTCCGTTGGTCTTGATGAGCGTCAGTGAGGAGGAGGAGGAAGAGGGGGGCAGGTGCGTCCCTCCTCCTCCTCCTCCTCCTCCCAGCTCTTCGTCCTCACTGTCCTCGGGGCTGGATGCTGCACTCCCCCCGCTGGACTCCGAGCTGCAGCTGCTCCGGTCCTCCTCCAGACCGTCCAGCATGCCGAAAGAGTCCCGCCGCCTCCGGGACGGATGCTCCACCTAAGGGGTCAAAGGTCACACAGCTAGATAATCAGCAGACATGAATAAATTATTATTTTTATTCAATAAAAACTGTGTTTGATTCACAGAAAAAAGTAATTAATCTCAAATCTAAAGAAAAATGTTATTGTATAGTCAAATTAGAATCAGAGTGTGAAACATGAACATCTGTGCAGGTGATGATGTCATGATGTGAGACTGTGTCCAGGTGATGATGTCATGATGTGAGACTGTCCAGGTGATGATGTCATGATGTGTTTCTCTGTGCAGGTGATGATGTCATGATGTACGACCGTATGCAGGTGATGATGTCATGATGTGCGACTTTCTACAGGTGATGATGTCATGATGTGACTGTGTGCAAGTGATGATGTCATGATGTGATTGTGTGCAGGTGATGACGTCATGATGTGTGTCTCAGATGTCTGGCTCCCCCCCCCTCCCTGAAGCCTGACAGCTGTTTGCAGCTGGGTGACCTGCAGCACTGCAGTGCGGTGAGAGTCTGACTGACATCAACATTCTGATCATCAGATTCTGTCTGCGCCGGACACCAGATGACCTCCAGGATTTCGGGGATTTCGGGTTTCTCTGGGTCCTGACAGCAGGATGCTGCCGCTGTAAAACAACCCCCTGCCGGGTCGTACTGGGCTACATCCATCATTAAATTCGGCGTACATTAAATGCATCTAGCACCACAGTACGCGAGTGAAAGAGCTTTTTTTTTGGTATTGACTAACCGTGACGCTCTGCACTGTGAACGTAGATGACTGTAGCGGGAAAACAGCAGGACGGTAAACAAAGTGGATTTTCACCGGTATAAAACTGGTTTATTGTTGTACATGTGTGCCGAATAAACGGGGATCCAGTTTATTTAGGGAACAATTTTAAAAACTTTCCAGGGAGGTGAGTTTCTGTGGGAACAAACAAAGAAACCTAATATCGCACGATTTTCAGGGGAGTTTCAAAAGGAGGTTTAGAGAACAACAAGCGAAGCAAATATAAGGTTATGTTTTGGCCGATTTAAGAAGTATTTCGTGCTGTTCATGTTTGCCGAATTAAAACTTATCTTGAGCTCGTGAATGAACAATTTAAATGCCATTTGAAGTTTTTACACATTTTGGTCGGAGCAAGAGAACTTTAAACTGACAGATTTCTCAACGGAGTTCTGCCTTGACTTTCTGTCGGAGGTGGCTTTGAAGCAGCTGCTGAGGACCGCTACACCGAACCACAACAAAAGGGGGACATGCAGGCTGCCGCCGGACGGACACGCCTCAGGACTCACCAGGTCTCTGGGGTTCTCCATCAGGCCGGGCCGCGGAGGGGGACTCTCGCTCTGAGACGCCAAATCCCGCAGAAATTATCATTAAAACCCAGTGGCGGACATATCAACAGCGTTACCACGCCTCCAATGCGCAGGCGCGGGAACCGCAGACGCTCATCGCCCATTGGCTGCTGCTTCTGCTTCGTGTGTTGCGTTCAGATGAAATGACAAGTCCTCGACCGACCCCTGCTGGACAGAGCCGGAAACACATCCATTCTAAATCAGGTCTAAAACCAGTGTAAAACCAAGTCTAAAAACATCCTAAAACCCAGTCCAAACCAACTACAAAACAAGTTTAGAAGCCGTTCATAACCACTCTAAACCCAGACCAAAGCCAAGTCTAAACCCAGTCTAAATGTCCACTATGAGCAGGAGGAACAGGTCTCAGTGTTCATACGAGCTCCTGGCAGACATAAAACATTTCCATTGTGAGTTATTACGAACAATAAATAAACCTTAATACAAAAACCAAACACTCAAAGTTCTGTAGGAGCATCTCTTTGTGTTGTTTTTCTTCTGTTCTCTGGTTTATGATAATTATGATAATTACAATAATAATAACAGCTGTGGACTTTTGAATGACAGTGTAATAGAAATAAATCTGTTGACTTTACGTTTAATGAAATGAGCTACAAAAGAATAATTACAGGACAGAGAAAACAGGATCCCTGATGACCTTTTACAGGTTTATTCATGAAGTCACAGCAGCTTTTATTTTCCAGATTCTACCTGAGCATTTGGCCCTCAGGCGACAGGACATGCTGATCCAGAACATTGCAAAACAAGTGAGAACCTGACTGCCCTTTTGCAGTTAATGTGCTGAGAGGCTGAGCTGGGCAGGGCTGCCATCCTGCCGCAGCCTGCTCCGCATGTCACCATTTAAAGGTTAAATCTGATTACACCTGATCTCCATCTAGTCCCGACACTCCCGGGACGGAGAACATCTGCGGGGTTCAGATCCCACAGCTGCAGGAGGATGACAGTCACCTGCATTAAGATGAGAAAATAAAACTTTAAAGGAGCGGTACGTGTTCAGAGCGGCAGCCCCTGGCAGATGAGATAGAAATGCAAACATAGGACAGATGACTTCGATGCAGCTTCTTCGTGCGAACACGGCGTCCCGGACGGCTCTGGGTTACCGTGTTCACCATGGAGCCGGAGCGTCGGTGCATTACAGCCCCGCATCTGCAGCTCCTGCAGCTCCGGACCGCAGCAGGAGCTTCTGTCTATCCACAGAAAAACACAGCCTGCAGCAGCTGAACGGAAGGCTGGCTTTATACCTGCAGCAGGTAGGATGTCCTCCTGCATTCGAGAACAAATATATCCAATAATGTTTTAGTAGCAAGAAAAACATGAAAATAATGAATTTTGTATTGATTTATATAATTCCAAAATTAAACTGAGATTTACAGGTGAGAATACATTTTCCTTTAAGAGCAAGAAAATATACAAAGTGCAAGACTATTTTTTACTATTTTGACTTTTGCACTGTGTGAAAACAGTGTAAAGGAGAGATTTATAATTTATAAAGTAACAGATTTTTCAATGGAGTTTTGCACATTTGATTTTTGACTCCTTTGAGGTAGAAACAAACATAAATGTCCTTCTGATGGAAGAAAATGTAAAATTAATAGATTTCTTAACAGAGTTTTACCTTCACAGTACAATATCTGCTCAATGATTAACATGAGCTGTATAAGTAATGAGTGACACAGAACATAAAAGTATAATATTTCTCAATGGAGTTTGGCATGGACATAAACAAACTCCTCCCATTTTTGTCACTGTAGTAAATACCAAAACAGAACTAAGCTTTTCAATTATTGTTTAAGGAAGAAGAGAATATAAAAATGATTGATTTCTGAATGGAGTTTTGTATTGACTGATAACTGTGTTTGCTCCATGATTCCTAAACAAACTGGTGGATGCAGGTGCAACGTCTGGAGGCAGCCAATCAGATGCTGGAGCGTCAGATCCAGGAGGACCTGGATAGGAAGTGTCCTGGTGGGCTGAGAGAGCTGGACGGACACCTGAGGACAGCGTCCCTGCTGCAGGACAAGGTGAGGACCAGCAAAGCAGCCAATCAGAGACTGACTTGAATTTGACTTGTCAAAAATACAGTGATTTGGAGAATCTAAAACGATCACCTCTGTGTTTACAACACAGTTTCTTTAATTTTCTTTAAGGTGTGTCTCTTTAAAGGTCAAACGGATTTAGATGAGTCTGAAATGTTAAATAACAAACCTGAATATCAACAAGCCTGAAGTTTTTGTTAAAGAACAAAAGAGGTTTTATCTCAGTTCCTGAACACAGCACGGTGATGCACACAGAGCTGGAGGATTAACAACCTTCATGAGGAAGTATTCAGAGTGTCGTCTCCTGATCAACGTCAACACCTGAGTTCCACACGTTAACTTGACCATTTGTGATGTCACCACAGACCTGAAACTGGAGCAGAGAAACATCAGATTTTGGGGAACAAAATCTTCAACATCCACCAAGTGTTCCTGAGCCCATGCAGTGATTTCCACTACAGAATTGTGTCTGTTTTCAAAGCAGTGCCCCCTGAGGGACCTGAAGATCACAGCCATCCATTATTGGTTTTCAGCCTTGTCCCTTGCATCAGATTTTGGGTAAAACTTTTGGGCAGCAAGTTGGAGAACCCTGTTGCCTTGGTGCCACAATTCAGGTGGTTTGTGTTCTCTGGGTTTCAAAAGACACAGCAAAAGACAGGAAACTGAAACAAAGTGACAAAGAGGGAAGAAGAAGAGCACACAGACTAAATACAGCAGGGAGGGAAGGACCACGAGGGACAGGTGAAACTAATCGGGGAGGGGGGGGGGGGGGGTAACAATCATACAAGGGACAGGAAGTGAAACAAAGACACAACAAAATGAAACAAAGTTGAGTCATTTCAAAACAAAAACAGGAAGCACAAAAACCCAGACTGACCTGAAGACTACAAAGCAGAAAAGAAATCCAAATCAGAACAGAACCTCAGAAGGTCCGAGTAGAACTCGGCGCTGACAGCCTGACCCTGGTGCTGATGTTGATCAAGAGACGACACTTGGACGTAACACGACCAACAAGTCGATTTGAAGTCCTGAAATTTAAAGACTTAATCAGTTGCATATTTTTTTTTAACTTTCAAGTCACTCCAACAACTGTTGCTCAGAATAACGCGTTCCTGAAAACACGTGTCCAGGTAACCTCTCTCTCTCTCTTTCTCCATCTCGTTGACAGATCAGTGAGTGTCTCTCGGACGAGGCTCGGGTGAAGCTGCAGCTGCTCGGGGCAGAACTGACGGCCTTCGACCTCGACGCCAGGTAGATCCACACACCGAAACCCGGGCCAACACGCACAGACAGAGGTGCACATATCCCATGATCCTCTGCTGTGTGAGCAGGTGTGAAAAGGAGAGAGAGCAGCGTGAACGGGTGGAGGCGGAGCTTAGCGATCTGCGGCTGCTGGAGGAGGACCTGAAGGCCCACCAACTGCCGGAGCTCCAGAATCTGTTGAACGACCAATCAGAACAGCTGCTGCAGCTGCAGATACGACACCAACAGGTAAAACACGAACACACACCCGGATCCTTCAAACGAACAAACCATATCACATTTCCTGTCTGCCTGTCCAGGATGTGCAGGTTCTCCTGGCCCAGGCGTCAGGGAGCGTCGCTGTGGAGATGCAGACTGCAGAGTCATCAGATCTGATCCAACAGCTGGACCACTTGAGATGGACGAGTGAGACGCTGTTTGACCGGTACCGGAACGAGTCCTGGTTCAACACTCAGGTAGACCAACTCTTATTTTGAAATACAGGAAACATCAGTGGGGACTGGAAATGATTCGAGTGGATTTTAATGTTGTAAACAACATTTCAGCCGGTGTCTTGTGTTCAGGAGTCCATGATGCGTACTCCCGAGGTCACCTTTGACCTGACAGTGGAGTCAGAGGTCAACCAAGCTGAGCTGGAGGAGCGAAGGCGAACAGCAGCCAGTCTAACTGAAGAGCTGACACAACTGCAGACTCTGGTGGGTTTAAACTGCTGTTCCTCCAACTGCACTCTGAATGTTCCAAACTCCGAAAGAACAAGACCTGATCCCAGGACAAGTCCAAGTCCCGACCAAGAGCACCAAAACCTCCAGAGTCAGAGTGCTAGTGTCTATGTCAATAAACATCTTACTATAAAAACAAGAAGCTTTCATATCCCATCGTCCAAGTCAAGACTAACAAGTTCCAAATCAAGACTAACAAGTTCCAAATCAAGACCAACAAGTTCCAAATCTTCCAAATAAAAAAAAGATCAGAACTTACAGCCGTGGATTTGACTTCCTGTCTGCAGATGGAGATGTTGGAGACTTCTGGTCGGGGGCAGATGGACTCGTTCGCCGGGCAGCTGGTGGTCCTGCACCAGACGGCCGACGGTCTGTATAGCGACCTGGACTCGGTGATGCAGGCTGTGGCTCGGCAGGCTGCGGATCACGAGAACTTGCTGGACGTGAAGAGCTGCCTGGAGTCCGAGATCCAGGACTACAGGAGGCTGCTGGAAGGACTGAGCCACCAGGGGTATGAGGGTCATCCGGGGTTTGGCATCTTTAGCTCTTTTACTGCTAGAAAAGAATATAATCACATATACAAGTTCATATGTGGTGTTACGGTGACACAAATATTTAGAAAAAGGGTTTTAATTATAACGTATATAATCTGAACCAAGCTGTGAAGACTAAATCAGCTGGTTCTGTCAAAAAAGAAAAAGAAATATATACAGTTCTTTCTAGAAAACCTATTTGAGAGGAACTAGTTGGGAAAGGTATTAGATTTTTTTTTTGTGTGTGTCTTTCTAATGTCCTAATAGGGTTTCAAGTCTCCACTTCAACTCCAAGCCTGCAGCCATGTCCGTCTGTGTTGCAACCAGTCCCTCCACATTCAGGAGAAACATCACTGCGGGTAAAACAGTCCGTGTTCAGGGAGGAAATCTCAGGACGATGGAGGTCCAGACAGTTTCTAGAGGTCATGTGCACGCAGTTGGACAAGCACCGCTAGTTGCGCCCCGCTCTGAGACAGTGACCACAGTCCAGTCATGCAGGGTCCACAGAAAACAGGCAAAGAACTTATCAATAATATCGGTTAACACCTCAAATCTGACTCAGTCCTTCCAAAAGTCTGAAAACCAGAGAACGGGAGCTCTTCTCGAAGGTACTGGAAGAGAATCCACGATGGTCCAAAGACAGAGAAGCTCTGTGGACGACGGAGTCCACACTAAAGACAGTGAACTGCAGAATTCATCAATTGTTGGGGCTCAAACCAAATCAGAGACTTTTACTTCCAAACAAGCTAGTTCACAGGTCACCAAAACAGAGACAAACGTTCAAGTAGAGATTGCTAACATCACTCCGGAGCCAGAAGTAAAGCAGAGACCACATTTCATAACACATGAGACCACTTCTGATCCTGTTAAACTTGCTGCTGCAGAGATAAAGAAGGAGACGGAAGCTGTGATTTTAGCTCAGATTGATCCCACTAAAGGCTCTGTCCAAGCTAAGAACAAACATCCTGCAGAGGTTAGATTTTATGAGCTGGAGACTCCACCAGAAGCTGTCAGGGATGTAGCTGAAGAAGCCCAAACATCCTTCGGGGTGTCTGGATCTCATGTTTCTAGGTCCACACCGGCTCAGGGGGAAGTCTTCGATGAGGTAACCCTGACTGATAATGAAGAAGAAGGTGTTTGGAGGTTGGACCAGAGTTTTGCATTGTCCGAGGTGTCCCAGGACACTCATTCAGGGTCCGGTAGCCCAGACAGGAATGACGACCTTGAGATTAAGACTACGAGTACAGAGATTTTAAAGATAGAAGGGGAGGAAGTCCATGATACCAACGAGCTAAAGGTGGAGTCAGATAATGAGACGGTTCATCTACCAGGTCGAGAGGTCTTGTTGAGTACAACGGAGTCAAAACTGTCTACAAGTTCAACAGATTCTGGTGTTGGTTGTAGTTCGTTTGACCTTCTGAGTTCAGAAGAAGTTGATTTATTGACTAGCCCGACAAAGCCGGTCACGTACTTGGATCTAGAGATGTGTCAGAGTTCACTTAAGAGTCCAAATGCCTCGGAGATGTACCTCAGCTCAAATGGCTCAGACACATATTTGAGTGCAGTTGAGGCCGAGACCCTGATGATGAACGACAAGGACGAAGAAAATAAGGGGAATGAATCCGAAGGTACGCTACCTGTTCCAAGACTGGATCGGAGCTTGGCATTGTCTGATGAGTCCAACAGTGAACTCAGCGAACTCAAGGAAGATGCCAACTCAGGGTCCGGCACTGCAAATGCTTCACCTGGCAGTCCAGATGGCAACGACTACCTGGAGAGTAAAACTTCAAGTACCGAAATTTTAAAGCAGGAAGTGGATGAAGTGGAGGTGGTCCACGATGTCAATACGCTGAAGGTCGACCATACAGAGTCGGACGAAGAGATATTTGATCCCAAAGGTCAGGAACTGTTAAAAATGCCTCCAAGTCTAATTTTGAAATCCTCAGACCCTACAGAGTTTCTGAGTCCAAAAGAAGCCACTGTATTAACCAGCCCAATGACGCCAGTCAACAGCTTGAGTCCAGAAATATGTCAGAGTCCAGTTGAGACAGATATGTTAATTAGCATGACCGATCACGTTTTTTGCCCAGTTGATCTGGAAGACCACATCAGAAGTCCTGATTTGCCTCTGAGTCCAACTTACCCTGAAATGTATCTCAGTCCAAATGGCTCGTGTTTGAGTCCAGTTGAGGTTAAAGAGTGTCCAAATGGTGATGAAGAAGGAGAAGAAAAACAAGAAGAAGAAGAAGAAGAAGAAGAAGAAGAAAATGAGGAAGCATGCCCAAGTCTAACTGAGGCAAATGCACACGTAAGACCAGTTGAGAAATATATTCTGTCGACAAAAGAGGAAGGCCAGTCGTTATTGTTTAGTAGCAATCGAGTTTTTCCGGAAGAGGGCAGAAGTACAAAAGTCATCATGTCGAAGAGAGATGGAGACTATGTTAGACCACTTGAAGCCAACGAAGCAAGAAAAGTTTCTCTGAATGGTGCAAACACCGGTTCTAGACCAACCGGCGGCCTTCAGGTGAGCAGCGGTCATGAAGGTTCGAAGTCTGGAAGTCCAGCTGGTCGTAGCGTCATAGCGGACAGAGAGGAGCAGCTTGGTTTTGGAGGTCTGTATTGTAAAAGTGCGAGAGATTCCAGAGACAGATATGAAACTACAAGTGGCATTAAAGATAAAAAAGATTTTCAGACTTCAGGTGACAGGTGTGACTCAGGGGACAAAAACCAGAGCGCCAGTAAGGACAGTGATGGAATTGGATGGAGAAGCGGTGACTGGCGAGCTGTCAACAAACCGGGTAACAGGGAAAGTATGACCGCTGGCACCAGTGGTTCAACTAGCGGTGGGGAACAAGCTGCTACAGCAGGGGTGCAGGGAAGATTCAGGCGGGGCAGCGGGGACTGGATGGTCTATGGTAGCAGTTCGGGACGTACAAGTACCAGCTCACCCAGCGCAGCGAGTAAACAAAACCCGTCAGTGGCAACGCTTCCCGCAGCAGGCCAAACAGAAACGGGCAGGTTTGGAAGTGGGGAGTGGATTGTGTACGGTGGCAGTCTCAGACGTAAAGGCAGCCTGGATGGGGGCGCTAAGTTTTCCAGCGAGGGGAATCACGAGAGTCGATCGGTGGACATAAAATGTGCAACAAGCCCTCCAGAGTCAGGGAGATTTGGCAGGAGAGGGAGTGGGGAGTGGAGGGTTTATGGGGGCAGTGTTGGCGGTAAGAGTGATAGTCTCCCCAACAGGGAGAGCAAAGAGTATCCGTCAGCAGCCATGAACCTGCCGACAAGCCCACCAGGATCAGGGAGGTTCAGCAGCAGAGGCAGTGGGGAGTGGAGGGTTTATGGTGGGAGTGCTGGACGCATGAGCAGTGCTAGCTTACCCAGTGCACCGAGAGACCAATCCCCGTCATTGGCCCTGCAACGCACCACAAGCCCAGCAGGAGGGAGGTTTAGCAGCGGAGGGAGTGGGGAGTGGAGGGTTTACGGTGCAAGTAGCGGACGTTCGAGTAGCGGTGGGAGCACAGAGAGGGTGCTCAGTCCTCCGGGTAGCTACTCAAGCAGCGGAACAAGACTGAGTCGAGCCGGCAGCGGTGGGAACCTGAGCTCGGGCAGCGTTGTCAGGCGCAGCAGCAGCGTGGGAAGCGGCGGGAAGTTGAGTAGCTCGGGTAGCGGCGGCATGCTCAGCGGCTCTCCCGGGAGCCACGCGATGAGCAGGTCCGGGAGATACGCCGGTGCCGGCAGTGGCGAATGGAAGCCGGTTTACAGCTCCGGGAGCGGACGCAAGAGCGGCACGGAGGGTGCAGGGTGGCAGTCGGGAGGGAAGCCAACCGGTGGCCAAAGAGCCCCGAGCCCCGGGATGAGGGTGGGTGTCAGTGGGGGGAGCGGCGGCTGGCTGAGCAACTCAGCAGCAGGAGGGAATCGAATTAGCAGCGCTGGGAGCGGCTCCAAAGTCAGCGGTGCAGGCAGCAGTGACAGAATCAGCGGCCAAGCTGGAGGACGGATCAGCGGCTCGCCGGGGTCGGGGAGGACCAACAGCACAGGGGGGCGGGTCATCAGCAGCAGCAACCGGCCAATCAGGAGTACCGGCAGCGGAACCGGGGGAAACAAGGAGAGAATCAGCGTTTGTAAGATGGCGGCGCTGTCGATCTCAGCAGCAGGGAGGGAGAGGAGTCAGGAGACCAGGAGATCCCAAAAACAACAACAACAACAACAGGCTGCAGGTGAGAGCCGCCGCGTGACATGAGACATATTTTCCCTCTTAACGCTCTCCATCTTTTCGACAGGATTTGTTACACTCGTCCTCAAAGATTGAGAACCATATGCACCTCGATGCAATTCATTATTATTAATTATAATACCTTGTCAATAAAGATAAGGGCATAAAAATTAAAAAAAATATATATATATAAATCGCTGATTGTTGGGCTTTGTCCGGCAAGAGTTAATTTAATTTCGGCAAGCACATTTCAGCACCCTCTGATGGCCGTAGAAATTATGACCGGAGCAAAGGAGGAAGTTGGGTGACTAATTAACTAGTAATTAGGTAACTAGTTGTAGAGCTAAAATGTTAGCTTATGGAGGAGTTCAGGGTGGATGGATGTTTAACACGGGAGATTGCTGTTCATTTCTTTTAACCTCAACCACCTGTTTTTTTTATTGTAACCATGACGACGAAGACCTTCTTTCAACACAAATGATGTTGCCCTAATCCGAACCAAGTTGTTTCAGTGCCTGAATACATCAATCTTTATGTATGTTTAAAGGAATTAAAGTGTCTATGTTTTTCTGACAGCGGCCTCCAGTGGTCGTACGAAATATGAGGTCTCTCTGATATGTTTTAGTTAACGTTTGATATAAAGTATATAAACACAAAAAACAAACTATGAAAACACGTGAAATAAAAATAGCTAACTGTGTCGTTAAAGTGAAAAATAAAATAAAGATGAATCTTTCTCTGACCCTACAGCGACATCGCCTCTCGTCCAGCGGTGGCTCACCACAGGTGTCGGGGTCACGAGCGCCGAACCTGAGGCTCTGGATGACATCATGCGTCTCTGATTGGCTATCTGTCCGACAGTGAGCTATAAGGCTGCTGGGTTCATGTAAACAAACAAAATAATGGCTATTTTCACCTTGTTGGGCTTCAAATATTTTATGAAAAGAAACCATTTGAAATGTTTAATGATTAAATATGAGGTCGTGTCCCACAGATGTGGTTATAACAGCTTCTTTTTTTTTATATAAGTATTGATCTGAAATTAAACCCATAACCAAAGTGATTAAGTTAAAGTACATTTCCCTCTAAAATATAATGAAGTATAAAAAAGTACCTTAAAACGGTACGTCAGTATTTTTCCACCACTGATGAATACAATATAAAACCACCAGTTATTGTTTGATTTTTAGATTTTATTGAATAGCATCTGGAATAAACTGTCTTTACTTGAAATCTAACATCATAATCAGCAGCTGATTTTTATTTCCTTCCCAGTTTTACATTAATTGATCAATTTTCTGAGCTATTCTGCATTTTAATTTCTTCTTGTTCTGTCCAAATGCTGATTTTTTTTTTTTTTATCTAGTTTAAGCATTTGTTTTCTCTGTATCGCCGTCACCTCCTTCAGCCTTCAGCCTTCTCCGTGCTTCTGTCTGAAAACCTGCAGCTGAACTTTTGTTGTGTACATTTGGGTCTGAAAATAAAGATGATACATAATCTGTGTCCAGTTTGCTTCTTGTAAGACTTTAAATAAATCATAAACAACATTAGATTATAAACAAAAGTGTCATTAAAGTGGATATTTGCCAATCAATAAATCAGTAATTTGGATATAAACTAATCATTTTTCTAATAATTAATGATTTGGTCACTAAGATGTTTCCATGGTTACGGACTTTTGTTAAAGAATCACGTGTAATGTATGCAGACGGCCATGTTGCCTCACCTGGTGCAGGTACATTTGGTGGGTGCAGGTGGGCGGGGCTTCCCTGCAGCTGTGGTGTCGGTTCCAGTCTGACCACCGGGGGGCGTCAGAGGCCCAAAACTCAGCTGACTGGCTGGGAGTTTCAACTCTGGTGTGTTAGAGTCTGTAGAAGACAAATGTAACATATAGTCTGCCTCCTGCAAGACATGTGGGGGGGGACAGAGTGCCTCCTGCAGCCTGTTTCCTGTAGGACATGGGGAGAACACAGCGCCCCCTGCAGCCTGTCTCCTGTGGGACATGTAGAGGACAGAGCGCCCCCTGCAGCTTGTCTCTTGTAGGACATGTGGAGGCCAGAGCACCCCCTGCAGACTGTCTCCTGTGGGACATGTAGAGGACAGAGCACCCCCTGCAGCCTATCTCCTGTAGGACATGGGGAGGACATAGCGCCTCCTGCAGTAGAACATTTGTCTGGCTTCAGTCTGTCCTGCAGATGTTGAACCAGCTGTCAGCATCCCAGTCCGTCCCCATCAGGACGCTGTGAAGACCAGTCCACTGAACTGGGAAGACGTGTAAAGTGAGGATATTTCTGCAGAGGGAGGACATTTCTGCAAAGTGAGGACACTTTAAGAAAGTGAGGATATTTTAAGAAAGTGAGGACATTTCTGCAGAGGCAGGACATTTCTGCAAAGTGAGGACATTTCTAGAAAGTGAGAACATTTTAGGAAAGTGAGGACATTTCTGCAAACTGAGGACATTTCTAGAAAGTTAGGACACTTTAAGTAAATGAGGACATTTTAAGAAAGTGAGGATTTTTCTGCAGAGGGAGGACATTTCTGCAAAGTAAGGACACTCTAAGAAAGTGAGGATATTTTAAGAAAGCGAGGACATTTCTGCAGAGGGAGGACATTTCTTGAAAGTGAGGATATTTTAAGAAAGTGAGGACATTTCTGCAAAGTGTGGACATTTCTAGAAATTGAGGGACATTTCTGCAAAGTGAGGACACTAAGAAAGTGAGGATATTTTAAGAAAGTGAGGACATGTTTGCAAATTGAGGATATTTCTCGAAAGTGAGGACATTTCTGCAGAAGGAGGACATTTCTGCAAAGTGAGGACATTTCTACAAAGTGAGGACACTTTAAGTAAATGAGGACATTTCAAAAAAGGGAGGATATTTCTGCAGAGGGAGGACATTTCTGCAAAGTGAGGACACTAAGAAAGTGAGGATATTTTATGAAAGCGAGGACATTTCTGCAGAGTGTGGACATTTCTAGAAATTGAGGGACATTTCTGCAAAGTGAGGACACTAAGAAAGTGAGGATATTTTAAGAAAGTGAGGACATGTCTTCAAAGTTTGGACATTTCTAAAAATTGAGGAACATTTCTGCAAAGTAAGGACACTTTAAGAAAGTGAGGACATTTCTACAAAGTGAGGACATTTCTACAATGTGAGGACACTAGGAAAGTGAGGATATTTTAAGAAAGTGAGGACTTTTCTGCAGAAGGAGGACATTTCTGCAAAGTGAGGACACGTTAAGTAAATGAGGACATTTAAAAAAAAGTGAGGATATTTCTGCAGAGGGAGGACATTTCTGCAAAGTAAGGACACTTTGAGAAAGTGAGGACATTTTAGAAAGTGAATACACTTCTGGAAGAAAAGTGAGAGCCTTTAGAGAAAATCTGGTACAAGGCTTGGCTGACAGGTGGGCGTGGACGATTGATAGCCGTTTGGCAGCAGTTAAAATTCAGTGAAACTGGTCCGTCCTGTCAGCAGCACGTTAATACTGCAGCTCACTGAACCACTTCATACACCTCCTTTACATCAAACTAAAAACATTAATAACTGACATATATATGAATATAAATACACAAATTATTAAATACATAAAAACACACAATGTATGGGGGATCATGCAGAGTTAACCTGCTTTAATGCACTGGAACTAAAATTTTACAAAATCTGAATGGAGTCTGGTGGAAAGATGCTGGTTTCTAAAACAGAGAACATGTTTAAATTTCCTGATGAACTCCTGGTTTTACTTGGATGAAAATATTCTGAAATGAAGATCACAGATGAAAAGTTAATGTTTCTAAACATGTTCTACCGTTAACATGAACACAGGAACTTTGCAGCTTCAGGGGGATTATAATCTTCAAACAGGAACAGTTGACACAGCTATTTAAAGTACTACTGTATGCATTAAGGTGCCCTTTCACTGGGTGTTCACATACATTTAGCCTCATAGTATTCCTGATATCACCTTCATCTTTTTTCTTTTCTTTTTTTTTTTTTACAAACAAACACGACTTAATTCTTTCATTTTAGCAGAGAAGATAAAAAAAATGGAAAGTTTTTTATTAAAATTTGGTAAAATAAACTTTGGTGGAAAGATGCTTAAATGTTTCTCATGAAGTACTGCTCTCACTCTGATGAGAATAATCTGCCTCATACATCCCATGATTGTGTGCATGTTAAAACTACTTCTCCAAATCTGTTATAAAACCACAGAAGAAGAGGGTGTGTGTGTGTGTGTGTGTGTTCCTGCAGGCAAGAACCTGACTGTTATTTCAGATATTTCCCAGAGGCTTGTTGGAGCTGAGCCTTCGTTACATACCTGAGTTTAATCTGCCCCTTTAATCGATCAATCCTTGACAGCTACAACCAGCCCAATTATAGTTGCCGTGCCGACAACACACCTGACCGCCTGGATAAGGACCAACTATAACAGGAGTGACTTTATTTAAAGTAGTTTTAAGTATCAGTAAAGAAATTAAAAGCTTAAAGATTCACAAAGAACAAACCCAGTACAAGCTCTGCAAACAAGCCGTTTAAGGTTTGTTGACGATGATTTAATGGAGCTCAGATGGGTTTCACTACAGTTTGGAAAAATATAACAGAGTTTGGTGGCACTGATCAGTTGACAAATACAAACGTCTTTTTTATTGTAAACATCTTTTATTCTTTTTTATTTTAAAGCAGACAAACAGAAGTCATTCATGTGAAATAAAACAAAATAAAAGAATCTGCCCACCAAACTCCATTCAAATTTGACCAGTTTTTAAAAACAGCGCATTTAAACATATTCATGTCTTTTTAAATCTTTCGTTTTTCCTCTGAACTTTTTTTCTTGTTCATTTTATTTACTTTTACTTTTTTCTTTTAATATTTTGAACTCGTCGGTTCCTTTAGGAGTTTTTAAAACCTCTCCATGTTCAGTTGAAATGAACTCCTGCAGTCAATAGACTGTTCACTGTTTCCCTTCACCTGCAGGTGAGAGCACCTTGACATTTCCTTTTATGGTAAAAACACTGAGCAGGTGAAAGACGAGAGGTGGGAACAATCTGTGCAGCTCCGACTGCTGACGCTGCAGCTGAAACAAAGACGAGCCGAGCCTTCGTCAGTTTCTATTCAGCAGCTTTTCAAGGTCCTAAAATCATCTGACTCCTCAGAAGCTATGAAAAACTACAAGTTCTGTAGGACATCATGATGAAGATGATATTTAATCAGATGGTCCTGAACAGAAACACTGCAGCTTTAAACCTGAAGCAAAACGTCGCCGACTGAACTTCTTCGTTAAGTCGTGATGAAACTTTTACAAAACAAATTAAATAAAGAACTGATCGAAGAGTTTAAGGTTGAAAATCAGATGATGATAAAAAGTTTGAATGAGAGGAAGAGGAGACAGCAGAGTGAACGACTGAAGAAGGTAGAGAGAGAAGAGAGAGGCCTGAGGTGACTGGAGAGGGAGGGGGAAGAAGAGGAGGGAGAAGCTAACAACACTGAGATAACTGCTGGAGATATTTTATTGACTTTGTATTTGATGAGAGAAGTTGAATGGGAGTCTATGGAGCCGGAGGCTTTTTGGAGCCGACCTCTAGTGGCGCTTGGTGGCATTGCAGCTTAAGATACTTCTGCATCGGCCTCATTTTTCAGACATGGAAGCTACGAACACTTTTATATCCAGTCTGTGATCAGAACACAGGTGGAGAAATAAGTCAGTAAAAAGGAATCAATCAAATTTGAGCAGCTGTGAAGAACGTTTTCAACTTTCTCTTAAAAACGTTGCGGGAGTCGAGCAAGCGCGGTGACAGTGAGATCGTTCCACGAACAGTCACATGAATGCAGCGCATCTTCAAACGGAGAATATTCTGCTCCACTTTTTGCTTTTATCAATTCTGTCAGCTCTGACCTGAACACAGGAAAGGTTTCACCGCCTCTTCAACCAACAAACCTGTCGCTGTGATTCCTCTGACATGCGGCGACACCAAGTGTTGTACATTCCTGTCGGTTCCTCTGCAGCAGCAGCAGGTGGTGGGAATGCGCCTGCAGCACCGACTGAGCAGCTACACCCAAAAAACAACAGAAATCATTAAACTTGATCGACGCTGCAGTTCGGTTCTCATTAATCGGCCGACTGAGACTGTCATGTAAATCACTCTGTTATACAAGGACATGTCACAACACATTAGACAAAATGATATTAAGGCTTCACAGGCCTCGTTCATTAAATCGGTGAGAAAACTTTATAACTTGGAGTTATTGAGGAACATAGACGAACAAGAGACGACCAGATCAATGAAGTGTCAAATAGAAAAACTTTATCACACGTATTTATGAGCTAATCAATACCTGAAGCTTCACTGATACACTCTGCTTATTATCTATTTATTATCTGTTCATTATTGTTTATTATCATTTCACGATCTAGGAACTCTGTTTGCATTAAGGTTCGCTCAACCACTCTGGAGAGCAGACCAATCGGGGACCAGTGGGTGTGGTTACGTCGGTGGTGTTGACGTAGTTCTAACAGTGGCGGATGAAGCGATACGAGCATAAACTGGACATAAAAGTGTTCGTAGCTTCTGGGTCTGAAAAATGAGGCCGATGCAGAAGTGTCTTAAGCTGCAATACCACCGTGTGCCACTAGAGGTCGGCTCCAAAAAGCCTCCAGCTCCATAGACTCCCATTCAACTTCTCTCATCAAATACAAAGTCAATAAAATGTCTCCAGCAGTTATCTCGGTGTTGTTAGCTAAAGTCACTCCTTCTTATTAGTTTTCTGGAGGTCCATCTGAAAATAATCCCTCATTCATTAGAAAAGAAGATTCAAGAAGACCTGTTTTTGGGGGCGTGTCTGTTTGATTGACAGGCCTGTGGTGCGATCAGGTTACAGCTATTGGTGGGCGGGACGTAGTATCGTCGGGTTTCCAATCAGATCAGTCAGATCCACCGCTGGCTCCTCCCCCAGCTCTTCCAAATATGGTCACTTCCTGCTCCAAACCACTCCAAACTAGCAAAGGTGGTGACGGACAGAATCTGAACTGGAAGCTTCATAACGTTCACGTCACGGCCAGTTGCTCCTTGGATACGAGCAATTATAGCAACACTAAAAAATATCAAGGCGGTGAAGCAGAAGTCTGCAGCGTCGGTAACAGTCATTTACTGACATCGGACTGACGGTCTCTATTGTTTACACTTTAAATTAACTTTTTACTTTCAGTGTGTCCTTCAGCTGCTCGTACGACTACAGCTGGGAAATACTACTTTATCAAAATATTTTTTAATCATTTTTATTCATGTTATTTCTTATATTTTATACGCATTTGCAAATGTTGTCATATTGTGTGCACCTTTTTTGTTTTTCTATGCTGCTGTGACGACTAAATTTACCCACTGTGGGATTAATAAAGTCTAAATCGAATCTAAAATCGAATCTAAAAATGGGTCTTGAATTTTGACCCTCTCGGTCACATCCATCGTGATCTGTAACGCGACAATCTACCGACTGTGTACTGGGACGTACTGAATCTGTTTCTACCACACTAACAGGATGCTGGTTCGGTTGTCGGACGGCACCGAAGGTTTCGGAGCATATGATGGTCGGTACTGATTGGTTAAAAGCTGCTCCAATGGTTCCTTAATTATCTATGTCCGGTACGTTGCAACGACCAGAATCAGTCATCAACGGAGAGACTGGATATTATCAACTCAGAGAATCTGGTCTGGTGACATCGAGGTACCGTGACAGTCTGGGTTCTGAATATTGGATTGTTCTGGCGTCTTTGAACATTCCTTGTTCTGCAGCAGAAACTCTTCAGACTCGAGACTTCCTGTTCTCAGACAGCATTTTGTGTTTCCAACGTGATCGGCTGATTAATCTCTTGAGCTCTGCGGCTTGTTTAAAGTCTTTATTGGATGGATCTTTGGCCCTCCAGTTTGAACTGTACCTTGGGTCTACAGACCGAGCAATGAGCCGCTCCTCGTTCTTTTATTGTTGCTTCTGTTTATTCATGATTTACTGTTTAACGCAGCTGCCAGGAGTTTCCCAACACAGCAGGATGGTGGATCGGAGGAGGGGTTTTTTAATGCCTGGTGGGAAAATCAGAGGTTGTAGGTAAATGTCATATGTGCCTGAACTGGCCCCACCGACACCTTAATCTGCTCTGATGAGGAGTGAAAGTTGGCATGACAAAGACTCTGTATCTCTTTGTGCAGATAATCAGTGAATTCCACGTTCCTGAGACACACCCAAAACCCATTAAGTCCTCGGAGCGATATATGACTGGAAGTAGGACAGGTATCTCCTCCCAGGTTTGACACGAACTGGAGCTCGCCTTCCTCCACCTCCTCCTCCTCCTCTTCCTCACTAGCCATCTAACAGTATAAAGCTCAGCCGCTCTCGGGGCTCCTCATTCTCTCCTCTGCAGCTGAAGCAGACAGACGGCCTCCTTCACCTCCTCAGCAGACACCATGATGTCCATGAACAGAAGCTCGCGCTCCGTCGGCGGTGGAGCGTACATGGGCAGCAGCAGGTCCATGTACGGCGCCATCGGAGGCGCCAGGATGTCCAGCGCTGGCTCCTCCATGTCCATGTATGGTGGTGGTGGCGGCGGCGGCGGCGGTGGTGGAGGCGGCGGCAGAGCTGCCTACAGCTTCAGCTTCAGCAGCGGCGCAGGTGGCGGTGGCGGCGGTGGCGGCGGTGGCGGCGGCGGGTTCGGGGGCTCCGACAGCATGGACATTTCCAGCAACGAGAAGGGCACCATGCAGAACCTGAACGACCGGCTGTCCACCTATCTGGAGAAGGTGCGCAAGCTGGAGGCCGCCAACGGCGACCTGGAGCTGAAGATCCGGCAGTTCCTGGAGTCCAAGTCCTCCCCCTCCGCCAGAGACTACAGCGGCTTCTACGCCACCATCGCAGATCTGCAGGGGAAGGTAGGCTCAGTCATGTGACCACCAACAGTCTGTCGGGTTTCATCCGACTTGACATCATGTAAACTGACTCTGAGAACTAAACAGTTTATTATTATCTCTGAGAAACGTTGGAAACAATCAGTCATCGGTTACTGATGAATTCAAATCTACACTCAGCACTGAAACTCAACAATCAGAAAACTGTGGAAATGTAGGTTATATAATATTTCATGATGTCGTCATGTTGATTTGTCAGAATATTTAAACATTGGTTTGAAAATCATCTTCCAGATCCAGGAAGCCACCCAAGTCAACGGCGGCATATACCTCTCCATCGACAACGCCAAGCTTGCTTCAGACGACTTCAGACTCAAGTGAGTAGATTTATTTATTATTATTCATTTATCTGTTTTAATGTGTTAAAAAAAACACTTGGAGGGGTTTTATACCAAATCAGAGAGTGCATACCTCCTGTAACTCCTGTGAATGCCGAGTCATCGTATTTCGAGAATGGCCTATGTTTGGTCACAACCTCACAATGTGAAAGTAAACGGTAAATCCGCTTCGTGATTTGGATCTTCTCCAAATCTTAATGCGTTGTTCTTCAACCAATGAAGCACACTTCCACCAATTCTCACGAGAATCAGGCCGCTAGTTTTTCTGCCATCTCAACAGACAAACAAACAAACACACCAAAGTTAAACTCCTTTGTGAAGGTAAATACTAATAATTATAATATATAATAAATAATATAATAAATATTTTCAAGAGTCGACAGTTCATGATTTAACTTTCAGTTGATGTTTAATTCATATTTAGAAAATGTATCATCAACAATTAACATCTGTTTGGCTTCATTGTGTCTTCAGTTTGACTTTTGTAAAAACAGACGGAGGACTAAGCATTTTGTGTTCCGCTGCAGGTTTGAGAACGAGCTGGCCATGCGTCAGTCAGTGGAGGCCGACATCGCCGGGCTCAGGAGGATTCTGGACGAGCTGACTCTGGCCCGCACCGACCTGGAGATGCAGATCGAGGGCCTGAGGGAGGAGCTGATCTTCCTGAAAAAGAACCACGAGGAGGTGTGGGGGCTCTCGGGTCCGATGAGGGAGGTTTGGGGTCGGGTCGGTGAGTCCGGGTGGAGCGGAACACTTTTAACGTGTATCGTTGTTGCAGGAACTGATGGCCATGCGGACCCAGATGAGCGGTCAGGTGAACGTGGAGGTGGACGCGGCCCCTCAGCAAGACCTGAATAAGATCTTGGAGGAGATCAGGGAGCACTACGAGACCGTCGCCAGCAAGAACCGCAAAGACCTTGATGCCTGGTTCCAGACCAAGGTACGGACAGACTCAAATATCACAACAGTTACCGAACGGGTCGCAGACTGGTAGAAAATCGGGAGCAGCGACCCTGAAGAAATAAAAATGTGTTGTGACCGCGATGTCGTTCTTCTTCCAAACAGATGGAGACACTGAACAAAGAAGTCGCCGTCAGCACAGAAACGCTCCAGTCGTCCCGGTCAGAGATCACCGAGGTCAAGCGGCTGCTGCAGAGTCTGGAGATTGAGCTGCAGTCCCAGCTCAGCATGGTCAGAACCGCACCGCACCACAGAAAAGGTTTTTATACCCGTCGCTTCTCTGAGGCTGTTCACAGACCGTCTCCCCTCTCTTGTTTCCTGCAGAAAGCCGGACTGGAGGGAACGCTGGCTGAGACCCAGGGCCGCTACGCCATGCAGCTGGCGGGTTACCAGAACCAGGTGGGCATGCTGGAGGAGCAGCTGGGGCAACTGAATAGCGACCTGGAGCGGCAGTCCATGGAGTACCAGTCGCTGCTGGACATCAAGACCCGGCTGGAGATGGAGATCGCAGAGTACCGCCGGCTGCTGGACGGAGAGGGCGGCGGCAGGTCAGAGAGCTTAAAGTTGAACTCTGAAAACTCAACAAAGTCTCATTCCTTCAGGGTACCAAAGACCCATAGGGTCTGATTACAGATCTTTTCATGTTTAGTTTCCACATACGAAACATCTCAAATGTCGCCAAAAATACACTTTTATCATCTCAAATATCACAGAAAGAACAGTCATCTGTTGTCTGCGTAACGGCAGACGTAAGAAAGTAAAGCGGATTTTAAAGAAGCAGCACGTAGAGACAAATAAAATAATAATAATAGTTATTTTGGTGTAAAATCTTTGGTTTAATTAGCTGTAAATATTTTAGATTTTTCTATAAAATATGAAACTAATGAACATTTTTTACTTCATATAAAAATTGACATGTAGATTGGTTTATTTAGGATTGTCATTTGTTCAAGTCAAAGCACCGTTTGGCAGTAAAACTTATTCAAGAAAACTTATTTTGAAGCGCTTATTTTGCTGTAAATGATCAGTTTTCCACTAAAATATTTAAAAATGTATAAATTACATATAAATAAAGTTTGTATTTTGGTCTCTGATGCTTGAAATGGGACTCTCAAAGTAAACTGCAGGAAAAAACTTTTTTAAATGTCATAAATGCCTGTATCTAATCAATAAATGTGTATCGATCCGTTCTGTTTGTTTCCACCTGCAGTGTCTCCGTCTCCTCGGCCTCCTCCGTCTCCGCCTCCGCCTCCGCCAGCTCCTCCTCCTCCACCACCACCACCACCAAAAAACAGATCGTCATCATCGAGGAGATGGTCGATGGGAAGGTGGTGAGCTCCTCCACAGAAACCATCAACCAAGAAATGTGAGCTCTCCAGCAAGGGGCGCTCTCACAGAAACCAACACGCAAATAAAAGTCTGCTGAGGTGCTTACAAAATAAAACGTCTGCTGAGTCTTCTGTTTTAACTCAAATATCCAGGCCGCAGTTCCTCATGTGACCACCAGGTGGTGCAACAAGAACAGCGCAATTAAGGGGTTCAGTGAATGAAATATTTCAAAATAAAAGAATAGAGATTCGCTTGAATTTTTTGAGTATTTTGAAAATAAATCTTTGAAGATGACAAAGACTAAAGCATAGAATATTTTAAAATAAGTCTTTAGATTTAAATTTTATTTTGTCTGCGTCAAAATATAAGCCTTTTCTCTGAAGTGTAACGGAAGCAGGTCCAAAAAAAGTGAATATATAAAGATCAGTATCAGTTGAACTTTACTTTACTTTTGGTTTCTAAGTTAAGCAGCTAGTTTGGATAAATTTATCAGCCCATGAAGAAAACTTCAAGACATGCATGCTCTTATAGACACGAAGAAGTGGTCGGTTAAGAGGAAGCATGTCGATGGAAAAAGAAAAGAATTCAGCCAAACATGGACGATGTCTTTTAAGAACGGAAAGAAGTCCCTTCAGATAATTTACCTTTTCATGAGCAGCTGTTTTACTCACAGAAACGTCCTGAGTTCAAAGTCGGCCATCTTTGAACAGGAAGTTAGGAGACACTACTTTTTCTTCTGATGTTGGACTGAAGGCAGACTTTACCCTGCAGTGACTCCTTGTACCATCTGGTGGTACAGAGTGGTATTACAAGACAGGCCAGGCCAGTGCTAGCCGGTTAGCATGCTAACTTCAGTAGATATCTGCAACACGAAATGACTTTAACATCAATATTGTTGTTTTGGTGCTAACACTATGCCCCGCCCACTTATACTGGAAACCTGACTGCACCACAGGCCTGTTAATTAAACAGCCCCGCCCCCAAACATATCTGTGTTTGAGTCTGAATATGTAATGAATGATGAGTTATTTCCAGGAGGAAACACTCATTAGAAGGAGTTTATCTAATGACAGCCCCTAGCTGCCGTCAGTGGTATTACAGATGGAGTCTATGGAGACAGCCCCTAGTAGTCCTCAGTGGTACTACAGATGGAGTCTATTGGGGACAGCCCCTAGTGGCCCTCAGTGGTACTACAGATGGAGTCTATTGAGACAGCCCCTACTGGTCCTCATGGTATTACAGATGGAGTCTATTGAGAATGCCCCTAGTGGCCCTCAGTGGTATTACACTTTAAGGCACTTTTATATATCCAGTTAATGTTTTTGACCCAGCACCACCTGAAACCTTTTGTTTGTGTCTTTTGTCTTTTGTTTCCACCCTGCTGAGTGTCCACATCCTGTGATGTCATCGTGGTTAAATAAAAAACACATTCCTCATAAAGATAAAAAAAAAAACAACCTCTTCTGTCTGTAAAAGCTGCAGCCAGTCGGAGTTAATCTTTCACTTTCCGACTCACTGTTACACCACTGTTAAAAAGAGGCCAGGTAACCATGGCGATGCTCAGCCACAGATTTGCCTGTGGTGTTGGTGCCACTCCCAGTTTGGAGCAGCGGCTTGTAAAAACAGATTAAAGCTGCCGGTGGGGGTGAATCTGAGATAAGACTTCATTAATCCTGAGGTTTAGGGATAGAAACTCAGGATCGGAGGGGAATAATCACAATAAAGTAGAAATATCTCTACAATCAAAGGAAAAGGTATCCACAGTGGGAAGATAACAGATGTGACGGTTACACAGGATGACTTCTCCACAAACCTCCAAATAAACTGTTTTAATCCATCTGTCAGATATTACAGCTGGTGAACAAAAACATCATCCAGACTCTGAAAATATTCACTTACCGTGATGATTTAACGTCTCAGATTTAAAAGACCTTCATCCAAAGTGTGCCGATCTGTTGCATACAGTGTTGAGGACACTTTGGTCCAAACATGGTGGATGTCCTTCATCAAATGAAACGTTTAGGATGTTTTATTTATTTACAAAGCTGTTTTCAAAAAAGTTTGAACTCTGAAACTGAGAAATTTTATTGTTTTATAAATAAAATCAGCTTATTTTTGATGGCAGCAACACATTTAATAAAAAAGTTGGGTCATGTCTACCACTATGCTGCATCAGCTCTTCTTTTTATAACACTGTATGGTTTCTTCTTTGTAGAGTTTTAACTTTGTTCACAGACGATGCTTTTCAGAAGTGTTCCTGAGCCCATCCAGTGATTTCCACTCCAGAATAGTCTGTTTTTAATGCAGTTCTGCCTGAGGGCCCGAAGATCACCACTATCCAATATTGGTTTTCAGCCTTGTCCCTCATGTCCAGAGACTTTTTTTTAACTTTTATATTTCTACGTGTAGCCGATTGAAGTCCGTTCAGGTTCCTTCCATTAAAGATGATCGACAGGGAATCTGGTTTCAAACATGTTTCATAACCTCATTCAGCCCAAAGCTGAAGTGTCATTCAAGAATTTTTACAGTTATATTTAGCCGGTTTGTCTGACACACACACACACACACACACACACACACACACACACACACACACACACACGCACACATTCACACTTCTTTTATTGTTAAAAGTCTTCATGATTAATAAAATGTCTCCACTTTCAAAACACATCAGTTTCTTGTTTGTTATCTTCGTGTCTTCATCAGAAACCGTCCCGACTGCTGACTCGTGTGTTTAACGGGTTCGAACATCACTTCCCTCCTCAGCAGTAAACCAGCTCCACAGGAAACTCCTGCCGGTGTGTAAACAAGGAGCTGACACACACGCTTCCATTGTTTGGTTTCACAATACGAGAGCAGAGAGGAGAAGCTGTGTGCACACCTGCGGGGCCCGAAACAGGACGAGGACCGGTGGACATGTTGGGACATGAAGGAGGGGACGGGGGAGGACGGGGTTTAAAGATAAATAAAGATGACTAAAGATAGATAAAGATTGCTACAGGTCCTGTCAGGTCACAGATTGGTACTCACCTGAGTGTTTCTGGTCCACAGAGCTGCCGGAGGCTGAGATAAACTGACACCACAGACATGCTTCAGATTCCTGCGGTGGTTTATTGGTTCTGTTTGTCGCCTGCTGCCACAAGGCGAGCGGGGGTAGGGGAGGGAGCTGTACTTGGAGGGGTGGGTGGGTGGGTGGGTGAGGGGGCTGTGCCTGGAGGGGTGGATGGGTGGGTGGGTGGGTGGGTAAGGGGGCTGTACCTGGAGGGGTGGATGGGTGAAGGGGCTGTACCTGGAGGGATGGGTAGGGGAGGGGGCTGCACCTGGGCCCCTCCCCCACCTCCAGGAGAGATAAAAGCCTCTCCGTCCGTCCCTCCCAGGCACTCTCTTCTGGTCTCCATACACAGCAGGTGAACCTCCACCATGACCTCCTACAACCGCTCCATCGCCTACTCCTCTGGGAGCCGCCTGGGCTCCATGCGGGCCCCCAGCGTGTACGCCGGCGCCGGAGGCACCGGGGTCCGCATCTCCGCCATGAGCGCCCCCAGGAGCTTCTCCGCCGCCGGCACGGGCGCGTCGTCCGCCGGAGGCTTCAATCTGTCCGACGCCGTGGACATCTCAGACAACAAGAAGATGGCCATGCAGAACCTGAACGACCGGCTGGCCACCTACCTGGAGAAGGTCCGCAAGCTGGAGGCCGCCAACGGCGACCTGGAGCTGAAGATCCGCCAGTTCCTGGAGAAGAAGACCAAACCGGAGGGCAACGACTGGGGCGCATACAAGGTCGTGATCAGCGACCTGCAGGACCAGGTGAGACCCGGTTCTGGTTCTGTTTGAGTCATCGGTGCAGACTCCAGGTGTGAGGTGGTGAGGCAGGAAGGAACCGAAGCTGCTCCGTTGGTTTGCACACAAAGGTTGTCTGAAAGGCCCGCAGGTGTGTGTTATGTCCTGCAGGTGTGTGTTATGTCCTGCAGGTGTGTGTTATGTCCTGCAGGTGTGTGTTATGTCCTGCAGGTGTGTTGCTTCCTGCAGGTGCAGCCACACCCTGAACGTACCTGGGCCGCTGATTTACATCCTGAACATTTCCATATTTTTACCTTCAGTTCTGCAGCAGGAGATCAAGTTGCAGCTTCACCCGGCGTCTGCAGTGTATGAAATAAAACTTTTGAAATGTTTGAATCATTAAAAAGGTTGAAACCTGTCCTTCCCCTGTTTTCAGCTCTTACACGCCACCCACAGTAACGGATCTCTGTACCTGGCCATCGATAACGCCAAGCTGGCTACTGACGACTTCAGAGTTAAGTGAGTCTACGAGCACTTAAACATGTTGTCCAGTCTTTACGCTAAGCTAAGTTAAATTAAGCTAAAATAAGATAAAATAAGCTTGTTTGTTCATATTAAAATAACACATATGAATGTTTTCTGATCTGAAAAACCTCTCAAATCAACGACTCACGACCTCAAACGTGGGTCACACGACTGTTTTCTTTGCAGCGCTCAGTTTAATCGAATAAAACTAGTTGTGTCAATAATATCAAGCAGTGAAAGTCTTGTTTTAATCCGACATCTCCAATAAGACCTGGTGGCCCCGTCAGAGAAACTTTGAACCGTGTCTGCGAACCTGCGTTCGGTGTGAAGCTAACGGTGCCGCCGATCCGCCAACAGGTACGAGAACGAGCTGGCGATGCGTCAGAGCGTGGAGGCCGACATCAGCGGGCTGAAGAGGGTCCTGGACAACCTGACGCTGGGACGCTCCGACCTGGAGATGGAGATCGAGGCGCTGAGGGAGGAGCTCATCCAGCTGAAGAGGAACCACGAGGAGGTGAAAATCCAAAACACACGTTTACAGGAAATGAATAAAAAAAGTGTTTTTAAATGTGTAAAATGTCAAAAGTCACATTTTGAATTCAAAATAAAAAGCCGATAACTTGCGTTTAGATTTATATAAACATAATCAAACTAAAAGCTTCTGATCGTCATCGTCAATTAGCTTCTGATCGCGGTTATTGATGACCCTCCTCCCCCCTGCAGGACCTGCTGTCTCTGAGGACCCAGATGAGCGGGCAGGTGAACGTGGAGGTGGACGCCCCCCCCCAGGAGGACCTGTCCAACGTCATGGCCGGAATCAGAGAGCACTACGAGAACGTCGCCATCAAGAACCGCCGAGACCTGGAGTCCTGGTTCCAGTCCAAAGTGAGCCCGCTTCACCTGTCCGTCAAAGCAAAGACGGATAAATAACCTGGTGATTGATTTTAAAGTCAGAATTATAACAGGATAAAAATGGAAGTGTTTTTGATTTTTAAGTCAAAATTTTTCTCTTTGTTTCTCAAAATTTGATTTAAAGTAGAATTTGTTTTGTATACGCAGTAAACAATAACAATATTTATATATATTTTAAATCCCACTAAGTCAAGACTGAGTCAATTGAATGAGATAAAAATACAGAAGTGAGTGAGATCAGAGCGACGTGGAGTCGTCTGCGTACAGGTTGATTCACCAACAGTTTTAATGCACTCGAATTGTTTCTGACGTGTTTTCTGACTTGTTTTTTTTTCAGTCTGAGGAGCTCAACAAGCAAGTTTCCGTGAGCACAGAGACGCTGCAGTTGTCCCACTCGGAGGTCACGGAGGTCAAACGCTCGCTGCAGAGTCTGGAGATCGAGCTCCAGGCTCAGCTCAGCATGGTGGGTTTCATTCTGTTTGCCGGTGAGTCCTGATGAAGTCCGTCGATCTGCTGACGCGGTGTGTCCCCCCCCCCCCCCCCCCGCAGAAAGCATCTCTGGAGGGAACCATCGCCGACACCCAGAGCAGGTACAGCACCATGCTGACGGGTTACCAGAGGCAGGTGGGGATGCTGGAGGAGCAGCTGGGTCAGCTGAGGGCCGACCTGGAGAGCCAGTCGCAGGAGTACCAGATGCTGCTGAACATCAAGACCCGGCTGGAGATGGAGATCGCCGAGTACCGGCGGCTGCTGGACGGAGAGGTGCTGGGGTGAGCTGAGTGATTCAAACCATGACGAAACAGAGACGAATGAAATATCAAAAAGTGGAACCGGAAAGAAAAATATCTGTAATGTTGGCGCTGTAGAGGCTGACGAAACAAACCAAGCAGCTGCGGCCAAACGTCACCTGTTAGCACGAAGGTTTTGCAACAAATGCAGCAAATAGAATACGTAAATGAAAAATCTTTTCAAAAGCAGAAAAGTTGAAAGAATTAAAATTATAGAAAAGAAATATAAAAGTGAAATGTAGAATCAGTCGTGTTATTTACAGCCAAACTCACCGCTACGCTGATTGGAATTAGTCGTAGGATGTTAGCACCATTAGCACGATTAACATCATTAGCACCATTAGCACTTTTGTAAAAATAAATAAAAGCTAACTGGACTTGTTTCTGTGTTTTCCTGCAGCCAGTCTTCCACCACCACCACGAGAACACGTAAAGCCGTGATCGTCACCAAAGAGATCACCGAAGGCGACGCTGTCTGATCAACTGAGCAGACGAACTTCCAGCTATGAGCCGCCGACCGTTCTCAGAAAAATACACAAATAAAACATCTCTGTTGAACTGAAGCACAAGTGTGTGTGTTTTCTGTTTCAGTGTCTGTTTATGAATTAACATCAACCAAATTACTGTGTTTAATAATCATTTTACTATATTATATGATATTAAAAATAAAAAAAGAAGCCAGCGCCTTACAGTGTAATACCACTGAGGGCCACTAAGGGCTCCAACAGACTCCCATTGAAAAGCATCAAGTTCTCTCCTGAAATAAAAGTCAGCAAATGTTATCCACAAGTCATGATGGTGGTGGCGGGGCTGTTTGATTGACAGGTCTGAAGTACAGATAGGTTTCAGGTATAAGTGGGCGGGGCATAGTGTTAGATCCACAACTTGCTCCTCTCCAGCTCTCCTACCCACCTGAAGGTCAAAATTCAAACACGAGTTCCATCTCTGTGATGTCATCACATGGTCTAAATATTAATGTGAAGTTTCTTAATGTTCTCATTTAATCCTGGTGGGGCCCAACCTGGGGCTCTTGGCCCCAAAAGGGGTCACAAGACAAACATGGGGGGTCATGAGATATTAAATGTGAAGGAAGGTTCGGATCGACTCGGAGCTGTGTGGAGACCAAAACCGGCCCGCCCTGCTCAGCTCTGTTTGCTCCGCGGCGCTCGGAGAACCTCCGGGACGTTTGTGTCCGGTATAAAAGGAGCAGCGCTGCAGCAGCAGCCCTCCACCTTCCGTTCTCCGCAGCATGGCCTCCTTCTCCTCCCACAGCAGCTACACCGGCCTCCGGACCGGCATGATCAGCCCCTCCGCCTCCTCCGCCCGCCGGCTCGGTTCCGGCAGCGTGTATGGGAAATCCGGCGGGTCCGGGGTCTGAATTTCCCGGGCCTCGGAGGGCGGCCTGAGCCTGCTGGAAAACATCAACATTGCCGTCAACGAGAGGGCGACGATGCAGAACCTGAATGAGCGGCTGGCGTCGTACCTGGAGAAGGTGCGACGGCTGGAGGACGCCAACGGCGTGCTGGAGACCAACATCCGGCGCTTCATGGAGACCAGAGCCTGTCCCGAGGGCCACAACTTCAGCAGCCACAGCGCCCGCGTCAGGGAGCTGCAAGAACAGGTGAGTCCCCAGGTGTCCCACAGGTGAGTCTTCAGGTGTCCTACAGATGAGTCCTCATGTGTCCTACAGGTGAGTCCTCATGTATCCCACAGGTGAGTCTTCATGTGTCCTACAGATGAGTCCTCAGGTGTGATATAAAAGTAAAAGAATAAAGTAAAAAAAATCTAACTTGAAATGTCGTTTCTTTTGTAAACACAAATATTTACTCGGAATATTTACATTAGACGTGAAATGCAAAACGTGAGTCAACAGCAGAGGATGATGGGAAACGTTGACAAACTGGTGGGGTGGGGGAGTGGTGAGGAGGGAGGGGGAGGTGGGGGGTGGAGGAGGTGATGTCCCTGTGGGTAACTAACTGGGACATTGCTGGTTTTGGAGCCCCCTGGTGGCCGTGAGGCTCCAAACAGTCCCTGCTCATGTCTCAGACTGTTGGACCTGGTTCTGATCGGTTCTCGTCCTTCTATCCTCAGATCCAAGTCGCTGTTCGAGGAAATGCCGCCCTCATCTTCGCCGTGGACAACGCCAAACTGGCCGCCGACGACTTCAAAGTCAAGTGAGCGACAATTCTGTGTCCTTTAAATCTGCTCCGTGAGATTCTTCTTGTTCTTCGATTAACGAACTTGTCTGCAGGTTCAAGAACGAGCTGGCGATGCGACAGTCGGTGGAGGTGGACGTCGGCGGACTGAAGCAGGTCGTAGAGCAGCTGTCTCTGAGCCGGACCGACCTGGAGGTGCAGCAGGAGAGTCTGCAGGACGAGCTGCTCCAGCTGACGCACGTCCACGAGGAGGTGAGACACAGCAGACGGACACATGGTGAGACAAAATGCGGGACAGTGACGGTGTCGTCCCTCAGGACCTGCTGTCCTTGCAGGGACAGGTGGGCAGACGGGTGACCGTGGAGGTGGACGCCGCGCCGCAGGACGACCTGTCCTCCATCGTGGACGGGATCAGAGAGCACTACGAGAAGGTTACTGCCCACAAACGCAAAGACCTGGAGGCCTGGTTCCAGAACAAGGTGAGTCCACCAGTACCTGGAGGAGCTCACTGCCCCCTACTAATACAATTATATTTAAAATGTGTAATGTTTTAAAGAGTATTTTTTTCGAGATTAACATTTTTTTTCAACTTTTTATAGTTAAATAAAAAAATGTATTTTAAACTTGTTTATTTTTATAAGTTTTAGTTCTTCTTTTTAACATTTTAAGTTTATAATATTTTTGTTTGAGACCGAGAGGTGAGAGTGACCTCAATAACTAACATGTTTTATTTAGTTATTTAGTTATCTATGGCGATTTTTTTATTTTTATTTAAAGCATCAATGTTCAAAAGTTCAATCAAATCAATTTAATAATAAATAAAAATGTATTTCCTCGATAAGCCAATAAAACAGTAAAATTCTAAATGTTTCTAATTGTAAAAAATACTGGAAACAGTTAAAAGAATAAAAATAAAAACAGAAAACTAAATATTTCAAATTATTAGATTCACTTCATTAAAAAGTGCTTCACAGAAAATAAAATAAGATTACTGCCAAAAAAAGAGAGTAAAATATCTCAAAATGTCACATTTTCTTCATGTCGTGAAAATTAAAATTGTAAAAGTTAAATTGTCTTTTTTTCATGCGAATAAGTAAAAATCCTAAAAGATAAAACCCGATTAATCTGAAGCATTAAAATAAAGAATTATAATATTTAAAACAAGTAATAAAATAACTCAGTTATAATTGTCACGTTTGCTTTAAAGGAAAAGAAACAAAAATAAACGTATCTTTTGTTTTTTTCTGTAGCTCCGTCACAAACAGCTTGACCACAATGACCATGGAGGTGGACGCGTCTGGAAACGTGATGTCAACCAGCGAGTAGACCAGAACCAGAACTAGAACCCAGTCCACATCCAGTGAACCGAGTCTGTCTGAGGGTCTACAATAAACAATACAGTCTGACGTTGTTTCTGCATTTTTATTGTAATTTCACTCTGAACAAGAAAATTTGTTTTTATCATCTTCTGATCAGATTCAATAAAAAAAAAAAAAAAAAGGGTTTTAATCTCTGGATCTTCAAATTAAACTGCAACCATGAACAATCTGCGACGTCTCCAGCAGGGGGCAGCGTTTAGATTATTAAATGATAATAAAATTAAAGAAAAAAAGGAAAGAAACGGGAAGAACACGGAAAATAAAATTAATAAATTAGGACAAGATTTTTTTTTAAATAGAAATTAGAAAAATAAATAAAAATAACAACAAAACAAACATTAGGAAACAAAATAAAAAAAGCTGCAGTAGGTAGAGTATTTGATCAAATATGATACTAATTATTTTATAAGATATAAAATGTATTTTAATTCTAATGTTATAATTTTACTTTTTAAAAATGTTTCTTTTGGTCTCTATCAGTGACTGCAGACTGAAATAAATATCAATAATAACAATAAATCAGCTGAATCATAAAGACTCCAGTTTTATCAGCAACGTAGCTGTCAGTGAACACCGCCCTCATGCAGCAGCATCTTCACCCTCTGCAGTATTATTACTCCACTATAATAAAACTACACTGTAGTTACAGCAGCTGGACACCAGGTGGCGCTGGAACCACCGACAGAGAATAAACTCACCGTGTTCAGACCTCCAGTCTGACAGAAGGAGCTCAGTCACGTGACGTCAGCTTGCAGTGTGAACCACGTGACAGTTCACTTTTCGTCCAGTAGGTGGCAGCACCGCTGCTGGAGGTTTCCAGTTGGAAATGTAACAGATTACAGATTAAAAATGTAAATCATGTAACTACTTTAATTAATTTAAGTAACGTAACTTGTTTCATTTAATTACTTTTAATGATTTTAAACTGAACAATAATAACTAGTCAGTTTCTGTTATTCAAGTTCTTCAATTGAACCTGAAGGAAGACGAAACAGATCACAGATGATCAATAACTGATCAATAACAGGTTTCTCATTAATAAACTGTGTTTATTTGCAGGAATCTTTGGATAAATAATAACAAGTTTGTGGTTTGCTTTTTTTAGATCTGAAGAGTTGACATGCTGACAGGCAGACCACAGTTTGTCCGTCTGGGCAGTGTGCTGTCTGATACGGTGGTCAGTGGTACTGGAGCTCCACAGGGAACTGTTCTGTCTCCCTTCCTGTTCACCTTCTACACCACTGACTTCCAGTCGAACTCAGAGTCCTGCCATCTGCAGAAGTTCTCTGATGACTCTGCAGTGGTCGGGTGTATAAGGGATGGACGGGCGGGCGAGTACAGGGCAGTAGTGGAGGACTTCGTGGAGTGGGCGGGAAGAAATCACCTGCTCCTGAACGTGGCCAAGACCAGAGAGATGGTGGTCGACTTCAGGAGGAAGACGACGGCTCCACAACCGCTGAGAGTTCTGGGAGAGGAGGTGGACATGGTTGAGGAGTACAAGTACCTGGGTGTGTCCATCGACAACAGACTGAACTGGAAAACCAACATCAACACTGTCTACAAGAAAGGGATGAGTCGACTCTTTTTCTTGAGGAAACTTTGATCCTTCAATGTGTGCAGCAAGATGTTGGAGATGTTCTACCAGTCTGTTGTGGCCAGTGCATTGTACTTCACTGGGGTCTGCTGGGGGAGCAGCATTGGAGCCGGTGACACCAACAGACTTAACAAACTGATTAAGAAGGTCGGCTCCATCATCGGCTACAAACTGGACAGCCTGGAAAAGGTGGTGGAGAGGAGGACGCTGAACAAACTATTGTCCATATTGGATAATCCTGACCACCCTCTCCACCTGCTGCAGGGACAGCGGAGCACTTTCTCCAAAAGATTCCTCCAGCTTAGCTGTCACAAGGACAGATACAGGAGATCATTCCTGATACAGGAGATCATTCCTGCCCACTACAATAAGACTGTACAATAACTCACCTCTGGAAAAATCCATCACACAACAATGACACCCTTGCACTGCTGTCTTGTATGTTGTTTTGTTCTAATCCATTGCACTGTTGTTTAGGTTAGTTTTGTTTAGTTTAGTTTATTTAATATTATTTTATTTTATTTTATTGTATAGAATGTGCATTTTATTTTAAATTATATAAAAAAAGATTGCCCTGTACATGCTGCTGTGACATAAAAATTTAAAAGTATAGTATATACCTAAAGTATCTATCTATCTATCTATCTATCTATCTATCTATCTATCTATCTATCTATCTATCTATCTATCTATCTATCTATCTATCTATCTATCTATCACACCGTCTCCTCTGAGTGTTTGAGATCAACATTAAACTGTCTGATTTGATTATATTTTACATTTAAATACAGTGTCATGTGATGTCACATTAAACAACAGTTATAATAATAATAATAATAATAATAATATAATGTTAAAGAAAAAAAGAGCCCTCGAGGAGTTGACCAGTGTCAGTCTGTTTTTTGTACACTGTACCATTGTCTGTTTTATCATCCTTAATAAATTATTAACATCAGCTAATCATCGTCCCACCGCTCGTTAATCAGTGATTGTCTGTGACCAGTCTGATATTGATCAGCTGACTCTCCATCGACTGTTATTGTTTAACTTCCTTCTGATCAGAACGAACTGAAGTTATTGTTACTGTTATTGTTATAATCCGTCAAGCCTCTGACAGCCTGTCATTTGACTTTGGAGATCATCCAACTCTCCTTGGGCTCAGAAACGAGTTTAGGTTTCAGTTCCATGATCCAAAAGCAACCAGTCAATCAATCTGACAGTTACAGTGCATCCGGAAAGTATTCACAGCGCTTCACTTTTTCCACATTTTGTTGTATTACAACCTTATTCCAAAATGGATTAAATTCATTTTTTTCCCTCAAAATTCTACACACAATACCTCATAATGACAATGTGAAATAAAAAAAATTGAAATTTTTGCAAATCTATTAAAAATCAAAAACGAATAAATCACATGTACATAAGTATTCACAGCCTTTGCCGTGACACTCAAAATTGAGCTCAGGTGCATCCTGTTTCCACTGATCATCCTTGAGATGTTTCTACAACTTGATTGGAGTCCACCTGGTAAATTCAGTTGATTGGACATGATTTGGAAAGACACACATCGTCTATATAAGGTCCAACAGTTGACAGTGCAGGTCAGAGCACAAACCAAGCCATGAAGTCAAAAGAATTGTCTGTAGACCTCCGAGACAGGATTGTATGGAGGCACAGATCTGGGGAAGGGTACAGAAACATTTCTGCAGCATTGAAAGTCCCAATGAGCACAGTGGCCTCCATCATCTGTAAATGGAAGAAGTTTGGAACCACCAGGACTCTTCCTAGAGTCGGCTGCCCGGCCAAACTGAGCGATCGGGGGAGAAGGGCCTTAGTCAGGGAGGTGACCAAGAACCCGATGGTCACTCTGACAGAGCTCCAACGTTGCTCTGTGAAGAGAGGAGAACCTTCCAGAAGGACAACCATCTCTGCAGCACTCCACCAAGCAGCCTGTATGGTAGAGTGACCAGACGGAAGCCACTCCTCAGTAAAAGGCACATGACAGCTCACCTGGAGTTTACCAAAAGGCACCTGAAGGACTGTCAGACCAGGAGAAACTAAATTCTCTGGTCTGATGAAACAAAGATTGAACTCTTTGGCCTGAATGCCAAGCGTCATGTTTGGAGGAAACGTGTTCAAATAAAACAAAACGTATTCAAATAAAACAAAGTATTCAAATAAAACAGAAAGTATTCAAATAAAACATAGTATTCAAATAAAACAGGTAATTTTAGCTTCTTTTGTCAACCGCTAAACAGCTCCAGCAGCTAACGTCTGAGAAACCGGAGCTAACATCAAAGTAATATTAGCTTTCCCTGGCAGATTAAGGTGAATGCCACCAGTTAGATCTTTCTCTGAGGGTTTTACGAAGGTTTGACTGAACCCGGTTACCATGAACTTATAAATACCAGAGAGAGGTGGCATGTGTGCGCTCCTTCTTCAATAAACTGTCACCCGGTTATTGAAAGTGTCACCGATGGTATTTAGGTCAAAACGTTCACAGTCATCCAACAAATTTGCTTCAGTTTGAGTTCTGGCCCGGGTCGATGAGTGACGGCTCCGCAAGCAGCAAAAGTTATGTTTAACACTGGCAGGAGACCAAGAAGGGTTGAAGGTCAAGCTCCAGGGCCTAAAAACAGGTTGAGTAACATTCACCGATCGCTTTGGTGTTGTTGTTTTCACAGGATGTTTGCAGAGCACCGGAGGGCGTGATGGAGCCGATGACAGATTGGACATTCGCTGGGTGTGCTGCTGCACAAAGGCTGGAATGGGGCGAGGAGGTCGTAAACACGCCAGGGTGAGGGTGAGGGTTTAATGAGCTTAGAGGTTATTTATCAAGGAAACGTGGAGTTGGCAAACAGCCCTTGTTGTTTCAGAGTTGAGGGTTCAACACGGAGCTGTGCAGAGATGAATGAGTCCCATTGTTTGAAAATAACCAGAAAATAACCCGAAAAATGAGGCCGATGCAGAAATGCCTTAAGCTGCAATACCACTGAGTACAACTAGAGGTCGGCTCCGAAAAAGCCTCCGGCTCCATAGACTCCCATTCAACTTCTCTCAACGAATCCAAAGTGAATAAAATGTGTCCATCAGTTATCTCGGTGTTGTTAGCTAAAGTCACTCCTTCTTATTAGTTTTCTGGAGGTCCATCTGAAAATAATCCCTCATTCATTAGAAAAGAAGATTCGAAAAACCCTGTTTTTGGGGGGGCGTGTCTGTTTGATTGACAGGCCTGTGGTGCAGTCAGGTTACAGCTATCGGTGGGCGGGACGTCGTATCGTCAGGTCTACGATCAGATCAGTCAGATCCACCGCTGGCTCCTCCCCCAGCTCGTCCAAATATGATCACTTCCTGCTCTAAACCGCTCCGTACTACCAAAGATGGTGACGGACACAATCTGAACTAGAGGCTTCATAACGTTCACAAACCAACAGGTCATGTCACTGATGGTTGCCGCTTGTTCTTGACCTCAATCTTCTCCATCAGGTGCTTTTATAGCTCTGAGAACTCTGGGTAAAGTTCCTGTCCTGGCGCTCCCAGAGTCACCGTGAACATCTTGTCTGGTTACGCTCCACAGTTCAGTTACTTTGGGTAAAACGCTGCACTCGTCTCTGTCAGTGAGACTCGGTATCACGGCAAAACGTGAAATAGACACGCTTCGGCCTCTCTAGTCCTGACAGTTTCACGTTTTCTGCAGTGGACGAAAATGAAACCTCCTGCATGCAGACAACAACTCCAGAACAACGTTGTCACCTCCGGGATTTGAACCTGGAAGTCTGGAAACTGTCATGCCGAGGGAGGCCAGAGCGTGGCTATCTCACGCTTTTGCTGTCGTGGACTGGCGTGTCAAGTTCACGCTTTGCTGCGACACCCGGTTGGTCAGTGCTGAACCACCAACAACGGTACCCGATTGTTCGGTGCTTCAGAGCGAAAGCTAATACAAACGCCGTATCCAGGCAACCACGGTGAAGAGAACTGAAGCTGTGAGTGACAGGTGAGCCAGGCTGAAAAGTTCCCTCCTTTTTTTTTGTTGTTGTTGTTGCACTGAAGGAACCGAGAGCCGTCGTGGTTTTTAGAACTCCGTTCTGTGGGATGTTTTTAGCTCTTCCTTCGGGGTTGGTTCTTTCCCGGTACGATAGGAACTACAAGACATTCGTGCGCTGTGATTGGTTCACTGCTTTAACCTCGCCGTCAGTTGGCCCCGCAGACGGAGAACCACTCCGTCCCCAACGTTAGCTACCACTTAGTAAACTGTGTGAGTTCATGTTTCACTGACTTTAGCTGCAGCAACTAATATCAGCGGTGCTAAGCTAACGTTAGCTTCACCAGTTAGTATCTTCCTAACCGTTGAAACTCGCTGGTCGTCAGGTATTTCAACTTCTTTTTCCACACTGTTTCTTGTTTTCTTTGAAGCTGAAGCACTGAACTGGAAACGCTTCTAATTGTTGCATATGTGTAATTTAACAAGCTATCATTATTTGTATCAGTTGGTGATGACATTTATCCACCCACGTTCATTCCACAGCAGCTCTCTGACATTTATAAAAGCTTTACAGGTCCTCAGGCATTCGGTCCGCCTCATTTTAGGTAATCTCCTGTCAGTTGGTAAAGGTCGAACTCAGCCTGCAGCATGCGGGACAAAGCTGGTTAAGATGTTTGAAGGTCACATGTTTCCTTGCCCATCCCCGCCCGCACACCTGTGCACATACCTGACAGGCAGCCCCATGCTGCAGGTGTTGAGTGACTAATAACTGTGTGACTACTGAGTGTTTAAAAGGCGGCGAGAGCCTCGCAGCTCTTCACTCTGTCGTCTTCAGCAGAAACGCAGCATCCGCCATGGCAACCCTCACGTCTCGCTCTTCCTCCCGCTCCGTCCGGACCTCCATGGGCAGCTCCTCCGGCTCCATGGTCGGTTTCGGTGGCGGCTCTCGGATATCGTCGATGAGAGCCGGCAGCGTGTACGGGGGCGCCGGAGGCGCCGGGGTCCGCATCTCCTCCTCCTCCTCCTCCATGGGCGGAGGCTTCGGCGGCGGAGGCTTCGGCGGCGGCGGCTACGGCTTCTCGTCCTCCATGACCTGCGGCGTGTCCGGCGGGGACAACAGCATCATCGGCAACGAGAAGGGCACCATGCAGAACCTGAACGACCGTCTGGCCACCTACCTGGCCAAGGTGGCGACGCTGGAGAAGGCCAACTCCGAGCTGGAGCTGAAGATCCACCAGTTCCTGGAGAGCAAAACTGGACCGGCCACCCGCAACTACGGCGCCTATTTCGTCACCATCGCTGAACTCACCGGAAAGGTAAGAGCCCTCCTCATCCTCCATCCGGCCGCCATGACGAGGTGTGTTTGATAAGTCTGATCAGCTGCAGTGAGAATCATCCGGCCGGTCACATGATCAGTCAGTAAACGGTCTTCAAACGTCGCTGCAGCGAGTCGATCTTCATGAGCTGATCACAAACTGAACTATTGACGGTCTCTGTTGCCATGGAGACAGTCCTGAAGTACAGATATGATGTTATCAGAGGAGAATACAGTTTAATTAATATTATTATTATCATTATTAGTTGTAGAGGAGTTTACCAGACTGACAGCTCTGTGATGATGATGATGTCTCTAGATCCAGGACGCCATCAAGGTGAACGGTTCGATCCATCTGTGCATTGATAACGCTCGACTGGCTGCCGAAGACTTCAGGACAAAGTGAGTCTGACAACCAGGAAGTTATTCATTATTTTATTTATTTGTTACATGTTTTAGTTATTTTATTATTTAAATTATTTGCAGCTAGTTGTATTTTTTAATGTAATTTTACTACTTTTTATTCACTATTTAAATTATTACCTAATAAATAAATAATCAAATGTATGTATTATATATTTCTTATTTAATTATTCAGCGTATTTAAATATTTTATCCTCATTATTTATGATAGTAAATTCTCCATAATAAATTATGTTTTATATATATTTATATACATATATATACACATATATATATATATATATATAGATTATAATGTGATGTGTGTGCAGGTACGAGAACGAGCTGGCCATGCGTCAGTCGGTGGAGGCCGACATCGCCGGGCTCAGGAGGGTTCTGGACGACCTGACTCTGACCCGGACCGACCTGGAGATGCAGATCGAGGGCCTGAGAGAGGAGCTGATCTTCCTGAAGAAGAACCATGAGGAGGTGTGGGGGGGAGCTCTTGGGTCCGATGAGTGAGGTTCGGGTCGGGTGGGTGAGTCCGGGTGGAGCGGAACCTCTTCACGGTTCTGTTTGTTGTTGCAGGAGCTGCTGGCCATACGGGCCCAGATGAGCGGTCAGGTCCACGTGGAGGTGGATGCGGCTCCTCAGGAGGACCTGAGCAAGGTGATGGCGGAGATCCGGGAGCACTACGAGTCCGTCAACGTCAAGAACCAGAGAGAACTGGAGAACTGGTTCCAGACCAAGGTACCGCCGTGATGTCACTTCCTGTTACCTCATGTAGACAGCTGCCTGCTGTGTTGGCGTGTTCTGACCCGCTGTGTGTGTGTGTGTGTGTGTGTGTGTGTGTGTGTGTGTGTGTGTGTGTGTGTGTGTGTGTGTGTGTGTGTGTGTGTGTCCAGTCGGAGAGTCTGAACAAGGAGGTGGTCACGCAGACCACCACGCTGCAGACGTCCAGGTCAGAGATCAACGAGGTCAAACGCACGCTGCAGTCGCTGGAGATCGAGCTGCAGTCCGCAATGAGCATGGTGAGTCATATGACCTCCTCCACTGTCCCGTGTTCTCTATTTTCTGTTCTTTTTTTCTGTGTTCTGAGGTCAATGTTCTGTTTTCTCTTCTCTGTGTTCATTTTTTTGTATTCCGAGTTTTTTTTTTTATTGTTCCGTGTGAACTGACCTCCGACCTTCTCCGATCAGAAAGCGTCTATGGAGGCGACCCTGGCTGACACTAAGAGCCGCTACGCAATGCAGCTGTCGGGGTACCAGATGCAGGTGAGACTGGGACGGTTCTGAAAGAATCTGGAAGGTTCTGGAGGATTCTGGTAGGTCCCCCTCCCCCTCACCCGGGCAGCGTGTGACTCACCTGCACGTGTTTCAGGTGACGTCTCTGGAGGAGCAGCTGGGGCAGCTGCGGGCCGACCTGGAGCGTCAGGGAGGCGAGTACAAGATGCTGCTGGACATCAAGACGCGTCTGGAGCTGGAGATCGCCGAGTACCGCCGGCTGCTGGACGGAGAGGCCACCAGCAGGTGAGAGCCACGGCAACCTTTTAAACAACCTGCAGCCCGCAGGTGACGCAGACACTCACCCGGCTCTGCTCTCTGATTGGTCCACAGCATCAGCACCTCATCCAGCACCTCGTCCAGCACGACGACCAAGCGGGTGGTAACGGTGGTGGAGGAGGTAGTTGACGGGAAGGTGGTCTCCAGCTCTTCCTCCGCGTCCTCCTCCTCCTACCAGGTACGCTGAGCACCTGCAGGTGGACAACAGCCAATCAGCATCAGCGTCTCTTCTGTTTGTCTGATGTCACAATAAAACCAGTTAAACGAATAAACTCGGTTTGTTTTTATTCCACTTTTTATTCGACTCTAAACTCTCTGAACTCAAACGATTGAAAGTGAAACTTTTCAGATAAAATATGAATCACTGAACAGGTAAAAAAAAAAAAAAAAAAAAAAATCAATGTTGAAATAAAAACCTAAAAGTTTCAGATAGATGATGAAGACGGTTGAAAACTAACGGATAGAAAACAATTCAAATCAAAAAGTTACTCAATTATGTAGAAAAAAAACAAAGGTCAAAACATTCAGCTAAAAGAGGCAAAAATTACAACACTGTAATTAACAGATAACAAAAACAAACACAAAGGCAAAAAACAAGTACAACATCAAAATAAACAAATATGGATCTTTCATTCATAAATCACAGAAAAGTGACAGTTTGACATTAAATAATAAAGTTATAGAGAATTATTATAATTATGGAGGTGTTATAATCGAGATGTTTAACTGTAATAAGAAGACAGCTGATGAAATGTTTATAAATTATCGCAAAATTAAAACATGAAAACATTATTCAAAACGGAGCTGCAGGTGGAAACTGGAGAAGAAACAGTTTCACATGATGAAATGAACACATTAATAAATAAAATGCAGCCGGTGTGTAATCTCTATGAATCTGAATGATGAAGTACATTTTAAGAATATAACAGTTAAGTGCATTGTACTTCGCTGGGGTCTGCTGGGGGAGCAGCATTGGAGCCGGTGACACCAACAGACTTAACAAACTGGTTAAGAAGGCCGGCTCCATCATCGGCTACAAACTGGACAGCCTGGAAAAGGTGGTGGAGAGGAGGACGCTGAACAAACTATTGTCCATATTGGATAATCCTGACCACCCTCTCCACCTGCTGCAGGGACAGCGGAGCACTTTCTCTAAAAGATTCCTCCAGCTCCGCTGTCACAAGGACAGATACAGGAGATCATTCCTGCCCACTGCAATAAGACCGTACAATAACTCACCTCTGGCAAAATCCATCACATAACAATAACACTGTTGACTGTGTTTCTTGGTTTGTTTGTATATAATATATATAGATATATACTGTACTGTATATATATATGTTGACTGTGTTTCTTGGTTTGTTTGTATATAATATATATATAGATATATAATGTACTGTATATACTGTGCATTTTATATTTTATATTTTTTTACTGCTATTTACTAATATTTTATTGCTTTTCTATTATTCTATTCTATTCTATTCTATTCTATTCTATTCTATTCTATTCTATTATTTTATTCTATTATTTCTATTATTATCTTATTGATTCTGTATGCTGCTGTAGCGAAAAAAAATTCCCCTCGGGGATTAATAAAGTAAATACCTACCTACCTACCTACCTACCTAAAAACGATTTAAAGAAAAAGATGGAATTTAAAATTAATCTACAGATGAAAAAACTAGAAATGATTGATGTGATTGATAACTTTCAACAAACTAAAGAAAAATACTTTTATTTATTCTGTAGTTTAAAATCAATTCTCAGTCTCAGGTGTGTTTGACAGGTGAAACTGGCTGCAGACATATTCAAATAAAAGGCGATACTGCCCCCTGCTGGTTCTCTACGACTCCCCCGGCAGGTCCTCTATGACTGGGGTCCCCAACCACCTGGCCACGGACCACTACGGGGTCGAGGGTGATTTGGTACCGGACCGCACAGAAAGAATAAAAAACTTTTATTTATTTATTTTTTATTTTATTTACATTAGTCTGCATGGTATTTTATTTTGAAAAATTACCACTTTCGTCCACGCCCCTTCCTGCGACTGAGTTGTCTCAGTCGCAGTTTTTTGTCATGCTTTTTTTTTTTTTTTCATTCATAAACCCACAAGTTAACCCCAGCAAAAATTAGCAAAAAACAAACGTCTCTGAAGAGGTTCCTTTAAAAGGTGGAAAGACCAAATGATGAGACAACAGAAAACTCCAACACCACCAACAAAAAGAAAGCTGCATTTAAAAGAAAATACCAAGAGTCCTACTTAAATTACGGGTTCATCACAACAGGCGATTCACATGCTCCAAGCCCGCTCTGTATAATGTGGTGATCGGCTATCTTTGCTGGGCTTTGGTTTTGTTTCACTCAGAAGCCCGTCCGAGGGTTTTGGATGCTGCAGCCGTTCTGCACGTCGCTTCACGCCCGGAGACCTCTCCCGCTCCCATCATGCCTCTTCACGCATTCTTCATTTTCTTTTAAGTCCACGATGGGAACTTGATTTTATTGGTTCTCTTATGCAAATCAGAGAAGAAATTATTTTCTAAAGGCGCTAGATGTTACTTGTTTTAAACATAATATTATAAAATGCAGTTTAGTTGTTTCTTAAATTGTTTGTTATTTCAATAGACTTTGGGGTGACAGAAGCTCATGATATTTCCTCTAAAACCAAGTTTTAACCCTCAAATGGTCTTAAAAAGGTGAGAATAGACAAAATGTCCTCACTTTATATAAACGTCCCTGTTCCCCAGACGTGCCGACAACGTTTTTGAAATGTCCCCTCTTTACAAAAATCTATAAAAGGATACAGGTTTCCATAAACGTTTTTTGAGTGAAGTCATAAAATGAAACTCTGCTAACGTGTATTTTAAATATTTGGAGGGTAAAGTTTGATATTCTGTTTGATGTCATTGAAGCTTTCTGATAAAACATATTAATAATACCTGCAGATATTATGCTGTATTGATTGGCTGACTGGCCCTACAGCACTTTGGTGACCTCCCAGCAGTAGCTTCTGATGTTGAACCTGACATTTAAAGTTTCATTAACCTTAATATAACCTAACCCCCCCCCACCACACACACACACACACACACACGCACGCACGCACGCGCACACACACACACACACACACACACACACACTGCCCCAGGCAGGCTGTCAAACCTCTGCTGTTACACAACACTTCCACCATCTGATCATAAATCTGATCGTCTTTATGATCTCATCGCAGCCGATGGCTAATTCTGATGTGGCAATGATGAAAATGGAAATCATCTATTATTTTACAGAGTAGAATGTCAGGCACATGTTATGTAAGGAACAAGGCGCAGCTAAGTGGAATGAGCTGTAACAACAACAGCAACAAATTGCAACAAACTAAAGTGAACTGCAGCAAACTGTAACGAACTGCAGCAAACTGTAACGAACAAACAGCAATGAACTGCAACGACGTGTAGCAAACTGCAGCAAACCGCAACAAACTGCAACCAACCGCAACCAACTGCAACAAACTGCAGCAACCTGCAACTAACTGCAACGACCTGCAGCAAATCGTAACAAACTACAACGAACCGCAGCAACCTGCAACAAGTTGCAACCCAGTCGGTGCAGTGACCAGAACTATTTCTTGTCCAACAGTCGGTGCAGTGATTGCAACAATCCTTTGTCAGAACTTTCTTTGAGCATTTCTTGCAGCTCAGTTTTGATTCAGATTCTTGATCAGCCACCAGGTTTCTGTTGTGAGTTGAAGGTGAAAAGTTAACCCTCATTGTTGGAGTTGATTGGCAGATTGTTTACAGAACTTAAGCTTCACTTAGGTGGGGCCTCAGTTTATAGAATACAGAGTCACCGGAGGAGAACCAGAAGCCAGCATGGATAAACTCCTGTAAGAGGCTGGGCTGAGGACTAATCCTATGTACTGTATCACAGTGCCTTTCAGCAAGACATTGACCTCAGCGAGGCACCGATTGGCCGACAGCCAGCCTGCTGTGAAGCTGCATGTTCAGTCAAATTCTCACATCAGATGGCATATCTTCATTGGTGCTGAAAGAAGCCTTCTGAACACGACCTCTCTGTGACGGACACTCAGTCTTTCCATTTTAACAAACCTCTGTCCTCACTAACGCACCTCAACGACTGCTATAAAACACATCAGAGGAAATACTCTCCCACTTGTTATCGAACCCATCCAACAGGGACCACATTTAAACGTTGATTTTGGGCCAAATGCGTGCAAAAGTACCAAGACTCCCATCAACCTCAGGTGCATTTGGTTAGCATCCAGACATCAGCATTGAGCTGAAGGCACAGAAGCCATCAAAGCGGCAATTAAAAATATTAAGGATTTATTAGTAGACCAGGGGACTGTTTGTTCTTTTAATCTGGCCAAAACTATAAACTGAGAAAGGTTCAGGGAAACTTTCAGGTGATTTTCTTTCTTCTTTTTCTGTGGTTGTCGTGGTTTTGTGTAATTTTGTTTGTCACGGACACTCCTCCAGTGTTTGATGACACTTCTTTGTGAGATTGATGGATTTAAAGGAACTTTAATGGAACACGATGTGCAGAACGTTAGTTTATTGTTCACTAAACTGATGTGACGAGATGTTTTTATCAATACCACATTAAACGGAGAGCAGAGCTCTGACCTGCGGCTATCAGCGCTGATGTACGAGCCGTTGATACTCACATCCCAGCCAATATGCGTGCAGAGACATATACGCTGCCACCGGCTGTTCCATATGAGAGCAGCTTTCAATCACATCCACATATCCTCATTCCTCTGGTCCAACCTCATCCTGCAGCAGATTAACACCGGAATCTCGCAGCAGCCGAGCCGAGGCGGCACACGAAGTCCGTAACTGTCCAACGAGTCGACTGTAAAAGAAGATCAAATTAAATTAAACCAAATAAAAGACAAATAAACACAAACAGATTAGAAAAACACTTACAGTGAAGTAACTTGTTGGTTATTTACTTCAGACTCGTCTCAGGACTTCTGACTTGTTCTTCTTATCTTAGTTCTGAACTTGTTGGTTTTCAATTAGAACTCTTCTTCAGGCTATTTAGTCTTGACTTGGGTCTTGTTTTGGACCTTAACTGTCTTGTCTTGGTTCTGTACTTGGGACTTGATTCTGGACCTGACTTGCAACTTGCCGGTTTTGAATCAGCACTTGTCTAGCGATTTATTTTTCTTAACTTTCGCCCAGTCCTGAAGGGCCACTACCAGAAGAGGGCTCTTCTAAACAAAGGGTAGGGCCACCGGATGGGAAATGGCATTGGCACTTGTTTTGGAGGTCCTTGGTTTGGGACTTGGTCAGGGACTCGTGTTGGTCAGGGACTCGTGTTGTTCGGGGACCGGTCCTTATTGGGGACTCATCTTGGTCGGGGACTCATTTTGGTCGGAGACTCGTGTTGGTTGGGACTCGTCCTGGTCGGGGACTCGTGCTGTTCGGGACTCGTCCTGGTCGGGGACTCATGTTGTTTGGGGACCGGTCCTTGTTGGGGACTCGTCCTGGTCGGGGACTCGTTGTTCGGAGATTCGTGTTGGTCGGGGACTCGCATTGGTCGGGGACACGTCCTGGTCGGGGACTCGCGTTGGTCGGGACTTGTGCTGGTCGGAGACTCGCGTTGTTCGGGACCCGTCCTGGTCGGGCACTCGTCCTGGTTGGGTACCGATCCTGAGACAGTCCCCGGCTCAGTGTACCTACTGGTCCTCTGAGACATCAGAATCTGCAGGTTGGCGCTGCGCCCGCCGGTTCAGGTGTTCCTAATAAAGAGGTGAGTGAGTGTTTGACAGGCTGAACTTTCTTTAGGTCTGTTTTCTATGCGACACAAGCAGTTCACCATGACGACACAACAAACCTTTGCCCTGCCTGCCAGCGGCGTTTTCACATGGCAAACACCTGAAGTTGGACGCTGTCAGGGGACAGGTGAGTGCCAGGGGGCGTGGCCGACGCCGTCAAACAGACAGCTCTTTGTGCCGAGAGAAAAATAGCAGAACCAGCAAAAACACGGTTCTGTTGATGGAGGTGTTACTTCACCGAGGCTGGGGAGGACAGTACAGCAGGAAACCTACTGGCCTACATTCCCACTCTGAGGGCGGCCCCGCCCCCCCACCCAGCAGCTTTAAAAGCAACAGCTGGTCCGTGTCTCCTCACTTCTCTCCTCTCCGGCTCCCTCCTCCAGAGAAGACAGACCGAACTACTCTTCCTCTCCATCATCATGACTATGATGTATTCCTCCTCCTCCTCCTCACGGAACTCCATGATGGGCGGTGGCGGCCTCGGCCGAGCATCCTTCGGCGGAGGCATGAGCTCGTACAGCATGGTGGGAGGAGCTGGAGGCGGCGGAGTCCGCGTCTCCCGGGCCAGCAGGACCTTCTCTGCAGGCGGTGGCGGTGGCGGCGGCGGCGGCTTCGGCTTCGGCGGAGGAGCAGGTGGAGGTGGAGGTGGAGGTTTTGGTGCAGGTGGCGGATTCGGGGCGGGCTTCGGCGGAGGAGCGGCGGTGGACAACAGCGTCATCGGCAACGAGAAGGGCACCATGCAGAACCTGAACGACCGTCTGGCCACCTACCTGGCCAAGGTGGCGACGCTGGAGAAGGCCAACGGCGAGCTGGAGCTGAAGATCCGCGAGTTTGTGGAGAGCAAATCCGGCCCGGCCACCAGGGACTACAGCCCCTTCTTCATCACCATCGCAGAGCTGCAGGGCAAGGTGAGGAAGAGGAGCATCATGGGACATTGAGTCCAGTGGTGTCTCTATAGGGCTCTCAGTCCTGCTAGTGGTCTCCTTTTTTATTAGGAAAAAAAGTCAAACAGCATGATCGTATGGAAGACCAACGGTGTCAATAATGCGTTCATTAATTATTATTTAAGGTTACAGATCTTTTCTTGCGACAATGTGACAAACATATTTTTGTTGAAAAAAACTAAAAGTTAAAATAGTTTCCTCAAACTAAAAAATGTAGCTCTGTGGAAGCCAAATAAGGCCAAGGTGTCAATAATTATCAAGTGAACAAAGTTTACTGTCATGACTTGAATTAGAAATGTTAGAAGTGTTACATAAAATGTTTTAAAAGCAGCAATTTTACAAACTTGTTTTCAAAGTTAATTCACTTTTGATCTGGAAAAAAAAAATCTAAAGAAAGAAGGACAGAAGCAGCTAAAAACAGTACGAGAAAATAACTTGATGCACATTTTTATATTTCTGCAAGACAAAAAAATTAAACCATAAAATGAATTCAATCTACAATAACAGCAACTGCAGAAGATATAAAGTGTAAAAGACGAAATAAGATGTTTTCTTGAAATAATAAAAACAAAAGACAATAATAATGAACTCCTCATCTTTAGGATAAAATAAAAACGTTGTGACTACGGAAACCTTTGACTTCCATAGTAAAGACAACTAGAAGAAGTGCCGAAGACGTCCTTCGGTAACTGGAGATGAATCAGGCTCTCAGGTGAACCACACCTGTGCATCGCTGCCACGCCTCCCTCTCAGCTGCAACTAGAAATATGAGCTTTCATCTTCTCACAGATGAGACTTTTTTGTGTCATAAAAGCAGCCGCTGTGATTGGTCAGATTGGTGGGTGCGAAATAAATTCAGGAGATCTGATTGGCTGCAGAAATCCACTCTTTTTTTTCTTCGTCTTCATCATGTGTCTTTTTTGTTTTTCTTGGTTTTGTTCTTCGCTTCCTTCCTTCTCTTTCTTTTTTAAGACATATTTGATTTTATTAATCGTTTTTTTTCTCCTGTTTTCATGTTCTGTACATTTTATTAAATCACTACTCATTTTAACTTTGATTAAATTAACCCTGTCTTCATCTGTATTATTCAGATCCAGGACGCCATCATCGCCAGAGGTACCGTTATGCTGAGCATCGACAACGCCAAGCTCGCTCAGGACGACTTCAGGATGAAGTACGTGACTCATTTTCTCCACTTTTATTTCCTTCGTACTGTTTTACTGTTTTTTTCTCGACACACTCTTTGACTTTCTATTTCTTTTATTGTCCGTTTTTTGTCTTTCTTTCATTTCTATCTCCACGAGTACTGCAGCGCTCCCTCTGCTGGCTGTGAGCTGAACTGCAGCACCTCCTCCCCACTTTTACTCAACTTTTTTTTTTTCAGTTTTTTTCTTGTTTTGATTCTATTATTATTTTATGGTCTTCATTTATTTTATTTTACGGTTTGTGGTTTTGTAGTTTTAACATTTCTTCCTGGAACTTATTTATTTTAGCATTTTAACTGTTTAATCTGTTTGAAAGCTGCTCGCATTCACTCGCATTGTTTTAAAAAAAAACAAGTGGAAACGTTAGCTCATAAATAAGACTTCAGTTTATCATAATCATGAGTTAGTATCTCATAATTTCATTATTTTTCTATATTTATTCTCATTTAACTTTTTTATTCAGTATGTATTTTAAATTCCTCCTAAAATGTTATGTTAGTAATTAGACTTTAGACTAGCTTTATTTTCTGATTTAAAACATTTTTTTCCAGCTGTACGGCAGGTCTCAGGCTATTAACGTCATTTCTCTGTACGTTTTTACTCCATTTTAACAAACTCTGTGCAGGTTTGAGAACGAGCTGTCGATGCGTCAGTCGGTGGAGGCCGACATCGCCGGGCTGAAGATGCTGATGGGAGAAGTGGGCGCGGCCAAGACCGACCTGAGCTTGCAGATCGAAAGCCTGCGTGAGGAGCTGCTGTCCATGAAGACGAACCACGAGGAGGTAATCACCTTCATCGATACGCCGGTTTTAAACTCTGCAGCTGAATACACATTTAACGTAGAAAAAAAAATACGAGTTTAAATTAGCATCTTAGACTGGACACAAGCACTTTAGAATCATATCAGCTAAAACTTTAAGTACATCATTTACAAAGAAGCTAATCACTGATTGAGCTCCGCCCCCCTCCCCCTCTTTTCCTCTCCCCCCCCCCCCCCCCCTCCTCCCACAGGACCTGCTATCCATGCGCACCCAGATGACCGGACAGGTGAACGTGGAGGTGGACGCCGCCCCTCAGGCGGACCTCGCGAAGGTCATGGAGGAAATCAGGGAGCACTACGAATCCGTCGCCAACAAGAGCCGCAAAGACCTCGATGGCTGGTTCCAGTCCAAGGTACGAAACGAACCGGCGAACAACGTAGACACAAAAATAAATAAATAAACAAACAGCAGCAGTTTTCTTTGCGTTCACGTCTTTCTCCTCTTTTGCAGTCGGAGATCCTCAGCAAGGAGGTGGGGACCATGGAGATGACGATGAAGTCGACGACCACGGAGGTGAAGGAGTTGAAGAGTCAGCTTCAGGCTCTGGAGATCGAGCTCCAGTCTCAGATGAGCATGGTGAGAGCGAACCTGGTTTTCAACACCGACTTCGAGCTTCAGCGTCGTGCTGATTTGCTCATTAAGATCCGAATAGGAACTTGATCCGGTTTTCCCACGGTCCAGTTTCCGTCTCCCGTCCTCTTTAACCCGCTCGTCTCCCTCTCTGGTGCAGAAAGCGTCTCTCGAAGCCTCTCTGTCCGACGTCCAGGGCCGCTACGGCTTGCAGATGAACAGCTACCAGATGCAGGTGATGTCTTTGGAGGAGCAGCTGGGGCAGCTGAAGGCCGACCTGGAGCGCCAGTCGCAGGAGTACCAGATGCTGCTGGACATCAAGACCCGGCTGGAGATGGAGATCGCCGAGTACCGCCGGCTGCTGGACGGAGAGGCCGCCGTGTAAGAAGAGGCCGCCGAACTTTTGAGCTTTTTTTGTTTGTCTTTTTAAACGTACAATTTTTTTTTTCTTAAACGATGGTTTTCGTCTGTTTCTCTCGCAGGTCTTTGTCCTTGTCCTCGTCCTCGTCTGGACACGAGTCTTCGCTCTCGTCTTCGCTCTCGTCTTCAGTCTCGTCTTCGGTCACCACCACCAAGACGCTCATCACAAAGGTCATCGAGGAGTCCGTAGCAGACAATTAAAACGAGGCTGTCTGACCGAGGGGGGGGGGGGGCAGAGCCAGATCTCAACCTATAACTTTCCTGCATGCCGGACGAGGGAACACTTTCTCCTGACGAAGACCACTTCTCATCTTCACCACTTTACAACCGTCTTTTTTTTTCTGCATCAAGTTAAACCTCCATCCATCAGAAGACGGTGGATTCGTGAGGGGAAACTTTACTGCCATACTGACGGGCTTTCTGTGCTTCACGAAATAAAACACCAAAAAATAAACAAGCAGAGTCGCAATTTCTCCTGTTTGAAACTGTAGCTTTAGGTATGGCCGCTGCTTCGTGTTGTTTTTAGACTCGTACGTGTCCACTCTGATGGACAGCCATGAATAAAATCCTGATTCCAATGTCGCCATCAGACCTGCACGACTGACGACCCCAAAAAACTGAACACCGTCGGCCACATTTATATCCGTGCTGATTTAAAATGGTGTACTTCAACGCAAACGCATTGTCTGAGGGCATGCTGGGAAAGATCCCGACCCCAACACACTACAGTATGCTAATTCGAGTTTTATGGGGGTGTTGCCTCGACAAAAAGAACGTCAATCAGTATCGCGAGTGACATCATATACATTTCTTGGACTCCTCCCCTCCCGTTTCCCAGCATGCCCTCAACCTTCAACCAATAATGTCGTTCACGCTAAATCCTGCAAATAATGCTGCGGTGGAAAGCAAACGCCTTCCCTACCAGTCACGTTTTAGAAGTTTACACCAGCGACAGAATTTACCGAAATATTAATAAATATTCGCATTATTATTCACTTTCAGTTGAAACGGGTGAAACATAAACAAGAAACATAAATGAAGCATAAATAAGGCCGTCTGTGAAACTGACCCACCCGAGTCTGGTTCTGGCGGGTCGGGTGGCGTAGACGGATTACAAGAGTCGTCCGATTGGTTCTCCAGCCACAGATGAACTGTTCCTCCGGCGCCACCTTCGGGTCAACACACTTCGCGACCAAACGTCTGGAGAACCTTCAGAGGGACCGAGAGCTGGAGGACTGAGAACGTTCAAAAGAAGCTGGATGTCGTTTGAGCTTCTTGAAGACGTGTTTCTCATCTGGAAGGTTTCTGACCGGTGAGGAGTTTTCAGGATTTTAACGTCCGAAACCCGGTCATGGAGGTGTTAACGAGCCCACACAGATAGAAACCAGTCAGTCAGAACTGTTCCGGATGAGAAACGTCTTCAGGAAACCGAAGCAGGTCCAGTTTTGGTTACAGAACAAAACCAGGTACCGGTATGTTGCACAGAACTTCTGTCATTTATAACACAATAAAATGTTTGATTGGTGGAAAAGACACATTAACCAAAGGTCGCACAAATATCAGCAGAATTTAAAGGAAATCCAGAAAAGAAAAAGTGATTAATCGCAGTTCGTTAGATAAACAGCAGGTGGAGCCAAATCACTTTGGTACAAATCCACTGTACAGTAACATCCTGTTAAAACAGCTATATTAAGCAGATACATTATTTTAAAAGGTTTTCAGATTCAAATCAAATAACCTTAGTTTTGTATGAATGTAGAACTTAAAAATGACCTTTGTGTTCCAAGTTTAACAGATATAATTAATGTGGTTTCATTAGAAATAAAATGCAGGCTGGGAATCGGCCCACGGTTTCCTACAGCAGCTGATCAGGAGTCGTTTTATCAACGTGTCAATTAAGGGAAAAAATATCGTTGAACAGTCTCATTGGGGTCAAATGGCGTCGTACACGAGAAGAGTTCGTATAAACGGCGCCCTCTTGTGGTATTCACCACGTCGGAACGCTAAATGTTTTGTTCACGAGTTGTGAAGGTTGTTTGCTTGACGTTGACCGAAAGGTCAGAGGTCATGGAAGTTCATGTTTGGTTGGACGTTGAGGTAATATGTTGTAACTTCAGTCGTGCAGAGTTTCGTTTGAACGCAGCATCAGAGGTGATGAAGTCATCTATAGATAAATCAGATCCTACAAACGTATATTCATGAAGTCATCATTTCTGAGAGCAGAAGGAACAGGGAGCAGTGACGTTTGTCATTAGAAGAAAAATATGTTGGTTATAACGTGAACAGGAACTCGTACACACGACTCTTAAAAAGACCCAGAAGAAGGAAACCCCAAACAGAAAATGCCATTAGTTTCTTTAATAATTCTTCTGCCAGTACAAGATGCTGCTTCACCTCTGTCTTCCTGCTGCTGGTTTTTATTTTTTTTTGTAGTTTTATTACATTTTTTTTTTTTTAGGAATGACATAATCAATAGAAGATTTGTACACAGTGAGCGATCTGGACGGGGGTGAGGGTTGGGGTGGGTTGGAAGGGAGGAGGGGGTGGGGGTGGGGGGGGGGGGTCGGGGTCCTGATGAATTTGGTCCTTTGGAGCCCGACGATGCTGGAAACTGAGTTTGTTGTCGCCTCGACGACAGAATCGTTTTCAATTCTGCTACGAAAACAAAATGAGGTCGTCTGATTATCATCGGCAAACGAGAGACACCCGCGGTGTCCCGATCGATCAAAAATACCGAACGATGTCGGAGGTTAATAGCCGAGGAGCACACTAGTAAACTGGCAGGAAGTACTCGGAGGTACGTACTTTTACTGCATTAACGCAAACGGAGGAACCTGAAGTCGAACCACGACACGATCGACGGAGATTCAGAGCATCTCAATCACCGACTTCCTGTATTTAACTTTCAGTATCGAAACTCTGCTGATGGAGAAACCGGACTCTTTGCAATCCGATAACACGACTTCTGTCCCTTCATGAGGTAGAGGTCGACCGACAAGTAAGTAACACATAATGAACATGTAATTAACATGTAATGAACATGCAATTAACACGTAACTGACACATAATTATTGGGTAATTAACATGTAATTAACACAATTATTGCGTAATTAACATGTAATTAATACATAATGAGCATGTTATTAATACGTAATTAACATGTAATTCATCTGGCAAGCTTCACAAACTGTCGGTATCGGTGGGACTCTGAACGTAGCATTAATCCCACACGGACAAACATCAGCGTGTTCGTGAAGTCAAGGTGACATCATAATGTCTGTAATTAATTATTCGTACGTCATGAGTACGATAAGTGTTGCTTCAGCGCATTAATCAGGGTTAGAAACCGTCGCGGGCTCGAGGTAAACACCGGAACAAGTGCTGGGTCGGATCATGTTCCTGTTAAAACTACCGGTCGACCTCTACTTCGAAGTGTTCAGAGCCCTGGTCTCGGCGGTGCGTTCACGGACCCCCTTCAGGAGCCGTAACCTCAGTAAACTGGGACCTGGTCTGCTGAGAGCTGCTGGTCTGGTTCAGTAAAAAACAGGAAATACAAAAATGAAGTACTCAAAGTTGGTCGCTGAAGTATTTGTGCTTGTGTATCATAAGTACTCCAAAAATAAGTACTGGTCCGCCACAGTCAGTCCAGTTTTATCTACAGCCCCACCCACCCCACCCCAACAGACATACAGTATAACGTGTACGCACACAGACACTTGCATAAGAGCAAATCAGTCAGTCCACCCTGCCCACAGATAAAATGCAAAAGAGCCAAAAGGTATGAAAATGTAAGAAAAACTCATAAGGAAAAGCTTCATATATCGTATTTATAAAAAAGAGGAATAATACTTTGTTTCTCCGGGAGGTTAAAGGGTTCGCAGTTCGTCTTAGCTGCTGTCGCTGCCCACTGTGCTGCCGCTGCTCCTGCTGCCGCCATCGCCGCCTTCACTTCCATCGCCGACACAATTGTCGCCGACACAATCGTCGCCGACACAATTGTCGCCGACACAATCGTCACCAACGCCGTCGTCGACGTCGCTTCCTTCGCAGACGCCGTCGTCGCTTCCTTCGCAGACGCCGTCGTCGCTGCCGCCGTCGCCGCCGTCACCGCCGTCGCTCGCCGTGTCCGTGTGTTCTCGTTTGTGGATCTGCTCGTGTGCTTTGAGGTGGCCCGACTGGCTGAAAGTCTTAGCGCACTGAGGGCAGGCGTACGGCCGCTCGCCCGTGTGGATCTGCTGGTGCGCCTTCAGGTGGCCGAGGCGGCCGAAGCTCTTGCCGCACTGCGTGCAGCCGAACGGCCGCTCGCCCGAGTGGATCTTCTCGTGGGTTTTCAAGACGCCCGAGTTGCTGAAAGTCTTTCCGCACTGCGAGCAGGTGAAGGGCTTCTCGCCGGTGTGGATCTGCACGTGGTTGCGGTAGCTGGTCTCCTTGGTGAAGCTCTTGCCGCAGTGCTGGCAGCAGTACGGCCGCTCGCCCGTGTGGCTCAGCTGGTGCGCCTTCAGCTCCTTGGACTGGCCGAAGCTCTTCCCGCAGGTGGCGCAGATGAACGGCCGCTCGCCGGTGTGCAGCCGCTGGTGCGAGCGCAGGTCGTCGGCCTTCGTGAAGCCTTTGGGGCAGTGAGCGCACACGTAGGGCTTCTGGCCGGTGTGGATCAGCTGGTGCCGTTTGAGGTTGCCCGCCTGGCCGAAGCTCTTGCCGCACTGCAAGCAAGTGTAGGGCCGCTCGCCGGTGTGGATGCGCTGGTGCGTCTTCAGGTTGCCGAGCGTGCTGAAGTTCTTCCCGCACTGCGTGCAGGAGAACGGCTTGTCGCCCCCCATGTTGCGCGGTTTCCTCACCGTCGGGCTCTGGGTTTTGGTCGTGATGACCAGACTCCCCCCTCCCGCCGCCGTCCCCTCCGCCGCCGTCTTCCCGTCCTCGGCGGGCTGCAGCTCGTACAGCGTCCCGCCGCCAAACTCAGGGTCCAGTTTTCCGATGCCGTCCATCAGCAGGGCGTCGGGCCGCAGCTTGTTGAGCTCGGTGCGGAGCTCGGCCATGTGGATGGACTCCAGGCCGTTGTGCTGTAGGTGGGCGGACATGGCGTTGCACTCGGGGTACTCGGACTTCAGGGAGCTCAGCTCTGTGTAGTAACACTGCAGGTCCACGTGGTGGTCCGACTTGATGTACTCCAGAGTGTCTGTGACCTGCAACGAGGACAACGGGTGAGTCGTGTTCAGAGACAAACGCCGCTCCACAAACATCAAACAAAAACACATCAAGACAGGTTAAACAACGGTTGTGTTGTGTTTTATATCCGTCCGGTCCGGTCACGGCTTCCTGCAGCTCAGTCTCACATTTCTTCCATTTTCTATTAAAATTGTTCGGTTTTCTGATCGGAGTCTAAAAACATCCACTGAGTTTTATTTCAGTCTGCAGACTTTAACAGAAAGAAAAGAAGACTCTTCTACATCCGCACTGATTCATTATCTCCTTCATATTCACATAATCAATAACTATCAGGCCGGCAGCACCTCAGCGGAGCGAGTCGGGTCAGAACCGAGTGGATGGACAGCACGCCATGTTGCAGAGATCGGATTTGGAAACCAAACAGACCGCAGTGAACACGATGTCGAGTTAAAGTGTTAAAAACATGAAGAAACACCTCACAGGTCGGTTCAGGCAGAGATTCTGTTAAACATGCAGAATTTTGAACGGACTCTGACGGGAGCCGAGTCGGCCGTTACCTGGGAGATGTAATCGAACACGGAGCTGGGCTCGTAGTGCGACTTGTAGTCCAGTTCTGTGACGTCGCCGTGGTGAAACGGGCCTAGGTGGTGGTTGCCGTGGTGACCGTGATGCTCGGACTTGATGTAGTCGAGGCCGCTGATCTCCATCTTGATCTGGTCCTGGCCCAGCTCGGCGGTGGACAGCGGCTGGATCTCGGACAGGTCCACGGTTCGGATGGGGTCCAGGTCTCCGTCCTCCGGCTCGCTCTTCACGCAAGGCAGCATCACCAGCGGCTCCACGATCTCCGCCGCCAGCGAGCTGAGCGTGGGCGTCGGGCAGTCGGAGGAGAGGAGGGACAGGGAGGGCGCCGGGGCCGTGCCGGCGGACCCCGGGCCGCAGTCCACGTGGAGGGAGGGGTCGAGAGGGGGGGCGGGGGAGCCGCACTCAGGGGGCAGGCTGAGGCTCAGACACTCAGTTTCTAAGTCTGTCATGGTGAGGGGCGGAGCTAAACCTCCTCACCGCGCTCTGTTTCAACACCTGACGTAGTGCTGAAGTTATCACATCCACCTTCCTCCTCCTCCTCTCCTCCTCTCCCCCCCTGCTGCTGAGAGGTCCTGTCCTGACAGCGGAGGGGTTGGGAGGGAGGCCGGGGGGGTGAGGAGTCCCTGAGAGCCTCTTCTGGGTGTCCAACAACCGCCGGGACGTCAGCGCCCACAGCTGACTGGGACCATCCTGCAGAGAGGACAGGAACACGAGAGATGTGTCGGACGTTAAGACAAAGACAACCAGCTGCTGACACTTTTACACCCGGAGACAATTCAGACACAAAACTGTCCAGGAACAAACTAAATATGGTCCGGGGACGACTTTGAAACGGGTTAAAAGATAAAAGACGACCCTGCAAAAACGCGACCGCAAAGAAACGACAACAGAAAGAAGCGACATCACAACAAAGATTGTGTTGTTGTTTTGTGACTCGGTCTGGAGGTCTACAGTATATATTTGAGGGGGCGGGACCTGTTATCTGTGACTCCCGATAGAAAACCAGCTGATGAATTTACTAAATAAAACTTTCAGTGACAGACACACAAAGATGACTGATGTTCACAGGACCGTCCTGAAGTTTAACACTTTATAAAACACGTTAAAGTGACACGCAACTCCTGCAGTGCTGACTGTGTGTGTGTGTGTGTGTGTGTGTGTGTGTGTGTGTGTGTGTGTGTTTGCAGCGGCCTCACACACACACACACACAGAAAAGTTTGCAGTCAAAGTGCACGCGCCCCCACGGAGACATAAAGCTGCAGCTTCGTTCTCACGCGGCGGCGGAGAGGTCACCTGTCCGCCGGTCACCTGTCCGCTCCAGGTGGCCTCCCAGCTCGCCACGCAGCCTGCGCGCACTGACTGACGGGCAGCTGCCACAATCTGGCGGTGGTTTGTGCTCGGAGGACATTTCTGTCTCCCTCCCCTACCTCCCTCCCTCCCCCCCCCCCCCGCAGTGACAGCACGTCCTCCGCACGGAGTTCGGTTCGGTGGATTCTGGAGCCGAAGGAAGGAACCGGTCCTGACAGCGGGGGCGGGGTGGCGGGGGGGGGACGCTTCTCCTGCCGCTCTCCTTCCGTACAAAGACGGGGCAAGCTGCCATGGCTAGCTAGCTAGCAGCTAGCCAGTGGCCATCTTGTTTATCGCTCTAACGTCGTCTGCAGCCTGCTAAGCTAACTAGCGGGGCTAGCTGGTGTTAGCATGGGGAGAAAGTGAGAGTGAGGCGGGGAGGAGAGGCAGCAGCGGGGGGAGGTTAGCCTCCTCCGAGCTCCGGACACTTTCTGCATTTAGCACGCTGACTGGGCGCAGCGGGGAGCGGCTCACACTCCCGACACAAAAGGAGCCGACTGGGGGCAAATAGTAAACGTGTGCGGCGGCCGTCGGCGGCACTCCCGGTCCGGCAGCCCGTCTAAAAAGCAGGAAACCTGGCGGAGCGACGCGGCGGCGGCGGCGAGCTGCACGGAGAAAAAAAAGCTGCGCAGCGGCGCCGAGCAGGCGGCCGGTAGCGGCGGTACGTTACCTGCGGGTGGTCCGGTTCATGGCCGGCTGGCTGTCCGCCTTCGGTTCGGCTGCCCGTCACTTGTAGCTCACTCCGCCGGACCCGCCACGTCCACCTCGGCAGAACACCCGCCGCCTCTCCTCCTCTCCTCCCCTCTATCACTGACTAATTCCGCTCCCTCCCTCCTTCTTGCCTTCCTTCCCTCTCTCCTTCCTTCCTTTCCTTTCCTTCCTGCTCGCTCGTGCACATACCCGTTCAGGCGGGTATGTAGGTAACTATGACAACGGTAGTAGGTGGGTACAGCTTTCAGTGCGCGCGCAGAGCGGTCGCGCGCTCGCCCCAATGTTACAGAACTAACATCAATCAGCCTTCTGATCTTCCTTCTTCTGCCTCCACGCGCCGCTTCCCTAATATGAATCAATGAATGAATGAGGAGCAGCACGCGCCCCGCTGGGACAGGTCACCGGGGTCAAGTGGAAATTCACTGACGTCAGCAAGTCCAGGACCAATACGGGGTCAATACCGGGTTTAATATTGGGTTTATTACCGGGTTTATAACCTGGTTTAATACTGGGTTTATTTATTTGGGGTTTGATTTTAATATGGAGTTTGATGGCGGGTTTAAAACTGGGTTCAATACTGGGTTTGTTTCGGGATTTCCCAAAGTTTGCTCCGAGGTTTAATACAGAGTTTGTTAAGATGGGGTTTAATACAGAGTTTGTTAAGATGGGGTTTAATACAGAGTTTCATACGGGGTTAAAAACTGGCTAAAATACAGGTTATAGTGTGGGGTTTGTTACAGGTTAAATTTTAATATGGAGTTGAATACGGGGTTTGATACAGGTTTAATAAAGGGTTGAATATTGAATTTAATACTGGCAAAAAAAATGGGGTTGATATTTCAAAAGGGGTTTAATACTGAGATTTTTGGGGCGTTTGACACGGTTTAAAACAGAATTTATAATTATTTTTTTTTTACGATGTTTGAAAGGGGGTTCGGTAAAGGGTTTTACATGGGATTTGATATGTAGTATGTTTAATAACATTATGTACTTCAACAAAATAAACATTCTTGGGTGTCTTTTACTCCGTAATAATGTCCAGATTTATTGTAATCCCAGTTTATTGGTAATTATAGTTATATATGTATACAATATATATACGTGTATTTTTTGGTAATAAATACAGGCCTGTCAGTTCCATTGAGAGAACTGAATGTGAAAACAACCGTAAGACTTTCATGTCCATTATTTACATTATTCTACAGGAAGTCTGGTGGAATTTCATTTGTTGAAACCAAGAAAAATACAGACTTCATCAATCCAGAGCTTTAGATTGAGACTTTATAAGTAATAAAGTTATATACATTAAACTGTGGTATTTCTGCCCAGCGACAATTAATTAATTCAATTAATGCTTTCATACTTTTGTTGACCCGTCAGACATGGAACGTAAATTTTCACATAAATACAACGTAAAATCCCGAATAAATCTAATAATGATAAGAAAGAGGTTTTGTAATCGAATTTTTTAAAATAGTTTTAAGATCTTTTGATTCATGTGTAAGCCCAACTTTTGAGGAAACGTGTTTGTATCACAGGATTTTAAAAATATAAAACTTACGTGGACTTTCAAATCATACGAACTTTTACTGAATACCTGACACAAGAAAACTTGTTACGATGTCGGTGTCACAAACAACTCGTTACCGTAAGAAGCAGTTAACAAACACAATTTACCAAATTTCATCTTGAAAACATTTTGGTCCATAAAAAAAGTTGCCAGGACCAGCTGGGTAGTTGTGAACATTTATTAGTTTTATTTCAATTTTAACACTAAAAAGTACCCGGTCTCATCGACTAAAACAGGTAGTAAAAATTAAAAACAACAAAATAAACACCCTCAACATCGCCTTCATCATCAAATCATCACAGCGGATAGTTTTAACTTGGCGTAAATGACATTCAGAGTGCATATGTGATCAACACATGGCACAAAACTAAACAGCCAAACATCAGTAAATATTCACCATTTCACCGATTTAACGTATAAATTGGCAATAATTCACTCAAAACTGACATTGGTCACAAAAGGTCAAAGGTCACACCAATTTTGAGTTCATTTTCACATTTGGCTGATGATGGAAATATGCCTTCAGTCCTCCGACCGAAGGTTGAACTGTTACGACTCTTCATCCCTCAAATCCAGCACTTTTAAAATCGTCTTTAAATAGGAAACTTTTAGATTTGGTTTCATTTGAGTGCTGATTTACAAAAAGGGCACATTATTTTTTATCAAAAGTATTGCATCGAATCTAAAACACTGAGATGAACTCTTTTTGACAAACGGAGCAGGTCGGTTCATCAAGATCGTACAGGAAGTAGAAATAGAGATTTAAAGTATAAAACAAAAGAGAAAGCCTCCAGGGTTTGACTGTTAGTTACGCTTCCCTGTGTCATTACAAACAGTCGCTTTAAAGTAAAACCATCAAAATTGAAAACAACATTTAAAGATACTAAAATGTCCCTTTTATCCCCTGTAATCCACATTTGTATCAAACAATAATAGGACCTCGAATCATTCCTTGAGGAACGCCTGCATGACATTTGACCAACTCTACTTCTACAAACTGAGCATACAGGATGTCTCTTTAAGGAACCTGTACGACTTTTTATGTAAAGTCGGAGTACGTCTTCATCTTTTACTGCAGCACTGATTCCCTTCTTTCACTCTTTTCACTCGTTCGCAGTTTTAAAGAAAAAGTCTGAACCAAAGTAACATCGTCTTTCTCTCCAAACGGGAACCACACAACCACTTTTCAGAAAACTGCCATAAAAATAAAACTCACAGGAATAAAGATGTGCTCTGATATGAATGTCGTATGAATGTCTCAGTGCTAAAAAAATGATATGATGAATGACGTGCTACAACTGTGGACCTCCTTTATAAACTACATTGGGAGAGAGAAATGCATCTGGTTGAAATTATTTCATAAATCACCAAATAACTCTTTATGAGATAATTATGAAAAAAAAACTCAGAAAAACAAACATACAGAATGAAGTCCAAATTACAAGTAAAAGTTCTTTTTTTTTTTATCTTGCATTAATTTTTCTCGGTCTAATTTGTTTTGCTTTTCAATATCATATATACACCGTCTCCAGCCAAAAAGCATTCTGGGTAACTTATGCAGATTCCCTGACTTTCTGTATTTTGGGAGTTTTTTGGGGACAAAAACTTCAATCCCTTTTTCGTTTGTTTCCAACTGGATGCATTTCTCTCTTTTATGGCTTCATAAACAAGGGCAGGAGGAGCAGTGACTGGTTAACAGGTCACATGACGCCGCTGCTGTCAGCAGAAAACGTGGCTGTATCTGGCGTTTTGCCTTTCTGCTGCCCTGCAGATGTTTGTAGGTCCGACTCTTCAGTGCAGCTTTAAACTCAAACAACAGAAGAAGTTTGTGCAGATTTTTCCTCCGACAGCAGCAGCAGGATGCATTTTCTAATCTGTACACAGTGCAGTGAAGCAGCTGCTGTCCTGTAAAAACCACATAACTGAATGACCTTAATATTCTAACGAAAGCTTTTGTTTATATTTAATACCTTTTTTGGTTTTACTTATTTTCTACCTTTATCTCTGTTTTTTAACTGCTCCTCCAATGTTTGAACTTGTTTTTATTTGAATCATTGTCCTTTTATGATGGCTGTTTATTTATAGATAATAAAAACAAATCCAAAACTTTCTTAAAAGGTGTGTTATTATAATAAAATAAGAAATGCCAAACAGGAAAGTCAGAATTATAACATCCCGGGTAATTTATTTGATATATTTGCTCATAATTTTGTTGGTTTAAGTAAAAGTTTTTACTTATCTCATCATTCTGACTTATCATCTCTGAAGTTAAGTCAAAATTTGGACTTTAATAATTCGGATGAACCTTAATATTCCTATTTTTCCATTTTCCTCATCATGGCTTAAATGAGCCTCCGTATATCCGGGAATTGTGTCGAGACAATATAAAACTAATTCTGATTTAAAAAGTATGGAGCTGCCAAAGTCCTAAAAGACAACTTACTTTTAGAATTTTTTTATTTATTTATTTTTTAAATAATACACAAAATGAAAAATATTTAAGAATTTTTTTTTTAAATTTATTTATTTTTAAATTTTGGGTTCTCAAGGAATCTGCAACAAAGCAAACCAAATCTTAAAAAAGAAAAAGTATTTGTCTGAAAACCTGAGAATCTTGTGTGGTTTTTACCCGACAGCCTCCGGCTCCGTTTCAAAAAAAAGCTTGAGACGCACCCAAAAACCGAGACAGAAAAAAAAAAATATATACATATATATATATATATACACAGGTAATGTAGTCAAATATCAGCACAATAAATCTACTGAGGTAATGAGGTCTGTGTGGAAACACGGAACAATGAAATCTTGAAAAATGAGGTATGTGAAGATGTGTGGAGGCTGAAAAGTGCAACGAACTGGAAACCGAAGACGGTCAGCGTTTGCAGAAAAGAGGTTGGTAATTCAGATGTTAGCGAAGTAGACAAGCTTTTAGTTATTTAAGCAGCTATCAGAGGCAAAGAAAGGATTCATGATCCGCCCGGATCAAACCCTCCTCAAGTCTTTCGTCGTGGATATTTTTAGAAGGCGGTTCGAACGTCAGAAGTTTTGCTTATTTCAGTTGTGAACGTGCATTTCTTCTTCTACGTCAATAAATCAAACTCTGGGCCGCTCGGCAGAGTTTGACCTTCATATTGCTTAAGAGACAAATTTTTTTTTTTTTTGTTCAAACAAGTAAAAACAGGTTCACCTCTCGCTAAAATAATAATAATAATTTAAAAAAAAAAAAAAAAAAGGTTCATTTCGCGCATTGACAAAGCATAAAAACGATGGAAACGGTGATTGTTCATGCTGAAGCTTCGCGGAGCAGAAACGACAACAGATACACGAGAATTAATCACCAACATATTTTCAGTTATTTGATCCTTTCATTGACCTTCACGCAGCCCTCCACCAGCCCCACTTCCTGTTGTATGGACGCTACGAAACCTGTAGCCGGTGATGAGCCTTCGAACACCGAAGAAACGGACAGCTGAAAAGGTTAGGAATGATTTTATAATAAAAAGCGAAACCCAGCGTTGTGCAGAGTCTGGTGGGTTTTCAAGGAGTTCTGTTTCAGTTTTATCTCAAATCGAGCGACTAAAAGATCCAACGGCGGTACGTTTACGTACAACACTCAGGAAACGTATAATTCAATATAAACCTGCAGATTTCAACGTTCAAAGTTTTACCGTCTGATTTCGGTCACAACAGGTTCCTGAAAATGCTTCGCGTTAAAAGCCTCTTCTCAAGAAAAGGAAGGGTTTCCATCTACGGGCTTTTAATTTGATACTTCCTGTACGTGATGTACAGGAAGTATGTTTTTTTTTATTGTACTAGCTGTAACGGGGCAAATCCGTGTTCGATTGAAGACATTCTGTCCACAGAGATCTGAAGATATTCATAAATATTGTGCTTGTTTTATATGGAAGCCCACTTCTGCCAAGAAAAGAAAAAGCCGACGAAATGTTTAGGAGTCCTAGAAAATGAAAATCCTCGCAACCGTTCACTTTCGTTATCCTGACGTAATCAGAGAATGACTCGGTATCTTGTAATCTTGACTTCGTAGGTGCGTTTTGAATTCAGGACGTCCAGTGCGTTTTTTTTTGTTTTTTTCCCCCCCGGCAGAAACGAGCTTCCATACAGATGAACTGAAGCAAACAGAGAACATCGTTGGTTTGTTTGTTCCAGCTGAAATAAATCGTACGTATCGGGAGGTATTTTTGTGTCTGTGAGGTTTCTGAGCCAAACTAGGAAGGAAGGAAGGAAGGAAGGAAGGAAGGAAGGGAGGAAGGAAGGAAGGAAGGAAGGAAAGGAGGAAATAAAGGAAGCAGAGAAGTAAACCGTGTCTTGCTCTTTCCTCGTTTCGCCGTCAGTTGTGTCTGAAAAGTAAAAACTGTACAACAAACGTAGAAAGGATACAAACCGCTGAGATTCACATTCACACTAACGATGCCACTGATGCACGACAAGTTCGTCTATCCTTTGTTTCCCTGTACGAGTAGAGACGCCAAATTCCTCGAAAGGTCGTCCAGAGAAGTCAAATATAACCACAGAAATGCACTTGACGATAATCCAAAAACAGTCACAACAAAAGAGAGAGAAGGTTTCTGTCCGTTGAAACAATAAAAGGGCACTTTAAAAACCAAACGGGTAGAAAAATCAAGAGGTCACAACTTCCTGTTCGGTGACCGTCCGGCGCCGTACAGATCCAACACGGAAAACAAACAATCGGGAGACAGGAAACGGCAATCCGACCGGCCGGCTGCAAGAGGCGACGAGCTTATTGCAAAAAAAAAAAAAAAAAAAAAAAAGGAACTCTCCTGCCGGACGTGAAAGTCACCTGCAGCAGCTCGGGCCTCGTTTCCTTTTTACAGGAGCAGCAGAAGACGAGGAGGAGCATGTGTGCGTTTTTTTTTTTCCCTTCGTGACCTCTGACCCGAGGCCGCGTCATCAGAAGCTTCTGGTTTCAGTTTGTTCCCCCACGATCTTCAGCTCCCGGTCCAAACCGTCCACAGCTGCAACAGCTGCTCCGTTCACAGAAACATCCAAGTCGACGATTGATTTATCGTCTGAGTCGCTTCTCAAAAAAAAAAAAAAAAAAAAAAGTTTCCGGTTTGTCAAATGAGAGAATTGAATACTTTTTTCTGACATGATGGTGAAATGAATCTCTCTGAGCTAAGGAATAAAAAAAAAGTTTTTTATTTTGAATTAATCAGCAGATTAATTCGTTAGCTGAAGCCCTAAAATTCGTCCTCTTCAATTTCAACTTGTGTTGAAATAAACATGAACAAGAACATGAATGTTAAAATTAAAAGGAAAAAACATTCGCAACTGTTAAAAAAAAACAAAAAACTTGTTTGCAATTTGTCAGATCGTAGAATTTGCTTCTTTTCTTCATCTTGAATGAAATCGATTAATCAAGAAGATAACCGATGGCTACCCTGATCGTCTCCTCACATCTGGTCCCCGGGATGTGATTCAACCAAATTTTGTTGAATTCATCCACTTTCCACTTTTTAAAGTAAAAATAACTTTAAAGCCCCTGAAAACGTGTTTTCAGGAATATTAAATATTCGTGAGAAAATAAGTTTAATGTAAGTTTTTGTCCGTAAGTTCGTATTCGTTTCCAAGTTTTCGTGTTTGTAAGAAGTTGACATTGAAAACAGGCTTTCAGGGTTTTAAGTTGAGATCTGACTTCGGCGAGAAGCTGCCACCTAAACGATTTTGTTTGTGTCTGAACTTGATGACTTTATATTTGCAGACGTGGAACGGGATCCACAGCAGCACCTGGACCCTGCGACCCGGTTTGCAGAGCACCAATGACAGCGAAGCAGAACGTCAGGTCTGTTCTCAGAACTGCTGCATAAAATCATATTTATGGAGCCAACTTCCTGTTGACTTTCAGAATAACTGTGAGACAGTGTAAAATTGGCCCGCCGCCACCGCTGATTCGTGTACCGTCTGTTTGAATGTTCGAAGCTCAAATCCAGAGTCAGGGAACATCTGGCGGTCTCAGATCGCTGGTTCTGATCTGGTCTCAGGTCCGCGATTCCTCCTCTGGTCTGGTTTCGGTTTAGCTTCCGTTGGTCCGCGGCTCAGGACCGGTCCTCGGCGTGCTGGGTCTGGATGTGGCTGTGGAGGCGGGTGGCCGAGGAGAACCTCTTGCCGCACTCGGAGCAGCGCAGCGGCGCGGCGGCCGGCGGAGACGACGTGTCGGCGCCGGCGTTGTCAGCGACGTGAGTCTGACGGTGAGCCTTCAGGAGGGACATCCGACTGAACCTCCGACCGCACTCCTCGCACTCCGACCAAACCCTCCGCCGCTTCTTCTGCCGACACAAGAGACACCACAGCTCAAACCGGACCGCCGACCACTGCACCTGTTACACGACCCGAACTCAGCTGCTCTGGACCAGAACCAGCGAACGCGTCGCGGGAGTTCAGCCGCTGCGCTCCGAAATGTGAACAAAACAAGTCACGACGTAAATGGCCAGCGGGATTTCAGCTGCTGTTACCATAGTAACCGCGCGCAGCACACGTGAGGACTGCCGTTTGTTACCGTGGTTACCGGTAACCTCGCAAAACAAAACGTGGCCGAAGCCTGAACATAAACGTTTAAAATTGTATACGGAGTTTTTGTGTTAAAAAAATAAATAATTTAAAAAAAAGTCCGTCCGAGAGCCGCCAGAGTTGGATGACTGATTTATTTTTGTTTTACGTTTAAAGCCGACGTCTTAAAACTCCTCCCTCACCTTCCTCCCTTTGCCCTCCTCGTCCTCCTCGTCCTCCTCCTCCTCGTCCTCCTCCTCCTTGGCGGTCCGGTCGGGAGGTACCACGCCCTCGGTCGCCAGGGCGACCAACGTTTCCTTGGCGACGGCGTCCTCGTCCTCGTCCTCCAGCAGCTGAGACGGCAGAGTGAGGAGGCGGTGAAGCATCGAGGCAGAGGAGCAGCGACCTGCGGGGGAGGGGGAGGAGCAGGGGGCGGGGCCACAGATCAATAACTGAAGGTGACCAGATTGTTTTGTTAAGATCAGGAAAATATTAACGTACAAAAAACAGATGAAATCGATCAACTTTAATAATACCGTATTGATTGGGATCATAACCTTCGATCTCACTGTATCATGATGTTTTATTGATGAATCTAAAAACACCAGCAGATTAATTAAAGAAGGAAATATTGAAAGTGTCCATATGTATATTTTAAATAAGTTTTAAGCTTTTAATTTCATACTCTATTTAAATTATTTTGAATACTTCCATATATATATATATATATATTTTTTTTTTTACGCCTTGCAGTTTGTGTATCTCCTGTTATTCTACTAATAGAGGTGAGACTTCCTCCCTCACCTGTAGGGCTGAGGGGGGGTCCAGGTGGAGGTCCCGACCGGAGTCTAGGTGGGAGTCTGGAGGTGGTGTTGAAGGCGTCGCTCCTCTGACTGCCGGCGGCGTCTTCATCATCAGGAGAAAACACCTCCATGTCCTCCAGAGGAGTCCAGCGGGGGTCCTGCTGGGGGGAGGAGGGGGAGGGCTCCAGGGTCACTGAGGGGACGGAGAGATGCCCGGCGGGCCGTGCCCCGCCCTCGCCCCGCCCACCACCACCTCCTCCTACACGTTCTTTGATCTGCCAGACATCGCTGCACCACTTCTGACCAAAGACCTTGTCCAGGATGGGGACCCAGTCCTGGGAGACGGACAGGACCGGAGGACGCTGCGGGCCTGGGGGGAGGGAGGGGGCAAGGATGTAAAGAAGGGGAGAAAGGAAGTAAGTGAGGAAGGACTGAGGATATTTTCTGTTCACTAAACGTGGTGTTTCTGGCCGATCGGGTCGGACTACTTCCTGGTGTTGCTGCTGTTTGACGTCTTCTGACCACTCACCGTCTGTCTCAGCCGTCTCCTTGGACACGGTGACCTCGGCCACCTCCTCGCGGGCGTCCTCCGAGCCGCTGGGGGACACCGAGTCGTTCTCGGACCCCCTCCGGTTCCCCCCCGGCGCCCTGCCCTTCTCCCCTCCCCCTCTCTCGGCGCTCTTGACCAGCCGCTCCTCCAGAACGTGCTGCTCCCGCTCCATCTTGGTGATCTCCAGCAGCAGGTCGTCGAACGACGCCTCCACGATCTTCGTCAGCTCGCGCACGGCGAAGTCCAGCACCTGCTCCATGACAGACTTCAGCTGATCTGAGGGGACATGAACGGGAGGCGTCGGGTTAACGTGGTGAGTTCAGGTTCACGACAGTAAACTGATCACAGGCGGGATATTAAAAGTGGTTTTCCATGTCTGAAAAATGGTTCCGATGCAGAAGTGTCTTCAGCTGCAATACCAGCGAGTGCCACTAGAGGTCGGCTCCAAAAAGCCTCCGGCTCCATAGACTCCCATTCAACTTCTCTCATCAAATCCAAAGTGAATAAAATGTGTCCATCAGTTATCTCGGTGTTGTTAGCTAAAGTCACTCCTTCTTATTAGTTTTCTGGAGGTCCATCTGAAAATAATCCCTCATTCATTAGAAAAGAAGATTAAAAAAAGACCCCTTTTTTGGGGGCGTGTCTGTTTGATTGACACGTCTGTGGTGCAGTCAGGTTACAGCTATCGGTCGGCGGGACGTCGTATCGTCAAGGTTTCCAATCAGATCAGTCAGATCCACCGCTGTGTGGGTAAAAACAAAAAAAAAAAAACACCTCGGATACAATATATTTTTAACTCTTCAACGCCGAACTGTTCGTCTGCAAAGCTGCAACACGATCTGCGAAACGGCGTTGTTTTTTTACGGTGTTTGTCCGAGCAGCCGTCTGTGAAGCTGCAATAATCAACCCTCAACTCTATTGATCAGAGACACCGTGAATATGTATAATTAAAAAAAACATTCACACTGGAGAGGGAAGATTTGTACGAAGTTATCAGAAAGCATGTCAGAGCCCGTTATAATACAGCTGTCGTTGACGTTAGCTATAAAACTTTTAAAGTGTATAATATTTAAGTCGCTTCCAGGTCTGAAAAACGAGGCCGGGTGCCTTAAACCGTAATACCACTGAGTGCCACTAGAGGCTGGCTCCAAAAAAGCATGAAATACGAAGTCAGTAAATTATTTTCCAGCAGTTATCTCGGTGTTGTTCGCTAAAGTCGCTCCTTCTTATTAGTTTTCTTGGTGGTCCATCTGAAAATAATCCAACATTAATTAGAAAATCGGTAATGAAGGGAGATGGAGATAAAAAAAAAATATATATATATATATATATATATGTGTATATATATGTATATGTATAAACTGAAGATGCAGACGTTTGTTTCGTAGGACTTTTATCTGAAAACGAGACGACGGAGCTTCGAACTTTCGAAGTCTGAAGATGTGGAAAGAACGTCTTTTAAACCTCGAGTCGTTTTACTTTCGTTGATCGGCCTTGTTTGCGCTCTAAAATGCGCCTCGTCGGCGTTTGTGCTTCTTTTAAGCCGCATTCGTTTTACGAGCTGCTTTATTGCCGTTCGTGTCAAGTGAGATCAGAAAATACATAGGATTATATTAGTTATTTAATGACTTATAGTAACAACCCCCTGAGCTGCTCCTCCACCTCCTCCACCTCCTCCTCCTCCTCTCCATCCTTTGTGTCCCTCCACAGTGGGCTGATATCCGACTGAAAGCGTAGCCCCGTTTTTTCCTCCACAGAGCGTCGCGACCTTTGACCCGAGCGTGTCGAGGGCCGTGGCCTCATTACGGCGCTGAAGCGTGTTCGTTAGCGTGTTGCATTCTTGGCTGCGGGCCGTCTTGTTTGTGTTCGGATATCGGGACGCACAAAAAAAAAAAAACTGATTCTTTCAGAATTAAATGCGCACTTTCGCGGCCGACGGACGTGATCCGCCGCCGTGATGTCACCGCCCGTCCTGGCCGTGACCGTGGCGTTGGCCTGGTTTCAGCGGGGGGGGGGGGGCCTGCGTGTCAGCAGTGTTTGTGTTCCAGTTGAGCAGATGTGTGCATGCATGCGAGAGCGACGCCGTCTTTCTTTCTTTCCCGTCTCACGTGTCGCTGCATGTGGACGCGTCTGAATCTGCTGCTGCAGCCCTGCAGCTGAAAACACACCCAAACACCCAAACAAACAAACAAACAAACAAACAGCTGCGTGCCTGAATGCGACCGACATCGCCTGAAGGGTGCAGTCACTCTCGTTCCGGGTGAAATAAATTCCTTGGCCTTATTTCCGTTTGTTTTATTCATGGGATTTTATTCTTTTCCAATAAATGTTTGGTCTTTTTTTTTTTTTATTGAATTTGAATGCTGCTCTGGTGCTTTTCTTTCCCTCTCTGAGGTTCTGCTGCATTTGAGTAAATCTGAAACCAGTTACCAGTTTATAACTTTATAGCTTCACGTCCAGAAACTAGACCAGCCTACAGCGAGCAAACGGCCTCCGTTGCCATCGTTGTTCACGAACTAGCTACGTGATTAAAGAAATATATACGCAGATCGATCAATAAAGAAAACGATCGAACCCGAATAGCTGCAGTTATGCGGGCTGGAGTTTAACCAACTTCACTAAAAAGCAACAAAAAATTAAAACGGCAGATGACATCATCAAGGACAATAATTGTCGTGAGTAATTATTATGTTCTACACGTGTCGGTATTTTGTTGAAACGTCTAACGAAGATAAAAACTCGTCCGCGACGGGCAGCAGAAAAGTCGCCGGCTGGTTTCCATCCGAACAAAGTGTCAAAATTTTACCGAATCTCGAGAAAATCTGCAGAAGAAAACGTTAATGAATCGACGCTCTACTGTGATTGGTTGCTCAGTTAAACAGCAGGTGGCGTCGATTCTCCGGTCGGTGCCATTAGACCACTGAAGAAGAAGAAGAAGAAGACACCTTACATTACATGTGCTTTACCACCAATGGCCACTAGTCAACCTATTTCGAGAAATACGAAGTAAAAAATATTTTCTCCGTTAATACGATTTTAGAAATCGTACGTGTTGGACGCAGAAACGCTGACATCAAAAGACTTTCGTAACTTTCAATTCGTAACTTTTGTTTTCTTTGTCCAGTTAAATCCTCGTTTACCGTTAAAAGACTAAATTTTAGTCGGGCAGTAAACAAAAGCGTTATTCTGGCGCAAGAATTCTTTCGCGATTTTCTTCGCATCATTAAAACCAAAACGACATCTTAAATGCATTCGAATCACGCGCCGACGAAAACCACCAAGGGCCAATAATTCGGTTTTAAAACTTCCCAGAGCCCTCGTTGGTCTGATTTTCCCGCCGCTGCAGACGCCTGGTGGCCGTCCAGTTCGGCCTCCGGCGATAAATCTGACACGACAGCCGTAAAAATCGCTGACAGACTCTTGCTGAATATCTGAATATTCACTGCGTGTGCGGAAGCTTTTGTCCTCCCTTTTCACGCCTCGGGGGCCTTTTCTTCTCCGCCGATTAAACCTCGCCGGGGTCCGTCCTCGTGGCGGCCCACCGTCCTGCCCGACCGTGAGGACGCCTTCCGTCCCCCGTCTCCTGCGGTCCGTTGTTCCTTTGTCCTGGACCCCCCCCCCCCCCCCCCCCCCCCCCCCCACACACACACACACCACCACGCCCCTCCACGCCTGAAGAAGACATTTAATTTTTAACACCTACAAAGCTTCTGCAGTGTTTTACTGTTATGTCGTCTCCTGCGTTTCAACCCGAGCTGCCGCTTTCCTCCTGGTGAACCTGTTCTGTCGGAGCCTTCACAGTTAACATGTCTGACATGACACCCAGACATGGTATTTATGGAGGAAAGAAAAAGAAAGAAAAAAGGAGATCCTGGCTGCTGCACACTCAAAGCTCTGCCAGGCCTCATTCCTCTACGTGGTCATCATATCCTGCTTCACCTCCTTTCTGCTCCAATTAAACCCCAATTAAAAACGTACTCCTCCCCCACCCCACCCCACCCCACCCTCCTTCCCATCCCAGCCTCCACTCCTCTCCGCTGCCCCCCACACTCTGGCTGCTTTGCCCCGCTCAGCATGCCGGAGGAGGGGGTGGGGGTGGGAGCCCACGGATCTCGATTTTTATCACCTGCAAGGCCTCAACTCTCCTCTGCTCCTCATTTCGCTCTTAAAGCCTTAAATCGGCCTGCAGGGTTACGCAATGCCGCGTTAGCGTGCCGCCGCGGAGGGAGGAGTGCCAGACTGTTTGTTTGCGTGTCTGTGCGCCAGTGCGTGTTGTATAACTGCTGCCTACCTACGACTCGTCCTCTCTGCTCCAGGCGGCGTGTGTCGGTGGGCACCCCGGGCTCGGTGCCCTGCCCCCCGGGGGCGTGTAGCTGCTGCTGCTCGGGCTTTGTCCTGCCGCTGTCCGCCTTCTCGTCGCCCGCCGCCTTGTTCTTACCAGCCGCCGGGGAGCCTCCGCCGTCCGAAGCTCGGCCCCGGTTCTCCCGCGACTGCAGCTGCACCCTGAGCCGGCGGTTTTCCTGCTCCTTCACGGCCGTCTCCAGCAGCAGGGAGTTCAGGCTGGAGCCCACCGTTTTGCTTATTTCCTGGACGGCGAGCTGAACGACTTGCTCCAGCACGGACTCCAACTGGCCCTGGAAAAACGAAATGTACACGGCCCCGTTCATGTTTTCGCCCCCTCCGGTAAGAGGGCTGTCTCATTCTTCTGTACCCGAGCCCCCCCGCCCCACCACCACCACCCACCCCGTGCCCTCAGTCCCCGACGGAAAACTGGGTAAAAATCGGGCCCCGGATCGCTGGGCTGCTCCAGCGGCAGTTCGGCTCGGCTCCTCCGGCTGCTACTGCTGCTCTCTCCGCCTCGGTGCTCCGCGCGTGTTCAGCCTTCTTCGGAGGCTGCTGCCGGAAACACCCGAGTAGAGGCGCAGCAGCATTTTCCCGCCCACACGTGCGGGCCCTCGCGCACCGCGCTCGCTCGCGCCCTCGCAGGCAGCCACGCCATTTTGGCTCTGAGAAAATAACATCAATCATTCCCAAATGTCAGACTTCAAGCCCGGAAAAGATCCCCCAGCGGCTGCTCGCATCCTGGCCGGCTGCCGCGCCTCCTCTCCGGGCTGAAACCTCCTCACACTGGAGAAAACGCACATTAAATGATCCGGATGCTGCTTATGGCTGCTTTAACATCCAGATATCTGCATTATATCAGCAGCTCCTCGGGTTTATAACTGATGATCAGCTGATTGACCAAATCATCAGCAAAAAGTTTGATCATTTATGAACCATTTCCTCTTCTCAAAGGAAACATAAATCCATTTTTAAGTAAATCTGTGACCTAATCAGCTTCCTAAAGATGCATTTTCATCCAGACTGAGGGCGTAAACAATGTCCTGCGATTAATCAACGTCTGTCGTAAACAAATCTGCTCATCATCATTATTTGTCGTCCAAAATGTGATAAAAAAAAAATTACAATTGTGTCACATTTTTGCTATAGTATGACTTTATAAAAAAAAAATATATATATATTATATAATAATTAAAAAAAAGAATCTAAAACCCTGATACAAAACAAATATAAAAAAAAACAAATACAAAAAATAAAGCGACGAGTGACTAAATCTTGGATTTATGTCCGAACTACCACAAATTTATCCCCCAAAATCCCATTAATACATTTTAATTCTATAGTATGACGTTTTTTTTCTGTATATTTGGGACGACAAACGTACGACAGCGGTGACGGTATGACTTGCATGTCATTTCAGAAAAAAGTCATACTCCAAAAAGTGATAAAAAGACGCATTTAAAAAAAAAAAAAAAAAGAAGAAGAAGAAGAAGAAGGATCGAGATCGAGAAACGTGCGGCGTGCGAGGGCCTCTTCCTTTATTATTTTCAGGATCAGTTTTGACATCCATTTTTGTTTCTCACTTGGTGTTTTAACTTCCTGTTTCTATTTTTTTTTTCAACATATTGTATATCATATATAGATATATAATGTACTGTATATACTGTGCATTTTATATTTTATATTTATATTTTTTACTGCCATTTACTGCTATTTTATTGCTTTTCTATTATCCTATTCTATTATTTTATTCTAGTATTTCTATTATTATCTTATTGCTTCTGTATGCTGCTGTAGCAAAAAAATTTCCCCTCGGGGATTAATAAAGTAAATACCTACCTACCTACCTAAATCAGTGAAGAACCGCTATTGGCCCCGTGTTGTTGTTGTTGTTTTTAACGAGGAAGATTAAAAAAAAAAAAAAAGTATATACAGAAAGTGACGAACAGCTAAAGAAAACAGATTTGGAAACTAATGGAGTCGGGACAAAAAAAAAAAAGGGGGCCAACCACTTCAGTTTTGAGGGCCAGATTTGGTCCACGGGCCGCTGTTTGCGTCTCCCGCTGCTGCAACACAAACGACATGAAAAACACCCTAAATGCCCCTTTATGTGTTGACATTGTTTTACATGTTGTAAAGTGTATTATTGGCGTGAAATGGACTCCAGACGTTAGTGTGGTGATCAGGTATCAGTAGATGGGGTGGTTTTGTTTGGGGCCTTACTGCCCCTTTAATTCGGCATTACGTCACTGACAACTTAACCCCCCCCCCACCCCCACCCCACCCCCTTCCTCCCCGCGTCTGATTGAGCGCATGCAGCAGCAGGGCGACACTCCCCCTAAACATCCGCGCGCCTCTCCTTCGGCCGTTACGGTAAACCAGATTAAATAAAAAATAAATAAATAAAAAAAGGGACGCGACAGCAGCTCGAGAGGAGGGCGGGGCCTTCACGTCGATCATCTTGCGGGCTTTTGTTGTCGCGAGGAACTGGAGGAAACCGAGCCGAGCCGAGCCGAACCGAACCGAACCGAACCTGCCCCACCTCCGCGCGGCATCCGGGGCACTCTGCGGCCGGCGGTGCGAAGTCGTGCGGCGGCCTGGCGGTGCAGCACTGGCCCGCGGAGCGGCTGGAAGCGGCCGTGTGATGTGACGTCATCGGACTGTGCGGGCTCAGACCTCCCGCTGAGAGGAGCGGTGGGGAAGCGGTTCCAGCGTTTCCGCCTTCTTTCTGCTGTTTTGCTGCGCCAGTGATTAGACAGGAACAATTAGACCGAACAGACTCTGAGATCATCTTAAGCGTTTGATTGATGACATTAATTATCAGACTTTAATCTCAACTGCGGAAACAAATTAACTTTTAATATATCTGTGGAAGATCAAACCGAGAGTTTAATGAAACACGTACATTTTAAAAGGCTTTAAAAGATCCAACATGGAGGAACAGAAGCACATTCATGACAAGAAAATAAACAGAAAGATGATTGTTAATAAAATTATGACTTTAAAATCAACATTGTAAATTCGTATTATTCATATATATATATTCATGTACCTTGAAAGTACGTTTCACAGCAGACAGCCGTGTACAAATCAAACATTCAGAGTCAGTGATTACGCAGTCAAGTTTTTAACGTATATATTTTCTTTATGTTAAGAGTCAAAAACTGACAAATAAAAAGAGTCATACTGGTTTTCGTCATTAAAAATGGGACCGTCGTCAACGAAAGAAAAATATGCCCACAGAAAGCAAACGCAAAAGAAAAAGTTTGTGTCTTACGGATCATTTTTCAAGAGATGAGTTGCTTATAAGTCAAAAATTAGATTTTTCGAATTACAAAAAGTGTCAAAAGAAAATTACCATTTATAGTATAATAGGACAAAAATGAACGTAATCTAAAATATACCTTTGATTTATTCTCAGAATTCAGACGTACCGAGATTTTGTTGCTGTAAACTAAACTTTGTTTTCATTTCTTCTTCCTTTATTATTTTCAGGGTCAGTTTTGTTCCTGTGTTGTTTTGACGTCTACTTTTCTTTCTTACTTGGTGTTTTACTTCCTGTTTCTGCTCCGAGACTTTTCTTTCCTCGCCGTCCTCGCCGAGTGTTTTTCACTCGCTCGCGACGTGTCCGGCCGTTTTCTCGAACGTTTCCTCCTCCGCCGTGATTCGAGGGTTTCTCATCTTCCTCGCAGACGGAGGGGCGGAGCCGAGCGCCGGTGTTCAGCCGTGAGGTTTTTTGGCTGACGTGGACGAAGCGGTCGGCCCTCTTCCTGCTGCCGAGGGGTCCCGGCTCGCTTTATGAGGCGTGCGCGGGTCCCGTATAGGCCGCCGATGCTGTAGGCTGCTGCCACAGAGACTTTATTGTCTCTGCCTTGGATACCAGCCAGTCCTTAGGAATGCTTGTTTTTAACCAGGTTGTGCCCAGAAACTATCCCGAGAGAAAAAAAAACTCCTGGAAGGGAAACTGGGGATGACTTAAAATAACAATAATAACCCTAAAAAGAAAAGCACTTACAAAATGCTCTCCGAGGAAATTACGCTAAAACAATCCAGCACGATGAACTAAAATAAACTCAGTGGTAAACCAAATAGAATCCAACATTGAATACAGTTAAGATAAAGAGGGCGAAATAAACAGAAAAGATCAATCATGCTGACAAAAAAAAGTAAAACTGTGATCGGTAAAATAATTTTTTTTTTATAGTCTGGTTTTCATGCAGTTTAGAGGGGGAGAGCATAACCCAGGTTGTTTTCTGGAGCTACAATTTACCGATGTTCCCGAAACGCCTCGCACGCTACCACTACATGCTACCTAGCCGTGTGCAGAGAAACATCCTGTTACTGCAGCTCACGTGACCAAAAATGAGTTTGAAAATGCTCAAATAAAATTTAAAGTGATATGCGGACCCTCGTGTGCTGCACGTCGGGGAGCCGGCGGGCCCGACCCGCCGGCTCCCCGACGTGCAGCACACGAGGGTCCGCATATTCCCACTTGCAGTTTTAATTCTTTTCTCGATCTAAGATCGAACATTTAACATCTTCAAAAACTCATGAAAGTCGGTGCTTGACGCATGTGCAAGGGTTCGAGAGGTTTGGAGCATCGTTTGACCTTAAACATCAACTTCCTGTGTCACAGCGAAACATCAAACTTAGCCGCATCGCCCTGGCTATATATACCATGATGACTTTTGGGTCACTTTTTGGACAACATACTTTGGATGACTTTTTGGAGTAATTTTTTTTTTTTGTATGACTGCATGTACAAACCCAAACCTGTGTGGCTTACCCTTAAAAGGACTCGCCCTCCATGAACCATGAAGCAGCGTCGTCGACCGCTGGACCATCTTCGACGGGTTAGTCTGGTTAACTCAACAGGTAAAAGATTCTACTTCACCAAGGTTGATATTAATGGTTCAGATTCCACCTGTTGATGGTGATTTAACTTTTAGTGAAGTCGAAACGTTTGGAGAAATTGAAAAAGTTTTGCATACACTATGCATTACAGGAAGATATTTAATATCACTGCAGACCACCTTAAAAACACGTATATCTACTATCCAAAGAATGTCTGCGGCAATTTTGGTCGCATTTGAATGAATATTTGTGGACGGTGGAGTTATAGGTTGCAGTGAGCCAAAGATTTGTCACAATGCAGTGAACTTTCTGGGAAGATAGATGGTGCAGTGGTTAATACTGCTGCCTCTCAGTTAGAAGGTTTTGGGCTCAAACCCCCCCCCCCCTTTGTCATGACTTACAAAATAAATCACGAGATAAAATCTGTAGAAGTTCATTAAAGTACAGAGTCTGTATTGCGAAGAGGAGCCACGACTTCCTGAACGTCTTGTCCAGAATCAGAACGGAAACCTCGTCTTTATTTTGTCACATTTCCAAATGAAATTAAAATCCTAAAAAAGGATCGTGTTTGAAATTGTCTTCTTTTTCAAGTCTTAAAACAAAAACAAATGAGTGGAAATAAGATTCTTCAGCCATTTGTGTTTCCAGATGAACCTTTGCAAAAACAAAGGTAGAAGTAAAGTAAGTAAAACACGACTCCGGTGGAAGTGGACACTCGTCATGTGAGACTTTATGAAGATTATTCTATTAGCGACTGGATATAAATAAATTATTTAATAAAAACAAAAAAAGGAATTGAAGAGGGATTAAAAAGACACAAAGCAATAAAGATGCCGCCGAGCCACATGAGTATACACTGAACAATCCTTTTCTTTATTCATTTTTTGTTATCATTTCAATATGTCTGTCAGGGTTTGTTTTTTTAAGTTTTTATTTTAAATTAAAATTTTTGACACACTTATAAAAGACAGCATCTGCATAGAGTTGTCATCTTAAAGATCCATGAAGAGAGAGAGAGAGAGAGAGGGGGGGAGGGAGGGCAAGAGAGAGAGAAGGTGAGGGAGAGGGGGGGGGGAGAAAGAGGGGGGGGCAGATGGGTAAAGAAGGGGGGGGGGGGAATACTGGCACGTCACATGAACTAAACAGAACAGCCAACAGCAGTACGAGAGAAGGGGGGAGGGAGGGGAGGTGACAGGGTCGGGGGTGGGGGGTGTTTTTTTCAAGAGGGTGAGGGAGGGGGTGGGGGGGACAGATCGCTTTTACATTACGCTACGCACACATACACACACACAAAAAAAACGGGACACAAGTTGCATTTCCGGTCAAAGTTGCGTCTGAAGAGCGACGGTCTGTCCTCCGTCTCTGTCTTTGTTTTTTTGTTTTTCAAAGTTTGGAAACATATTTTTCTGACCTCACGTCTCTGTCTCTCGTCTGCCGTTCCCCCCCCCCCCCGGGGTTAGCTTCTGTCTTTATTTGTCCTTTATCTGCCCTAAAAAAAAAAAAACGTAGTTTAAAAAAAATGTCTGCCGAGTCTCTGCGACGCTGCAGAGGGCCCCGTGTTTATGGCGTCTTAAATGGGTGATTTTGTTAATGGAGTTCCTGCAGGAAGTCTGCGCTCGTCGGACCCGGCCCGGAACGCCTCTGCATGATGAAGAGAGCCCTTGTTTCTCTGAATATTGCACGCTTTGTTACGATAGGCCTGTGTGAGGCGTGTGACCGGGCCTGAAGTTTAGGTTGCAACAGTGGCGGGACCCCGAGTTCCTCAAACTCGTCGGAGGCGAGTCTCACCGGGCGAAACCGTTCGAACGGGAGAAACGAGAAGCTCAAATCGGACTTTAAGACCCGGTTTTTCTGATTGACCTTCGAGTGAAAAACTCGCGCGCTTCGACGCATTTGAGAAACTGAAGCTCAGGTTTCTTCCAGGAACTCCTCGGCGAGGACGAAGTGATGGGAAAAAAAAACCCACGAGGAGAGAAGCGGTGGCAGGTTGAGGTACGAAACAGAAAGTGATTTTAAAACTGGTATTAGCGTTTAAGAGCTAATGGTCTCAGCTCCGAGACGTACGACGGGACTAAGATATGCCAATCAAGCTGTTAGCGTTCTTTTTGGCATCTCAGGATATGGCTACTAGTTGGCCGGGCGAGTTGGTATTTTGGTTCTGATGCGGTTTAAACTCTGGGGGGGGAAACAAGGCAGGTAAAGAGACCAACTTTCAGGTGTGTCGTTTGGCTAGCTAGCTAGTGGATGAGAGACTTGAGTCGAACAGCGAGAGAGAGAGAGATCGGAAACCGCAAACAGGGCTTCCAAAGTGATCGGGGGGGGGGCTGGGGGCGTGGCCTGGAAAGCCCTGGAGGCGGGGGTTGATTTTCCTAATATGGAGGGAAGCACTTTCATCAGAGGAGCCAGTGGGTGGAGCCTCTGGGACTGGGGTGATGGACGGAGGTGCGGTCGTGTTTACACCGTGCCGAGATCTGTTCGTTGTCCACCTCGACAAACCGGATTCATCCCGCTCGTCGTCGTCGTCGATGGCAACGCGAAAGACCTGAAGAGGTACGACGCGGCCTCCGAGTTGGTGTACTGCTACCGGAGACCCCGCCGTACCTTTTCCTACCACAGGGGGGCGCAAACACGGCGTCTGAACGGAGCGTGGCGGACGGCAATGCTAGAAGCTATGTTTCTCTTTCTCTCTGCTGTTGTCTCTCGAGGGGGGGAAGGGGGGAGATGGGGGGGGGGAGGTTTACCGTGGGGACGAAAAGTGGCAAAAAGAGGACAGAGATCGAACTACGTGTCAACTTTGACGGGAATAGATATCTCAGTAGATTTATACATAGACATGCAAGTCATTTTTTCTCTCTTTGAAGTTATTTACAATAATTACATAACACAAAGAATCCAGTTTCAGTTTGACAAAATTGCGAGCATTCAATATTCAATATTACTACTATTATTTATGATAACATAACTCCTTTTGTACTTCTTTAAATCATTGCTATTATAGAATCGTCGTAACCTCCCTTTTTTAAAGTTTTCACGTTGGTTTGATCACTTTGTGTGAAGCCGTTCACTCCTGGGTTTTTGCAAATGTTTTACTGCATTTTATTTGTCATTTATGGTAATAATAATAATAATAATAATAATAATAATAATGCTAATGTTATTTAAGTGTCTTTTCTACTTGCTATGGCAGGGATAATGTGGGCGTGGTGTATCTTTGTGGCCCCTCCCCTAACTCCTCCCACCCCTCCCACTAGGAAAAAACAAAAAAAACAAACCACTGATACAAACCGAATACTGTCTCGTACGATGAAGAGAGCAGAAGGAGGTTTTGAGTGGAGCATCAAATAAATCAGAAACAACAATTAATATCAAGTAGCAGCTGCTTACTGCTGACGAGAGCAGATCGAAGCCACAACAAACAAACAATAAACATTTTCATTTTCTCGTCGTCCAGAACAGGGCACTGAACAGGTTTAGGTTGGTTTTTTTTTTTGTTGTTGTTGTTGAAAATTGTTTCAGGAAGACAAAAATCATCGCGGAGAGGAGTTTAACCGTCCGACAACAGAGGAACGGGGAAAAAAAAAAAAAAAGAAGTGCGACTGGCCCGGATCCTCGGTGTCTGTCGAGAAACAAACGTGGAAGACGGAAACTGTCCGCCGACGCAGCGAGTCTGCAGAAACAAAACAAAAACAAACAAAAAAAAACACGTGCGAAACGACATGCCGCGTTACTGTTCACCGCACGTGCCGACGGCTAACGTTAAAGTCAATCTTTGGAGTTTTGGAGTTGCAGCCAAACTCCCTCCGGATGATTTTTCCTGCTTTCCGCTCCCCGACGGAAACTGGACACGGCCCACAGAAGCGGTAATGGCCACGCAGCCACGTACACATAGGTATAGAAATAGCAGTATGTTGGCGTAAGATTTGTATATATATATATATATTTATATATTCTGCTCATATACGTGACTTCAGTTGACAAAAGGCTGCAGTCCTTTCTCACGCACAGGAAAACGCTCGCTGTAGGTTTATGGGAGCTAGCTAGCGAACAGGTTAGTAAGCACGCGGGACTCCGTACTGCATGTGTAGTAATTAGTATTAAAAAAATGTTTTTTATTGAGAATCCATCTGATGATTTGCAAATTATATACAGGTGGTAGAAATGTTTCTGTATCCGCTACCAAATTTTTTTTTTTTTAGACCAATAATTCTGGTGTTGTGCTCTTTTTCTTTTCTTTTTCTTTTTTTTAACGTTAGCATCGCTGCCCCTCCGACTGCTGCTGTCAGTATTTCGTCGCTGTCTCTTTCTACGAATCTCCAGATTTGACCGCTGGCGGGCAGCACAGCTGACACGCAGCCCAGCTGACACGCAGCCCAGCTGACACGCAGCCCAGCTGACACGCAGCGCAGCTGACACGCAGTCCAGGCGGCAGGAAACAATAGAGTCGTGAGAGCTGCGACAAAGCCGCGTTAGCTAGTGCCGCTCATGTCGCAGTTATTCACAAACTGTTATTTTCAACCCGATTTACTCAGTTGAATGCCGACAGATCGGGGGGAGGGGGGACGGGGGGCTGGGGGGGGTGGAGAGGAGAAGGGGCTCGTTAGCTTCGGGCCCCCCCCCCCCCGCCCCGTCGAACTCGAAAGTCCGCGACTGACTAGCTAGCGGAACCGTCAAACCTGCAGGGAAGCATCGATCCTGGAGCGTGAACACGACTGGTAAACAAGCTGTGTAGAAAATAATGACACCAAAACAAACAAAAAAATAACATGAAGAAGAATCGCAATCAAACAAATAGAAGAAGAAAAAGCACCACCGTTGTCTCCGTTTATGCCTCAAGTGGAGGAGAGAAGCGTACACGTGCTCTTTTTTTTTCACGGATGATTGTGCGTCATTTTTTTTTTTTTTTGCACAAATTTCGACCACAAACTATCTACAGGTGTGGGGGGGTGGGGGGGGGCAGATGTTGTTGTTGTGGCATAAGATAACTCGGGGTTTTGATTGATGGACAGACCAACATGCAGCGAGGGCTGGTGGTGGGCGGAGCAATGGAGGGGGGGGAGGGGAGGGGGGCCTTTTTGTTTTCATAGTTGCGGTTGTATTTGATGTTATTTTATTTCTACATTTATTCACCGTTTGTGACGAACATCTCTGTAAACTTGACTCGCGTTGTGCTCTTCGAACGTTGTTTTTTTTGAGAACACGTGAAGGGAGGGCGGAAAAAAAAAACGCTTTGGTTTGAATTGAATAAATAGAACAAGAGTAACAGTGATCATGGCGTCCATTAAACATGTCTTCTTCTCTTCCGTGACGAATAAAAATAAAATAAAATAACACAGCGGAATTTGTGATACGGCCGCTAACCGCGGAGCTACGATCAGAAAACTTCGTACATTTACACAAACTCGTGCTGCTCCAACACACACACACACACACACACACACACACACACACACACACACACACACACACACACACACACGCACACACACACACATGCACACACGTTTGTGCACTTATGCACCAATCTTGTTTCACTGAAGAGGAAGGGAGGCATGCGGCAAACGCAACAGCGGACGCAAACAAGCACGGACATCAGTTGATAACGGTGGTGTGAAACCTAGCGGGAGGGTCGGAGGTCGGGGGGGGAGGAGGTAAGGGGGGGGGGGTTAGCAAGATGGCTGACGTATCTGAAAACTTTCCCTTTCACATCTAAATAACCGTTCGTTTAAAAACAAAGATACCTCAAAAATAAGTTGCAACTACGTGTCACAAGCAAAACACGCGTCCACGCGCAAATGAGAATGCAGAATAAGTAAAGTAGTTCGTAGCTAGTAGCTAATGTGCTGACGAAAACGGGTCCGATGAGCGGTAAAGTGCACGACATGGCGGGCGGGGGTGGGGTACAAAAACACCATCATGCAAACTCCACAACGCTTTTGCATGCCTTTTTTTTTTTTATTATTACTATCGTTATAATCATTACACACAGCGGGATGGGCGGGGTCTGCCGGGGAGGAGGGGGAGGGGGGGCAGACTCCCGGCCCCTCAACGTCGTCTTTTTGAACAACCAAACAACTACAAACACAACAGGAACGGGGAAGATCAGAGGACGGGACACCTGGACACTCGGACAAACTAACCTTCCCCGAGTTGTTCGTGAACCTTTTTAATGCCATTTACGGTTTTGTGATGTTTGTCCGCGCTTTCTTTCCCAGGAGGCCTGATGGATGGCTGACAAGACAGGAAGTTTACAGAAAACACACTCTCTCAAACACACACACACACACACACACACACACACACACACACACACACACACACACACACACACACGCCAACGCAACGTCAGTGTCAACGAGCTGGCTGGTGCTGCGACGGCATCCTCACATCGCCGATCTTCATCCACGACTCTCACCGCCACCAAACCAAAAAAAACATCGCAAGACTACCGCCGCGACCGCGACGCCGCCTGAACCAACCGATCGACCGTCGAGAACACGGAGCGGAAGTCAACGTTGAGCGGAACGGGAAGGAGACGAACGAAGCACCGTGATGGAAACAGACGGTAGATGAGTCATTTTCAGGTTTCCGGATCTGTCAGTTCCCTAAATACGGAAAATGTCGGAAATATTTAAAAAAAAACTCTTAAGAGAGTCCAAAGACGTGGAAACAAGCACACTTGGGTTTTGTTTTTTATTTACAGGAGAAACTTATATTTACTCTACCGGTGTTTGAACTACATTTAAAAAAAGAAACAAACATGGAAAACACTCGTGAAGACAGAATGCAGCCATGCAGCAGAGAAAGTCTCTAAATCTACCGACGATTCGCTAAAACGGACACCTGGTGGGACGTTGCTGCTCGGAGGGGTCGCCGGTGTCCGCGACGCTTTGGTGAACGCAGAAGGCGAGTTTTGGGCTTTTGCGACGCCAAAGAATAAAAAGAAACTCCACTCGTTTCCAAAACTGAAGCTAAAAAAAACTTTTTTTTAATTATTTAAACAGCATCATGGACATCTAAAGCTAACGGCGCTAGCTACCACGACTCCTCAGGAAGCACACCAATGACACAAAGCGACGACTACGTGCTAGCCATGACCAAGCAGCTAGCGTGATCGTAAGTTGGACAAGCATCACGCGTCGCGTCGCGGCTATGATTATTTTTGCGAATCGTCAAACAGCGCGTCACGTTAGCCTCTCGTCGGAGCGTAGCCTTCCACGGCAAACGGGAGCCGGGAAGCGGCTTCGACTCGTTAACAACAACAACAACAACAACAACAAAGAAAAAGCGACCGAAAATTCGTGAAACCGGAGAAACTCCGTCCGCTCTAGCGAGCCAGCGAACGCATTTTCTGCCCGATGAAACTCGTGTTATTGCTTCGACACTTGAGTGTACGTGATTTCGTGGAGTTTACGGTTGGTGTTTGCGGTTGTCGTCGTCGAGCGTAGGCCTCAACAGAAGCGGACGAACCCTCCGTGTCACGGAGCCCGACGCGCCGACGGACCTACGGACCGACGGACCGACGCGCCGACGGACCTATGGACCGACGGACCGACGGACCGACGCGCCGTCGGTCCAGTCCGGGGCAACGCGCCCACTTAGCTACCTCTCAACGACGCAACACCACGTTATCGGCGACGAATTCAAACCAAACAAGCTTTGACGACACACGCGGTCTTTGAAACGTAACACGTGTGCGTTTTGTCCCGGTCGGCCGCGTCGACGTGGAACGCTTTCGCTCGCGTTCCCGCGATTTGTACTCGGCTAGAATTTCAGATTGGAGTGACGGTCCGGTGTCGTCGTGCAGCTAACAGCTAACACTAACACAGCTAATACATCGACGACACAACGAATTCTGCGTTTTTCCACCGACGTGTTCGTAAAGGAGCCGATGGGGGAAAAAGTTTGACGAAATTAATCTCACGAGCTAGCTGCCGGCTTACTCGCCTTTTTCTGAAAACGTCGTTCTTTGTTTGTTTGTTTTTTTTTTCCCCCCTGGCGGCCGGTCTGGACACACAGAGGACACGTCTTTAAAAACAAAAATGAAGACCAGGAAAACCGGAGGACCGAATCTCTCCCAACAAGCAGCTTCTACACGATCTACACGAAACACGAGCTAACGACGCTACAGCATGCAAAGCGACGCGGTCGCACCGGACGTGACGTGGAACACGGGAAGGTCCGCGGTGGGTTCCGCGGTGGGTTCCACCGCGTCCGACGGGTCAGATGTGAAATGTGTTCATGTGTTATGTTGTGAATGTTTGTGAATATATGCGTCTGCATGTGTGTGTGTGTCACATGTTCCACCTGTGCAACTCAGGCATTCAAGATGTTGGTGAATGAAACACACTTCAGGTGGGGGTGGGGGGGGGGGGGGGGTGGAGAGGGTGGGGGGCGAGGAGGGGGGACGGAGGGACGCGGGGGGGGGGGGGGGGGGGGGGGAGGAAACAGGGCCGAAGCATCGAAGACTAAAACACTGACGGCTCATCGATGTCGGGCCGATACGTCACGGAAACGCGTCACGCACGCACCAAAAAACAGCAGCAGCACCACGGAAACAACGAAGCGACAAAATGTTCCCCATCGAAAGAAAAAATTAAAAACAGCGACGATATCACCGCGACACTCAGGTAACCAGGGGCAACCAGCGTCCGCAGGTTTTTTTTTGTTGGCCCGTCTCCGCTTGTTGTCTGGCTTGTTTTGTTAAGTTTTCTGGTTATTGTTTTTCGTGTATTTTTTTTTTTTTCTTTCTTTTTTCTTCTTTACTTTTTAATGTGTTCTCTTCATTTTTTAGAATCTTCCGGAAGAACAGTTGTGACAGCGTGGAGACGACTTCCGGCCCCGACTACCACGTTTCTACGATGACGATCGGTGTGATGGGCCTCCTTTGTTTTTTTTCGTTTTTTTTCTTTTGGGTGCCGTAACGCGAATCCCCGATTTTCATTGGCTATCTCGGTCGTCTTCCTTTTTATCTAAACTGCATAGATTAACTGTCCAAACCCTCCGACCCGCCTTCCTTCCCACCGTTCACCTGTCAGTCAAACGTCACGCTCGTTTTCATCAAATTCAGCAGGACAACCGGAGGCCCTCCCTCCCCCCCCTGCTCTTTGGTCGGATAGGTGTGACGAGAAGGGGAGGCTGTTGTCGTGGAAACCTGCCTCGTAGCAGTGACAACCCTTACCCCCCCCCCCCCCCCCCGACAGGCTGTTTTTTCATCAACCGGTCGGCTGGCTGCGAGAGACGTCTCAGCGGGAAGCGCGTCACGCTCTTTCCACGTGTCGGATCTGAAGTGGCGGCGTGGCAGGTCGGGCTTCGCCAGTCGGAGCTAATTTCGACGGGCTGACTGAGGTGAGTGACAGGAGTGAGACGGGAGCCGGAGGGTGTCCGTCCTGCGGGGCGACGTTCCGGAACACTCCGGGACGACCGGCGGCGTTACGGAACCTCGGGTGGTTCCGGAATTTATTAACGTGTTCCTGAAGGTGCTCGGCTCCGGAGCCGTCCCGCCGGGTAACCGAACGTGAGGAGCTAACGGACGGGCCGAGACCCGCAGGACTTCCACCCGGCAGCCGTCACCGTCACTGTCCTCGGAGACTCCCGAAAAACGAAAGAAACTGTTAAAAAATAAGAAAAGAAAAAAAAAGAAAAAGAAAAGGCAAACCAAACAAACAAACAAGTGAATGTCATATCATAGGTCTTCAGTTCGTACAGGTCGCTAACCCACGTGTTGCTCCATAAATACATTTACATGTACATCTGTAATAAATATGTGTATTTGTACCCTCTTTTCTATATGTAGTTAAGTCAGCTATAATGTGATGGCGTTTTTATTGTGTTTTTTTTTCTTCGTGTTTTGAACCCCACCCGAACCCGAGGTGTTTCCTCTTATCTGGGATTGGATCGTTATCTCTTCCTAGCTGATTGGTTTATCTGTCTTGCATTTTATGTTTCAAGTTTTTTTGGGTTGTCGTCGTCGTTGGTGATTTCTTTTCTCTGCTGGCTGTCGGTCGGACGGTCGGGTCGGTCGGTGTCGGTCGTCACGGCGGCGGGGTGGCGGGGAAGGGGGGGGGGGGGCGGGGCGTCTTACATCCCCAGTGTGCCGCCGATGGACGACGCCAGGACCACGCCGAGGATGACACAGCAGATGATGATCATGATCTTCTTCTGCAGGGCGGAAAAAAAAAAAAAGGGGGGGGAGGCGACAGAAAGACGAGTTACTGAAAGTTCGTAGGAGGTCGTACCGCCTCCCGGTGACGATTTGTGAAATAGATAAATAAACAGCAGGTATTTTTATTCATCTTCGTTGTGTGTGTGTGCATCAAAACTCTGAGCGGAAACAAAGAAAATTCAAAAATAAGTAAAACATTTTTACCCTTCTTGTGACTGTCGTCTCACCAAAAGATAATTTATAACGTAAACTAGACTTCTACGATCACCTTTTTTTTAATCAAAATTCATTCTGGCTCCAAACAATCAAACTTTATAATCATCGGATGCAGAAAAAAAACCTTCTAATGGGGGAGGAGCCAGAGGTGTTTTTGGAGCCAGCTCTCCCCCCCAGTGGCCCTCGGTGGTACTGCAACTTTAAGGCACTTCTGTATTTGCTTCACTTCTGATTTTTTTCACATTTTTAGATGCAGTCAATGAGTTTCGGTGTCTCGCTTATTTTTCACGTGCGGCGTGAAGAAGCAAAAAGGAGAAGGAAAAGATTTGTGTTCACGTGTGCCACATATATGACACGGTGTCGCTCTAAACACGTGACTCAGCTCAAACATCCAGTCGTTACCAAACGGGAAAGTCGTCGTAGAAAGATCGGATTGGCGGCAGCCGCAGCGCCGCAGCAGACAGATTTCAGCGTAATGGCAAAATAAAGACCCATAATGACTCACTACCGCCCCCTAATGTGCGAAATGGTATTACAAGACGGGATTTATTTCTCACAGCTTCATTATTTGAGTTTATTCCGTCATGAAATAAAGTTACGTTGAATAAAAGTTGGTTACCTTGCGAGCCTGGCTCTGGTATTTGACGGCCTTCTTGGTGTCGGAGACGGCTCGCTCCACGTAGTCGACGGAGTGCTCCACGTTGTACTCAATTCTGTCAATCATCTCTCCCTGAAACATTCACACACACGGCAAAGGTTTAACACACGTCGGCGGGGCAACCTCCGCCGTGTCGCGCTCACTTCCTGTCCCCTCGTGCGACGCACCTGGCTCTCGACCAGCATGGCCATGTCCACGAACATGTCGTGCAGCTCGCGGATGCTGTTTTCCAGCTTGATGATCTCGGTGTGTCGGGTCTCGATCTCGTTCAGCGCCTGCTTGGTCATCTGAGAGTCCATTTTGATCTGCAGGAGACGTTTGTACACTTTTACATGAAAACAAAAAACAACCAGCGAAAAGGTTTCACAAATAAAAAGCTTCACCAAAGAAAACTAATTCGGGAAAATGTCTGTATCGTAAGTTTTTATGGAAAATATATTACGTTATTAAAGAGGACGGACCGACCGTATGTTGGTCATACTCACCAATCTGCTGCTTCAGCTTCTCTTTTAACATAAAAGTTATTTCTCAACACTTCCTGCACACGTTTCAAAATAAAAGCCTCCTATAAAAGTAAAGGGATTCTGCCCACAGACTGTATCTAAAGTCACAATGGCTCAAAGTGAAGCCAGAATGTTCTGGTGACATAGTTTAAAACCGGCGTGCAGTAGTGATCGGGGGCGGAGACATCGGGATGAAGCCCCGCCTCCTGCAATAGTTTGGCTTCACTTTTCGGGAGTTGTCCTGACGTCCATCTTTGTATACCTAACTGTGAGTTATATTTTCTATAAATTTACGTCCTGCTATGTTCAGGTCAGGTGTCGGGAAAAAAAACGTGAGTGAGCCTTTAAAAATTTGTGCGTAATCTCTTTGAAATAATTTTGCACGTGAAATGTTTTACAATGAAAACTTCCAGCAGCAACTCTGTTTTGGTCAAAACTGTGATGGTGACCTTTGACCTCTGGCTGGAGGACCGACTTACCTGCTTTCAGAGTAACTGAACACCTGCTGTGAACCGGGTTTTCACTGACCTCCGCTGGTTGAAGTCGAAGTGCACCGTCAGCACACTGTGACATCACAGGTGGGCGTGGTTTCAACGGGAGACGCTTTGATTCGCAGCTCGGTGTTCAGTTACGAAACACAACATCGGCGGCGCCGGTAAAGAGTCAGAGCTTTTAATTTGGAGGAGCACGTGACGTAAGTGAGGTTACTCCTTCAAAATAAAAGCTCCCGCGGCTGCCGTTTGACCCCCCCCCCCCCCTCCTCAACCCTCCTCCTCCTCCTGTAGACCCTCTGCTGTGATATGACAACGTCCGCGTTCACTTGATGTCTCAGCGCACCTCGTGGCCGTCCTGCGTCCCCGACGGCTGACGCGCGTCGCAGCGGGACGCAGGACGGCGCGGTTAAAGCGACCCGCGGCCGCAGCCGGGTTCAGGTGCGGTGCTTACATCATCGGTGAAGACGGCCAGCTTGCCACTCTCCAACATGTCCTCGAGCTCCTCGTTGGTGGTGGTTCTCCCGGCTGCAGACAGAGCAGAGACAGACGGAGACGTCGTTTAGGGACGAGAACACAGGAAGCATCAGGTTATCCTCGTCTGCGCTAAAGATCGGCGCCGGGGTCTGTTTTCGATGACGGCCGGACGGAGCATCTGGCATATTTTCCAAATAAAACACCCCGTGCAGCCTTCTGAAACAGGCTAAATGGGAAATAAATGTGACAATGAATTTTGTTTTACCACAAAAAAAACTTGATTAACTTTGTCTGCAGCACAACGTAAGAAATAACAAAAAGAAAGCAGACGACGGAACAAAACAGCGACGCACACGTGGCGTGACGGGCCAGTGGAAAATGCAGGTAACACGACACGCGTGTTTCAGCAGTGACATTCAGAGAGAAGCTGGCGGTAGAACCACATGTAGGTTCAGATGAAAGTTCTGTTGCTAGGAAACCACAGAGCCCGCCCCCCCATCCTTAAATCAGAGCCTGAAATCATGACTGGTGGAGCTTAAACTTCACCTGTGCGTGGTCTGAGAGTGAAAAACAAAACGCTGCATCGCCGGGCCGTGTGGTGTGTTTGTAGCAGCTGTGTAGCAGCTGTGTGTGTGTGTGTGTGTGTGTGTGTGTGTGTGTGTGTGTGTGTGTGTGCGCGCGCATGTGTGTGTGCATGTGAAGGTCAACACTCGACTGTTGAGAGAAAAAATAGCTGCACTACCTCTGCAGTGTGTTTATCTGTCTGCATCAGCCCAACCTGAGTCTGAGTGTGTGTGTGTGTGTGTGTGTGTGTGTGTGTGTGTGTGTGTGTGTGTGTGAATAAATAAATGTTTAAAGGTACAGCTGGAACTTAAAAACTGAAACTTGAAGGCTTCAGAGATTTTTCAGTTTGTAAAAAAAAACAAAAACACATTTGTAATTATTAAATATTTGTTTGTGTTACATGTAATTAAATTACAAGAAATAAAATCAGTCGAGTTTTCTGACAAAAAAATCTGTAATGAAATAAGTGAGAACATTTCCGTGTTTCTGTGTTAGAACTCTTAAATTTGAAATATGAGCTTCATTATAACCAAACGACTTCCTGTAAAACTGAACAAATGTTCCCTCTGCGTGCCTCATCCAGCAGTGTTGTTGGCGTGTTGTTAGCATGTTGTTTCCGTGTTTTGTCGGCGTGTTGTTGCCGTGTTGTTGCCGTGTCGCAGACTCACTGATCTCCAGCTGTCTCTGGATGCGGTCCTTGCAGCGGTCGCGGGTACTTGGACTGCGTGGTGTTGTACTCAGTCATCACCTCCACGAACTTACGTGACAGCGTCGAGTGCTGCGAAGACACGAAGAAAAGAGGAAGAGGAGAAGAATCCGTGAGAAGAACAGCTGAACAAACCAAAGCAGAGATTTTTTTTTTTAAACCAGTTTAACTGAAACTTTCACATCAATCGTTTTTATCTGGAATTTTGTTTTTCAGCAGCTTGAAAAAACTATTCAGTCACTTTTTAAAACTATTACAAACTTTTATACAAACCTTTATGTTTAGAATTTTAATACTTCGATTTAGTTTCTGCACTTTATTTATTTATTTATTTTTTTTATTTAGTCATGGTTTTATCTGGTCTATTGTATTGAATGAAAGATTCATATTAACAACAACAATAACATTAACACACACACAGATCTGTGGTGGTGTAAGATGCTGCTGCTGCGAGGCGCTGCAGTTCTCCTCTCGTGCACCGGGAGGCAGCACAGAGGGGACTGATGAAGAGGAGGGAGGCAGCAGAGTGGACTGATAAAGAGGAGGGAGGCAGCAGCCAATGACAGAGCAGAATACTGCAGGGTCAAGATGATTGACAGCTGCTCGTCTCACCTGTGTCTTGCGGATCCGGAGGTCCGCCGATGATCTGTTGAGACCTTCCTCCTGCTCGATGCTCTGCTCGATTGCTGCAGGAATACACACACACACACACACACACACACAGAGTCAGTTAAATAAAGTTAAAGCAACAAAATATCCTCACTGAATTTTAGCCGGTGCTCTTATTGTGAAAGGTTTGACAGTGCTGTCTCCACCACAATAAAAGCAGCAGATCAGGACTTTTATCAGAGCTGACGGAGAGACACCTCATCTTTCTGTCCCTCCTCCTCCTCCCCCTCCTCCTCCTCCTCCTCCAATACTCTTGTTATTCAGCCGGGGAGACTCAGATTAATAATGTGTGTGGATGTTGTGATGTGAGCTGAGCTCACAGAGCAGGAGAGACGACAGCACTGCGTTTTATTTAAGGGGCCTCGCTGCCTTCACGGTGTGGATGTTGTGGCTGTAATGACGCCAGCAGCCTGAAGGGGGCGCTGACAGGACCACAGACCTCCAGTTTAGCTGCAGGTGTAGTCCTGCGAGGTCACACACACTTCAGATCTGAAGATAAAAATCACAGCTGATGATGTGCGTGTGTGTGTGTGTGTGTGTGTGTGTGTGTGTGTGTGTGTGTGTGTGTGTGTGTGATGACCGGCTGCAGGTGTGTCCTAGTGTCATGTGACTCCGATGTCTCCTGCGTGTGATGAGATCAACTTGAAACGGTTACATAATGTTTTCCACTGAGCGTGTGTTCCCGTCTTGCCTACGTTGTGGGGACCCGGATCTGTCGGCCACATTGCGTGGACTCCTCTAACTTTTAACAGGTGATCAACGCCGATCACCTGTGTAGACTCAGACTGAGGGTGGGCGGAGCTTCTGGTGAGTCTCCAGGAAGTGAACGCTGAGTCCTCTGAAGTGATGAAAACATGAGTGTGTGTGTGTGTTTCCTGGCTCGTGGCCCAGCTGCTCGCTGCTGGATCCGCGATGACTCAGCGATATCACACAGCACTGATGGTGTGTGTGTGTGTGTGTGTGTGTGTGTGTGTGTGTGTGTGTGTGTGTGTGTGTGAGTGAGATGAAAACTAGGTGAGTAAGCAACAGATTGCGAGTCCTCGTGTGTCTGTTTGAGGACGTCTGCAGCATCTTTAGTTTCAGACAACAAACTCGTGTTTATTTGTTCTTACATAAAAACCCGTTCTGGGAACCACGGCGACGAAATATCAAGATGAAATGTATTGATAAAAATATTGACCTCCCTATTAATACTCGTACTTCTGGAGCGGATGTAAAGAGGAAGTGGATTCGGTGAGTCAGCTGATGGGTCTCATCGGCAATCTCTATAAATTTTATTAATTGGAAATTTGTTGGAAATGTAAACATATTATTAACAGTCTCTTCATCCTGTCTTCCATTCATGTAGAATAATTTGCTTCATATCATCAATAGAAAACGTTAAACTTCCCTCTGAGAGGCAGCAGCGAGTAGTTTTGATATTTTTTAATGATTGATGATCAATAACCGATCGCTGGTTGGTTTCTGGGGAAATAATGAAACTGACGTGTTTAATGGGGGCTCAAAAAGGGTCAAACAGCAACTTTAATCCTGAATTTCTTTAAATTTTGTGGAACTGTCCCTTTAACAGCAGCAGAACTGTGTGTGAGCACCTCCTGCCTGCAGTGCATCATGGGTAATCAGACAAACGTCACTGATCACTGAGACTGAGGGAAACTTAAAATCAGACAGATTCTCAGTGGACTTCTGAACTGTGTGAGTTTCTGTAAGGTGACTCAGCTACATTTCCTGCGTTACGTTACCCGCCTGCTAGCTCGCTAAGCTGTTAGCCTCTGTAGCTTCTAGACACCGTCCATGTTGCCGTTGCCTAGCAACGCGACTTTCCGTGTCGTAACAACAAAACTGAGCGTCGCAGTTCAAGCCTTCATGATGTCATTTAAATGAGACGTACTGTCACTTTAGCAATCTGAGCAGCCTGAACTCTGACAGTCAGACAAGATGACCACAACACAAATCTGTTGGAGGCGGAGCCTGTCTACCCTCCCGCCCCCCCACCCCCACCCAAAATCTACAGTAGGAGATGCTGCAGTGTGTGTGTGTGTGTGTGTGTGTGTGTGTGTGTGTTGTTGCCTGGTGGGGTTTCCAATTATAGCTTCATCTCAGCATCACAGCTTTTCTCAGACTGCATATGTACATATGTGTGTGTGTGTGTGTGTGTGTGTGTGCGTGCGTGCGTGCGTGCGTGCGTGCGTGCGTGCGAGCGTGTGTGTGTGTGTGTGTGTGTGTGTGTGTGTGTGTGAGTGTGTGTGTGTGTGTGTGTGTGTGTGTGTGAGTGTGTGTGTGTGAGTGTGAGTGTGTGTGTGTGAGTGTGTGTGTGTGTGTGTGTGTGTCGTCCCTCCTCTGGCTGTTCATATTAAAGCAGTGATGTCCTTGAACCCTCAGCAAGAACCAACGATGCTGCACGACGAGTGTGTGTGTTTCTGTGTGTTTCTGTGTGTTTCTGTGTGTGTTTCTGTGTTTCCACTTTGATAAATCACCTCCTCTGTTTCTGAATATTTTCTTCTTCTGTGAACGTACCTTTTAATTTTGAGCGAACTTTATTGGCTGTCTTCTTGATGTCAGCTGTGAGGTCCTCCAACTCCTGCTTGGTCTCTGCAGAGGAACAAAGAGACGGTTTGTTTCTGTTTGTGTTCCAACGTCTGGACGACGCTCACACGCTCCCTCTAGTGGACAGAAGGGTCTACTGTGATGCCGCGTTCACGGAGGCGGAGCTTATTTCATTACCCGTCTTGTCATTTTAAAGTTTGCCGATTATTTCCTCCACATATTGATCGACTGGTTTGTAAAAACTCAGTGAACTTCTGAAGACAAGCAGCAAATCATCACATTTAAAAAGATTCACAAATCAACATACAACATAATAATGTAAAAATATAAATATATTATTATTTGTATGTATTAATAATTGTATTGAAGTAAAGTGGGTATGGACGTCCGCCTGCAACAGAAACACTGAGTGTTGGACCGACGGATGCTGACTGGTCCTCAGGAGGAGGAGGAGGAGGAGGAGCGGCAGTACATCACATCACGTCGGCCATGTTGGATGCAGCGCAGCAGCGGTGCGGTCAGATTTACGAGCGCTGCAGTGGTGCTCAGCCGTCTGAGTCACCGTCTGACGTCTCGCTGCTTCCTGTTTCTGAAGGGAGGACGGTCAAGTGGTCAAACCTCAGGTGTAAAAAAAAAGTCCTGATAAGACCTGTAAACCTGAACACTGAAGAGTCCCGATAAGACCTGTAAACCTGAACTCTGAAGAGTCCCGATAAGACCTGTAAGCCTGAACTCTGAAGAGTCCCGATAAGACCTGTAAACCTGAACACTGAAGAGTCCCGATAAGACCTGTAAACCTGAACACTGAAGAGTCCCGATAAGACCTGTAAACCTGAACTCTGAAGAGTCCCGATAAGACCTGTAAACCTGAACACTGAAGAGTCCCAATAAGACCTGTAAACCTGAACTCTGAAGAGTCCCAATAAGACCTGTAAACCTGAACACTGAAGTGTCCCGATAAGACCTGTAAACCTGAACTCTGAAGAGTCCCGATAAGACCTGTAAACCTGAACTCTGAAGAGTCTCGATAAGACCTGTAAACCTGAACTCTGAAGAGTCCCGATAAGACCTGTAAACCTGAACTCTGAAGAGTCCTGACTTATTGTTAATGAAAAAATTCTCGACTCTTCTTCGTTTGATTGGCGGGTGGTTTCTGTTGACCAATCAGTGTCATGAGCCGGTGTGTACACACTCTGTCAGTGTGTTGTTGTTATATTTTATTGATCAGCAGTTGAAACACGTTTGTGTCATCGGAGACTCGCCTACGTCGGCAGAAACCGGAATCGAAGCCGTTTCATCGTTCGATGACGTTTCTACTGCGAAAATTAAAACATTTCTTCTGTGTTTGTGTTAAAAAGAGTTTCTGTGTGTTTTCTTTTGTCGACTCCTCAGTTTGTTTCTCTGAACAACTTCTTTTACTTTGAAGTGCAGAAACGTTTCCTCACGGATCGTGTGCAGCTGCTCACTTCCTGTTTGTTGTGACTCTCCCTCATCATCCTCAGAGCGACGATGTCGGTCGAGACGAAGATAACTGAGCTGTGAGGAGGAGGAGGAGGAGGAGGAGGAAGGCTCTTTATGAATGGCTGCGGTCTGCAGCCGCACTCCGCTGCTCTCACTACAATTCCCATCATGCATTATTCACGGGGCTGCGTTGTGCATGACGGGACGCTGGCAGCTGAGCGCGAGCTGACCCAGAAGTGAGGAAGACAGGAGGCGACATGTTCTCACCAGAAGGAAGAAGAGGAGTCGGGACGTCGCCTCAGATCAGTGTGAGGATCCGACCGACCCCGGCACCGATCCGATCCGCTTTCTCACTCTCTGGGCGCCTTCGTCACCGCCTCCTCCTCTTCATCAGCTCGTTCACTCTAACTCATCATCTCCAGCTCTCTGATCCCCGTTCAGCTTCTCAGGAGGAGATGCTTCCTCAAGAGCTTTTCACAATAGAAGCTTTACCGCAGTCGGTTTTGAGGTGGTGGAAGGTTGTTAACGGGGGGCGTGTCCTCGACAGAAACTCCTCCCCCTGCAAACAATACTGAATCTAATCTGGATTATTTATGATGAGAAAATAAAATCTAATTTAATTTTTGCAGGAAAAACTAAAATGATTTTAATTCATTCATGGAGTTACCCTCCGGTATATATCTGTACGGTGGCTCTGATTGGCCCCTGAAGCATGGGGGCGGAGCCTGTTGAACTCAACTACAAACAAAATGTTTTTTCAGCTCAAACTCACAGAAAGAAGCGAGAAGCTCGTCAGTCCGGGGTTAAAATCTTCATCTTCATCATGCAGAGCAGCATGCAGGAGGAAGAAGAGGAGGAGGAAGAGAAGAAGGAGGAGGAGGAAGAGGAGGAGGAAGAGGTGGAGGTGGAAGAGGAGGAAAAGGAGGAGGAAGAGGAGGAGGAGGGAAGAGGAGGAGGAAGGACGGCAGAAACAAAGAAAGAAAAAGGAACAGAAACAAAGGACGAGAAAACAGAAAATAAAAATCATCATTTTCATGCAACAACAGAAGAGAAAACATGAAATAAAAGCAGCATGCAGGACAAACAACAACAAGGTAAATAAAACAACAAACAAACAGGAAGCTGAACATCGACAGCATACAGGAAGTAAAGCCAACCGGTTTGTCACGACTTATTTTTAGCCTCCATTTGTTTTATTTTTGCGATCTGTCCCTTTAACAGCAGCCGAACTGTGTGTGAACAGCTCCTGTCTGCAGTGCATCATGGGTAATCAGACAAACACCATTGATCACAGTGAAACTGAAGGAAACCTAAAATGGGACAGATTCTCAGGGGACTTCTGAACTGTGTTTCAGGACGCGCGTCAGAGATGATGAACCTCGGCAGAAGAAGAGTTCTGGATTCGGTGGGGTTAAAGATAAACGTGGGAACCTGCGCCTCCTCTTCCTCCAGCTGACCCGATGAAGAGGCCGTGCTTGTTCCGCTGCAGTGCTCCTGACAGCGGTGCCTCGTCCCCGGGCGCCAGCGGTGACATTGAGTTACGGCTGCTGAGTCACGCTGCGTCGGGGTCGCGCTGAACTCGCCGAGCATCCAGCTCTTTCGTTTCTTCCTCGTGTGTCAGGAGGAGCTCCGAAGGGACGGATCTCATCAGCGGGTCGTTAACGGGATCAGATTTCACCCAGAGGCTCGAGGTCGACCGACCGAAGGTTTCTGACACGTCATCTCTGTATTTACGGTCCAACAGTGTCCGGAACGCAGACGGGATATGAAAGAGTTCGTAGCTACGAGCACATGCAGAAAGTGTTTAAGCTGCAATACCACCAAGTACCACTAGAGGTCGGTTCCAAAAAGCCTCCGGCTCCATAGACTCCCATTCAACTTCTCTCATCAAATACAAAGTCAATAAAATGTGTCCATCAATTATCTCGGTGTTGTTAGCTAAAGTCACTCCTTCTTATTAGCTTTCTGGAGGTCCATCTGAAAATAATCCCTCATTCATTAGAAAATAAAATGTGTGTGTGTTGAGTCTTACTTTCGTCAGGGTTGGGTGCGGCCAAGATGGCGCTGTGCTGCTTCTTGACCTGTTCCACGTCCTCCGACAGCTTTTCTATACAGCCGCGGATCTCCTCCACCTGGACACAAACACAGAGAGGTCAGCCCTCCAGACGATCCACTGAACCAACAGGAAGTTCAACAGGAATCATCACATCCCTACAGACGATCCATTAAACCAGCAGGAAGTTCAACAGGAATCATCACACCCCTACAGACGATCCATTAAACCAGCAGGAAGTTCAACAGGAATCATCACATCCCTACAGACGATCCATTAAACCAGCAGGAAGTTCAACAGGAATCATCACATCCCTGCAGGAGTTTCTAATAGTTTCAATCAAATATTTTAATATTTTAAAGCTTTTTTTTAAAAAGTTCTGACGTTTCGTGTTTGTTTTGACAAACATGAGGTTCGTGGCCCCTCAGCAGGTCCCTGCAGGTGTGAGTGCGGTCGTGTCTCACCTGTTCGAAGAACTCGTCCATGAAGTGGTCCCGGTCCACCTGCACCACCTCCTCGTCATCGTCGCTGTCCTTAGCCTGCAGACAGGAAACATGATGTCACTGTGATGTCACTGTGATGTCAGCGTGATGTCAGCGTGATGTCAGCACATAGCAGACAGACAGACAGCGTTATGTCAGAGAGTCAGCTCCACTAAAATACAGTTTTCTGACCTCCGATACAAACAAACAAACAAACAAACAAACAAACAAAAAGAGGGGGGTTGAGTCAAAAATGCAGAAAAATACAGTCGTTGTTTTGGAGGCCGCGCAGACGAAAACCTTCGACCACCTGCAGACACTCCAAAATGTTTCCGGGGAACACTGAACGGTGACGGACAGGTGGACGGACAGGTGGATAGGTGGACAGACAGGTGGACGGACAAGTGGATAGGTGGACAGACAGGTGGACAGGTGCTTCACTAAAACAAACAAACTAAAAAAGGCCCGAGCGTGGGACTTCAAAATAAAAGCACTTCCCCTGAAGATCAGCAAGTCTCTGAAACCTTCACTCATATTTATGTAAATAATATAAATAATTGAAATATGAATTATGTAAATAAAGAATATAAATATTGTAAATAATATAATTGAAATAATATAATACAAATAATGTAAATAATGTAAACATAAATAATATAAAAAATTAAATGAGATATTATAAATAACATCATGACCCAACACATTTAATGTTCTGTGTTGTTTCCATGGCGACGTTCTGAAAGCATCAGATCCAGAAAAGGTTTGATGTTGTAATAAATCAGATGTTTAACTCTAATTTCAGATCAAATTGTTTTATTTCTCTCGTGACTGTGTCATTTTTTATTATTATTTATATATTTATTCAACGACGCTCGATTGGCTGATGTATTTCCTGAAGATCATAACAGAGAAACTTCCTGCTTCCTTTGTTTATTGTTGTTTTTTTAGCTGTTGATGCTGCAGGTTTAAACATAAAAGCTACAGCTGAGCAGGGAGCAAAGCATCATGGGTAATGAAGTCCTTCTCATGGTGGAAACAAAATGAACCCGCGTTCACACACGAGAGATCTATCACAAAATCATCTCAACTTCTTTGTTGTGACTCTTCTGTGTGTCTGTGTGTGTGTGTGTGTGTCGGTGTCGGTGTGTATGTGTGTGTGTGTGTGTGTGTGTGTGTGTCGGTGTGTATGTGTGTGTGTGTGTGTGTGTGTGTGTGTGTGTGTGTGTGTGTGTGTGTGTGTCGGTGTGTATGTGTGTGTGTGTGTGTGTGTGTGTGTGTGTGTGTGTGTGTGTGAGAGAGCTTCTCCTCTGCAGATCAGATCAGATCAGATCAATACGGACAGAAATAGACGGCCTTGATAGCAGCGATCAGCTGCCTCCGTCCTGCTCACACACACATGCACACACACATGCACACACACACACACACACTAAAAGCGTCTCATGTAAATGTGGTTAAACCTGCTGTGTGGACGCCGTTCTGTTACCATGGAAACACGTCATCAGACGTTAATAAAAGCTGCTGTTGTTTTGTTTTTAATAGAAATATAACGAGATAAAAACAACATTTGTGTGTCTCTGACGGGACAAACAGTCGCCGAGCATCATGGGAAACGCGCGTCTGCTCCGAGCTGATAAGGTCGAGCCGCCTCCGTCCACCAATCACACGCTGCCGTCAACACGCCAACATAAACCGCAGAAAACACGGAGCTGCGTCACATCTGTCGGAGGGTCGTCACCCAACCGGACACCCGTAAAGGTGCAGGGCATGCTGGGAAATACTTCAGAGAGGCCTCAGGAGGTACAGAACCATGTCAGGGATCTAATGGGGTCTACCCTGGAACCACCAGGTTGTAATTGATACCAACATGGTCTAATGGGGTCTAACTGGAACCACCGGGGCCTAATGGGGTCTAACTGGAACCATCGGGGTCTAATGAGATCTAACTGGAACCATCGGGATCTAATGGGATCAAACTGGAACCATCGGGGTCTAACTGGAACCACCGGGGTCTAATGGGATCTAACTGGAACCATCGGGGTCTAACTGGAACCACCGGGGTCTAATGGGGTCTAACTGGAACCATCGGGGTCTAATGGGGTCTAACTGGATCCAATTGGGTCTACAAGGGTCCAATGGGATCTATCAAATCGGTCAGAACGGTTTCAGGATTAAATCCGGTTTCAGGGTTCTGAGAAACGTAGCGTGTCCTCACAAAGACAGAAGAGCAGGCATGTGTGAATGTTTGAACCAGACATGGTCCCTGAAGGCATCGCAGCAGCCCCCCTCTCTCCCCCCGCCCCCCTGGTGACAGCAGAGGACTCCCTGACCTTCAGAGAACCAAGTGATCTGTGAGACGCCCAGGAGATAAACCGAGCCCACCGCCGCCACGACAACCGCAGACAATAAAAATAGAAAAAGAAGAGAGAAAAAGAAAAGAAAAGAAAAGAATTTAGAAAATGTTTAAATAAAATCAATCTTTAAACAGATTTTAAGGGTAAAGTAAAATATTTTAAGAAACAGAAATCACAAGATAAAAAGCTGTAAAGTTTCAAGTTTAAATCTGTAAAATCTCAAGAAATAACTACAATAATTAAAGATTTGCAATATTTTAACCAAACACTTGAAATTCAAGAAAAATTATGTAAAAATTTTAAAACAAAAAAATTAAAAGCGTGGATACTTTACAGAATTTTTTTATTGATTTTACTTTTACTATTTCAACACGGATTATTTATTTTACGATGATAAAATATATTAAAGAATACAATACTAAATAATACGATGCTAAAGAACGCGATGCTAACGTACGATACCAAAGAATTAGGTTGTAAAGAGTACGATGCCTTTATGTTGTTTGAAACACTTATTTTGAAACTATTTAATTTATCTATGAAATAAAACCGGGTTCAGACGAACGAGTCGAACTGAACGAGCGCGTCTGATTGGTCGGTTAAACTCCGCATCACGAGGTCTGAGACTCGGATTTCTGGGGTCGCTGTGGAAACCGGAATCGAGGTCATGAGGTCAAACGAGGCGAGACGTGATTCGTCAGTCGTTTGACGCGCTCGTGTTCAACGTGGGAACACGTATGTGTTGTGTGTTTACGAGCACATTAATGTGATTAACGTGACTGACTGAGCAGCTCTGAGAGAGGGGAGGGTGGGGGAGGGGGGGCTGTAGTTACAGGATGGGGGAGGGGGGAGAGTCCTGCTGCTGTAAAATACATGTTCAAATAAACCGCCGACACACGTCAACAACAACGTAAAAATAAAAACACTAACAACAACAACAAAAAAACACGAGTCCTTTTTCTCTCATCTCACTTCAGTGTTTTCTACTTATTTATTTAGAATAAACACGTTTTTATTTCAGCTCACTGAGTCTCTGCTCTGTGGGCGGGGCTAAAAACCAGATTTACAGAGACGTGGAGCGGAGCAGAGGAGGGACAGGTGAAGTGAACGTGACGTTACTCGTTTCAGTGTAACGAGATTAATTGAATGGACGGACGTCGACCTCAAACTTCTCACAAGAGTTTCGTTGTTTAGTTTAGATTCGTTGTTTGTTTTCTTTAATAACAAGATAAAATTATACGTCAGACTATTTATTATCTCGTTAAGAAAAAGAAAACGTCTGAATAATGTAAGAAAGATTCTGTTGTAACGTAAACATTTTCTCGTTATGAGAATTTTTTAGAATTAAAAGGCAACAAATCTCATCATCTTGTAAAAAAAACAAATATAAAAACATGAATTGTGATAACGAGAGCAATTTATCGTAAAAACGAAATGAACTGGCATCTCATAATAACGTGAAAATATTTTTGCACCAATAAGAAATGTTTCATTAAAAAAAAAAAAAAGTGCCCCTGAATAACTGAATACATTTTTTTTATTATTTGAATTCCTTCTTTTTTTTCCATCTCCTGTTCTTAATTTTTTTTTCTTTGTCATTCTTTTTTTTTTTTTTTTTTAAAGAAGCTCTTATTCCATTAATTCCTCACATCCGTGTCTTTCCTCTGATTTCTATTTTTCCTTCCTCTTTATTTCCTTCATATATTTATGCCTCCTCTTCATCGCCGTCCTTCCTGCCCCCCCCCCCCTCCCTCTCATGTCATGCAGACTTAAATCAGGACGTTGACCTCAGGTGTCAGAGTGTGTTCTCATGCCAGCAGAGTGTGTGTGTGTGTGTGTGTGTGTGTGTGTGTGAGTGTGTGTGTGTGTGTGTGTGTGTGTGTGTGAGTGTGTATTTGCATGCATGAATACACACACCCTGTATTTCTGTGTGTGTTTGCAGTAAACCATGCCAGCAGCGAGCTGTGTTACCCACAATCCTCTGGGATCTCTGGCTCTACCCAGAGTCCATCTGTGCTCTGTGTGACCGTTCGTTCCTCCACGAACCAGATTCACCTACAGAGATCTGATTTAAAATAAAACAAAACCAAAAAAATTACGCTTTCATGTTTCTCCTTCTAATCCGACAGACACTGAGAATTCAGAGCATTTAGTGAGCGCCTGAACGCACCGTCAGTCTGCAGACCGGCTTCATCACGTGACATTATAACGCCGGCAGGAAACTGGAAATCAAAGATTTGGGTCAAAACTGATTCTTAAACATTTGCAGCGTTCCTTGTTTTGATAAAAAACAAAAACTTTATGATGTTAAAATGAGAAAAGTTTCATTGGTTCTGTAAAATAAACAAAACAAAGTGACAGAAGACTTTTCTTATTTCTAAAAAAAAATCTCTTCGTGATAAAAATCGTTAATTTTCACTTTATTAAAAAAAAAAAATGTTTTTAAAACATACCAGGACCGAGACACCAGAGACCAGGTTCACATCCAGACCCAGGTTGAACATTCGAAGGTTCACTATCAACTATTAATTAATCAACGTCTGGTCGTTATGGCAACAGGAAACCACCTGGTCGGAGATCAGCTGCTCCGTTCGACCTCTACAGGGTTTTACATTCATCACGTCTTCACCCTTTCATGTTAAATTAAAACACACATGCACACACACACACACACACACACACACACACACACACACACACTGTCTGCCTTCTTTCTTTATTTCTTTGCGTCTATAAATAAACGGCTGACTCGTTGTCCTCATCGTTGAGACGCCAGAGGGACGAATGGGGCGGATAAAGAGAAGAAAGGACGAGGGGGCGGAGCTTCGATGGGGTCTCTAATGGTGTGTGTGGGGGGGGGGGTCAGAGGGGATGAAGGATGAAGGATAAACGTCTCTTCCTCTTCTTCTTCTTCTTCTTCTTCTTCTTCTTCTTAAGGTGTTTTATTACCCGTAGGGTCCATATTCCCACCCCTCCTCCTCGGCTGAATTACACAGCAGCCGTTCGTCACAGAGAAGACGCGGCGCGCGTCGCATGAAACGGCGCGACCTGACCTTTCCAACGACGTCATCGTCTCGTCCGTGCGACGAAGTGTCGCGGAGACAATCGACTTTAAAGTCGCATCAAATTTAATCCGCTCCTCACAGCTCATGAAAAAAGCTCAGGGTTCAAAGGTCATCAGAGACGTTAATATGTGTTCGTCAAACAGACAAAAAGTCTCCAATCGTGATTATTTGTCTCCTTAAAAAAAACTAAAACTAAAATGAGAAGAACTTCTGTTTGATCTGTTTGCGTCTTTAAAGGGTCATTCTGCTGTATTTCCTCCTGGAGCTTTATAAAAAAAAAAACCTCATCTTTACAGGAAGCAGTTTAAACTTCCAGGAAACAGAAATGTTCTGCTGTGATTGATCTCCTTCAGAGGGACTTCCTGTCCGACTTCCTGTCCAACTTCCTGTCCAACTTCCTGTCCGATTTCCTCTCCTGATTTCCTGTCTGACTCATTTATTCGGCTTCTATTCATTCAGAAATAAAGATGAGACGTTGAAGGATGTTCTCACATCATGTGGACTCAAAATACCTCCACACTGGCCCTGCCCCTCCCTCTCCTCAGCAGCACCGCGGCACTCTGGGTAATCTAGCCGTTTTCCCAGGATGCAGTGAGTCATGAATCGATAGATAATCTTCTTTTAGTCGGCCGGCGGCTGGCAGGCGGCCTCAGAGCGGATCTGTGCGTCCTCGCAGCAGCGTTCTGCTTTAGTGGACAGGCGGCGGAGGGGCGGAGCTTCGATATTTAAAACCCCGCCTCCTGAAAGTTAAATTAACTTTTTACTTGTTTTAATGATTTGCTCTTTAGTTGTAATAAATCTCATGTTGTGATGTCACCTTTTGTTTCACCACATTCACAGATGATTGTTTACACGTATTTACAGTGTTTGTTTTGATTACACGTGTTTGTTTTGTTTACACGTGTTTGTTTTGTTTACACGTGTTTACAGTGTTTGTTTGTCGGGGAGTGATTTCTGTTTTCTGATCAGGTGAACTGTTCCTTTAAACTGAAACTCTTGTCACCTGCAGTCAGAATATTTCATCCAGAATCCAACAGAAGTTACATCGAACTAAAACTAATAAATAAATACATTAAACCTCCTGAAACATCTGTTAGCTACTAACTGACCAGCATCAACACAGTATTGATCAGGTATCGACCAATCAGCTTCAGCTCTTCTTCTCTGACTGTCGATCAATGAACGCGGTTACACGTGTGATTTGTTTCAACGTCGTCACATCGCAGCTCAACTTCACTCAATTATTCAAATTCTGAATCAACATCTCGCTGTTTTCTAAAAATCTGTGTTTGTTTGTGTCACCACATCAATGAATAAACGAAAAACAAACAAACAAAGCGACCGCTGAAAGGGGAATTAAATGCGTCGGTTTGTAACGAGGAGTAAATGATTCATTAAGAAGATGAAGCTGTATCGGTTTATTGATTCGGCTCTTTCACACAGAGACACGAAACCACAGCTGGAAGCTGCACGAGCCCTCGAAAACCTCGAACGCCTTCACATCTGTTTTATTTTAGTAATTTAAAGATCAAACCGGCTGGAAACACATCAGCTCTGTGGATGAAAGCTGAAATATGAAATATCTACAACCAGAGACTCTGTTCGATGTGACCATAAAGAACCAAAAAAGAGACGCAGAATGTCCGCAAAGAGTTAAATTGATCGGAGCCTGATGCTAAACGACCACAAAGTGATAAATAACATCCACACAACGTTTTTGTAATTTAATCTAAAAAAAATTAATTAAAAAAAAAGGTGGTTTTCAGAGTAAATTCTATTATTGATCGTAAATATCTGGATCGATAGAAAACGTTAACGCCTCGTTTTCTGTGAACGAAACTGAACGTGTTTTTAGATCCAAACGTCCTTCAGGATCAATTTCCTGTTCCTGAAATGTCCTGATTCCATTTCCTGCTCCCCAGAGAGCGTTAACACGCTAACATGTGTGTTACTGCATGTATGTGTGTGTGTGTGTGTGTGTGTGTGTGTGTGTGTGTGTGTGTGTGTGTGTGTGTGTGTGTGTGTGTGTTCATGCTGCAGGTGAACGTGACCCAAATCAGATTTTTCTCTCATTCACGACACAGATGTGATTTTCTTTAATGGCGACATGAAAAAGTCCTTCAAAATAAATCCAAACGTCCACGTCGAGTCCTATTCACGCAAAAGGAATCGAACTTTGTCAACATTCAAAGTCAGAGACTAAATTCAAGTCAAGACTTTAATCTTCTGAAAAAAAACACAAAAAAACGAGTCATCACTCGAGTCCAGTTCAAAAAGTGGTTCTTTAAAACAAGTCGGTCTCTGAGGCCTCCGAGTCGAGTCAGAACTTTTAATTTAATGTCAATCGGGCTTCATCGGGGTGATCGTACTTTACAGACAAAATATTTCAGCTCACCGGTCGGACTCGACGGTGAACGTCCGAGTTGTGAGATGACTTCCTGTCAGCTGCAGGAGTCCATTTGAAGGAGGTGCGGCCCGGTTCTGAGCTCGGCCGTCCGCCGGCCTCTTCGTGCTTTAATTCAGTTTCAATAACTGCCAGTAATCTCTGAACTATTTATAAACCGCTCGCCTCCTCCTCTGGACGTTCGACCGACACACAGACGGCAGGAACAGCTGTCTGAGCTGCCAACGTGCCCACGAGCAACCAACGCTTAGCTGCTCTCCGGATGAAACCGAAGCGACGCTCACACAGTGAGCCTCAACGATCCGTTCAGATTCAATCGTCATGTCAAATTTATTGGTTTGTTTACGTCATTTTTTAAATGTGGTTGTTTTCAGATCCTGTGGGGCCAGTGTGGAGCTGTGGCGGTCAGATGTAATACACAGATGACCTGTGGGGGCAGTGTGGAGCCGTGGCGGTCAGATGTAATACACAGATGACCTGTGGGGGCAGTGTGGAGCCGTGGCGGTCAGATGTAATACACAGATGACCTGTGGGGGCAGTGTGGAGCTGTGACAGGGACCTGCTAAACTGAATGTAAACAAGTCAGAGACATTTCCTGGAAAAACAGAATGTGGGCGGAGCCGACGGCGTGTTTTGATGTTCTGATTACATCGTTGTTCATGTGTGGCGCCCTCTGGTGGAGTCCTCCAGTTACACACAGAGTACAGAGGAGAAGATGTGAGCGGTAACGTTCACGACGCAAACGGCTGTCAACGCGAACACGTGGTTCAAAAAGCAGGTTAACGGTTGTTTTCACTGTCGATTCATCTGTCGATTATTTTCTGGATTAATCAATCAACCGTTTGATCGTCACAGAGGAGAAAAGAAACAGAAAATATTTATAAAGTAGAATAAAATCATTGAAATTAAAAATTTAAAAAAGGCTCAAACCAATTAATTGATTATCAAAATATTCGATGATTGAATTCTCTGTCGAACAACTAATCAATTAACTGACTAATTGTTGCAGCTCCTGTGGGGGCAGAAAATAACAACAACATGTCCACAGGTGTAAAGCTGAACGACGCTCCGCCCACTTTTTAACCAAATGACGTAATAAAACGTTAGCAGCTTTTTGATCCGCTCCCGTTTGCCTTTTTAAAAGTTACTGAATTACACTGTTAAAACAAACTCAACACTTCCTGTATCTGTTTCAAATTAAAAGTCCTCTAATGTTTCAGTAGACTTTAACAAGGCTTTTATTTTGAAACATTTGCAGGAAGCTTTTGAGACTGAAATCAGACGATAACACTTCAGATGAGTAATAACATTTGAAAACAGCGGGATTATACTGCTGATTAAATCAAAGCGATGGAAACAAACGTGATTGATTATTGTATGTATCTTTTTGCCATAGAAACAGCTGTTGCGCAACCTCGGAGACGACGCACAACTTAAACTGAAAAAAACAAAACGACACCGCCTACGCCGTCATGCCGACGTAAACATGGAGGAAGTGAATCCGTGAGCAGATGTTTGTTATATTCAGAATATTTTCAACACCTGACGCCGTTACATCGCTGCTACCAGACTCCTTTAAAAAAAAAAAAAAACACTAACTTAAGCTCAGAGCTGTCTGTCGGCCGTCGTCTCCATCAGTTTGTTTGTTTGTTTGTATTATTGGTTGTCTCCGGACTAAGGTGATGAATCTCGTACTGGTCCTGACACCGTGACTCAGAGGACACACCTGTGACATCGGCATGACATCACCGCCTCGCCTACACTTCCCATCAGGCTTTGTGGAAACGGAGACGAGGACGAACCCGGTTCTGTGTTTAACGACCTTCTCGGCGTGTCACCTGCCGTCCTACTAATCAAACAGAGCCGCCGTTTGATTGGCCGAGAGAACGAGTTCATCTTTAGAACGAACCAAAAAAAAAAAACGAGGTTCAGAGCGGAAGGCGAGGAAGAGGAGGAGGAGGAGGAGGAGGATGTTTGCTGCTGTTACGAGGATGCTCGCTGAGCTGTGGCGGGGGGAGGGGTACATCTATAATACATGAGCGCACACACACACACACACACTGGAGGGAGACCAGGGACGATTGCAGGGCCATTAAATGGAGATGCTGCTATAAATCACATGACCAGCCTCCTACCGACCAATCAGCCCACACACGGGATTGTCTTCAGTCAGCAGATACCGCTTGGTCAATATTACGTAGGAGGAGTGTGAGAGCGCTGGTTCTGCTGTCATTGTGGGGACCTCATCTTACACCTGGTTACTGAGGACATTTTGGAGAAAATACAGACGTTAAGAGAACGGGAGGACATGGGATCATGTTCTGCACAACATTTTATAAAATGTAAATATTTCTGGGATTATTTTGCGAGGACATCCCTGACGTCTCCCAGAACACGTTTGAAGGTGTTGGATTCATGGACGTATTTATGGCTCTTAAATGCAGGACAATTTATTCATATGTTGTATTATATTTTAGAGAGTGAGGGCATTTTTAAAAGGACGTTTCTTCAATGTGAAGACTTTCTGTTTTTAGAACTATAATGTACAAACAGTGATTCATTCACGTCTGGCACGGCAGCTATGAGCTTTAACCTCCTGTTTTATCAGCTTTACAGAAAAAGAAAAAGAAAACTAAAGACACTAATAATATCAGTAGAGATATCAGTAGATATTAACATGGAGTCAGTAGATTACAGTTGAGACATCATTAGAGATATCAGTAAATATTAATATGGAGTCAGTAGATATCATTAGAGATCATTAGATATCATTAGATATCAGTAGAGAGACAATCAGAGATATCATTAGCGATATCAGTTGAGATATCAGTAAAGATATCAGTAGAGATATCATTAGAGATATTATGAGAGATATCAGTATCGATATTAGTAAAGATATCAGTGGAGATATCAGCAGATATTAATATGGAGTCAGTAGATCTCCATAGAGTCCATGTGAGCAGGCAGTACCGCGGTGATGTCACAGTGACCTCCTGTGTGCCGGCAGTAATGGAGGGTTTGCCCTTGACTTGGCTGAAGGATGGCCACTGGCACACACACACACACACACACACACACACACACACACACACACACACACACACACACACACACACAGTGATGAGCTAGCTATCATTAGCGTCCAGCCTGTAGCCACAGATGTATTTTCTGCTGCAGTTTGTTGTAAACTCTTCCTCATTGTCTTCATCAAACTGCCTCAGGAGTCATTGGTTACCTGTGATCAGCTGATCAGAGGGCGGAGCCTGTGGTTAAAAACCTGCCGACCATCTGAATCATCATCTGACCATCTCTTCTCATGGACACATCAGGACACTGGACAGGGACAGACATGTAACAGGTCCACATCTCCGGAACCGGACATACATAAATCATAATCTGTCTCTCTGCAGTCGTCTCTTGTCTCTCCGTCGCTGCCTCGTGTCTCTTTTGTAGTTTCAGGTCACCGTATCTTTACTGACTAACTGGCCTCAGCAGGTCCTCTCTGTCTGCACACATATGATCTTTTTAAACACACGTGTCACATGATGACAGAAGGCCTGAATGAAACATGTTGTTTAGCTGTAACACGCAAGAAAAACCAACACGGGGGGTTGATTGGACTGGATTTTCACTGCCCCGCCCCCTTGGTCGGAGTCCAATCAGTGTTTCTGTCCCACTAATTAATTAATAACAATGACGGAGATGTTTTGGTCGGAGTATGATGAAAGTTGAACACATCACCTGGCAACTATGACTCGTGACTCATAAACAGAAGAAAACAACAACATCCTGGTACCGTGGTTATGAAAACGACCTCCTAACTCTGAGCTCACGTCCAGAACCGACCCGATCTCGGAGCCGACTGAAGCAGCAGCAGCTCGGAGAAACTTTAATATGAAAGCATTAGACTGCTGCCATCAAGGTGCCCTTGAGCAAGTCACTACGGCAGGTGTGTGTATTTTTCTGTGTGTGTGTGTGTGTGTGTGTGTGTTTCTTTGTGTGTTTAAATTGAGTCAAAACAAACACACAGAGACCCACCCACCTGCTGCTGCCAGGAGGACAAAACAAACCACATGCCAGTCAGACACTGAACACACACACACACACACACACACACACACACACACACACACACACACACACACAGAAACATGTGACTGTGTGTCAGCAACACGCCTGAACACGCAGCAGCCATTTTAAAGAATAGAATAAAATAGAAACCCGCAAGCAGCCTGCTGACTGTGACTCCACCCACCTGTCAGTCAAATTAGCCCCGCCGTTAATTCTGCAGTCTAAATGTAATTTAAACGGTGAGTTGTATAAAAATTTGAACAGTTGTCGTGAACGAATAAATTAACAACAGAGGTCAAAAGTGTTTGTTGGAAAAGACTGTAAACATGTTTATTTCTGTTTATTTCTGCTGTCAACATGTAGCGGACTGACTAGTGGACATTCGAGGAACTGCAGGTTTTGTTTTTATTTTTAAGACCCAGAGGTTTCTGATTGGTTCAGCTAACGCTAAAGGCTAACCCTCCTATAACAGAGCGATGTCACAGAGGCGACACTGTTTGGATCTCTGCGAAGTGAAGTCCAAACACAGCTGCAGTTACAGCCGACCACCACAGGTGTCGCCAAAGAGAATAAACAGATCTTCGTTTACCTCTGCAGAAAATTAATGTAAGTCGTTGTGATGTCCTCAGAAGTGACACAAACAAGAACGTGTGTGCGGAGGGTGAATTATGTCCCCACTCAGACCCCCACCCGCCTGTTACCATCAATGAGACTGAAATAAGATATGCTAATACACACACACACACACACACACACACATTTAAACAGAATATAAATCCAGTTCTTTGAAAACTAACGTTGACTGGCGGCAAAAAGCAGAACAACCAGAAGAAGCAGCATGATCAACAGCTGTTTCAGCACATCAACGAATCAACGAAGTCGTACAATCGCAGTCCAAACACATCCAACGCGGCATCTGAAAACGGCCTCGAACATGAGGCCCTCCTGTGAGGCGTTCGAGCGTCACAGAAAACCGGAGCGTCACCATCACGCGACAGAAGCTGCCTAACATGACGAAGCGTTTTTCCTGCAGCAGCCACATCGTTCCTCCGTCAGAGAGACGTTGAACGACTCTGACCAGCGAGGAGCAACAGACTGACGGAAAACTGTTCATCCTCACGATGCGTTCACTGTCAACACCTGCAGCAACTTTCATCTGAAAAACCTCAAACTCCTCAAGTCACTTCAGCCCACGCACATTTTATTAAACAAGTTTAAATTATTTAAAAACTCAACTCGTTTATCTTGTGTTTGTTTTAAAAACACTCTGAAAGCAGTGGTTTTAAAAACCTGATGAAATGTGATAAAAATATTCTGACTGAAGAGTTCACTAAAATAAAAAAAAATCTTCAAGGACTCCTGAAGCTGTTAAATAATGACATCACAGTGAATCATAAGGAAATATTTCACAGATATTAAATGTGATTTTTACTCACCAACACAAATTTAAAGATAAATAATCCAGGATGAAACATCTTCAGTCAATTTTATGTTTTTATGATATTTAGTTTTGCTAATTTCCAGTTAAATATGATTAAATATCATCTTTTTAATGCATAAAAAAAACATAAAATAGAATTTGTGGGTAAAAACATTTAAACTGAGAATAAAATGACGTTTTATTGGTTTCAGTCTGAGACTTCAGAATAAATCACAAAAACATTAAAAGTCGAACGGCTTCATTTTAATAAAACTGATCAATATGACATGAACTGACCTTCATGCGGTCAGAAACCCAACAATAGAAACTAGCTCCGCCCACTAGCAACTTAACATTAAACCAAACTGTTTCTTTATTCATTAAAAACACAGAAAACAACATCGTTAACAGAAGATTTGTTTGTTTGTTTGTTTGTGTCGTTTCATCAGGAAGCTGCTTCATTAAAACTCTTTTTAATTCTGGACTTTCATGAATCTAAAGATGAATAATGAAGATGTATCTGAGCTTTTTAACTGACTGTTGTTGGAGAGGAAACACTCCGATCTTCTCTGAACTCTCAGTGAGTGACGGGGGGTGGCGCGGGGTGACGGCGTCACCGTGATGTGGACGATTACATAAAAATATAATTATTACTACAGAGCTGCTGCCGCTGCGGCTGCATGATACAGCAGCATCTGTTACCGGCAGGATTACGTGAGCCGGATTTCTCTCCGGTGATCGTCCAACATGGCCGACAGGAACAGAGCGAGTCAGAGAGGAGGAAAAAAAATAAATAAAAAAGAGGAAGAAGAGAGACGCGGCTGACCGCAGGAACGACGAGGGTTAGTCATCAGGAAAGGAGAGGGACGGAGAGGGACGGAGAGGGACGGAGAGGGACGGAGAGGGGGAGACGGGAAGTCACTGAGGAGAGATGGAATTATAATAGTACTAATAATAATACTATTATAATCTGCCTCTGAGAAACAGGAAGGAGGAGGATGAAGAAAAAGATGGATGGATTAATGACGTGGGAGGATGAGGTGATGACAGGATGATGGAGGGAAAATATGGAAATGAGAAGTGACAAGAAAAGAAGGGTGGAGGATAATGATGGAGGGATGAATAAAGAAAAGAAGGAAAGAAAGGATGGAACCGACAAGAAGATGGATGGATGATGAATGGATGAATGAATGAATGGATGGATGAATGGATGAATGAATGGATGGATGGATGAATGGATGGATGAATGGATGAATGAATGGATGGATGGATGGATGAATGAATGAATGAATGAATGAATGGATGGATGGATGGATGGATGGATGAATGGATGAATGAATGAATGAATGGATGAATGAATGAATGAATGGATGATTGGATGGATGAATGAATGAATGGATGAATGGATGAATTAATGAATGAATGGGTGGATGAATGAATGGATGAATGGATGGATGGATGAATGGATGGATGAATGAATGGATGGATGAATGAATGAATGAATGAATGGATGGATGGATGGATGAATGGATGGATGAATGAATGAATGGATGAATGAATGGATGGATGGATGGATGGATGGATGAATGAATGAATGAATGAATGGATGGATGGATGGATGGATGGATGGATGGATGGATGAATGAATGAATGAATGAATGAATGGATGGATGGATGGATGGATGGATGGATGGATGATGGTTGATGAATGAATGAATGATGGATGAATGGATGATTAGATGTTTAGATGATGGATGATTGATGTTTAACTGGATGGATGCCCGGATGATGACCTCCTTCTTCTATTGTTTAGAGTCACATGAGTAGATAATAGGCTCCACCCTGATTCACAGTTTAGTAGAATTCTTGTCAGTAATTTGTTCTTATGTTTCAGTAACAGTTCAGTATTTTAGTTATTAATAATAAATCTGTTCTATGCAGTGGAAACAAATGACATTTTTATTTTATTGTTGTATATTATTAAACCATTAGACTTTAGTGGTTTCATTAAATGTCCAGAAAAATATAACTAAATCTTTAATCGTAGTTTATTAATGAAAATAAGTTTGTGTGACAGTTCGAACAGAGCAGCAGTGAAACGAAACGTCAGTTTGATTTTATAAATATTTCCTGACTCAACTTTATTCTGCCGGACGTTCAGACTTCAGGTCGTTAAACCTGACACCTGTTGGAAACAGGAAGTGTCAAAATAAAAGAGTTTTACATTCAAATTGTAGCAGGTTCACTATTTCCAACGTTCACAGACAAATAAATGCAGGCGTTTACGTTTCTGAATTTTAAGAGTCATCGTGAAGTTGTGAACGGACAAATAAACTGCAAAAAAAACTATTAAGATATTAAGTGATTACAAATTTAAGTTCAAAACTTTTACATATTTTTAATCATTTAACCTATAAATTTTGTTTTTTGTTCCTCCCTTACTTCCTGTTTCTGTCATTAAAAATGTCCAAGTTCCAGGTCTGAAACGTAGAACACCGACATTAACGTCTAAAACATCGTACAGAGTTCATCATGTCCACGGTTTGGAGCAGGAAGTAACCATATTTGGACAAGCTGGGGGAGGAGCAAGCGGTGGATCTGACTGATCTGATTGGAAACCTGACGATACTACGTCCCGCCCACCGATAGCTGTAACCTGACTGCACCACAGGCCTGTCAATCAAACAGACACGCCCCTAAAAACAGGTCTTCTTGAATCTTCTTTTCTAATGAATGAGGGATTATTTTCAGATGGACCTCCAGAAAACTAATAAGAAGGAGTGACTTTAGCTAACAACACCGAGATAACTGATGGACACATTTTATTCACTTTGGATTTGATGAGAGAAGTTGAATGGGAGTCTATGGAGTCGGATGCTTTTTGGAGCCGACCTCTAGTGGCACTCGCTGGTATTACAGCTTAAGACACTTCTGCATCGGACACATTTTTTAGACCTGGAAGCTACGAACACTTTTATAAACAGTCTGTGGTTTGAAAGCAAATCTAACTGGAATCATTTCAGACCTCCTGATGTGTTCAGACTCTCAGAAATCATCTGGATACAATCTGCATCTGACAGAATCAGAACCGGACGGACAGACGCCGTGACGAGCCAGGTCGAAGGTCATGTGACGCGGTAGAAGGACAGCTAACGTCGACTTTGACCCGGACGTTCGAGTTTGTGATGAAACAAAAGTCAACATGGACTTCTGATTTTCACGGATTACTTACGTAAAATTATTTATTCAATCCCGACCCGGATCTTTGCGAACCCGGACCTCCACATTCTGGAGCCCAACATGAGGCTCCTCGAGGGTGTGAGACGGGACCGGATAACCTCTGAAACCTCTCGGTACCGGACGCCTTCAGAGGAGTCGAAGGGCCAACAGCGAATCAGCTGATGTGTATCGTCCAATCAGAATCGTCCTCCCAGTCAAGTTTGACGAGCTGATTTTATTATTATTTTATTATCCTAACCTTCGTCCTGCTCTTCATCACTCAGGGTTCCACTTTCTGTTTCTACGTTAACTCACAAACAAACAAAAATGCTGCAAAAATAAACAAATAAGCAAAATATATTCTGAAATGTCTCTAAAATTTCCACTCAGGTGTTTTTTTTTATTGAAAATCATAAATGAAGCCGACAGGTGGAGCGATGACGAGGAGGAAGAGGAGGAAGAGGAGGAAGCAGCATGTGGAGGTGATAAAGGAGGTGAGAGGATGAGGAGGGATGGACGGACAGCAGTGCGGTAAACTCACACACACACACACACACACACACATACACACACACACACACACATACACACACACACACACACCGCTCAGATGCTGATTTATTAATCAGATACCATTGATCATCAGCCCCCCTCCCCCACTCACCCCCCCCCCCCCAAAAAAAAAATAAAAAAATAAAAAAACATCCCTGTGAACTTGGGCAGGATGAAGAGGATGAAGAGGAGGTGAGTCTGCCTCAGGCAAACCCGGTTGAACCCGGGTGGTGGCGGCGGCGGCGGCGGGAGTCTCGTGGAGCCGCAGAGTTTGACCAGCTGATGTGACACCCCCCACCCCACCCACCCACCCACCCATCCTACAGCCCCCCACCCTCCGCCCAACCGCCTCCATCAGCAGCGTCGCTCCGCAGACTCCCGTTTCACCCGGTGCGGAGACTCGGCCATAAAATGGGTGAGGCTGTGGGACAATGAGCCCCCCCCCCCTCCATACTACCCCCCCCCCTACCCACCCCACCCCCCTCCACTATCACCGTACGGGAGCACGCGGTGATAAAGCTGCATCCCCTGCTCCACCTGCATCCTGATTCATCCATCCAGCCTGGATCGATCCCCCCCCCCCCAACTGATCCGGACTGATGCCCCCACACTCACGCGGCTCCGTCAGGGAGGAGGCGCGCGCTGGCTGCAGGATGCGGCCTCGGTTAAAAAAAACATAAAAAAAATAAATCACTGCATCTTGTTGGAGTCTCTGCTCCTCCATCAGGTCACACAGGCACGCACGGACACGCACGGCCCGATTACAATTAGCATGGATGGCAGCCGTTTACCCATCATGCACGCGGCGCTGCATGAGGCGGAAAAAAAAAAAAAAAAAACGCCATGAAGACCGGAGCAGGGCCTCTGCGTCTAAACCCCGCCGGAAAACACCGGAAAACAGCGGAGCGCGCGCTGCAGCCGTGACCTCCAGCCAGCGCTCACCGCACCGCAAAACCCAACATCCCGCACTCACACAAACCAACACAGCGTCTGAGCAGCCTCCATTTCAGGCTCCATCCTCTCAGCGCTGCGGCGACGTTCACCCACTCTGTATTCACAGCATGACGGGCTCCCGCACAGCCTCCGCACAGCCTCCCAAACCCGCACAATCCGGCCCTTTAGCGCCGTTTTCCCCGAGCTCTCCTCCGCACCGCTCCTCCGGCGCAGCGGAGGGGAGGCGGCGAGGCCGAGAGGCGGCGGGAGGCGGCAGGGAGGAGGAGGAGGAGGAGGAGGGAACATGGAGGCCGACAGGGATGAAGAGAGAGGAAAAAATTGTGCTTACACTTCGCAGTTCCGCCGTACGGTCCTTCATGGTGTCGCCGCGCCGAGCTGGCTGCTAGAAAACGGAGAATCGGCCCTGGTCCGGGGGGGAGGGGGGGAGGCTAGCGACACCGCGTCCTTCGTCGTTCTGCGCTCCGAGATTCCAACAATTTCCTCCGGTTGTGCTCCCGGTCGGCGCTGAGCTCCTGTTCGGTTCCCCTGGACACAGATGGAGGGAGGAAGAGCGGTGTGACGCGTCTCCGCCTTCTGCTGCTGCTGCGCTGACGGCGCGTTCAAACCCTCCTCCTCGCTGCTGCTGCTTCTTCTTCAGCTGCTGCTGCTTCCTCGTGACGCCTCTCCGCCGCTCGTGCTCAGGCTGACCCTCCTCTTGGTCCGAGGCTTTCTCCTCTTCCTCCTCGGTGCGGTCGCAGTGTGGCCCCGCAGCGCGCAAAGCAGCAGCAGCCCGGCAGGAAAACCGACCGAGAGAGAGGGAGGTAGGGAGAGGGAGGGAGGGAGGGAGGAGGGGGGAGGGGGGGGAGTGTGGTACTGATGCTGCAGAAAAAGAGAGAGGAGGGAGGGAGAAGAGGGGGGGCGATGCGGAGGGGATGAAGGAGGAACTGCGCAGGCGCCAGTTTCCCCCACCCTCCATCCTCCATCACTACATGCTGCCCCTCCTCTCCGCCTCCCCCCCTCCCCCCTGCTCTCAGTGTCTCTCGCCTCCTCTCTCTCCCGCAGCAGGATTCAGGTGAATGAGGATAGGAAGAGGAGGGGAGGGGGGGGGGGGAGGAAGAAAGGATGGGGGGGGGGGGGCAATCTGTTCACTCTGTTTCCTCAAGGGGAGGGGGAGGAGAAGGGGGAGGGGGGAGTGGGTAAAAAGCTGATTTACGGGCAGATATGTAAACTAGACTGTAAAAGACACACATGTACACACCAAACTACACACTCAACTACACACCAAACTACACACTCAATTACACACCAAACGACACACCAAACTAGCCCAGCGGGATCAGAACTCGCCCAAAATCACGGCAGAAACCAGTTTAAACCAAGTCTGAAACAAATTACAAAATCATCCCAAAGCTAAAAGTCCAAAAATAGTTCTAAACTGGTCCAAAACCAATTTGAAAACCAGCTTAAAATTGATCTAAACCCAATCCAAAATCCAGTCTGAACCAAGGCAGAAACCAGTTTAAACTAAGTCCAAAACAAAGACCAAAAAAAACTGCTTAAAATTTGTCCAAAACCTGCCAGAAAACCCAGTCCAGAAACAAAAGAAAGAATAGTCCTAAACTGGTCCAAAACAAAGTTGAAGACCAGTTAAGTCCAAACCAAGTCCAAATCATTTCCAAAAACAGTTTTAAAACCAATTCCAAAACTATATCTGGAACCCAGTCCAGAACCAGTTTAAAACTAGTCCTAAACCAGTTTAAACCTAGTCCTAAACCAGTTTAAAACTAGTCCTAAACCAGTCTACAACCATGGACTAAGCTGTCCATCTCCCGCCATGTCTGTCCAGAGTCATATCATAAATCCGGTGAAGACTTAATAAAACATATTCCGATAGAACACAAAGCTGTTGCCATGACAACTAATTATGTTTCACACACATGTTGAACCCGACGCGGAGACGATCTCTACAATCAGCACGTTCACATTCAGGACGAGGGAGACGGACGCCGTCTGTCCTTCCGGGAATCGGTGATGGTGTCTGGTTCACGACAATGGGAGGCACGAGAGGCCACGGTGACCTTTGACCTTCAAAATTGAATCAGTTCATCTTCGGGGCCGAGTGAACGTTTGTACCAAATTTGAAGAAATGACACCGATGTGTTCTTGAGATATCACGTATATGCGTGTCGGTTATGTAACGAATGACGAGTTATTCACCGATCAGAAGGAGTTTATCTGACGACGCCGCGATGACCGGAAACATGTACTGACTTTTCAATGGGAGTCTATAGGATCCAGCCCCTAGTGGCCCTCAGTGGTATTACACGTTAAGTCGCTTCATATTTCAGCCCCGGAGGCTTCGAACGGTTTTATATTCCGTCTGTGCTTTAATAATGTGGTGAATAAATGTTAAATATCCCTCGTATATGAACATGATGAGCGACTTCTTGTGATTTTATGTGTTTGTTTTCTTTCTGGTGTCGGGAGGTAAAATGATCCGTTTTGTTTAAATTGGGGTCGATAACACGGAGAGAGAACGTACCCCAAAAACCAACCGAAATTGAACTGAACTGTCAACCAGCTGAAAAACAAACAGTCGTACGTCAGAGTTCGTGAAGCTTTTTCCGCGCGTCAACACGAACCTCCGTCAGGTGTAGCGGCCGTCGCTCCACCATAATCAACATACCTGCAGGGGTCGGAGGTCAAGCTGTAACGGCCGTACCTCTGTGGGCGGGTTTCCACGGCAACAAGACGGGTTTCACCCACCCGGAAGAAATAAATACATCCGACGGAGTTACATTTGGAATATTTTCGTGACTTTATCGTCTCTGATCGACTGGCGCTTCGTTAGTTTGTGACTTTAACGGATAAGTTCGTCTTCTTAAAGAAACCGTAAACGCCGACTTCGGTCGCCTCGACGTTTACTTACGTACGACGTCTTCATTACTTCCTCTCCGGTCGCCGCATCTCCGTCTCGTTCGTCTTGAGCGTGAGCTGCTGGAAAATGTGAATAAACCTGTAGGATTGATAAAGTTTGATCTTCTTTTGTGAATGAGTCAAGATTATTCTTTAGAAATTATAATGTAAACAAGCCAAACCCCCCAAAACAATCTGCAGCCTGGAAGTCCTTCACAATAAAAGGTCTGTGAGTCCGTACGAAGTTTATAAATGAACACGGTATCAACAGTTTTAACCGAATCACTTCCATCAAACACTGAAACTTCACGGTCAGGTAAGATATTTGATATGATTCATCTCCGAACACATTTTTATATAACCGTGTTATTTTTTTTTAAACAAATAAACAAAATCTTTCAGTTACAAATGTTCTGATGGTTGATTAACAAGCAGAACAGTTTGTTACTGAACGTTTTCATTTATTTTTACCTTTTAAAAAAACTCACTTATATAAAAACACAAAGATCCTCATAAACTCGTCCGCATCATCACTAGAATATTAAATATCCTATAACTCTAAGTTTTACTGGTTTCGTCCTCCATCACAACAACAACAACAACAACAACAACAACAACAACAACAACAACAGTGATGTCACAGGTTTGGTTCTTGAAGCTGAAAACTGGACCCGTGAATCCCAGACTGATCCTGGACCTGGCCTTCAACCAGAACATCAATGTGACACCGTCGCCACAGCAACGACAACATCCTGTCTGACCCAGAAATAACTCTGCTTTTAATCTGAAAATCCCCCCCGCTCCTCCTCCCCTCACCCGACGGAGACAGATGAGTGTGGAGCTTCGGGGTTTTGTTGGCTGATAAATGAGGCCTGTGTGATAAACGGAACCCTGAGATTTTAAAATGGAGTTTTAATGGTGGAGATGAAGTCCGGAGGCTCCGGCAGGTTGGCTCGCCGCCCGGAGGAAGCACTCCTGGAACCGCCCCCCCCCCCCCCCTCCTCTTCCCCCCCCACACACACACACACACACACACACACACACACACACACACACACACACCCTCCCCCCCCCTCTCAAATCTTTATTTAAACGTTCGCTGCTCCAGACACTAAACGAGCTTTTTGTATTCACGGCCCGCAATGAAGAGGAGGGTTTTTTATTTTCCTGGTGGACTTTGAACTGATCGAGAAGGAAATCGGAGATCGTGTTTCATCAATAATTCACCTGCTGGCGGGCGGTCTGAATTATCATCGGGGCACCGATGTACGCTGCTCCTCTGGGTGACGTCAACTCACTTTTACAGTTCACCAACATTCACGGCATCTTTTATTCTCTGCTCCTAAAACCACGAAGGGGAAATTCAGACTGGATTTATTTCCTCCATGTTCCTCCTACCAGACTCCATGCAAATAAATCCAACTTTTAAAAGATGCTTCTGTGTGTTCTCAGAGAACTGCAGTGATCGTTCAGAGATGTGTGATCTGTTCCTCTGATTGGTTGTCATACATGTGATCAGTCGTCATCGGTCATCTTCAGGAGAACCCGGTGCAGCGGTTTGACTTCAGATGGCCGACGACCCGGACGTCCACGACATCTTACCGAAACCGTTTCACAGACCTCACATGCTTTTCTTTTTTTTTTTTGTCTGAGAAGTGTCGGTTTGTTTTCGTGCATCAGCAGCGTCCGGCTGCTTCCTGCAGCCTCAGTGGGACCGTCAGCAGAGTGTGTTCGGACTGTTCATCAGTCAGGACTGCTGACGGCGGCACGAATGTCCACCAGTTCACCACGTCTCAGCCTTCGCTTTCCACTGTAATCTTCCTCCAAAACAACGAGACCGGGCCAATCAGCAAAAGAGGATTCATGAACAGAACAGAACCCACCTGAGACGAACCGGAACGACGACGACGACTGGAGTCGAAAGACAAAAACTAAATCAACACAACGGCAAAAAAAAACAAAAACAGAAACATAAAACAGGAAACAAACTCTGACATCATCATCCCACAGTCTGGATCAACACGGACACTGTAAGAATCCATTTAGTAAATGATAAAATCTATAACAGACATAAAAAAAATTAAAAAAGAGCTACACAACCCCAGTAAATAGTTTGAATTTTACAAAAGAGACATTTAAAACGTTTAAAACAGACGTTAGCTGCAAAAGAAAATTCTGAACATGATCCTGTGAATAGATTTTGGAATAAAGATAATAGACAAATATAAACGTTAAAACATCTGAAAAATATCGTTTCAATATAAATATAGAGAGATCCTCCGTTAGATTGTAAAAAGCTCTCCGTCCTGCTCGTGTCGTTTCCTCGTTTCAAAGGACGAATCGCTTCGACGGCCTGAAATTTAACAGAACAAACGCCGCGAACAGTTCGAAAGTTCTCAGCTCACGTTTGGTTTTACGGATCATGTGTCGCCAAATGACCTTTGACCTCACGCGAAACGACCACGGACTCCTGACGCCGCACTTCGTAACGGCGGCAGCGACTTCGACGTGTTGAAATCACGCGTCGGTACGACGGAAACGGTTTTAGGAAAAGGTCGCGCGAAGGTTTCGATTTCCCACCACGGGTCGGGACTTCAACCGCGTTTACGGTTGCCATGACGACGGAGGTTATGTAACTTTGCGGAAGTAGTAACGTTGACACGGGTACCTTTTTTTTTTTTACCCAAAACGAACCCAAAAATTTTAAACGAAACTTCCGACAAATCTGAAGAAACTCCTTCAGATTGTTCTTGAGATTCACGACAACGGAAAAAACGTCCGTCTGAAAACGACCTTCAGTTTACGAAGCGTCGATTGATCCAGTTGAAAAAACTGTGGAAGCAGAATCATAAAAACGTCCATATTTATCCAGCAAGTTGAGTTTATGATATTTTAACGGTTTGAAGTATTTCATTTTCATATTTAGGATTTGTGAAGAATGTTTTTCAAGTTCAGAGTCAAACATCATGTGATTCATGTATGTGAGTGCACACGTATGCACTGTGTGTGTGTGTGTGTGTGTGTGTGTGTGTGTGTGTGTGTGTGTGTGCGCGCGCAGGAAGTTGTGTTGTCTTTAAACGACCCTGCTGACTCAGCAGTAAAAGTCGTCGCCATCGTCTTGTTTCCTGAAGCAGAGACGAACGAATGAAACGTCCTCAGAAGCGTCCGACAAATGTAGAAAATACAATTCAAAATGTTTAATTTAAATTAATATGACTGAAGTGTTCTGAAATAAACTGAAGCGACGGGCAGTCGGGATTATCAGTAAGAATATCGTTATTTGTAGAAAATTTTTATAAAAACACAAACTTTATGTCTGAAATGAAGGAAAAACGAGTTACACTAAAAAAATTACCCGATAAATTAAAATGTCACGTAAAATATGAACTTCCCCAAAAAAGGTGAGACGTGAACAAAAATAAATAATTAAAAGATAAGAAAAAATCATTAGAAAATGCACAACAATTGTAAAGTTAAATAAAAACTGCAGCAAATGACGTTAAAAAGTTAAAAATAAACATGAAATGAAAACGAAATCTAAAGTTAATTCATTAAACATTTAAAACTAAATGAAATATAAAAACGAGTAACGACATGTAAATGAGTTTAGAAAATATTGAAATTAAAAAAAAGATAGAATTATACTTTTAATTAAAATCACTTCATTTAAAGTTCATTTTTGTAAAAAAAACTAAATTATAAAATAGCAAACAAAGTGTGCAAATGAAGAGCTGAATGTGTCACTTTAACCCAACAGGTAACAACAACAGGTATGTTTCATAAAACTCTTCCTCCTCCTCCTCGTCTTCCTCCCTCCTCTGTCTCTGTGCTGTCTCTATCGCCCCCTGCTGGACGCCTCTCACACTACAGCTGATGGACAGTTTCACCTTGGACCGAGGTTGAAGGGCAGCAGGAGACGTGTGTGAGAGTGTGTGTGTGTGTGTGTGTGTGTGTGTGTGTGTGTGTGTGTGTGTGTGTGTGTGTCACTGTGTGTTTTCCGTGAAGTGTGTGTTGTGTGTTTGTTTCGAAAGGTTTTCTCCGCCTCCACGTGTGTTCTTCTATCTTTGCGAGGACCCCTCGGTGCTTCAAACTGCCTGCAGAGACGTCCGGAAACACAGAAAAACTGCATTTACATGTTGGAAACCTCTGAACCTGAGCGGCGGAAGTCCGACAGCCTGTTTTTTATCATCGGCACATTAATAATTCATAAATCCTTTTGAAAAACAAAACCGCTCTCTGTTTTCTGTTATGATAAGAAACTTAATTTCCTCCGAGAGTCAGCAGAATTCCAGCTGCGACAGATGTGCTTCACCCGTTACGTAATATCCACGTTTGTGCAGGCAACAGGTTCGGACACGCTCGCTCTGCCTGCAGACGCCGGCGGAGGGAAAACCGAACCCGCAGATCGCTTCTTCGTGAGTCCACGTCAGCGAGAGTCTTAAAAAAACCAATAACGAACTGGTGACGTTGGTTTGTGAACGTTATGAAGCCTCCAGTTCAGATTCTGTCCATCACCATCTTTGCTAGTTCGGAGCAGGAAGTGACCATATTTGGACGAGCTGGGGGAGGAGCCAGCGGTGGTTTTGACTGTTCTCAGTAAAATCTATCGATAAACATCTCGTCATTCGGTATTAAACTTTGCCAACTTTGGCTTCATCCACGCTAAAGGTTGTTAAACATCGGGGGCGTGATAAAAAAAAAAAAAAACGTTCAACTTCCTCGCCGTCTGATTGGCTGATGCCTTTATTGACAAAAAATACACGTTTCTTATTGGTGTTGTATGGAGGCGGGGTTTAGGACCCAGCAGAACCCCGCCCTCAGAGAGACACGTTCACCTGGACGAGCAGGTGAGCGATGTTTTAAATTGGATGTTTTAGAGATGTCATGTGACTCGTAGATTTATGACCTAAAGTTTTAAAAGTTCACACAGGAAATAGAAATAAAATGTTTTATGTTGTGAACGGGTCGTCTGACATTTTGATGAAGTCTTTATAGCATGTGACGGATTTTATTTTGAAATCTGAAAACCACTTTCATTTAATTATTAAATTTAAAAGTCTTGAGAGTCTTCAAATTAATTTTCCACTGAGAGAAACCGTGAAGTTTTCGCATTTGATTTTTAAACCTGTAAATAAATGAAAAAAACGACTCGTTCTCGGAGACACGTTGAAACCAGCGTTTCTCTTCATTAGCATCAGATTATGATAGAAATGAAGGCGTTTACACACATCTGCTTCGTATATAAAAGGTCAAACAGTGACAACACATCATCAAACAGACTCGGCTGCTACGTTTCTACGAGTCGCTTTCTCCGGCGCCATTTTGCATCGCTAAGAAGAACCGATAAATCAGAGACAATTTAAAGTGTTTATCACGTGAAATAAATCGTGTGTCCAAAGATACATCGGACTCGTGTTTTACCTCAAATAACATGAATCTTAAATCACTTTAAATGTCAAATCAGAACATAATCTGCTGTAAAACTAAAACAAATGTTCAAATTCAGATCTAAAAAAATTACATAAAAATATTCTCACTATTACAACATATGAATTTGTTTGAGATGCATTTTTGTTTTAATTGTGATTATAAACTTTTTCATTCTTATATTTTCAAGTTTATGATAAAAACGTATAATTATGAAACAGTATTTGTAATTATAACAATGTTTTCTAATAACTTCTTGAGCAGAAAATTATGTTTCTCATAATCAACAGATCCATAAAGATTAATTATGAGAATTGTTTTATATTTTATCATAATTACACCATTTTTTCTTTCTCATAATTGAGATAATTATGAGAAAGAAATCTCAATAATCCAATAATTATTTTTAAAAATCATTGTCAAAATGATCCGATAAAAATCTGTAAATTAAAAATTTGTTTGTTAATTATAAGATTCTCATGATAAAATTTTGAGTTTTTTCTAATTATTAGCTCTCATTTATTAGAAAATCCAAATTAATCACCAGACACATTCCTTTCTCATAATGACATAAAACTCAATAATTACCAGATTTCACATGAGATACTTTACATGTTTTAAAAGAACAACAAGAAAACATTGTAAAAATGACAAAACATGAAATCTGTATTTTATAAATTATGAGAAACTATTCTCATAATTACAAACTACAATTTGGAGAAAACATCTCATTATTAGAACATGTTTTAAAATTAACGTGGATCTTGTAATTTTTTTTTTTTTAAATCCTCAGAATTACAAACAATTTTCTTCATCTGATAATTAATAGGTTTTTTTTAAACTGATCGATGTGCGAATTTTCTTGTAAATATTATAAAGTTTTCTGATAATTATGAAACCTAAATTTTGTTTTCTAATTATGAGATTTGGACCTGACAGCTATTGAAAACTGCAAAAAAAACTATGTCAGCGTGTCTGTAGTTCCTTTTAGTTTTTGGTGAAGTGTTTGAGGAGAAAATGGATCCAAAATGGCCGCCACAACAGCTGCAGCCGTCAATCACTTTTTCGATGTGTCACAAAGCTGCGGTTCTTCATCGTTTCATCAGATTAACCTAAAGTGGATGAAAACACGTTTGACTGGAACCACCTGTTTGTTTCATTGATCCGTGTAACTGAAGTGTTTTGGCATCTTTGTGACTCCGTACATTTTGTGAAAACAGCTGCAGGTTGTGGCTGAAAGCAGAAAACACACAATCATCACATCATTACTGTTAATACCCTACTTCTCATTAACCCTGTAGCTATCTAAATATGTACGATATCAGGCACAGAGTCAGAAAATACAGGAAACAATCTGACTACACATAAAAAAAATAAAAAGGGGCGAAGAAGACGACAGACAAAGATGAGTCGCTGATGTCAGGCTGCGTTATAATAAACCTGAAGTCTGTTTTCAGAGAGTTTCCTCCGAGACGAAGCTGCACGGCTCCCGACGTGAGCTTCGTCTGTGAAGGAAACTCTCGACGAGAAAAAAATCTATCTGAAAGTCAGTGAAGTTCATCAGAGAAAGAATCTTCTGTTTGTACGGAAGCCCAAGAGTGCCATTTAAAAAAAAAACTAAATATATTGCGGGACGTGAGATCTCTGCGTCTAATTTTAAATAATAAATCACAGATACGGTCTAAAATAGAATACCATGGTTGTAGATAATGTGTTTTAATTACTAAATGAAATAGATTTGTTTCTCATAATCAACTTTTATCGAGGTGACTTTTAACTAAGTTTAAATTCAAGAGATCAAATTTAACTTAGAAAATATTTCATAATTAATAAATACAATTTCATAAAGATGATAATATTTCTATAAATTACAGGATTGTTTTCCATAATCATAATTTAGTTACTAATTTCACATTAATTAAGACAGATATTAAGACAACTGTGTAAAAATACTTTTTTTTAATCAATTTAAAATGTCAAGTATTTAGTATTGAATGTGTTTTAATTCAATTTAATCCAATTTGTTTACAATTACTTTAAATTTTGAAAAATTGCAGAAAATAATAACTTTTCATATTTTGGTAAATGTTTGTTAAAACTGAGATATAATATCAAAATTATAAGATACTCAGATCTCAGTATTTCTTGACTTTATTATGATTTAAAAACTGAATTGTCTCATGATGACGAAAGGCATCACAAACCGCATTATTTTCATTTGCTAAAAGTGAGAAACGAAATGATAATTATTTCTCAAATTAATTCTCAATTAATAGCTGAGACTAATTTATTTTGAAGCCCAGTTTTTAACACAAGACAGTTTAATTTCTTCACAAACATGTGACTGAACTTTAAGAAATATTTTCTGATTGTGAGAAACAAACTTCACTGTAAGACAGAAACACGTGAAAAGTTTGAGTATAATTACAGGATAATAAAACATATGATAATGATAAAAAAAAAAAAAAACCTGTTCAGTAATTTTCTTTTCTTTTTTTTTTGTGGCAGAAATGGGCCTCTGTACAGTCGATTTCCTGTGTTTTGATTGGCTGCGACCAGGTGAGGATCCAGGTGAACCGTCGTCCAGCTTGTTAAACTCTGAGACCAGAAGCTCTCCGACCCGAGGTGGTCGTCCGGCGGGTCAAAGTTTATTCAACGTTCCCGCGGGTCGGATCTGCACCCGAACGCTCCGTCAGAGAATCGGAGGGTCGCGTGATCGGCGTGAAACGTCCGAGAGGAACATGAGACAGTCTTCATTCCTCTGCGGTGTAAGTACAGCTGGAACTTTATGGAAAAGTACATTACCCATAATCCACCTGTTCTTAGCGGCGAAGCGACACACCGATACCGTCCATCGGTCGCACCGTCCAATCACAGCAGACCAAAACTGGACTCCCTCTAGACTTTCCGTTCGTGATTCGAAGTGTTTGTGGAAACAGGAAGTTAAAAGTTTCTTCCTGACGTCAGAGAACGAAACGAATCGGAGAAAATTGGAAGTTCGAAGTTCGAAGGGAGAAGCTTCAGTTTCTGGGAGGAAGTCGTTCCGAGGAGGAAATGTTTGAGCGGTGAGGAAAGATCCGAAAACAAACCGAACCACCCGACTGTGAAACTGAACGCGTTAATATTTAAAACAAAAAAAAAGTATTCATAGCATTCAAACATTTCACGCAATTTAATTAAAATTTGATTTTAAAGATACAAAACTTTTGTGTCTTTAAAATGTTTTGTTCACATTTTGGTTTTTGGGTGGATCGAATAAACGGGCTACCGAATGCTAATCAGGCTAACTGTTTCCACCTGATTCCAGCCGTTTGTGCTGAGCAAAGCTAAGCTAACGAGCCTCGAGCGTTTGAACATTTACGATCGAAATCGGGATTCGACAGAAAAAAGAAATTACAATTTTGATTTATCATCAACGCCCATCATCTGTTTTTATTTACCATTAAAAGCGTCGGAGATTCGTACACGGCGCTTTTCGACGTCACGTGGCCGAGTATGAAGTGTGATACGTCGGATTCTTTTACGTTACCTTCAACCACGTATCCGAACCCGAACCGAGATCTTTTCCAAGATCTTTTCCGGATCGGAACCGCGTGGTTTTTGTGGTTCTCCGATCTACGTTTTCTTTTGTCGTCCGCTGACGTCACTTCGTTTTCTACTGTCTTTTTCTAATTTGATTTCTTCCCCCGGTTGAGTTTTACAGTCGGGCGTTCGGCCGGTTCCGAGAGGTCCGAGGACGGACCTTCAGAAGCGTCTGGAGGGGACGGACAGGAAGGCGGACACCGTCCCCCGGGACAGCGTCGGACCTCTCCAGTGCACCTTCATGTGGTGCCTCAGGTTGGACTTGGAGGAGAAGTCCTTGTCGCACTGCTGGCAGGAGAACGGCTTCTCCTTGGTGTGGATGCGTCGGTGGCAGACGAGCGCCGTGGAGACCCGGAAGGACTTCCCGCAGTCGGGGCACTGGTAGCGTTTGGGCTCGGTGTGGATGCGCCGGTGGTTCTTGAGGGACATCAGGTTGGGGAACTCCTTCTGGCAGGAGTTGCAGAAGTAGGTCCCGGTCTTGTGACTGTTCTTGTGGTTGAGCAGGGAGCTGGCGTGCCGGTAGGACCGCCCACACTGGTCACAGACGTGGGACTTGGAGCCGCCGCCGCCCCCCGAAACCACCGGCCTCAGATCTGAGAGGAGAGAAACCAGGTTCAGTTCAGACCAACGGGACATTTCTGTCGGATCAGTCAGACATTCTTTCTGCGGTTCGGACCGACGAGCGGCGACGGATCGGGAACTAAAATCTGCCCTCTGACGGATCGGCCATCTTTGGCTCTGGTCTGTTTTATCTCCTCTGTTTTAAAATTGAAAACGTGAAGTTGGGTCGAATCGTTCTGCAGAAGAACTGTGAGGCCGCAGCATCGATATGACGGTCGGTCAAAAAGTACTGAAGCAGGAGGAAGCAAAAAAAACCTTCGTGAGTTAAATATTCCAAGTTCCGTATTCTCCGTCAAAACGTTTTGGGGAGCAGGAAGAGTTCACATGTTGTCGTGTTGGAGAAGCCCGTTGCCACGGCGACGCGGTTCAGGTGGTTCGCGGCGAACGTTTTCCCCCTTCGGACGCCTCAGAAGGACCCGTAGGACTCGGTGTTGACAGTCTGACAACCAGCTAACAAACATCTCCTTTAACCAAATGCTTAAGAAAGCTAACAACCTGTTAACAAAGCTAAAAACTGCACATTTTGCCAAAAAGCAGCGAAACCCAACAGTTAACAATGCTAACAACCAGCTAATTTTGCACACAAAAAAAACAACAACAAAAAAAACAGCTGTACCTAAATGAAAACACAGCGAGCAACGCTAACAACCAGCTAACAAAGAGCTAATTTTGCTAAAAGCAGCTAAACGCAAAGTTCACACAACAGCTAACAACCAGCTACGAACGCTAACAGACAGCTAGCACCCCTCAGAGTCTTCAGAAGGTCCCGCTGGAACTCGGTGTTGACGGTCTGACTCTGGGGGGACAAATTCACGGTTGCACAAAGAAAACCCACCTGGTGTCTCCTGACACGACGCGCCTTCTTCGGTCTGGGACGGTGAAGCTCCGCCCCCTCTCGAAACGTTGAGCGTCACTCAGAAACACCTCGGGGGCCCGGCTCGTCGCTTCGTCGCCGTAGACTTTCTGAAGCGTTTCAAATGGCCTCCGTTGGCCGTTTCCACAGTTTGACCACAAAATCTGATGCTTCTCTGCTCCGGTTTCAGGTTTCCACGGCGACATCGCAGATGTTCACGCTAACATGTGGAACTCAGTGATGACGTTGAACCCTGAACACCTCCTCATGAAGGTTGTTGCTTCCTGCTGCTCCCATGTGCATCACCGTGCTGCGTTCAGGAACACTCTGAACTTATCGATCGCTCCTCTTACGTCCGACAAGTTTTGACTGTTTTGGTGTTTAAATGTCAGACCTGACCTCCCTACAAAATGTTCTTACTTTAGTTAAACCGTCAGTTAAACCGTTAACCAGACAGCTGTGATGTTTCAGCGTTAAACAGAGTTGAGGATTCTCTTTTATTACTTGCTCGAGTAACTCATTAATTCACAAACTAGTGAAACAAAAGTCCAGATTTTTCACCACTAAAGACTGCAGAGCGGTAAAATGCAGGGTTTTCTGAATGGACTCTGGTTCAGAGAGAGCGCATCATTTTAAAACACTCGGCTCAGAAGTCCAGTCGACTTCAAACCACCAAAAAGTCAGTAAAATGTTCACATCTTAGGGTTTTTTTTCCCTCCACAATTAATGTTTCTGTAAATCCCTCAGTCTTGTTCCCTTTCTTTTTACTGGGAGGTTTAATTTGATGGATTTTGAACGTCTCAGAAGAATCTTTAAAACTCAGCTCGTTATAAACTTTCCTGAACAAACAACCCAAAGACAGAAAACCTTCAACACCTGCAGAATAAATGATCAGTTGAACCGACGTCCGCTGAAAATATTGAATTAAAAACTTCTGTTTCATCCTCTCAGGTTTGTCGTAAAGTCGTGGTCGGAACCACAGAAGAAGAATCTTCTTAAAGGTACAGCGTCCTTTTTAGCACCTCGGGGCTTTCTCAAGGATTTTCTAAAACATTTTCTAAACTCGAGACTATAACTGCACTTTTTGCAGGATTTTCCAGACCGCTTTGACAAAGAAATCGCACGAGTAAGCGTTTTACAAACCGATGTTTTCAGCGAAGTATTAAGGCCACGTTAAGGAAAAAGATTTCGGTCAAAGATTTTTCAACTTCCAGAAGTTGAGGAAAACGTTTTAGATATACGTAAATCAAATTTCGTCCTTTTTTTTTTTTTTTTCAGAGCCTGAAGTCGGTGGTTTTAACTCTTCGAAGCCCTGCAGAGACTCTGAACGTGGATGTATGAGGACAGATTGAAAACACTGAGCTCCACCGTGTTTTTTTCAGCTATTTATTTTCAGTACTCAGCAGTAAGGGTTATAGTATATGGACAAGTTTTTCTGTTAAGAAATGAATTATCAAAACATAGTTTATAAAAGTGTATAGTAAGCATTACATATATATGCATGGAAACAAAAAAAGTTAGAACTCCAAACAAAAAAAGGGGGTTATAGCTGTTCCAAAGCAGTCGTCGTCTTCTTCTCTACAAACTATCTGAAATGCAGGCGGGAAAGTGTCCGAACAGAAAACCAACCGTGGTGGAGGAGAAAATAAAAATAGAGAATGTACAGTTATTATTTCTGTGTTTCTAGTTCACATGGACTCCTACAGCACTTGACGGTCACTGCACGGCTTTTCACTTTTTATCTTTTTTTTTTTTTAATTTATTTTATTTTTTTTTTTTTTAAACTAGCACCAGTGCTCCTGAAAACGCTGACAGACGGTGTTTGTCAAACACACTCGGGCTTCCAACAGTCCCAAAACAATTAAATAAAAAGGAAACAAAAACACCAATAAATACAAGAGGTTACCATAAAGTGTAACATAACGAAGGTTCAACGATGAGGGCTGAACGCACCTTTTCTGAGGCGTCCCTTTCCACGATGTGGGGGAGATAAATATGGAAGAATAAGAGGGGGGGAGGGGGAGAGGGGTGGAGGAGGGGGTGATGGGAAGGCTCGGCGGACAGAGCGTCACAACATCACGTGGTAAAAGACGGCGTGAAGTTTCCACCGCGTTTCAGTTCCTCGGTGGAAACACAGTCAAGTCTCAGCGGAGTCCTTCGGCTCCGACAGAACAGGGGCATTGTGGGTAGAGGAGGAGGGAGGGGGGAGGGGGAGGAGGGGTGTTTTACATCAACACAGCTCTAAACTCACACATCCTAAAGACTATCGCGGTCCAATACAAGTGTTAATAATAATCATATAAATAAATGCAGTACTACACGAGCCGTCCTCTTTTTTTCCTTCGAACAACGATTACGATACAAACGGGCCCGACAATTTACACCTTTCTCTACGCCTCCGTTCCTTTCAGTCCAATCAGAGACAGATCAGGGCCCGGCGGCACCTCCCTTTTCACACATGTGGACTCAGGAACCGGACCTGGACCCCGAGCGCCGGACCACGAGCACCCTCAGACCTGCAGAAGCAGCGGCGCCGGTGGGACCGAGGTTTATAGTTTTGATTAGCGGATTGTTTCGTCTGTGAAACTGTGGTACTTCCCGTGATCCAAACACTTCCCGGTATCACCGCCGAGCACGTGTCCCAGCTGCCGGTCCACTAGAGTGCCCTCTAGTGGACAGGTGGTGCGTTGCGTTTTCTGGTGTCGTACTGTACAGACACTTCCCGGAACAGAAACTCTGGAGCTTCGGTTCCGGCAGGAAGCGCCTGCTAGCAGAGTTAGCATGCTAGCAGAGTTAGCCTTTAAACTGCTAACTCCAGCGACACGTTTTAATCCCTGCTCACAGTGTACGGGTCAACAAGCGGCCACCAGATGGAGCTCACACTGGACGGAAGCACCAAGCCCCCCCCCCCCCACACTATGTTTAAACCACAGTTTAATAAAGTTTATTCAAACCTGATGACAGCGTTACTTTCACAGACAGGAAGCATCTTTTTAATGGCTACACGAAGAATTACAACACTTTAAACGTTTAAATTTTTCAAAATAAATGACAGAAATGGTAAGTTATATATTTCTTGTATTTCACCTGTCGAAACAAAAAACGTACAGAACCGTGAACTTTGCCCGTTGAGAGCTCTTAAAACTGTTTCTAAAAAAATTCAACGCCTGAAAATAGTTCATGGATTTAAAAGATCTGCAGATGAAGAATCTTTTTTTTTTATCGGACTGCAGAAGAGCAGAAAAAAAAGACTGAGGACGTTTGCGAACGCGTGAAAACTTCAGAACCGACTAAAACCAAATTCATCAACGTCATCAGGAGAACGCAAGATCCCGGTTTAATTATCTACTGTCCAACATGGAAAACTAGAAGACTGAATGTCAGAGATTTACTGAACTGATGCCGACTGAATTAAATTGAAACTTCACAGTCAGAAGTCCTCCCAGCTTTCATAGCTCATTGTACTTTCTGCTGATTGGCTCCCGAATCACAAGTGAAACCCGTTTTAATGTGATCAGAAGAAGCTGATTGATAAATATTAAGTTACAGCTTTTGTTGCTTTAAAAAAGTGAAATAAAATCGAGACATTTACAATATTAAAATGATTCGGTAAAGGATTTAAGCTCTTCGGTTTGACAGAAAAAGCTTTCACAAACAACAGGAAGCTTAAAAAAGCTGCGGTGCAAACAGCTTCCTACAGGAAGTTGAAAATAGTTTTTAAAAGCTAACCGCTCGAACTTTTCGGAGCTGCAGGAGAAAAACGCGTCATCGCTTCTCGACTTTTGGTTCGGTCGGCGCCGGGTCTCTCCGCTCTGAGTCGACGTGTGTGAACGAGGTGTCAGGAAGAGGTCTGTCGGGAAAGCTACAAGAATATGAAGCTCATATCTGAGCTGCAACACACACACACACACACACACACACACGCACACACACACAAAGACACACATTTAAAGCAGCCCCTCAGAGACCAGAGCGTCCGTCTTCAGTCCTAAAAGTTCCCACAAGTCATTGCTGGTTCCCGCCAAAACATGGAAGGTATAAAAAAACAAAAAAAATAAACTGCAGCAACTCTACGTGTTGGTGATAAAAACAGTTTGTTTGAACCGACTCGGTCTGAATGTGGTTTAAAAACACTGTGACGAAGGCCACGAGAAGACGTCATCCCTATAAACAGCATCAGTAACAGGATGGAGGCGGAACACAGGAAACAACTGCAGACCAAACAGCTCCCAAACGATCACAAGCATCAGACTCCCTCAGGCCCTTGTGTGGACCCTCAGAGCCCCAACGGACACCGCCACAGGACCCATGAGTCTCTACGAGCCGTGCTCTAAGAACCGGGCTCGGCTCGGTCGCTGTGGCCGCGCGGGGACCCGGTCCGAACGTTCAAGAAGCTCAGCTTGACGGGGCAACATGCAGCGGGGGGGTAAGGCAGGTGTAGTGAAGTCCATGCAGTTCAAAGAGACCACATCGAGTCCGTCTACAGTTCAGTCTGCCTGTCAGTCAGTCTGTGGGGGGCGGCCGGACCCAACCGGACCCGACCACAGCCCAATGGGAGCATCGCTGCAGGGCGTCAGTGAGGGAGTGTGTGTGTGTGTGTGTGTGTGTGCTCATCCTCCATTTTCAGGTCTCTTTGAGTGTGTGTGTGTGTGTCGTCATGCAGCCGGTCCTCCACACACACACGCCACAGCCACACATGGACAATGAGACAGAGGAGGGTGAGCAGGAGGAAGGTTAGGCTACGTTTGGCACATCCAGAAACCTTGGCATGTGACTCCCCTCCCCCTACCACCCCTCCCACCACCTTCCCCTCTCCCACCCCCATCCCTTTAGCTTATATGAAGGGGCCGCCGGGCATACCCAGGAAGTTGGGCGCACCCATGGCCATGGGATTGGGCGCCGTCGAGCCGCTCCAGTGCACCTTCATGTGGTGCCTCAGGTTGGACTTGGAGGAGAAGCGCTTGTCGCACTGCTGGCAGGAGAACGGCTTCTCCTTGGTGTGGATGCGTCGGTGGCAGATGAGTTGGGTGGAGACCCGGAAGGACTTCCCGCAGTCGGGGCACTGGTAGCGTTTGGGCTCGGTGTGGATGCGCCGGTGGTTCTTGAGGGACATCAGGTTGGGGAACTCCTTCTGGCAGGAGTTGCAGAAGTAGGTCCCGGTCTTGTGGCTGTTCTTGTGGTTGAGCAGGGAGCTGGCATGCCGGTAGGACCGCCCACACTGGTCACAGACGTGGGACTTGATGACCTCACTGTTGCCCCCTCGGCCTCGGGCCTTGGCCATGCTACTGGGGTTGAGTCCTTGCTCTTGCATCAAAGTGAGGTCCAGGCCTGACCCCCAGCCCAGCTCCTGGGAGCCCCCTGGACGGGGCTGCTGGGGTCTGGGCTGGCGGGGCTGCGGCGCCTGGCCGTGGGTGATCTCCATGTGGAGCCTGAAGCTGGCCTGAGTGGGAAAGGCTCGCTGGCAGGACCGGCAGGTCAGCTCCCGCTGCTTCTGGTGGACGCGCCGGTGGTTGTAGAGCTGGGAGGAAACGCGGAAGGCCTTCCCACAGTCGTGGCAGCGGTGGCGGCGCGTCTCGGAGTGGATACGGCGATGGTTTTTCAGGGCGAGCAGGTTAGAGTAGGTCTTGAGGCACACGGCGCAGTGGTAGATGCCGACAGTGTGGGTGTTCTTGTGGTTGAGGAGGGAGCTGGCGTGGCGGTAGGAACGGCCGCACTGATCACATCTGTGCAGAGACGAACAAGGAAGAACAAGGGGGGGGTGGGGACACGGGGGGCAAAGAAGAGAAAAAGGGAGATTAGTAACGGAAGATGGACGTCTGATTCCACTGTTCTAGCCAAATTAATCTCAGTTGCTGGTTACCACTTTTTCTTTAGTATTATTGAAAAACTTTAACGACTCATCAGCTAAGATGTTGCACATACAGGTATATGATCTGAAATCCGGCTTAAAGCTTTTAAAAGGAGACTACTACAAAGTGGTGTACCATTTACCGTAAGGACTTCTAGACAGGTCAGAGGGGAGAGGATTGCTGGGTGGGTGGGTGAGGGAGGGACATGAGAGAAACTACGGACAAACAACTGTAGGGAACTGGGAGGTATCTGCTGCTTCCTGCACTGCACAAATAAACAGCTTCATCCACATCTGAACCGTTTCAAAGACTTCTGAACATCGTGATGGGAGATGCGTCAAACATGCCCAAAGAACGCCTACCATGTCAGTTTATAGCGGCTACTGTTCGGTCGTAAAAGGATCCGTTAAGAGAGATGACCTCTGGACATGTGCAGTGCAGCTAGCTCCAAATACTTCCTAATCTTCCCTTTCACACATCAAAATGCAACAGCCCCATCACATAACTGCAGTTTCTAGTCTAATAACTGACCAATATCAAAACACACACAGACAAATCAGAGACTACAGTCAAAAGAGAGCAAGGAACACACAACATCAATACGTTAATATGCTACAAACACAATGCTACTTAAATCTGTGTCAAAGGTTTCTAAGAAAACAAAGCATGTAAACAGTAGATCTAAACATGAAAAGTTTGATTGAAGGTAGCCTAAGAAAGCTAAAGTGTGTGATATATATATATGCTAACTGAAAGCAAACGGGGTTGACTTATCTGGTCTCTCCACTAATTCAATTTGTCCAAACTTCAGAAAAATCCGAATTCCGGCACGCGTATGGTCCCAAGGAAGCCGGATTGGAGATCATATACCTGTAATAGACATGTAGAGACCTAAATTTATCTTCACTATTGTTTTTTTCAACTTCGAAGAATCACAAACAACTGACAAGAACTCACGTGTACCGACACTCTTCGCCCTCTCCCGTGGGTGCAGTGGCCTTCCTCCTGACTTCCATGCCTACCTGGTTGTCCCCGCAGCGGTGCCTGGCTAGACCGGACCTCCCCTGGAAACTCTTCCCGCAGCTGGGGCAACCGAAAGGGGTGGCTCCCTCCTCGTGGACCTTCTGGTGGTTGCGGAGGAATCTGGCCAGGCGGAAGGCTTTCCCGCACGTGTGGCAGATGTGCTTCTTCCGTTGCGTGTGGATGCGCATGTGGTTGCGCAGTGCCATGTAGTTGGTGTAGGGCTTGTCGCAGAAGTTGCAGCGGAAGTTGCCCGTCTTGTGAGTGTGCTTGTGGTTCAGCAAGGAGCTCGCATGCTTGTATGCGCAGCTGCATAGGTCACAGGCGTAGGGTCTCTCGTCGGAGTCCAGGTCCACGGAGCTTCTCTCCATGCTGATGTTAGTGGAGCTGTTGGTGGAGGAGGACGACGGCAGGTGCTGGGCTGGGCAGTCGTGAGCCGCCAGCTCATCAGCCGTGGCAAAGCCTTCGCAGCAGCCGTCGCACTCAAAATCCATCTGGGCCCCGGGGCCCTGCGGGCCTTTGCACAGGCCAGCTGTAGTGTGGGTCGCTAGCTGCCTTTGGGTGCGGAAGCCCTTCCCGCACTCTTGGCAGTTGTGCTTCTTCTGGGCGAAGTGGAGACGAAGGTGGTTTTTCATTGCCAGCCTATTTGGGTACGTGGAGTTGCAAACGTTGCAGTGGTACTCCCCAATTTTGTGAAGGTTCTTGTGATTGGCCAGGCTGCCTGCGTGACGGTAAGTCTTCCCACATTCCTCGCAAGCAAAAGGCCGCCGTCCACTTTCGGCGGGGTCAAACTTCTGGGGCCTGGAGGTCCCGGCCGAAGAGTAGGGCTTTTTGAACCCTTGATGGCTGTATTTGACTCCCCCCATCGCATGGCCCTTTGATGACTCTCCTCTCATAGTCTGCATTTGAGATGGGCCAGGCTGCTGGAAGCGGGAACCGTTGGGGCCGGTCCGAATGAGACCTTTAGCCCGGTGCTCCTCGTGGAGACGGAGGTGGTTGATCAGCTGCTTCTGGATCTTGAAGGCTTTGCCACATTCCTCACACTTGTGCCTGCAGCAGGGATGTGCAGAAGTGGAGAAAACACAAAACATCTCCGTAAATACAAGAAAAGGACAGATTTAACCTCCCCCACCCTCCCCTTGAGGCCATTAATCAAATTCCTAACTCATACAAGTTGGCAAAGGGATGGCACAGTGTTACTGTGATTGCCTTAAGTGCAACCACCTTGGCAACAAAAACTAATTACTTATGAACCGCTAAAGTGCAGATTGACTCCATTAGTAACTAGCATTGTTCCCAAGTTTCTTAAATGCATGTAAAATGCAAAATGTTATCTTTAAACCCTCTCTGCCACATCTTTCTGAACCAAATCAAGAAAGGACAGAACTGGGAACCTACCTCTTCAGGTCAAAGTGGGTCCTTTGGTGATTCTTGAGCGCCAGTAGATTGTAGTAGCGTTTCTGGCACACCAGGCAGCGGAAAACACCGGTCTTATGGGACTTTTTGTGGTTGAGGAGTGAGCAGGGGTGTCTGTATCCTCGTCCACATTGGTCGCACTTGTGGGGCTTGTCACTTTGGTCAACCATCGGCCTACGGCCATCGCCTCCAACATCGCGGCTTCCTCCGGCGACTCCGCCACCAACGCCGTCTCCTCCAGACATCCCTTTGGCTCCGTTCAGGCCCGACTTGCTTAGAGAGTTGCCTCGATTCTTTCCGGGGCACAAGTGGGTGATCAGGTGGTGGCGGTCAGCAAAGAACATACCGCAGTCAACACAAATGTGGTTGCGACCATCCATCTTGTCATTGCCATTGGCCGAGGTGCCTACAATACCCTGTTGCTGGCCGTCTGGCCTTTGGGGGCCATGGACTAGCTGGTGATTCAGGAGGTCCTGCTTTCTGGAGAAGCTCTGGCCACATGTGGAGCAGATCATCCTCCACTCCTGCTCCAGGGTGGATGGTCCTGGCCCTGTTGGGTTGTTGGCATGGCTACGCAGATGGCTCCTGAGGGCTCTGAGGCTGGCATAGTGGTTGCCGCACACAGAGCACTGATACACCTCCCCGTCATCCTCATCATCTTTCTCATTGCTCCCCATTCGCTTGCCTCCACTCTGGGAGTACTGTCGTTGACTGCTGCCTTCTTTTAGGCTGCTGGAGCTCCCGGCGGGCAGCGAGGTTCCACTGGAGCCATGGTAGTTCATGTTCCCCATAAAACCATTGGACATGTTGCTCTGCTGCTGTTGCTGCTGGCCACGGCGGGGGCACAGGTGTGACTTGATGCCTGACACATCTCCGTACATCTCCCCACAGTCAGCACACACGTGTCTGTCGGCCTGGCGGTGAGCAGAGCTGCTCTGGGAGAGGGAGCTGCCATCGAAGCGATCGTGGAACTCAAGAGAGTCCAACCCACTGCTGTGGCCCCCGTCTGGAACAAAGTGGGCAGCATCTCCGAGGTTCCCTGGCAGTGAAATCGGAGTGGTGGCTCCGCTGCCTTCCTGGACATAGCTCTGCTGGGAGTCCAGAGTTAGCGGCTCTGGAGATAGCCAGTCATTGCTGTCATTGCCGATCGGCTGGTTGGAGGCGCGCCCCTTGTGGCTTCGTAGGTGGCTGTGTAGCGCGGCCAGGTGGGGGTACTGCTTACAGCAGATGGTGCACTGGTAGTGGCCAGTCTGATGGCAGCGTTTGTGGTTGACCAGGCTTCCTGCATGCCGGTAACTTTTTCCACACTCCCCGCACTTAAAGCGCCGCTCTCCGTCGTCTGGAGAGTTGGCCTGTGGCACGCGACCCCCGGAGGGAGAAGCCACCGAGCCCTGTGACCCAGAACTCAGAGTGTCCGAGTTGAGGATGGAGCTGTCTTGACTGTGGGAGGCTGGGTGGGGATCATGGGTGAGATAGTGGACTTTCAAGGTCTCCAGATCTGGGTGTCCTGCGCCACAGTATGCGCACGTGTAGATGGGGTTGTTGACTGGAGGGCCCATTATGGGGTCATAGGGACCTCTTTTGTCAGTGGGCAGGGGTGGCAGAGGCAAAGGGTCCCCCAGGGCCGGGGTGTACGCCGGGGATCGAACCGCGCTCAGATTGTGAGGCATGATGCCCGGGAAACTGCGCGGCAGGCCGAGGGAGGGCGAGGCCGCGTTGTGCAGCAGGATGTGCTCTTGGAAGTCCGCCTTGTTCGGCAGTGCTACCTGGCACAGGTGGCAGAAACAGGCGGCGGTGTCGTCGCTCTGGGACGACTGGCTGCCGGCGCTGCGCTCTGAAGGGTGGAGGCTGCTGCTGCCGCCGCTGCTCACCATGGATGCCCCGGGGGTCTTGAACTTCGAGTGAGTTCTCTCGTGGCTGTTTAGGGAAGCCAGGTTGCTGAATTGTTTGAAACACACAGAGCACTTAAAAGTTCCTTGCAGGTGACACTTCTTGTGGTTCACCAGGCTACCGTGATGCCGGTAGGTTCTGTCGCACTGGTCGCACTTGAACGGTCTGTCCCAAGCGTCGTCGGACTCAGGGGAGCCTTTTTTTCCGTGGTCGTCTGTCTCGTGGCCTTGCAGGACACTATGTCCCATACCACTATTGTTCAAATGAGAGCGCCCAAACCCGTCTGAAAGGTCCTGGGCGAGGCCGTAGTCCCTCTCGTCGTGGCCCGCCTCTTCGGGCACCTCTTCGCTCTCTTCTTCGGCGTGCGCACTACTGGGGGATAAAGTGTGGATCCGCAGGTGGTTCTTTAAAGCCACCGCGTTGGGCAGCGTACGCGTACAAACGGGACACTGGAAGGAACCGACTTCGTGAGACTTTTTATGATTGGCTAGGCTAGCTGCGTGCTTGTAAATTCGGCCACACTGTTCACACTCGAAACGACCGGTTTCTTCTTGCTGATAATGTGCTTTCATATGCTCTAGAAGACTTGGAGTACTCGGGCAAACCATATCACATTCTTTACAGGGGAAACCCTTGGCACGACTCATATCATGCATTGCCATAGTACTCTAAAGCAAATCGGTTGGAGGGAATCACGGTTCACAACACAGCAATGAACAGTGATATGAGGGAGGCGGGGGAGGAAACAGCGGGGCTTAGCTCTTCAGCTGTGGGCGGCGGCCATCCTCTCCCCAAGAGCGATGAGTGCACGTCCAGCCAATCGGGGCCCACCTTGGGAGGTGGCGGGCCGGCGGGGATCACACCAGCCAATGAGGTATCACTGTGGGAACAAGAGGAAAGAGGGTTACTCACAGAGCAACGTGACCACAAAATCTCTGCGTTTTTGACTGTTGGACGGAACAAAGAAACGATCTGAAGACAAAATTTCGAACCCTTGCGATGTTTAGTTTTCATTCACGGACTGAACGATGAAGATTCATTCACAAATCAAACAAAACAAATTCTTTTAACCCCACGATTGACGCTCTGGAGCTGAAAATCCTCATATTTCTTTAATATAATAATTTATTTGGATTATTTTATTGATTTTACTGAATTATAATTTAAACCTACTTAAAATTAAAACCCAACCATTAAATTAGCCGGCTGATAGTTATTATTATTATATTATCAGTGTTTATTTTGGATAATAAGTCAATCATCATCGTTGATCAATAGTGTTGTTTTTTTTTAACTGTCCCAAGTTTATTTTTTTACACTGAAAAATTATGTTTTTGTTAATTTAATTAACCATGCATAAATAATATTTGTTTCTGAGAAATGGTGCTGGCTGCTATACTAAAAATGTACAGATGCCGTCTCAGTCAGGTTCAACTTGAAATTAGTTAAAACTTTTGTACCAAAAAAAGGAAATAAGTCTACATTTTTTTAGAAAATAGTTTAAAACTCTCCGTAGGTCTCGTTAAGTCGGACCAACAGTCAGAGAAACACGTCTGAGAAAAGCAGCTCATGTTTGTCTTTTTTTCCAGTACTACACGTCATTCCTCTTTATTTCCTGTTCGTTTCTGTCTCTACCAAAAAAAGCATGTAAAATACCCCAAAATATTCTTGACAAAAACTGCCAGATTTCTTTTTAGCTCATTTTAGTTTGAATTTTTCCACGACACCTTCTGAAACCTGTTGTATTAAAGCCCATAAAATGATCACTATTATTAATAAATGATCATCTGATCGATCGATTGACTGGTTCCAGCTCGAGTTCGATACTCTAAATGGAACAAAACCAGGAGATTAAAAAGGATCAGCTGATCAATAACGTGTTGGTTGCAGCTCTGATGAACCAAACGAGCTAAATAACAGATTTAAATCTTATCGGAGACAAACAAGATTATTAATCTGATCTGACTTCATTCAATCCTTCAATTAAAAGATGAAAAAGAATAATTGGTCCACAGAAAAATAATCAACTATTTGAAAATGTTATGAATTTTTTTTCAGCAGAAATCTAAAACAAAGTAAAATACGGAACAGTTTTCTCATAAACCTAGTCATAAATTAATCAAAAATAATCTCCAGATTGATCAGGAATGATAACTGCTGAAGTTTGTTAATTCTTTGATTCCTGATTAAATGCGTTTATTTCAGTTACTTTGTCGTTTCTTTTATTTCGGTGGATTCATTTTAGAACAGTGAACCTCGACCCGCCTGCTGCACAAACAGACATCCGTTTCTCCAATGGATCAATATTGACTCAGTGCTGTTTGTTCAGACGTCAGCCAGAGGTACACCTGCCGACAGGTGTAAAACCTCCGCAGGACCGCCCTCCCACCCGCCCAGGAAGTCGATTCTGTTGGTTTATTGATTGATCGGCCGCTCTGGGAAACAAAAACGTCCTTGAGGAGTCTCGTTTTCATCGACTGACAGATTCATTCGTTCAGTCACTGCAGAGCTTGAACTCTTATCACAAAGTGGAAAATAGTCCTACATCATTATTCAATTATCTACTAATTATCAGAAAATTATAAAACCAACATTAACATCCTCACCAGATTTATTTTGTCCAAACAACAACAAAAATATAAATTTGATCTAAAACCAAGACAAACAGCAAATTCTTAAATTTGAGTCTCAAACCAGAAAATGTTTAACATTATGCTTTAAAAATTATTTAAAACAATTATTAACACAAAAAAAAAATATAATTGGAAAATGATTTCCCCCGAATTAATATTCAGTTTACTCCATTTATTGTTATTCTGATTATTAGTATTATCATCATTTCTGTTGGTTGCAGACAGTTAAGGAAAGAGGAAACTGCTGGAAAACACAACACCCCCCCCCCCCCCACACACACAGGTCAGCACTCAGATCAATAGTTGTTTGTGAGTGATTAAAGCGAGTGGGAGGCGGTTTTAACGAGCTAATCTGTGATCTGCAGCAGATTACAGCGGGCGGTCGTGTTCATCTCCATTACAGCCGTTGGGATTAAAACGGGGACGTCACGTTCAAGGACTTTCTGTGATTTCTCGAGGTTACGGAAGAGAAGAGATTCGGCCGGTCTGTGTTTCCCGCCCCATTAAAGATTAACTCGACACCGCCTGATAATCCGGCTGGCCGACTGGCAGCGGTTTAACTTCTCGCCGACAGAACCTCCGAACATCCACAGATTTAAAAAGGTGGGATGTTTCAGGTGGAGACGGATTTAATGTTTTACCACGTTTCATGACTTCGAACTTCTACTCAGTAAACACCTCTTCGACTAAATCTGAACGTAAATTACCGGAATATTCATTTAAACATATTGCATAATAATATATATATAAAAAAATAAAGGGAACACTTAAACAACACATCCTAGATCTCAATGAATGAAATATTCCAGTTGAAAATCTTTATTCATTACATAGTGGAATGTGTTGAGAACAAAATAACATAAGAATGATCAATGGAAATCAAAATCATTATCCCATGGAGGTCTGGATTCAGAATCATACTCAAAATAAAAGTGGAAAAATCAGATCACAGGCTGATCCAACTTCTGTGGAGATTCCTGAAGACAAGTCCAAATGAGTCTCAGTAGTGTGTGTGGCCTCCACGTGCCTGTATCACTCCCTACAACGCCTGGGCATGCTCCTGATGAGACCACGGATGTTCTCCTGAGGGATCTCCTCCCAGACCTGGATCAAAGCAGCAGTCCACTCCTGGACAGTCTGCGGTGGACGTGGCATCGGTGGACGGAACGAGACACGATGTCCCAGATGTGCTGGATTGGATTCAGGTCTGGGGGACGGGCAGGCCGGTCCGTAGCATCGATGCCTTCATCGTGCAGGAACTGCTGACACACTCCAGCCACATGAGGCCGAGCATTGTCCTGCATCAGAAGGAACCCAGGGCCCGCTGCACCAGCATATGGTCTTCAATGGGTCTGAGGATCTCATCCCGGGACCTAATGGCAATCAGGGTACCTCTGGCTAGCACATGGAGGGCTGTGCGGCCCTCCAAAGAAATGCCTCCCCAGACCGTCGCTGACCCACCGCCAAACCGGTCCCGCTGGAGGATGTTGCAGGCAGCAGAACGTTCTCCACGGCGTCTCCAGACTCTGTCACGTCTGTCACCACGTCTGTCAGTGTGAACCTGCTCTCATCTGTGAAGAGCACAGGGCGCCGACGGAGAAGCTGCCAATCTTGGTGTTCTCTGGCAAAGTCCGATCGCCCTGCACGGTGTTGGGCTGTAAGCACAGACCCCACTTGTGGACGTCGGGCCCTCGTACCACCCTCATGGAGTCTGTTTCTGACAGTTTGAGCAGAAACATGCACATTAGTGGCCTGCTGGAGGTCATTTTGTAGGGCTCTGGCAGCGCTCCACCTGTTCCTCCTTGCACAAAGGAGCAGATAGCGGTCCCGCTGCCGGGTTGTTGTCCTCCTACGGTCCCCTCCACGTCTCCTGGTGGACCGGCCTGTCTCCCGGTATCTCCTCCGTGCTCTTGACACTGTGCTGACAGACACAGCAAATCTTCTCGCCACAGCGTGCATTGATGTGCCATCCTGGATGAGCTGCACTACCTGAGCAGCTTCTGTGGGTTGGAGACACCTCATGCTACCTCTAGTGGTGAGGACACTGGCAAAATGCAAAAGGGACCAACAATCATCCAGAAAGGACGAGGACAGAGAAATGGTCTGTGGTCACCACCTGCAGAACCGTTCCTTTATAGAGTTGTCTTGATAATTGCCTCCTTTCCACCTGTTGTCTGTTTCATTTGTACAACAGCAGGTGAAACTGATTCATAATCAGTGTTGATCCTAACTGGACAGCTTGATTTCCCAGAAGTGTGATTAACTTGGAGTTACATCGTGTTGTTTAAGTGTTCCCTTTATTTTTTTGGAGCAGTGTATATTCTGCAGTGCAACTGTTAGATTAGCTGCACTACCTCGTTGCACCACCAGGTGGTGCTTCAGGTGTATTTGTCAGCGGTCTGTACAGCTGCAAAGTAAAACGAGCGCTCCCTGTCCGAGGCTCGTGCTAATGCTAAGCTAGCATTAACCTGGTGGTCAAACGGCGTCATTACAACTTCTGTGTTTTTCCCACAATCGCTGAATTTAGAGTTCTGCTATAAGAACTTTAATGTGTTAAGTGCCATGAAATAACCTGTGTTGTGATTTGGCGCTTTATAAATAAAATGATTGAATTGAACTGAACTTTACCGGACTTCATTATGTGATGGTTTTAATTTGAAAAATGAAAATAACAGAAATATTTCTCTGCTGTATTGAGGATTCTGGGTAACAACACCAACTCCCACCTGGTCTTAACGAGCTGCTTCTCCTCCGATGGATTTTATTTCTAGTTATCTTTTGAATATTAACAAAATTCTTGTAAATTTACACGATTTTTATTTTTATTGCATTAAAAAAACAAAACATTTTAATTCTCAAATGGACTTTTTAATATGTAACCGTTTGTCAGTCAGCTGTGAAGCACTTTAAGTGTTAAAACAATTCAGTTTAATGAGCTGCAATTATTTATTTATTAATTAATGAATTCTTCTAATTCGGACAGCTGATTAATGACGTCGCCGACGTGCGTGTTTTTCACCGTTTTCTGACGCTTGTAAAAAAGGTTTGAGGAAGCGTTCAGGGAGGAGAAAGAGGAGGAGAGTTGGGAGGAAATGGGGAGGAGGAGCAGAGTTCAGCCAGATGTTTGACGTGAGGACAAAGAAACCAAACAGCAGCTTTAAAACTGACCTACGGGAAACGCTGAACGTTCACGGCTGCGTTCACTTCAGAGGAAAACGAGATCACACGTGGCCCCAATTATTTTCATGACAGAATAATTTGCCGTTTTAATGCAGCCATTTATCTTCTCGTCTGTAAGACGGCGAAAAACAGCCGTTAGTGATGGCGTCAAAAATCAGAAACCGAAAGGGATCGTGGAAATCTGAGAAGCTGGAAGTGATTTATACGAACAAGTGTTAGAACTACGTGAAGGAAATAAAATGAGGACGATTTTATTTATTTTTTATCTCTAGCATAAAGTCAAAATGTCGTCAACAAAAATCTAAATGCCAAAATCAAAGTCGAAATGTAAGTCGAAATGTTATAAGCCTGCCACTAATATGGAAAGTCCAATTTTATCTCGTCATTTTCAACTTTATTTTTGCAGTGAAAGATAAAACAAAATTTAATCCGTAATGCGTAAATTAATTTTTATCATTGACTAAACAAATTAAGACCTCGACTGGTTATAAAACAGCTGCAGATGAATGTTTCTGTATTAATCGAACTAAAACAGACATCAGCTATGCAATTAAAACCAGTAACGAGTCATTATATATAAATCCTCATGTCAGCTGTCCTCCTCAGTAATAATCACGTCCCGTCCTTCTGTTTTAACGTGAATCTCAGTGTTAATCTGATGGAAACGTGTGAACGCCGACATACAGGCCCGTTCAGGAGCCAATCAGCTGCAGCCTGAGAGCTCGTTAACGTGCTGCTGTAACGTCAGCCACAGGTCCGTCCTGCTGTTTTTATCCTGCGTCTGCTCACTTTGTTTTTACACCAACTGTCCCTTTAACGGCAGCAGAACTGTGTCTGAGCGGCTCCCGTCTGCAATGCATCGTGGGTAAATTCAGACAAAACATCACTGAATACGGAGAACCCGACGGAAACGTAGAATCGGACAGATTCTCAGGCAGCTTCTGAACCATCTCTGGTTTCTCTGGATTTTCTTGGAGGTTTATTTGTGTTTCACTTCCTGTTTTGGTTTGTTTGAAGTGTGTTACACAACAGAATTCTGTCATTTCACAGAGTTTAAAATTAAGAGAAAATGCAGAGAAGATGCGACTCGGCCGAATGAAACTGAAGTCCTTAAAATTTTAGTCCAAAACATGAATTATCTTAATAAAAAATAATTAGTTACAGTCCTCCTATTTGAATTTGACTGTATATTTACTTTCCTATGACACAAACTTTAACACCAACAAATAAATTAAACTCTAAAATGAATAAACCAGTAAATTTAACCCTTTTTAAAAGCTGAACAGCCATCTTATTTTTATTTTGACATGTTCAGTTTCCACCCTGTCGCCGTGATATATAATCAAATGTGTTCAATACAGTCTGGGGGACAATAATATGTAAATGACAAACTGCATATAAATATGAAAAGTTGTATGTGAATTGTGTTTCACAAAAAAAACAGATGGTCGACAAAAATAGTTTATTGTAATTAAAAAGCTAAGAAATAAGTCAGCTTTTGAAAATCGAAGTTGCATCTTATTATTACATATTCAACAGTGTTTATATGTCTCTGAAAATATGGAGATCTTTTATCTCCGTTTACTTTCTGAATACTCGTCAGTAATTATCTGACAGCAGGAGCTCAGCTGATTTACACTTCTAGAACTTCAGTGTTTATAATAAAACTGAAATTAGGACCAAAATGTGAGTACTGCGAGGGCTGAAAGGATCTTTATGGTGATATTTACCTGCATATTTCAAAACCTCAGAGTATTAATCAATTGGTCAACTGAGAGGAAAATAACCGATAATATTGTGATTATTGATCAATCACATCAGTAATTCTTTAAGCAAACGATAACGAAAAAAGGTTAAAAAAAAAATAAATCAAACGACTTCAGCTCAGAAACATTTTTCTGATGTTCCAATAAACAAGAATTAATTATATGAATTAATAAAATCAGCAGATTAATTGATAGTAAACACGCCAGTGGCAGCTCGGATCTGTTATTTTACATGAACTAAAAAAAAAACCCACAAAAAACCCACAAAAAAACCCCCACTTGATTCTGATCCATTGAATCTGCTGTTTATTTACGTGTTTGTTTGTTTACCTGCTGTCTGACACGTCATGTTTATCCAGGAAACAAAACAAGCTGCGCAGTGAAATCATCCACAATAAAAAAAAAAAAATCAGCAGTTCATTGATCCTCCGAGCAGCCAATCACCGGCCCGCCTTTATCCGTCCAACTTCTCCGTCTCATCATGTAAACAAACCTCTTCCCGCCTCATTAAACGGAACTTTAACCAGGCGCCGGTCCCGGGCTCGAGCCAGATCGCGTCAGGTCGCCCGGGTGAAATAAATAAAAAACCCGGGTCTGTTCAAACGCATGCCGGGTTTAATCGGTTCCGAACAGACGGTCACGTTAAACGCCAAACTACCGTGTTGTTATCATTATTTAACCCGGGATCAGGCGCTCCGGCTGCGGCGGCGGGCCCCCCTACCACCCCTCCCCCTGACCTTGGCCCGTCTCCCCTCGCTCGGTTTCAGGAATCTACCGGGACAAAGCGGGGCACCTCCGCCGCCGCCGACATTTCCTTCGGTCGAGTCCTCCTCTGTAACCGGGGGGAGCGACGCCCCAGCCCGGTCTGGCGGGGAGGCCGACGGAGGGAGAGAGGAGGGCGGTGTGGAGGGGGGTGGTGGCGGCGGAGGGGGAGGGAGGTCTGCGGCGGAGGAGCCGTGTGTTTCCGACATGATGCTCCCAGCAGAGCGGAGCCATCAGCCCGCTTCCATTCAGACCGAGTCTGCGTCGGAAAATGGCTTTCAGAGCAGCAGAGCCATTTTCCCCCCAGCGAGCGAGCGAGCGAGCGAGCGCGGGTTCACTCGCTCCGCTTTTTTTTTTTTTTTTTTTTTTTTTTTTTAGCCCCACAAAAACACAACCTGACGGCGGGCTTCGGCTCAGCGCCGAGCAGGGGCCCGCTGACCGGAACACTGTGTGAAAAAAAAACCAACCCCCGGTTCACCGGGACCGTTTCTGACTCGATTAAAAACGCTTTTCGAAGAAAAAAAAAAAAAAAACGGCGAAAAGCGGAGGAGACACGGCCGAGCTAACGTTAGCATTAGCGCCTGGCTAGTCCGTTAGCAACCCCCCGCGATGACACGAACGGAAGTTCAAAACACCGAAATGACAAAGAAAACACGGACACGGTCCTCGCACACGCTACGGGCCGCTTTTTTTTATTCTCACATCGGACACACGGAGCTCGTCCCGGGGCGAAAGCGGCCGCCGCTGCGGGAGCTCGCGGAGGGTTAGCATGCAGGCTAGCCCGGAGCTACACAAAGATCTCGACAAACACACCGCGGCCCCCCTTTGATGGAAAACCGCGGCTCGGAGCCGTTTCACGCTCCACACTTACCCCTCAACTGGCCTCTGCGCCCCCCAGGTGAACGATGCGCGGCGTGGAGATGCGAAATGTGCACGTTTCACGGATTAGACATGGTTATTTCTTCCTCCGTTATTCAACCACCGACTTTTGGTTCTTCGCTCTGTCCCCCTGCCGCCGCTTCAGCAGCACACTTCCTACCGCTTCCGCTGCTAGCCGAGCGGAGCGCGGTGCGGCGCGGCGCAAGCGCGGTGACACGCGCGTCATCATGCGCAGAGGAAAAAATTTCCCCCCGCCGTTAAAGCAGCGGTTTTTACCGCCGGACTGCGGCCTCGGTCGCTTCCGCCGAGCTGCCTTCCTGCCAGCCGGGCCGTTTCGATGCAAACCGGACGCAGACCGGGAGGCCAGCCGAACCGAACCGAACCGAGCCAGGCTGCTGCCCAAGGCCAAATGACAGTCCGAGGTCATTTTATCAGCTTGGAGCTGCAAACAGTCTCACCTGGACACCTGTTCCGTGTCTCTCCTCGCAGCTGTCACTCAGTGTCCATCAATCAATCAATCACCTGTATCGATCAGCTCGGAGTTCTGTATAGAGAGGAGGACGGCGGAGAACGGTTAACCTGCTGAGGGGCCCACGGTGAAGGGCCCACGGTGTAAGAAGTACTCAGATTACTGCAGGTATAAGAAGTACTCAGATTATTGCAGGTATAAGAAGTACTCAGATTATTGCAGGTATAAGAAGTACTCAGATTACTGCAGGTATAAAAAGCACTCAGATTACTGCAGGTATAAGAAGTACTCAGATTACTGCAGGTATAAGAAGTACTCAGATTATTGCAGGTATAAGAAGTACTCAGATTATTGCAGGTATAAGAAGTACTCAGATTATTGCAGGTATAAGAAGTACTCAGATTACTGCAGGTATAAGAAGTACTCAGATTACTGCAGGTGTAAGAAGTACTCCGATTACTGCAGGTGTAAGAAGTACTCCGATTACTGCAGGTATAAAAAGCACTCAGATTACTGCAGGTATAAGAAGTACTCAGATTACTGCAGGTATAAGAAGTACTCAGATTACTGCAGGTGTAAGAAGTACTCCGATTACTGCAGGTATAGGAAGTACTCAGATTATTGCAGGTGTAAGAAGTACTCAGATTACTGCAGGTGTAAGAAGTACTCAGATTACTGCAGGTATAAGAAGTACTCAGATTACTGCAGGTGTAAGAAGTACTCCGATTACTGCAGGTATAGGAAGTACTCAGATTATTGCAGGTGTAAGAAGTACTCAGATTACTGCAGGTGTAAGAAGTACTCAGATTACTGCAGGTGTAAGAAGTACTCAGATTACTGCAGGTATAAGAAGTACTCAGATTACTGCAGGTATAAGAAGTACTCAGTTTACTGCAGTAAAAGTACTCGGTTACAAAATAAAAGTCCAGAAGAACCAGCAGAAACATTGAGTTAAATTATCAAAATAAAAATCCAGATTGGTCCTCCGAATAAATTCTGATTATGCATGATGACATCAGATGATCTATAGATTATATATGACGTCATCAGATTTTATATATATATATAGTGCCGCATCAGTGTGTCATATTGAGTTTTAAATAAACGGATTCAGTTTCTCCAACGTTTAGTTTTACGACGAAAGTGAACGCAACACTCACTAATGATTACTGATCATTGAAGGAAATTGTCGGGACGTATTGATGGTTCAGTTTCCTTCATCTTTCAACAACTATCCTTCCCCCCGCCGTGTCGTCGGCTACCCCATGTCCCAGGATCCCCTGCGTCCTCAGTGACGTCACATTCAGTAGCCTCGGTTCGTTCGTTTCCCTCCCAGCAGCGCCGGCTCGGTTTCATCCGTTCTAGTTTGTGGATCTCCTGGACCTCTCCGAAGCCAGAACCTCTGAGGACCAGCTGGAGCGCGATGGGTCCCGTCGAGGTGAAGTTTGAGAAGTTCATCGGGCGGGTCTGACGGGGAATGAAGGCGCTCGCTGGGTGTTCGAGCTCCAAGTCGCTTTGTGTTGTCGTTGCTGATATCGATAACATCTGATCACAAGCGTGTCTGTTTACTGAAGAAACTGATACTGAATCAATACGCTGTGATTTATATCGTTCTTTTTTTCAATTTCGGTGACTGATTTTACACAAAAAGATGGAGGCTTCAACAAAACTCCGTTCAGAAATCTGCAGAATTATTAGTGACTTCCTGATTTATAAAAACACACACGATGAAGAGCGAGTTCGAGAACATCTGCGTGATGAAGTGAATCTCCTGCGTGATTCGGCTCTCGGTTTGATGGAGGTGGTTCTAATAATCAATCGGTTCGACCCACTGTCTGATCAGACGCGGCCGTGTTCTTCCGCGCTTCGCTGTTTGTTCCGGTTCCGGTGGTCCGCATCGGTGTTGCAGAGACCTGTGGGTGGAACCGAATGAATGCCGAGCACGTGCCCTTTAAAATAATACCGAACATATTGATGTACGATATTAATGAACGTCCTTAAAGTGAGAACAGATCAGAGTCAGATTTACTTTAAGCACGTTTTATGTACCAACGCTGCAAAGTGAGGTTTGTTTGTGTTTTTGACTTTCTAACATGAACTTTTTAATGTTAATGTTAATACAGAGGCTTCAGGGTGATCAATATATATATATATATATATATATGTGGTACCTTTTGTTTGATTGATTGATTATATGCTGAATATTTCTTGTTGATAAATTGATGAACTTCCTGAATGTTTGTTTGTTTGAAGGTGAAATAAATAAATTCAATTTCTACTTTTAAACTTTGGAGCTGAAATAATTAATCAATTAGATGATCAATAGTAAATTAATCTGTTAATATTTATTTAATTGAGCAACAGTTTGAGTCGGTTTAAAATCATGGACTGTGATCGATTGATAATTGATTGATGACTGCTTAGTGATTGTTAATTGATGGATAAGTGATTTATTAATGATTAATGGGTCTGTATTGATGGTTGTCTGCAGCTGCTCCACATGTCGGTGTTCTCTCAGAGCTTCTCTCCCTGCGGTCGATTCCTCGCAGCCGGAAACAACTACGGAGAGATCGCACTGTTCAGGTGAGACGAAACAAACGCACCTCTTCCGCCTCGTGCTTCAGATATCTAATCAATCAACTGATCAAATATCTGATCAATGACCTCTGTGTTCCAGCCTGTCTGCTGCTTTGAGTCCGGACGCCACCGCACTCAACCAGAAACCGGTTCTGACCTTCACAGGTGAGGTCATCGGGGGTTTCCTCCAATCAGAAGGCTCGAAGGATAAATCGGACCGATTGATCGTTTTTTACAGTTTCAGTCCGATCGATCAGCTTCACTGAAGGAACTGATAAAGAATCAATACGCTGTGATTTTTTTTTGTTTTTTTTCTTCTCTTTGGCTGTTTTATAGAAAGATAAAGAGGCCTCAACCAAACTCCATTCAAAAATCATTTAAATAAATGTTTACTTCCTGATGGATGAAAACATAAACAGTCAAGAACAAGTTTTAAAACATTTTAATGTTAAAGTGAATCTCCTGCTTGATTTGGGTCGAGGTTTCCTCCAATCAGACGGCTCGAAGGATCGATCAGACGGATTGTTTTTACGGCTTTGGTCCGATGGATTCAGCGGAACAGAGAAAACAAACATTTGTCTGTTTGTTTATGTCAGAAAAACAAGTTTTCAGAGCAAATTTCTTTCACTTTAATCAAAAGTAACGTTTTTAATAAAAACATTTAAACTAAGAATAAAATCATTTCGATTACGAAGAGTTTTTGTTGTTGTTTTCAGACTTCGGTTTTTTTCCTGAAGCTTCTATTCTGTCACAGACAGTTAACACCTGATTGGTTTAAAATCAGAGGTAGTGGGTGGGGCCTACGCTGACGGTTGAGACGAGCGGTGGGTTTGACTCGTCTCTGATGTTCGTCTCGTCCCTTCAGCTCATGATGGTCCGGTGTTCTGCCTTTTGTCCTCCGACGGTCAGCTGATCAGCGCGGGAAACGGAGAGGTCAGCGCCTGGAGCTGGACCGAGCTCACCAAGAAGGTACCGCCCACCTCGGACCCGAACAGGTGACCCGTCTGAGGACGTTAGTCTGACTGTCACTTCCTGTTTCCTCAGAACGTCAAACCGCTGTGGACCAAGAGACCTGACTACAAGTGAGACACCACTGTCACTTCCTGTCTCTCCCGCTCACCTGACTCTGATTGGTCGATTGAAGTGATTGATTGATCGTCTCTTTGTACAGATCCAGTCTGGAGATCCCTGAGATCAACTCCATGGCCATCAACCACCGAGTGAGAAAACACGCACGCACACATTGGAGGTAGTAAACAGGAAATTTGTCTCTGACGTGTTATTTAACGTTTCGGTTGTCAGGACAACAGCCTGGTAATTGGAGGCGGAGACAACAACATCCACATCCTGGACCTGGAACACGGCGTCTTCAAGGTGAGTTTCATCTTCAGCTTCCTGCTGCCGACTCCGCCTTCTTTTTATCTCGCAAAACTTTTCTCGTTTTTACCGAATCGTGTTCGACAGTTTTGTGTTTCATCAGGTGACGGTTCTGCGTTTCGATGGCAACAATTGCCTTGTTTCCATGACGACAGTTTTGTGTTTTCATGGCGACTGTACCTCATTTCCATGGTGACGGTACCCTGTTCTCCGCCCTCAGTCGGTGCTCCGCGGTCACTCGGACTACGTCCACTGCGTGAGCGTCAGAGAGCGGGAGGCGGAGATCCTGTCGGGGGGGGAGGACGGGGCCGTGAGGATGTGGGGTGAGTGACGGCGGCCATGTTGGACAGACTTGTGTCAGCCGAGCGCTGTGAGGTAATAACAGTGATGTGTTGATGTGCAGACGGCAGGACGGGTCAGAGCGTCCACTGCATCGAGGTCCACAAGTACGAGGTAGGAGCACCACGTCTTCCTCCTCTTCATCACCTGATCCCTAAATAGGAAGAAAAATGAACAGAGTCTGGTGTGTTTCAGAGCTGCGCGCGGCCTCAGTACGGAAAATGGATCAGCTGCGTGACCACCGACTCCGACTGGATGGTAAGTGAACTCACCTGATGCGTTCAAGTCCTCCTGTGAATAAAAACACTGCATGGAGGAAAAAAACAGCTGAGACGTAAATGCATTCAGTTTAACGGGGAAAAAAACCGTTTTAAAGTTGGTCACAGGATTTTATTTTTGCATCTGTTTCAATAACTGATTGATTCTGAATGTGTCTGATGGTCGGGGGGAAAATTAGACGCAACTGCGGTGCCGGCTGCGGTCACGCGTGTGCAGATGTTTTAAAAGATTGTGTGTGTGTCTCCAGCTGTGCGGTGGAGGTCCGTCTCTGTCTCTGTGGCACCTCCGCTCTCTGTCTCCCACTTCCGTCTTCCCTCTGACCGGCTGCCAGCGTCAGGCCGCCTTCCACCAGGACATGGTGAGGATAACACTGCATTTCACCGTTACAGTGATGCGTTTACTTGCCATTGTTTATGGTCATGATGCGTTCACTTACCGTTGTTTATGTTTATGACGCGTTCACTTGCTGCTGTGTAGATCCTGGCGGTGGGTGAAGGTGCATTTGTGTCCCACTGTCTGCTGGGTGGAGAGGTCAAAGCTCAGATTCCCTGCACTCCACAGAGCCTGAACACACTGCAGCTCAATACCAACAGCAGCGAGCACCGGGTGAGTCCCTGAACGCAACACAACAAACAACCGTTCCCTGAATGAGACGCACACACACAGATGAGAGGGTCAGTGAACACCCCGTTAGCGCAGTGTGTTGTGTTTGTGTGCAGGTGCTGACGGTGGGAGGCAGCAGCGACCACATCAACGTGTTCACCAATCTGTCATACCGAGCGTTTTCTCTCAGCTTCTGAACGTCCCTTTTATTCATGTCTGCTTTATTATTTTTCTGAAGGTAATAAAATATTTTTGTCATTTCAAACAAACTCGTTACTCACTTTAAACAAAATTCTGAATTGACAGCTGCTACATATATACATACATATATACAGTGTATATATATCCTCAAAAATGTAAAAAAAAAAAAACTTTATATCATAGTATATCGTCCAATATATAATAGAAATGTCATACTATAGTATGTCGTCTAAGAACTTACGGCAGCGTCGTACCACGTGAGCTGACAAAGTTGAAGAGCAGGACCGACGGTTGAAATACTGTCAGGTGATCGGTGGAGTGCAGCTGTGCCAGCCGGGTGGAGGAGCGAAGAGGGAGGAGACTGGAGGAGGGAAGAGGAGAGACCACACCCACCAAAACGAAAACAAACACGGAGAGTGAGAGGAAAGGAGATCGGAGGAAACACACCGGGACAGACAGACGGATCCTGACATGTCGTCCAAAATATCATTACAAATTCAATAAAATGATCTCCTATTGAACATCCTCACCAGGATGAACTTTGCATTCTTTATTCTTTCCACTTGGGAAAACTACAAACCTAAAGGATCACTGATAGATATTAATATGTCTGTATTGCGGATGTTAGTATACATGCCCATCGTCCCATATCGCTCTGTTCAAAGCCACCAGACTCAACTCGTGTTCTACAGCTTAAATTACTGTTTTTATGAATGGAGTCTGGTGGCTTCGAGCGGAACGATTGTTACAGCTGTTTTCTGATCAAACGGAGTCGAACACTGTAGGAATCCTTTTCATAACGTTGTCAGACACTTAAGAGTTGCACTTTGAACCTGTCAATAGCAAAACAAGCACTTCTAATAGTCCAATCGTCTCGGTCAAATTTCCTGAAAACTGGTTGAATTAAGAACAAATGTAAAAAAAAATAATCAGAGTTTAAGAAATTTACGTTTACGCCATCAGAGAAGGTCGAGGGCTGTTCGGTCCTGATACCAAATACAAATCTTTGTTTTCATTCAGTTTAGAGGGGGAGAGTGTAACGTCGTCTGTAAAATATTAAATGTGAATGAAAAACATTTTCACAGCTTCAGAAACTCAAACTGATTCCTGGATTTAAAAAGTTGAAACATTTTATTTATGATGAGAAAAACATTTATAAATCAGACAAACCGGTTTCTCTTTCTCCTCTTCTGAAACTAAATAAACAGAAACTGACTTGTGATGCGTTCAGGGAGCAGAGTATAAATCAGGAAAGATGGCCGCTGTGGTCCGTTACTGTTTACAGAAACATGCACGCCGATTTTTTTTTTAGATTTTTTTTATAAACAAACTAAACCTCGTGGTTCAGCTAAAATCTGCTCTTTTGCTAATGGACTTCTGAATGCAGCGGGGAGTGCTGGGTGCTGGCAGACAGACTGTTTGCGGGTAAACAGGTGAGCAGCACGTTAGAAAACACGGCTTAATTTACCCAGAATGCACGTGGACTAAGAACCTCGTGACTCCAGAGCGTTACCGTGCGTAACAGTCCTTTAACGTCAAACAGGAATCCGACTGTGGTGTCCGTGGTAACTGTCGGTCACTGTGGCTGCTGCAGGGTGGGCGGGGCTTCACGCTGCAGACAGACAGGCCTGGCGGACGCTCTGAGCCCAGGTGTTCAGCAGCTCCGTCACCGAGTGTTTGTCCGGCAGCTGCAGCAGTTTGGACGTCATGTTTCTGTGGACCGTCTGCAGGAAGCTGTTCGCACCTGAGGGACGGACGGATGGGGGGCAACGTCAACGGGAGGGACGGGCAAAAAAAAAAAAAAAAAACATCGTTAAAATATGAAAGATTTCTGTTCACTACAATGCTTTTAATGTGAAACACACACAGGAAGTGCTGAGTTTGTATTCGGTGTAACACAGTCACTTAACGGGGCAAACGGGAGCGAATAAAAAAAATGAAAAGGAATATTCATATTTCCTGACTTAGGAGAATTAAAAGTGGGCGGGGCTTCGCTCGGGCGCTCCGGGCAGCTCTTCACCTGTGACGGGTAAATAAAAACAAGTCAACGAGGAGCCATCGTCTCACCGTACTGCTCGCCGTCGTCGGCCCAGTACGGACTCTGGTCGGGATAATCGGCGGGAACGCTGAGCTGCAGAGGAGGAACGCTGGGCAGGTTCTTGTCATCTGAGAGAGAGAGAGAGAGAGAACAACGGCATCGATCAGCTGATTGATCGTCTCCCGGCCGTACTGATCACACGGTGTTACGGCGGCTCTCACCCAGCTTGCAGACGAGGTGCACGGTGCCGTTGTTGCTGCAGAACGACGGGTCCAGGTTGACGAGGAACTTGACGTCGAGGCGCGCCACCTCCCCCTGCAGGATGTTGGGGATGGTCTGCCGCTCGTCCTCCTCGTGCTTCCTCTTCCGCCCGGAGACATTGGGGCCCCTGAGGGGGAGGGGGATAGGCGAATGTGAGACACCGACCGTGAAGGGGTTTACCGTCTCTGAGAGGGAGGGGGGGGGACCTACGTGATGGGGGGTCCGTGGATGGCGCTCATGGCGGGGGCGAAGGTCCGGTACAGGGAGTGGTTGAAGACCGGGGAGCGGATGTTGGCCATGACGGCGTCCAGCAGCGGCTGACACAGGTACTGCTGTTTGGTGGGCACCGGGGGGGGGCGGGGGGGTCGGCTGCAACGACAGGGCACACCGTTAAAAGTTCACTCGGCCATGGAAAGAAGAAGAAGAAGAAGAAGAAGAGCTTACCACGGCCATGTCGTTCTTTAGTTTCTCTAACGCGATCTCGCATTTCTGCAGCGTCTTCAGAGGACACCTGGAGGACAGACGGGACATGTAAACACAGAAGAAGACGGTTCTACGTACGATGTCACAAAAAACATTTGTTTAGACCAACGTTAACGTGTTCGAACTAATGTTGAATAACTTAGATGAACATTAACTTGTTTACACAAACGTTAAATATGAGACAAATGTTAAGTCTTTCAACAAACGTCAACTTATACGTCCTCTTTATGTGGAGAGAAGAAGTTACCTGGTGTTTGGATCGGTCAGGATGTTCAGCAGACTCTTCATCTTACTGAGGTCCTTCTTCCGGTCTGAAAACACAAAAATAAAAATGTAAGAACAACAAAAAATAAACCTGATGGTGACATCACAGGGACAGGTGTGTGTGTGTGTGTGTGTGTATGTGTGTGTGTGTGTGTGTGTGTGTGTGTGGAGGAAGACAAGCGTCTGACCTTCGTTCTTGTCGATCTTGTTGATCATGCGTCTCAGCGGCTCGATATATTTGGAGAGCTGCTTCAGTTTCTCCATGTACTGCTGGTCCTCCAGAGACGTGGCTCCTGCTGGACTCATCACTGAGCTGGGGTTACCTGAGGACGCAGAGGGGGGACGCACAGGGGGGACACAGAGGGGGACAGGCGGGTGTTGAGTTGCTCTTCGTCTGTTTCCTCCTTCTCTGTATTTATAATGAGACACGTGACACTGTGGGTCGACAGCTGATCACCATGTGGCGTCTCCGTGTCGACCTCCTGACCTGTGAGGACATGTCTGTCAACGCTCAGTGGGACAGACATGCAGACCTCCACAGGGGGGTGCCGCACAGCAGACGGGAAGAGACCTGTGCTGTGTTGCAGATGACGTACCTCCTTTAGTACACTAACAGAGACCTCTTACATGTTGGGACTCTTATTCTGTAGTACTTGAATTTTGACAGACAGTTTGAATAAATGTAACGAAATACAGCCGAGGGGAGCAGCTGATACTTAATCTGAAATCATCTGCACGTCATTGATGGGCCTTCAGGATTTTCACAATAAAAGCTGGTTGCCTCTGAGCTGATGACATGCAGCAGAAATAAAAAGGTTTACTTTCAGCTGAGCTCATCACAGAGTAGCAGATTAAGCCCCGCCTCCTCCCGTGTTACCTGGCGTGTTCAGCGGGCCAGGTGAGGGGACTCCGTAGTTCTGGGGGGTCCGGGAGGTGGCGGGGCTCGGGGAGGGCTGAGGGGACGGGCTGGGCTGGAAGCCCCCCGGAGACGGAGTGGGACCGGAGCTGCAGGAGGGACAGCACATGTTTTAGGGACGGCTCTACTTCCTGGAGGACGGCGTGGACCGTTACCTGGACAGGAAGTCGTACCTGGCTGAGTTGGGCTGCGAGGTCGGCGGCTGCGGCGACGGCTGCGGCGGAGGCGGCATCGACAGCGGCGTCTGCACCTGCACAGGTGAGGGCGATGACATCATGGAGTGCTGCTGTACCTGAGGAGAGGACAGATGAGCCAATCGGAGTTTACTGCTCTCTGCAGATACAGAGAGACGAAGCTGCTGATAAGACAGGTGGAGGTCAGAGGGCAGATAAAACTACCTGCTGCGTCATCGTCTGTCCTGCGACCGCAGCGGCTGCAACCGCCGCAGCGTTGGGGGGGGGGAGAGACGCTCGGGGCAGCCGCGCAGGAATCTGCAGCCCGGGACGAACCAGCTGCAGAGGACAGAGACGGGAGAGGACAGAGACAGGTGAGGACAGGGGTCAATGTGAACAGCAGCAGAAATCAATGGATGAAATTACCAGTTATCAATAATACTTCTCAGACCTGCAGACATCAGCTGATTGGTTCACTAAAAGCAGCTCTGATGGATTTTACTGATCGATTGATCAGTTCCTGATTCATTCACAGGTTTCATCGACAGAATATGAAGATCAGCTGCTTTTTATCGATCACAAACAGTTTTATTGATGCCATAAAACCTTCAGGACAGAAACATAAATCAGTGATCAATACATGAATCGGAGATCAGCGGCGGGACGTTCCCTGATGAGACCTGACGCCTGCAGTCTGAGGTAATCGATCATTGAGCAGCGACTCACCTGTCCAGGTACGGCGGCTACGTTGAGTTGTGCCTGAGCTGCGGCCTGCTGCGCTGCCTGCTGCGCCTGCTGCGCCTGCTGCACCTGCTGCTGCGCCTGCTGCTGCGCCTGCTGCTGCTGCTGCAACGCTGCACGGGCCTGCTTTCACACACACACACACACACACACACACACACACACACACACACACACACACACACACACACACACACAGAGAAAAGGCAAAGCATGCGAGCAGTGTGAGGTTTTGAGTTTTCTCTGAAGTTCAATTTAATATCTGAAGGCATCAATCAACAAGTCTGAGCCTGTCCATCCATTTTCCTCCGTTTATCCAGGACCTCCCACCAGTAGTCTTTTGATGGGTAAAGATCTGGTCCAGTGTTCCATGACCAGGACAGGATCCACACAAGAGGCGAGTCAATCAAGACAGCCCAGCAATGTCCAGCGCCTTCAGCATCTCAGGACGGATTTCATCCACCTTGCAACCGAGGAGCTTTTTGACTACCTCAGAGACCTCATCCCTCAGGATGTGCGAGAAGCTCTTGAGAGTTGAAGACCTGCCGGACAGGTTCCTCCGCCAGACGTTCCTAGTTCACCATCACTACACATTTGGGTTCGCCTGGTCTTTCCAGCCGACTACCCTCCCCCCCCAAGACAGTGTTATCCCGATTGTTACTTTAATAAAATAAAACACACCGTGTGTTCTCGTTTGAAGCTGCACCTGATCAAACAGCTCTAACCTGCAGTGACCTCTGTCTCACCTGCAAGGCCTGCATCTTGAACTGCTGCTGCTGACTCAGCGAGGTCATCGCTCCAGCCATGGACTGCGGCACCATGCCGGGCTGCTGCTGCTGCTGAGAGTGTGGAGGCATCTGACCCGGCTGAGGCTGAACCTGAACCTGCTGCTGCACCATGTGCTGGATGGACTGGACCTGGGCCTGAGCCTGAGCTTGAGCCTGAGCCTGAGCCTGAGCCTGGGCCTGAGCCTGGGCCTGAGCCTGAGCCTGGGCCTGAGCCTGAGCCTGAGCCTGAGCCTGAGCTTGAGCCTGAGCCTGAGCTTGAGCCTGAGCCTGAGCCTGGGCCTGAGCCTGGGCCTGAGCCTGAGCCTGGGCCTGAGCCTGGGCCTGAGCCTGGGCCTGGGCCTGAGCCTGGGCCTGAGCCTGAGCCTGGGCCTGGGCTTGAGCGTGCTGCTGCAGCTGCAGCTGCACCATTTGCTGCTGCTGCTGCTGGATCCTCGTCTGGTGTATCTGCAGAGACACAAAGCAAACAGAGCCATCGTCATAGAAACACGAAGCAAACAGAGTCATCGTCAAAGAAACTGAAGCCACCAGCTGGACTGAGTGGGAACTTGCGAAAATTTAGCACCAATGTTTACTTGGACTTAAAGATGAACTGTTTTTAATGTTCTCATTTTGGTGACCAAGGGTCACTGTGACTTCACATCCAACCAATCCGCACACTCAATTCTCATAAACATGACATCTCAGGAACACCTGAAGGAATCTCTTACATTACATTACATTTCATTTAGCTGACGCTTTTATCCAAAGCGACTTACAATAAGCGAAGAGAATCTCTTCAAATTTGGCACAAATGTTCACTTGGACTCAAAGAGGAAGTGATTCGATTTTGGTGGTCAGAGGTCCCGTCCGCCCTATCCATCCTTCCCATTCACATAAACACAATATCTCTGGAACACCTTGAAGAAATTTGCCACAAACATTCACTTGGACTCACACTAATGCCTGATGCGATAAAACGGTGAAGTGATGACATTTTAAATCTAAAAGGTCAAGTTGCCAGATGTCGTCCCAGAACGACTACAAACGTGTGGTTTACACACAGGACAGGAGAGTGAAGATGTTCTCTGACCGAGTCATCGCGTGTGACGGTGTGTTCTGCTCGGGTACCTGGTTCTGCTGCTGCTGCTGCTGGTTCTGGGCCTGCTGCTGCTGCTGCTGCTGCTGTTGCTGCTGCTGCTGCTGCTGCTGCTGCTGCTGCTGCTGCTGCAGCTGCTGGTTCTGTTGATGCTGCTGCAGCTGCTGTTGCTGCTGCTGCACCCTGAGCTGCTGCTGCACCTGGAACTGCTGCTGGATGGCAGCGTTCTGCTGCTGCTGCTGCAGGACGTTCTGCTGCTGCTGCTGCTGCTGCTGCTGCTGCTGTTGCTGCTGCTGGAACTGCTGGAACTGTAAGGACTGCATGGACTGCATGGACTGCTGCTGCTGCTGCTGCTGCTGTGCCTGCACCATCTGCTGCATGGGCATCTGGCCTGGACCTCCTACTGCATGGGGAGACAGGCAGGTGAAGCAGCGAGCGGCCCGTGGCTCAGAGACAGTGGGGAGAGGTCAGGGGTCAAACACACGACGTGCCGAAGCAGAGGCTGAGCGTCAGAGTGGCTCCGACGCTCAGACGGCCAGCAGCCACCAAACGCACCGCAACAGCAAACACACCACATGGAGGAAACACACTCACTGGATTGTGGGTTTCCAGCCACCCCTGCCATGGCATGCTGGCCTATCTGCATCGGCCCCATGGCCCCCATTCCCCCCACGGGAGCACCGGTGGGGCGGGGCCCCATGCCGATGGGGCCCGGGCCCCCTCCGACCCCTGTCAGGTTAGTCAGGGCATTCATGGGATCTAGCAGAAGGGTAGACAACAGAAAATATTACGCAGCTCTGACATGCACAGCAGAAATCGTGACGCCGTGAGTAGAGACAGCAGAGGACAGAAACGCAGAGAAGAACCACCGTGAGGAAATACAGGGACACAGCGTCCACTTACCAGGACCTCCCAGGGCTTTCTTATCTGTGGAGAGGACACAGGGATCAGTGACTCCCCCAGCAGTGTGAACACAGCACAACAATGTAGTGGACAGGAAGTAACGTCGACTTTATTAATGAGCTTCAGCTATTGATCTGACATTACTTATTATTAAGTGGAAGGTTCCTTTAAATGCTTACGGATGTCTCTGAAGTGGATGATCAGCCTCGCCACCAGAGACAAATACTCTTCCTGGGTAAAAAAAAATACAAAGGCGTCATCAGGAGATTTTTAATTTTCAGAGTTTCTGCAGCTTTCAATTAAGTAAAATTAGGACTTTTTAATTTACTTAAATAAATAAATTAAATAAAACGACAAACAACAGCTGATAATCATTCATTACACACATGAACTTCTTAACATACATGTCACATTTATGCACACTACGATGTATTGTTTGTATTTTTTTTAAGTGCTGAAAATAAGAACAAGCACGACAGAAAATATGAAAAATGGTAAATATGAAAAATAGTAAACAAGTAAAGATTACAAATAGTAAATAAGTAAATATGGCAAGTTGTATATAAATAAATATGACAAATAGTAAATAAGTAAATATGACAAATAGTACATCCAACAAATAGTAAATATGGCAAATTGTATATAAATAAATATGACGAATAGTAAATAAGTAAATATGAAGACTAGTAAATAAGTAAATATGACAAATAGTAAATCCAACAAATAATAAACAATTAAATATGGCAAATTGTATACAAGTAAATATGATTAATAGTAAATAAGTGAATATGATGAATAGTAAATAAGTAAATATGACAAATAGTAAATCAAACAAATAGTAAATAAGTAAATATGGCAAATTGTATAAAACTAAATATGGCGGGTAGTAAATAAGTAAATATGACAAATAGTAAATAAGTTAAGATGACAAATTGTATACATGTAAATATGACAAAAAGTAAATAAGTAAATATGAAAAATTGTATGAGTAAATATGACAAATAGTTAATATGACAAATACTTAATATGAAAAATAGTAAATATGATGACTAGTATGGTAAATAGTAACATTAAACACTAACTAATCAGTTAATTAAGCTTTTGCTGAATTTCTTATCAGCTGACCCGTGACAACCCAGAGTTATAACTCATCTATCTGCAGGCAGGAAAAACGAGTCCAGATGTTTTAAAGTTGAAATGTGAGAGTTTAAAAAAGCTCCGCAGACTGAAATCGACGCGTTTAAAAGACGTTCAGTGTGAACGGCTGCAGAACTCACTCTGGTTTTGGCTTTGACGTAGACGTGGTTCTCCATGTCGTTGCCCGACTTGTGTGTGGTGTTGGCCGTTCCCGCCTTCCTCATCGCCTCTTCGCTGGAGGGAAACACAGGAACGAACACATCTGATGAACTGCTCTGTGATGTCTAATGTATGTTATACTGTTTCATTTAGTTTGTTGGGTTTTAACTGTTTTTGTTATTAAGGTGACAAGTTTCATTAGAATAATCTGATAATAAAGCGAAATCAAATCTGATGAACTGATTCAGTTTAGTAGCAGCAACAAGACCATTTAGAGTCGGTTTGAACATTTTATTGTTACTGAATTAGAAAAATAGACACCAAGACATTAGTAAAACTAATTTAGATAGTTTTCTGTAAAATCTATATTTTTATGTTGACTATATGGGAGATAATAGACAATATCATTGTTTATGTAAAAACATAATAATGTGTAATATGCACATTAGCATACCCAGCCTTGTTTTTAACGAGTGTGAAACTAAAAAATACGTGCTCGTAATCAGCAGTATTAGATAATAAAGTATGTCAAGTGTTCATGTACCGTTATGACCATAATAAAGTATTAGTGTGGTGATGCTAACTAACTACAGCTGAGGTAAAACTGCTGTGAACTGACTAGCTTTAGCAGCTAATAATGCTAATAATGAAACTTGAGAGAAATGTCATTTAAAGGTTTATTTTGCACGTTTTATCTTCGCCGAATTGAAGATCGGATCCGGACCTTCCGCGGGATGCCCCCCGCCGTGTGTGCGGACCCGCGCTAAAGCGGTCCTTTCATCAATCGTTCATAATTTAGAGGTTTTTTATGCACGGTTAGGCGTGACGCTCTTTCTAAGCCGAGCTACCGTTAGCTTAGCTCGCGATGCTAACAGAAGCAGGAATTTAACTTTAAAAAAAAGGGACAACGAAGCGGATTTTCTCACATCTGAGCCACGACTTTTTGCCGGAACTGAGGGCTCCTCCAGTCGCTGTCCGGTCCGGGGACTTCCATGGCAGAAACGGCTCGTTTCTGGAGGACTTTACCTCAAAGATGTGAACTGACTGTTGGGAATGTTTTCGCTGCTCTTCCTCCTTCCGCTCCGCGGATAATGGCGGCTGCTGCGTTCGTGTCAACGAACGCTCATCGCCGCCTGCTGGCCGGAGGTGAGGAACTGCACTCTCAGGCACAGGGCCGGATGAACGTCCTGAGCGGCCCCGGACACGGACGGAAAACAAACACCTTTTTTTTTTTTTTTTTAAATCTATTTATGTTTGTGTTGTTTCTTCTTCGTTGGTTCATTGCTTTATTGTTCTCTGGTTGTTGTTGGTTTTTTTTCATTTTGTGTCATTGTATGAATATTAAAGGTAAAACTGATTTAAAAAGTCACTCTTTCATCATTAAAAACTAAAGATAATTTCTGATCACAATAAAATAGAAAAATCCGGTTAAAATCAGATCAGACTTAAAACGGATATATACAGTAATGGTAAATTATTAATTATGAATAATAAATCAGTTCATTACAAGTTTGAATTGATTGATTTGCAGAAACAATAGTGTTTAATTTAAAATAATGTGTGTATTATAAAAACTACAAAACTTCCCACAATCCCCCTCTGCCGAGAGCTGCGGCAGCTCCACGTGCCCGGAGATTTAAACGAGTGCGTTACGCACGGAGGAGGGGCGGGAAAGTGTGTCACTGGGGCACGAGGCTCTCCCCGCGGTCACATGGCTCCCGTTTTTCTGCCGCGTGCGGGGACAGGCGGCCACCGCGCATCATCATCCTCATCATCACCGGGCTGCGCGCTCGGCCTGCTTGAATAAAAAAAAAAAAAAATAGAGAGAGAGAGGTGGAAGCGCGTGCAGCAGATGGCAGGCTCCTCCTGCAGGAGAGACTCATCAGGAGAGACTCATCAGGAGAGACTCATCAGGAGAAACAGAATAATGGAGCAGAGACGCTCGTTCTTCTTCTTCTTCTTCTTCCTCGGTGGTGTTTAATCCATTTCTTTCATTTCTTCTGGGATCTTTACAAAAAGCTCTCGTGCATGATTCTACCGGAGCTCAGGATGACGATGACGACCAACAACAACAACAACAACAACAACAACACAGGTAAACAACACGCACACATCCAGCACTTCCTCCAAAATCCCCAGCCAGGTGATTGATGGACGCGGCGAGCTGAACTTTAACGTGGAGGTTTAACTTTAAGTTCGGAACTGACCGCTTCACCTGCGCATTTGAGAGCTCCGCGTCACGACGCACCTGGCGCGTCACGAGCTCAAAACCAAATCTGACAAATGAACTGTTTGATGAGCAGCTCAGCTCTGAACAAACCGGAACCAGAACCAGTCAACGAACCGCAGAGTGAGTCTGAGACTGGTGGTGGAAATAAGAATTATTCAGTAATTCAATAATAACAAGGCGGCAAAACTGAAGAGATATAACCGAACCAGGAAGAAGAAACCGGATCAATAAGTAGTGGACGTGAATCAGAGATCCCGCACTCAGCTGGACATTAAGGTAAAGGGGGACCGGGTGAAGGTGAAGCTGTTTGAGAAGCGCGGGTCCAGCTGCCGTTTTCTTCGCCGCCCAGCGCGCACATGTCAGCCAGTCCAGGGCGGCTCGTCACGGGGACTTCACCGTGAATCCGGTGGGTCGCGCGCTGTCAGGTGGACCGGCCCGTGTGTGAACGTGTGCGCGCGAGCTCGCCCTTACTAGATTCACATTCTCCGGTTTCACATGGACCCGTTCACATGGACCCGTTCACATGGACCGGCAGACGGAGCCATGTGCGCTTTGTTTTCACGGAGCTCCGCGCGCTTTGATTGGCTTTCGGTCAGACTGAGCTGATTACGTAATTCTTGCCGTTTGTTTCCTCTTGATGCAAACTGGAGGATCGATTAGGAAGTAGCTGCATCTGTTACACATTCAGACACACACACACACACACACACACACACACACACACACAGGTTCATGATGACCACAGAGATATTAATATTTCATAGCAGCGATTATATCTTGTCATCAGAAGCTCAAACAGGCTGCTCAGCCAATCAGAGCCCTCCCAGGTGGAAACTTCATTCAGACTGCGAACAGCTGTTTAAATGTTGATCAATGCATCAGAAATGTCAAAAAAAATCTACAACCGTTGTCATGTTGGAGAACCCCGTTGTCACATTAGAGAACCCCGTTGTCATGTTGGAGAACCCCGTTGTCATGTTGGAGAACCCCATTGTCACATTAGAGAACCCCGTTGTCACGTTAGAGAACCCCGTTGTCATGTTGGAGAACCCCGTTGTCATGTTGGAGAACCCCGTTGTCACGTTTAGAGAACCCCGTTGTCATAACAGACCCTTCAGAAGTAGAACTGTTGACAGTCTGACTCCGGGGGACGAGTTCACGGCGACACAAAGAAGACCCACCTGGTCTCTCCTGACCTTCGGTCTCGGACGCTGAAGCTCCGCCCCTCTTGAAAACGTGAACGTCGCTCAGAAACGCCTCGCCCGACTCGTCGCTTCATCGCCGTAGACTTTCTGAAGCGTTTCGAGGGTCCGTGTTGACCATTTACAGAGTTTGACAACAACAAAAACAACGAGTGGAAATCAGTGCGTGGGCTCAGGAACACCTGTTCACCTGCCCGTCTTTGAACGTGACGTGAAGTCAGAAGCGGTCGACGGTGAAGACGAGTCAACGTTCCAGAGTTTTCATATTCTGACCGAGTTTGGCCGTAAATAGACACTACGTTACCCATGAGCCTCGGGGGCTGCTGCTGAGGCAGGGGACCCAGTCGACCCGTCTCCGTGGTTACCGAATCTGTAACGAAACGACCCAGAATCGCGGTAGAACTGCGGACAGATTTTTCTCCACGACGGATTTGGAGCTTCCGTAAAAGAAGTGTGAATAAAACAATGTGATGATTTCAATAATCACATAAACTCATATTTAATCAAAAATAAACCAAAGACAAGATATCAGATGTTGAAACTGAGAAATGTTGTTGTTTTATGAAAAATATGTGCTCATTCTGAATAAACAGCAACGTGTTTAAACATTTTTTTTTTTCAAATTTAGCGCTGTGCTCCGTCACCTCTTCTTTTAACAACACTCTCTAAATGTTTGGGAAGTGAGGAGACCAGTTTCTGGAGTTTTGAAAGTGAAATGTTGTCCCATTCTCAACCTGCATTTGTGGACGCAGCGATGAACTGTGTTCACAGGTGATGGTTTTCACAAGTGTTCCTGAGCCCATGCAGTGATTTCCACTCCAGAATAGTGTTTTTAATGCAGTGCTGCCTGAGGGCCCGAAGATCCATGAATTCTTTGTAGTTTTACGTTGAGGAACATTATTCTTAGATTGTCGCACTATTTTCCAACACAGTCTTTCACAGACTGGTGAACCTCTCCCCATCTTCACTGCTGAGATTCTGCCTCTCTGAAATGATCTTTTTATACCCAATCATGTTCCTGATTCGTTGCCATGGTAACCTGATTAGTTGTCAGATGTTCCACCAGGTGTTTTTTTTTTTAATTTTTGTTTTTTTTTATCATCTTTACACAACTTTTCCAGTCTTTTGGTTGACTCGGTCACAAATTCAAAATGAGCAGATATTTTTCCTAAAACAATAATATTTCTCCTTTTCATTTACATTTAAACATTTAATATGTTGTTTTTGGCCTATTTTCTATTAAATCTAAGTTTATGTGATTTAAAAAATCTTCACGTTGGGTTTTTATTTACATTTTAAACTGCTCAGTGCTCGTATAAGTCTCTAACTGTTTCTATCTGTGTGTGTGTGTGTGTGTGTGTGTGGCTAAGAGTTGAATGGCGGGAACGTGAGAGCGTGTGCGGGAGGGAGGGGGGGGGGGGGGGGGGGGAGGTGTTGGTGTCGGTGTGGGCGGGTCGGACTCGGGCCAGTCTCGTTGCAGAGCCGGCTGTGTGGAGGAGGCACGTGGCTGGGGGGTGTAACTACGGAGAGCACATGAGTCTCCTGCCTAGGTGTGTGTGTGTGTGGGGGGGGTGTCACATGACCTTCTCTTTGTCGTGTCCTGGTCCTAGTCCTCTCGGGTCGTCGTGGTGACGGTTGATGATCTGGTTTCCGTCTCGGTGACCCAGTTAGACGGGCGGCTTCACTTGAACGCACAATGTAGAACCGATACTGAGGTTCTGAACCGGCGGCTCCGAGTCTGGATCTCTGATCCGGGTCTCTGGAGGGTCTGGGTCCGTGTGTGTGTGTGTGTGTGTGTGTGTGTGTGTGTGTGTGTGTGTGTGTCATTCAGACAAAAGGAGGCGTCACATGCAGCTCTGACACGTGCAAACAGACGGCTGCAGCGCTGCATCGCATCAACACACACACACACACACACACACACACACACACACACACACACACACATCTTCATCATCACTTCACACACATCTTCATCTTCTCCTCTTCCTCTCGTTCTTCCTGCTGTTTCTCCTCTGCTGTCATCAATAATAATCATCATATTGATGATTGATTGGTATGATCAGCAGTGAAACATCCTGCTCTCAATCAGGTCCTCAGTCTGTTCCTTCTTCTTCTTATTTTGTATTTTCCTGACGGTTTTCCAAGTGATTATTTTAATCGTCTTTATTTATTTATTGTTTAATTGATTTGTTCTCTGAAGCCTCAGCAGCCTGATTTCATTTTATCTTATTTTATTTGTGCTGAATTGTTGGAGAGTAAAATAAAAGTACAATTCTTGAGTTCATTTTGAGAGTTTTATTGTGACGACAGCTGCAGTTATTGTTTATATAAAAAAATAAAAAAAAATCCTTCATTCATTCAATTTAATTTTAGACTGAGTTTATTTTAAATGTTGGATTTAACAGCCCCATCTGTTCCTAAAATTCCTAGAAAGTCTTTGTTTTGAACTTGTGCTACAGACCCCGCCCTTTCTCCTCCCCCCTCCCCCCATTACCAGGGTTACAGGAAAATAGCCACACCTCCTCCTCCCTTTTCGACCCTCCCTCCCACCACACACATGCAGATGGCCCCGCCCCCTCGTGCAGAGCAATGAGGTCATCTAGCAGCTGAAATTCGATCCGCTGTAGTTTTTTTCTTTTTAAACTTTGACAGTAAAGATCTGAAATCTGAGTTTTTATTTGTTTTTTTTCTAAATTTCTAATCATACTTCTGAGTTTTAATGAGTCAGATTTACTGTCAATCAATCCACCTGCAAATTATTGTCTCCATTAATTGCTTTATATATGAAATATAAAGCTAAAATATACGTAAAAATATTCATCACAGCTTCTTGTTTTACATAATCAGATATGATAAAAAAAAAAAAAAAAAAAAAAAAAAAAAATTAAAATCATGAAGCAAATCGTCTTCAAATCAGGAGTTTAATCATTTTATAAGTGTGTGACCTCTGGCCTCCTCTCTCTCCTACAGGAGGTGTGATCTCCTACGTGGGTTCCTGTGGAGGCTCCCCAACCAGAACCAGCCCCGTTTCCATTTACAGTGACAACTTCAACTTCGCTTCCTCTTCCTCCTCCTGCTCCTCCACTCCACCCTTCCTCAGCAGCGGCTCCAGCTCCGCGGGGGACGACGGCTCCTCCTCGGCCTCCTCCTCAGCAGGCGGTTCCCCTCGCGGCCGTGACGACGGCGGCGGCGGCAGCTCTGTGAGGGCGTCGCCCAGCAAGTCCGTGGCCAATTTGACCAGTGAGACCCAGTTTGTTTCTTCTTCTGTGGTTTCTTTGGGAGTTTCTGCTATTTAAACGTCTTTCAAAACAAATCTTCAGTCCACATTTCATTCGATCTCTGCCAAACAAATTCCTTCTAGTTCTTTACATAGATCGGATTTTGGGTGAAACGAGATCTTGAAATGCTTCAGGAGGTCTTTTTATTATTATGGTCTTCGTGCTAAGCTAGGCTAACCGCCTCCGGGGCCGTGCAGCTCTGTGTGACTCCGATGTTCTCCGGTGTGTTTCAGAGCTGAACGGCATGGTGCTGCTCTGTAAGGTCTGTGGGGACGTGGCCTCCGGTTTCCACTACGGAGTTCACGCCTGCGAAGGGTGCAAGGTGAGACTCCCGCCCACACACACACACACACACACACACACACACACACAGCCCTCCAGACCTAGACCAGCTGAGATGACATGGCTGACTGGGCCTACAGTGTGCTGACCCGCTGTTTGGTTCTGCAGGGGTTCTTCCGCCGCAGCATCCAGCAGAACATCCAGTACAAAAAGTGTCTGAAGAACGAGAGCTGCACCATCATTAGGATCAACAGGAACCGCTGCCAGCAGTGCCGCTTCAAGAAGTGTCTGTCTGTGGGCATGAGCCGGGACGGTGAGCACACACACACCTGTCTGTCTTGCACACCTGTCTGTCTGTTTGACTGAATAGAAGTGTATTTTTCTGTCATACAGATGATGGAAAGCACAGCTCAAACTCACACACCCAACCAACCAGTCAGAGTACAACAACAACAACCCAACCAGTCAGAGTACAACAACAACAGCCCAACCAATCAGATGACAACAACAACCCAACCAACCAGATTACAACAACAACCCAACCAATCAGAGCACAACAACAACCCAACCAACCGATCATTGTACAACAACCCAACCAACCAGATTACAACAACAACCCAACCAATCAGAGCACAACAACAACCCAACCAACCGATCATTGTACAACAACCCAACCAACCAGATTACAACAACAACAACCCAACCAATCAGAGCACAACAACAACCCAACCAACCGATCATTGTACAACAACCTAACCAACCAGATTACAACAACAACCCAACCAACCGATCATTTACAACAACAACAACCCAGCTAATCACAGTACAACAACAACAACCCAATCAACCAGATTACAACAACAACAACCCAACTAATCACAGTACAACAACAACAAACCAACCAATCAGATTAGAACAACAACAACTCAACCAATCAGAGTACAACAACCCAACCAACCAATCACAGTACAACAACAACAAACCAACCAACCAGATTAGAACAACAACAACTCAACCAATCAGAGTACAACAACCCAACCAACCAATCACAGTACAACAACAACAAACCAACCAACCAGATTAGAACAACAACAACTCAACCAATCAGAGTACAACAACAACCGCCCAACCAATCAGAGTACAACAACAACCGCCCAACCAACCAGAGTACAACAACAACTACCCAACCAATCAGACTACAACAGCAACCCAACCAACCAGATTACAACAACAACAACCCAACCAATCACAGTATAACAACAACAACCCAGCCAAGCACAGCACAGCTACACTCTACAATCAGATGATGTGACTCGCCATCATAACACCTCCTCCTCTTCCGTCTCCTCTCCCGTCCACAGCGGTCCGTTTCGGTCGGATCCCGAAGCGTGAGAAGCAGAGAATGTTGGCTGAGATGCAGAGCGCCATGAACAACATGGTCAACAACGAGCTGCAGAACGACTTCCAGCTCGCCAGCCTGTCCTCCTCCTCTTCCTCCTCTTCCTCCTCTCCATGCCCAGGGGTGACCATTGCTCCCCAGCCTCAGCCCTCAGCCCTGCCCCTCACCCACTCGTCACAATCACCCGCTGCCCCAGCCTCCTCTTCCTTCCCTCCTCCTCCTCCTCCTCCTCCTCCTCTTCCTCCTCTTCCTCCTCCTCCCTCCTGTCAGATACCCTCCCCCCCGCCCTCCAGCCCCGGAATGGACTCCACCATCAGCGCCATCGCTTGCGCTCACCGTGAGACCTTCCTGTACGCTCACGACAAGCTGGCCAATCCGCACACACCACCTCAGCACCAGCAGAATAACCAGGTCCACCACCACAACGGGGAGGCGGAGCTTTGGGGGCCCAACCGCTGCCCCAACGGTTACCACACCAATGGACTCAACACCATCTACCACAACAACAACCTGGGCACAGGATGCTACCTGCCACCAGGAGACAACGACCGCAACTTCACGCACAATCACCACAGCAATGGGAGGCGGAGCCTTCACAACAGTAATCTGATTGGAGGAGACGGTGATCATGTGACCCAGGGGCAGAACTGTCCAATAAAGAACCGCACAGGGATACTGCTGGTAAGAACCAATCTTGTGTACCTGGGGATTTTAAATTCAGGACTTTTTAAACAGAAGCATTCGTACTGAACTGTGATTGTATAATGGTCGATCAGTGAAGGCGTATCAGTCACCTGATTGGTTGATTGTGGTCTCCTCTCACTGCAGGCTTGTCCAATGAACATGGAGCCTCACGCAGACCCGGCAAAGAGCCCGCACGAGATCTGGGAGGACTTCTCGCTGTCCTTCACGCCCGCCGTCAGGGAGGTGGTGGAGTTCGCCAAACATATCCCAGGATTCAGCTCTCTGTCCAAGAACGACCAGGTCACCCTGCTGAAGGCTGGCACCTTCGAGGTACGACCGAGTTCCTCCCCACTGGCTGGATGGACGTTATGGTGTTGTCCTTTAGGGGGATTCCCGCCGTTGCAATACCACGAGTGACCACTGGGACAAACTGGCAGCACCCTCACAGTTCTTTTTTCCTGTCCCAGGTACTGATGGTTCGGTTTGCGTCGCTGTTTAACGTGAAGGAGCAGACGGTGACATTCATCTCTGGCGCCACCTACAGCCTGATGGACCTGCAGGCGATGGGGATGAGCGAGCTGCTGGGAACCATGTTTGACTTCAGCCACAAGCTGGCAGTGCTGGAGCTGAACGCCCATGAGCTGGGACTGTTCACCGCCGTGGTGCTGGTGTCCGCAGGTGAGTCCCCGATTAACCTCTCGCTAAACTCCGATAATGGTAACAGATTAATGTTACATCATTGTAGTAATTAAACAACTCACAGAAGATTAAAGACAGAAGCAGCTTCTTGTTGGTAACCAAAAACAACGGTGGTTATGTAGATAATTAGCTGGCTAACTATCAACCAGTCAATTCTGATGAAGAGGAGAACTTTCTTTACGTGAATTGCAACTATTTTTACCATTAGATAACCAATTCAACTCTCTGCCTGAAAACATAAAAGTATGGCCACCACGACTGTCCAGAGACGACGTTGACGTCTACGAATTCCCAGTTTGAGCGTTAAGTCCCGACGGTAACCCGCCTCCGTCTTCGTGTTCTGTGTTTCAGACCGGTCCGGTATCGAGAACGTGGCGTCGGTGGAGCAGCTGCAGGACAACCTGATCAGAGCGCTGCGCTCGCTGGTCAACAAGTCAGCCGTTGCCCCCGGCAACAACCATCACAACCTGGACTCGCCACGCTTCACCAAACTGCTGCTGAAGCTGCCTGACCTGAGAACGCTCAACAACATGCACTCGGAGAAGCTGCTGTCCTTCCGCATCGACGCCTGATGACCTCACCGATGACCTCACCGATGACCTCACCACGCTCTCCAATCCAAGAACACGACCACGCGGAGCTCTCCGTCACCGTGACGTCGTTGGCTCATTGCATCATCATGATGTTGCCAGGGCCAACATCGTAAAGACTGACACGGTGACAATGATGTCATCAGCAGAGCGACTCACCGCCAAAATAAGAGTCCGCTCAAAGAGCTGCCCCTCCAGAGTCAACAACTTAAAGGAGCAGCCCAACATCTGAAGACGTTTTTACACGGCACACATTTAACCTCATTGAACCCAAAGTGATTAGCCTAGCTTAGCTCAAAGATTGGAAGCAGGGGGAAACCGCTAGACTAGCCTAGCCACGCTTGTCGTTTTCTTGATTCCACAGGAAGTATGGACAGTTCAGTCCTAATAAACATCAAGTATGTGGACAACAGCGCTCAACACAACAACACTTTTTAGCAAACACGATGAACATGCTAACTGAACGAGCTAACGAGCCTTTTAACTGCGGTTTACGTCAAAACTAAATATCCTCTTCAGAGTCAGAGCGCAGCCACATGTGAACTCAAACACTTGAAACACATGTTCAGATTCAGTGACTGCCACTTCCTGATGATGTCATTATCTCTGATGTCCTTTCAGAATAAACCTCCACAAATCCACTTAGAAACAAGAGGAAAAAAAATCAGTTCAGAAGCTGCCTGACAATCTGTCTGTTTTTAAGTTTCCTTTAGTATCACAGTGATCAGCGATGTTTGTCTGATTACCCATGATGCACTGCAGACAGGAGCTGCTCAGACACAGTTCTGCTGCTGTTAAAGGGACAGTTCCACTAAATTTAAAGGAAGTACCTGTCAGCAGCAAATTGTAGGTGCTTTTTCCCTCCATGTTGGTGTCAGCATGATTAAAAAATAGTAAATATTTGGTACATTTACTGAATTTTTCCTGGGATGACTCAGGATCTTCCACCAACATGGTTCTTATATTCAGCTTTGGGATAAATCTCTTTGCTTTTCCATTTTTATTGTACTAGAAATGTAGAAATAATGAAATCTGCAGTTTGCTTTGACTCTGGCGGCTCCTTTGAAAAGTTCTGCTTTGACTCTGGAGAAAACAGAAAAACAGGATTTCAACAGGACTCTTCCAGTAGAAACTGCTTCAGGGGTCGGAGGTCATCCAGAACTTCCAAACCAAGCGAATCGGAGAGGTCGCGACGGATCTGCCTCCTGACACGGGAAACAAGTTTCTCATTTTCTATCACCGTTACGTCGACACGCCTCGAACCAAACAACACCAGCCAATGAGACACAGACGCAGCGGTGACGGACAGCTCCGCGGACCAATGAGGTGTGCCGCTGCTGTGCAGAGCGACGCCTTAGACAAAAGTTATGCAGCAGATCTTCTGTGTAAAAAAACTGTAAATACTCATAAACACAAATATCCAGTTATACTTGAACTGTTTTGCTCTGAGACCTGTTTTACATCTTTATTTTTTGTTTATATGAATATGTGCCTGTGCAAATATTATGACTGTAAAAGTGTGTGGGGCACAAAGTGTGTGTACAACAGGGTGTATGAAATGCATCCAATGGGAATGAGATATTCTGATGTATGTATTTTAATGTGTTTCATGTTGTAAAGACATTATATATATATGTATATATAAATATGTACTCAGAAGAATCACTGCGAGTTCTTTGTCATCTCTTAATTTTATCCAGTTCCACAATTGTTAGATTTTGACCTTTGACCTCCAAAATCGATTCGGTTCATCCTCGAGTCCAAGTGAACATTTGTATTAAATTTGAAGAAATTCCCTCGAGCGGTTTCCTGAGATATCGCATTTAAAATCTGTCTAAAATCATATAATCAATAATATGAATTAATAATGACAATCAATAATAATAATGGTTTGTGTATTTTATGGGACTACTGGAGAGGTCAGAAGTCAGTGGGACAGCAGAGAAAGTGAGTCACACGGAGGAGAAAGTAGGTCGAAGCGTAGCCTCATAACCAACTTATGTCTCTGCTCTCTGATTGGTCGGCTGCCTCGAAACCTCAGCATCCCCGCTGACCAATGAGGTGGAGATGCACTCCATGTCCCACTTTCTGTTAGTGTGCTGCTTTATTACATAATAACTTTAAAAACAAAGTGCTGTCATCATCAATATTCAAGATTGGACATTATTCAATATATAAATTATAGTTTTCCACTGTAACAGATGTCCTCGTCTTTCCCACCAAACTCTAGGCATTTTTTACCTGATTTTACACTTTCATATTCTTCACACCAAACTCCATGAAATTTGTTAACAATTATACACCTCAGTTCTTGAACACCAAAGTCTTGTCATTTAAATGATTTTACACTTCTCGTATTGTTTAAACCAAACTCAGTTTTTTTTTTCTTTTTGTATTTTTAAATGATTTTCTTTGTTGTAATATTTTATTTTATTTCTAATTTTTTAAATTGTTTTCTTAATTTGTTTAATTTTCTTTCATTTTTGAAAATATAAATATGTTTTTTGTGATCATTCATCTTCTGATTTCTTTGATTTCCAGTCCGCTGGCAGAACCAGTGAATATTAATAAACTTTTCTCTAAATGTACCGGAGTTTGAAAAAAGACAAATTTTCATCTGGTCTCTGTTATTCGATGTTATAGAGTCCCTTAAATACAACCAAATACATAAAATGAAACCACAATAAAAAAAACAAACTGAATAATTTAAAGAGAAAGTCCACCTCAATTCTCATCAGTTTGTTTACATTTCTGTAATTTTTTCCTTTACATTCTCACACAAATGAAGCCTCTTAAATCCTTGATTTCCCTGGACCTCTGTGGGGGACGAGTTCAGGCTGTTCCTGCTTCCTGGCATGTTTATCTCATCAGGTGTACCTGTGTGTGTTATGTCACAGGGTACAGTACAAGTGCAGCAGTGCATGCTGGGAGGCAGGAAGAAACAGCGACGCCTGGCGCAGCTTTACAATATTGAAGCCCCACCTGGACTCATGAACTGTTTGCTTGTGTCTGTTTGCATTTGTTTATATTCCATTTAAATAGACAGAAATAATCTTGCTTTTACAGAGTTTATTCTATTTTTTTTTAATTGAATTGACTTTTAAATATGAATTTGTCTTTTATTGTTATGTTACAATTTGGATTCAGGAAAAGTAAATGAGAAAGAAAACTTTTATGTTTTGAGTTCTTGATAATTTCACGTTTTCAAATAAAATTGACGACACATTAAAGTCCCAACAGTGACGGAAGCTGAAGAGTTTTTTGCTTCCGTAGTTTTTATTTGAGTTAAATTGCTCTCATAATTTAAACTTTAAATCTCTGAATTCATATTGCAAAGTCGGTTTGTTCTCAGGTGAAAAATATTTATTTACATCTAAGGGGACAAACAGAACAAACTACAACAGAGGTGATAAACAGTTTTGAGTACAAGAAGAGGAATACAAGACCAGTGAGTCCAAAGTGAGACTGACCTCTAGTGGACAGGAAGTAGAACACGCAGAAGAAGAAGAAGAAGAAGAAGAAGAAATGAGGGCTATCAGATTAAAGGACTGCTGCAGAGAAAAACCAACCAGCTGGTCAGACTGTAGACGGACGGAGGAGGCTGTGAGACAGACAGGGACAAACAGAGAGACAGAGACAGAGAGTCAATTATTATCAGCATGAAATCCCATATTGATAGTCTCTACAGATAAATTGATCTGGTTGAATTCCTACAATAATAACTTAACGTCAACGTTTAACTTCCAGGTGTTTCTTGTTACCTTCAGTCCAGACATGTTCACATGTTGTCCGTCCCGTCGCACAGACAGCAGCCGAACCCGCCCGGTGCTCGGGTACCCCTCCTCCACCTCCAGGTGACACACCAGCGACGCCGTCTTCAGGTAGATGAGCTGGCGCTGATCCGAACGCCAGTCGATGGCGAAGCTGCAAAAACACAGACGCTCTCTTAAATGTCTCATTCTGTGAAGGGACTTCTGAATGCGACTCCTCACCGACTGACTGAATAACAGAACCGAGCCGCGGATCCTCACCTGGACCTCAGGACCTGGATCTCCGACAGCAGCCAAGCCTGAGCCACGTAGCACTTCAACACCTCCTGCAGGTCGCAGCTAAGCTCCGCCCGCCTGCCTTTCATCCAGTCCTCCAGCAGGACGGCCGGCACCTCTTTCACCTGCAGAGACAGAGAGGAGTCAGCTGGATGCTCCTCCCCCAGCAGGAGGCGGGTCAGAGTCCTGTCTAATGTGAGTGTTTGTATGAGGACTGTTGTGATGAACATTCGACATGCTAACATACGTGTGCTTCCTGTTATTCTGCTTCAGTTCTATATGATAAATATATAACAGACAGTTTAGAAGCTGCCTGATAATCTGTCTGATTTTAAGTTTCCACCAGTGTCCCAGGGAACAGTGATGGTTGTCCGATTACCCATGATGCACTGCAGCCAGGAGCTGCTCACACACAGTTCTGCTGCTGTTAAAGGAGCGGTCCGTCTGAATGTGGACCAATACGGGATCAATGAGGACAACCCCAGCCTGATAACATCTCAGACACCTGTTACCTCCAGTGTGAAGCGTTCATCGTCGCTCAAGTTGACTGACAGCTTCAGCGACTGCAGCTCATAGGACGCCGGATCAGAGGAGAACCAGGGCCTGAGCTCCACAATCAGCTCTGATTGGCTGATGGCCAGCAGGCGGACATGTATGATGTTCTCGGTGATAAGCAGCAGCAGCCTGAGACAGGTGAACAAGGAAGCCAAGTGAGTGACCAATCAGAGCGTCTGAAGGCGGGGTCACGTGACATCACAACACAACGGGTGGTGCGTCGTCGTGTCATGTGACGTTGTGACATTCTGAAGTTCCAGACTGTCACGTGACACATCCGAAGAGCCACTCACTCGTTTCTGAATCGCTCCCAGCCAATCAGCTGACCGAACACCGTCCCCGACTCCACCCTCAGCTGGGCCAGCTGATGGTCGTAGGACCGCAGGGCAATCCGGGCCTGGTGCAGAGACTTTTCCAGCTTCTGGTGGTGCTGCTTCTGGAGGAGACGAGGAGAGGTAGCCGGGTCAGATCACCATGGTAACAAATGCTTCAGGAGAACCGGCTCTAAACCTGCCAGCAGCCGAATGACCAATCAGATCGCTGGGAATACAAGTTATCCTTTTTACAGGAGCCTGAAGGGGACACGAGAGCTTCTGGAGTGGTACCCTGCTGCCGGCTGGTCATGTGACCTCCACAGTTCCTGCAGGAGGAGTGTGTGTGTGTGTGTGTGTGTGTGTGTGTGTGCAGTCACCTTGCTGTGCAGATGTTGAACCAGGTGTGTGAGTTTGTCCCGTCTTTCGTGGATCTGCTGGATTTTGTCCTGCAGAGATCTGAGCAGCGTCTCCGTCTCGTCCACCATCGACATTCTCTCCACCTTCAGAGCCTTCCACCGGGCCCGAGCTCCACCCTCTAACACACACACACACACACACACACACACACACACACACACACACACACACAACAGGGATGAAAAAAGTTAAATGTGACCAAATTTACACAGAGTTTGGTTTGGAGGCAGGTCAAGAGTCTCTCACCTGTGTGTGTGTGTGTGTGTGTGTATGTGTGTGTGTGTGTGTGTGTGTGTGTGTGTGTGTACCTGGGTGGGGGGGGGCAGGACTCTGTCAGCAGTTGCTGGGCAGATTGCAGACCTTCCAGCAGTGACATCATCGAGTCCAGAGCAAAGAGCTGACGCCACAGAACCTTCTGGATACGACGCCGGTCCTGAAGAAAGAGACACACCAGTAGAAACATTAGAAATGACTGAACAGTTGAAATCCAAATTAAAAATCGGAGAAATTATTTTTTGTAAAACAGAATGAAAAACAGCTGACAAACAAAACATCACAGAATATAAAGAGAAATATGAAGGTGATAAACATCTCCGTGACAACAAAACCAACAGAACAACGGATCCACTAATCGTTTTTAATTCACGTCAACAAGTTCCGTCCAGAACCGACAGAGTTCTTCCGGTCCAGAACCGGAGCAGTCCCTCACCGTGAGGAAGACGACCACCCCGGCCGCCTCGGCACCGTCCGGCTCCGGGTTCCCGCGGGGCTCCATGAGAGACGGGTTGCAGCGCTGCAGCACACTGTCAATATACAAAAGTAAGCAAACAAACAAGTAAGTAAGCAAACAAACAAACAAACAAACAACCAGCTGCTGTCTGTTAGCTCCAGCTAGCTTCCGTTAGCTCTCTAACGCTTGTGTTTCGGAGAGATTCTGTTTGTCATGTTGGAAAGATACTTCCGGTGTGAACATGTTCAACAACCCGTAAAAAAAAACCTTTCTGTGAGTTGAACTAACGTCCAAGGAAGCCTTTCAGTAGTAAATCTGAGGTGTGTGTTTGGGCGACTTACGCTTGAACTGCCGCCATTCCTGTTTTCAAATCTCCGCGGAGCGAGGAGGATTCTGATTGGCCGGTTCTTTCTTCTTCTTCTTCTTCTTCTTCTTCTTCTTCTTCTTCTTCTTCTTCTTCTTCTTCTTCTTCTTCTTCGCTTGGTCTAATCACGGACATCAAGAATCAGCTGATGGAGCTACGCAGCGCCATCTACTGTGTGCAGCTTCACGATTCCTTTATCCCAACACCTCCTGGGACTTTACAAATAACAACCAAAATAATAATAAGTATAACAACACTAACCACACCCTATTTCACTATTGTTATTTACTATTAGTATCAGTATTAGTATTTTGTATCAGTATTAGTATTTTGTATCAGTATTTTATATTAGTATCAGTATTAGTATTTTGTATCAGTATTTTATATTAGTATCAGTATTAGTATTTTGTATCAGTATTAGTATTTTGTATCAGTATTTTATATTAGTATCAGTATTAGTATTTTGTATCAGTATTAGTATTTTGTATCAGTATTAGTATTTTGTATCAGTATTAGTATTTTGTATCAGTATTAGTATTTTGTATCAGTATTAGTATTTTGTATCAGTATTTTATATTAGTATCAGTATTAGTATTTTGTATCAGTATTAGTATTTTGTATCAGTATTAGTATTTTGTATCAGTATTAGTATTTTGTATCAGTATTAGTATTTTGTATCAGTATTAGTATTTTGTATCAGTATTAGTATTTTGTATCAGTATTAGTATTCCGTCTGAGTTCCGGTCGTGTTGTTGCGTCGTCACGCGGTGCAGCAGCTGCAGCCGCAGCAGCGCATCGCCTCCGCGCAGGTCACGTGCTCCTGTGTTGACTGAAAATACTAAAAAAATAAAAACCCTCAGCGCTCTGCAGCAGCTCGGAGGCTAACGGCGGAGCAAACTGTCCTCCGGGGAAGAAACGCAGCGGGGAGTTTGACACGTCGAAGCATGAGTTGAAAGGCAGCGACGCTCTCAGGTGGGATTTTAATCTTCTCACCTGTCCGGATGTGTCGGCGACGCTAGCGCTCAGCTAGCAGGCTGGGCTAGCGGGTCGGCTAACTCCGCATATTAATAAGAAGGAGCTCGGGAGGGTTCAGCGGAGCTAACAGGCCGGTGTGTGTTTGTGGGGTGGGGGGAGGAGGAAAGAGGGGGGGGGGGGGGTGCTGTCCGGACAGATGTTCATTATTAAAGCAAACGGCTGGAGAGTAGCTTCGCACAGAGGCTAAAGGGTTAGCTTAGCATTCTGCAGAGGGTCGGAGTCAGGCCGGTGTTCTCCAGCAGCTGACGGTACTTTTAGTTTTTAACGGACAAAATAAACGTGTTAGGAACGTGAACGTGGCCGTTAAACCGTCCTCAGAGTCTGGTCGTTAGTCTGGTTCCAGTCCGGGACCTCCCGAGTCCGGTATTACGAGATGTGGATGTATTACAGCATCACTGAGGTCCGGATGGTGAAAACAGGCTGATTTCCGTTTGATCCTGTTACACGGACACGAATCAGGATTTTAAACTGATTTCGAACACGTCCTGGTCCACCTGGTCCTGGTCCACCTGGTCCTGGTCCACCCGGTCCTGGTCCACCTGGTCCACCTGGTCCTGGTCCTCCTCGTCCTGGTCCACCTGGTCCACCTGGTCCTGGTCCTCCTCGTCCTGGTCCTGGTCCACCTGGTCCTGGTCCACCTGGTCCACCTGGTCCTGGTCCTCCTCGTCCTGGTCCTCCTGGTCCTCCTCGTCCTGGTCCTGGTCCACCTGGTCCTGGTCTGACGGATCCAGGGACTGTAGTTTCACAGGAGGTCCTGGTCTGAGTGGGTCCGGACGGATCGATAGTGAGAATAACGCCGACTCCTGTGTTTGTGTCTCAGGGTGATCAGGTGTGTTGTCTCAGCAGCAGGATGCCCATCCCCCCCCCACCACCTCCTCCTCCACCAGGGGGGCCCCCGCCTCCCCCCACCTTCAGCCAGGTGAGCAGCTCTTCATCTTCATCATCATCATCACATCTCTCTGCCCTCTCTTCTTCGTGGATCGACTACTGAACAGGAAGACGATTTGAATTTACCCCCCCCCCCCCCAAACTCCCCTCCAGGCCAACACCACCCCCCCGAAGCTGAACAGAGAGGAGGCCAAAGGTCGCGGCGCTCTGCTGTCGGACATCTGTAAAGGCTCCAAGCTGAAGAAGGTGGCGGCGGTGAACGACCGCAGCGCGCCGCTGCTCGACAGTAAGAGCCAAACACCAACGAGCCAGACACCCCCCACAGAGCACCCATACATTCGCTTATACCAGTACCTACACCAGCAGCAGAGCCAGCAGGGGGCGCCGTCTGAGGAGCAGGCGAGGACGGCCGGAGATAAGAGCTCCGCTCTGTCACTCGAGAGTAAGAACATCCACCTTCCGTCATACTGAGGCTGACCGCAGGAGGCTGAGGGTGGTTCAAACAGTCGCCATGGTTACTGGGGGACGGAGGGGATGGGGGGGGGGATTATGGAACAATCTGGACGTGGTTTTTATTTTTATTTTCACCGATTTACTGCAGATACAAAACAGCACACGTCGAACACGCAGCCCCCAGAAAACAACCGCTTTTATTCTGAAGGGAACTCGAGAGAAACAACTCAAACATCATCAGGAAATCTTGTGACTTTCTGTAACTTAAAACTGCACAAATTACATCGACATTTTAGAGAAAGGGACGCCGTGATATCAAACATTGTTGTTTACAAAAATCACAGACAAAAAAAACAAAAAAAACCTTCCTGAAACACTTTTATTCTGAAGGGAACTTGATCTGAAACGAACACAGACATTTTCCCCATCAGTCTACATGACGCACGGTGCAGTTGTCGGGGATCGGACGACTTCCTGAAGCGACTGAATGTTTCAACTGTCGGTGATTTCAGACATAAAACCAGAGCGGTCACATGACGGTCACATGATCACGTGTTCCATTACACCGGCAGGTCAGCTTCAGATGTCCCTGTTTGTGTTTCCACTTCTCTCTGTTCCTCTTCATCTTCCTGCTGTAACCTCTCTCTCTCTCTCTCTCTCTCTCTCTGCCGATGAGTCGGGGCGAGCTGTGGATTTCACAATAAAAGGCTGTCAGTCAGCCCGGCGCAGCGTCGGGCTGCTGCGGGGCGGAGAGGCGACGGAGCGGCTGCGTGAACAGAAACCCTGCGGCCTCCTGCGCAGCTGCTCGCCGCTGTGTTCGTTCCCGGGCTGTCCAGAGTCTCGGTCCGACCTCGGCGGACGTCTGTCCCGCTGAGGGTTACGCTTACTGTCGTTTTCTAAAAGTTGGGGGACGGGGTCATGTTTACTTTTAACAACACTCTGTGAACGTCCGGGAAACGGAGGAGACTGAGTTTCTGGAGTTTTGAAAGTGAAATGTGGTCCCATTCTTGCCCGATATAGGATTCCAGCTGCTTGACAGTTCGGGGTCTCCTTCATTTGCAGTTTTAAATGTTTTAAATGGAGGCCAGTTTACCAGCCGGACTCTTCTACCACGGAGACGTGCTGTTGGACTACGTGCAGAACGTGGTTGGACGTTGTTTTGCGCAAATAAACAAAGACGTTCCCTGAAAGAGACGTCGTCTGGATGGCAGCACATGTTGCTCCAAAACCTGAATGTACCATTCAGCATTATTGGTTCCTTTCCCAGATGTACAAGCTACCAATGCCGTGTGCACTAATGCATCCCTGTACCGTCACAGATGCTGGCTTTTTAACTGTGCGCTGATAACAGGCTGGGTGGTCCCTCTCCTCTTTAACCTGGAGGACGCAGCGTCCGTAATTTAATGTTTTTTTTTTTTTTAAATCATCTTACTGATCTGTTATGAGGTAACCTAATTAGTTGTGAGGTTCCACCAGGTGTTTTTTTTTTTTTTTTTGACCCCGTCCCAACTTTTGAAAACGTGTTGCTGACATCAAATTCAGAATGAGCACATCTTCAGGTTTTTCCTGCCGTTTTAAGAAACTTTTTGGTCCGAATCGTGTCGAGTCGAATGTCTGAGGTTGGACTGAAACTCTGGCGCCCTCCACTGCTCAGTTGCAGAAGTGAGCATGCAGCAAAAATGCGTTAGCATGTTAGCAAGCTGCTTCCCCCTGCTCAGCTCACTTCCTGTCAACGTCCAGCTTCCTGTTTACCTGCAGTGGAGGAGGAGGACACCTGAGTGGGCGGCAGACATCGTTACAGTTTGAAGCTTCATGCTGCTCAGCTGGTTTCCTTCCTGAAGGATAATTCTGCTTTATTTAAACTCGGCTCTTATTTTGGAGGAGGAGTGTTGAATTAACATGAATTAAACAGCATCTATAGCTCTTATTTTGACAGCAGATGTTGCCTTCATTACTTTGTAAACATCCTGGAGGGACTGAGGTCATCAGATATCTGCTGCTCCTCCTTTCTCCTCCAAAATTAAGTTTTTACTACAAATTTAAACGTAGTCGTAAAAAAAAAGAAACAGAATTATCCTTTCAGTCCAGACAGAGACAGAATAAACACTTTATCTCAGTGTGGGCGGGGCTACAGGTGGCATTCATTCAATTCATGTGAAGTTTTGTTTTTGCATGAAGTGAAAAATGTTTAAACCTTCAAGTGGATGTTGAACATCTGCGTCCCGTATCGACCCAAACGTGGGGCGACCCCTGAGTGGAGGACGTCTCCGGCCCTCACGGCCGAAGCGTTAATATAAGACCTGTGAAAAGGTCATAAAGAATAAAAACATAAAAATTTGTTCCCATGAGTCAGTCAAGAAAACGGCATTAAACACCGTTCAGTTAAAGCGCCGCATTAATGAATCAATAAATGTAAACAGGAATATTAAAACCGCAAACTGATGATTTTAAAAATGACAGTTTTCTAATGGGACCTCTGTATTGACCTCCACACGTCACAGCTGCTTCTAGACGTGGTCGCGTGTTTGGGCCGATGTGTGTGGCCCCGCCCCTCCTGACAGGTCAAATGTATCCGAGGATAAAGTGTCCCCCGATCAGAGCTGTGATCGGTTGCCGATTGATCTGTGCGTGTGCAGCCTCGATCGCCTGTGATGTCATGACTTCTAATCCACGTGTTTTTGTTGTGCTGTCGATGACGTCATCACTGGAGCTGCGTGGGAGCGTAAAACACTTCATTTAAATCCTCACCTCATCTCGCCTCGCCTCACCTCCGTGTCTGACGTAGTTCACCTGGCCTCAATCGCATCACTCCCCCCCCCCCCCACCCCACTCACCCCCCATCCCCACCCCGCACTAACTCATCCGTCACCTCGGTGATGTCATCGTATTGTCGTCGTGGTGTCGGTGTAGAGCAGTCACATCGTGCCCCCTCAGCAGGCAGAGCCCTCACTCACCTGTCCAATGGTTGTGGTCCTCAGAGCCCAAAGGAGGCGGAGCTGCAACAGCGGGAGCCAATGGGAGCGCAGCGGGAAGCCCATCAGGTTCTGTTGCTCCAATCGGAGGCCTGTTCACGGGCGGAGTTCCCAAACTGAGGCTGGTCGGAGGTGAGGAGGGATTTATTGATAATTTCCTATTATTTATTTACAAGTTTTAAATCTATATTTCATTAATTTACACATTTATTGTATTTTTATATATTTTATGTTGTTAATATTAAGATTATAATATTTCTATTTTGACAGTTTCCTGTTGTTTCACTTTTTTTAGTGAAGTTGTATATATTTATTTGTTTTAGATACGTGTATTTTGGATTTTATTATTTTTTTGTTTATAAATATTGTTATTTTTGTAATAAAGTGGTAATAAAGTCGGTTTTTAACCGACTGTTGTTGTTGTTGTTTTCTGTAAACAAACCTTATGTTTCACGTAGATGGCTCTTCTGGACGTTCGCCCTCCACCCGGGCTGCTGCGCCCCGCCCCCCCAGCCATCGCCATGACGACGCAGAGAGCCCCTCCTCTCAGGCATCGTCACCAATGGAGACGTCTCGCTGCCAGCGTCCTTCGCTCCCCAACCTGTCCTCCTCCCCCTCCGCCTCCTCCCCTTCCCCCTCCGCTGCCTCCTCCCCCTCCGGCATGAAGCACTCCTCCTCTGCCCCCCCTCCTCCTCCTCCTCTCTGTCGTCGGGGCAACGCCCCCTCCCCTCCCTCCTCCTCTTACAACAGAGAGAAGCCCCTTCCCCCGACTCCTAACAACACACCGCCTCTCCCCTCCAAACCTCCCCCGTCTCCTGGCAACAGCAGGCGCCCGCCCACCTCAGGAGGAAACCCCGCCTCCTCCTCCTCTCTGGCCCCGCCCCCTCCACCTTACCGCATCTCTAATGGTAGCGAGTCCGCACCGGACCTGCCGCAGCGCCACAACTCGCTCAGCAATAAGAGGACCGCCCCCTCACCAGGAGGCCACACCCCTACCAGAGGCCACGCCCCTCCGCCTCCCCCCGCTTCTCCTACCCCCTCCCAACAGGGCGCCAACAGGCCACCGCCCCCTGTCAGGGAGGTGTCAGGTAGAGGAGCAGGTGAGTGTCAAACACGCACCATGACATCATCAACCACCATTCAACACGCTAAAAACACGCTCAGGGTGCAATATGGGACATTTTTAATAATTTATATTTTCCATTTTCAATATTACATCTTTGAAATGTTTTTTTTATTTCATTTTACTTAAATATTTGTGTCGATCACCTGTATTGATCTCTCCTCAGCTCCTCCCGTTCCAGTTCAGACGTCGTCGTCATCGTCGAGGGCAGGGGGCAGAGAAGCTCCGCCCCCTCCTCCTTACAGGACACATGGTAGCCCCTCCCTCTCTTCTGACCCCCCCACCAGAGGAAAGCCTCCTCCCCCGCCTACCCGCACCCCCGCTGCTCCTCCGCCGCCTCCCCCTCCTCTCCGAAACGGACACTCCTCCTCCTCCATCCCTCGCTCGTTTGTCGGTGAGTCTCTTCCTCCATCATCAGAACATCGTCATCGATTCATCTGAACTCAGTCAGATTCAGATAAAATGGTTTTCAAAATAAGATGCATCCTGTGCTGAATATGTTTCATTATCAGGTTTTCAGTTTGTTTGTTTGATCAGCTGTTAAAGTTCAGATGATTCATCTCCTCGGTGATCTGTTTGGTTTGTGAGTCCTTCATCAGTTTCTCCTCCTCTTCCTCCTCTTCTTCTCCTTCACCTGTCGAAACTGTCAAAACTTCAGAGTGTATTCAGAAAAGTTGATGCCGTTGCTTCGACTTCATCAGGTGCAAACAGTGAAATAAAACAGAAATGACGAGTCGTGTCTTCTCTTCCTCCTCCTCCTCCTCCTCTTCCTCTTCCTCCTTCTCCTGCAGATGATTTTGAGTCCAAGTACTCATTCCATCCTCTGGACGACTTCCCTCCTCCAGACGAGTACCGACACTTCGCCAAGATCTACCCCAGCAAGGCCAACAGAGGTACGAACACGTTGGTGACAAGTTGTGATGTCACATCTCTTCCACCTCCTCACAATCTGATTGGTTGATGTCTTTACTTGAAAGATCTGAAAAAAATAAGTCGAGAAAACACTCGTGACAAAATAACTTTAAACCTTAACATAATTTAAACGTTGAATTCGATAAAAAAAAAAAAAATCGTGAACGGGGGTTTAACGTGGAGGTTTTATTTCATCAACCTTAATTGTGATTAAAAAATATTCACGGATAATAACTAAAAGATAAAGTTTCTAAACAAGAATTTTACGTATCGTTCGGCAGCGAATTAACGTTTCAGTAAATTTACCTGAAAACTGAAACTAAATCGACGTCAGGTGTTCAGGACAAACTGCATTTTATTTTGAAATTCAACCTTCAGTCAGTCGTAGTTTTCTGGGTGTTTGTTTACTTGTTTGTTTGTTTTGTTTGTTTTAGTGATGAGAGGAGCTCCTCCCCTGCCGCCTGTCGGGAGGTGAACCAGGAAGACATGTACACACACACACACACACACACACACACACACACACACACACACACACACACACACTTCATCCACCATCCTGTTCGATGTCCAGCTTCGTCATCCTCGCCGTCTCCATCGTCGCCTCATCCACGCTCGCAGGTGATTGGCCGAGGACACAGGGGGACAGATGGACCAATCAGAGAGCCAGAACGTGTCTTCAGGAGAAGGAGCTTCTTCTCTGATCAGCACCTCCTGGTCGTTTTTATTTCTTATTTTTGCACCCGCACTTTTTACTTTTACAGAACACGCGTGAACGACACGTGAAGAAGAAGTTGCTGACGTGAAGTTTGGTCAGAAAAAGACACGTTAACTGAGACTCTTATCGTTTAGACAAAATACATTTAAAGGAGCAGTTCAGTGTTTCTAGAAAACCGTCAACAGAAATGTAATATTATTATTATTATTATTATTATTATCATTCGAATATTAGCAGCTCGTTAATTAACTGTTTTTACGTCACTGTGAATTTTTTTATAAAACGAGATGAAACGAGACGCGAAATCATAAAATATATAGAAAGCAGTTCAGTTTATGTCACAAAATGTTGAACTGCTCCTTTAATGTTCAGAGTTCAGAGGTTATGATGGACCACAGAGACCAGCACTGGACTGAGACTGGTCCTCCTGGACCTGAATCTGGGCCTGGAACTTGAGCTTTATCTGGACCAGGACCAGGATCCTGTGACATTCGACAGGATTCACTTCACAAACAAGATGAAGGATTAAAAACCACTGTAAATACTCACCTGATCCTTCATCATCATCATCATCAGACTCACCTGTGCCGGTGATGTCATTGACGTGACTTCCAACAGGGACAGAAGTTTCTGAACAGGTCGGGTCTGTAAGTGCCAAGATGGACCGAAGGGAACCTGAGAAACTCACCTGGGGTCAGCTGAGGTCAGCTGACTCGTCCAGCTGACTCGTCCAGCTGCAGGCTGGTCAGCGGATCGTACCATGTCGGTGTACTGTGGGGGAGTGATGGGACACAGGAAGTGTGCGTGCGTGTGGACAGGAATTGTCAGGAAATGTCAGGAATCTGTTGGAGTGTCGGATTAAAATCAGCATTTTTTTTTTTCTGATCAAAGAGGAAATAATTAATAATAATATCATCACTTTAAGATTAAAAAGTGTCATTCAGCTCTGACGGCTCCGTCTTCATCGCCACGCTGCTCCTCTTCCTTTCTTCCTTTCTGCATATTCAGCGTCTCTCTATCCGACTTTGTTTCTCTTTCTCAGATTTTAATCACGTTCAAGAGCACGTTTTCTGTTTTCATACTTTACTGATTTAAAAAAAAAAAAAAAAAAGATTCCAGGTTTCAGAGAAACATCTTTGATCTCGTTTGTGTGTCGCTCAGTGATGACGTCACCGTCTGATGTGGAGCGCTTCTCTGCATTACCTCTTCGCCACCAGACTCCATTGAAATTGTTACTGATTTTATTTTGTGGCGATCGTGAGCAGAGAACATGTTTTCTCTCTCCCACCAGACTCCATTCAAAATGTTACTGATTTTATCCCCTCGTCTGTTCTGCCTTACAAACTGTTTGCTGTAAATCTCGTCAGTTAGAATCTGAAGCTACTAAACACATGTTAATAGCAGTTATAAGGTGACTTATTGGCTGCAGGACAGATGGTAGTGACGATAACTGTAGTGATGAAGATGATAGTGTCAAACTGTCCTGCAGCTTTTCTTCGTACGGGGCTAACGGTCTGTGTGTCGTCCCGGTTTAACAGCATGCTCGCTCTCTGGTCTGTCGTTACTTTTAACTGCAGCTGTCTGAACTCTGAAATAAAATCCAGCAGTTACTGTTTCTCTTCTCTTTGTTCTGTTTTTCTCCGCCTCACTATTGATATGTTATTATCAGCATATTCAGATGAGCTCAATCTCAGTGTTTGTTAACATATAAAATGTAAAATTCCTCCTGTGCACTCCAGACGTGGAGGCAGCTGCAGAAACACATAATTCACACTGTCCTTATATTTGTTTACATCTATGTGGTTAGTGAGTTATAAACTATTCATCACGTTTATTTTTGTTATTATTACAGGTAAATTTAAAAGTAAAAATTTCAGACGAAGAGGAAATTATGACATAAACAAGTTTTTATTGCTCATGATTGATAGTAATGACAAATGTTATTTATCAATCAGAAATCCTGGAAGCTTCAATATTCACTTCACAAACGGCAACATTTTATTGTTTTAATTGTTTTTTTTATTTACTTCAAAAACAAACAGGACAAAGATTTCAATTCAATTGTTTGATATTTTAAGTGAGTAAATTTATTCAGTAAATATTCATATTTAAGAAAATTTGTAATTGCCGAATGAATCCATCAATGAACAGATTAAATTAAGAGTTAATGAAAGTAAAAGGTACTAGTTTTTAGTCTTATTTTGAAAGGCATTTCTGTCTTTGAACACCAGGGGGCGGGCTTTTATATTTCCTGGTTCAGAGGTCATTTTACCGGAAGCACGTGATTTTACAGGGCGAAAAAAAAAAACACGGATCTCACATGTGCAAACATGATCTGCTACATGTGAAAATAAACACTAAAGTAGACGGGTTTGTTCAGCTGGTTTAAATCTTTAGTTTTCTGAAGGGACTTTGGTGCTGCTGCTAGTGAAAACATGGAGGACGCGAACGTTATCAAGCTGCCGGCAACGGAGGACCGAAAGCCGGCGAAGAAGAGAGCTCGGCCGGTGAAGTTGAACCCCCAGAAAGAGGAGCAGAAACGGCAGAAAAACGTGGAGAAGCTGGCGGTGCTGGGAGAGAAGGACGACTCGGTGAAGCTGCTGGAGGAGCTCGTGTTCGGGGCGGAGGAGGAGCTGCTGGAGAGGCTCGTGGAGGTGATGTTCTCCTCACCAGACCCCGTTCAAAAACCGGCCAATTTAAAGCAGGGAAAAAAAAAAAAAAAAAAAAATCATCGTGTTTAACTTTTCCTTAATTCCAATTATTTCTGGTTATAATTTATATTTCTACTAATCTTCCAGCACCACTTAATTAGAATAGGAGGTCAGCCTCAATTTGAACCGGTTACCAGACTCTGTTAAAGATGTTTTCTTTCTCAGGAGCAAAAGGTTTGTGTGAATACTAAATATGACATTTCATAAGGTTAGTGACGTCCCTCTGATATATTTGCGTCACTTATCGTCTGCTACAAACTTAAATGAGTCGTCAATATAAACCTATTCATGGAAAGTCTTTCGCCACCAGACTCCATTTAAAATACAACGAATTTTATGCCGATGCGCATCAGAACCAAACTGGTGCATCCGGGTTACTGAGCAACACTTGATTTATTTATCTTTTCTGCTTCCAGACTCCATCTAAAAACCTGCTAATTTTTTGTGTGCTTCTGCTGAATCTGGCACACTTAACTTGTTTCAGGTTGTTGGCCACCAGACTCCATTAAAAATATGTATAATTTTATGTTCTCCTGCTCATGATCAACAGTGTTTGTGTCTGAGAACAAAGTTTGATGCCTCATAAGAGATGTCTGTCTGTTCTGGTAAATCCGGCTCATTAACTATCTACTAACAACTCTTAAACTGATTTTTGAGGCCAGTTATTTTTTGGTTGAACCTGAACGTGTTTTCAGGTTTAATGTTTGCACAGTTTAAACTGTTGGATTCACGCTGAAGTATCGAGTTGGTATTCATGGCTCTCACAACACGGCCAGACTAATACTTCTAAACTCATACACTTTTTGAATGGAGTTTGGTTTCCTCCCAGAGAGACTGAGCTGTGTTGAGGCTCCTGATCAATCCCTCTGTGTTCTGATCAGTTTGTGTTTCCTGTCGCTGAGCAGGACGATGAGGAGCCCACCGGATCCCGGCTGCTGGAGGACAAGGATGAAGAGTCGGAGGATGATGAGGCTCAGCAGCAGCTTCAGCCCTCCAAAACAGCGGCCTGGGTGGACGACGATGACGAGCAGGAGGAAGAGTGAGTTTACCACAATGAGGGCGACGTTTCAGTCTCTTTATGGTTTCACATTAAACTGTTTATGAATTTTAAATAAATGAACTGTGTGATGTGTTTCAGGGTCGACATGACACATCGTTACCGTAGAAACCTGGTGAAAGGAGAGGCGGAGTCAACCATGTCCAAACAGAAACTACAGCAGAGGATGAGGGAGCAGTGAGTGCACACACCTGGACACACACACACACCTGGACACACACACACACACACACCTGGACACACACACACCTGGACACACACACACACACACACCTGGACACACACACACCTGGACACACACAGCTGAACACACACCTGTGTGTTTCAGGTTCCAGAGGTCGATGGGAGGAGCTCCATCGTGGGCGCAGAGCGGCGTCCAGAAGAAGAAGACGACAGGTAGGTTCAGGTGATCGACGTGTTCAGAAAAACAGTTTATAATTTAAACATTCTGTTTACGGACAGAAATGTTTTCACGTTTCGTGTGTTTGTCTTCCTGAAGCTGCTGATGACGAAGAGGACGACGACAACGAAGAGGAGGAGGAGGAAGACGACCTGCTGAGGAGGACGGGGAACTTCGTGGCGTCCTCAGACCGTCTGCCCAGCGGCATCCTGAGGGTCAGTGACGGATCAATAATCAACCAGCTCCAGTTCGGACGATCCGTTTTTTGTATTTGTCAAGATTTTAAGATTTTATTTTTATTTTTATATATATATATATATATATATATATATATATATATATATATACCGTAAATCAAAACAGAACACGTAACGTAGCAAAACATTAAAACAACAAGAGGACCCAGGACGGAACCCTGAGGAACTCCTAACTTTATATCAACTGATAATCGTTTTTATAGAAACTGAACGACATGACAAGTTTGAATCTGAAACTCCTCCCTCGTCCCTCAGATGAAGAAGTGTCTCCACGCCAACAGCGCCCGCCCCTCCGACGACAGACTGACCACGGTCCAGTTCCACCCGTCCGCTCAGGTCGTCATGACGGCCGGCCTCGACAGCTCCGTCTCCCTCTTCCAGGTACGATCGGGCTGACCCGGCGACGTGCGGCTCGTGGTTACGTGGGGACGGTCACGTGACTTCTTCTTCTTCTCCGGTTGTCCTTCAGGTGGACGGGAAGACAAACCCAAAGATCCAGAGCATCCACTTGGAGCGCTTCCCCGTCCACAAAGCGCAGTTCAGCCGGGACGGAGAGACGGTGATCGCCACCAGCCTGAAGAACAAGATGTTCTACCTGTACGACATGATGGAAGGACGCGTCGCACCTGTGCACACTGTCCGAGGTCAGAGGTCAGGGGTCAGGGGGTCGGAGAGGAGAACTGAGTCTTTGGATTTCACAATAAAAGCCTCTCCCGTTGTTCGTCCTCAGGTCTGAATGAAGCCCGCGTGAAGGAGTTCTCCGTGTGTCCTGAAGGAGGCGCTCTGCTGCTCACCGGGACCCGCGGCTACCTGCACCTGCTCACGCTCAAGGTCGCGCTTCTTCTTCTGGTGTTTGTCGTCACACGCACAGTTTGAAGGTTCAGCAACATCTGGTGCAGATGTTCTGGTGTCCGAACTCGGCAAGATCACTTAATGCGCTTTAATTTGAAATGATTTAATCCATCCACTTCCTGTTTTATCGTCCAGCTCGTTAGTCTGCACTCTTCAATTATCCGATTTTTTTTTTATTATTTATTTATTTATTTTTCTTCATGTTTTGTCGAGTTTCATCGTTTTAATATTTAAAAATTTGACTGAAGCAGAAAAACCTGAAGGTCAGATTTTAGTTTTAATGATGAAGATAAAATAATTACAATAATAATAAAAACAGGAAGAGCCGGAACAAAAAAAAAGATATTTAATAAATATCTCAGAAAAAGAAAATAAACAAAACTTCAACTCTGTTCCGAAAATATGAATGTAAAGAAACGTGTGTGTGTGTGTGTGTGTGTGTGTGTGTGTAGACGAAGGAGGTGGTCCGCAGTATGAAGATAAACGGGAACGTCAGCGGCGTTGCTTTCTCTCGCGACGGCAGCAAAGTCTTCGCACATTCAGGTGAGTCCTCGACAGCGTGTGATGTCATTTCCACTTCCTGTCAGTGTGTTTAAACTGTGTGTGCGTGTGCAGAGGAGGGCGAGGTGTATGTGTGGGACGCCCGCAGCAGCAGGTGTGTGAACAGGTTCTCGGACGACGGCTGCGTCAAGGGAACGTCCATCGCCGCGTCGCCGAACGGACAGTACCTGGCCTGCGGGTAAGACACGCCCACTAACCATCCGGCTCTCCTGATTGGCTGACGGGATGTATTTAAATTAAAATGTTCTTGTTTTTAAAGTCGCTGTGTATCCTTCTCTGTGTTTCAGCTCCCAGTCGGGCGTGGTCAACGTCTACTCCCAGGAGGCGTGTCTTAATTCGGCCAATCCAAAGCCTCTGAAAGCGGTGATGAACTTGCTGACCTCGGCGACCTCCATGACCTTTAACCCCTCCTCTGAGATCCTGGCCATCGGCTCCCGGGCCGAGGACGAGGCTGTGCGGCTGGTAAGACGACATCGTCGATGATGATGATGATGATGATGATGATGAAGACCACTAACCCTCACCTGTCCCCTCAGCTCCACCTGTCCAGCCTCACGGTCTTCTCCAACTTCCCCATCGCTAAGAGGAAGTTTGTTTACCGAACCAGCTGCCTCGACTTCTCCCCACACAGCGGTTTCTTCTCATTGGCTAACAACAAAGGCCACGCCCCCCTCTTCAGGTCAGACAGCCAGTCAGATCCTCTGCTTTGCTCACAGTCGACCAACATATCTTGTTAGATCTCCAACAATAACCATTAATGGAAGCTAATGTGCTAACGTTAGCGTGTCTACAGTTAGCACACAAGTTAGAATTCGAATAGAGACACAAAGACACACAAAACAACAACATGCACACAAAACAACAACACACTAAACAACAACACACACACAAAACAACAACACACACACTAAACAACAACAAAGACACACAAAACAACAACACAGACAGTAGTAGAGTAAAATATAAAAAGGTGTTGAATGAGTCTCCAGTGGTTTGTGGGTCTGTTTATCGAAGCTGTCTAACCGATCGTGTTGTGTTTGCGTTCAGGTTGCTGCATTACAAAGACTTCTGAAGAGGAACTCTGGAGCGTCGAGGATCGTTACGCCTGATTTTTAATGTTTCAGCCTGTTTATCTGTGGATATGAAACTACTTCCTGCAGAGAATCAGACGTTTACAGGAGCTGCAGGCTAAAACATGAAAAATCCTAATGGAGTCTGGTGCAGCGGGCGACCAGCAGCCTGAAGGTGGACTGAACGTCGGATAAAAACCTCCTTGTGTTTCCTGTTTTTAATGTTTGTATCATTTCATAAAACAACTGAAGTACCCAAAACTAAAAATACATAAAACTACGAAATATTTAGTCTCACAACTTGTACTTTTGAATAAAAATAAAATGGTTTCTAAAGAGTAAGTGTCACATTTTTATCTAGAAACTATAATTATGACTTTCAGTTTTAGAATATTGACAGAAATAATATAATTATAAAATAATATTAATACAATTAAGATTTCATACTTTGGTTTTTGTGACTTATCAGACAATAAAAACAAATATGTATTTTTTTTCATGTTATAGTTTCTTTTAAAAGAAATCATCTTGAATAACTAAATTTTTCTCAAATAGAATTCGTTTGAGTATTTTTAGAATCATTCCTGCTGTCGTGTCGGACGTTTGTGATTTTTGGCACTAATGTACTTCTTCACTCAATTACACAACCCAGAGACTGAATCAGCCAATCAGAGGCCGAGAAGACGCTCCTCCAAACAGGCTTCACCACCTCCGCCCGTCGTACCGTCTGGCTCTTCCACCTCTGTGACGTCGTCTTCTCACCTGAACCAGAACCTGGTTCTGACCTGGACCCCCGAGACCAGCTCTGAACCCTCAGACAGGTCTTTAAGGCGGTGTGAGGACCGGGCAGAATGTCCCCACATGGTCGCCTGGGAACACACACGCACACGCACACTGCAGCAGGAATGTCCTCCGTCCTGTCCGTCCAACTGAAACACGACAAACACTCGTCCCTTCCAACGCTCAGATCTGCAGCTCCGCGTTCAAACGCAGCGTCCTGCCGCTGCCCTCGAGCAAGGCATCGGCCGTAGTTCATCTACGGCAGGACAGAGAATCAGTCACCATCGATACTCCTGATTGTTGAGAAACTCTGAAAGTTTGTCAGATTATATTTGTGTATTTTCCTATTTTACAGTTTTTTTTTAAATTTTTTTATTTAGGTTTCTGTCATCAATTTTACTTTCAATTTAAATGTTTTCCCCCCCAAAAAAATTTCACGTCCAATTTAATATATTTAATTTTCTCTAAATAAATTTAAAAAGTGACAGATTCAGAGTTTTGTCTGTTTGATCAAACCGCCGTCTGAACAAACAACTCCAAACTCACCTGACTACCTACTGCACCTGCCGGGGCCCCGCCCACCGACGATGTCACAGCCAGACAGTAACCAGAGTTTCAGGCTCGGTGAAAGAAGCAGGTTGACTCCCAGACAGGTAAACAGGTGAGACAAAGTTTTCTCTATAAATTCTTCTTAAATTAATTTTAAACAAACCGGGTTTTTTTGTTGTTGTTTTTTAATCTCGACAAACAGAAATCTTCCTGATTTTAAAATCAGATTTCAAAATTTCAAACCAGAAATCTGTTCCAGAGACTCACCTGAGAGCATGTGAGTTTATAACCTGGAGAGGAGAATGATTATCAGAACGATTCTTCAGATTATTTTATTTCTGCTGTCAATTTTTCTTTTGTGTTTCTATTTTCTGATATTTTAATCTGATCAATAACTTGTTTTAGAGATGAATTCAAACTGAAATGTGTCGTTTATATAAAAGTGTTCGGACTCTCTGTGACCAGCTGCGTCCTGTTACCTTTAATGATCCACCTGATTGGACCGACTCACCTGCTCAGGTAGGAACCACGTTCAGCTGCAGGTCATGAGACAAAATGAAGTCCAGGAAGTCTCTGAGGACAAACTGGTGATGAAGACTTTTATAAACTGTGACGTTAAAAAAGTTTGGAAGCAGCAGGACTCTTCAGGGAGACCGAGGACATAACAGGACGGAGCAGGTCTTTAGAGTAAAGGACGGACGGGTCAAGTGAAGGAGAACAGTTCAGTCTGAAATATTTCTTCTTTTTATATATTCTGCTGAGTTTCTGTTTCAGGTTGTAAAACTGCAGGTTTCATCTCGTTGGATCTTGTTTGATCTCTGGATCTCAATTAATCCCGTTGGATCTCATTTAATTCCGTTGGATCTCAATTAATTCCGTTGGATCTCATTTAATTCCGTTGGATCTCATTTAATCCCGTTGGATTTTATTTCATTTTGTTGGATCTCATTTCATCTCGTTGGATCTCATTTCATCTCATTGGATCTCATTTAATCCCGTTGGATTTTATTTCATCCCGTTGGATCTCATTTCATCCCGTTGGATCTCATTTCATCCCGTTGGATCTCGGCCTCGGTGAACCCGTCTGTTTATCGCTCTGTCAGGTGTTTCCTGTTCCTCCGTCAGTTTATTGAGCTGCGTAAACATGAAGCAGAAATTTTTGTCTGCAGGTGTGAAGACTTCTTGTTTCAGATGCTTTTAAAGAGAACTATAAAGGATGAAATCAGCTGATTTCACTCATCGATGTTTGTTTGTTTACTTTAGAATCAGATTCTTCAGTTTGTTGACCGAAGGCAGCTATAAGGAGATTTGGCTCCGCCCCCTCAGCACCTGTTCACAGGAGTTCAAACTGCAGCCCGGTCCACCTGTCTGTCAGTCTGTCCTTTTGTCTTATTGCTGACTCACCTGCTGTTATTTTAGGCGTTTATTTGTGTTTTTCAGGAGGAATGTGGTCTGACGTCTTGCCATGTGTTTGCTGCCTCATTTACAAATCCAACAGGTTGATGTCCACCGAGTTGTATGTTGATGTGTATCTCTAATTGCACACCATCACTCTGATTATAAAGTTCAATACGTATCCTCAAATGGAATATATAGGGAAACAGAACATTTCTAAATCGTATCTGGTTGATGAAATAAAAAATAAGAAAAAAAAAAACAAATCACTGCCGTGAATACAAAATGTATTCATGTGACCATTTCAAACAGAGCGGTTAGAGCTGCTCTTTGTTCGCAGTAATGAAAAGGAGGTTTCATCTCCAGACTCCCATTTGTTTCTTCGGTGGGCATGTCTGACAGGCTTTATTAACTCATCATTACTGTGCATCACGGGTTAAATCATGAAACTATCATAATGTGAAGTGTTCTGCTGTAGATTTGGAACAAAGTCTTTCAGCAGGACACACCTGGCCTTTGCTTTAATTTCCTGTTTGGATCCTCTTGGGCTTTTTTTTCTCTCATGTCTTTTCTCTCTCTGCAGGTTTTCTGGTTTTCTCTGCAGAGCTTCACTGTTTGCAGATAATGTTTGTGACATCAGTATTTTTTAAAAGATTAAACCTGCACGTATTCAAACAGTAGAAACACAAAACTTATGTCTTAAATCATTGACTTTTGCTTGCTGCAGTTTTCATCAAAACTCTTTATCAGATCTGAACTCGCACACATGAAACACGCATGTTCAAGACTCCGTGTGACTTCCTCTTCCCTGATGATGTCATAATGTCCACTGTCCTTTCAGAATAAAGCTCCAGAAATCCCCCGAGAAAGCAGAGAAACAAACAGTTCAGAAGTTTCCTTCAGTATCGCGGTGATCAGTGATGTTTTGTCTGATTACCCATGATGCACTGCAGACAGGAAGTGCTCACACACAGTTCTGCCAGCGTTAATGTCTAGATTCCATCAGCGGGGAGGACAGGCTCCTCTGAACATGTTTCATTCAGGCTACAGACGTCTGTTTCTGAGAACCAGTTCCAGGGTTCCCGAGGCTTCAGGGGCCCCCCGGACCTGCTCCTCAAGGAGGGACCCGGTCTGTCTCGGGGTCCGGTGTCTCCTGTCCATGACGTCCTCTCTTGTCTGTCCCCCAGCACCATTACGATGGCGGAGGCGGAGGCGGCGGTCCCGGAGCTGTTCTCGGAGCAGGAGCTCACCTGCTCCATCTGCCTGGACCTGTTCAACGACCCCGTCTCAACTCCCTGTGGACACAACTTTTGTCAGGTAAACTTCCACCTGTTCACCTGTTGGGTGGATGTGGGTGGCCATCTTGTTCTGGTGATGTGTTGAAGCCCCGCCCCTGCTCAGGTGATACCGTTGTGTCTGCAGGCGTGCATTGGAGGTTACTGGGCGTCCAGCGCCGTCTGCACGTGTCCTCTGTGCAAGCGTCAGTTTGACGAGCGTCCTCGGCTCAGCATCAACCGCGTCTTCGCCCTCATCACGGAGAAATACAAAGTGGCCCACTACTGCACCGCCGGGCTACCGACACCTGTCGGGAACGGGGCGTCGGGCGCCATGACGACCCTCGCGGACACCGGGTGCACCAACCCGTTTGCTGCGTCGTTGTCGGAGGTGGTCTGGTGTGACGTCTGCACGGGTGTCAAACAGCCCGCCGTCAGCTCCTGCCTCACCTGCACCGCCGCGTACTGCACCGAGCACGTGCAGCCGCATCACAGCACGACCTTCTACTCGAAACACCCGCTGATGGACCCGCAGGAGGCGCTCAGAGGGCGTACCTGCTCCCTGCACCGCCGCCTGCTGGAGGTCAGCGGGAACGCGCCCTTCCACGTCTTCTTTTTCTTCCATCTTCTTCTTCATCTTATTTGTTTACATCCTTCAATATTTCTCAGTTTCTAGATCTGAATTTGTTCATATTCTGTAATTATAATTATTTAATGTTGTAGTTCTGTTTCCGAGGAAGCGTCCCGCCTCAGAGAACCGGGGTCGTTCCTCTGACTGACCCTGCGATGCGTTCATGGTTGCAGGTTTACTGCAGGACGTGTCAGCGCTGCATCTGTGCCATCTGTGTCCTGGAGGAACACCGGACGCACAAGACGGTGTCGGTCCAGACGGAGAGACTCGGTAAACAGGTACGGAGGACCCGAACTGGCGGAACTGACCGGGCTTTGGTTCTCTGCGGTTCTTTGACGCGACCGTGTTCACCTGCAGAAACAGGTGGCGAGGACGGAGCAGGAGATCCTGAACCGCATCAGAGAGAAGGAGGTGCACCTGACCAGGTTCAGGAGGAAGCTGGAGGGCGTCCAGGTTGGCCATCTTTGTTTATTCTGCACCTAATGGTGGACGGGTGTGACCGCTGAGGTTCCTGTTTCGTACGTTACTCCGTCGTGTCAGCGGTAAAAACGCGTCGCTAACGTCGGTGAGATTTGTGTTCCAGAGTTACGCGGACGGAGAGCGCGGCGACGTCGAACACCTGCTGGATCAAGTGTCCGCCTCGGTGGACAGGATCCGCTCTCAGGTGGTGGGCGGGATCCAGAACCAGCTGGATGCTGTGATGTCAAAGGGGGAGGGGCTGGTGAACCGTCTGGAGGCGGAGCTAAGCCAGTTGATGGACAGGAGGGCCACGCTGGAGGTTCAGGCAATCAGTCAGGACCACATCGGCTTCCTGCACGTGAGACAACAACACCTGATACACCTGAACAGACCTGATGATCTTCTTCTTCCTCCTCTTCATGGTCTTCCTCCTCCTCCTTATTCTTCCTCCTCCTCCTCCTCCCTCAGAGTTTCGAGGCGGCCACCTCTCCTCTGTCTGAGGACCAGCAGGACGAAGTGGACGAAGACGACTTGTCTCTGCACTTCCAGCTGTTGGACGTGAAGAGCGGTCTGTCCGAGGTCAAAGACAAAATGGACGACATCAGGATGGGGGAGATCCATTTCAGAGGCTCCAAAGGCTCCTGTGAGTCCCACACTGATGTTTACAGATGTGTCTGTAGTTTACAGATGTGTCTGTAGTTTACAGATGTTTACAGATGTGTCTGTAGTTTGTTTCGTCAGTCTGTGATTGGTCTGTTTCAGTTTCGTCAGGTGACCTGGTGGCGGCTGAGAGCATGCTCAGTGTGAGAGGAAGCATGACGAGTGTGAGGAAGAGTCAGTGGTCTCTGAGAGGTGAGAGTCTTTCCATCAGGAACATGTTTGTTGTTTATTTGTTGGTTTTCATGTTGTTGTTGTTGTTATAAAGAAGCTCTGTAACATTTAATTCCACTTTTACAACAAGATCATTTAAATGGTCTCTCTGGCCACGCCCCCTTTCTGTTCTCTGGACTGTTTCTTCCTGAATCAGCCTTTTAGAGCGGCGCCGACGCCCCCTGCAGGAGCTAACGGGGTATCTAAGTACCTGAAAGTAAATTTTCAGGGCTCAGACTCTGAGTGATGAAAGACCGGGTCAGCTGTTTGTAGACTTTTATTTTGAAAGAATGACTGACTGACTGTGGTTTCCTGTTCCCCACCTCCAGATCTGAAGAAGAGCAAACAGGTGTCAGGTACGTCTGTCTGTAAACAGGAAGTTATAACACAAATGTTTCATCAGTTTTACTCAGTAATTACATCAAACTTTATTATATTATTTATTAAACTTAATAAATCTTGGTGGAAGTCCTTCAGTTACTCTGCGGCGTGTTCTCGGTGTTCTGGTTCTGTGTGAAGAAACGTTCTGATCCAGTTTGTTTTGTTTCAGGACACAAGAAGGCTCGAGTCTACATGGGTGAGTGCTTAACTCTCACTCTTTTATTTTGAAAATTCTTGAATTGTTTTAAATGTTCTTTTGAAGCCTCCACGGGGCACCTCACTGTCATTTATTTTTTGTTGTTGTTGACGTGTCCTGGTTGTCCTCGTTGTCCTGGCTGCTTCCAGAGGACGTGACCCTGAACCCGGTGACGGCGTACCCGTTCCTGATCCTGTCCTCGGACAGGAAGCAGGTTAAGAGAGGAGAGAAGCTGCAGTTCTACAGAAACAGCCAGCAGAGGTTCGACGTCTGGTCCTGTGTCGTCGCCAAGGAGGGCTTCACGTCCGGACGCCACTACTGGGAGGTCAGGACCGGGATCAGGGGAGGTTTAGTTGTCAGGACCAGGACCACGACTTGGGTCAGAGTCGGCATCAGGTTCGGGGGTCAAAGTTGGGATCAGGATTAGAATCGGGACCAGAACCAGAATTGGAATTAGAATATGGATCAGGCATGGTCATCAGGACCAAAGTCTTCTGATCCAGAAACCGGTATGACCCGGTGTGACCCCGTTGTGTCCGTGTGTTCCAGGTGTTCGTGGGCGACAGTAAGGACTGGAAAGTGGGCGTGGTCGGAGAGTCGGCTCAGAGGAAAGGCCTGTTCGACATGAGCCCGTCCAACGGCTACTACGCCCTCTGGTGGAGCAACAGCCAGCTGAGGGCGCTCACCACTCCGCCGCTCACGAAGGTCCGCCGGAGCTCTCTGTGGTTTCACATGATCTTCATGTCTTTATCAGCCTCTTCGTGTGTCCGCTTTAACGTGCAGCAGGAAGTCGCTCGGCTGTACGGCGACCACTTCTACCAAACAAAAAGATTGCAAACTTTTGGAGACTTTTATTTTGGCATGAGTGCTCTTATTTTTTGTCTTTAAGAGACAGGAAGTCACTGTTGACCAAGATGTATTTAAGAAATTTAGACTTGTAGAAAATGTTTACGTCGAACGTAAAAGTTTAAAAAAATGTCATTACGTCTCATCGTTTCATTTTCGCGCGTTTTTCTCTGTCCCGCAGGTGAAGAGTCATCCGAAGCTGCGACAGGTGGGCGTCTTCCTGGATGTGGAGGAGGGACAGGTGTCCTTCTACAACGTGAAGTCGGGCTCCGAGATCTACAGCTTCACCGGATCCTCCGAGTTCTCCGAGAGGGTGTTCCCCCTGCTGGGCACCGGAGACAAGGAGGTCCCGCTGGTCCTCATCACCACACAGCACCAGCTGGACTGAGGAACCAGAACCAGGACCAGACGGAGACCACGGAGTCATACAGGGACCGACTCGCGCCACAGCTTTGTTTTGTTGACACGTAAACAGACAGCCGTGTGTTACTGACGAGCATGTTGTCGATACAAAATCGTCTCCTTTTCATGAAAACAAAATATTTGTACAAATAAACGCTCGTTTACGGAAAGATGCGCAATATAAAAATCAGAATTAATATTTACATCATAAATAAATCGTTTGTTTTATTGTTTTGTTTTTTGGCACCAAAACAAAAGATTGAACCACGTTTGACAAAAGTTATATTTATATATATATAGCAAATTTAAGATGCTTTATATATTTTTTATAAACCCAACAACATAAAAAATATTGTTTGCATTCGTGGAGACATTGAGAATCTATGGAAGCCCATTTATGCCGTGACAAGAAAATCTTGTCAATATTAAAAGTAACCGTAAAGTATTTGGACTTATGACATCAATTAATCTATTGTGATACAAAATTTGAGATGCGAAGTAAAAATTATGATACTAAAGCAAAACTGAGAATACAGCAAAATAACAAAACTCAAACATTACTTTGAATGTTTAACGTACAATCTTAGTTTCCATTTATTTTAATGCAAATCCCAAATTGTTGTCCTTATAAGACTGATTAAATGAAAATAATGACATCTTCCTAACTTAAACAAGAAAGTCACAAATTTTTGCAGAATTAAAGAAAATGGCTTGTAAAATTTGTATTTTAAATTCTTACTTTCATTCATCTGAATCTGTATTGTTATTTTTATTGGCACAAACAGGTTTCCCATTGGTTTCAGCCACTTTGGGGAATTGCAATGACCATTTACTCTAAAAGCTCATTACAATTTTTATGACATTTAAAGAGACTTTATATTGTGTATATATTGATCAGTAATGGAAATAAAACCAATAAAAGTGAAATTATTAAACAAAAACAAATGTCACTGAGGGTATTGATTTGCATTCAGAAACCTGAACGATGTTTACATTAACTTTGAAAATAAGAAATAATAAAAGTGTTATTTGTGTTCCATAATCAGAATGAATAATTAATAATTTGGTCTACAGTTCTTTCATTAATTGTATTTTGTTAAATTGCAAATTAATGTCGAGGGCAGGGCTTGTGTACTTCCTGTTTTTGTGTTAAGTGAATGTAAGAACAGTTATAATCATTCAAGTTCATATTTTATTTAACATAAATCATATTGCAGTCAATGTGAACAGCTGGGGTTTCAATATACACAATAGAATCGTAACATTTTAAGCCCCTCCCCTCTTAACCCCGCCCACAACAAGCCCCCCCACCCAAAATGAAAATCAAATGCCGCCCTCCCCTGTAACCCCACGCACACCCCCACTCCTTTAAACAAAAACACACCGACCCCCACCCCCACAACAGCCCCGCCTACCTGAAACAATGCTCCGCCCACCAACGCTGTGTGTGTGATTCCTGTTTACTCGTGTGTGTGTGTGTTGTTTAGCAGCAAACTCCAAACTGATCGACTGTTTGCGCTCCGTGTTGTTCGCCACCACCCTGCAGTAACGGGCGTGTCATGTGGCCACCGGCGGTGTCATGTGACCGATGTCCCGCTCAGAGACATTTTTTTTAAGGCATGTGTGCTCCTGTTGTGACTCACGTGCCCCTCCCACACTAAATAGCAAGCCCCTCCCACATAAACAAGCCCCTCCCTCCAGTGTGGGCAGACATTAACCAACAGCTGGAGTCACTACACGCTGAAAAAAATTGGCAATATTTTTCTTTCAGAAAGGTTTTATGGTGCATCTGCTTACATTGTCAATAACAAGCTCCTCCCACTCTGACTAGCCCCTCCCCCAGTGCTGACATCATTATAGTGCCCCAGAGCCATTTCAGGCTGAAAACTGTCCATGTCTTGCTACGAGAAATTTTTTAAGGCGCATCTGCCCCCTTTTGTGATTCACAAGCTCCTCCCACAGTGGGTCATAAACCCCTCCCTCCAGTGCCAGGCAACCATGACTATAGGCACTGTCAGGTTGCCGTGGAAACATCCAGTTTGGAGTTTGCTGCTGGCTGATTGGTGTGAAACAAATGAATGAACGGCAGAGAAAGGGAGGGGGCGTGTCCTTCTGAGCACCTGTCAGACGGCAGGTGTTTTCGCCACACACGAAAAAAATAAAATAAAATAAAAAATCACGCGACTATCATTATCATCATCATCGTCATCATCATCATCATCGTTGTCGTCGTCATCATCATCTTCAGCGTTGTGGCGTTAGAAACTCACCCGAGCAACATTCACTGACCCCGCCCCCTCCCCCCCACGTCAGTCCTCCATCATCATCATCATCATCATCATCCTCGGCAGCCAGTTGCTGTCGGCCATCTTTTCAAGTCCAATCAGGTGTGTGTCGGCGTCCCCCTGTGGCGTGTAAACGGTTGAATGCTGCGTCTTGGAAGTAAAACAGAGAGAATTATGGGAGGAGGGGGAGACGGGGGGAGACGAAGGGGAGGAGAGAGAGAGGGGGGTGGTTCTTCTTTTGTTTTGAAACAGAAAAGCGTCTTCTGGCGTGCTGCTTTCTGTCATCGCAGCTCCTGCTTCATCCGATAAGCAGGATGGAGGAGGAGGGTGGGGGAGGAGGAGGAAGAGGAGGAGGGGTGAGGAGTGAAGGTGGAGGGAGGTCGGGGGGAGTTTGGAGGATCCCGGGACGCCGAGTTATTTAAGACATCTCTCGAAGTAAGTGGCGCCCACGTAGCCGCCCCTCAGAGAGCGATGGACGTTCTGCTCGAAGAGCCGCCGGTTCGTCTGCAGGACTTCTGCCGCCTCCTTGTTCAGCGGGTCCTCGGGGTTGGGCTCCTGGAGGGGGGAGGAGAGGGGAGGGGGAGAGGCCACAGGTGATCAGTACAACCCAACCTGTCGGGGGAGGAGGGGGATTAGATGATGAAGAGTCGGGTGTGAACTCACTAGAAATAGATACTGTAGACCATAGATGATGGAGTTTATTGTCAACACAGGCTTCCAGTCCTCTCTGTGGACACCAAGAGGAGAAACACACACACACACACACACACACACACACACACACATCTCAGGGTTCTGATTGGCTACAGGTGTCTCCTTCGTCCCGCCTCCTCTGAGCTGACATGTTTACATTCACTGACCTGAGGATGTTTAGGCAGACGTTTCCCTCCAGGTCGATGTTGGGGTGATACACCATCGTCTCACACTTTACCTTTGGGGGGTCGTGGGGGTAACCCTGTCCTACCTGAGAGACAGAGACACACACACACACTGTTCAACCCGGCAGTGTCATCGTTTAGCCAATGACCGACTCTTTTCTTCTGCTTCTTCGACGTTAGAAATAAAGAGGGCGGATCAGTAAGTTCAGAGTGTTCCTGAACGCAGCACGGCGGGTCAACAACCTTCAACCCTGTACGTGAACATTCGTGATGTCACCGCAGACCTGAAACTGGAGCAGAGAAACATCAAATTTTGGGGGACAAGTGTTCCTGAGCCCATGCAGTGATTTCCCACCGATTCGTCTCCGACACTGAGCGGGTCGTGTTGGAGGAAAACTGTTGCCGTGGCGAATGTTTTCCCCTCTGAAGGTCCCAGTGGAACTCGGTGTTGACAGTCTGACCGGGGGGGAACGAATTCACGGTGGCACAAAGAAAACCCATCTGGTGTCACAAAAAACAGCCACGATTCTGTAGTGGAAATCACTGCCTGGGCTCAGGAACACAGACGTGGTGAAGATTTTGTCCGCGGTGACATCACTGATGAAGAGGAAGATGAAGATGAGACACAGACGGGCGGTTCTCACCTTAAAACTGAAGACAAACTTTCCTCCTTTGTAAAAACCCTGCGAGACAAACAGAGGGAGACATTTTATCTTCCGGTTGGACGGATGGAAAGACAACTTTGACCTTTGACCTCCTCGAACAACAACCACGACAACGACGACACTCACCTCGTCCGGTGAGATGATGAGTCTGAAGTTGAGGAGGTCGTCGTCATCGGGGAAATTGATCTCGCACGTCTTTGGCAAGTTCAACTCATTGATGTCTGAAAAACACAAACGCAGCAACGTTTTTTTGTTTTGTTTGTTTGTTTGTTTGTTTGTTTTGGGGGGAGGGGGAAGAGGAGGGGAAGGGGGGGGCGGGGTATGTCAGCCGAACACGGTCACGACGGATCGTTTTAATATTTCCCGTTAAATTAACGTACAACGTGAAACATCTCAGGCCTTTAAAGCCCCGTCTCTACGGTCGCCATGGTTACAGCCTCCATGGAAGTCGTGGTGCGTTCCGGGACGTCCTGCAGCTTTTAGCGGGAAAAAAAAATAAAAACAAACCGATTTGGACCTTTTTTGTTTTGACGATATCAGTGTAATATTTTATATATATAAATATAAAATAATAATAATAATAATTAGGAAAGAAACACCCACAAAGTTTTGAAGAGAAAGCTCAGAGGAACCAACCGGTTGGTTCTGAGTCAGGTGGTCAGAACCATCACTGGTCAGGAGGCGGTCCAACACCTGCCGGTCTGTTCACAGGTGTGTTCTTGAGCAGAACCCCCCCCCCCTCCCCCTCCTCCTCCACCAGGTACCTTGAACCCGACCCTCCCCCCCTCACCCCTCTCCGGTCCTGGACCAAAACCTCTGGTGTCGTCATGAGAGGTAGAAACAGTGTTTTGTGGCTCGCCGGTCCGACCCTCAGCTCACCTGCTCAGGTGTGAAGAAGTTAGTTCAGAAACACAGCTGACACAGCAGGTTAGCTGCTTCGAGGCTAACTGGCCCCCACGAAGTGCTGCCGAGGTGTTGTTGGAGGGGGGGTGGAGGGGGAGGGGGGGGGAGGCTGGTTAGCAGTTAGCAGAATATGTTCCTGGTTTTGGTTCGTGTGGCTGTTAGCTGCGTGCTAGCTCTTCAGCCTCTTCAGCGGTTTTGTTTTCAAAAAGCAAACCGCTAGCATCAGTTAGCATGTTAGCTGCTAGCATCCATGAGTTCCAACAACACCGCTGGGTTTATCTCAGAGAGGGGGGGGAGGGGGGGGAGGTTAGTCTGTGGTTTATTGGTAACTAGTCAGCTAACCAGGGGATGAGGGGGGGGGGGGGGGAGGAGAGGGAGGGGGCTGGTGTTGTTAACCTGCCTACCTTTCTGTATCCGGAGCTGGGCCGCGCTGGCTTTCTTCCCCCCGGCTCCGGCTCTGTTTCCTCCGGCAGATTCCTCGTCTTTCTTCTGCTGCTTCAGGGAAAAAAGCTTAATCATCTTCAGTTAGTGGATGAATCGGATGCCTTAAACTTCTGCGTCCCCGGCGGCGTGCTGCAGTCCGTCTGCGTGAATAATTTCCGGGCAGAGAGAGTCGGATCTCGTCCTGGCGGCACCGTTAGTGTGGATGGGGCCGGCGCGTCTCTAATCACTGAGGGGCTAGCTGGGCTAGCCTAGCCTGTTAGCCAGCAAGAGAGGCCGGGCAGGGGGAGGAGGGAGAGGAGGGGGGGGAGGGGGGGGAGGAGGAAGGAGGAGGAGGGGGGGGGGGGGTCATATGTTGTGTGTGCGCTTCATAAACAGATTTATTTTCCTTTGAATGTACACGACCAGGGTTAACTTTAATACATTAATATATGAATAAATATTATGTATAAATGTGGATTTATATTATATTTATATTAATATATATACAAATTAATATATAAAAATGTATATATTATATTTATATTATATTGATATTAATATATAAAATATAAAAATTTATATATATAAATGTGGATTTGCTAAATCTTCTTAAAAATGAACTTTCATTCCGAAGCAAATGTTAGAAGAAAAGTGAAGCAAACCCATGGCACAAAGTTTAGTCTGAATATGGTTTGATTTAACCTCTTGTTCTACTCCTCAGCTGTTTTTTGTTGTTTTTGTTTTACTTTTGTATTGCAATTTAGGAGGTGTGGATCCCGAGGTTCAGAGTCTGAATATTATAAATAGTATCACAATATACTCAATTAAGGACAGAATCAAAAATGACATGAATGAAGTCTGATTGGTCAACATGTTTAGCGTGTTTTAGATTATTTTAATATCACGGTCAACCCCATCGTCTACTTCACTACCATTCAATTCTTTTAATTTCATGATTTAGTCAGAGGTAACTTATCTAAATTGCCTGTTGTCTCTCTATGCTGTTCTTTTCTCTCTCTGCTCTCCTCTCACTTTCCAGCTGTTCAACGGCAGATGCTCCGCCCACGTCTGAGTTGAATTTTTGGGGGTCCCTTAAAGTTTTAATTTTCACTCTTGTAAATTAGTGTCATTAGTCATTTCTGTCACTTTATAAACATTTTTTTTGCGGAATAATTTGTGAAATGTTCAGAATCCTTGATGTTTAACTCCAAAGGTCAAATAGTAAATGTCATAATTTAAACTTTATATTGACCAATTATGACCTATGTAGAGTTTTGACTTTGGAAGAAAATTTTTATTTAGTTTTTTTTTTTTTTTTTTTTTTTTTTTATAGTCTTGGTTTCAAACAGGTTTTTAAAAAAAATATATTGATTTTTTTTTTTCAAGAAATTGTACGATCTTGCGTTTGTTAGTTTTTTTTTGTCACAACTAAAAAAAAAATAAAAATAATAATTCAAGTCCCCAAATGCCTTTCTGCGCCAGACGCATCGTGACGTCATCACGCAGAGGCGGAGCGTGCATATTTTCGCTGCCCATATTTTATTTACTACATTTATTTATTTATTTTATTTTTTCCGTCTTCCTCCGAGGCTGAAGCGGAATCTGCGGTCACCTGTGTGATGTAATCGATGCGGGGGTTCACCGTGTCACCGGCGGCGCAACGTTTGAGCCCGAGCCACGGAGAGCACCGCACCGCACCGCACCGCACCGCGGCCAGGCGCCTCACAATGGACCGGAGAACAATAGCCGCGCGCTGCGCTTTATTCCCGATATGTGATCGCCGTTAATGCGGTGATCGGCGGGGGCCTAGTTCCCGCGGAGGGTTATTACCGAGAGTTGGTCGGTGGAAGCTGCTGCGCCTCGGTGAGGACGAGCTCGTTGTGTGTTTTGAAGCCCCCCGGGAGGAAGAGCCGAGGAACACGTTGTAACGTGCTTGAAAGGGGGGGGGGGAGAGAGGCACACTCACCCCGGAGAGAGAGGCACACTCACCCCGGAGAGAGAGAGAGAGAGAGGGGGGGTGAGGAAGACAGGAGTGAATGGGCACGACTCCGGCAGCAGCACTGCGCCCTGCTCTCTTCATCCTCATCGATCAGTTCGGTCATCGAGACATTTCGACCCGCCGCGGGTCCGTTGGCTAGCCGGGGGGGGGCCGGCTGGAGCTCCGGCAGCTAACGCGATGGGACGCGTGTGAGCAGCCCGGGAGCTGACGGCAGCCTGGCGGAGGGAGGAACAAGGAAGCGGACGGCGAGCTGCGCGCTGCACGGGAGCTAACCGCTGGCTAACATTCATTCTAATGAGCGACCCAGGAGCATGCGACCTGATACGAAGAGGTGAGAGGCCGCAGAGAGCGTGTGCGTTGGTCCCTCTCCACCTGCCCCGGGGCTCGTTGCGAAGCGGCGGACATAAAAGAGAGGAAGCGACCGCAGGGGGCGGACGGACTGCTAGCCTGCTAACGTGTGTAGCACGCCTAAAACTCCACCGGTCCAGATCGGGAGGTGGAGGTGGGGGTGGGGTGGCTGGTGGGCATGGTGACGTTTTCAGGTGTGTGTGAGTATTTATTTAACTGATCAAGCCCCGCGTGTGATCGGTGCAGGTGTCCCGTGTGTGTGTGTGTGTGTGCTGGTAAAATGTAGGTTACTGTGACGCGCTAGCCGCTAGCCGCTACCTCCAACTGCTGCCAGAGCTTCATTATTGTGGGCTGCTAACTTTGTGCTAGCTCGCCTTTAACAGGGCTGCAACTAAACTACCCATTCACGCGCCGGTTGTTTACTCCAGCGGTCGATTAATCGACCGGTCGGTAAAACGTCACAACCTTTGTAGAACAGCTGCAGGTTGTAATGTCCGACAAAGAGAAGTCAGAGGAGCTGAACCAGGATGTCTTCTGGAATCTTCTTCAACAACCCGACGCTCTTATTGATCAGCAGAACAGTCAGTCGATCGACTATCGACTATCGACTCGACCATCAACTGTCCGAACGATTCGCAACTTTTATCAACCAAAAAAAACAAAACCTGCTGAAGAACCAGAAGCTGCTGAAAATCAATTAATCTCATCAGTTTGTTGGTATCTCAAGACAGGAATCATCAATATGGGGTCAGATGTTCTGACTCAGCTGCTGTCGCAAGTCAACAAACGAAATATTCTCCAGGCAAAGACTCGGTCGACCGATATTAACCACGATAAACTGAATATGTGTTTGTAAGACATCGACTGTACGTGATCGGTAACCGTCTGCCGGTTGGCGCCGGCGAACCGAACATGCAGATCGAATACCGATCAAGACGTTGTTGTTTTCAGTCGATCGATTAGACGTCGGTGAAGAGAGGAACGTTTCATTGTTTTTAAAGCGAAAACGGCCTAAAAATTATTCAGCTGCAACTTCAGAAATCTTGACGATTTTCCGTTTTTTTTTTTTTTTTTTTTGGAGATAATTACGATCGATTAAGTTCAGAGAGAGTTCGCAGCGATGCGCACGGAGCAGCAGCGGAGTCGTCTCCTGGTCGACCCCCGTCGCCGCGGCGCCACGGTCCAGGTGGTTTTGTGTTCTCCGGGTTTCAAAAGACGCGGCAACAGACGCGAAGCTGAAACGAAGTGACGGAGAGGGAAGAAGACGAGCGCGCAGACTAAATACAGCAGGGAGGGAAGGACAACGAGGGACAGGTGAAACTAATTAAAGGGACCGTGGGCCAAAAATCACACGAAGGACAGGAAGCGAGACAGACGAGAGGTGACATACGCCGTAAACGGTAAAGGTACAACGACGACGTAAACAATCGCTGACGACAACGTACAGTCGATGACGTAGAACGTAAACAGTCGATGACATTATGTAAACAGTCGCTGATGACAACGTAAACGGTCAATAACAACATAAATTCAACGTCAGGGTGACGATCGCGCCGCAGCTGCTCACGTCAGTTTGCCACCCAGGTGGAGTTTGTGTTATCGGGCCGGTGACCCGGTTACCTGGTTAACCTGCAGTCTCCAGTTGTTACTAATCGTAGCAACCAGTCTGTGGCTGCTTCACTTTATTTACATGTGAATTACAACGTTACAGTGACGTCAGCGTTCGATCAAACCTTTTTGAAAGTTACAAAAGAACATATGAATCAAAATGTCTGCAAAATATATTGTAAAGATGCTTCAAAGGTATTTGTTGGATTTGAAGATAAACAACTTCTTATTGTAGAAGCTGAACTGATCGTTGAACTGTTTCTGATGTCCGTCTCGCACTCTACGTTCTCTCTCTGTCCGTCCCTCCAGCTGACTTGTTCGGGGATGTCGGGCAGTAAGGCGCTGGGCGGGGGGACTGGCGGAGGGGCGCGGCGCAGGCGGACGCGGTGCCGGCGCTGCCAGGCCTGCATGAGGACGGAGTGCGGAGAGTGTCACTTCTGTAAGGACATGAAGAAGTTCGGAGGGCCCGGCCGGATGAAGCAGTCCTGCCTCCTGAGACAGTGCACGGCGGTAAGACACGCGCGCACACACACACTCAGCAGGTGACTCATGGAGTGATTGACGGGCTGATTGACAGATGTGGCTTCAGGTCGATCAGCAGCTGTGAGTTAAAAACGGGAAAGCTAAAGGACCGTTCCGCTCTATCAGAAGGAAGAACGTGTTGTGACTGGCTGGTCGTCACGGTGATGGACTCTCTGCTGAACATCCAATCATACGTCCAACAGTGAAGGAGACTCGTTCAAATCAACCCTGCTTCACTCTTGGCGGCGGTGCGCAGCTGTGGTAGACTGAAGATCTGCTCGCTCTGCCTGCAGAGTTTGACTGCACTTCTCGCGACTTCCTGTCAGCTGTCGTCGTCTTTACGTGTTTCCGTTGTTCACACGTCGACGTCTAATCTCCCGGAGACGCTCAGTTTTACCGGCGAGGCTCCGCAGCAACGTGTTCTTCTTCTCCTCGTGTTGTTTAACGGCAGCTGACGGTTCGTTACCGCCACATGCTGACGGGGAGGAACGCGTTACGACCAGGCGCCGCCGAAACCAGGAAATACGGCAGAACGAGAGTCACATATTCTGTCTCATATTTTATATTTTAATGATGGTGAACACAGATGTGCACGATCACATGACCCTCCTTTACAGCTACAGCATCTCACACACACACATACACACACACACACACACACACACACACACACACACACGTGCTTGTTCTTCTCTCTTTGTGAGGACCTGACAAAATGTCCTCACAAAGATAGACGTTTCAACGCACGCACGCACGCGCTCAGTGGAACGTCATCTTCAAACACTGAAGGTGTGATTTTTATATTGTTTTTTTGTTTTTTGTGCGTGTGTCGATTCTTCAAATAGCATCAGCGCAGAGCTGGAGCCCAGCAGGCGACGATGCTGGGTTTCCGTGGCAACCAGAGATGGTTGCTGGCGCTGTGAGTGAGAGAGAGTTGGCTTTGATCCATCGCCATGGTTTCACAGAGATGCTTTAACACACACTCTGAGACCGGCGATCTGTTGCTGCTCGTATTATTCCTGTTGTACGGTTATTTATTTATATATTTGTTTGTTTGTGCTTTTGGGTGGAGCGAGGGGGGGTGGGTTTGGTTTGGAGAGGGGAGGATGGAGGAATGCAGGAGGAAGGAGAGGCGCCCTCCGGTGGCTGCTCAGGTGAGCAGCAGGATCAGAATGACGTTGACAGGATGTCAGAGTTTTAAAGTTCGTCTCCGTCCCCACAGACACGTTATTATTTAAAACTGAACCACGAGACCTGCTGGCGGTTTTAGAGACATGGCTACCTTTTAAAAAAAGATTATCCATTTATCAGCCGGAAATTGTAAAAAAATGTAAATTATCGTCCGGTTTTCAAACGTCCGACAGTCCCTGAACTAATCGTGTTCAGAGCTCCTCCAAATCTGATCTCAGAACAGAGATATTAGACGGACGTCCCTTTATTGTCCATGTGTCCTGTAAAACGTGTCCTAAAGTAAAGCGTTGTACGACAGAGAAAATACTACATTTTGTACAACAGCTGAAGCCCCGCCCACTTTTATTTGTGCAATATCAGTAACACTTTTTGGGGATTTTGGAAAAACATGTTGGAGTTCCCTCGATGTTCAGCCGCGATGCCGTGATCAATGAGCCCGATCAGGAAGTGTTGGTGGGCGTGTGCTTCACGGACGGGAAAAAAAACCCCGGAGTATTCAAAATAAAAAATCTAGTTTTCGTCAGTCTCTGTTTGGGGGTGTTTACGTTGGCTGTGAACGTAGCACTCGATCAGCCGCCCCCTAATTATTCCTCTCACACGCTAATCTTACCCTGTAACCGTGGCAACCGTTAAACCTGCTGAACATTAGTATGGTAGCATTGTTACTGTCCATACACACACCTGTCTCACTGTGTGTCTCACCTGTCCCTCCCTGTGTCCCTGCAGCCGGTGCTGCCTCACACGGCCGTGTGCTTTGCATGCGGCGAGGCGGGGAAGGAGGACACGGTGGACTCGGAGGAGGAGAAGTTCAGCCTGTCCCTGATGGAGTGTACCATCTGCAACGAGATCATCCACCCCAGCTGCCTGAAGGTGAGTCCTCACACCTGGCCCCGCCCCCTGTCCAGGTTTCTGTTGCAGGAAGTGTTTGGACCCGAGGAACCGGACTCCCCCCGTGTGACCGGTCGAACACGCTTGCGCTCCAGCTGCAGCCCAGATGTGACTGCTGCTGCTGCTGCTGCTTCTCTTTCACATATTTGCAGTCAGATCAAAGTTTAATGATGCGGAGCAGAAAGTGGGTCAGAGCAGCAGCAGAGTGAGAACAGAGAGGGAGGAGGAGGAGGAGGAGGAGGTGGTGGGGGTGATGGTGATGTTTTATTCTGAAAAGTCCTGAACATCCTCACTGTAGATTGAAAAAAAAACAACCCAAAAAAACACCAGAGTCAGCAGGTGGGTCGCAGGTTCCCTCCAGTAACACGGGGCACTGCACCCGCAGGGGGCGCTGTGACGGACACGTTATTTTGCTTTGGCTTTTCGGACGAGTTGTTACGAAAACTTTACACGTCATCTACGAACCTTTTGATACATTGACTGTTCTGATTTTTACAAAGCGATGTATCCGAAGGTCTCGGTACAGTAGATTTCTCACATCTCTCCAACACGTCGTCCGAGTCTAACGAAACTTTACAGGCTAGGTATTTACGACGTCCTGTTAAAGAGACCGCTAGGGGGCACTGTGATAATTGAGTCGTGTATCGTATCTCCGTAACGATGCAACCCACTTCGCTCCACTTTTTTTTTTCTCAGTTTTCTGAAAAAAAAAAAAACTTTCGACGTCTCCATGGCAACAGATCATCTACGAACTTTTTGATACGTCAGATTGTTGTGATTTTACGAGCAAATTGATCTTCATTGTCTCGGCACAGAGCTGTCTTTCGTCTCTCCAACACGGCTCGGTCTTTACGGTGATTAGGGGGCGCTGTAACTGAACTAAAGCTTTACATTTCAAATTCTAACTTTTTCTCATAATCTTGCTGTGGGGTTATATTTTATTTTGAAATAAGTTACCTTATTATTCAGCCTGTGTGTTGAAGCTCGGTGCTCTGTAAGTATTTTTGTGTCCAAACCGTTCCGTGTTTTCTGAACCTTTTTGATCGAGGGTTCAAATCCCGGCGCAGACGTCGTGAGATTCTTTAAATCCCAGCTTGTGTTCGGAGCGTTGTCTCGGAGCTGGTTTAGTTTCAGTGACTCTCTGTAACTCTCCGTGTTTATATCTGAATGTAAGAGCAGATGTTTGCAGCTGCGTGAGGATGAAAGTGGAGTTTTAAACGTGTCAGAAGAGACTCTCTGCTGTTTCCACGCCGACCGCTCTGGTTTCTCTCCTCAGATGGGCAAAGCTGAAGGAATAATCAACGATGAGATCCCGAACTGCTGGGAGTGTCCCAAGTGCCACAAAGAGGGCAAAACCAGCAAGGTGAGTTGGACCGGTTCTGTGGACCCACCCGCTGGAGAACCAGAACCGCCCCTCTGATAAACTGACGTTAGCATGTTAGCATTCATGGGATCCAATCAGCGTAGTCCGGAGAGACTGTTAAATGTTATCAAACATTAAGTAGAAAGTTTAGGAGGGAAATTAGATATAAATATAAAATCTAAAGTCTCTTTATTGTAAAACTTAAATTCACTTTCAGAATAACGAGTTTGTTTTTGAGATATTTCTGGTAATTTTACAGTTAAAGGTCTTCACACAGCGACGGGTAAAAATCCGAAACAATCCTGCGAACATCTCTGATGTAAACTCATCGACACGCGGCAGTGACGTCAATCTGTTCCTCAGTAAAAGGATTTGAATAGATTGGCGTCAGCTCAAAATGATGACTCATCATCATCATCATCCAGCGAAGATCTCGTCCTCCTCACGCAGAAGAAGAGCAGGTTTTGCCCGTTAGCTGAATGTGCGGTGACGTTAAAACAAACGGTGTGTGAAGACCTTTAACGAACCTGCAGCCGTCTGTCAAGACGCGCGGCGAGGTGCCCGCTGTTTTCTGACCGACGCTGTGAAACCTCGTCTCCGCCAGGACCAAGCCGACGGTTCGGGGAAACGCAGGCTGGATAACGGCGAGGTGGGCCGCTGGAAGCTCACAGACGACCCTCCCCCAAAGAAGAAAGCCCCGCCCTCCCTGGAGGAGGGGGGGAGGGCGGAGGGGGGGCACAAGAGGAAGAAGGAGAAGGAGCTCCCTGCGGACAGCGGGCCCAAGAAGAAGGTGAACCGACTCAGCCGGTCAACACGCGGAAGATGATTAATTGATTTGGATTTATTGGCTTTTATTCTGCAACATCGGTTCAAATCTGACCGTCTCCTGTTTCTTCCTCAGATGAAGGGCGCCCACGAAAAACGCCTCAAAAAGGTACGAAGTCTTTTATTGATCCGTGAACGTCTTCATCAAACTGCTGCTGGAGTTCGTTCAGAGTCTCAGTTTGAATACTCTGAACTCGGTCTGAACTCCGGCTCACTCGCAGCTCCGTCACTGTTTCTGTTTGTGCTGGAAATCAGTTATCTTCATATTGCTGAATCATTTCAGCCATTTTTCCCGCAGTAATGTTTAAAAACCAGTTGGACCTCCTGTTTGTGACAACTTGCTCCTTTTTCTTGCTGATGTTGCAGTTAACTGAACATCTGGATGTTTGTGACTGTCGGTTGTCCCATTTTTCTCTGTTGTCTGTCTTTTCGGAGGACGTTAGTCGGTGAAGCAGCTGCAGCCAGTCGACCTCTTCGTTCATATCTTCTGTTCTCGCCCTCAGAAACCCAAACAGGAGGGAGCGGAGTCCAACGGCCCCACTTCCTCCTCTGGAGGAGGAGCTGGAGGACTGCAGGGCTCCTCCTCTTCATCTCAGCCAGGAGGAGGCGGCGGGGGAAGTGCGGGGGGGGACGTCCAGCGCCGACCAGCGCTCCCATCACAGAGAGAAACTGGAGCGCTTCAAGAGGATGTGTCTGCTGGAGCGCCGGCCCGAGTCCTCGTCCTCGTCCTCCTCCAGCTCCGAGTCGGACTCCGAGTCGGACTCGGACGACTCCCTCAGAGGTGAGCAGGGGGGAGGCTCCTCGCCTTCGTCGTCCTCCCCCGCCCCGCCTCCTCCCGTCGTCTACGGCAACAGCAGCGGGAGCCGGGCGGAGAGAGAGAGGAGTCGCAGCGAGCGGGAACGGGAGCGGGAGAGAGAGAGGGAGAGGGAGCGGGAGCGGCGGCTGGCCGAGCTGGGGTTCAGCGCCAGCGAGGAGTCGGAGGGGGAGGGAGGGAGGGCGGAGGAGGAGGAGCGGGAGGAGGAGCCTACAGGAGGAGGCGGGGACAAGGCCCGGCGGAGAGGGGGAGGAGGAGAGGCGGGGTTACCTCCACGAGGACGGAAAGGAGGGTTAATAGACGGAGAGGAGGAGGACACGCCCACCTCCGACAGGACCCGGAAAAACTCCACCTCCCTTCCCCCGCCCTCACCGCTCTCCTCCAATCAGATGCCTCCGTCCTCGCAGCATGACAGCTTCCCGGGGAAGCAGCGCAGCAACGGGCAGGAGGCACGCAACGGACGGACACGAGGAGGGACGGGGGGCGGGGGGAGGGAGGCGGGGGAGAAGGAGAATGCCAGTGGCGTACTGACCAATCACAGACACAGTGGGGGAGGCGGGGGCGGGACCAAAGGCAGCGGGAGCCGCAGCAACAAGATCCGCAGCAACAAGAACCAGACGTCAAGGAACAACGTGTCCTCCTCCTCCTCCATCCCCACCTCCAACGGGGGCGGAGGGGGAGGCAGCGGCCTCATGATGTCAGCGATGGCGGCGTCGCCGTGCTCGCAGCCGTCGCGCCTCGCCCCGCGCTCTCAGATGATGAAGCGCAGCCCGCCGGCTGTGCCCTCGCCGCCGCGGCCCGTCCAGATGGAGCGCCACCTGGTGAGACCGCCGCCCGCCTGCCCCGAGCCCAGCTGCCTGCCGCTGGACTGCGGCTCCGCCCACATCATGACGCGCGACGTGTGGCTGCGAGTGTTCACCTACTTGAGCCACCGGGAGCTGTGTGTCTGCATGAGGGTGTGTCGCACCTGGAGCCGCTGGTCAGTCCGAACACTGCACCTCCCCCTGGTACACAGCAGGGGGCGACACAATCGGATGATGACTCATCAATCGGATGGTGATGACTCTTCAATCGGATGGTGACTCATCAATCGGATGATGATGACTCATCAATCGGATGGTGATGACTCATCAATCGGATGGTGATGACTCGTCAATCGGATGATGATGACTCGTCAATCGGATGATGACTCGTCAATCGGATGGTGATGACTCATCAATCGGATGGTGATGACTCATCAATCGGATGGTGACTCATCAATCGGATAATGATGACTCATCAATCGGATAATGATGACTCATCAATCGGATAATGATGACTCATCAATCGGATGATAATGACTCATCAATTATCTCTGTTGTCTTTGAGTCTGACGTCACGTAAAGAAGGTTTAAACTCGTCTCTTCTCCTCCAGGTGCTGTGATAAACGGTTGTGGACGCAGATCGACCTGAGCCGGCAGCGCTCCATCACCCCCCCCATGCTGAGTGGTATCATCCGCCGACAGCCCGTCTCCCTCAACCTGGGTTATACCAACATCTCCAAGAAGCAGTTAATGTGGCTCATCAACCGCCTGCAAGGTGACGGAGACTCTCCTCACAACACCCTGCTGTAGTTCACAGTGTGTAGTTCACACCTGACGGTGATGGTTGTCACCTGTCTCACCTGTGACTCCTCCCCATCTCCGTCCCCCTCAGGTCTGCTGGAGCTGAATGTGTCCGGCTGTCCCTGGCCGGCGGTCTCTGCTCTGTGTCAGGCCGTCTGTCCCTGTCTCAAGCTGCTGGACCTCAGCAGAGTGGAGGACCTCAAAGACTCCCACCTGAGAGAGCTGCTGGCCCCCCCCACCTGACACCAGGACAGGTGAGACCTCGCTGACACACACACACACACACACACACACACACACACACACACACACACACACACACACCGCATCATCTCTCTTGTTCTCTGCTCTCTGATCCGTCAGCTCACGGTGAAACCAGAGTGGGGCGGTTCCAGAACGTGACGGAGCTACGATTGGCCGGTTTGGACCTGACGGACGCGTCGTCCCGCCTGCTGGTGCGGTACGTCCCCCACCTGTCCCGGTTGGACCTGAGTCAGTGTGGGAGCATCACGGACCAGACCGTGCACACGCTCTCCTCCCCCATCTCTCCCTTGAGAGAGAGCCTCACCCACATCAACCTGGCAGGTAACTCACCTGATCTGGACCCATACTCTTCATTACTCTTCATCACTGATACTCATCACTCTTCATCACTGATACTCTTCCTCCTTACTCCTCCTCCTCCTCTTCCTTCTCCTCACTCTTCCTATACTTCCTCCTCCTTTTCCTTACTCCTCACTATTCCTCCTCTTTGTCCTCCTCTTCCTCCTCCTCACTCTTCCTCCTCCTCTTCCTCAGGCTGTGTGAAGGTGACGGAGCAGGTGGTGTCGTTGCTGCGTCGCTGCTCCTCCCTGCAGACGGTGGATCTTCGCTCCTGCTCGCTCCTCTCCTCAGAGACTGGACAGCTGCTTTCATTCCCCTCCCACCCCTCCTCGTCTTCCTCCACCACCGCCACCTCCTCCTCTTCATCATCCTCCTCCTCCTCAGCCACCACCACCGTCTCTGCTTCGTCGTCCTCCTCCACGCCAGTGTCTTCCTCCTCCTCCTCCTCTTCTTCTTCCTCTTGTCCTCCTGAAGACAGAACGCTGCTGAAGAACAGCTAGAGTCCTCCTCCGTGTCATGTGACACGCCAGTGATTGGTCCAGACGGCCGACAGGCCCCGCCTCCCTCCTCGTTACACTACAGACAGGTGAGGAAGAGGAGGAGCTGTGCAACATTTCTCCTGACGCCGGTAAAAGTTTCGTTTTGTTGGCGAGTAGAACAACCACAGAAGGAGGAAGTGGAAGAGGAGGAGGAGGAGGAGGAAGACATATTTTGGGAAAAAGTTGTCGTTAATAGTTAAAACTAGAAACCCTGAGCATGTACATATTTGTTCTCTGTACAATTTTGGGTGTGTGTATATATCTGTAGTTTACTGTAAATGACCCTTGACCTCTGACCCCGTCCCCAAACACACTCCTCCCCTCCCCTCCTTCCGTCCCTCCGACCAATCACCACGTCAGTCATCCACCTCGTCAGTAGCTGCAGAACAGGAAGTGTCATGGTGTCCAGGTTTAGTTGACCCCCCCTCCCCCCTTCACGCGCACACACACACACAGGTATTTAAACTGTAATATGTGTGTGTGTGTGTGTGTGTGTGTGTGTGTGTGTGTGTGTGTGTGTCAGAGGTTTGCAGCAACGCTAACAGTTTCCCTCCGCTTCATGTCTTTGTGCTAAGCTAAGCTAACACATCAGCATGCGTCTGACCGGGCGACTCAACGTTCCCTCTCTGCGTGCAGCTGTTACCCATAATACCTTTCTCAGGTGGACGATTCCCGCCTCGCACTCCGGCTGATGTCACACTCCCGAGTTTTAACCCCGCGCTGCTCGGATCGCTCGCGTCACCGCAGAAAACACGAAAAGAACGAATCTGTAGAAATTAAATAAAATCCAGTTCAAATGTGTGAAGACGAGCACCCGCAGCAGAACCGATAGAACCGGAGGAACCTTTGTTTGATTATCGAGCTGAAGAACCTGCAGCTGATCCATCGATAACATGTCAATCAGAACGGAGCTGACTCAGGCTAGCAGTTTCCCTCCGCTTTAAGTCTTTGTGCTAAGCTAGGCTAACGGGCAGGTGTCGAATGTCGGACTGTTCCTTTTAACAGGCGTCACGTTGCTCCGCTGTGTTCCCTCGTGTGCGTGTGCGTGTGCGTGTGTGTGTGTGTGTGCGTGTCACACCGACAGCGCTGGGTGTGTTTCAAACTGAGCCTCGATGTCTTCAACATGCGCCTCAATCACTCCTCTTTGATTTTCCCTCCATCCGTCTGCCTGTCGATCACCTGCGATCACATCCTTCTGATTGATTGATTGATCGATCGTGTGTTTTTTTTTTTCTCAGGACTGTTTTTGTTTGTTTCTCTTGAAGCCAGGTTTAATTTATTTTGTGCCGCAGCAGCGCGTCCATCCGGTCCAAACGCAGACATTCCTGTCGTCACGCTCCCGTCTCGTCATGGTAACGGCTCTGTGGGCTTTTATTTTGAACTTTACTTCCTGTCTTTGCTGCATTGTTCAGATTATTTTGATGAAACTGAATCTGTTTTGTACTTAAAGTCTGTTTCTGTCAGGAAAAGAAGTTAAAATACTCAAAGTGGACAGAACCAGATGACTCTGGATCCTGGTTTATGATGTTTCGTTGACTCCGTTGGGTCCTCAAAACACCTGCAATTAAATCAGTCCAGGTGATCCAATCACAGGTGATCAGCTCTGTGTTTAGGTGTCAACACACTGATATCTGATTTTCTCAGACATTACATTACATTTAGCAGACACTTTTATCCAAAGCGACTTACAACACACCGATGGTACACCATCAGGCGCAATTTAGGATTCAGTGTCTTGCTCAAGGACACTTAGGCATGTGGACAGGAGGAGCTGGGGATTGAACCACCAACCTTCTGATTAGTGTGCAAACCCACTCTACCGACTGAGCCACAGCCTCCCTGACCAAAAAAACCAGACCAAAACCAATTCTGAAACTGGTCTTAAAACCAGCCCAAATAAATCAGATTCATAAATCAGCTGTTTCCTCAATAGCTGTGGAAGAGGCCCCGCCCCCTTGCACAGGTCACTGATTCACCGCAGTGCAAAGCCCAAACCTCTGGACTGGTTCAATACTCTGAGCAGACGTCTCGGTGTGTTTAAACACCTTCTGCTTCCTCTCTTCTCGTGGTTCTGTACGTGTTTACGTCTTTATGTTAAAATAAAGACGTGTGTTCACGCAGGTGTGTTCGAGGGCCTCAGGATCTTAAGTTCATTGATAATATCTTTATTTTACTGAATCACAATCTTTTCTTGTTTCGATGTTGTGATCTCAATTTTGTTTCTCGTGACCTCGCATCTGAATTTATTCTCATAAATGCCGTCATCTCGGTTTACGTCATGATCTGGATTTATCGGATTTATCTCGTAATCTTAATGCACTGATTCCGATTTAGTAACTTTATTGTTACGACTTTTAAATTAATCCAGAGGACGACGTTTGATTTCATGATTTAAGACCTCAAAGGACTCACAATCTTGACTTTTCTGAAATATTTTGAGTATTTTCACTGGTTTCTCTCTTTTCTTGGCTGAAATGAGCTTCCGTCGTTTCTCAGGGGGCCTCACTTATGAAAAATCAGTCCGCCTCATTGTGAACTCGATGCCGGTCGAAGCAGGAAATTGGAGCGAGCTGCCGGTTTCGTGGCCGATTTGGTCGTTTGTTTCATAAATGACGCCCAGATGTTTGCGACGTTGTGGGGAAAGCTCGGCGTGGTGTCTCCGCTCAGCTGTGACTGTAGCATGTTTGTTTATTTGTTTGTTTGTTTGGTTTTTTTTCTTCATGTATGTGAACTGGCTGGCCGTCACGCGAGGCAGCAGCACTGAGGGGGGAGGGAGGGGGGAGGGGGGGCAGAAATGTTCGTTACTTCGTATTGTTTGTTTTAAAAATGTTCACGACACGTCAGACAGCCAAAACACATCACGACTATGTCGGGGGGGGGGGCGAGCGGACGTGTCGCCCTCTGCTGGCTAGCATGTCAGTTAGCTCGTCTCGCGTCAGCTGCACGGTACACGCTGCAAAATGGCCACCGTCTCTGGCTAACAGCTATCGGTCGCTAAAAATCCCGGAAAGGTTTCGTCCTGGATTGATAATGAGCTGTGTCATTAGCTCATTAAAGCTAGTGTGTCTGTTAGCTTCATAGCTACATATTAGTTTGCTTGTTTCAGTCTTTTGACTTTAACTGCTGAATCAAAAACTATGTGGAAAGCCACGGCGTGACGCTAACTGTTGGCCGAACTATAAATCCGCGTCGTGTTTTATTTGTAACGAGCTAACACTAGCTAGCAAAAAAAAAAAGAAAAAAAAAAAAGTGTTAGCTTGTTCAGACGTTATTAAGATTTTGGCTGAAATGAAAACTCGATTCGTTTATTAGTGAAAATTTTAACGGATTTCAATCAATTATAAAGTTTTAACATCTGAAATTCTGTTTTTCGGGGTGTCAAATTTTGTTTTGTTTTAAAGTCGGTAGTGAAAACTTCAGTCAGTTTCAGCTGCGTTCTTCAATATAATCGAACACTGCAGCGCTGCAGTCGAAGTATCGCATCATTTCGCCGCCGCCTGCTTCCCGTGAGCTCGGCGAGGTTTCTGCTGTTGGCCACGAAATAAAAGTATTATTGGTTAAATCTGAAATTGCCATGTCGCCTTGTTGTGCCATAAACGCACCAGATCAACTGTGGGTCCGTTTTTATATTTTATTTTTTGTATTTGTTGTGATTTTTGATGTTTGTTTTTTGTTGTTTTTTTTGTTTTTTTTTACTGAGTCGTCGGGGCGACGCCTCGCATGCTCTTTGAATGATGCTTCAAATGTCACCTAGCGACAAGTGAGGAGATCAAATCTGATTGGACGATAAATCCTTGACTCCTGAAAGCTCTTATCCAATCAGACGCCCAGACATATCTCGCCTGCTCTCTTCTCGATCTTAGTAAAACGGAACTTTTCATGTCTTTGTTGATGTTTTTAAAGATGCACTGGATCATCGTCTTCATCACCTTCATCCTCGCCTTTTTGCCAAATGTGTTTTTTTGTCGTGAAAAGGGGCATTTTATCCTGTTTTTCTTTGTGTTTGTTTTTTTTTTTTTTTTTTTATATACTTTGTCCATGACTCTTCCATTGTGTCGATGAAATAATTGAGGAAGAAGTTGGAACTCTGTAAAAAAGAAAAGACAAAAAGACCAACTCAAGGCAGCTACGTATGAGTGACTACTGTAAAATGACTAATAAAGAAGCAACGAGTTTGTTTTTACAGCCTGCGTCTCTCATCATTAAACATGATTTTAGGTTTGTCGGTATTTATATTCAGTTTGTTGTCTGACCTGCAAGTTTCAACCACCGATGCACAACTTTTTACATTTCAGGTACGACCGCGTTTTCGTTAAAGTTGGGAAGCTGTAAATAAAAACAGAATGTGATGATTTGTAAATCTTGTAAACTCATATTTCGTTGAAAATAGACCAAAGACAACATATCAAAGGTTGAGAGGGAGAAATTTACCAAAATTTTGAATTTGATGGCAGCAACACATCTCAAAAAAAGTCGTGACCGAGTCCAACAAACAATGGAAAAGTTGTGTAAAGATGATAAAACAAAAACACCTGGTGGAACATCTCACAACTAATTAAGTTACCACGGCAACAGATCAGTAACATGATTGGGTATAAAAAGATAATTTCAGAGACGTAGAGTCTCAGCAGTGAAGACAGGGAGGGGTTCACCATTGTGAAAAGACTGTGGGCAAATAGTGCAACAATCTAAGAATAATGTTCCTCAACGTAAAACTACAAAGAATTAGTGGATTTCATCGTCTACGGTTCATAAGATCATTAAAAGATTCAGAGAATCTGGAGAAATCTCTGAACACAAGGGACAAAGCTGGAAACCAATATTGGATGGTGGTGATCTTCGGGCCTTCAGGCAGCACTGCATTAAAAACACACAATTCTGGAGTGGAAATCACTGCATGGGCTCAGGAACACTTCTGAAACCCATCGCCTGTGAACACAGTTCATCGCTGCGTCCACAAATGCAGGTTAAAAGTCTCCAAAGAAGAAACCAGAAACATGATCCAGAAACACCGCCTCCTTCTTTGTCAGGTTCGGTTTCAGCATCTTTATCGATTGTTTTCATCAAACACCTGAAACTTCTTTCGTCTTGTTTGTGTTATTTGAAAAGTTTGAACTGGTTTTTTTTTAATTTTTTATTACAAGTTTTGATCAATGCGCTTGCATTTGTACGCTTGCGAGACTCAGTGCGCCAAAAAGGAGTAATGGGGGGGCCGCGCGGGAGAACGATGAGAGGAGTGGCCTGCTGCGTTCAAGTGTGCCTCGTAAAATACTAAATATTATAATTTTCTCAAACTTTGTTTCTCAGCGGTTCCAGTTGTCTCAGGTTTCAGCTCTGTAGACGTTTGACAGCATTAAGATCAGGAATCTTAGAAGGCACCTTCACAACAGTCCAACGTTTGGTCTCGATCTATTCTGGCTGCTTTCAGCGGTGTGTTTTGGCTCCTGAAAATGTTGGAAGCACCATGACCTTTGACCTGTGACTGACACCGTCCAGCATGTTTGGCTGCAGAGTTCCTGGGTAGTCTTCAGATCCCACAGCGCAGTTTAACGTTTGAGTTCATCTTCTATCTACTCTGAAGTTCTCCTTGGTTCTTTGTCGACCATTGTTTTTTTTTTTTTTTTTTGTATGACAAGGAGAACATTTTTTTTTAATTTTTTTTTTTTAATTTCATTCCTTTTCAGGAGGAGTTAAACGTGTTTTCGATGAGCCGTTTAAATAACAGAAAAAAAAAAAGAATAAAAATATCTACACCCGTAATATATAATTTCTCTGCAAAAACGAACTGCAGGGATTTAAGGTGTTCCGACGGTCCCTGAAGGCAGCGCGTCGCCCTCCAGGCGTCAGTGCGTGATATCCCTCCGCGGGAGAGAAGCGCGCGGCCCTTTCCCTCCCGACAACACAGGATGCGAACGGGCGGTGGTGAAGCTACGAGACGTTACTCTGCGCCGCGGCCGTTAACGTTTCCCGCTCCATCCGAGTGAAAACAACGAAAAAAAACAACAACAACACACACCGCGCGAAGCTCCGGGGGAAACCTCCTCCTCCTCCTTCAGCACCGACCGATCCCGCCCCGCGGCCCGGCTCCTACCGATCTTCCGTGGAGGAAACGTTAATCTGCTCTGAGGGCGCTGCGCGGCAACCGAAAGTGTCCGAGTGAAGCGCGAGAGGCAGCCGGGGCGGAATGGAGCTCATCACGATCCTCGAGAAAACCGTCTCTCCAGGTGAATGTCGGCGCCGCGCCCCGCACGCACACACACACACACACACACATACACAGAAACGCGCGCGTACGTATCGCGGCCTGGGACCCCGGGGCGTTGTTCCCGGGGCTCCGGTGCTGGGCCGGCGGCGCCGGGCTCTCCGGTGGACCGGGGAAAGTTTGGTGGAGGGAACTGCCTCGTTAGCGGGCTGCTAGCTGCTCGTGCTAACCCAGCTAGCGTCCCGGCCCTGGCACCGCTGGTGACATCGCACTCTGTCCGGCGTTTTTAATCGCGAGCCCCGGCGGCGGCGTTCACCGGCCGGCCCGCCCGGGTGGTTCCTAAACAGGTTGTCATCGTCGCGGTCGCGTCGCCCCCCGGCCCCGCGGAGGTGATCTCCCCGCCGCGGGGGGAAGCCTCCCCCGGAGCCGCGACCCTGCCCGTGCCTGCTCTAGCCGTTGCCAGCCTGTTAGCGGTTAGCCGTCGGCCGCTTCCGCGCACGCCTGTCCCCCGCTGGACGGCACTTTAAAGCTGCCGCGAGCCGAGAAAAGTCCCCCCGGGCGCGAAGTCACCTGCGCCCCGCGGCTTTGACCCGAGTTAACGCGGTTAGAACCGGTTTGCTGTTCGTCCTCGCAACTTTTTATTTGTGTCAACGGAAGCGTGTCCCGCTGGCTAACGTTAGCACTAGCTCGCTAGCCGCCGAGGCTCCGGCTGCACGGCGGCTAACACGCATGTTGCAGCCGCGGCGGGTGTTTCTCCAGCCGCACCGGGTGTTTCCGCCGCGGAGACGTGAACTTTGAACATCTCTTATCACGCGGCGGCGGAGGGAGGGGAGGGGGAGGGGGGTGGACGGGGACGGTGGCCGTGTGATTCGTGAAGCCGGTTGAACCACTCGGTTTTGGGCTCATTGAGAAGCACCGTGTGTTAGCCTGCCTTGCTAGCCGGAGCTAATCAGCTAACATCACATTGAATAACCCCCCTCCTCCTCCTCCTCCCCCCCCTCTCCTCCTCCTCCCCCTCTCCCCCTCTCCTCCCCTCCTCCTCCCCCCCCACCCCACAGATCGGAATGAACTGGAGGCGGCTCAGAAGTTTCTGGAGCAGGCGGCGGTGGAGAACCTGGTGAGTCTGCCGGTGTGAGGTGGAGGTGAGCCGGGGGAGGGGAGGGAGGCTAACGGTCCCGCTGCTGCAGATACACCGACAGCTGGAGCGGGGACCGGGGGGAGAGGAGCGGAGGACAGCTGGAGCCCCCCCCCCCATCCCTCCTCCACCTCCCATCCAGCTCCACTAAATATCTGTAATAACTGAAAACTTCGATATTTGTGAGCGCTGTTTGTTTTTTTTAGGGTCCAACATCAGGTTCATTCTCAGCAGGTCAAAGGTCATCTGGACGACAGCCAGGAAATTAACCGTCTTTGTAGGATTTGGTACCAAAAAAAAATAAAAAAAAAATCAGTTATTAAAACGGCAGCTACCGTAAAAAAATAAAAGTATTAAAGAGTGACGTGTCTGTAAGTGTTATTTACTTCACACCGAGGGTTCTGCAGCGACCTTCAGATCGGGTCGTAAGAACCGAGTTTGTGATGACAACATTTCATTAATAACGACCTTCACGTGTTAAACGGCAGCCGGTCGACTCACCGGGAGACTCCAGAGCTCCTTCTGATGTTTTCTTTAGTCGTTATTTTGTATTTCCATAATCTGGGCAGCAAATGAGGGGCGGGGCCAATCGTGGCACAGAGCGAGGTCATCGGACAAACTTCCCCACTATTCTTCCTCTTTGACTTCTGAGGTGTCCGATAGCGATAACATTTACATTTATTTTACTAAAGATGAATTTAAAAAAAAAAAACTTGACTATAACAACGAGCAAGTGATAAATATTCTGTTGTGTCGTGATATGAGACAAGATATCGTCTAAGTTATCAGTTCTTCACGCCCCGAGACTTTAAATCAACTCTACTGGTGATTATTGATCCAATACTTCCTGCTCGGTCTCTGGGATGAATCTCAGCAGCCAATCACAGCTCTTCCTGCTTCCTCATTGCTGGAAAATGCTGACGAAGCAACGGCGGCGTCGCCAAGTGCTCGCTCGGATTCCTCTGCGACATGTTCAGTGTCCCGTTGGTCTGTGGAGCTGTCAGAAACGATGCTGTCCAGATGTTTGTGAAGCAGCTGTTTCACTGAGAAGTGGGCGGAGCTCTGAGGAGGGTGGAGGAAGTCAGACAGGTCTTCTGTTGAGTCATGGAGGCCGGCTGCCTCAGAGGGCATGCTAGGACATCGGCCTGATTCAGCACAGATGAGTGTTTGTCGGTCTGCAGGCACTTCCTGTTTCGCCGAGACCACTTCACTGTCACGAAGGGCAGTCAGGAAATCTGATGTTCGATGCTCATTATAGCCTCTGAAACTTTTAATGAAGCTTTTAAAAGCTGTGACGGAACGTCTGATCCACCCGAACTCGGTTCAATAACCAGTCCGGCTCCTGAACCAGAACTTAAAGCTGGTCCAGTTAGAAGTTAAAGTTCAATGAGTGCAAACAGGAAGTAGCCCCATTTAACATGTATGAGGAGGCAGATGATTAGGAACACTTATAGATATGATGTTCTGTACAGCCCCGCCCACTGTGACCTCAGAACCAAACAGGAAGTAGAATCAAAAAGTTTTTTTTTTTTTAAAGTCGCAGGTGTTCCTAATAAAGTGACCACCCATGTCTGACATCTAAACCGTATTAACCAGATAATGTCTCTTCCTCCTCAGCCCACCTTCCTCGTGGAGCTGTCCAAAGTGTTGGCGAACCCGGGGAACACTCAGGTGGCTCGTGTGGCGTCCGGCCTGCAGGTGAAGAACTCTCTGACCTCCAAAGACCCCGACGTCAAGACTCAGTACCAGCAGAGATGGCTGGCCATCGACGGCAACGCCCGCCGCGAGATCAAGAACTACGTGAGGACGGGAACCTTCGGGGAATGGGGGGGGGGGGGTAACGTCCCGCCACCGCCGCTCTTAACATCTCCGTCCGTGTCCTCAGGTTTTACAGACTCTGGGCACGGAGACGTACCGGCCCAGCTCGGCATCGCAGTGCGTCGCCGGCATCGCCTGCGCCGAGATCCCCGTCAACCAGTGGCCCGAACTGATCCCGCAGCTGGTGGCCAACGTCACGGACCCGTCCAGCACCGAGCACATGAAGGAGTCCACGCTGGAAGCCATCGGATACATCTGCCAGGACATCGTGAGTGACGGAGGCGGGCGGAGGGGGCATACAGAGGGAGGCAGGAAGTACATGCAGGCAGCAGGAATCTAACAAAATAAAAGCAGAAAGGAAGAAGAAAGTACGTTGTTATTGTCAGACATGACTAATCAAACTGCAGATCGCAGAGAGAGAGACACAGGAAGTACAAACAGGCAGCAGGAAACGACACAATAAAAGCACAAAGGCTGATTAAAATATTTTTATTATCAGACCTGACTAATCAAACTGCAGATCAGAAAGCAGCTCCAGTGTTTCACTGCTGTTTGAGCTGCTCATTCAAAAGAAAAGATCCAACTGATGACATCACATCCTACAGACTCTCTTGATTGGTATGCTGTGGTTGTGATGTCGTATTTTTTTCTGTTTCCCCCCCTCCACCTCCTGGATCAGCCGTAGTGATCGGCGGGTTCACCTGCTCTCTCACCTGTGTTTCCTTCAGGACCCCGAGCAGCTGCAGGAGAACGCCAACCAGATCCTGACGGCCATCATCCAGGGGATGAGGAAGGAGGAGCCGAGCAACAACGTCAAGCTGGCCGCCACCAACGCGCTGCTCAACTCACTGGAGTTCACCAGGGCCAACTTCGACAAGGAGGTGACGACACACAGCCGTCTTCACCTGCTCGCACCTGGTGGAATTTTTTTTTCCCAACATTTGAAGTCATTTAAAACTCTGTAAACAGATGGTGGTTCTGATCTTATCATTGATTAGTACCTGTTGCTTGTGTTTCAGACGGAGCGACACTTCATCATGCAGGTGGTCTGTGAGGCGACCCAGTGTCCCGACACCAGAGTGAGTAACCCGCACACGTTTGACCCGCCCACACGTTTCCCTGTGTGACCTTCGACCCCCTCCTCACCCATTTCCTGTTCTGTCCCACCCGTATTGCTCTCAGGTGCGCGTGGCAGCTTTGCAGAACCTGGTGAAGATCATGTCTCTGTACTATCAGTACATGGAGACGTACATGGGCCCGGCTCTGTTCGCGGTAAGACGACCCGTTACAACATACAAACGGCCTGATTTAGCACGCGTGTAGTTCTGCTGCCAGAGTTCAGAGGTTAATCCCTCCTCATCCCCCCTCAGATCACCATCGAGGCGATGAAGAGCGACATCGATGAGGTGGCCCTGCAGGGCATCGAGTTCTGGTCCAACGTGTGCGATGAGGAGATGGACCTGGCCATCGAGGCCTCGGAGGTCTGAGGCGTCACGTCATCCGTCAGCACTCAAACAGTCACACCGTCGCTTGTTTATTTATCTCTTCCTGTTTCCTCTCGTCCAATGGCAGGCCTCGGAGCAAGGACGCCCCCCCGAGCACACCAGTAAATTTTACGCCAAAGGGGCTCTGCAGTACCTGGTCCCCATCCTCACCCAGACCCTCACCAAGCAGGTACCCCACTTCTGACCTCTGACCTTCAGGTGTTCACGTCTCAGGCCGTCTATAACCTCTACTTCCTGTTTGACTGTCTGCAGGACGAGAACGACGACGACGACGACTGGAACCCGTGTAAGGCGGCCGGCGTCTGTCTGATGCTGCTCGCCACCTGCTGTGAGGACGACGTGGTGCCTCACGTCCTGCCCTTCATCAAGGAACACATCAAACACCCCGACTGGCGCTACCGGGACGCCTCCGTCATGGCCTTCGGATCCATCCTGGAAGGACCCGAGCTCAACCAGCTGAAACCGCTGGTTATACAGGTAACTAAGCCGTCACTGGTCACCAGTCATTAAGGAACCAAACAGCCGTTAACCAACCAGCTCATACTGCTGTTATACGGGTAACGCACCCATTACTTAGTAACCCATCACTAACCAACCAGCTCAAACCGCTTGTTTACAGGTAACTACCCAGTCACTAACTACCCATCTGACCCTCCCCAGGCGATGCCGACCCTGATCGAGCTGATGAAGGACCCCAGCGTGGTGGTGAGGGACACAACGGCGTGGACGGTGGGGAGGATCTGCGAGCTGCTGCCTGAAGCTGCCATCAACGATATATACCTGGCGCCCCTGCTGCAGTGCCTGATCGAGGGGCTGGGGGCGGAGCCGAGAGTGGCGTCCAACGTGTGCTGGGTGAGCGACGGGGCTGAGTTCTCTTGAGTTGGATGACGGACAGGTGACATCACTAACAACGTGTCTCCTCCCGACAGGCCTTCTCGTCGCTGGCAGAGGCGGCGTACGAAGCCACGGACGCGGCGGAGGACCAGGAGGAGCCGAGCACCTACTGCTTGTCCTCGTCCTTCGAGATCATCGTCCAGAAACTGCTGGAGACCACCGACAGGTAGGACGGCACTGTGGTTCTGGTCGAGTTCTCCAGAGTCGGAGTGTTTCCCGTGACTCAGTGTTTGTGTTGGTGTCTCAGACCTGACGGTCACCAGAACAACCTGCGCTCCGCCGCCTACGAGGCGCTGATGGAGATCGTCAAGAACAGCGCCAAGGACTGCTACCCTGCAGTCCAGAAGACCACGCTGGTCATCATGGAGCGGCTGCAGCAGGTCCTGCAGATGGAGGTGAGGTGGAGGGGGCGGGGCCTCTGTGTTCTGTGGAGAGACTTCAAAACAAAACTCCCTCCTGTCCTCCGTTCTTAACGTGATGTCACTTCCTGTGTCTGCAGTCTCACATCCAGAGCACCTCAGACAGAATCCAGTTCAACGACCTGCAGTCGCTGCTGTGTGCCACTCTACAGGTGAGGCAGCGCACCTGAGCGCCGTAGCTGCCGCCGCCGCCGCCCCCAGGCTCTTATTGTGACGGTTCTGAGCGTTTCCTGTGTCTCTGCAGAACGTCCTCCGGAAGGTCCAGCACCAGGACGCTCTGCAGATCTCGGACGTGGTGATGGCGTCTCTGCTCCGGATGTTCCAGAGCACCGCCGGCTCCGGGGGCGTTCAGGAGGACGCTCTGATGGCCGTGTCCACGCTGGTTGAAGGTACGGCCGCCTCACGCTCACCTGTGAACACCCGAACCACAGGGGGCGCTGTCATGCTGACTGATGGGTCTTCTTCTTCCAGTTCTGGGCAGCGACTTCCAGAAATATATGGATGCCTTCAAGCCTTTCCTGGGTATCGGACTGAAGAACTACGCCGAGTATCAGGTAGGACTCTAAACAAACAAACGGTTACCACGGTTACAGTTGCCTCCGTGGTTGTGTGCGGTAACCGCGGTTACAGCTGCCTCTGTTCATGTTCTCAACAAGCTCAGCTCTACGGTAACAATGACGGTCGACTAAACAACTTGAACGACGATAAAGTGTGAACTTCCTGTGATTTCAGTTTGCGACAAACGTGTTTCTTCACGTCTCTGAACAGACAAAGATTCTTTTTGAGCGATCAGCCGCTGGAGGAAACTTTATTCAAACACAAACCGGTTCATCAGAGATTTAATTGGTTGATGAAAAGTGTGAATTTGTTTCTGTTTGCTGATGTTGAAAAGGCTTGTGATCGGTGTTGTGTTATTGATGGTGTGTGTTGCAGGTGTGTCTGGCGGCCGTTGGTCTGGTGTGTGACCTCTGCAGAGCTCTGATGTCCAACATCCTGCCTTTCTGTGATGAGATCATGCAGCTGCTGCTGGAGAACCTTGGGGTGAGGACACTCCTCTTGTCTGTCCTCTTGTCTGTCCTCTTGTGTCCCTGATGGATCAGCTGATCGGTCTGTGATGATAAATCATGCACCACGCTGATCATGATGTAAACAAACCACGTTTATCTGAGACCTCTTCCTCATGCTGCCTCCCTCCTCTTCATCACTTCCTGTCCCAGTTCTGTTTCTGTGACCTGCAGCCCCCTCCGTCCGTCCTCTAACCGTTTCTGTCTCTGCGTGTCCAGAACGAGAACGTCCACCGGTCGGTGAAGCCTCAGATCCTCTCTGCGTTCGGAGACATCGCTCTGGCCATCGGAGGAGAGTTCAAGAAGTACCTGGACATCGTCCTGGACACGCTGCAGCAGGCGTCCCAGGCTCAGGTGGACAAGGTAGACACCGGAGGGACATCTTCCTTTTCCTCCTACTTCCTCCTCCTCCTCCTCCTTCTTCACTCTCTCCTGTGTTCCAGACGGACTACGACATGGTGGACTACCTGAATGAGTTGAGGGAGGGCTGTCTGGAGGCGTACACCGGAATCATCCAGGGCCTGAAGGGGGACCAGGAGAACGTCCACCGTAAGACAGATGAGACACACACACACACACACACACACACACACACACACACACACACACACGCACATCAGGTGACGTCGGTTCCTCTTCCTGTCCGTAGTGAGTCAGGAGGATTTTACGATGTCGCATAGAGATTCGGGTCTTTTTCACCCAGAGAGCTGCAGGCTGCAGCCGGAAACAAACGGCTTTCTGGTTTTGCGAGACCCAACAAACAAACAAACAGATGAAATTTAAAACAGACTTCTGGATTTGTACATTTAACCCCCTCCCTCCCACCCCCACCCCCCCTTTCCTCCTCCAGCTGATGTCATGTTGGTGCAACCCCGGGTGGAGTTCATCCTCTCCTTCATCCATCACATAGCTGAAGATGAAGATCACTCTGACGGAGTCGTGGCCAACGCCGCAGGACTCATCGGGTAAGGAGGCGGGGCTGAGGGATGATTGACAGGTGGAGGTGGTGCTAGTGGATGATTGATAGGTGGAAGTGGGTCAGGGGGATGATTGACAGGTGGGGCGGGCCAGAGGGATGATTGATAGCTGGAGGTGGGGCCAGTGGGATGATTGACAGGTAGATGGGGAAACTCTAGGTCAATTGATGGAGTTCAGAACAGGTGATGTAAGCGTGAAAGAGATCCTGGACCTGATGATGAGGTCAGAGTCCTGGAGGCGGATCAGGTCCATAGACCCGACCCGTTGATAGATGGATGAGCTCAGGTGTGTTCGGTCTGTGAAGAGAAATCATGCACCACTCTGACACTGTGATGGACAAGCAAACCACAACCTCTGAGACCAACAAACAAACAAACACCTGCTGATCAATCAATCAGGTTATTGATAGGAAATGAATCCAGCAGCTGTTTTCAAAGTGTTTGTTTTGTTTAAGTCTGTTTTACACCTTTGATTGTGCAGCTACACCTGCACAATCAACCTTTAAATATCTGCGCAATACAGTAATCTTGTTTGTTGTTGACGTGTGTGTCTGTCTGTCCGCAGAGACCTGTGCACTGCGTTCGGTAAAGACGTGATGAAGCTGGTGGAGGTTCGTCCGCTCATCAACGACCTGCTGACGGAGGGTCGGCGCTCCAAGACCACCAAGACCAAGACGCTGGCCACCTGGGCCACCAAGGAGCTGCGCAAGCTCAAGAGCCAGGCCTGGTGAGAGACACGCACACACACACACACACAATGAACCACTGACACTGGTCTCTGATTGGTCGGCCTTCGGAGTGGCTCAATGAACGTTAATACAAGCCGCTAACCACGCTGTGATCACAGCGAAGAAAGCTGTGAGTGGTGGGTGGGCGGAGCCAGGCTAGCTCAGCCCAATCAAATCGCAGGAATCTGACATGAGTCTGCATGTAAACTGATGGTATCAGCAGCTGATTGTGTGTTCGGTCTGTGAAGAGAAATCATGCACCACTCTGACAGAGTGATGGACAAACCAACCACAACCTCTGAGACCAACAAACCAACCACAATCTCTGATACTAACAAACAAACCAACCACAACCTCTGACCCCAACCAACAAACCAACCACAACCTCTGACACCAACCAACAAACCAACCACAACCTCTGACACCAACCAACAAACCAACCACAACCTCTGACACCAACCAACAAACCAACCACAACCTCTGATACTAACAAACAAGCCAACCACAACCTCTGACACCAACCAACAAACCAACCACAACCTCTGACCCCAACCAACAAACCAACCACAACCTCTGAACCCAACCAACAAACCAACCACAACCTCTGACCCCAACCAACAAACCAACCACAACCTCTGATACTAACAAACAAGCCAACCACAACCTCTGAACCCAACCAACAAACCAACCACAACCTCTGACCCCAACCAACAAACCAACCACAACCTCTGAACCCAACCAACAAACCAACCACAACCTCTGACCCCAACCACAACCTCTGACACCAACCAACAAACCAACCACAACCTCTGACACCAACCAACAAATCAACCAGGAACCTGTTTCACAGTAGCAGAATGAAGTAATCCAGATCAGACCGTGAAGCCCGGCTTGATCGAATTGGGTCAGAACATCCTGGCTTCATCTGCCGATCCGGTCCAGGAAACATCTTCATGATCGTAAACTTTATTTTTTTACTACTTTTTAAAGTTAAATGTCCGACTGACACGAGAAAACGGAGTAACTAAGAAACTGCTTTCTGATCACGGTGAACCAAGATTAAGTTAGCGTGGCCTTTAACCTGGTCTGGAGCAGGTTAGCTGTACAGAGTAGATCTCCATGGTAACGGATGTCAAGGTTTTCCTGAAACCGAATCGAGGCTTAATTAAACCAGAATACCTGGAAAATCCTGGCTTATTCCCCGATCTGTGTTTTTGTGGAATGTTGCTGAATGAAGGTTTACTGTCTGACTCTGTTGTGTTTAAGATGGTTCTGACTCGGTTCCTGGTTCCGGTTGTGTTTCAGATGGTGCTGGTCGGGGACGGAGCGATCCGAGCTGGACATCAGTGACCTGGAGGACAAACGGCCCCCCTGGAATTAAAGTCTTCTGTGTCGGTCGGAGCAGAAGAAGTGAGATGAAGTGAGATGAAGTGAAATGAAGTGAGATGAGTGTCTGTGTGTGAGCGAGAGAGACGTGTGAGCGAGCGAGCGAGAGACGATGACATCACACCACCTTCAGTTCCAGCAGGCGACACCCCCCCCCCCCCCCCCCTTTCCTGGACGGCCTGTGGACTGGACTCTGACTCCCCTCCCCCCCTTAAAAAACAACAACAACCTGCCCCCCTCCTCCTCCCACAATCCACCTCTCTCGCCGTGTAGCTGGGCTCTCCTACGACATCACGATGATGTCACCGACCCGCCGCCGCCCCCCCCCCCACGCTGAGGGAGGGAGGGGAGGAGGGGGAACTGGATTCGGACACGACGAGAACCTTCCGACTTTGTGTGGAACCGGAGACGAACGAGCGACTTCGTGGACTTCTTCTGTGGAAACTTTAGATTTTTTGTTGCTCTTATTTTTCTTCTTCTTCTTCTCCCGGACACCAGAACGGCGGCGGAGACGCGACGGACAAAACGCCCTCCGCCCGCTCCGTCTTCTGTGTTCGACGCTCTTATCTGAACGGCAGCACTAAATTCCTTCAAAATAAAAGTACAGCGAATCCCGAGAGGAGCGAGTGCCAAATGGAGCTAGTTTAGCGTAGCCGCGGCCCGTCGGCGCGGCCGGCTGCTTCCGGTTTGATTTCCCGCTGCACGTGGTTTTGGGAAAAGGGGTCACTCACCATTTTTGCTTGTTTAAAAGATTTCAGAGAATTGAAGACGTTTGTAAAAGGTTCTATTTTTCCATTGCTATGATGAAAATAAAGTTAAAAACAATAAAATGATCTGAAACATTCCCCGAGCACTTCTGGTGATTTTGCTCTTTTTTTTTTCTCTCTGTTGGACTTCCTGGACTCAAACGTTTGGACTGATTGCTGATTGGATGCTGAACTTTGGCCGCCTCCCACTGTCAGTTTGTTTACTCGACGCCACAAAGAACCATAATTTTTGTTGTTGTTTTTTTTAACTCGCTTCACTGCTCAGCGGCCGCTCCGCGTTGCTGGACTTCTTTTTTTTTTTTTTTTTTTTTTTTTCTGGGGACACTGAGTTTGTAGTGAAAATCACAAGAAACCCTGCGAGCGCGCTCAGTGCCGCCGCCGGCCCACCTCAACTCCACGTTTGGATCACTTCACTCCGGGTCAGTACCGATAATCCGACACGAGCTGCAGCCTCGGATCAGAAACCACCTGAACAGTTCAAACTTTGTGTGAAGTTGTTCCGCCTTTTATTTTGTAGAGGTGCGGCAGCCGTAGGGAGGACGTACTTCCTGTGTTGACATGATGAACCTGGCAACTCGAATTGTGAATCATTTAAAGCCAATCTGCTTTTTATTTCATATTCAACTTTAGTGAACTAATAAAGTCTATATTGTACTGAACCCTGTGCTGCTGCTGCTTCTTCTTCTCACCACCACGCTTACTGTCAGCATACAAAATAAAAGCCTCGATAATTAAAATATAAAGGTGATCAGATCAGAAGTTTCTGTTGTTGTGGGCAAAAAAACGTGATTATTAGTTGTTGAGTTTTTCTTTATTTTAACTTTTTTATTTACTGTAGAACTAAACTTGTGACAGTTAACCATTTATTTGATTACAAATGTCTTTTAACATCCACGTGATGCTGTGATAAAACTGTTAGAAGACATTTTTATTAATTACAAACAACAGTTTCATCTAATTTCACATATTTGTAGCTGATCAGTCAATAATTCGGAGCTGCGTTTTTGATTAGACTTCAGCTGCTGGCCTCCACGCAGCAGGGGGCGCTGCAGGGACGTGATTCAGGAGTTTTAAAATTTAAAGTTGTTCAAAGGGCAGAAACTATTTTTAATTTGGTCAGTTTTTTTTTTTTTTGTCCTGCTCACATTCAATCAATGAGAAAATATCTGTTTCAACGTGTTAGAAAAATATTTCGGCCTCAGAAGAGAAACTGCAAACAATTAAATAAACACGAGCAAATAAAAACAATCGGTTAAAATTTCACTAATTTTTTTCTGTTTTCACCTGCTGCATATAACCGGAAATATTATTTTTAATATAAAGCTGCAGGTGAACAGGTGAGGCCGAACATAAAAAAAAAAAACGAAGTTTAATTAGATGGCGTTTATAAAAAAAAAAAAAAATCATGATTCAAAAAAATAATAATAAACTGTCAATATTTACAATACTACAAAATAAAATGCTACAAAATATACATAAAATCCGGAATTTCTACAAAAAAAAACTACAAAAAAAGTATTAAAATGTATTTATAAGATAAACTAAATATGTACAAAAAAGTTCACGGCTATTGAACACTGTAAAATAATAATAATAATAATTAATAATAATAATAATAATAATAATTATTATTATTATTATTATTATTATTATTATAATAACAACAAGTCGAGAAACGGACGGGCTCTCCGGTACCGGGAAGTGTTCAGCTGATAGGTTCCGTTCTTAACTTCCGTTTATCAATCAGCAGGGATCGATTATTGACACCCCCCCCCCCCCCCCCCCCCCCCCCCCATCACATCCATGTTGTCTGACCGGAGGATGAGTCGGTAGGAGGCTAACAGCTCACGTCAAGGGGCGGCGGCACCGGGCGCGTTTCTCATGTCCGTTCGTGTTTTGACGTCGCTTCAGCGGAGCCGTTACCGTCACGAACCGGTCCGGACTTCACATGGCCGCGGGTCGGTGCTCCGGCGGGCTGCCCGGGTAGCTCGGCGGGGAGATGCAGCAGCTAGCCGCCGATAGCTCCGTCAGTGAGAGGCTGTTATGTAAGAGCCGCCGCCGTTAGCCCGCCGCCATGAACGACGCGCAGCAAGAAATGTCTCCGGACTTCGTCCTCATGCGGCTCGTGTCCGCGGCCGAGTACGACCGGCTGGACGAGCCCGACGACCTGATGTCCGGAGGCGGCGGGTTCGGGTCTGTCAAAGCCGTGCTGGGACACCGCGGCGGCGGGTTTGATCTGGACTCTGGCGGCCCCTCGCCAGGCCTCGGCTCGGCATCCCCGCACTACAGCTCGCCGCTCCCCGGGAAAGGGGAGCTAGACGGCGGGCTGATGTTGACGCAGGCCCCGCTGGGCTCCGAGGCGCCGCTGTCCCCTCCGCCGACCGAGGACTTTGCCGTGGCGGCCCAGCGGTTTGTGGACTTCCCGGTGCCGCACGGGCACGGCTCGGCGGGACACGGGTCCAGGGCGCAGCTGATGGTGTTCCAGAACCTGCTGCGGTCCGGAGATCGGATCCTGGAGTGCGGGTTGGAGCAGCCGCCCCCGGGGTTTCTGCAGGAGGAGGCAGAGAGACAGAGACAGCAGCTTAACCTGGGTTCAGGTACCGGTCCTGGTAGCACAACGGCCGGACCTGGAGGCGGGAAAGACCAGAGCTCTCACTGCATCACCTCTGCAGAGGAGAACCTGCAGCCGCAGCAGCTCCTGCAGTGGCACCCGGTCATCAGACTGTCCAAAGGGTCCGAGTCCCAGACTCCTCAGCAGGGCGTCCCGGTTCTGGACCCCGAGTCCGGGTCAGTCCTGTGCCACAGACACCAGCTGATGACAGACCGGCTGGCTAAATGGCCCCCGGGGCTGCTGGACCAGGCCCTGCGTCTGGGGCTGCTGGAGCCCCGGAGGAACTGCTCCTCAGGGGGCGAGGATCCGGTTCTGGCACTGGCCCAGAGGCTGGGTCAGCTGGGTGAGGGGAGGGAGGGAGGCGGGGGGGAGGACATGGTGCTCCCCCTCCCTCGCTGCTCCTGCCACAGCGTCCTGGCCTCGGGGTCAGGGGTCATGGGGCCCGGCGAGGACCCGAGCGAGACCAGCGACGCCCTGCTGGTCCTGGAGGGACTGGGGTCTGAGGACGTGGGGGAGGACACAGAGAAAGGGGATCGGGTGGGGGGAGTCGGTGGCGGGGGGACACCTGGGGGGGCGGGGCCTGTGTTCTCCAGCGGGACTCTGAGCGGTCTGATGCGGCAGGTCCACCGCCTGGCGGAGGAGGCGGGCGTCTGCACGGACCAAAGTTGCCGATCCTCGCTGGCCGTCCTTGGTGCCGCGGTGACCCTCCCCCCCTGCACAGACCCCCAGGCCCCCATCAGCACCACCACTTCCTGCCCGTACCCGCCGGTCCGTCCCGAGGCCACCTTGGCCCTCAGCGGTCTCCTCGTGTCCCCCGACCCCCTCCCGTCCTCCGGCCCTGCCCCCGTCCCCCGCCCGCTCCATCAGCACCAGTCCCGCTCCCAACCCCAGAGCCGCGCCACCACCCCCAAACTGGGCGTGGCTTCGGGGGGAGCGGGGCGGTCCGCCTCCCCTCTGGTGGTCCTGGAGGGGGAGGCAGGGGGAGGAGGGGGGAGGGACGGGGAGAAGACGCCGCGGGGGAAGTCCAGGAAAGTGGGATCGCTGAAAGTCCGGCTCAGCAAGCTGTTCAGAACCAAGAGCTCCAGCGGGGGGTCGGGGGGGCTGCTGGACAAGAGGCCGTCCCTGGCGTCGTCCACGTCGTCGGGGGGGAGCCTACTGGACGTGTGGGGGTCCACCTGCAGCAACACGGAGCAGGACGGCAGCAGGTGAGGCAGCCGGGATGCTTGTCGCCATGACAACAGGGTGAAGTTGGTACTCGGTGTTAAATGCTGACCTGAGACCAGCTTTAACAGGATCGGAGGGGCGGACAAAATAATAGGTACACCTGCAAGTCCTCCGTAACGACGTTAAATCGTCTCTTAGAGGAAAACGAGGAACTATTCCAGATTTCATTTAATCATCATTAATCTGTTGATTAATTCCTCAATTATCAAATAAGAGAACTGAACATTTCTTTCTCATCACACAAAAGTTCTGCAGAAATCATTAAACCGTTTTGATTATTTTCTTCTTAAAAGTAACGATTTGCTGCTTTTTCTTCACCTGATAAAGAAACTGAGTCTTTGTTTCCAACTGTTAAATGAACTCTTGAAGACGTCGTCACGTTAAAACCTTCATTTTTTTTATTCTGACATTTTATAAACACGACAGTAATGTGTTCAACATTCAGTTTGCATCTTCTGCGAACATGAAATTAGTTTCCTTTTGAAAAGAGACGTTTAATGGATCAATAGAAATAGTTCCTGATCAGTTAGAGATTAGATGAAAGGATCAATCGTTTTTCCGTGAGTTAGTTTTGGGGGAACACGATGTCGCCACTTCAATAATATCATTTAAGGAGTCAGAGAACCAGATCGCTCTGATGGGACGGAGCTCGTCTCCATGGCAAACAGAGTTTTGGACTTTAGTGAAGCATGTGTGGTGGGGGAGGGGGGGTATGATGGTGATGATAGTGAGGATAATGAGGATGATGATGATGGTGAAGGTGCGTCCCAGTTAAACTGTGTCTCCTCTCCAGGCTGCAGGTGTCCAGACCTCACAGTGCCTTCTCTCCGGTGCCCTTCACCCCCCCTTTCACCGGTAAGTGTGTGTGTGTGTGTGTGTGTGTGTGTGTGTACAGGTGAGGTATTTTTACCTGCCTTTGTGTCTCTCGGTGACCACTTTATTAGGAACAGCAGACTGTTATTAACAGTTTGACCTTTGAACTGAGGATGAGGAGGTCGTCTTGTTCTTCGTTCTCTTCCTGCTCCACACTAACTCTTCACCTTCCCTCTGTCTCTAACCCGTCTGTCTTTGTGTCGATGTGTCCAGGTGAGACGGTCTCTCTGGTTGATGTCGATATTTCCCGCCGGGGGGGAACCTCTCTCCACCCTCCCACGCCCCCTCCTCCACCCAGGCGGAGCCTCAGTCTGCTCGGTACTTCCTTTTCTTCCTCTTTCACTTTCTGGTGTCACTTCCTCTGTGTCTCTTTGTCTCTGTCCGTCCTGCCGTCCGTCTTCTCTCTGCATGTCTCGCTCAGGTAGGCTTCAATAATCTAGTTCTCTGGAACCTGAACCCGGTTCTGAATCTGAATCCTCCGAAACTATTTTATCGACGGTTTTAAAGATGTTTGATGGTTGTCATGGCGACAGAAATTCTGTCACGGCAACAGAAATTCTGTCACGTGGACAGAATGCGGTCGTCGTGGCGACAGGTCGCGATCGTCATGCCGACAGAAATTCATTGTCCTGCCGGCAGACAGAACACAGTTGTCACGCCGACAGAATGCTATTGTCACGCCGACAGCATACAGAGCCAGGTGTTGCAGTAGCCGTCCGTCCTCTCAGGTGTCCCTCTGTCCGTCCCCTCCAGATGACTTCAGCGGTCCTCCTCAGCAGCAGGGTCCCTTCACGGGGGCCTCGATGCAGTCCCTGCCCCCTCGACCAATGGCCCTGCCCCCCTCCCTCAGCACCATCCAGCACAGCCTGAGCCTCAACGGTGACACACACACACACAGAGATGTGAACAGGGACAGTTGTTATCTCGTCTTGATGACTCATCATGTCCTCGTGTCCTCTGTCTGTCCCTCAGACACCTTCCTGCGAGGTTTACCACGACCGGTCCCCCTCCGACCCGACGGGCAGCACCCCCCGCCCAGACTCGTCCCCCGCTGCCCCCTCGGTCGACCTGACGCCGGCAGCTTTGCCACCAGCCTGAGAGAGCTGGAGAAGGTGGGCCGACGTCCTCATTGTTTCTATTGGCTGCAGATTGTGGAGGGGGCGGAGCTAACCTGTGTGTGTGTGTGTGTGTGTGTGTGTGTTTGCAGTGCGGCTGGTACTGGGGGCCGATGAACTGGGAGGACGCAGAGATGAAGCTGAAGGGGAAACCGGACGGGTCGTTTCTGGTCCGAGACAGTTCGGATCCTCGGTACATCCTGAGTCTGAGCTTCAGGTCGCAGGGAGTCACCCACCACACACGCATGGAGCACTACAGAGGTGACACACACACACACACACACACACACACACACACATACACACACACACACACCTCTGGTTGTCACATGGTCTCCCCATCTCTCCTGCAGGGACGTTCAGTCTGTGGTGTCACCCCAAGTTCGAGGACCGCTGTCACTCCGTGGTGGAGTTCATAGAAAGAGCCATCATGCACTCCAAGAACGGAAAGTTCCTCTACTTCTTGCGCTCCCGGGTCCCAGGTACCAACCGGCCAATCGGCTCGCAGCGTCCGTCCTCACCTGTCTTGTCTGTCCCTGCATGAAAACTACATGTCCAAAAATATGTGGACACACATGTGGGTCTGACTCGATGTCAATACATTTATCTGTAAAGTGCATGTGTCCACATACTTTTGGCCATTTCATGATTTCAGGATGGTCAAAAGTATGTGGACGCGCTATGTGGGTTAGATCCGTAATAGAACAGCTTTATCTGTCCACATACTTTTGGCCAGTGTATAAACTGGGTGTCCACCTTACCTCAGTATAATAACAGACTGAAACAATGTGGTCAAAAGTATATGGACACACTTTGGGGTTAGTTCGACATTGAGTTTCAGTCCTGGAGCACGCGCGTGACCGTGTTCTGTCCGTCCCCGTGTGTCCAGGTCTTCCCCCGACCCCGGTCCAGCTCCTGTACCCGGTCTCCAGGTTCAGCAGCGTCAAATCCCTGCAGCATCTCTGTCGCTTCTGCATCCGGCAGCTGGTCCGCATCGACCACATCCAGGAGCTGCCGCTGCCCACGTACGTACCCGAACGCACCCGACAGGACCTCCAGTCCACGTTAAAACCTACGTAAACATGCTAACGTCTGTCCTCAGACCGCTGATCGCCTACCTGAGGAAGTTCTACTACTACGACCCCGAGGAGGAGATCAGCCCGACGCCGACAATGGAGGTGAAGGAGCGGGGGGCGGAGCCTAGCAGGCAGCCGGGGGTCGAGTCCCAAACGTAGCACTGGAGTCTGAGAGAGCGTGAGTCCAGGTTATTGATACCGATATCAATATCAATACTTCTCTTAAACAGATAGAGAATGGATTTATATATATTATATATTCATATCTCGATGTTTCTCCTCATAATTTGGTACAAAAAATAAAGACAAAGATGTGACAAGATTAGAAATTTTTTAGCATACATTTTTGCCAAAGTAACGTTAAATTTCGTCATTTATCAAAACTCTAATTGGTTCTTATTATATATATATATATTTTTTTTTTACAGTAGTAAAATTTTACACCTGTAGCCTCCTCATCACTGAATGATTGATCCGCCCACATCGCTAAACCCCGCCTTTACCAGTTGTTGATTTGTTGGTTTGACTTCCTGTTTCAATAATAAAAGTCATCTTCTTCGTGTTTCTCCACAGCTCTTTTCTTTTCTTTGTTTTTGGGACTCGATCACTGAAGGACGTTCAAAACATTCAAACTTCAGACTGCAGCCAATCAGCTCCGCATCCAGGCGGGTTTCAGATGATCCACCCTCCTCCGGGCTCTCTGATTGGCTCACGGGGAGTCGACGGGGGGAGGGGACAGGGGATGTGGAGACTCCGCCTCTCTCTTGATGTCATCACTAAGCAGCAGGACTACTGGAAAACGTGACGTCGCCGTTAGCAAAGGCGCTAAACTGTAAAGGACGCCGGTCGCCTCCGGGATCCTTCGACTTCCTGAAATCACAAAGCACTTTGGGAGTTTTACCGACAGCCGCGTTACCGAGGAGACGGACAGAGAACAGGAACGCAGACCCTCAACTCCATGTCCACTCGCTGTTTGTCGGATTCGGCTGTGCGAACTTTTATCAAGTCCTCACAAACCGTTTGTCTTCGCTACGTTAAGTTAAGACTTCCGTTCGTCTCCGGGCGTCGTCGTCGTGTACGCTTCAGTACGTTATTTTTTTTGGGGGGGGTACGACTTTTGCACTGCAAGTGTGGAAGAGGCGGAGCCTGAATGTAGGTGAAACAGAGCCTCAAAAGGACCCTCAGAACATGAATGTCACCAGCTAACGCTAGTTCGGATTACCTGGTTAGCATCAGCTAGCCACGTTAACAGGAAGCGCGAGAAAGCAGAAACACCCGTGATGACGAGCATCAGTGTATGCTCCGCCCACTTTTTTCTCCAAGTGAAGAAACTAAATGTTTGCAGTTCTTTTGATCCGCTCCCGTTTGCCCTGTTTAAGTTACTGTAGTAATACTCAATACTTCCTGTATCTGTTTCAAAATAGAAGCCCTCACTTGTTTTCCATCAGATAGAAACATGACCTAATGAGGCTTTTATTGTGAAACACTTGCAGGTACGTGATGTGACCGATGTCGGACGATAGAAACGAAGCTAGGACTTTAATCGTGCGCGTTAAACGTAACGCGTGAACTTAATGAGATCGCACTGCAACCCGGTGATGAAGTTCGTTAAAGTAAAGTTTCCTCTGAAACTTTTAGCTTCGGCTGTCGGAAGTCTCGTGACGTGAAATTAATCTGCCGACGTTTCAGGAAGTGACGGCTGGTTCACGTCATTTTTGTGCGCCGAAACAAAACGACGACGACTTGAAGGGAATCTTTGAGGTGGACTGCAGGTTGGTTCTCATTGGCGCACTTTATCTCCTCGAGGGGGGAGGGGGGGGAGGGGGGTTGATTTCTAAATGTTTCAGAAAAGTTGTGAGAACGACGTCTTTAAGGCAGAAATGTTTTGTTTACTGTAACGCTAACGAGCTTTTAATTGTTCTTCAGTTACGTCTAAATAATTGGTTGGTTTTCTGGCCCCGCCTAGTTTCCGACCAATCACAAAGTGGGCGTGGTCGTTTCTGAAAGATTCTGGTGTCTGTTCCTGAAGTTTCGAAGCACACTGAGGCTTTTATTTTGAAGAGTTAACGCTCAGTCAGATGCTGATTCGGATATTTTGTAACTTCGAATCGCAAACAGCTGCAACGCCTGCTTCTGAGAGCCGAGTCGTGATTTAAAGACTGAATCGTGTTTCTTTTTTATCTGCCACAGTGAGAACTCTTTTTATGTGTCTATTTTTTGTTTTGTTTACTTTGTTTACGAGTGTTTGAGTCTGAAACGCACTGAGGGACAAACACTGGGAGGAAACTCGGGATCCTGGAGGCGACCGTCTGCAACATTACCAAAAAAAACTCAGAAAACAGATGGAGGAGGAGGTTACCGTGACAACTACTGAACTGTGTCTGGATAGACCGGACCTGGTGCCGATCCAGACGAGTGAGTTCTGTCCCAGCACAGAATGGGAACACTGGAGCGCCCTGCGGGGACATTTCCATGATGTCAAACAGTGGACACGCGTGACACACTGAAGGACTGCAAACGTGTTGTGGAGCCGTGATCTGTCATCTCTGGTTGTTGTGCAGTCAGCTGTTAATAAAACAGTGTGGATGGACCGACGCCATGTTGTCTCTGTTCCAGATTTTCTGTCACATGGGTCCTAATTTAAATAATTTCTTCAGTTTTACGACAGAATTTCATTTATTTAAACAACATTCAGGTCTGAAAAAATGGTTCCGATGCAGAAGTGTCTTAAAGCTGCAATACCACCAAGTGCCACTAGAGGTCGGCTCCAAATCCGGCTCCGTAGACTCCCATTCAACTTCTCTCATCAAATCCAAAGTGAATAAAATGTGTCCATCAGTTATCTCGGTGTTGTTAGCTAAAGTCACTCCTTCTTATTAGTTTTCTGGAGGTCCATCTGAAAATAATCCCTCATTCATTAGAAAAGAAGATTCAAGAAGACCTGTTTTTGGGGGGGTGTGTCTGTTTGATTGACAGGCATGTGGTGCAGTCAGATTTCAGCTATCGATGGGTGGGAAGTAGTATCGTCAGATTTCCGATCAGATCAGTCAGATCCACCGCTGGCTCCTCTCCCAGCTCGTCCAAATATGGTCACTTCCTGCTCCAAACTGCTCCGAACTACCAAGATGGTGACGGACAGAATCTGAACAGGAAGCTTCGTAACGATCACAAACCACCGGGCGACGTCACTGATGGTTGAACTTAGTTTTAACATCAGTATGAAGTCAAATTCGTCCCAAATTCTGCTCCAAATCTCATTTGATCTTCATGTGATTAAATGTCTGAATCTGACCTAAAAACATGAATCTGTTTACAAATGGTCCAAAAGAGTTTTTCAGTTTCAGTTTTGTCATCAAACGGGATCCTCTAAATATCTGACTTCTAAAAAACATCTGAGTAGAAAACCTGCAGTTTTTATTATCAAGAACGGATCAGAGTTCAGGATTCATGAAGCTCAAAGACCGACGAGCTGCAGATGTTAAAATTCAAATAGAGAAACATTTCCTGCTTTCAGGTTGATGATGGGCAGAAACAGGTGGGACGACATTCAGGCTGATTTTTCCACCTCTCCAGGTGAGTCAAAGACTTTTTAACAAATAAAATGTTTATTAGAAGTTTATATTTCCGATTATTTAAAACATACAAACACTGAACAACATCAATAAATAAAACAACAAAGGGGAAGTTCAGTGTTTAATTAACCTCAAATGTAAGCACGGTTCTGACCCCGCCCCCTTCGATGACATCAGGACAGGTGTGTTCGGCCTCCTGCAGTGGTCGCTTCCAGCAGAAAACCAGTTTTCCCTCTTCCTCATGTTTCAGCCTGAGAGTAAAAAAATATTCTGTCATTTTGTGTGTCAACAGGTGAGAACGGGCAGGTGAGCTGTGATTCTCTTCACAATTTTCTTTTGATGTCTCCGGACAGTTAATCGGTGTTTTTCTTTCTGTTGTCTTATTTTTCATTCTTTCTGGCCCCGCCCCCTCGCGCTGCTGACTCACTGTGTAAACAACAGCAGGTCGGTTTGATTGAAGCTGAGTCATGCGGCTGCCCCCCAGGAAGTGGGTCCTCCTGCTGCTGGGGGCTTCCTGTTTCATCATCAGCTCCGTGTTCTTCAGGAGGTCCAGCAGGTGAGTCCGATAAGCAACAAACAACGAACAGAGGAACAACTGAAGAGAAATTTTAATTTTATTCTATATTTTACTTTCTTATTTACATCTTTATGGAAATATGTTGCTTTCTTTTGTCGAATTGAATTTTTTTTTAAAAATAAACATCTTTTAAGTCTTTAAAAGAAAAATAAGTTTTGAACTCATTTCCTGTCTGTGTGCGTTCAGTCAGCAGGCAGCAGGTGGCAGCACTGAGCCGGCAGACGAGGTTCAGGTGAGCTGGAGGATGAAGGCAGCAGCTTGGTGGGAGGAAGAGGAAGATGATGAAGAAGAGGTGAGTTTCAGCAGCAGCTGTTTGAATAAGACTTTTTATTATCAGAGATTCACACAGAAAAGAAACAAAAGAAACAGAAAACTGATGATTATTATTAAAAATGTATCTCAATGTCTTCATGATAACATCTTAAAATGTGTAAAAGGAGTCGCCTGCTTCCTGTTTACCGCTTTCTGTTTGCTGCTTCCTGCTTCCTGTTCGTGGAGAAGATGCGGACAGAAGCTGCGTGCTCCCTGAGGAAGGCGGTGAGGAGAGACCACCGCCTCAGGTCCAGGTTCCGGTTCTCGGTGCCGGTCCTCCAGTGGGCCCGAAGTCTCTCGGAACCGGCCGCGGAGCGGCTGAAGAACCAGCCGCCTCCGTACGGCTGGGCGGGACTTCCTGTCAACGGTACACTGCAGTTACGTTGTTTCCAGTTCGACCTCATGGTGGCGCTGCCGTCTCACTGTGACTGTAACGTAGAAGTTCTGTTGTCACGGTAACGTGAAGCCACGGCACCTGGCGACAGGTTTACTCCAGAACAGCATTTTGGTCGAAGTCGGAGGGTTGTCACGACGACAGCTGCTGCTCTCTGACCGACCTTCCTCACCCTCCTCTTCCTCCTCTTCTTCCTCTTCCTCATCACCCTCCTCTTCCTCCTCAGTCCTCCAGTCGACCCTCCCCCTCCTCGGCAGCCCCCTCCTCATCCGTCGCGGCTCACCTGGCAGGTGTGTCCGCTGCGCCGTGGTGGGAAACGGGGGGATCCTGCGCGGGTCGGGTCAGGGGAAGAGCATCGACGGCCACAACTTTGTCTTCAGGTGAGCTTCCTGTTTCACTACGGTCACTTCCTGTCGTGGGGGGGGAGGAGTTATTGGTTTATTGATTTACCTTCAACCCATCAAACTTAATTTAAACAAATCAAACTTCAGATAGAAGTTGATTAAACGTATTAAACGTTGTACCATGATGCTACTTCCTGTGTGTCAGGATGAACGGGGCGGTGATCCGAGGGTTTGAGGACGACGTGGGGACGAAGACGTCTTTCTACGGTTTCACCACCAACACCATGAAACACGCGCTGAGGTGGTACCGACGGGACGGGTTCACCAAGGTCCCTCAGAGTCCGGTGAGAGCCGAGAGCCGAGAGCCCGACCTGCAGGGGCCGACACCAGAGCTCACCTGTGTGTGTGTGTGTGTGTGTGTGTGTGTGTGTGTGCGCGCGTGCGTGCGCGCGCAGGACACCCGGTACATCTTCATCCCGGTGGACCTCAGAGACTACGTGATGATGTCAGCGGCTCTTCGGGGGCGTACCGTCGTCTCAGGTAGAGACAGAGGAGACAGGTGAGTTGGTGTCTCGTCCAATCAGAATCAAGGAGCTGCAGGATGACTGATACTCAGACGTTAATATAGAAACAGATTTTATCGTTGGAGGTCTTTTTTTTTTCATACAAGTTTTCAACCAATGATTATTTTTATTACAGATGAATCTGCTGATGAAATGATTCATTAAATAATTTTTTTATTTCTAAAATTTCTAAAAAAAAAAGTCCCAAAAGCTTCCTTTTTAGGTAAGTTTATGATGTTATATTTCTACCATGACTTTTATTTTGGTAACACACCAGAGTTCTTCCTGCAGCCTGAAGGTCTGTTTAAAACTCCTGCAGCTCTTCATCAATCAGTTTGTCCTGTAATTCTCTGATTGTCCTGCAGATGGCAGCGTGTCCTCAAACATTCAGGAGCTTCACTTAGCAGGCGATCTTACTGCTCTGAGGGAGGATGTTGTTGTTGTTGTTGTTTGTTAGTTAGTTTGTTTATCCAGATGTTTCCTCCCACAGACCTTCGAAATATTTTGGCCACAGATCACCTGAAAGCTTCAAACTGCTTCATCCAGAATTCATCAACTACCTGACTCACAGGTAAAGAACACATGATTGATTGATTGATTGATTGATTCATTGATTGATTCATTGATTCATTGATTGTGTTTCAGTTTCCTGGAGTCTCCTCTGCTCACCAATGTCAAGACTGCTCACATGTACATGCCATCCACCGGAGCTGTGATGCTGCTGACCGCCATACACACCTGTGACGAGGTGAGACACACACACACACACACACACACAGAAATATTTTGCAGAATGTACATTTCACATAATTTATACTCTCTCCCCTCTTATTTTGTAAAACGTGTTTTGTGAAATATTTGTGCGTTTTGCAAATATTTTTTGCGTGAATTTTTTGGGAGGTTTTCCGACAAGTTATTGAGTTTTGTATACTGTTGTATTGTTTTGGAACTTTTTTTTTTTTTTTTTTTTTTTTTTTTGTGTTTTGTGGATTGTTTTTATGTTTTGACCCTCAGGGCCACCGTACCTCACTGCCACATCTGAACTCACAGACATGAAACTATTAGTTTGGGATTCACTGCAATTCATATTTTCTGACAACATCGTTGTATTAAAGTTCCTCTTAAAAAACGTAAATAAATCTCCTCAGAAATCACAGAGAAAACATTGTGTCTTCACGGCTGCAGAAGTTACCTGAGAATTGTCATGTTTTTCGGTTTTCTTCAGTCTCACGGTGTTTCAGCGATAGTTGTCTGCACGTGTGTGACGTACCTGCAAACAGGAGCTGATAACAGAAAATTCTGCTGCTTTAAATGGTGAAAAACTGAAACAGGAAAATGATGCCAGCGTGTAAGAGCTGATTGTGTTTGTGCTGCAGGTTTCTGCTTATGGCTTCATCACCAGGAACTACGCCTCCTTCTCCAATCATTACTACGACTCGGTGAAGAGGCCTCTGCGCTTCTACTCAAACCACGACATGCGGCTGGAGAACCGCCTGTGGGAGGCGCTGCACCGGCAGAGGGTCATCAAGTTGTACCAGAGGAGGGCGGGGAGCAAGAAGGAGGAGGCAGGGCTAATAAAGGAGGGTGGGGAGCTGACATAGGAGGCGGGGCTAATAAAGGAGGGCGGGGAATGGTCGAATGAAGGCGGTGAGTTTGTTTTACATTTAAATGTTTTAGTGAACAGAATTTTAAACTGTTTGAAATGAAAAAAAGCATTTTAATGTTCGAGGTCATATTATAACCCAGGAGGTTTTTTTTTTAATGTCTGATGTCGGATTATAATCCACGAGGTTTTTCTTTAATGTCCGAGGTCAGATTATAATCCAGGAGGTTTTTCTTTAATGTCCGAGGTCAGATTATAATCCAGGAGGTTTTTCTTTCCCTTCAAACCACCACTCATGTTTACCTACAAGACGTTTGTTGTGTTTATTGTTTTTATGCCACGTGTAACAATTGGTGTTTTGTCATTTGAATTGATTTTGTACTGTTTGAATATATTGTTGTTATAATAATTAAAATGGAAGCGCTACTGGGCTTCTATAGATGGAAACACCTCTCTGATGATACCTTATTGGATGGGTTAGGTTTTTGAACATTAAATGGAACCAAGCGGACGGAAATTAGTTTAAAAAAATAGTTTCTTCATCTCTGAAGTTAAAGCAAATAAAATGTCACATGTTTATTGTTATTTGTTTTTATTACATATAAGGAATAAGATTTAAAATGTGACCCCCCTTTCTATAGAAGAACAGAGATTAATGCAGTGGGAGGGACACTAATATTCCATTATGGAAGCAAAGGAGAGCCTAAACAAAACAGGAAGTAGATGAGAGATGAGAGATAAAATAAAAGCATGACTAACATTGTTACATTTCTCTCAATTAAATTTGTTCAACTTAGAAATATAAGTTCTCTTGCTGCCTAAAAAAGTGTGAACTCAAGTTGAACAATAAGTGAAACTGCTAGTTTCATAAATTTAAGATTTTAAATAGTTTTATTCATTATAAATTGATAGACAGATGCTAGCATTCAAGTTTTGTTTTCTTTCAAACTGTATTTTAATGAGTTGAGTCAACTCTCATCAATTCATCAGTTCAAGTTATTATTTATTAGCATGTTTATAAATTATAAAATGCGTCTGAAAATAAAACTTAGATATTTTGAGTCAACTTGAAATTAGCACAAACATTTTTTTTTAAGTTAATCAAATTCTGTCTGATTATTTTTTACATTGAAAAGACGTCGTTAAAACACACGATACACACACAACACGAGAAATGTGGCATCATGTGTCCATTTGTCACGTTTATTTTGAAAGTCCTCTCAGGAAACCGTGTGTTGCGTTCAGGGCGCCTTGACGCCGTGCGGAGCTCCGGGAGAAATCCGGCGGAGAGAGTGTGGCATTCAGGGAGAGGAGGGAAAAGCTGGAGGAGCGCGAGCGGACAAAGTGTCGTAGAAAGTCCCAAAAGTCGTAAAAAATCACGTCATTCATGTTTTCACTCTTCGTGCGGATTAAAAAAATAGCGCAACACTCCCGGGAGCTTTTAAAAACCAACGGAAACGGGACTTTTCTGGAATATTTTCACCGGGAATAACGTTTCTTTTTCAGCCCCTCGCAGTCTACCGACGAACTGCCACCGTGGTCCGTCAAAGTTCAGGAGCAGGAAACTCCCCGACGGGCTTCACCATAAAGGTACGTCCTGTTTGAAGTGAGTGTTAGTCCGTTAACGGGCGCAAATTCGGGAATACCACTACTATTACACCGTGAAGTAAATACCGTCCAAAGGTCGGTGACGGCGAGGCTCCTCCGGTGTGTTTACATACCAGACTCCTGCCGCGATGTGCCACTTTTCTCCGGTGCGGTTTGAGTTTACCGCCGAAGTCCTTTCACATTTCTTTAATTCGGTGTTGTTTGCACGAAAGTTCTATTTCCGTTAAAACACTAATAGACTTTTCTTCTTATTTTGGAAACGGCCTTCAGTTCGGCGCAGGTTTACATCACGGAAGAGCTCTTTTTAAATCAGTTATACACCAGCATACGTGTGGTCACCAGATCATCGCCCCTAATGAGCCTAATTTACCACAAATTAAGTAGCGTTTGAACGAGCGTGAAGAGTCCCGGATTAAAGAGTGACTCTGATTTATTCAGAGAAACTTGGAATCATGTCTCACATGTTTGTTCTGTGTGGTTGATGAGCAAGGTTATACAGAATTAGCATTTTTTTCCAACGGAGTCTGGCCTGACAGAATTTTTATATCAAAGAAAAGAGCATACACTGATCCAGATCAAGATGGAAGTCTCTGCAATTTTCAGATTTTCTAATGTCTTTTAATTACAGAGTGTGAACAGCTTCACACTGATCACAGACTGACTTCACTTCAGACAGATAAATGTCAAGTGATTGTTGTTTTTGAGCAATAAAATGATTTATTTATCCCACTGTGAGCCTCCTCGCTGGGACCCCGGAGTCCCTGCAGTGTCACAGTTGAAATGTGTGTGTATTGTTCCTCTTGTCATGAACGCAGTGAGAATACAAAACGCCCGAGGGAGGTGGAAGAAAGCCGGGACGTGATGGGTGTAAATGGGACTGACAGGCCTGCGAACGCCCCGTGCTCCTCTGTGGCTGCCTGGTTATGTAATGAAGGAAGCAGGAAGGCGGAGCAGGACCGGGCTGGACCGGGCTGGACTGGGCTGGACCCTGAGATCCAGAACACTCCCCACCCCCCAAAAACACTGCTTCTGTTTGTGTGGAAACGGTTTTAGGAGGCTGTTTTCCTTGCAGAGGGTCAGAGGTCAGGGCTGTCAGCGGTGATGTGTTCAGGAACGCTGACTAGCTTCCTCCTGTGTGAGTCGACCCGGGGCCACTGGGCTGGAAGACTTTAAGTGTCCCGTCCCGCCGTTAAAGGGATTCGAGGCGAGGCCACATCATCTGCACTGTGCCCTGGGGGAGGCAGAGCGGGGCAGGAAGGGTGGGGGGGGGGGAAGAAGGGGGAGGGGGGTGGCTGTCATCGAGGCTGAGCGTCAGGTGACTCCACCGAGGGCTGCTCTTCTCTGAAAGTGAAATCAGTCAGTTGCTCCTGTCGGTGTTTACACAGCAGGGGTTTGTTAAATCGAGCGTTACCTCTCGGCTCACCTGGACAGGCGTGTCAGAGTCACCTGAGAGGGAACCGCGAGGACGTCCGACAATCTCACATTATTTATGATGAATAATTTATTTATTTTAATGAATCTGAGGGAACCTTTAATGAATCTGAAGGAACCTTTAATAAATCTGAAGGAACCTTTAATAAATCTGAGGGAACCTTTTTGTCTGCAGATCCGATCTGAACCCTGCAGAACTGTCCCCTCAGACCTGAGTTGAGGTCATCATCTCCGTCTCCGTCCACTGATGGTCTCAGTCTGAACTCCTCTTTAACGTGAACTCTTGTGGTTCTCTGGTTTGTGTTCCATCTCAGGTTCTCAGTGGAACCACATCACCTCCTCCTCTCAGTCTGCTGGAGCCCTATAAGCCCCACCCCACCCCTCCCCCCCAACCCCCTTCCCCCCCACCCACCCCCCGGAAATATCTTCCTCACAGTGAAGGACGAAGAGGAGGAACGTTTGAGCAGGAGCATCGAGCAGCAGAGGAGGAAGTGGAGGTCTCACCTGTAGGCGGGGCCACGTCTCCGGGCTCAGCATGACGCTCTGAGGAGGAGGCGGGACTCTCTGAGACGCCGGTTGGGACTACGAGGAGGAAGAGGAGGAGGAGGGAGCATCATGGGGAAGGAGCAGGACCTGCTGCAGGCGGTGAAGAGTGGAGACCTGCTGTCCACTCAGAAGCTGCTGTCCAAACTGAAGACCAACAGGAACAGTGAGTACACCTGAGGGTGGGAGGTTGGGAGGGGGGGGGGGGCATCAATATACATGAAGAAACCTGCTAGCCTAGCAACATCAAGGCTAATCATGACCCATAATGCATCACTCGCTTTGCATGACCCTGTTACTTAAATCTCAAGGCGTTGATAAGATATGACATCATAAATATACTTGGAAGTGCAGAAACATTCCCAGAATAAGAAGCGTACACTTCAGAGCGGTTCAGAGGTTGCCCGGGATTCTTCATGTTTTTAGGTTTTCTTCGGTACCTCAGTGATTCAGCGACGCGTCAGAACATCCAACACCGGACAGCAAACAAGAACCCGCCGATCGATAGTTCGTCAAACTTTATTCTCCGTAACGTGAACAAATAGAGGCTAACCCCCCCCCCCCCGTCCCTCGGGGACGTCCTGCAGTCCGTCACATGACTCCACCTTTTGTTCTACACCTGGACACGCCCTATTGTCACAGTGTGTGTGTGAACGAGCTTGTTTTCGGTGTATACCCGGAGGCTCCTGAAGCTCTTTATCGGGTCAGAACCAGACTTTATTATCCCCCCCTCTACCCCACCACCCCCCGCCCGTCCTCCCCGACATCTGCTGCTCCGGTGTCACCCGGCACCCCCGACCGCTGTCACCCAGATCACAAGGAACTCCCAGATGGTGCCGGGCCGGGATTAAGAGGAATTATAGTACTGGGCGGGGGGGTTATAGTGGGTGTGTGTGTGTGTGGGGGGGGGGGGGGTCCGGCTGTCTTTATCTGATGCTGAGGAATCTCATTGTTTACAGTCGGCTCACTGCCACCCGGCTGCTCTGCTGACCCACAGTTAAACCGCTCATGTCGGGAGTCACAGATGACTCCTCATCTCTAATCTTTTATATTTACACGTACGGGAAGTCTAGTGATCGAAATCATTAACGCTGATTCAAATGATATCAACAATATTTACAGCTATCTTATAATTTTGTCAAAATTCCTGTGATTTAAAAAAACAAACAAAAAAAACAAAACATCGTGAACAGAAATTCAGCTGAAAGTATGACATCATAAAGTCTCCTTTCAAAATAAAACAATTTCCAACCGTCAAGGCTCCGCCCCCTTCTCACCATCAAAACAAAGTGCTGTTTGTGAACCGCAACAACAGGAAGTAACGGGGTTTGTGGGAATGTGGTCTTTATGATGGGAACGAGGAACATGTTAAATGAGTTTTATCCACACTTCCAGCTGTAAAAGACTGAATTTTGTTTTAGTGTTGAATGAATGTGATTTAAAAAGCATTTAAAGCTCTTATTTTGAAGGCACATGTAACCTTTGTTTTCTATATTACATTCACAGACTGTCTGTTCTGGAAAGATACGTCACATTTACTTTATCAGGGATGTGGTTACAATTTTTTTTTTTTTACCATTTATTTTATACATTTTCTTTTCTTGCAATGTTTCCTAATTTCTGCAATTTTAATGCAAAAACTCTTCAAATTACATAGAAATTGTAGAGAAAAGACGCCACAGAATCCAACATCTTGGTCACAACAATCACAATGAAATCCTGGAGGGATTCTCAGGGTCGCGACCTTTAGCTCTTCTTCTAAAGTTGCGTAACATCATTCTTGCATATTTAATTCACATTTTAAATTCATTTAGATCCAATTTATTTTATTGTCTCGTTCCATATAACTCCTGATCTCCTCCCATAACAATCAATAATCAATAATCAGCTGAAACAAACTGAAATGAATTTCTGAATTTCAAATCTCTTAAAAAGTGCATGGAGTTTGGTGGGCTCCAGACATTTTAAGCCTCCCTGGACGATAACATGGCCATCTGTCTTATTATGACAAAAGTGTGCCGCAGGAGGCGTCGCCACGGCGATGTTTGGAGCTGGAGCTCATCAGCGTTTCATTATTGGAGCCTCGTAAACCCGTCGTCTGTCTGAAAGGCCGGCCGTTGGGAGGCGAAACAAAACAGAGCTGAGGGGAGGGGAGGGTGGGGGGGTGGAGAGGAGCTTGGGGGGTGGGGGTGGGGAAGGGCGACTAACACCCACCCGTCCCTCCTAGCACAGTCTCACACCGGCGGATGTTTAATTCATGAGTTTGGGTTTAAACCGTTCTCAGCCAATCGGCTGAGTCGAGCGCTGCTGCAGAAGTCCCGTCAGATTTTGGAGGATTTTACTCTGCTGCTGCCGTCAGGTGGAACACTTCACACCTGCTCCGGGTTTCAGACGTCTGAGCGGATGTTCGTCAGCAGGTTCAGAAGTCCTCTGAGTGGTGGAGGGTTCTGGTTCTGGAGAGAAATCACGTGATCAAATCTCTTAACTTGAGCTGATGCGGGCCGGACGGCGGTTCCTTCCGTCCTCCGGACCGGACAGATCGGAGGGAACGTGCTGAAACCTTCCAGAGAGACGTTCAGAGTTCCAGCTGATGGTGTTTGTCTGTCGACTCTGCCGTCCAGGTGCTAAATGTTTAATCAGGTTGTCTGCAGCCTGTACGGAGGGTTACAAAGCTCTGAGTGTTGGGACCGGGGGCCCCTGAGGGCCGCCGGATGTCAGGTTCTGGTCCGAGAAGGAAGGAGGTCTCACTCTGATTTTACTCTTTAACTTCAGACTGATCTGATTAGAAACCTTGATGATACGAAGTCCCGCCCACCGACCTGACTGCACCACAGGCCTGTCAATCAAACAGACACGCCCCCAAAAACAGGTCTTTTTGAATCTTCTTTTCTAATGAATGAGGGATTATTTTCAGATGGACCTCCAGAAAACTAATAAGGAGTGACTTTAGCTAACAACACCGAGATAACTGATGGACACATTTTATTCACTTTGGATTTGATGAGAGAAGTTGAATGGGAGTCTATGGAGCTGGAGGCTTTTTGGAGCCGACCTCTAGTGGCACTCGCTGGTATTGCAGCTCACCAGCTTAGCACTTCTGCATCGACCTCATTTTTCAGACCTGGAAGCTACGAACACTTTTTATAAACAGTGAACGTCCGTCTCCTGCAGCTCCTCAACATCAGCACAAATGAACTCCTTTAACTTCAGATGTTGATGAAGCCCTCTGATGTCTGAAAGACTTCTCTCCGAAGGTTCTGACCCGCTGGGACCGGTCTCCTTCTGGTCTGGTTTTGGGGGTGTTTACCTCAGTTTCAGGTCCACTCAGCCTCCTGAACCGCTGCTCTTCACTCCTCTGGAAGGAGCAGCTACTGAGCGCGCTCAGCTTCGTCAGCGCTCCTCCTGCACACTGTGGAGGCTTTAAATGAAAACCTGAGTCTGGTTGGAGGCGATGTCTCATCCATGTTGTGTATATACTGAGTGTGTGTGTGTGTGTGTGTGTGTGTGTGTGTGTGTGTGTGTGTGCGTGCAGCAGAGTGATGCTGCTGCAGGTTTTCTTTATTCGCTCCGTTATGTAACGTCTCCTCTCTGTTGGTTTTTCTCCTTTTGTGACTCTCCAGCTGAAGTCTTTGCTTTTTATCTGAGAAGCTTAGAGGTCACATGACTGACACACACACACACACACACACACACACACACACACACACACACACACACACACACACACAGAAAGCGACTCATTCATAAACCTCCTCGTACATATTTGATGAGCAGCTCATCTTTTTCTTTGTCCAACATCAAACCGACTTCATTTGATGACATAACCAGTTATTGATTATTGATCAAAGGACCGATCGTCGGCTTCTCTCCAATGACTGCAGACTTTAAACTGAACCTCATCTTTTATTTTGAAGGAGTCCCACACTTTGACGTCTTTCTGCTGTTTGTACTGTAAAATCTAATCTGATAAATACACCTTAAATACACCAAAATATACGGTTCTGTTTTTGCAGCTGAACGGGTCGTGAGTTTGGAGCTGTGAGTGATACCGGAGCTGAGATCCCAGCATGCTTTGCTGCTTCGCTGTGTGCTCATTCTGAGCTGTTAGTGAAGGCCGTCGTCTGTCTGACTGATGACCTCTGACGTGACTGTGTGTGTCTGTCAGTCAGTCAGTCAGGATGTTAGTAGGCAGCTCAGCTTGTTGTTACTGTGCTGAAAGTGTGAGACCAGAGCAACGGGACTTCCCTCCTACTCTTCCTCATCCTACTCCTCTTCTTACCTCCTCCTCCTCTTCCTCCTACTCCTACTCTTACTCCTCTTCCTCCTCTCCTGAAGCTGGGAGCGGACAGACTGCCAGCTATTGTCTGGGCAGCAGATGATGTCACGCCGCTGGTATGTGGAGCCTCTGAGAGGAGCGCTCAGACTCGGCTGCGCTTTTACCAGCGAGGCGTTCAGGGGACTTCAAACAGAATGTGGAAACAGCAACGTCGTGGCTGACAGTAGGGAGAACTCCGACAGAAAGTCAGAAAACACAGTAGAAGAAAAAAGTTCTTTAATCATTCATTTTACAAAAAGTGAAAACAGATTTAACATAAACAAAAAAAATGTTCCAGGTGTTTACCAACAAGGTGATGTCATCAGAAGTGGACCACCAAATAAGTCATGACATTTATTCATATTTTTATAAACTGGGGTCTCTTTAATGTTTATAAATTAAAATCGGATTGTTTCGGCAGGTTAAACATGTCGCTACATAAAATCTAAGTTCATTTTTTGATTAAATTTTTTAAAAACACCACATCACAGATATATTTTAGTGGCAGCTTTTTTTTTGGGGCGGGGGGATTGCGTGAATTTTGTAAAATTAAAAACCTGTATGTTCACTTCACGACAAACACAAAATGCTTTTCAGAGTTTTTGTCGTTTCATTTTGACACCTTATCTCTTACTGTAATGTTTCTCGGTCCGCCGCACCCAGACATGCCCGGTCACGTGTGTGTGTGTGTGTGTGTGTCTGTGTGTCTGTGTGTGTGTTGTTGTGTGTGTGTGTGTGGGAGGGGGGGGGTTCTGGTACGGTGACGGTTCAGAGCGATGGAGGTTTGTTTTGAGGAAAAGTCCATCATGAGCAGAGGAAGAGGTGTGGAGCTGAGATCATATCCTCCGAACAATATGTACACACACACACACACACACACACACACACACACACACACAACGTTTGCTTGTGCCTTTGAGGCTCTTTGAGGAATAAAAGACGTTTAAATCCAATTTAATTGGTTGCTAACAAGCTGCTGTACTTTTCATACGTAGACGAGGCTTCTAGTCCTCTAGTGGACGGACGGGTGTACTACACTGTTTTTTTGTTTTTACTTTAGAAGTCCCCGAAACGGACGAGTCAGCAAAGGCACCGTAACGCCCGGCGGTTGGAGGCGAATCGTCTCCGGGACGTTCATCAGAGCTGCAGATTGATTAGTTGTAGCTCCACGGCTCGAATTCGGCCGTTTTGTAGGTTTGAGCCCATGCGGTGATTTCCACCGCACAATCGTTGTTTTCATCGGTTGTGCGTAGAGCGACGTCGTCAGTGGGAGTGTTGGGACGTTCCCTTGGTTCCTCTGTCAGGAGAATGTTAAAGGTGATTCGTGCAGAAATCCAGTTTCTGTGTTTTGTATTTTTTCTCGTTTGTCACGAACTGAAACCGATTTGAAACGGAGACGTGAAGCCTCTCGGCGCACACGCGTGGCGTCGGTTTAAAACACGCGGCGTGTCGGGCGTCGAGGATCACCTGCCGAACGCCTGGATTTGTCTGCAGGACCTTGGAGGTTCATTTTCCCGTCTGAGGAGGAAAACCAGAGCTGCTGCTGTTTCATTGAGTTCTTTTCAAAATAAAACCGTAGTACTCTCGTGAACCATGGGGCTTTTTTAACCCCTTCTTTTGTCTGCTCAGGCTCCTTTTTGTACCTCCGGGACGTCTCGGTGTTAAACTCTGCGTGCCCTCTTGGAGACGTGAGATTCTCTCGGCTGATTGGCTGCAGAGATGTTGTTTACATTCTCGTGGAGCCAGCGGAGCGTCGGAGGAGGTCCGGGCCGAGCCGGGGTGCCGGTGTTATCGGCTCCATTGCGAGTGTGACGTCGGTGTTATCAGTCCGCTCTCGTCTGCCCATAAAATTGTCTCTTAACGGAACAGCTGTGGAGCAGAAACCAAAGAGTGGTGATGAAACGTCTTCTGGAGCGACCACAGCGTCGGTTGACATTTAAAAGTCTTCGTTACTTTAACGTGTCTCTAGGAATGTTTAGATTCATCCTCTGGGTCTGTCTGGGTTTTGTGCTTCCTGTTTGATTTTGAAATGACTCACCCATTGTTTCATCACTTCCTGTCCTTTGTGATTGTTGGCTCCGCCCCCTGATTAAGTTCACCTGTCCCTCGTTGTCCTTCCCTCCCTGCTGGATTTTAGTGTGCGTGCTCTTCTTCATCCCTCTTCGTCACTTTGTTTCAGTTTCCTGTCCATTTGCTGCGTCTTTTGAGATCCTGAGAACACAAACCGACTGAACTGTGGCGCCATGGCAACGGGGTTCTCCAAACATGACAACATGCTAGCTCAGTGTTGGAGAGAAATCGGTGGAAATCACTGCACGGGCTCAGGAACACTTGGCTGTGAGCGGGTGGGTTGAAGGTTTTCTGTTTCTCCACGGTGACATCGCTGATGTTCACGTACCAGCTTGAAGGTTGTTGATCTTCCGTGTGCAGCACTGTGCTGCATTCAGGAACACTCTGAACTTATTTATCGACCCGCATAGAGAGTTTTTAAATCTGGATTTTGTCTGGAGACGAGACAAAAGAAAAGAGGAGGAGAAGCTCAGAAAGTGAGAGGAGGAGGTTTTCCTCTTTCTCTGTTGTGAGTTTGTAGTTTCCTCTGTGTGGGTGGGTGGGGAGGTGACGGGGGCGGGGGGGTGGTGCAACAAGATGCTGCAGCTCTGAGGAACAATAGTGCTGGAGAGGAAGTGTAGAAGAGGCCCAGCTCTGTTCCTGAGAGCTGCTCCACGCCTCGAGAGCCTCCGTCAACACAACACCACCCCCCCACCTCCTCCTCCTCTTCTTTTTCTTCTTCTTCCTCCTCTACTATTTACTATTACTACCTTAATATTTACTGTTAAGGGTTACTATCTCACAATTTTTTTTCATTCATCAGTAAACTGGCAGCTCAGTAGGAGCCACTTTTAGAAAATAATCTTGATTCTCGATGCAAGTCTTAATGTCCAAGTCACACCTGAACACATTTCTGAATATCAGGTGCTGCTGACAGAACAGAAATTAATGTATATGAAAAGTTCAGAAAACTATGAAAATATGATGAGAACAATATAATAATTTTACGCAAAAATGTCAATATTAAGGGAAAATTTTAGAATACTTCAAAATAATTATTTGAGGAAAACTTCCAACATTGACCTGCTTTTAGCTCCGTTTTTGGTCCCTACCGATTATAAAATGGAGAGTAAAGTGCTCCACTGTGTGACCTTCATCGGACCACAGCGATGTGCTGATCCCTCATCATCAGGAGGAGGAGGAGGAGGAGGACGAAGAGCGAGGCGTCGCCTGCAGACGTGTAATCACCGTCTGATTGTCGCAGGATAATTTTAGATGTTTTACTGCAGATTCTTTTTCAGACTCAGAGAAACCGATCCAGAACCAGAACTCTCAAATCTGCAGACTCCTGCAGAAAACCTCCTCCTCCTCTTCTTCCTCCTCTGCCTCCTTCTCCTCCTGCTCCTGCTCCTCCTCTTCCTCCTCCTCCTCTCGGTGCATTCTTGTGGCAGTAGACCGGCGGGCCGAGTGGCTCCGGGCCGCTCCTCTCCGCACCGCTCCGCCTCATAAACGGCAGCAAAAATAGCTCTGAACAAATGTGCAGCACATGATGATGATGATGATGAAGGCTTAAAGCTGACTGGCAGCTTCAATATTTAGCATCGACCGGTGGTGACTATTTCCTGTTGGAGGCTTGGCTTCATGTTTCTGAATCAAACTTTAAAGGCAGAAAGTCGAAGAGTGAAACGAAGCAGCAGCAACTCCTGGTTCTGTAAAAACAGTCTGCTGCAGGACAAAAGGTTCTGACCCCACAGGAAGTACCGGGCCAAAACCCAGTCTTAAAACCATCTAAAACCAGTCTAAAACCAGCTAAAACCATTCTAAAACCAGTTTTAAAACCAGTCTAAAACCATTCTAAAACCAGTCTAAAACCATTCTAAAACCAGTCTAAAAACCAGTTTTAAAACCAGTTTTAAAACCAGTTTTAAAACCAGTCTAAAACCAGTTTTAAAACCAGTCTAAAACCAGTTTTAAAACCAGTCTAAAATCAGGTATAACAGGTCTTAAAACCGACTAACCCTGGACAGGAAGTGGAGGTTTCCTGCAGACTGTCCTGGTGTCTGTAAATCAGCTGTTTCTTGAATAAAAACTTTCCTGTCTACCTGACGCTGGTTTCACCGAAGACTCCTCCTCCTTCAGATTTGTGATTTCTGACGTGTCAGACCCACAGCTGTGGAATAGGCTCCGCCCCCTCACACAGTTCACTGATCCACCGCAGCGCAGAGCCCGACCCTCTCAGACCCGCTGGAATAATTCAGTAATCTTAACCGACGTGATTGGGTCGGGTCTGACGGTTCAGGTTGCGAATTACAGACGTTTAAAACATGAAATAAACTTCTAATGGACGGAGAATTTATAATGATGATGTCGGACAACCTGAGAGGAACCGGAGGATGAGACTTTCCTACTGAGCCCGTCTCAGCCGTTCTACCAGTGAAGTGAGAGAAGCAGCGCCGACTTCCTCTCTGTGCGTTCAGTCTGGGTTCTTCTCTTCTGTCTCGGCTCGTGTGCTGATTTATTCCCATTAATTATAAAATCCAGGTCATTATCAAAGCAGCGCTGCGAGCCCCGGGGGGAGGCCCGCTGTGTTTCCCCAAGATCTTCACCACTTCAAACGCTCTTATTGTGGCGGGGGGTGGAGGGGAAGGAGGAGCAGGGGGGGAGGGGGAGGAGATGGTGGAGACAGCAGCTTCCATGTTTAAAGTCTAATCGGAGGAGGGGCGGGGCTGTCTGCCATCACAGTCCCTGCAGGCTGACCTTTGACCTCAGCTGACCCCTGACAGGCTGAAGTGGGGGAACCGCCCGTCAGCTCACCCGCTTCGAGAACAGAGAAGTTAGTGAGAGTTCTTATTATTTTAACAGAAATAATACGAACGTCTTTTTAAACATTCAACGGTCTGATTGAGATGCAGACTGAATATAAAACACAAAACAACTTCCTGCTGCAGACGGAGGAGGAGCGCTCGTTTTACAGTCCGTACCGGCCGGAGGAGACACTCGACACTCCTCAGACAGGAAGGAGAATACTCCGGGTCTGGACGAGGACCTGGACTTGATTCAGGTCTCCAGAGAGTCCGGACTCCTGAGTCTCACAGTGAACAGCTGGTCTGAGGTCAGTTTGTGTCTCGGGAACTAACTGGGTTAGCTAACCGGGTTTCAGTCCTGTGACTCTGGACAACCGTCCGACTGTCTGAGGACTCGGAGGACGTCCTCCATGAGGCTGAGTAGCAGGACATCAAAGAGCTGCAGAGAAGCCCTTTTCGAACCCCGGCAGAGGGGAGGGAGGGGTCGGACCGGGTCGGACCGATTCGGAGGCTAACAAAGCCTCCTCAGGAGGTCCAGCAGGAGTATTTAGGATCAGATGTCATATTTCTAGTTATTAATAATCAGAACAACAACTTCAACAGTTCAGAGTGCAGCTCTGACAGCAGTCCTGCATTTCCCATGATGCAACTGAACGTACGCTGCGTTCACACCTTGCTGTGTTTATCTAGTTCCTAGTTTCCAGACTTATGTCTCTGCTGATGAACGAATCTCTTGAGATATAACAGATCTGTGTTTGTATTGATCAGAGAGAATCTGCACTCTCACACGCCACATTATCGATCGATTGATTTTAATCAGATCTCTGATAAAACTTCATGTCTGCAGGTTTCATCTTTTGTCCAGTTTGTAAACTTTTAAATGGTGGACTGGCCCTTTAAGAGTCTCCTGGATCATGTGACCTCTCCAAACACTACACCACCCATGAGCCTCGGCGGCTGGACGTTTGACCAGGTGTTAGTGATGTGCAGTTTGTTTAATTAGTGAAATGCACCCTGGGAGTCGTAGTTCTTTTTAATGTTCTGCGATGAAGGAACCAGATGTTTTGGTTCTGCCGGTTCCACCGGTCCGACCCAACCGGTTTCACCTTCTGTTTTCTGTTTTTTTTTTCAGAGCTGCTGGGTTCCACCAAGAGGCTGAACGTGAACTACCAGGACTCAGACGGGTGAGTGATGACGTCAACACGTCCAGGGGGCGGAGCTTGTGTTGCTCTCAGTGTCCTGCGGTTCTGCTTCAGGAAATTATTGAAATTATTCAAAAAACTGTTTACAAAAATACTGTAAAAGCTGCTTCAGACTCATTTATTTATCATATATTTGGTTTAAATAATTAAATTCTTTAGTTTAAATATTCCTGTGCAGCAGTTTTGTGTTCAAAGGAAGTGCTTTTATTTTGAAGTGTGTCCAGTTTGTTCAGTGTGACAGTGTTGAGCTGATGATTTAGATGAAGAGACAGGAAGTGACTCCTGAGAGTCTTCCTCACTTCATCAAACAGCTGCAGCTCTTCATCTTCAACGCCAAACAAAAGCTGAGACGAAGAGCGGCGTAAAACCACTCGTCGCCGCGGTGACGCGGTCAAGAGGCGCCCTGCTTTGTTTGCCCCTCAGAGGCCAGAGTGGGGGCCGGCAGGGTCAAAGGTCGCAGAGCAGAGGGGTGGACAATAAGAGAGGAGGCGTGATGACTTAATGTTGACAGACCAGAGGAGTCTGGTTCCTGGACATCAGTCTAGTTCCTGGACATCAGTCTGGTTCCTGGACATCAGTCTGGTTCCTGGACATCAGTCTGGTTCCTGGAACTTTTGGTGGAAATGAAGAACAGATGAACCATTAAGCACCTTGAGGGAGGTCTGTGGGGAACCAGTCGATTTAACCTGCTGTTGGTCATCAGGACCCCCCCCCCCCCTCCTCAATGGAGTCCTGCAGACAGTTGGAGGAAGAGTTGCAGCTCTGTGATTGGTCGGTTCTCTGCAGGAATGTGACACTATCAGCAGAAATGTGTGTAACTCTCTCTGTGTGTGTGTGTGTGTGTGTGTGTGTGTGTGTGTGTGTGTATTTGATGCCACCACACTGCATTCCAGTCTGCACTGATGACACCAGCAGTGAGGGGGAGGAAGGGGGGGCGGTGGGGGGGGGTGTCAGGGTCTCTGTGGAGATGGTCCCCCCCCCACCCTCCTCCTCCTTAGTGATGAGTGGAGATGGGAGGTGAGGTCACATGGGGGGGCGGGAGGGGGGTGTCAGGTGATGAGGACAGAGACGGACCTCAAACCTTCACATCTGAGAAACAGAATGTTTCATGTTTTTTTTGTCCTGTTAACTGAGGTGTCAATAAAGTTTAGAATTAGTATCTAAACTAGAAATGACCCGAGGCTTCCTAAACCGATTAAGAAGTAGCTCCGCCCCTCTGCTTTGATGAAGGGACCGCCCCCTTCCTCCTGATTCTGAAGTCTCACTCTGATCCGTCCATTTGTGGTGGAGCTGCCAGCGGCGCTGTCTGTTAACGCGGCCCCATGAATGCATCGCCTGCATTACGCAACCCGGAGAAAGGCAGCACTACCCCCCCCCCCCCCACCTTCTCTCTCCCCCCCGCCCCCCTGTCTTTATTCTCCTCTCTGCTGCTTCATTTACTGACATGTAGCCTGTAGCTTTACTTCCTCTGACTGAGCCGCGTGTGTGTGTGTGTGTGTGTGTGTGTGTGTGTGTGTGTGTGTGTGTGTGTGTGTGTGTGTGTGTCCTGAGTTCATCTAAAAGGATCAGAAAATAATTTTTTTTTTTTTAAAAAAGAGTCACTACAGTTATTTTCTGAGAGTTAATTCTCAAATGAAACCCCGCAGACCTGGAGGAGGAGCTGTAGTGAAAGTGGGCGTGGCCACCATAGCCATGCGTGCTCCCAGGTGTGTTGCAGGTTACCTGTACCTGCAGGTCTCCATCTGACTCACAGGAACTCAAGCGTCCTCATTTCTGTTGATTCATCCAGCGAGTCCAGACGCACAGCGCTGAGTCAGCCTTTCGTTTCCTGGACACACACGCACACACACACACACACACGCACACACACACACACACACACACACACACACACACACACACACACACACACACACACACAGAACTGATTTCTTGTGAGGAGAATGATGAAGTCTTCTGGTCTGTTCAGCTGAGGCTTTTGACCAGCAGGAGACTTCGTTACGCTGCAACGCAGTCGGAGAACGTGGAAGAAATTCCTGAGATTATAAAAGCAGAATATATTTTTCTCTGGTGGTGTTGTCCAAAATAATTAGAGTTGAGTTTTCCTCTTGTCACGTTTAGACGAAGTTCTTTTCCGCGGTTACTTTGACGGTGACATTTACGTCGAGTTTTCTTCGGGAACATTTACATCTGGTTTTGAATTTGTATTCCTTAGAAGCATATTGAGGCTGCGAACTGTGAACAGTTTTCTCCCAGATGAGGGGCAGCAGATTATTTACGTGCCGTGAAACTGTTGGTCCGAAAGAGACTTTAAAACATTTTATAAATTGTTAACGCTCTCTCTCTCTCTCTCTCTCTCTCTGCTGTGACCTTTGACCCCTGCCAGGTTCTCGGCCCTGCACCACGCCGCCCTCACAGGGACCCCCGAGCTGCTGTCCGCCCTGCTGGAGGCTCAGGCCACCGTGGACGTCAAGGACAGCAACGGTGAGACACTCGGCCGTCTAACTCGGCCAGTCTCACTGCAGGAAGTCACTCAGACGTTCTTTCAAAATAAAACTCCTGAGTTTTTGTTTTTTTAAGTTCCTTCAGAAGAAGACGAACGTTTGGCTCTTACTCTGTCTTTCAGTGAAATATTTCAGTTATCTTGTTCGAAAAAGAGGACGTCCACACTGTGAACTCGTGATATTATGGGATGTTAGCCGCTGTTTGAACCATCAGTCAGCTGCTTTAAATGTTGGGGAAACCTTTCACTGCTGAACAACAAACTTAATTTTCTGTCAGTCACATGACCTCTCTGTGTGCGTGTGCGTGTGTGTGTGTGTGTGTGTGTGTGTTACATATCATCAGCTGGTTCAGAACATCACAGCAGATTAACAGCTGACGTGTGCTGCGTTCACTGCAGCTCGTTCACATCAGTGTGTGTGTGTGTGTGTGTGTGTGTGTGTGTGTGTGTGCTGACTCTGTTAACTCAATAAAAGCCTTAATGAAGAACGTGCAGCTGTGAAACTGTGTTAGGAGGTGAAGAACCATCTTTATGAGGACATTTAGTCTGGATCTGTTTTAGTGTTAGAACCAGCTTAAAGTTTAGGTTTTTAGTTGTGATTTTTTATTTCCAATTGTGTTACTGATCTGTTGCCATGGAAACCTAATTAGTTGTCAGATGTTCCACCAGGTGGTCTCGTTTTTGCGTGACACTTTTCCATCTTTTGTTGACCCTGTCACAACCCTAATGAGACGTGTTGACCTCTGACCCCTGCAGGAATGCGTCCGCTGCATTACGCTGCCTGGCAGGGAAAGGCGGAGTCCGTCCTGACGCTGCTTCGCTCCGGCGCGTCGGTGAACGGCGTCTCTCTGGACGGACACATCCCGCTGCACCTGGCGGCTCAGTACGGACACTACGAAGTGGTGAGTCCACATCCCAGACTGGAACCATGAAGACTGTTTGGTCCGGTTAGTTCTGGGGTTTAGTTTGTTCTTATTGTCCCTAAATGAACCGCTGAGTTTAAACCAACCAGCAGTGAGGTCGCCCGTTGGTTTGTGAACTTTATGAAGCCTCCAGTTCAGATTCTGTCTGTCGCCATCTTTGCTAGTTTGGAGCAGGAAGTGACCATATTTGGATGAGCTCAATCAAACAGACACGCCCCCAAAAACAGGTCTTTTTGAATCTTCTTTTCTAATGAATGAGGGATTATTTTCAGATGGACCTCCAGAAAACTAATAAGAAGGAGTGACTTTAACAACACTGAGATAACTGATGGACACATTTTATTAGGGCCGAAGCACCAAAGGTGTTATTGTTATTCGTAAAATTATTCTTTTTTTCCTGAAAGTTTAAATGCACTTTTGGAGGCTTTATCATATTCAAAAACTCATGAAAGTTGATACAAACATCTCTCTCTGCAAAATATTTTTTTAATTTTAGTGGAGTCGCTAATGTTAGCCGGTTAGCATTGATAGCAACTGTTTACCTGCTGTGTTCTGTGTTTCAGTCGGAGATGCTGCTGCAGCATCAGTCCAACCCGTGTCTGGTCAACAAGGCCAAGAAGACTCCTCTGGATCTGGCCTGTGAGTTCGGACGCGTCAAGGTGAGACACTTTGATTTCTTTTTGTCTTCCTTTTTTTTTTGCTTTGTACTTCCTGTTTCTCTGGAAAGTTGACCTCTGTAGACTCGATGATTGATAATCAACCATGTTGATGACCTCTGACTCACCCACACCCCCACACCCTCCTCCCTCCCCGTCAGGTGGCCCAGCTGCTGCTCAGCAGTAACATGGTGGTGGCGCTGTTGGAGGGAGAGAGGAAGGAGCCGACAGATTCCGCCTTCACCACTCCTCTTCACCTCGCCGCCCGCAACGGACACAAAGACATCATCCGGTGAGACATCAGCCACGACGGGTCATTTATTACATCACTGTTCAAAACAAAAGCAATAAAACAGGAGATCATTTCATATGAAGACAGGAGCACAAAGAGATCGAAAACAATTATCGAAACGACATCGAACAAGATGATAGAAATTACAGTTGGTGACGGTGTGTGTGTGTGTGCGTGTGTGTGTGTGCGTGTGCGTGTGTGTGTGTGTGTGTGTGTGTGCAGTCTGCTGCTGAATGCCGGCATTGACATCAACAAGACCACCAAGTCTGGAACCGCCCTGCACGAAGCCTCCCTGTACGGGAAAACCGAGGTGGTGCGCCTGCTGCTGGACGTGAGTTCCTCTTCATCACAGCGTTAAGATGCGTCACACTGTTTAGAAATCGAACAGGTACGAACTTCAGCGCGGTCAAAAACAGTTCAGGATGTCGGGAGAAACGAGACTTCGATACCAACACAATGACAAAATCCTGTTGGTATCGAATTTTCTGGATTCGGGTTTGATTGACGGATGTAATCAGATCAGTCCGAACTAAAACAGGAAGTGTCGAAAGAACTGAAGTGACGTCTGAGGACAGGAAGTGATGTCGCTGTGTGTTGTCGTCCGTCCAGGCCGGAGTGGACGTGAACATCCGGAACACCTACAACCAGTCGGCGCTGGACATCGTCAACCAGTTCACCACGTCGCACGCCAGCCGGGACATCAAGCAGCTGCTGCGAGGTCAGAGCCAACACGCTTCCCGTCTGTGATGTCACTTCCTTTTATCAGCTCTCTGGCCGTGTTAAACTCTCTTCCTCTCTGTCCCACGAGCTCCTCTTGTCTCCTCTCTGAGCTCCACCTGAGCTGTTTAAGTTCTGGGTTACGTAACGTTAAACTCTTATCTGTCGGCTCTCGCAGCTTCAAAGAGACCGATCGGCCTCGAACGCAGCGGAGTCGTGCGTACGGTGTGAGCGCGCTCCGTAATCCTGCAGCCCTTTGAAGTTCCTGTGGGAACAGACTCGGGGAATAATGAGCGCCTGTGTTTGAGAAGAGACTCAAGACTTTCCCGTCCTGTTTACTGGCGCGGAGATGAATAACTCGTACACACTTAGCCGGCACGCGCTGTGGATTAATTATTGATGTGTCGGCGGTCTGGGAGGAGTGTATCGGTGTGTTTTAGCTTCTGTTTTCATCAGTGTTTACTCACTCTGGTATTTTTATCACGTCCCTGTCTCCTCTCTGGATCCTCGTGGAAGCACAGGAAGTCACCATCGAGTCTTTAAATACAAAGTAAAGACACATTTTGGCCTTAAATGTGTCGACATTTTAAGAATCCCCTCATTGGCGCTCTTATTTTGAAAGGGGAGCATGTTGTGCTTTCTGTGATTTTTCTACATCTGAAGTCACCCCTTCGTTTACTTACTCATACTCCTTATACAATCAACACTCAAGCTGCTTGATGTGAGTTTTCAAATTAAAAGCCCTCGTTTCAAATTTAAAGCCCTCGTTTCAAATTAAAAGCCCTGAATTATGTGAATACTTTTTTCTCAACTGCTGAAATGTAGATCTTAAATAATGGTCAGGTTAATATTGAAAGAGGCATTTTATCACTTTAAAGATCTTTTTTTTTTTCCCCGTTTGAACAGTAGCTGTCGTCTCTAATGAGGCTGTTTTCTTAATGAAATAAATTAACGTACCCTTTTCTGTGGACTTACTTCCTGTTTCCTGGACAGATGCGACGGGTGTTTTGCAGGTCAGAGCTCTGAAGGACTACTGGAACCTCCACGACCCGACCGCCCTCAACATCCGAGCCGGAGACGTCATCACGGTGAGACGAAACGCTCCTCGCGGCTAGCTGTGGTTAACGGGACAGAACGGATGAAGATGAAGCTTAATTTGGAACGTCGAGTGTTTAAAAAAAAACATCCTTAGCCTTAAAGGTCGATACCACCGGGGGCCACCAGGGGCTGGCTCCGAGAACTCGAGCTGGTGTTGTCTCGTTTCGACTGATGTAGCAGTTAACGGTCTTATTTAATAGTCTTTATGCAGCTAACATCTTTTTTGGAAACCAGCAGCTAACATAATCTTCTTTAGGCTAATGTAGCTGCTAACATTGTCTTGTTTAGGCTCATACTGCAAATAACATTATGTTTTAAGCTAGTTTAGTGGCTAATATCATGTCAGGCAACCTTTAGAAGCTAACCATGTCTTGGTCAGGCTAACTTAGCGGCTGCAGTCATGTGACGGGAAGGTTGGGTGTAAACTGTGACATTTAAACGTGATCTGTCTGCAGGTGTTGGAGCAGCACGTGGACGGACGCTGGAAGGGACACATCCACGACACCCAAAGAGGGACGGACCGAGTCGGCTTCTTCCCTCCGTCGATCGTGGAGGTCATCAGCCGGAGGAACGGTCAGTCGCTTCCTCCCGACGTTTCTAAACCTCAGACGCCGCAGGAGTTTCTGAAAACGCCCCCCCCCCCTCCCTCGAGGTGTCCGCCGCGTTCTTCGAGTGGAAGAAAGATTCTCTACTTTAGTTACCGTAGCAACGCTGCAGGAAAATTATGGGATCAATAAGTTCAGAATGTTCCTGAACGCAGCACGGTGAGGAAGTATTCAGTGTCTTCTCCTGATCGACGTCATCACCAGAGTTAACGCGACCGCTGGTACGTGAACATCAGTGATTTCACCGTGGACCTGAAACTGAAAGCAGAGAAACATCAGCTAAACACACCAATGATCAGCTAACAACGCCAACAACCCTCAGAAGGTCCCGGTCGAACTCGGTGTTGACAGTCGGACCCGGCTGGTGTCTTGACGTCGATCAAGAGACGACACTTGGAAAACGTCCTCAGATCGTTTTAGATCAGCGAGTGAGTCATCGATGATGTTTGTGTCCCGGACGTCGTCTGTTAGTGCGATTCATTTCCACTTCACACCCACCGTGTTCACCTCACACAGGAAGTGATGGCATCAAAAGGAGCCCCCGAGTTAGGAACTAATCCGCCTGCTTCCAGACCATCCCACGCTCCGCCCTCCTCCTTCCTGCATCCATCTCTCCATCCATAACCTCTGACCTCTGACCTCCATCTCTAACCATCAGCTTGTTAACCCCTCCTCCTCCTCCTCCTCCTCCTACCCGGTCTCGCCCTGTAGGGGGCACCCTCTCCCGGCACGCCTCTCTGCCCACCCAGCGCCAGCAGCTGCTGTCCAGAGCCCCCCCCTCCTCCAGCATCAGCTCCGCCCCCCAGACCGACGACTCCTACACTCTGTACGCTGGCCCCGCCCACACGGCGCTGCCGCTAGTCAACGGGCTCACTACTGGCACAGGTACACACACGCACACGCACACACACACACACACACACACACACACACACACACACACACACACAGGTACACACACATGGACACACTCTAACAGAGATGTTTGAGGTCTGATCCAGGTGACCGTTACCCGTACAGGTGTGTTCTGACCTCTGACCTCTGACGTGACTCCATCAGAGGTCCTAGCAGGTCTTTCCTGGCTAATCTGTCCTGTAACACACTCACCTCCTCATTCAGACCCCCCCCCCCCTTGCCCCTCCCCTTCCCACTCCCCTTCCCCCTCCCCCTCAGAACCGAGTCCACCAGAGTCTCTGTGTCCGATAGGTTTGTCCCCGAGCCGTCTGTCCCAGTCTGGGTGTCCCTTCGAGGACATCTGGGTTCTCAGGGACTCGTGTCATGGTAAGAGGCTCCAACCACAGCTTGTCCTCCGGCTGTTCTGAAGCTGCACCGCTCAACGCTCTGCATCAGGACCCCACACACCAAGACCACTAGGACCATTAAGACCATTAAGACCACCAAGACCACCAGAACCCCACACACCAAGACCACTAGGACCAAGACCACTAGGTCCACCAAGACCATTAAGACCACTAGGACCCCACACATCAAGGCCACCAAGGCCACCAAGACCACAAGACTACTAAGACCACAACCACCAAGACCATTAAGACCCACCACACGTCTTACTGCAGAGCTGCAGACTAAATAATCCAGCAGTTGGTCACATGATAAAACCTCCAGGTGAGGTTAAAGGTCGTCTTGGTGTGTTGGGTCCAAACACTGTATGATCTGCTTCAGGCTGAACGCGCGGCCAGTAATGCCTGCTGTCCTCACTGCTGCCACAGGGGGCGCCACCAGCTCCTGCCTCCATTATTAAAACTGTCGCTCTGCTTCGTCCGGACACTGTGATGTCACAGATAAAAACCGTCAGTCGAATGTCAGGAAGCTGCTGCATGAAGTTTTAAAAAGAATCTGAAGAGTTACGTTGTGTGTTTATATGATCAGCTGTGTTTGTTATGATCAGCTGTGTTTGTTATGATCAGCTGTGTTTTTATGATCAGCTGTGTTTGTTATGATCAGCTGTTTATATGATCAGCTGTGTTTGTTATGATCAGCTGTTTATATGATCAGCTGTTTGTTATGATCAGCTGTGTTTGTTATGATCAGCTGTGTTCATTATGATCAGCTGTGTTTGTTATGATCAGCTGTGTTTTTATGATCAGCTGTGTTTGTTATGATCAGCTGTTTATATGATCAGCTGTGTTTGTTATGATCAGCTGCGTTTGTTATGATCAGCTGTTTATATGATCAGCTGTGTTTGTTATGATCAGCTGTGTTTGTTATGATCAGCTGTGTTCATTATGATCAGCTGTGTTTGTTATGATCAGCTGTGTTTGTATGATCAGCTGTGTTTGTATGATCAGCTGTGCTCTCCTGCATCCTGCCCTGTCATCCCCCCTAAGCTCCGCCCCTGCAGGCCCGCCCCGTTTCCCCTCACAGATCCTCTGCTGCTTCCTTCAGCCTGACATCCCCTCCCACCCCCCTCCCCCCACGTCCCCTGCTGGACATCAGGAGTTCACGTTTGTGTTTTTCGTTTGCAGCCGGAGACAGGAACAGCGTCGGCAGCACCGGCAGCGTCGGCAGCACCCGCAGCGCCGGCAGCGGGCAGAGCACCGAGAGCAACCACGCCCCCAACGGACTCCAGCACAATGCCAGTCACCATGACAACACCAGCAAGGTACTGATACACCTGCTGACATGGAGACACGAACTCCACCCAAATAAACCTGCTTCGAAAATGCAGTTCAGAAGTTGCCTGAGAATCTTCCCGTTTTAAGATTCCTTCAGTGTCACAGAAATCCGCACGGAGGTAGTTTTAAGTCTTTATTATGCAGCAAATAATAACAGTTAAAGTCTCGGCAAATAAAAATCAAGTTTGTAAGTCAAAATATTTGAACTCAGAATTAAATGATTTGGATTGCAAACAAATTTTAGAGTAAAGTTTTGTTGGTTTTGGTCACAGAATTCATAATTTAGTTTTTTTGTTTGCGAGTTGAGTTGGATGTAGTGGGCGGAGCCTAAGCCCACAGATTTGATGGGAGTTTACTTACAACATGGCTGCAGACACCCACCAATGCAAATTTCTGTCTCATCCATCAGCGAAGGCCCCGCCCACTAAATCCAACTCAACTCGCACACAAGTTTTTGTGACACAAAATTATGAATTCTGTGACCAAAACGAACAAAACTTTACTCTAAAATTTGTTTGCAATCCAAATAATTAAATTCTCAGTTGAAATATTTTTACTTACAAACTTTTTTACTCTCAAATTTGTTTCTGTTTTATTTTCTGCATAATAAAAACATAAAAGTGCCTGTATATGAACAGGACTGTTACAGTTATTACAGTTATTTTTTAATAACACCACTTTAATATCTCCAGGCTCAGAGAGAACAGCAGCGCCCCCTGCTGCTCCACTCAACACCTTCCTGTGATGATGTTTCCATCAGATTTGAACTTTCTTTACAAACTGAGATTATTATTACATTTCATCAAACATATTATCAAACATCTTTCTGTTTTAATTTCACTTTTAAAGTTTTTCTCTCTGATCTCTGACTTTTTTATTAAAGTTATTTTTCATAAAGTTCAGTTTGTTTCCTGTGAGTAAGACTCTGACTCTGAGGTTCGTGTTTGTGCGTACAGCCGGTGCCCCCTGCTGTCGACCCGGGAAACTCAGCAGACCTGAACAAGCAGCCCGATCATCCTGCAGGTACTCCTCATCCTTTAGACCACGTCCTGCTGCTGTTGTCATGGAAACACTCAGATAAAGTAAAGCGGCATGTGGTTTGACAGAAGATTTTATCTATCATCACATGTTTTTATCATGACATTAAAATGTGTTTCATTAAATCACCTTTTATTTGTGAACAGCCGCCGTGTATCTCACGTGAATTTTAACTGCTTCTTCAGTTTAATTGTAGGGAATCTGTCGATGTAAATATTTATTTGTGCTGCTGTCCTGCAGGCGGGACTCCTCGCAGGCAGACAGTAACGGTGCAGCGTCCTGCAGAGCAGAGCTTCTCCCAGCAGTTCGTCCGACCTCAACAGCTGCTGGAGGGGAAGGTAACGATGCAACCCGAGGCCGAAACACTGTGAGGTTATCATACAAACTTTAACGCCTGCCGCTGGTGTGTGCGTGTGTGCGTGTGTGCGTGTGTGCGTGTGTGCGTGTGCGTGTGCGTGTGCGTGTGTGCGTGTGTGTGTGTGTGTGTGTGTGTGCGCTTTAGGATGCAGAGGCCATTTATCAGTGGCTGAGCGACTTCCAGCTGGATCAATACACCGCCAACTTCCTGAGTGCCGGATACGACGTGCCGACCATCAGCAGGATGACTCCGGAGGTGAGCCGACACTCACTGGTCCATAAAAGACAGACGCACCAGACTTCGTCACACTGATTGAGAAGGTGCAACATAACCGATACAAACCTGAAAAAGAGACCCGGATCTGAGGAAGACTCGAGCACATCCAGAACTGACCCGAATGCACCGTAACAGAGACAGAAACACAAACGGTCCTCCTGCGATTCAATGTTTTCAGGAACGATTTACAGTTTTAAGAACAGTGGGAGGGAGTTCGTCCTTGTTGTAGGAACATTTGAAGTTCCCATAGCTTATTTTTTTGGTACTTTTTCCTCGATACAAACGGGACTGCGGTGACGTAAGTGTGCAGAAATAGAACGAAATCCAGCGTGACTTCGATTCAACGAAGAGGATTCTAAGAAATCCACCTCCTGTCCTGACTGCGTGTCCACCTCCTGTCCTGACTGTCTCACTCATGTCTCGTTGTGTCTGCAGGATCTGACTGCCATCGGTGTCACCAAACCGGGACACCGCAAGAAAATCTCCATCGAGATCAACAACTTGAACATCCCCGAGTGGCTGCCGGAGTACATCCCGGTAAGACCCACAGCTGGTGTACCTATGTGCTGCCGGCGAACACACTAATCTGACCCGTGCTCCCTCCCCTCACAGTCCGACCTCGGGGAGTGGCTTAGTGCCATTGGTCTCCCGCAGTACCACAAGAAACTCTCGGAGAACGGCTACGACTCCATCAGCATCGTCAAGGACCTGACGTGGGAGGACCTGCAGGAGATCGGCATCACCAAGCTGGGTACAGACACAATGGAGCTTCATGTTGTTGTGTTCGGTATAACCGTTCGGACTTTTGGTTCTGATGCTTGAATTTTCCATCCAGGCCACCAGAAGAAGCTGATGTTGGCGGTGAGGAAGCTTTGTGACATCCAGAGGGCGATTCTTCAGGCGGAGTCAGGCCAAGGCACGCTGCGGCGTAGAGGCCCGGGAGCCCTCCACCTGGTCACCATCGAGCCACCCGACACTGGTGGGGAAAGCTCCTCGCCGCACACTCCCAAGATGCTGACCTTCCAGGACAGCGATCTGAGCGCCGAGCTCCAGACGGCCATGTCTGGCCACTACGGAGGCTGCGAGGAAGGTCTGGCTATGAAGAATGCAGTGGGAATGTCCCAGAGCCAGGAGAGCATCGATGCCCGGTCCAGAGGCTCAGGACGCTCCCAGGAGCCTCCCACGGCCTCCATCACCCCCCACGGCTGGTCCCAGGAGAGCCTGGAGGGCAGCCCCGCCAAGGAGCGGAACCTCCCCGAGGGCTGGGACCAGAGGCCCAAGCAGGTGCCTCTGGGTACAGCCACCGTGTTCAAGTATCCGGCCATCCCAGCCAAGCCCAAACTATGTGGCTCTCGAGGCCCCTCCCCTCTCGGCTCCCCGGCGCTGAAGGGTTTCAGCTACCTGCATTCTCACTGTGGCTCCACCGACCTGAGCTCATCCCCCAGGTCCGAGAACCACACCAGGACCCTGACACTACCCAAGAGGCGCACTCAGAGCATGACCCGCTACGCTCTGTCGGATGGAGAGCCCGACGAAGATGACGAGGAGCCGACAATTCCTGCTGGAAACTTGGCGTCCTACGCCACTTTGACCCGCAAGCCCGGCCGCAGCCAGCTGGCTCGGTTACAGTCCAGCCCGGAGAAGAACGTGGGACGCAGTCAGTCGTTTGCGGTCCGGGCCCGAAAAAAAGGTCCCCCTCCTCCCCCTCCGAAGAGACTGAGCTCGGTGAGCAGCACCACCAGCGGGGAGCTGAGCGACAGCAGCACGACGTCGTCCTCTGGCGGGGTGGTGACCGACAGCCCGGGGAGCGTCAGGAGCATCGCGGCTTCTCTGGACGGAAGCACAGAGGGGAAGAACCCCCCAGGACCAAAACCAGACGTCGTCCAGCAGGGGCCGCCTGAACCCTCCCTGAACTCCGCAGAGCCCAGAGAGGCTGTGGGGGCGAGGAGGAGGGTGCAGAGTGAATGTGTTCCCACGCAGACCGGCAGCAGCACCGAGCTGGACCGAGGCGTGAAGTCGGACTCTGAGGAAGAAGAATCAAGAGGCCGAGGACTGGATCGGTCCTCGTCGCCCCAGAACAGCTCCAGCGAGTGCATCCCCTTTGCCGAGGAGGGCAACCTGACCATCAAACAGAGGCCCAAAGCTCCGGGTCCGCCCCGGGCCGAGGCCGTGCTGGAGCCTCCGGACAAACAAGCAGCCAAGAGTCTGGAGGTGCCCGAGTTCAATCTGAAGGAGTCGGATACGGTGAAGCGCCGGCACAAACCCAAAGACAAGGAGCAGGGCGGGGACTCCCCCAGCAGAGACGGCGAGGGGACAGCCGAGTCCGAGTCTGGCAGCAGCAGGCCTCCATCCCGGAACCAGGAGGAGTTCAGTCTGAGGATCAATGAGGCCAGTGTGGAGAGGCCAGCCAGTCCGGCGACAGGGTCCCCCATCAAACCTCCACTCTCCCCGAAACCTCCTGTTGTTGCTCCAAAACCTGTCCGCCACAGTCTGCTGGCGGCGCAGGGTAAGAAAACCTTCCAAACAGACTGTGTCATTAAAGCCTTTAAGGAGTCATTAAAGAGACATTTCGCTCTTGAATCCGTGCTTGTTGGGTTTTGCTTTGCTCTTTTCTCCAAACTTGTTGGTCCGGACCTGGAACTCGCTGCCATTGACTTATAACTGGGGACATGTTGGGACTTTGCTGGTCTTGGTTTGAGACTTGTTGCTAATGCTTCTAGTTTTGACTTGTGACTTGTTGGTCTTGACTTGAACTTGAATTTGCGCTTCGACTTTGGTCTCTTTCTTATCAGTTCTTTTTCCAGACCTGGAACTTTAATTTTTGGACTTGTTGCTTCAACTTGGAACTTGCTGCCACCGAACTTGTACATGGGACACGTTGGGACTTTGCTTGTCTCAGTTTGGGACTTGTTGCTGTTGCTTCTGTTTTTGACTTTGGTACCTTGGTCTAGACGTTGACTTTGTACTTGGGACATGTTTGGACTTTGCCGGTCTCTGTGTTGGACTTAAACTGACTTGCTGTCATATGTCTGTCTTCTCCAGCAGGACTCTCCTCTCCCACTGTGACTGTCAGTGTGGTTCAAAGTTTGGCCTTCACCGCTCCGTCCTCCCCCGCCCATGGGCCCCCGGCTCCGGCCACGGCCCCACAGGCCCCTCAGAGCCCATCTCTGGCAGCGGCGAGGCCTGAGGTGTGTGCGGTGGGTCCGGGCCTTGTCCCGGAGTCGTCCTGCGGGACGGAGGTGGTCCAGCAGAGACTGGATCAGACCAGCACGTCTCTGGCCGCGGCCCTGAAGGCCGTCGAGAGAAAACTGAACCAGGAGGACAACTCGGACAGGTGAGACCACCTCGGTCACGAGACCTGAATCCACTTGTTAGACAACATCTGAACTGTTTCTCATGTTTATTTTTAATTACCCTCCCCAGATGATCCACCCATCCATCCCCCCCTGATAACTCTTGTTATAGTGACCCCTCCTCGACCTACCGTCCAGCGCCCCCTTCAGTCCGCTTGTATTCGCATCATATTTATTGTATTTTTGTGTGTAATGTGCGTTTGTTGTGTGGCACTTTTCCAGCGGAGCGAACACGGTGAAGTCTGCGGGGACCATCCTGGACGACATCGGCAACATGTTCGACGACCTGGCCGACCAGCTGGACGCCATGTTGGACTGAAGACGTTTCATCAACCCCCCCTGCAGTCGGAGGAGCGACAGTCAAACGATCGTCTTGTTTCTCAGCCTGAACACCAGCACTTAACCTCCAAAAATAAAACTCCAACCGGCTCCTTGTCACGCTGTAACAGACGGCTGGTTTCGGTTTCGGAGTCGGTGCACCACAGACCTTTCCGTGTCGTCGTGTCTTATCGAACGTGAACCGAGCTGAGACACAAACGTTGGAGCAGCCCGGCATGAGGAGGCACTCCTGAGTGGTTTATTATATTCCTGTCAAACACTAATATTGTAACATGAAGTTTTATGTTTTTGGACATTGCCGTCACCTGCTGACCAGCTTCAGTTCCAGCAGCTTCAAAACAGTCTTCAAGACCAGCGACGACCACAGAACTTCATGTTGGTTTTAAAGCAGTTATAATCAATATTAGTAGATTAACGAAGCATCACATGACTGCCTGTGTTTTAACTCGCACTCCACCGCCACCTCGGACCAAAACAAACACTCGCTAATGTTAGCTCCTTTGGCTACATCGTGCTAACAGGGCAGGTTTCACGATTACAAGGATTAAACTTACCAAAATAGTGCGTGACACACAGCAGAAACAGCTGTAAAATCATCAGAAAGGTCCTCATATCTTATGAACGTAGAAATAAAACCTTCCGCCTCTTTTAGCTCCTAGATTTGGTTCGCAGAACATTTCCTGTCGGACTCTGGCTCCTGTTTTCAGACTAAATGCTTTAAATTCCTAACGTTTATCATTTAGCTGCTAAAGAGACAAACATTTCCCTCTGGAGGTGGTGGAGACCAAAAATAGAGCTGAAAGAGAGTAATGATCGGACTAAGGTTCATCACATGGACACAAACATCATGTCAGTGTTGTTTTTACAGCTTCTGCTTGTTTCTGCTGCCCCCTTGTGGCCACGAAAGTCACTAAAAAAAGGTGTTTGTGGTAAGAGGCCCACAGAGTGAACCACACAACATAATTTGCGTCATTACTGAACTCTGTTTTCTTGCTGCTGGAACAAAACCTGGAAAAAAAAAAACCTGGTCTGACCATTTCAGATTTTATCTTTGTAATATTTAAAGAATCTATTTTATACGCAGCGATGTTTAACCAGCCGGTCGTCCACTCGGCTCGGCGTGTTTCTGTCGTTAAAAACTGTCCTTTTCTACACGTATGTGTGTTTATGAAGCTACGACGAAACCTGTAAAACGTGCTCGACCGTGTTGTTCATAGAAAGGGAAGAGAAGCATGTTCAGCTCGTGGAAGTCGGCATGTGACATATCAGCTATATACATACTATTTTTTGATATTCATTTTAGCCAAATTAGTATTTAAGTTAGAGTTATCTAAATATGTATATTGTACACTAGAGGTATATACAGGAGCACACATCCAACCAAAGGTCTGTACAGATGTTCCTCGGATATTTTCCCAAACTTTTCCTCTGAAGAATCCGGAGTGGTTCTCCTCGTTACTGTAAGATGTTTATGAAATGCTATTTTTGTGTCCAGCCTGCAGGGTATGGATGATGCCTCCATATTTAGCATGCATCAGCTCCCTCTGAACGTGTTTAAAAGATGTTCGCCCTCGGTGTGTCTGCCGTCGTCCTGTGGTCATGTGACCTCTGTGTGAATGACATGTTTCTCAGGAAACTCCCTCCTGAACTCCTCCACGTTCTCCCGCTCTCTGAATGGAAGATTTAAAACGCCAAAAACTAAACGCAAGCTGTAAAGTTTCAATCTTTTTGGTTTTCATGAAATCAAGCACAAGCTTTCATACTGTTTATGCTCAGGGTGGCTTTTATTGTGAAGCAGTCACAGGAAGTCATGACCAGCTGCTCGTCTGCTGGTGTTTCTGGATTATAGTCAGCAAATCAACTCGGACTTCAGCCTCTTTTAGCTCCTAGTTTTGGTTCACAGAACATTTCCTGTCTGATGCCAATTCATGTTTTCAGACAAAATAGCTTCAGTTTAGCATTTAGCTGCTAAAGAGAGATTTATCTCTGGTGGCGGAGACCAAAAATAGAGCTAAAAGAGAGGACGCATCGTTTATAATAAAATGTAAACGCAGCTCATAAAACTTCCAGGCTCAAACCTTCTTTCTTTCTTTTTTAAGTCACCTGATTTCATAGGTGTCACAGAAATAAAGCCGGACATCATCAGCAGAGCAAAAATCAGCCGAAGTGCTGAATCGTGTTCAGGAAGTAAAAGAGGACCGAGGATAGTTCCCTGTGGAACTCCACGGCTCAGCAACAGACAGATAAATATAAAGAACAAGTGATAAATAACTTTATTTAACTTTTTATTATGCAGGCATTTTAAATCTTTCATACAACTTTACATATTTTCTATGACTTTTCATACCAGAACATTTTTTTAAATTTAAATAAAATTTGTCATCCAGTCATGTTGGGAAAAACCTCAAACAGAATCACAAAAACTCATACAAAAACAAAAAAAAATTATAAACAAAATCTCAGCGGAAACAAACTCCAGAGACAGTAAACATGTAAATCAGTGGAGCTGGATGATGTCTGTGTGTGTGAGCTGTTATTTACATTTAAATATTTCCTCCTGTTTCAGTCGTTCTGTCCTCTCGGCTGTTTGTTTGTTTGTTTAACCATTAAATATATATGGTGTTACTCTTTATTGTGTGTTTGTTTTTTTTCAGTGGATTTTTAATGACAGAATCAGAAGATTTGTTTCCTCCCATTTGAACACTTCACAGAGGAGGAACATAAAACCGGCGGCCGTGTTGCTTTAGCATCCAGTTTTCCCTACAGGCCCGTACATGCTGCACACAGCCAAACAAAATAGTCCTAATTTTTTATACCTTGTTGTTTCTATTTGGATCCAAAAGTCATCTACATTAAATAAATAAATATAATCACACCTTTACATCTTTTATTTTTATTTTAAATAAAATATGTCTGCAATTTTTCTGAAAAACAATAACATCAATAAATGAGAACCTTGAAGTCAGTGTTGTGGACGATTTTGACTACGAGACTAAAAACTAAATTATAAAATAAAAATGTTTTTAAGAAATGCTCAAAAAGACAATTATGGGATTAAAAGTCAAAAATATGATAAAAAAAAAAAAAAAAGTCCAAATGTTGACAGTTTGTCAAAGTTATGAGTTTAAGTCAAAATTTTAAATTACACAAAAAAGTGACTTAAATTAAATGCAGAAGTTTAGTTACTAATTTTAAGTTATTGATACTAAACTGTGACTTTAAAAAGATAAAACTGATTTAAAAAAACAGAATTATGAAAATCTTGACTTCACTTTTAATGTTTTGTTTTTTAAATTTAATTGTTATCTTTTATCTTCACAGCGAAGCAGCTAACACAGAGCTTCACTGTTTGTTTGTTTGTTTGTTTGTGTGTGCGTGTGTGTGTGTGTGGGCGTGTGCGTGTGCGCGCGCACCTGACGCAGCTCTGCTGCAGTAAAGATCGGTAAACCCCGTGACTGTCCGTCCCTTTTTCCAGGATCCCAGCCCAGCAGCTGCCCCGCCCCGCAGAGAATCTTCTGTAAAGTCCCTCCGTCAAGAGACTTTGGATCCGTCACACCGGACACCGAGCTGCCTTCCTGGACACCGAGCTGCCTTCCTGCCCGCCGAGCCGCACAGCAGCGAGGTAAGAGCCCGGAGCTTCTTCCTCGCGAAAACCTCAGACTTTTAACACTTCTGCACTTCTCAGTAAATATTTCCGCTCGGCAGAACAAAACTTCAGGTGATTAGTGATTTAAACGTGAGCTGAACTTTAATTCGGCTTCAATTTGGTACTCTAAATCACTCTTTATATGACAAAATCTCAACTTTAACATGTGTCGGTGGTTTGGTTCGGTTCGCAGTTTTCCTCCGACAGTTGTCATCGAGCCAAACTGAGGCCTTTACTTGTTATTGGCAATACGCCGTACTCCGCGCAGTCTCCTTCAAATCCCAAACATTCTTCAATTGAATTCACTCATGGTGCATGCTGTCTGTAACAGGGGCGGCGACGTTAAATTTAGAGGTTTTCTGATGGGACTTTGGTACTGCGTTGTCTCCAAACAGATTAGGTTGAGCAGGACTTCCGGGTTTGTGTCGCCAGTGAGTTTGGGTCAATCATTGACAGCTGGAACAACAGCAGCTGCAGAGAGGGAGGTGGGAGGTCTGCAGTGGAAAGGAGGAGAGTTGATTCAATTGTAGAGCACGGAGGAGGAGGAGGAGGAGGAGAGGGGAAGCCAGACTCTACCATTCTTCCTGCATGTGTCATTCTCTCCACCTCGTGTTTACAGCAGTCAAATCACCAACAGGGAAATTTAAGATGCTTTAATAATCAAATCAGAGCTGGAAGAAGTGCAGGGATCCCCTTTCAAAGCAAGAGGCACTTTACTCCTTTACATGTAAAATGTTGTGCTGCAAATATTATCTCTAACAAATTAAGGTGCATTTAATGTGTGAATGAGTCATTTATTGTGAAAAGCTGCAAACGTTTGTTTTAAAAAGGACTTAAATTATTAATTCAATGACCTCACAGCCAAACTGTTGTTTCATCGCTTCAGATATATACATCTCTATATATATATAGAGATATATATATAGAGATATATATATCTATCTATATATAGATAGATATATATATCTATATATAGATAGATATATATATATATATATTTTTTTTTTACTCTCTTTTACATCTTTTCTTTGATTAATTGATTCAATTCAATTCAACTTTCAGGACTCGTCACGTCCTGAACTTTGTCCTCCATGTTTCAGGTGTGTCTCTCTGTGAGCTTCAGGAAATGACCCGTTGCTCGGGCCCCGTTCAGTAAACCATACTTTAAACCATACTCCTTATTACATTGATTGATGGTAAATAAAAAATATTTTTTTGGTGGAGAAAAAGGTTTTAAATTGTTATTTTGTGTCGTATTTTGAAAAGTCACAACAGGCGACAAAATATTATTATAAATGTTATTTACAAATAAAAATGTTTACTGGAACAATTATTGATAAATTTGTGTTTCGATGAGTTTAAATCGAATAAAATCCCAGTTTTTTGGGGGTTTTTTGTCTGCAGGATTTGAGTGCCATCATGTCGAAGAAGGGAGGAAACCGTGGGCCGGAGTTTGAGGGTCTGGTGGAGGCGTCGATCATCCGGATCCCGCCACATCACTACATCCACGTCCTGGACCAGAATACCAACATCGCCCGGGTGGAGATCGGACCGCTCACCTACATCCGCCAGGACAACGAAAGGTGGGAGTAAAAAAAAAAAAAAAAAAAAAATTTTTTTTACTTGACTTCTAGATTTTACAAAAAAAATGGAATAAAACTTTAAACATTATGGATCGCACTGATCACAGAACCACTTCAAGCTGATAATTGTTTTTCCCCCAGAGTGCTCTTCCCTCCGGTGCGGATGATCATGGTGCCGCCGCGTCACTACTGCGTCGTTGCCAACCCCGTCGCCCGTGACGACAACGGCCAGGTCCTCTTCGACCAATCGGGTCAGGCCAAGCTGCGACACGCGGACCTGGAGATCCGCCAGACCCGGGACCCGTTCCCCCTGTACCCCGGAGAGGAGGTCCAGCAGGTCTGAAGCTCCGCCGAGCAGATTTACATCCATGTAGAAACACTCAGACGTTAGTTAGCAGTTACATGACATCATCACCTTTTTCCGTGGTGACACTTGGTGTTATCCCCCCCCCCCGCAGGTCGTGACCCCGCTGCAGATCGTGTACCCGGACACGGCGCTGCGTCTGCAGGCGCTGCTCGACTTCAAGGAGGACGGAGGAGAGACGAGAGTCGCCGGAGACGAGTGGCTGTTCGAAGGACCAGGTACGACTCACCTGCATCACATCGATCACATCCGGATATCTGAACACTTTTGATTGGATGGAGACATCGGATCGTTCTGATGCCTGAACCGACTTATTTCATTGCCGTCATTCATAATCTGCAGATATCAAATGTAAAGATTCATGTTTCAGGGACGTACATCCCCCGGAAGGAGGTGGTGGTGCTGGAGACCATCAAGGCCACCGTGATCCAGGAGAACCAGGCCATCAGACTGAGGGCCCGCAAGGAGGGCGAGGACCGGGGGGGTGTCCGCAGAGTCACAGGTAACACACACACACACACACAGACACACACACACACACACACACAGAGACAGAAAAATAACCAGAAAAGGCTTCATTAAACTCGAGTTAATTTATTCTTGAACGAATCCCGGACGAGCCCCCAATAATGTTACAAACTTTTGTTTGGAAGAAACCCAAAGTCAAACATTTACATGACAGCAAACAATACATTCTTCATGTTTGCATTAATGTATTAAATTTGCATCTCAATCCCAGAATTCAATTCAGTTTCCTGTCATATTTGTTTGTCTTACCTGCTGCTCAGGTGAGGAATGGCTGGTCAGTAAGGTGGGCGCCTACCTGCCCGGTGCTCATGAAGAGGTCCTGGATATCGTCAACGCTTTCATCCTGACTGACAAGGTGACTCCACCCCTCACATCCTTCACCATCTGTCTGTAAATAAAGATGGCCGACGGGTCTCCACTTCCTTCCACTGAACAAATGTGAAGCTAAAATCTGTCAGACCTGCTGGTGGCCATCTTGTTCTGGTGACGTCATTTCCAATCAGAGTGTGGCGTAGTGACCAGGGGGCGGAGACACGGTATCTGGGTCCCGCCTTAAATGCTGTTTTGTTGTTTTCTTCCCCGCTGCAGAAAGCGCTGCACGTTCGCGCCCTGCGGTCGTTCAAAGACGCCGGCAAGCGGGACCGGCGGACGGGGGAGGAGTGGCTGGTGACCATGGCTGACCGGGAGGCGCACATCCCGGCTGTGGCCGAGGAGGTGGTGGGGGTGGTGGACGTGACCACGCTGAGCAGCAGGCAGTACTGCGTGATCCTGGACCCGGTCGGAACCGACGGGAAACCTCAGCTGGGCCAGAAGAGGGTGGTGAAGGTGAGGAAGAGGAGGAGTCCTGAATGTTGGAGCTCCGCGGCTTATATTTCTTTCTGTAACTGTTTTTTTTTTTTTTTTTTTTTTTTATCAACGTAGAAAAACGTAGATTTTAAAGTAACTATATGTTGAGATACGGAGTAAACTGCTGCAGATTTATCCTCTGAACACCATAAAATAAAACCACAAATTAATATCAACCAGTTTAGTGATGATAATAAAAATAGAGAATTGAGAAATTTTTATATTTTCGTGTTAACAAAAATCCGCTTAATGATTCCTTGTTTTCACCACATCTCCTCCAGCACTTCGATGTCACGAATAAATCATGTTTATTTTGTGAAGGAAGTCAAAATTGTTCAGGTTTATTTTCTAGAAACTGGATACAGTTGTATGTTTGTATTTTATTGGATGATTGAAAAATTTCTAAACAGCCGAGTTTAAAGAAAAATATTTGTTCTTATTTACAAAATGGAGCAGCTTCTTTATGTTTTAATAGTTAGGATTTCAAAATAAACTTCCAAACTACAATATATATAGTTTCTGATTTTGTTTTGCTAAAATTAACCTAGACAGACTTAAAGCAAATTTTGTTTTCTTCTGAGTTTGAGTTTTTTAGGGAACCAAGTTTTGATCGTATCAAAAAACGTTTGCTTAAATTTTTTTCAGAGTTTTCTCAAAACACTTTGAGGAGTTTTTTTTCCTCCAATGTTTTTCCAGTTTTGAACCGAACACCTCTGACCTGTGTTGTCTGTCTTCTGTCTCTGTCAGGGCGAGCGCTCGTTTTTCCTGCAGCCGGGGGAGCACCTCGAACGCGGCATCCAGGACGTGTACGTGCTGTCGGAGGAGGAGGGGCTTGTGCTGCGAGCCGTGGAGGCCTTCAACGACATCGAGGAGGTGAGACCCCCAAAAAAAACACAAAATTACTCCGAAACGTTTTGAGTCTTTCATCAGAGGGGCCAGAAATGAATCTGGACGGAGGTCCGGGGCCAGAAACAAATGTTTACAATATATTAAATTACATTTCATTTAAAATGTCAACTCGGCTTCTCCTCCATCCGGTAAAAGGACCTCGGTCGTCCGTTTCTGCTCCTGCCTCCCTGTGATTGGCTCACTGTGTTTATTAGTCGCCACTCCCTCTCCGTTTACCCCTGCCCTTCTGCACTTTGTCTTGCTGCACCTGTTCAACTTGTAAAGTTGGCCAGCCGGTCGGAGAAAAGGGATTAGAAAAACAAATTGAGGTGCGTTGGGATGAAAGCCCTCCTGTGATAGCAGCCCGGTATGTAGTGAGCAGTCACAGGCGTGTCTCGGGCTGAAACGCGAGAGCCGTGCCCGCCGTTGCTGATTGGTCGGTCGACCGTGTCGCTTCGCTGCAGCTCATCTCTGGTATTTCTGGGAGGGTCGGTGGATTTTTGGGCTGAATCTGGGCTGGGCAGGAGAAAATTTCAGAACAAAAGTCAGAACAGTGATGATGTCATCAGTGGGCATGACCTTTTCAAAAAAGGAAACAAATTGAAGGTCTATAAATAAAAACATGTCGCGGTACGTTCGTCTTGCATGCAGTCCACCGGCTCATAGCAGGAAATATTGGAAATAAAGGTGTTAAAAAGGTACAAAGCGCCATGTTGTTGGTTTTCCTCCGACCTGGTTTCGGTGTTTGTTGGTTGCTATGGCGACAGCCGTCCTAAATCGACACATGCTCATCTGTTTTATGTGAAATCCACCAGAGATTAATCTGACAGGTTGACCTGAACCTCCAAATGTTACCCCGAGTAAATGTACGTGGTTATGTACTAACACGTCTGAATGACGTCTGGAGACGCCCCATCCTCCCTTCCTAACCTGGCTAACTCATATTACCCCCACTCTCCTCCTCCTCCTCTTCTTTCTCTTTCCCTTCCTTCCGTGCATTAAAACCCATCCATCCTTCCTCATCACACCACCCGCCCTTTTATTTCTCCTCCTTTCATGTCCTTGGTTGTTTCACTCAGTTCCTCCCGCTGATCCCCCCTCCTCCGTCTCCTCCTCCGTCTCCTCCTCCTCCTCCTCCATCTCCTCCTCTTCCTCCGCTCCAATGCATTGCCACGTTAACCCTTCTCTCCGTCCTCCACCTCTCTCTCCCCCGTTCTCTCTGCCAGCACGAGGACGAGGAGGACGAGGAGGACGAGGAGCTGATACAGGAGAGGGCCAAGCGCTCTCGGAGGAGCGGCATCGTCCGTCGCCCCGGAGACCGCTGGATGCTGCGGGGCCCCGTCGAGTACGTCCCCCCCGCGGCCGTGGAGGTGGTGCTGAGACGACAGGCCATCCCGCTCGATGAGAACGAGGGTATCTACGTCAGAGACATCAAAACCGGAAAGGTACGAGCTAAAGTCGTAGAGTCTCGCTGCTAAAGTCCTCGTCTTATTTTTCAAGTTTTTGTATTTTGTTTATCGTGTATGTGTTTTGGGACCATGTCGTGCGTGTCGTCCGGCCTTCAGGTGCGAGCGGTGATCGGTCACACCTACATGCTGACTCAGGACGAGGAGTTGTGGCAGAAGGAGCTCCCTCCGAAAGTCGAGGCCCTACTGGCGTCTCGGCTCGACCCGCAGGCCGACCGCTCGGACCGCAACCAGTCCACACAGGCAGAACCGAGGGACAAGACCATGGTGGTCTCCTACAGGGTTCCCCACAACGCTGCCATCCAGGTCTACGACTACAGAGAGAAGAAAGCCAGGTGGGACTTCCTGTCCGGGTTGGTGCGGAGGTCGTGGAGGTCGGACGAAGCGGCTGAACCGGTGGTGCTCTTGTCTGCAGGGTGGTGTTCGGACCGGAGATGGTGATGCTGGGACCCGACGAGCAGTTCACCATGCTGTCGCTGTCTGGAGACAAACCGAAGAGGGCCAACGTCATCAAGGCCATCTGCCTCCTGCTGGGGCCCGACTTCTTCACCGACATCATCACCATCGAGACGGCCGATCACGCCCGCCTGCAGCTGCAGCTGTCCTACAACTGGTAACAACCCCCCCCCCCCCCCCCAGCATCGCCCGATGCGTGAACACATTTTTAGGGAAAAAAAAAGTCTGTTTCTAGGCATGTATTCAGGGTAAAACCTTTTTTTTTTTTTGCACTCAGCTGCTATAAAAACAGAAAGGGGAGTTGGAGGATACATTTATTAATAACCAAGCAACAGCAGCACTTTTAAACTTTTGAATTTCAGATATTAGTAGCTGATACGTTGCTGATGTTTCACTCTTCAGGCACTTCGCTGTGAAGGCTCCGGTCAACGCCGCCGATGCTGCGGCTCTGTTTTCTGTTCCTGACTTCGTGGGAGACGCCTGTAAAGCCATCGCCTCGCGGGTCAGAGGAGCCGTCGCCTCCGTCCAGTTTGACGATTTCCACAAGGTTGGAATGTTTGTCTGCTCAAGTTTCAGGTGAAATCACAAGTGTTAACGCATCAGTGGTCGCAAAACGTGCGGAGCTCGGGTGCTGAAGATGTCAGCGTGGACTCCGGAAATTTATTTTGTCAAATTGAACAGCTGGGAAATTTTAGCTCGGCGTAATATTTATTTGATAACATTCTGCTTCAAGCTGTGTCACCAGTAGAAACTAAAACTTTTGAACGCTCGTATTTCTACGTTTTCTGTCTGTCTGTAGAACTCGAATCGGATCATTTGCTCGGCGGTGTTCGGCTTCGATGAAAAGATGGCGACGCGTACGAGCCTCGTCTTCAGCCAGAACAAACTGGTGATCAGCAGCGTGGACATCCAGTCCGTGGAGCCCGTCGACCAGAGGACACGAGACGCCCTGCAGAAGAGCGTCCAGCTGGCCATCGAGATCACCACCAACTCCCAGGAGGCGGCCGCACGGTGGGGAACACACACACACACACACACACACACACACACACATATATATATATATATATATATTCTGAATGAAACATCATTCAGCTAACAACGGTTTGGCGTGCAGACACGAAGCGGAGCGTCTGGAGCAGGAGGCTCGGGGGAAGCTGGAGAGGCAGCGGATCACCGACCAGTCCGAGGCCGAGAAAGCCAGGAAGGAGCTGCTGGAACTGGAGGCGCTCAGGTGAACGCAGGACTACGACAGCAAAAGAGACCAAAAAAAACTACGACAGGAAAAGAGACAAAAAAATTACGAAAGCAAGAAACTACGATATCAAATCAGACAAATATTTACAGCGAAAGAGACGCAAAAAATATGACATAAAATAATGCACAAAATTATGACAGCAAAAGAGACACAAAAAACAAGTTTCCCGATGTAGTTAAAACTAGTGAATATCTGAGTGTTGAACACGTTCTAGTTAGTTGAGGAATATTTAGGAATTTTATCAAATCATTAATAAATATTTCATGGATGTGTTGGAAACATTTATTAACGGTTTATTTATTCTTTTATTTTTTTAACACCCAGTTTATAACTGTCATATAAGTTGTTAAAGGAACAGCGGCACTCTGTTTCAGCGCCGCGGTGGAGAGTACCGGAGCTGCCAAGGCTGAAGCTCAGTCTCGGGCCGAGGCGGCTCGAATCCAGGGAGAGGCGGCGGTCAACGAGGCCAAACTGAAGGCCGAGGCTCAGAGGATCGAGGCGGTACGTTCACGCTTCCTGTTCCTGTCTCTCCTTTCAACATAAAAGTCCACTGGTTCGGTGAAACGGAAGCGATTTATTTGATCTTTATTTCGGGTTCAATTCGTTTCATCCAACATTTTAAACTGATTTAACCCGGAGTGTTAAAAGTGTTCAACGTGATGGTGTGCGCGTGCAGGAGGCGGAGCTGCAGCGGCTGGCGAAGGCTCGCGAGCAGGAGCTGAGCTACAAGAAGGAGATGGACCATCTGGAGGTGGAGAAGCAGGAGCGTCTGTCTCAGATCGAGTCGACGCGCTTCAGCCAGCTGGTGGAGAGTCTGGGCAGCGACACGCTGGCGGAGATGGCCCGGGCCGGACCGGCGCTGCAGGTACTGAAGCCGCAGGGGAGACGCGGAGATCAGAGCAGCGCGTTAGACTTTAGTCCGAGGAGGAAGGTCGGAGGTTAAAGTAGTTCTTTCTGTAAAGTTAAAATACTTCAAATTTGAACCGATTTAAAAAAATTTGCTAATCACTCATTTTCACTCGACAAAGTAGCGGCTCGACTTCATCAGCCAACGATAAATCTCAAAGTTCAAAAGAAAAATACAAATATTTATAATTGATAAAAAAAAAAACATTTTTCAGAATAAATCAATGTCTGTAGTTTTTTTGTCTTTTATAACAGTAAACATGATGATTTGTGGGTTTTTGGACAAAACGACACATTTGAAGATTTTATCTGAATTTTATTTTTTTTACTTCGATGAAAAAAAGAACAAAATAGATTCACAAAATAAATGATAGTGAATTTAACAACAATAATACCGAAATAATTCAGCAGATTAAATGTTAATTTAATACCAGGACATCAGTTTAGCTTTCATAATGAGTCTATAAATATTTAATAAATGTTTAAAATGCAGTTATAAAGACATTTTTAAATGTAATAATCTGCCCACTGCATTCACCACACTAACACGTGTATTTATATAAAGAAGCTGCTGACTACATGCGACACGTTAAAACACCTTTTGAACACCTTGGTTGTGGGCGGAGCCTCATGTGGTCTGCCTCCCGTCCTCCAGGTGAAGATGCTTCAGGCTCTGGGGTTGAAGTCGACCCTCATCACAGACGGATCATCACCCATCAACCTCTTCACCACCGCCAACGGCCTGCTGGGGGCGCTGCCAGGCCAGGGGGTGGGGCAGTGAGGAGGAGGAGGATGAAGAATTGGCACTTTACATTTGCACTGCATAACACCTGTGGAGGTTCAGCCCTGGGATTCACGTGGTTTTTCAAAATAAAATAAACGTCCTGCAAGAATTTTCTGTTCATTCAATGGTTTCAGTCTGAGGTCAGAGGTCATATTTGATCTGTCATTTATTCATTTCTTTTAAAAATTAAAAATAAAAAGTTCCTTTTTGTTTGGATACATGAATTGAAATAAATATTAGAATTTTTTTTTTTTTTTTTTTTTAAATGGTCCAGTTGTGAAAAAACACAGATTTGTTTTCATCTAAAGTGACAACAGAAGTCCTGTTTATTTTTTTATTGCTCTTTAGCAACAACAATCAGACGTTTGAATGATTTCTGGGAAGAATTCATGTTAAACCAATTTTTATCAGTGTATCGCCATGTGTGTTCATCATGTATGATCATGTATGTTTTTCATCATGCGTGCTCTTCATCATGTGTGAGGTCAGACGTGATGCAGATCTTTCTGGTCTCATGGCGTCAATGTGTCCGACTGCAGGTGAACATGAATGTTTATGAATATCTGTCATGTGACTGTTTATGAATATGACATCAGGTCTTTTCGGAAATCAATCAAATCTCTGATGGAGATTTTTTTTTTGTCTGCTTGAAAAAAAAAAGATTTTTGTTTTGTTTGTTCGTTGGTTTGTTTCCAGATGAAATGAAACCTTCGAATGAACACGTGAGGATTGTTGTCATGACGATGGAACCCTGTAGTTTTGAAATGTTTCCTCCTGCAGATGTTTCGTGTCTCCGAGCGACGTCTCTGTTTGATCAGATCTTTCAGCATTCAAACATTTGTGTTCCTGCTTTGCACTCGCTGACTTCAGAAATGTCCCGTGTCCCGTCGATATCGAACACGTCTGTGGTTGTGAAACTCAAACAGCTTCACCGCTGCCTTCTGTCTTCTCTTAAGTACTGCTGCTGTCTGAGCTTTTAATAAAATCTGACCGAATCGTGCTTTACCTGGTGTTTTTTATGGAGAAAAATAAATAAATATATATATTCATATATATACTTATTCATATATAGTATGACATTTTTTTTTATCCATAAAATCACAAAGTCACACTATAGCATGACATTTTTTTTCGGCCAAAAAAATTAAAAATACTTAGAGTACAGTATGTCGTCTAAAATATGAAAAGGACATACCATAGTATGTCGTTCAGAACGTCATACTTCATCACTATCACTTTTTTTTCGTCCCAAAACTCAAATAGTTAAGGCTAGAGTATGACTTTGTTATCAAATTTTGGACGACACACTATCGTATGAACACCGTCATTTTTTTTAAACGTGAAACTAATCTTAAGTGTGAAATATTTTTGCTACTTAATTCAAGAAAACAAAAACTCTTAATTTACAGTTTATTGTATTTCTTCAGCCGTTTATACTCGTTTCATCAGGAACAGTTTCATTAAGCTTTTACATGTTGAATATACAAATTAATTATTAATCATCATTGTAGTTACACTGTATTTAAATAGAAATCACCCAGATTAAATAGTTCCTTCATCTTTTTATCCACCTGTTTACCAGCAGTTTAATTGACGAGTAAAATAATTTGAACTTTGTGCTGAAGTAAACTGACTTCCATCTCTAAATGTTTGAAAACAGAATATATCTTAAAGAGATTTTTCCTGGCAGAAAAGCAGATGGCATCACCCAGAATCCTCTTTGTTCTCCGAGGAGGCCCCCCCGAACATGGCGGAGATGTGCTGACCCAGCGGATTGTATAGGATGGCGTCGATCTCTCCTCCGCCGTTACCGTTTTTCTGGAAGTGGATCTCCATATGGTCCTGCAGAGTTTCCCGCTCCATGATGGCAGGTATTCCCGTCAGCAGCACCGTCCGAGGACACGGCGTCATCTGGGCCTTGACGGGGGAGACGGCGCGGATAATAATAATAAAAAAAAATTACAAAAAAAAAGTTAATATCAAAGTACAAAAGTTTAAATAAAAAAACGTCTCTGATCGTTTGAAACTCTGCTGGAAGATGCGCTTCACCTTTAAGTTGGTGATGTGTCCGTTCAGAAAAGGAGTCACTCTCACTCGGTGCGGCGCTTTGTAGAGCATCACTTTGTGGAACTGTGTTTTAGCCAAACCTTCGACAACTGAAGGAGAGAAGAGTTCATCAGCTGGGGTTAAGTTCCCTGACATCACATTCATCATCTCAGGGGGGGTAAAATATTCAGACACTCACAGCCCGTCTTCACAAACGTGATCACCACAGTCCCCGAGTCCGACAGCATCTCGCAGGTGTCCACCTCCCCGCCTCCGTTCTTTGTCTTGGAGAAGTGGATCTCCAGGTTCTGCAGAGCCACGGTGTTCATCTTGGGCAGGTTGGAGATTAAAATGCGCTGAGGGCAAACCTCGGTGTCGATCTGCAGAGGCAGAGGACGGGTCACGTAAATGAAGCCGATTGCTGCACTTCAACATCAGGTTTGGTTGGTGTGTTGTTGTTTTTTTTTACCTCCACCACTCGAGGCAGCATCAGAAAAACCGGCCGGGCCTCCACAGTGATGCTGCACTCTCCTCCCAGATCCACCTGGTGGTTCTTCAGGAACAGAATGTTCTTTGCCACTGACGACACAGAAAAAAGAAAAAAACCATTGTTGATTTTACACATCCGAAACCCGGCGGCGCAATTTGCCGTCTTGCTTGTTTCACCGTGAATGTGAGGAGCCGAGTTTCTGTTCAAAGCAGCTCCACGAAGCTTCAGCGTGTCAACTGGTTTGTCGGCTTTTGACTACTGGTAATTAAAATCCGGCATCTGCATCGTATGGGTGCAGTTAAAACAACGACGGCCTGAAGGTGCATGACACACAGGCTGACGGTTGAAAATGAGCATTTAGCACTGTATTATTTCAGTTTGAAAATTATGAGAAAGACTAAAATCAGTAATACAATAAATTAAAAAAAACGCAGTCCTGACTTTTAAAGTAAAAATGATTTCAAAGTGAACAAAAGTATCTTTGATACACTACAATTGAAATATTGAGGCAGTCATCGTGTGTCATTTTAATATAAAAAAACAAACATTGAAGTCAGATTTGTGCCTTCGAAGAAATCGAAGGAGGCTCATTGCTGCCCCCTAGTGGCTGAGTCTCACCACGCAGGCCCAGTAGACGGGTCTCAGTATAAGCAACAAATTCAGCAATTAAGTCAAAAATACAGTTTGACTTCAGCTGTAAAATATAATCGTCATTTTTTCCAGCAACATTTATTGATAATTATTGATTATTTTATTCCTCAAATCTTGAAAAAGAAGGTGTGATGATTTGTTTTTTGAAACACAAAAAAATTCTCAAGTCAATTTAGGATTCTAATTCTGCAATAAATCTCCTTTCAATGTGTTTTTTCTTGTTTTTTTTCTCCTGGTTCAAGATGCAAATTTTAGTTTTTTTTAAAATTAGCTTTTAATTGTTTAGGTACAAGAAAGAAAAAAAAAACCCACACACCTGATATTGTATTTGTGTGTTTGACCTGCGCTCGGGATGTTTTTGTATTTTCTGTCTCTGGTTTGGATTTTAAAACAAACGCAGATAAAAACACGCGGCGTCGCCGGCGACTCACCGTGTTCCTCCTCGAAGGTGACCAGCGCCGTGCCGCCCTCCATCGGGTAAACGACATGCGGCTTCATGTCGAACGTCCGCCGGTCAAATGTGTTTCCCGTCAACCCGGTGAAGACGAGCTTCCTGTCGGGCACGGCGGCGAACACCTGAAACAACAGGAGCAGGTTGAGCAGACGTGGGGGGGGAGGGGGGGATGGAGGTCGGGGGGCTTCGGGCTTGTCGGATGGACGTACGTCTGTCTGTCCTGTCAGCTCCTGGTTCTGGGCCTTTCCCTCCTCCACAGCCGCCTGGGTTTTTTGGACCTCCTTCATCAGGTCGCGCTCATCCTGCTTCAGGACGTCCACATTCAGCTGGAAGACAGAAATTCAGACAGCGACGGAGCAAATCCACAAAAAGTCAAAATCAAACCACACCACACTTTAATAATCGAATGTATGAATATATTGTGTGTAATAATAATAATACAAAAATTGAATAAAACCCACTTCCTGCTTGTTGAGAGCAGTGTGCCAAGTATATTCAACCTGCGGCCTGCGGGCCAGATAAGGCCCCTTTGTCATCTTCTATGGCCCATTAAAAGGCCGACAGGGCATTTCTTACATAAATACTGTAATACGTCTGTCAGTTTGTGATGTCACAAATTGTTATATGTGTTTGAACTGTTTTTATCAGTTAGAATTGATCTAATTTGATCTGGAACACTCTATCCTAATTCAACCACATGTTTTTTTTACATTCTTGACAGTTTGATTTTGTGGCAGAGCAGATCGACCACAGACTTGTTTTACTTTTAATGTCCGACAGAGAAACTTCTGAAGCTGCAGACCGGATCTCAGACATCAGAGTGACGTATGTCGACGAGAGGCGAGCGCACCTTCTCGTTAGCGATCTGGTCCCGGTGGGACTGCCGGTCCGCCTTCAAGTTCTGCTCTATTGTGTCGCGGCGCTGCCTGCACTGCTCCGTTATCTCCCGCCGGTTGTCCCTGCTGTCGGTCAGCTCCCGCTGCTCCTCTAGCAACTGCTCATGCTGTTTCTATGGATACGGGAGAGGAGACATGTCCAGCGTTAATTTTACTGATCCATCAATTCATCTATCGGATGTCCATCGCAGCCTCCGGGGGGGCGATGATTGAAGATGTTTTATCCAATCAGAAACGAGATGATATTAAAGAGCTTCAACATTATAACCTTTATATTTATGGATTTTAAAACTATAAAAGGGACTTTTATAGACTTTGTTTTTTTCATTTTTCATTTTAGATTTGGGTTGAAACGACTTTATTGTTTAACCTCAAAGAAGAAAATGTCCCGGTGCTTTTTATTACAATTCACCGGAAACTGAACATCTACTGATGATAAATAATATTATAATAAATGATAATTTGGTGGGTCCTTTCAGCATAATTTTCAGAGACTCACCTGAAAAAAATATAAACTCCATAAAGGTAGCGTGTGTGTCTATTAAATGGACTCTCTCTAAATAAAGCAGGACTTTCAGTTTCACCTTGTACTTGTTGATCTGAGCTTTGATTCCCTCCAAAGTGTTGCCAGGATTCGGCACCAGAGAGAAATCCTGAAACATAGAAAAGCAGCTCAACGCAGTAAACAACGTAAACAACGTAAACACACACAGGCTGTCAGATAAATCCACACAGTTATTACAATATGATTAAGAAACATTCAAATCTTGAAAGTGCAAGTTTGATAAAAACACAAATCGAAAAGCAACGTGATTTAATTATTTACGTAAAACAACAACGACAGGAAGAAGTGATAATGACATCTCACCTCGTCTGACGACATTTTGAAAGTAACCTGGAAGAATTCACAAAATATAAATTACTCAAAACAAGTAGATTAAATGGACATGAGCGTTTTTATTCTCTCTGTGCGTAAAAAAAAAAAAAGGAATGAAAGTAAACGATAATCTACGAAAGACCCGTTTTAACAAACATCTCAACAACTCTTTAAACTACTTCAAAAATCCTCTAAAAACAAACGTCGAATAAAAGCGGACTCGATAAATCTGATTTATATTGTTGATTTAAACTAAAATGATCGATATTTATCGGTTATTAATCGTCAGCCGGAGTGAACTCACCGCCTGTCTTGTCTCTCAACTCTGACTTTTCTTCTTTCGGTTTCCTTTTCCCAGCAGCAGGACGTCACCCTGAACGCGTCCCGCCTCTCCGCCAGAGGGCGCTGCTGACGGAGACACGTGGTGCTGCGTTTAGGTGCCGTCGGAAACAAGGGTGCTTACAGACTAATAAGACGGAAGTTGTTGAATTCAGGGATCATTTTTAGAGGGGTTTTTTTTTCAGTGTATTATATCTGTAATGTGTCAGATTATGATTAATGAAACAGCACAGCTTCTTATAAGACAGTAATATTATTATTGTCAAGTTTTTCTTCATTCTTGTATTATTCATGACACTTTGACCTTAACTTGTCTATTTTAATCTGATTTATGATTTAAATAAAGTTGCTGCTGTAACACAACTACTTCCCTTTGAGTTGCATTTTTCTTTATTTTGATTATTCAAATGTACACTTCCTTTTTTATACCAAGTCACATTTACTCATTTTTGCTTCAGTCTTTATATAAACTCACCAGGAGCAGATTTAGGAGACATTGTTTTGATGAAAATGGTAAAATCGTTTTGTTTTGGGGCCAAATATTCTCGTCAAGAGGGCTGGATTTGGCCCGCGGGCCGCTGTTTGACCACCCCTTGTATTCAAGCTCTGTAAACTGTGGTGGAATAAAAAAATAAAAATAAATAAAAAAATAAAAAAGCAGCACAACCACACACACACACAAAAAAAATCTTATTATTATTAGTGATGCATTCAATGTGCCGGTAAAAACAATTTCTGTTGCAGCGGAAGCAGAGACATTTCTGAAATGAGGAAAAACATCAAAAGGAGTCGACAGTCAAAGAGTCCATTTTTAAACATTTATTTGTGAAAGCAGGTGAATTTAGAATCGGAGCTTCTGGAAGAACCACTTGTTCTTTCCCGTCTTGTACCTGGAAGAAGAAAACAAACAAAAACAGGAGATCAGCACACTTTATCTGAAACTCTCTCTCTCACACACACACACACACTAAAATCCTTTGTGATGTCACATCCAGGACGCTCACCTCTCCTCAAACTTGACCTTGGCCTCCCGCCTAGCTTTGCGTTTGAGAGCCGGATCCCTGAAGACGTCCTTGTTGACGACGGTTTTGTCCAGAGGAATGTCCACAGAGTATCTGCGGGAAGGAGGCGGAGCCGCGTTAAACGTGTCGTACGTACGGTTTCTCCCACGTTACAAACGGGTCATTAAACGCATCGACGTCTTATTTCACATCAACAGAGAAATGAAAAGTGCTGCTGGATTGCTGTGCATCTTCTGAACAGCTGATTTCAGACACAACAAGCAATTCACAACCAGGATGAGGTTAAAGGTCACAAGAAGTCAAGCAAGTTGCCTTTTACTAAAAAGACGACGACGTGTTGAAGAAGTTTCGATCTCTCAACATCTCTTGGACACCACCGACAAAATGAGGCCGATTTCTGCATCAGGAGATGCCGTCTGATTCGCCTCATTCAAAAAGAGGACAATCGTCAAATATGGAGCCAAAAACATTGTTCGGCTGACAGAAAAATGTTGCGCAACCATTTCAGGAGATGATCTGCTCATTTCAGTCACTCTTCGTGTGAAAAGCTGAAAATATTCGAACCACAGAAATGAAGGTTTGCTGCTTTTCTTAATGTCAACTTCAATTTGGAATATTTTGGGGTTGTGGACTTAAAATCATCTGGAGACACGAGCTCAGCAGAATTACTTGGTGTTTAATAGACAAATTTATATATAGATATATAAAAAAAATCTACTTTGGGGGGAGAGGTGAAAACATTTCTAGAAAATAAAAATGTAATGAAGGAGTCTGAACCCTCGATGGAAGTCGGTGTTGCCTGCGGCTGCTCACCTGGTGGGCATGAGGTGGTTGTAGTTGAACACCTTGACGAAGGCCTTGATCTTGGACCTCTTGGCGATCTTCTTCTTGCCCATGGTGGTGGTCACCTTGCGGGGGGTAGCGGTCGATGCCGGCGACCAGGGCGTGGCTGTAGGGACGGTCGGTGGTGCCGTCGTCAATGTTCTGCAAAGAGACACGAACGGGGGGGGGGGGGGGGGACATCAGAGACAACCAGTTTATAAATAAATAAATAACTGGGGTGGGGGGGGGGGTTCAGGGGAGATGTTTTCCTGTGTAGCTGAACGTCACTTCCTCTTTAACTCTACGAGTTAATCAGTATTACATAATATACTTTGTGTGTTCATATTGTGGAGGGAGCTCCGTTTCCGTGGCAACACAAGGAGAACCGACTGCTCCAGGAAGTAGTCAGACCCCTTAGCAACCACCCTTAGCAACGGAGAGGATCTCCAGTCTCCCAAATGAATAAACACAGCTCACAGAAACACGAAACGGCTCAGCTAGCTCAGTCTGGTCCTAACAAAGATATCCGACGTATAAAATAAATAAATAAATAAATCCATAGGATAGCATTTTAAGGTGAAAGTCCCGACGACATCCTTCAGGACACGTGACGCTCCAGGTGTCCCGTGTTGTCACCGTTAGCTCGTGGAGCAGCTCTTTACCTTCACGATGACAGCCTTGCGGCCGGCGTAGCGTCCGGCCAGCACCATCACCACCTTCCCAGGCTTCATGAATTTGCCCATTTCTGCCAGAAAGAGAAAAAAACAAAACACTCGTCGTAAAAAATAAATAAAAAGTTGGGTGTCCGGCTGGTTTAGCGGTTAGCCTCCAGCTGGAGAAACCCGCTTCTACCACTTATTTAATTTAGTTATTGAACACACAACGGACACAATTAATAATAGTTGAGTTGTTATAAAACATATCGGCCTGTTAGGAAGACTGAACGTGTCGTAATAATCCTCTTTTACAGACGTTTAGCGTCGAGGAGAAGCAGCCATGTTGACACGGGACGCTCCGGGAAACGAAGCGCAGCAATAAGTGATCGTTTTCAGCTTGTTAAATAAAAACAATCCTCGAAATAACGGACACATCTTCGATAGATGGATGTTCGTCGTCGGTGTGTTGTGATGAAAACTATAAAATAGGGCGGATTTAGAGCGATGGAGGAGGATTGTTTGGAGGAGAGTTTCACTCACTGGTGCTGCTCTGCGGCCACTGCTAACAGGAAAAGGAAGTCGAGAAGGTTTTGGGCGAACTTTGACCCAGTGGTGTGGGTACGTCACATCCGGAAGTGAGTTCAGGGGTAAATAAAACGCCGATTATTATTATTTATTTTTTTTAAACATGAAAATCGTAATTTTGAGTTTATTATGAATTTAATAATTCTCTATGGCAAATTTTTTTCACCCACAAAATGTAGAATGTAAAAAAATCTCCCCCGACTTTACCGGATGTTTTGGGAGAATATAAAGATTACTAAAGACTCTCAAACGGATTTAATACTGAGAAAAGTAACAAAACTGTCCAACTGTATGAAGAAATTTTCAAAGAGGAATAATATGCCATTTTTATGTATATATTTTTTTCTCATATGATATTTTTATATCGAGAATTTATGTATTTAAATCCATCTGTATTATTTATTTATTATTTTGTTTATTTATTTACTTTTGTTATTTGTTATTCTATTGTCCTATTATTCCCACACTGCTACCTTTTCTGTACGAAATAATAAGTATTTTTCTGCACTGTTTGTAAATGTTGTGTGTTTGTAAATCTTGTTCAATAAAGTTCTTATTCTTGAAAAAAATAAAATAAAACTTAGATTAAAAAACAACATTTTAAATAGAAAAATACGGCACAAGTAATTCTCTGCAAAATATTCTTTTAGTTTTTTATTTTTTTTTTTCAAAATGTGAATTTACAAAAAAAAACAAATTCACAGAAATCTGCAATTATTTATTAAATTTGTTCACATTGTGTTGAATTTGTTTAGGGCTTCAGGTATGAATTTTCTGGAGGAAGAATCAGATCTTTTGCTTGAAAAAATAGGAGAATTGAACATTTTAAGTAAAACTACATAAGCAGCAGAATATACCAAAAAATTTGACCCTGTTAGTGTATAATATGCTGACTGGGCTATTTAATATAGATGCATTGTAGTATAAAGAAAGCAGATTTTTTTTTTTTTTTTTTTTTTTTTTACAATAAGAAGCATTTAATTATTTTGGCTTTGGAACTATTTAAATTGGTCGCAGTGAGATGATTTAACATTTTAAAATGTTATTTTGTTGAATAACAAATATTGTGTCACGTGTCTATTTTTATAGCAACGTATTACATGTCTGATTCAGGATGGTCTGTTGACCTTGTTCTTTTACATTTTCTTGCAATAAAGCTAAAGAAAAAGAAAGTAAAAGTCTTCATTATGAGTCACCACATAAAACTGTATTTCTAATCATATTGGTCAAAAATCTGAAATGTAAAAATAAAAAAATAAAAAGAGTCATCGACAGGTTAGCGGTTCTTTTATCACATTTAATTTGTTTACAGATAGCAGGTATGCATTAAATATGATAAAAACCAAAAACAACTCGTGTCCCCAAATATATCATCTGTGATTGAAGTTGATTAAAATAAAACAAACATAAATAGCACAATTTCAATGATCCGCTGTGTCTATTGTTCCCAGACTGAACAGTTACAGGAAGAGTTTCACCTACGTCATCATAATAAATAAATAAACATCTCTTTACATAAATCACAACACAACGGCTGAACAGAACAACAACAAAAAAATGGGAAAAGAGGACTTAAAATAAAGCGTTGGATGTACTAAATGTGGCCCAAACAGAACACAGATTTGCCTTTAACATAAAATATGGAATGAGGTTTTTTATCTTTAAACCAGCACACCTACTCTGAGGTTTTCGGCACATACGTGTGGTCACAGGAACCGCTGAAGTTTAAAAAAACAAAACAACAGCAGATATAAACTAACCTCAGTTTAATAGCATCTATGGTTTGTTACATTCACTTTATTAAGGATGTGATTCGTGCGACTCGGCTGTCTCTGGAAGATTAAAAAAAAAAAAAAAAAGGATCTGAAATAAAACTAAAATCATGTTTAAACGGGAGATTTATTCTCAATCGTAAGGACTGAAGTACAACTGGAAGAGGAGGAGAAAAAAAAAACGGCAGTTCAGACGGAGTCGACGCCGGAAACACAAAATAAAACGACAGGAGCCTTTCAGCTGATCGCTCCATATTGGTCGGCCACGCTTCGACCCGGCGAGAGACTTCGGAGCTGAATTTGCTACATGTGATTTTTTTACCAGCAGAATAATTCACTCTGTAAAACAGACTTTTCGCTCCGAAACCAGCACCAGTCGCGAAACTCTCCGTTTACCGTGTCAGAAACCACGGTAGCAGGAAAAAAAGTCTCGGGACGACAGGTCAGGAAGGTCAGGAAGGCTTTCACTGCAGATGAGGTAATCTCCACTCTAAGGCATGTTTTGCAGTACAAGTAGCGCTTTTGGCATCTTTGAACGTATGCAGATGAACACATTCATGCATGACACCACGGACACCACGTACGTTGCACTTCAATTTTAGACGGGTAGATAACCTTTAAAAAAAAAGGTTTACACACGCTCAAAGCACCGAGTCATGCTTTTTTGGTCCTGAATGGTTTTGGTGGAGTTTAGCTGATAAAAACAAAAACAAAACTGCTTTCACCTCCTCAGAAGGCGTCCTTGATGTTCTTGAGCTGCCGAACAGCCAGGTCCACCGGGAGGTTAAAGCGCAGGTGGCTTAGGCGCCCCAGGATGCGCAGGGCTCCCTCGAAGCCCGTCTGGGCCATGTAGCTCCAGGCCTGGTAGTGCGGGTGGATCAGAGTCCCCGACTTACAGAGCAGGTTGAGCCACGACACCAGCCGCTGCTCGTTCAGCGCCATGCACACCAGCGCTTTGAACTCGGTGTCCGGGCCGCGCTTGTAGCGTCCGTGCTCCTTCAGCACCGTGTGGATGGCCCACAGCAGCGACTGCTTCGGGGTGACGGTCACGGGGCCGCCCCCTACGGGCAGGCTGAAGGACTGCGACAGCTGGCGGGCCGGCGACTCCACGAAGGCCTTCCCGTTTTTGGATTGGTAGTACTTGACGAAGAGCTCCCACGGGTGCACGGTCTGCGGGCCGGGGCGGTAAGGCAGCAGGCAGGAGATGGGCGCCAGCACCAGGCTCATGGTCTGGGAGGGCGAGAAGAGGCCGTGGGCCAGCAGGTCCTTCAGAGCGACCGCCAGCTCCTTCCTCACGGACGCGGTGAGCTCGTCTCGGGCGCCCGGCGCCGAACCGCTGGTGTAGCTGACCACGTGCTCGACGGAGGGGTGTCTGCGCGAGCCCAGCACCCGCACCTTCTCCACGGCGGCCTCCAGGCCCTGCAGCAGGGGCCCGTAGTCCTGCCCGGCCGGGTCCTGGGGCCACACGGTCGGGACCACGTGGCCGGCCGAGCAGCCGAACTGGCTGGCGGCGAAGATCTGCAGCACGGCCAGGGCCTTCTGGATGAGCTGCAGGCCGGTCTCACGCATCTGCTTGGCCTGCTCCGGGTCCACTGCAGGAGATCCAGAGGGGAAATGGGGGTTTTGTTTATTAGGACCTTTTTCAAAGCATATTTATTAAAAGTTCTATGCGAAGTGACCGACCTGTCCTCTTCGCTCCTGCAGCTCTGGCGTTGCTCCATGCTGCTTGCGGCTGCTGGCTCAGTCCGCCGTCGGACAGCAGAGGGTTCCCCACCTCATCTGAAGGAAGAAAAAAAAAAAAAAAAAGGCAAAGTTATGCATTAAATATGAAAGCAGGCACTGCGATAGGAACTAGAGATCAGACCTCCCACCCCTGCGTACCCTGGATGAAGTTGATGAACATCTCCAGGTCCCTGATCTGGGTCTTGAGCTGCTCCACCAGCTGCTCCTTGACCCGGGCCGGGTTCACGATCTGAGCGATGGCGATGTCCACCCGCTGCCTCAGCTCCTCCGGCGACAAGTTCCCGATGTCTTCGTTCAGGTTCACGTCCAGTTTTTTGATCAGCTCGTCGATGATGACCTGGAAGGCGGTGAAGTCTTCTTAAAACATGCAACACCCCTGGTTTGATTTGGTCCCGACTAGAACAGACTCAGGAGGAGAGACGCTGAGTGAATCAGAACAAAGGATGTTCACGGATTCTTGATTCTGGTTTATGGAAAAAGGAAGTCTTCAAATTCTGACTTATTATGATCACCAACACGTAAACATCCCATCATGTGCTCAACGTAACAGACGGGAAACCGAGGACACTTCAGGTGTGAGAAAAGCTAGTTTGGGAAGCGGCTTTAAGTTGGTTGTAAAATATTTATTTCCTCTCGGAATAAAATAAATAAATAAAAAGGCTGATTGCACAACCTTTTTTGTTTGTCTGTTTGTTTGTTTGTTTGTTTGTTGTTGTCGTATTCCCACCTTCTGTCTCTCCATGACGACGGACTGCGGCAGCGAGTCGTAGCTGCCCTCCTGGTAGGCGAAGCGCTCCAGATCGTCCAGCTGCGTCTTCAGCTGGAAAATCAGATCCTTCTGTTTCTCCCTCTGAGCCTCCAGACGTTCCCTCTTCTCCCGCTCGGTCTGACGGTAGAGAGAGAGAGAGAGAGAGAGAGAGAGACACACACACACACACACACACACACACACACACACACACACACACACACACCAGACGGCTCAGCTGTTTGGTAAAACACTTTACACAGCTTTAAACAACAAATATCACAACATAAGACACAAAAACAAAACAAAAACACACATACACACACACATACCAAACTCTTGAAGAAATATCAGGTTTCATACTCACAAGATCGCCCTGCAATGTTAAAGCATGTGACAGGAAAGAAATAAAAAAAAAAAAAAAAAACGTCATATTACATGCAGGTAATGAAGCTGTTACTCCGAGAGGCAGCGAGGTGAACGAGGCCGGACGCTCCAACATGGCGACGTGTACACAGAAAACCTTTAAATTAAACAGACAGCCGTCTGCTGGAGGCGTTTTCATACCGTGAGCGTCACGTAGTGACAGAAAGGAGCGTTTTTCCGCCAGCGGTAACAGCGAGTGACTCAATAAACTCCCTTTAAATCAGCTTTAAATCACAAACCTGAATAATTTCTGTTAGTAAAACAGCACACGCACTCACTTGCATGTGTGTATCTGTATGAATATCTCCATGAGCTTTATTATTAATACATAATTTATTGATTACTAACAGGTTGGACAGTAAATGTTTTTTGTTTTTTTAAAGCTACTGCTTTTATTTTTCTCATACTAGACATTTTAAATTTAATTAAAAAAAATAAATAAATCAAACTCAATTATTTATCTGTAAATTCCTTGACTAAAACTTGAAAAACTTTTTTTTTTTTAAACATCAAAACAATATTTAAAAAAAGCATTAATCAAGAGGGAAGAAGTGGAGAATAATTATAATTGTTGACATGTTTTGTTAAGTCATTGCCTCAAAAATAATGTAATACAAAAAAAGGAGGTTATTGATCAAGTGGTTTAAGTTCTTTAGCTATAATGCACAGAATTTATTGATCACTAACAGGTTGAACTTGAACAAAATATTTTTTAAACCATCAAAAAAAAAAGAAGAAAAAAGCAGTAAATCCTCCTGATTAAGAGGCAAAAAGTGGAGAATAATTATAATTAACAAGGTCGTTGCCTCAAAAAAAACAATCCAAACATTTAATAATAATAAAAATAATAATTCCAGCTGTTTTCCAGCTGCATGGAAACAGGACACTGAAGTCTCATAACACTTATAATGTGCTGTTAATAATGACGAGGATCAATAAAAGAGTTGTATTTAAATTAATTAATGTTTTTGGACCTCCTGTCCTTGTGGATCCTCACCGAGTTCTCCAGCTGTTTGGCATCCTGAGCTCTGCAGCCGACGACGTGCGGGCAGCCGCGGAAGGCGAACTCCTCCAGCTCGGCCAGCATGCGCTCCTTCTCGTCGGTCTGCGCGTGGACGATCTGCTTCAGACGGAACTGGACCTGCGCGAAGTGAGAGGTGAGCGCGAGGAGGGAGGAGTTCAGCAGGTCCTGCTCCTCCTCGAGCTTCCTCAGCCGGCCGGCCATCTCCTCATCGGAGGCCGACGACGAGACCCTCCGCCTCGGCTGACCGCCGCCGCCGCCGCCGCCGCCGCTCTCCTCCTCGGGGCTGGCCACGGCGCCCACCGGCGCCCACCGCTCCCCGGCGCCGGCGAACGCAGCCTCGCTGTCCGAGGCTGACAGCTCCTCCGTGGACATTTTTTTTTTTTTTTTTTTCACTCCAGTTCACTCCAGCTGTTCGTTAACCGTCGCCAGTTTGTTAAATAAACAAAAAGTCTTCCAGACGGTTTTGTTCTCGTCTGTTGCGCAGATAACAAACAAGAATCACGGCCGGAGGAACAGGTGCATCGCCATCTTGGAACAGGATGGTTCATACGTCAAACGGAAGCACGTCAAGTTAAAACGGAAGTGCAGCATATATATATCCAAAATAAAAGCATTTCATAAAAGTACAACTAAAAGGAGCTGTTAACGTGTTTTTTATATTGAATCAGAGGGGAAAAAAATAGTCTCTAGTTTAAGGCTTTTATTTTGAAATAAAAAAATCGGAAGTACCTTTGCTCACTTGTACAATAGAGGTATTTTACTGCTCATAAAGGGGAGGCCCCGCAAACCATCATAATAAACTGAAATCACTATAAAAAAAAAACAAAAAAAAAACACTGATGTTGAGGAGAAAAAGGCTCAAAGATTTCGACGTCATCCTAAAGACTCCGGAAGTAAAGATAAGGGGAAACAGACCGGTTTCATGACGTCACTATTTACACAAGACTAAGGTGCTCCTCCTTTATGTAGCAGGTGTTTTCTTTGCACTTTTTTTGAATATGGTTTTAAGCTATTCGTTTTTAATTTGACAAAAGGAACTGAATTCTATAAATAAATGTGTGTTTAATAAATGTTGTTTCATATGTCAGAAACTTATACTAAAATTAATGATTTGCGAGTTTTTAATGTCGTTATTTTCTTGTTTATTGCTTCAGTGGAAAAGTCCTCTCTGACTTGTCCTGCAAAATAACGCACATTAACAAGAAGATACAACAAATAAAAAAATAATTCCAAGAGTATTAATGAGTAATTATCCATCTTGAGATGATGCCACAAAATTATATTAAAAAAAATCATTGTCAAAGTTCCATAAAAATCTCATTCATTCATCATGAGGCTGAGTAACAGCAGTCCAATTTCATCATATTGATCATCGCAAACGACATTGAATTATTATTGATAAAGAAGAAATGCAACAGAAACCAGCAGATACAGAAACAGATGAGTGACAGTGAGTTAAATCATATCGCCTTTGGAGTGTTTCAGTTGTCGTCTTTATGGATAAAGTAGAGTTTCAAGTAACAAACTTGTGTGTGTGCTCGGAGTAACAAGTAAAATGAGTTTTATCCACACGATCACTTTACGTCAGATGTGAATTAAGATGCGTGCGAGATAAAAAAACAAACAAAAACTCGCACCTCCGAGTTCACAGAACATCTCTTAACACCGAAAGTGCAACTCATTGTCACAGTGTCAGCATTTCATCACCTTTGAACAAAGCAGAATTATTATTATTTTTTTTAATTTTTTTTTTAAAATCATCATGAAGTCCCTTTCTGTTTTCCTGCATTGGTGCATTGCGTTGAGGAAACAGACGGTGGTGCAGCGGAGGGATGTTTTTCACAGAACTGGAGCGCTCTTCTTCGTCTTGTCGCCGGAGAGGAAGCGCCAGTCGTGCCAGCTCGGCCCGGCGTTCTCGGTGCAGGATCCGGCTGCGGTGCAGGTGTGTCCGCTCGGACAGCAGCGCTTCATGTCGGCGCAGCACACCGCCTGCGGGGGAGGACGGGAAGTGACAACAACTCACGCTGCACGGCTTCATCCTGAGTCAACACGCTCCAATACAAGGAAAAAACAGGATTTTTGGGGGATTTTTAATTTGATTTAAAGTGCAAGGGTAGTTATTATGGCTTCTTTGGGAGTGGTATATTATTGGATAGATAGATAGATAGATAGATAGATAGATAGATAGATAGATAGATAGATAGATAGATAGATAGATAGATAGTGCATCTATAGTGCATCATGTCAAAGCTCCGCCCACTAATCACACACTCACATTTTTCAGCGGGCAGCAGCCCCACTCTCTGGTGAGCAGCCGGCAGCAGGTGGAGTCCACGGGACACTGACTCCCGTCATCGCAGTGCACAGATCTGGGATCGGCCGGACGTTTGGCGTACCACGGGACCTCCACGTCTCCTTTCACGCAAGAGGTCCTGCTCTCATCGCACCGATAGTGGGCGGGGCAACAGTGTCTCCCGTCGGCACAGCACACCGCCTGCAGGGAAGTGAGAAAGAGGAAATGCTGCTTTCACATCGGACAGTGGTTTTTTTTCAATCAACCCAGTTGTTGTTTTTTCCATCAAAAAACACTACAATTAAAAGGGAATGAATTCATCTTTTATCGGCTATAAATTCATAACGACAAAAAGGAATGAAATTCTCCTGAGTGTTTGCAGACTTGAAGCCTGAAGTCAGAAATTAAAAAATAGGAAATGAAAGTAGAGATTTCAGTGGAACTATTTCATCATGCAAATTAGGGACACGGTTGTTTTTTTGTTTTTTTTGGGTGGGCTTGAGAAACTGCAGCGTGGGTGGAGAGACGCTTTTAGATCCTTCTGAAATGTGCTGATCTTTTCTCTACTTCCTTTTTTTATTATTATAAAAAATAAGCTGTGAAAGCTAAACGCTGACATCTTTAGAGACAAAACTATAAATCTTTCCACTGACGATGATGAACTGATAGATGAGTGAGTGGAGGTCAATAAACTCACGTCCGGCAGCGGGCAGCAGCCCCACCGATGAGACGAGGTCATGAAGCAGCAGGTGGTGTGCTGAGGGCAGCTGGTCTCGGCGTCACACTTATTACTGCCCTGTTCTTTATCATCCTCCTCCTGTGTCTTCATCACCTTGTCCTCCTTGGGCTTCTCCTCCTCCCGCTGCTTCGTGCTCGTTAGAAACGCCGGCGTCTTCCGCTTCATGGGCGTCGAGCCCGAGGCGTGGTCGCAGTCCGTGCTGGTCGGGTTGCAGGTGGTGCCGGCGGGGCAGCAGTGCTCGTGGTCGTCGCAGCAGACCGCCTTAAAAAAAAAAAAACACAAAATGACAAATGTTGTCTTTATAAAAGTATGATTGTGTGTGATTTTACTCTTAAAAGTGACCGATTGATTACATCTTCTGCCTGTAGAGGCACTTACTTGTTGAATAACTATGTGCTGCACACGTAACAAGCGCAACGCTTTCAAACTTTTCATCTTTTTCTTTGTTTAAAAAAAAAAAAAAAGGAGGTGACTATGAGGGAGTTTAATCAAAATTAGGAATACGACAGTATAAACACGCTCCAAAACAATGGAAAATTTTGATTTTTGGGGGGATTTTAAATGTCATTTAAAGTGCAAGAGCCGTCAGTGCGGCTCCTTTGAGAGTGGTTTATTATTGTAAGTTTTTTTCTTTAATATTATTATTTATGCATTAAATCAGTCATTGTTGGGGGGGACTGTTAACACGCACGGAGAGTTCTCAGTCGCGGTACAAACAAAACTGGTGCAACACACTTTATGACTTGAAGAAATTGGTTTGACTTACAACGATTTGCTACCGAGTGTCACTGATCTTTTGTCACCGATTGTTAACAAAGTGGACAAAAGTGGCAAAACGCAGCAACGTTGGACAAGAATTACAGGATACGACGAGCTTCCCGATTTATAAACACCTTCTTTCCTTCTGTCGCTGCAAAACAATAATGTCTGGCTGCTTATTGCTTTAATTGTTCAGTGGCTTGTGAGAAGCGGAGAGTTCTTGGCAAAAAGGAACAAAGGTTTTTCGAAGTGAGAAGCTCGCACACAATGCATCCTGGTACTTGAAGGCACGGCTACTCAGAAAAGCCAGCTTTCTCTATAAATGTAACACACGGAGGAATTTCAGTTGACTGCGCAGCTTTCACTTTGCCTACAGTTGACTACATTTACTACATTAAAGGGGCAAAAAATTCTCTTCAACCTGCGGCATAGGACAGCAGGCCCAGTCTCCCACTTTGGTTTTGCAGCAGGTGGTGCCATCAGGACAGGCAGCGGTCTTGTCACATTGGACATTGTTTCCCGGTACGCTCTGCCGGGGGATCGCAGGTACCTTCTCGACCCAGGTCTGAGAGAACAGCCCATCATCGCAGGTCTCTGCAGCCATGTTACATTTCTTCCCTTTTGGACAGCAGTGGATGAAGTCTTCACAACAAACAGCCTGTAAAATGATGAGCGGACAAAAAAAAGAACACTTGAAATACACTGGAGACACCTTCAGGTTGAAAGATTTTCCCATTGGACATATCTTAACAAATTTAAACATTTAATAGGAACTTTTCGAGAAAAATGGCAGTAAACTTTGACCTCTGGCAGAGGACAGCAGTCCCAGCCTCCCTCTTGGGTTTTGCAGCAGGTGGTGCCATCAGGACAGGCAGCGGTCTTGTCACATTGGACATTGTTTCCCGGTACGCTCTGCCGGGGGATCGCAGGTACCTTCTCGACCCAGGTCTGAGAGAACAGCCCATCATCGCAGGTCTCTGCAGCCATGTTACATTTCTTCCCTTTTGGACAGCAGTGGATGAAGTCTTCACAACAAACAGCCTGTAAAATGATGAGCGGACAAAAAAAAGAACACTTGAAATACACTGGAGACACCTTCAGGTTGAAAGATTTTCCCATTGGACATATCTTAACAAATTTAAACATTTAATAGGAACTTTTTGAGAAAAATGGCAGTAAACTTTGACCTCTGGCAGAGGACAGCAGTCCCAGCCTCCCTCTTGGGTTTTGCAGCAGGTGGTGCCATCAGGACAGGCAGCGGTCTTGTCACATTGGACATTGTTTCCCGGTACGCTCTGCCGGGGGATCGCAGGTACCTTCTCGACCCAGGTCTGAGAAAACAGCCCATCATCGCAGGTCTCTGCAGCCATGTTACATTTCTTCCCTTTTGGACAGCAGTGGATGAAGTCTTCACAACAAACAGCCTGTAAAATGATGAGCGGACAAAAAAAAGAACACTTGAAATACACTGGAGACACCTTCAGGTTGAAAGATTTTCCCACTGGACATATCTTAACAAATTTAAACATTTAATAGGAACTTTTTGAGAAAAATGGCAGTAAACTTTGACCTCTGGCAGAGGACAGCAGTCCCAGCCTCCCTCTTGGGTTTTGCAGCAGGTGGTGCCATCAGGACAGGCAGCGGTCTTGTCACATTGGACATTGTTTCCCGGTACGCTCTGCCGGGGGATCGCAGGTACCTTCTCGACCCAGGTCTGAGAGAACAGCCCATCATCGCAGGTCTCTGCAGCCACGTTACATTTCTTCCCTTTTGGACAGCAGTGGATGAAGTCTTCACAACAAACAGCCTGTAAAATGATGAGCGGACAAAAAAAAGAACACTTGAAATACACTGGAGACACCTTCAGGTTGAAAGATTTTCCCACTGGACATATCTTAACAAATTTAAACATTTAATAGGAACTTTTTGAGAAAAATGGCAGTAAACTTTGACCTCTGGCAGAGGACAGCAGTCCCAGCCTCCCTCTTGGGTTTTGCAGCAGGTGGTGCCATCAGGACAGGCAGCGGTCTTGTCACATTGGACATTGTTTCCCGGTACGCTCTGCCGGGGGATCGCAGGTACCTTCTCGACCCAGGTCTGAGAGAACAGCCCATCATCGCAGGTCTCTGCAGCCACGTTACATTTCTTCCCTTTTGGACAGCAGTGGATGAAGTCTTCACAACAAACAGCCTGTAAAATGATGAGCGGACAAAAAAAAGAACACTTGAAATACACTGGAGACACCTTCAGGTTGAAAGATTTTCCCACTGGACATATCTTAACAAATTTAAACATTTAATAGGAACTTTTTGAGAAAAATGGCAGTAAACTTTGACCTCTGGCAGAGGACAGCAGTCCCAGCCTCCCTCTTGGGTTTTGCAGCAGGTGGTGCCATCAGGACAAGCAGCGGTCTTGTCACATTGGACATTGTTTCCCGGTACGCTCTGCCGGGGGATCGCAGGTACCTTCTCGACCCAGGTCTGAGAAAACAGCCCATCATCGCAGGTCTCTGCAGCCATGTTACATTTCTTCCCTTTTGGACAGCAGTGGATGAAGTCTTCACAACAAACAGCCTGTAAAATGATGAGCGGACAAAAAAAAGAACACTTGAAATACACTGGAGACACCTTCAGGTTGAAAGATTTTCCCACTGGACATATCTTAACAAATTTAAACATTTAATAGGAACTTTTTGAGAAAAATGGCAGTAAACTTTGACCTCTGGCAGAGGACAGCAGTCCCAGCCTCCCTCTTGGGTTTTGCAGCAGGTGGTGCCATCAGGACAGGCAGCGGTCTTGTCACATTGGACATCGTTTCCCGGTACGCTCTGCCGGGGGTTCAAAACAGAAAATACACATTTAACTTCGAAGATTTACACTTTCAATGAGAACTTTTTCGGGAAAGTGGCTGACAAAAACGTTACCTCTGGCAGAGGACAGCAGGACCAGCCTCCCTCTTGGGTTTTACAGCAGGTGGTGCCATCGGGACAGGCAGTATTTTTATTGCAACTGACTGGATTTCCTGAAAAAAAAATTAAATAAAAATACCAAAAGTCATGTTGGGAAAACAAATCCAAACCTGTTTCCTACTTGTCAGAAACCTGCCCTCATGCTGAGAAAAAGTACAGCTTGAAGGAGCAGATCTTCACCGAGGCAGGAGAGGTCAAAGTCAAAGTTTTATTTAAATTGTGCCAACGTGACAAGAGACACACTAACGAGCATGTGCAGTAGGCGATGTAACGAAAACGCAAACTAAAAAGCAAAAAAACTTTTGTTGGCTCATGTTGGAGGCAAGCACTTTTCATTCAACTGAGCTGGCGCCATCTTTGAGTCCAGTTCTCCCGAATACATCTATGAACGAAAGGAGTCCGCTTCCTCTTGTTGTTCTGAGCTATTGTGACCCCTAGCTGCAACAGTCATAACTGCAGCTTTGCAATCAGACTGTTTATAAAAGTGTTCGTAGCTTCGGTATCTGAAAAATGAGGCCGATGCAGAAGTCCCTTACGCTGCAATACCACCGAGTGCCACTAGAGGTCGGCTCCAAAAAGCCTCCGGCTCCATAGACTCCCATTCAACTTCTCTCATCAAATCCAAAGTGAATAAAATGTCTCCAGCAGTGATCTCGGTGTTGTTAGCTAAAGTCACTCCTTATTAGTTTTCTGGAGGTTCATCTGAAAATAATCCCTCATTAATTAGAAAAGAAGCTTCAAAAAGACCTGTTTTGGGGGGCGTGTCTGTTTGATTGACAGCCCTGTGGTGCAGTCAGGTTACAGCTATCGGTGGGTGGGACGTAGTATCGTCATGTTTCCAATCAGATCAGTCAGATCCACCGCTGGCTCCTCCCCCAGCTCGCCCAAATATGGTCACTTCCTGCTCCAAACCGCTCTGAACTAGCAAAGAGGGCGCCGGACAGAATCTGAACTCGAGGCTTTGTAACGGCTGTTCACGAACACGAGGCAGCTGCATTTGTTTACTTGTGTGTAATTTTTGGTGAAAAACACAAACAAAATATTTTTAGTTTCGAACAAAACTACACATGATACTTTCAATGTTAAATAAAAAAAAACAGGCTAGTAAGAACTATAAGATTGAAACGGCATGCAGGAAGAAAGCTGCTATGATTCATTTTAGCCTTGATAGACCTGTCCTGCAGCATAAATGTTGTTTTGTCACAGCAGGAAATAGTGTAACATTTAGCCGAGCCAATAAACGACACACTCCTAAAATGGAACAACATGGTGGTACTCGTGTTGTTAAACCAAAACTGGAGAAAATTCTGTGGATAAATCTGTAATTCAAAGTATTAGAAACTTTGGTGGCTGAAAACACATCTTCTGATACATAATGTTGGTCTGTATGTCCTTGTCTCACATAATTTAACGCCTCATGATGAGCTCACCTTTGGCTGCCTTGGTGACAGATGACACCGACACTTCCCTCCCAGAAGGAGGAAGTGAATTGTCTGTGGTGCCTTCAGGGACTTTTTCAGTTCCAGCATTGTGAACTGAAAGTAGAAAAAACACAGAGATCAGGTTTGCATGAACACACTCACAGATGATTAACCAGAAGAAGGAAATAAAACACACACACACACACACACACACACACACACACACACACACACCATCTGACCTTTCTGGTTCTCCCACTCCTCTCTGATCCTGGCAGGCAGCTTGGCCCACATCGGCATCTCATCGCCGGTTGATAACGAAGTGCATTTGAAGTGCAGAACATCGCACGTGGTCCCTTCGGGGCAGCAGTGCATGTTGTCGCTGCAGCACACCGCCTGTTCAGACAGTGAAGTTTAACACCTCGGAGACAACAGCAGCCGTCCGCAATGAAATGAAGATGGAGCCGGTTCGTACCCGCGGCATCGGACAACATCCCCACGTCCCTTCGGGGGTTTCGCAGCACGTGGTGTCGCCGGGACACTCGGACAGTCGGTCGCCGCACAGAACCGTCGTCACAAGATCTGAGACGACACGGCGGGAAGATCACGATTAAAAAAATGGCATAAAGGGGCATCATGAAAAAAAGGGGGAGACGAAGACTGAAGAAGTTGCAGGAAATCGAACCGTTCTTGATGCAGGAGCGGCCGTCAGCGCTGCACCGATGGGCCTCGGGACAGCAGTGATTCCCGTCGGAGCAGGCGACTCCCTGTTATAGACCATAAGGACATCCAGAACAATTTATAAAACAATAAACTCCCCCTCCCCCCATTCATTAATGGGATGTCAAAGTGGAAATGACATTTTTTTTCTAAATAAACACAACAGCTCCTCACAGCACTCGATAACACAGCAGCTATAGACTCTTTGGGAGCCTGCGGTTGTAAATATGTGGTTTAAATGGTGGACTTGTTCCTCTGATGTGTGGAAGTCCGTTTACTCCCTTCAAAGTGTGTTTCCATCCCAGCAGTGGATCATATTCACGTTAAAATTCTTCTGTATAAAGTCTATAGCTGGAGTTATACAATAGTTTGATTACTTCTTTAATCTCTTGCACTTTGAACTACCGCACCTTTTAAATGCACATTGCTTATTTGATTTTTTTTTTTAACTCTATTTGTGTTTAATTTTATGCATTTGATCTATTGTCATGCATTTGGTCTGTTTTCATGCATTTGGTCTGTTTTTATGCATTTTATTGTTCTTATACATTTGATCTGTTCTTATGCATCTCATTTCTTTTCTATATCTTTAAATGTTCCTTTATATCTGTTTTTATGTCAATCACTGCATGTATTTCTCTTGCTGTGAAGCATTTTGAGCCACAGTTCCTGTATGAAAGGTGCTGTACAAATAAAGTTTCTTCTTCTTATTATATTACCTGAGATACAGGACAGCAGCCAAACCCCTTGGAAGCCTTCAGACAGGAGAACTCGGCGGGGCACCGTGACTGATCGGGACAGATGTTGTTGTTTTCCTCCGCGGTGTACGTCTTTATCATCCTGAAGGACTAGCGGGGACGGCGGGACAATATTACTGAATATATTTCATGTGGGTTAATGACATCACAAGAAAAAAAACAAGAAAAAAATGATGTGTGTTCTTCCTACTTTGGAGAGTCCGGGCCGATCAGCGGAGACTCTTTTCCGCCATGGGACGGACACAGTAGCGTTCACACAGCCGGACGTGGACGAGTCGCAGACCGTGTCGGTGGGACAGCAGTGAATGTGATCCTTGCAGCACTCAGCCTGTGGAGGACAGCATTAATATTTTGATTTGATTTTGTTTTTGGATTTTATACACTTTATTAATCCCCAAGGGGAAATTTCTTCACTACAGCAGGGGGGCTCTCAGGGGGGAGATGCTGCAGCAGGCTGCCACTAGCGCGGCGCCAGGTAACCTGACCTGAGGTAATAGAAACACACTTTGACTTTCACGGTTTTGAAATGGGCACCATACAGGTTAAATGAGGCCAAAGCTTTTAATCTGGCTTGTAAAGTAATAAAACACCACTGAAATTAATAGTACCACTGTATTTTATTACAATAGTACAATAAATGGGTTATTTAACTAGGTTGTGGTAAAAGTGAACACCTTGGCTGGATGAGTTAAGGATAGATTAAGACGTATGCTGTCCTTTTGTTATTTTAGGACCAAAACACTTTGATAGGGGAATTATGTACAACATGCCGGCGGTACGACCACATCTACCTGATCAAACGGGCAGCATTCGTAGCTGTCGGTGGGGTCGTTGCAGCAGGTCTGACCCTCCTCACATCTCCCTCCATCTGGACACTCATCAGCACCGACCAGGACCAGCAGAGTCCAACAAATCAGCACTGAGCCATGCATCTGCAGACAAAGGCATACATAGAGAAGGCTTTACTAAAAACAAAAGTGAAAACTGTGCATGAGGAATTGCCACTTTTCCCTAAAAAAAAGCATACATTGTTTGTCATAAATGCTGCAAAAACTCTTAATTATAAGAATCCAATTGTCCTAGTAGCTTTTTTTTTAAGTAATTTGTGCCTATAAAAACTAATTTCATTGTGAAAACCTTTTTTTTTTTAAATATATATATATATATCACTGGGAAAAGTTAAAAGAAAAAAAATCTAATTGTTTGAGACTCCAGTTTCTTTTATTTCCTTAAAAGTACTTCCTTTATTGCATAATTGGTCCACATCGGATAAACAAGTCGATACAACAGGGATTCTAGCAGGGATTCATGTAAGATATCTCACTTTCAGTTTATATTAGCTAGTAATAATAACATTAATGTAAACAGGAGATTTGACACAACAAGACAATTTACACAAGAGGACAATTGTTTGCAGATTAAACGTCAATCCAAAGCTTCAAATAGTTTAGATTTCTGCATCATTGTTAAGTCTCCACAACTTTTTTTCGTTTTTCTTTTACAAACTTCTGGACTTTTTTTTTTTACATTAGACTCTCAGGACTCAAAAAAAAAAAAAAGAAGACACTTGTGTTTCTCACCTTCGCAGAAGACTGAAGAGCTGTCGTGAGCAGGTCGGCTGTTTCACAAGCGTCTCACCGTAAAGTGGCACAAGTACACTCGACTCGCTTTGTCATGAACACGCCTCCAAGAGAGAGATCGTGACGTGAAGGGTGTTTTTTTTTCCCAGTTTCCCCTGAATACCCCGTAGCGCCAACTCCAGGTCAATTATTAGAAAAAAAAACGTAATAATTATTCCATGTGTCTTGATAACATTTTAATCTCCTGCCTCATTGTACAGGGCAACCAGCCGACGGACTTTGTTTACATACCGGGGAAGCCGCAAACGCCGCAGTCCACCAGGCGGCGCCAGAGGGAGGGGAGGGGCGGAGGAAGAGGGGCGGAGCCAAAAGTGACAACCGCTGATCTACAAAACATCCGCGCGCGTCTCTTCCGCTTATAAACGCGCTTTACATGTTTGTGAAGTCCGCGCGCAGCGTAACTAACGCTGTAAACTCAGCCCGACTCCCCAAAACAAATACAGAGGATGGAGCGAGCGGCCGAGTGGAGTCACGACGGAGAGGCACGACGTTGAGGCCTTAACGGGACATGGCCGACGACACCTGTGTTTCCCAACGAGGCCGGCAGCCGAAGTAGAGGTGAAGTGACCGTTAGCTCGTTCCGCCATTCTTCAAAGGCTTTGTACGGTTGCCTGGAGACGGCTAGCTGCTTTAGCTGCTCCGCTAATCGGCACTCAAAACGCAAAAGCGGTTTTAAAGATCGCACATTTTACAAGACGAGGTTTTCCTTAAAATTATAACACCGACTGTCTTTTTGAAACCCGCCAGATGCGTTCAAGACATTTTCATTAACGAGTTCCAGCCGGCCAGTACTGAAAAAGAACAGAGTGTACCGACAGTGGATTTCACGCGGAGGGGTTTTTAAAATCACAAAACTGTAAATGAATCTAATCTGAAGACATTTTATTGTATTTATTAACCTGCGTCCTGTCAATAACGGTGAAATGGTTGAGTGGTAATAGCGAGGCCTTGCTCGTGTAATCGCACGCGTCTGCTTTTTGGGTGCTCGCCAGAGAGGTCTCAGTACACCTGTGAAAGGGTGGAGGAGGTGGAGGTGGAGGAGGTGGAGGTGGACTTAGTCAGGGGCCGCCACACGGGTGGAAAGAAAAAAAACAAGTTTCAGATTGTAAACAATGGATTTTGTTTGTAGTTTTATTTGTCTGCTCCCTCCATTCAGGAGGCGAGGCTTATCTATGACTTGCAGTGATAGATAAGAAAATGTTTCAACGAACCCCATCACAGCAGCTCCACCTAAACTGAGTCTGACTTCTCCTTTTTTTTTCTTTTTTTTTTTAAATTCCTGCAGTATAACACTTTTTTATTTTTTTAATTTGTGGTTGCCTCGACTCTAATTCGAAGACACTTCCCCAAAACACTCACCTTGTGGAAGGTCACTGATCCCGGGGTCTTGTTTTCACGGTTTCAAGGACACTCAGAGGGGGGTCAGGAAACTCTGTGAAGTTTCAGCCGCTGTAAATTGTATTCCCGGGTGTTAACGTGCTATATTTCTCTCCTGGTGGGTGGGGGCAGGTGGGGGCAGGATGGTGGAGCGGACCAGCGGCGGCGGCGGCCCCGTGGCTGCCATCTCTCCGGTGCAGCAGATGCTGGCCTCCGGCACCGGAGCCCTCCTCACATCTCTATTCGGTGAGATTTTAGAAATACAAACTAAAAAAAAACGTTTTCTTTTTTTTTTTTTTTTTTTCTGTGCAAGTTTTCTGTGTCATTTCTTACTTCGGCTCATAATGTCGTTTTAATTATTTGTTTCACAGTCACGCCGCTGGACGTTGTGAAGATCAGGCTGCAGGCTCAGCAGACGCCGTTCCACCAAGGTAGGAGGAGGAACTTCTGCAGCTTTTGAAATCACACAGCTGCTTCTGGGTGTTGGCTTTTTTTTATTTTTATTTTTTTATCTTAATGCTTTTGCTCTAACAAAACATCTGTCCTCTGTGTCCACTCTGTCTTCTGTCTGTACTTCCTCTGCTTCGTTTCCAATAGCTTTAGCGTGTGAATCTGCTCCGTGGGGCAGCGGCGTCACCCGCCCGTCCAAGTGTGAGTATCTGACCCGCAAAAACACCTAAACGTGTGGCCACGTGTTGCTCGTGAACACAAAATAACCTCCTTTTGCAAATAGGATTTTTTTTTTTTTTTTTTTTTGTGTGTGTTTTTATTTCACTCAACAACTGCCGCTTCATGCCGGGGTACAGATTCGTGGATCCGTGTCACGCTGAAAACCTTCCCTCACGATTTAAAAGTCGGCGTTTGTTTTCTCGTGATCCACGATAAAAGTTGTCTTTTTTTTTCTGACCCTGTGTTGTTTTCCACAAAGCTTTTAGTGGCTGATCAGCCCTGAAAAAACAGGCAGAGTCAGCCGAGGCGAGGCAAGGACACCCTCCCCCCTCCCCCCCCTCCCGAGGTTATCTCCTCGGCGGTCGTTACCATCGCCTCTGTTAAAGAAACATCCAAAGTTTTCTGTGGCACAAAATGTTATCTTTACGATCCTGCTCTCTCTCTCTCAGGGAAGTGCTTCCTGTATTGTAACGGCCTGATGGATCACATCTACGTTTGTCGAAACGGGAGCAGCTGCACCAGCTGGTACAAAACGCCGACGCACTTCAGCGGGACTCTCGTGAGTAAAATCGCACCGGCAGCAGCTTTTTTGTTTTACCACAAAAATGAAACGTTTTTATTGCGTTTATGTCACAGGACGCTTTTGTGAAGATCACTCGGCACGAAGGGCTGCGGTCTCTGTGGAGCGGGCTGCCGCCGACACTGTGAGTGACAGCTGGGGAAAACATAAAATATATGACGACTCAAAGCAGATGAAAACGTCTTTTAAGAAACTTTCGCGCATGATTTTCACACTTATAAATCCACACAGCGGCCACCGCGGTGACCTTAAAGTTACGGCTTATAACACATCAACACATTGATTTTTCTTCTTTTTTTTTATCATCATCATGTCCACAAGAAGATATTCCATCATCTCGGCATTAGACCGACACACCTGCAAAACACGACATCAGACTCTTTATGGTGACAAATTTGCATATTTTTTGTTTTGTTTATTTGTGTGTGTGTGCGTGTGCGTGTGTGTGTGCAGCATCATGGCGGTACCCGCCACCGTCATCTACTTCACGTGCTACGACCAGCTGCGGGACTTCCTGCGGTTCGGTGTGGGTCTGCAGGGCAGCCACGTCCCTCTGGTCGCCGGGGGCCTCGCCAGACGTGAGTGCACGAGAGGAAACCGCGTAGGACGGTCTCTGGCTCGTACCACGTCCACCGTTTTTCCTTTCATTAAAACCCGTCTCTCTCCGCTGTGCGCGTTGCAGTGGGCGCCGTGACGGTGATCAGCCCTCTGGAGCTGGTCAGGACCAAGATGCAGTCCCGCCGGCTGTCCTACGGCGAGCTGCGGGTGTGCATCCGCTCGGCCGTGGCCCGGGACGGCCTGCTGTCTCTGTGGAGGGGCTGGGGACCCACTGTCCTCCGGGACGTCCCCTTCTCCGGTGAGACACGGAACAGATCTATCAAACACTCATCCTGGTGTCAACTTTAAAGGAGACGACGGGCCGGCGACAGAAAATATTTCCAAATCCTCCACAGAAACCTGTCAAACGACATATTTAACCTTTAATATCTTCCGTATGTTCCAAACAGTCGATAAATACTCTTTCTTCCGTGCTGTCGTTCCCATTAAAACTTCCGCAAGTATCATAACCATATTGTTGCAAAATGTACACGCAGGCTTTCAGCTACAGGAGTTTTTTTTTTTCGAAGTTTCTGTCAAGTCTTTTTGATGTTTTCTTCCACCGTTAACCTGCAAACGTTAAAACCACCTTTTAAAGCTCACGGAGAGTTCAGATCATTTCTTTTTCAACATATCGTTCATGTAGAAACTTTTCATATATTACGTTCCTTTGCCCCTCTGAGCACGTCGGGTAGGAGAGAAGCGATCTGGAATTAGTTTTGTAAGTTCGGTCACATGGAGGCGGCGTGAAAAGTGGGGAAAAGAGATTGTGTAACAAAACGAAGGTATCGAGAGAAACGAAGCGCAACGTCTGGCTCCTTTCGCACCGCCGCACAGCCGACCAATCACAGCGTCGGTGTGAATGTCACGTGACAGAGACACAATGACTCATTTATCTAAAAGTCCAAAGGTTGGTTTTTTTTGGCCTTAAAGTTGTGAAGCTGTTAACTGACTGAATTTAGGGGAATATTTTTCAGGGAATTTCAACAAAAAGCAACCCGGAGCTGAAAGTTAACAGACAAAACATGGAAGACTGAAACAGAAACGGCAGTTTTTACTGCAACGTGGTGCTAAAAAAACAAAACAAAAAAAAAAGCAACAAATGATCAAAAGCGTCTGTTTCTGCTTTTGCAGCTTTCTACTGGTTCAACTACGAGCTGGTGAAGGTGCAGCTGTGTGAGCAGGCCGGAGCGCCGCAGGCCAACTTCTCCATCAGCTTCACCGCAGGAGCCATCTCTGGAGCGGTGAGCGCTCTCACACACACACACACACACACACACACACACACACACACACACACACACACACACTGTCTGTCCTATTTCTTCCACCTCCCAGTAAAAAGTCCTAATCAGAGTTCCCGTCAGGGCACATTAACCGGGCCAGCGTCTGACACACATTAACAGAACCGAGGGCTTCTTGAGCAATAGGTAAACGACTTCTGACAGAATATCGGAGGGTTTTTGAAGCGTTGGGTTTGTTTTTGTTCAGATCGCCGCCATCCTGACGCTGCCGTTCGACGTGGTGAAGACTCGCAGACAGATCCAGCTGGGAGAGATGGATTCTCTGGGAGGTCTGTGCTCGTGTGTGTATATATATATATGTAAATAAATATATATATATTAATAAATATATGTATACAGACTGAAATGTCCTGATCCGTGTGTTCTATAACTTGCTTGTCATCCCTCCTAGTTTCCTTGAAGAAAACCACGTCCACGTGGCACATCATGAAGGAGATCTGGGCTGAGTCGGGCTACAGGGGCCTTTTTGCAGGTATGAACTCAACGCCATCTCAAACTCAATGTTTGCTTTGCTCAGAAGAGTAAATGTGTTGGTTTTTTTTCTTTTTGTGCCCCCCCCTCCCCCCCCCCCCTCCACCACCACCCCCCCCACCTCTCTCAGGCTTCATGCCCAGGGTGATCAAAGTCGCCCCGGCCTGCGCCGTCATGATAAGCAGCTACGAGTTCGGGAAGGCCTTCTTCCAGAAGGTGAACCTGGATCGGGAGCGTCGGGCACCATGAAGGCTCGTCGGACGTGGACGGACGTCGAGGAGGGTTCAGAGTCTCCCTGCAGATTTGCTGTCCTGACAAAAAACAGGCTGCGAAAAGCACCGACACGCTTAAAATCCCAGACCGGGCTGCAGAAGGGATTCTCTCGGACACCACAGACTTTGTGTTTTGTTTGTTCGTTCCTACAGATTTCTCAAAAAAAAAAATACAAAAAAAGATTTATTTTTTTTTTCCAGAACTTAAGTAAAGGGACTCACACAAAATGATCCTACTTCTGGGCTCATTTTCAAATGAAAAAGGAGAAATCATCATCGATGAAGCCCACCGTGCAGAAACCTTCCTGAAGACTTTATCGGTACTGTAGCGAGTCAGAAGAGGACGAGCTGCATGACTTCAGATCAGCTGCTCCACCCGGCATCATCATCATCATCAGCAGCATGATCACCACCGCATCGCCCTGCATTCCTGCCGCAGCAAAGCACGACAACGTTGACATTCTATCTGCCTTGTAGATGACTGAAATTTTTTTTTAAAAAAAAATCGGTTTCATATGCTGGATAGATTTAACCATTTATGGTACTTTTAGGTTTTTAGAGCTGTGAAATGAGCATGAGAAACAAATTCTGGTTTTTATGTTTGTTAATGGTTTTGGCCCCTTTTTAGTTGTTTTCAGAGTTTGAGGAAAGCTGTAGTTTGGAATATACTTTAATGAACTTTTAATGCTATAAATATATTACACGAGTGTCTGAGGAAAACGACAAAAGGATTTCCAAAATAAAAGCTCTTATCGACAACAAACATAAAACAAAAACTTGTTGAAACACTGGATCATAAATCAAAGGATTTCTGCCTTAATCTGACGGATGTAAATTTGAGTCATGTATGTTTTTGTTTTTTACATATAAATGCTATTAAAAATAAAAAGCAGGTTGATTTCAATGCAGTGAGTGATTTATTTATGATAAAAATTTGTGTTAATTAAAAAACTTGTTAGGTGTGGATTAGTCATAATGGAGAAAGTTGTATTTCATAGCAAATGAACATCAATGTGGTTATGTATATTTAAGGAATAATAATTACACATATTCAAACGGTTTTTTTGAACGGTCAGACGATAAAAGCCGTACTCTTATTAAAATCAACAAATTTAAGAATAAAGAAGCATCTTATTTCCATTTTTAAGTAAGTTATGTTATAGTCATGCCTGAGACGGTTATAAAATGGGCATTAGTTTAATAACTAATAACTTTCGTTTTGTCCTTTATGTATTAATCTAAGAATGTAAAACTAAACAGTGGCATCTGGTGGTTCCTGAGTTTAACACAACTGCACAGTGAAATACCGGGGACGGGTCTTCTCTGGGGCTAGTCACGCGGACTCTCGCGAGATTTGTGTTGGTATATATATATTGCGGTTTTCCTGACGGTCGTCCTCTTTCACGTTCGGAGTGGAGACAAGATGGTGAGTGTGCTTTACGTGCGTCCTTCCTCTCGGGACAAGAATCCGACCGTCATCTAAAGGCATCCGTTACTTTTTACTGGTTTAGTACATTCAAAATGCTTTTATGGTCAATTATTATTAAGGTCTTATGGAAATTTTTACAACATTTTAGTCAGAAATTTCAGCCCTCGTGGTGCAGAAATAGGAACGACTCGGGGCCCAAAATGGCTGCTTTAAATTGGCCGTTACTTTAAAACGGCTAATTTGCTTGAGTCACTACCTCCTTTATGTTTATGTAACTAATGGACAAAATTGGAAGCCTTTAAAGTGAAGCCACGTTGTCTTTTTTTTTGTTTTGTTTAAATGACTGCCGCGGAGGCTAGCCTGTGGTAAATTACCCTCCAATACATTAAATAATACTTGATATGACGTGTTCGCGCCAAACGTGGCGGACCCACGAGGTTCACCGGCAGCGCCCGGACATCGTGGCTTATCGTGTGGCCAAGCTGACGGCCCTGTTCTCCTCCCTCAGTCCCACCGCAAGTTCTCGGCTCCGCGCCACGGATCTCTGGGCTTCCTGCCCCGCAAGAGGAGTCGCCGTCACCGGGGTAAGGCCAAGAGCTTCCCCAAGGATGACCCCAGCAAGCCCGTGCATCTGACCGCCTTCCTGGGCTACAAGGCCGGCATGACGCACATCGTCCGCGAGGTGGACAGACCCGGCTCAAGTGAGTGCAAAGCAGGGCCCAAATTACAGGGATCATAAAGGGTGAAGTTGAAGCTGGATTAGCATTGAAAATGAGCGGTATGTTTATTTTGGCCTTTTTCCACTGCAGCCACTTCGTCTTGTAATAGTAGGAGATGCAGGTGTGTGTTCTTTAGGTGTGTTTTTATTTAATTGCTGCTTCCCCTGCTATGATTAAAAGATATCAGCAGTGGAAAACAAGGTTTTGTCAGGTTTCGGTGCTCTGCCTATGATGAGTATCTCGACGGGCGGACAGAATGGGTTTACAACCATCTTGCTGAATGTCGAGTACTGAGTGCAGTTGATGCCAGAAGAAATGAAACGTGTAGAATCATGATATTGTTTTTAAGTAACTTTTTTTTTTTTCTCTCGCCACGCAGAGGTGAACAAGAAGGAGGTGGTCGAGGCCGTGACCATCGTGGAGACTCCTCCCATGATCGTGGTCGGCGTCGTGGGTTACGTCATGACCCCCCGCGGCCTCCGGTCCTTCAAGACCATCTTCGCCGAGCACGTCAGCGACGAGTGCAAGCGCCGCTTCTACAAGAACTGGTGAGGCACACGTGCATAAATGAATGTGATGTAGATACTTGAAGCAGATGTTGGTTGCGAGTCTAACATCCCGGTGGCCCTCCCGCTTGTGGCAGCTCCGCTCAGGCGCCACGTGCCCTGATGAGCTCCGGGCTCCTCTGGCCAGTGGAAAATGCTTCTTAGAAACTGAGCCATGAGCCGAAATCTTCCGTCAGCAGCCGCCTCCCATCACGGACGGAGGGGCTGGCAGCTACGCACGGTGTCCTTCCGCTGTCCCCCCCACAACTCCCTCAGGTGGTGGTGGTGGTGGTGGTTGGGGGGTTATGAAGGACCTGTGCCGACCGCTATGTGGCTCTGCTCTCAGGTACAAGTCCAAGAAGAAGGCTTTCACCAAGTACTGCAAGAAATGGCAGGACGACGAGGGCAAGAAGCAGCTGGAGAAGGACTTCGGCTCCATGAAGAAGTACTGCCAGGTCATCCGCGTCCTCGCCCACACGCAGGTTGGTACCTTCGCCTGCCTCCCGATCGGGTTCAGTTTCCTGTCTGTCAGTGATGAGACCACGGAGATTGCGTCAGGCATGGCGCCCGACACGTATGAGGATATCTTCCATGCTGCCTTCCTTCTGAGACTTTACAGCTAAAATATTCATCCGCACATCTTGCAGGTTGTCCGTGCGTACGTCCTGTCCTGACCTCGTGTTTTTTTTTTTTTTTTTTTTTTTTGGCGTGCAGATGCGTCTGCTGCCCCTGAGGCAGAAGAAGTCTCACCTCATGGAGGTGCAGCTGAACGGAGGCACCATCTCCGACAAGGTGGACTGGGCCCGCGAGAAGCTGGAACAGGCCGTGCCCATCAGCAACGTGTTCACCCAGGACGAGATGATCGACGTGATCGGCGTCACCAAGGGTCACGGATACAAGGGTAAGATCCGTCTGATCGAAACACTTGCACTGCGGCGAGACGTCCTTCGGTCCAACCTGGACTCTTAACCGAACGTCTCGTCTCGTGTCTCCTCAGGCGTGACCAGCCGTTGGCACACAAAGAAACTTCCCCGCAAGACCCATCGCGGTCTGCGCAAGGTGGCCTGCATCGGCGCCTGGCATCCGGCCCGCGTGGCCTTCTCTGTGGCCCGCGCCGGTCAGAAGGGCTACCACCACCGCACGGAGATCAACAAGAAGATCTACAAGATCGGCCACGGCTACCACACCAAGGACGGCAAGCTGATCAAGAACAACGCCTCCACGGAGTACGACCTGTCCAACAAGAGCATCAACCCTCTGGTGAGAGGCGGGCGGACACACACACACACACACACACACACACACACACACACACACACACACGGCTGTGGTTCAATGTGTCTGTGTGTCAATCTGGCTGCAGGTGTGACTCACTTTTTATTTTTTTTTAAATTACAGGGTGGATTTGTCCACTACGGAGATGTGACCAACGACTTCGTCATGGTGAAGGGCTGCGTCGTGGGGACCAAGAAGAGGGTGCTGACTCTGCGCAAGGTGAGGACGCTGTGATTCACGTTGTACTGTGGGAGGTTTGTGATTTGCGCAAACACTCGTTTAGACTTAAATCGCATCATCTTTATTTATTTTTTTTAGTCTCTGCTGGTGCAAACGAGCCGCCGTGCTCTGGAGAAGATCGACCTCAAGTTCATCGACACCACCTCCAAGTTCGGTCACGGCCGCTTCCAGACCATCGAGGAGAAGAAGGCGTTTATGGTACGACTTCGTCTAAAAAAAAAAACAACAACAACCCAGAAACAATCGTTTCTGTCAGATTGTATTTTTCTGATTCATTCCTTCCACATTCACCTTTTAGAAAGATGATCAGTCAGTTTAATCTTTTTACATCTGAACTTAAAACATGAAATCAGGACTTGAAGTCCTAAAATATGATGCCAAAATGTTGGCTTGTTCTGCTTTAAGATAATCAGCTCAGAAATGGCAAATGTTTCAGTAAAAAAAAGAAATGTCCCGCTGTGGTAATTTATTCATTGCATAGTTTAAAAATGGTTTAAATGTGCACATTTTGTAACGTTCATACGAGTTTAAACTTCGTGACCATGTCAGATGTATATTCTCCCGCACTGTTCGTAACCTGGTTCAGTCTTCAGTATGAACTCTGGGTTCCATTCCAGTGCCATAGTGAGCTCCGGTGAGGCAGGGGAGCTGGCGCCTCTTTGTGCCGGTTCCCTGTTCACTCTCTGGAAACATCGGCCGCTCTCAGAAAGCAAGCTGACCTCCGATGTCGACCGACCGACTGACGGTGTTGTATCTCTCTCTTCCACAGGGACCACTCAAGAAGGACCGCATCATCAAGGAGGAGACCGCTTAAAGTCCCCGACTACAGACCACATCTCTGCTGCTGTCACCATCTTTTACTGTCCTGCAGAGTTATTTAATAAAAAAAACTCAAACCAAACCAAATGATGTTTTTGTGTTATTTTTAATACAAGTACTTGATATACGTGGTCCAGTAAAAATATAGATGGGAGGAAATCTGTGTAGATTACACCGTGTGAAAGTTTATTCAACTCTACAAATGTTATTTATGACAACTTTTAAGTCCTCTCCAGGCAAAAAATGAAATAAAATATTTGACGCAGAACAAAACATTTAAAGCGAGGAACCTAAAAATTCCCATGAGTGATAACTGGAAGGAAAACTTTTAACCTTCAGCACTGACCGGTTGGTGAGAGGAGAGGGAAACATCAGACATGCAGCTACAGAGCGTGAAGTTAATGGGAGTCAATGGAGACGTGGAAAAAGTAAAAGACGGTTTACTAGTGTTAAAATGTAAAAAGACTACAACAATGAAGTTGTGTTTTATCCATGTGGAGGAAGAAGCCTGTTCATATGAAAATATTGAGTACATATTAGACCATATATCTGCTTCATTAATGTATAAATCAACATCCTGCTAGAGATGTTTGAGTTGGAGCCCATTTTGTGAATTAATTTGATTGTTTTCAATTAAATTGAGTTTTGGGTGCAAAAATCAGAATGTAGCATAGTGATACACGAAACAGATTCTTTTTAAATGCATTGAAATATCAAATTTCCTTTAATTAATACACTTTTGGGTTAATAAAACAATCACAGTGAACCCAGATTCAAAAGTTCTGTCGTGATTATTCTGCTAACTGCAATTTAAGGTGAGAAAAAAATAAATAAAAAGGAAAGTGACTCATTTCAGCGCCACTGTTGCAGTTAAAATGGGGAGTCCTCATGTTTTAGAAAAGTGTATAAAAGTACATTATGTTCCAGCGGTGTTAAACGAGGGTATTTAAACTACAGCATCGTTATAAAGAGTCTCGCGTGTGGAAAAAAGCGCCGCGTCAGCGATGGCGACGGCAGCCACCTATGCAGAACTGACGGACAAGTGAGGCTCGCGCTTTAGCAAACATTGCATGTTTCCACCGGGGCTATACGTGTCCTTGAGCCATGCGGCTTGTTATTCGGCTGACACCAGAAGTCCAGCGGTCACAGAGCGGTAATTAAAATCCCACAACAACAACAACAACATCATCATCATTATCATCTATTCTGACTCATCACTGCCAAAGCTGAAGAAAAAAAAAAAAAAAGCTCCTCTTCAGCAGGTAACGAGGAAGACCCTGAAGTCTCCGCGAGACATCTCTGCATAATATTCAGCACTCTTAGCAGAAATGTGCTCAAGGTCCCGCCCACGTCCCCACGAAGCTGCAACGGGAAGGAAGCTGAAGGACGAACGGTTTCTCTTGTTTTTCTCCACCAAAACAGAGAAAGAGAGAAAAGAGGTTTTTTTTCCTCCGAAGGACGCTTGTGATAAAGTTCACACCTCTTAATGTCCGTTAAAGCGTCTTAAGACACTTTAGATGAAGCCTGAACACATTTTTCTATTTTAGGAAACCTTTTTTTCTACTTGTAAAAATAAAAAAATAAAAAAGGGCCATTTCACTGCTTTTTTTTTCTTTCCACCCCGAGACCCCAGTAGAGCTGATCGAGCGCTCCAAGGATCGGTGACAACGGGATCCTCGGCAGCAATAAAGCTCACATTAATAATCGACTATTTATTAGATCTAATAAAGAACCACAAATAGAGTATTAAATGTAAGTTATCAGCTGTGACAGAATGTGATACATCGGGCAGGAAATATTTCTAGTAATCTTGTCTTAATTTTGTGCCATTTTCTGGTTGTTTTGATTCATTGTTTGAGTTATTTTGTGCTCTTTTGTTGCTTTGCATCATTTTGTGGTAGTTTGCAGTTTGTCGTCGCTTTGCTTCAGTTTCTGGCTCCAGTTGTGGTTATTTGTCTTTTTGTTCCGTTTTATGGTTCTTTTGAGTAACTTTTTTAATTTTTTTTTTTTTATCCTTGTGTCATTTTATGCTTGAATTGCATCCATTTGTTGTCAGTTTGTGCTGACTTTGCATCACTTTGTAGTTATCTGGCGTCTCTTTGTGGTCATTTTGCTTCACTTTGCTTTCACTTTTTAAAACTTTGCATCAATCTTTTTTATCAATTGACAATCTTTGTTGTTGTTTTAATTCACGTTTTGCTCCTTTTGCATCAGTTTGGTGCCGTTTCGTGGTGGTTCTGTATCTCTGAGGTTAATTTGAGTCACTTTGTGGTCGCTTTGCCTTAATTTATCATCATTTTTGGTTGTTGTTTTGGACCGTTTCCATTAATTTGGTGTTGTTCTGTACCTCTGTGAGGTGTTTTCACCACCTTCTCCTTTAATTTTGAGTCAGTTTGTGGTCGTTTGATTGACTTTACAACACAAAATGTTAACAGCCACTTCACAGAGACCCCGTCCCCCCCGTCCCCCCTGGCCCGGCCTCTGATTAGTTTAGTCCTCCATCATCTCACATAAGCTCTCCTCAGAGCCAGGGACGGATGAAGCCTGTACTGTTTGTGTGTGTGTGTGTGTGTGTGTGTGTGTGAGTGTGTGTGTGTGTGTGTGTGTGTGTGTGTGTGTGTGTGTGTGTGTGTGTGCTACCATGCAGTGGAACCTCCAGTCCGGTCCTGAGGTAGCAGCTGCTGTCAGCGGGCCAGCAGCCAGGTAACCAGGGTGCATGCTGGGACAGCGGAGAGGAGGGCCAAGCGTTTGATTTATGCGAGTGTGTGTGTGTGTGTGCGTGTGTGCATCTGTGTGTCGCCGTGCTTCCTGGCAGCGTCCACGTCCGGCTGGCAGAGACTCGGGCCGTCCTGCGGAGTGGGGGTGTGTGTGTGTGTGTGTTGGGGGGGGGGTCTGACAGGAGGACAGCCGTCGGAGGGGACGACCGCACACTCAGGACCATCACTGCACACGACGGAGTCCCACGGGCCGAACAACAGGTCCGGCAGCGACCATCTCACCGCTTCACTCCTGGAAGAGCTCGTTTTAATGGGAGGAATCGATCAACAGATAAACGATCAACAACAATTCTGTTCAAAGTCCCACCGTTGCTGTTTTCTTCCAGAAATCGTCTCCTAAATGAACATTTTCTGCAGAGATTTGAAGTTGGAACATATTTCTACACTCGTGTTTGTGTCTTTGCTTTGAAACAGAGATTTGCTCTTTTGACCAAACTTCAGCTTTGATTGTTGCATATTGAGTCAATAATTAAGATTACAGCCATTTGAAGGGTTTTTAATGTAAAATGATCGAACACTTGTTGGTTCCAGCCTCTAAAATGTGAAAAGCTGCTGTGTTTTATATCCTTGCAACAAAGACTCTTTAATTTCATGTTATTATGCATTTTATTTATTTTTCTTATTATTATAAAATTACAATTTTAACATGTTTTCCCTTTTTTTTTTTTTTTTATCAGTTTTTATGTGAAGTATTCCTTGTAATCTAAGAGCTGCTGTACAAAAAGTTTATGATCATTATTGTTACTTTATGGACAAAAACAAGATCAATAGACGGATCGAAAACTTGAATTCAGACCCGGTGGAACATCTTGTTTGCAGGTGAGAGGATGTTTTTGTTCACGTCAATTTGAAACCTCTTGAAAAGGAAATTTGTTTCACGTTTTTTTTTTTCCTGAGTATAGACGTTTATTTGATTTGGTTTTCTTTCCTCCGGCCAGACATCGGATGACGCACGTGTGTCTGTTCGCCGGGTGTGAAGGGTCTCCGTGACCCGGAGGAGCCGAGCGCTCCTTCTTCAGTCCGCGCGGAGGACGACGAATCGGAGTGTTTCTCCGTGGGCCTGCCAGACTGCTGCAGCTCCTGCACCCTCTGCACCGTGGCATCAGTATGCAGGGCCCGTTCGTGGACACGGCGTTCCCTGAGCCGGCGGAGGCAGCAAGCAGCAGCAAAGCAGCAAAGCGGCAGCAGCAAGCCGGCCGGCCCTGCGCTCCTTCCCCCATCTGGCCACCAGAGGGCAGAGCGTGGGCGCTCCATTCAGCTTCACGCCTCCCAGAGCACTTTGTGTGCTGTAGCCTACTTTTGGTTCCTCCTCTTTATCTCTCCTCTTCTTCTTCTTTTTTTTTTTTTTTTTTTTTTTAAACTGTCCTCTATTCAGGAGCTGGATTTTAAAAAAAAGAAGCTTCAGATGATTTCGTGAAACAGCGGCGACGCTCCGTATATATATTTATATATTTTTTTCCTTCTGCAGGGAAATGATGGAGCTTCTCGCTGCCTGTACGGGGTGACGTGAATGTGTCATTTCAGACTATGTTTGCTCCACTGATTTTTGTTTTGTTTTTGATTTTCAGCTGGTTGGCCATGCTTATAGCTCTCTGTTGACACTCAACTCTGCATGACCCAAAAATAACCCCGGGGTGAGCGCAGTCAGCAGCCGTTCTCCGGTCAGCACAAACAGCAGGCCGGCACACACACACACACACACACACATGGAGGCTTGCACATGCAGATTTCGGTGTTTGCATACAGACGTTTTAGGTCGCATTTTTTGGGGGGTTTTCCGGAGCAGTGATCCTCAGAGAGCGAACGTGGCGACTCCTCTCGGCGACTTGAAAGTTTGGCGGTGTTAGCTTTTGGAGGCGGAGCTCCCGTGGGAGCCCGGCTCCTCTGTCCCAGAACGGCGTCCAGTAAAGTCACGGAAAGGTCATTCGTCGGTTTGATGTGAGGTTACGCAACCTCGCAGCCTGCCAGAGACAACAGGGCTCGGGCCAGAGCACGGAGCCGGGGTGGTGGCTCTTCATTGGCGGGGCGAGGCCTCGTCTCTCCTTCGATCGCCAGCAAGAACAAGAGGAAGACGGAGGAGAAAGAAATGATTCGAGGGAAGGATGGAGGAGAACGGGGAGGTGAAATCCCGGAGAGGCGAAGCTGACCTGTTGTCAAGTCTGAGGACGTTTCACTGACTTTCACCGTCTTGGTCCGCAGAGATTCAAACATACCACCGAGGTTCGAGCCGGGTCGAAGAAGGTCATGAAACTTCAGGCAGGCGTTTCAAGTGCACGACGAAGCACCATCGATCTTTTTCATTTTATATATTTTTTTACTTAACACGCGCAGTGTAAACGTAATCATTTTAACCTCGTAAAAACTTGTGGATAAAAAAAAATTCATTGACTTTTATATTTTGTGAGAGAAGTTGAATGGGAGTCTTTGGAGCCAGAGCCAGCCCCCTGCAGGCCATCGGTGGCATCGCAGCCCATCGGCCAATTACCGAAGTCGATGTATTCTCCTCCTCGTGTCATACATGCCGGAAGTTTTGACCCCGCCCCCTATTTCTTCGGGGGACAAAAAAAGTGACACTCACCAAAAGACAAAACCAAACCATTAGAAAACCACCGGGGTTCAATTAGTTTATTGATGAACCGAAGACACTTTGTCCAACACGCTAGACATCGACAAGTTTAATTTCATCCCTCGTTCGGCCGTCCTTTCAGTTTGCCAGCTGGCATCGAGCTACCGCAGTAAACCCTGCGACGGTGTCCGGACGTGTCCGACACGGATTTTCACCTTCCCGAGTCTCCAGGTGAGCAAATCACCGGCGAAACATTTTACAAACAAATCGGACTTTATCGTTGGCGCAAACAACTACGCAGCAACTCTTCGGGGAGGACTTCTTATTAAAACCGGTCACTTAAAGGCAGAACTTTTCTCAAGTTTTGATGGCGGCAGTTTAAAAATGAACAATTTAATCTCATAAATGGGCATCAGAGGGAGACTGTTGTAGCAAAAAAAAAAAAAAAGAAAGAAAAGGAGCTAACTTTAAAAGTGTGTGGCACCTATCTGGAACATTAAGGTTTGATGGAAAAGGTTTTACAAACCTCTCCTCTTATTAGAAAATTATGGGTTGAGTTCCCCAAAACTGCGACACCGTCAGCGATGCATCATTTCACCGACACTTACGGCCGTCTGCCAGTTTCGATTTTTTTTTTTCCAAATACAAACTTTTTCTACCCAACTTCCTTTATTGGATGAATTTTTTGGGGAAAAACGTGTTCAGGAGCGCAAATGCCGTCGCGCCGGACTCTACTCGTTTTTTAAACGTTTTTTTTTTACAACGAGCAGGCCGAGGCCGAGGTTTCCGCTGAGCACTCCGGGTTTTATGCCCGACAGCTCAGCTTTTTTTTTTGTGTATTTTTATGGCCTTATGAAGGCGGATGCCAACAGTTTTTGGAGTAAAGTTGCCAAATAGCCAATATGTTGATGTTCTGTGTCTGTTTTTCAACTTTCTGACAGCGTTTCTTCATCCTGTGTCCTTAACAGGATTAAAATCCGACCGGACCTGTTTGGAAAAGAAAGAATATTAAATGTATAAATCGGTGAATATATGTCAGTATTTATAAAAATAACTGACGACTATATGAGGTTTAAAAATAGACCTGCATCCTAATTACGTGAAAAGATGTCATTACGCTGCAGAACTAGCTCGACATTCATCACGTTTTTAATGTTTTTTTTCAGCGTCAAAGCAATTCAGAGATAATTGTCGGAGCGTTCAGGGGAAAACGGCCAAAATAAACGTCATTGCAAGTTTGTTACGCTTCATTTTCCACAAATGTTGACGAATAAAAAAAAAAGAAAATGGAGGCTCATTCTGTCATATATCCTCGGCAGTAACATTACACTTCCTGTTTCCTGTTTCCTGTTTCCTGTTCAAAGTTTACCGTTAATGTGACATTTTCAGATGTTTTTTCATATTCATTTTATTTCTTTAAGAAAAAAAAAAAAAAAGACACTTAAATTGACAATCAAACTCATATTAATTTTGGTATAGTATAAATGATTGATAACCTTTTCCTCATCATCACAAGGTCACGTAATTATGACATCTTTTCCCGTGACTACGCGATCCAGATTTTTCCCTTTTGATGATGCGATAGCGAGTCATACTTACGACGTAAGGTCTTCATTTTTGTTTTGTTTTCAACTGCGACGTGCTTCCGTAGGTTTGCGCCTTTCTTGAGAAATACAAGAAAAAAAACGTACATCGTGGCTTGACGAGACAAGCGCTAGCGCATCAGCGTGGAGTGTGTTAGAGACACGCAGGGAAACACGGTGATTTCTTCCCCCTAGGGTTCGTATTTTATTCATCAGGACTTGATGCATCCAAGTATAGGATCATTCGGTTTTGGCACCTTTAAAGATTTCATTTTCAATTTGAACAACACATTAAAAATCAAAAGAAAAACAAAGAAATGACTAAGGCTGTGTGAGTTTTAAAAATAAAATACATACATATATTTATATATTTATAAAGAAATCAACCAAACCATTTTTAAAAAAAGCAGTTTTTGTTCAATGTAGATTGTTTGGTTTTTGTCTCACAAAAGCAAAGAAGATAAAATGAACTAAATAAATTAAAAAAAGAAAGAAAAGAAAACAAGAAAAATACACGTGAAAACATTAATACTTTAAACTTTAGCGCCTTTGCTTTTTTTCCCCTTATAATTGTTTACCGTTAAAACTTAAGTTTCTCAAGAGCAGATTTGCTGTAATTTTATAGCATGCATTTAATTTTTGAAATTGTGAGTCACTTAGCTTCTCTATTTCATATTTAACTTGTTTTTATTTTTGTGTTTGGCGTCCTCTTCTTTTCCTTCCCCTCTGTTCCTTCCTTCCTTTTTTTTTTTTTTTTTGCTGAAGTCGTTTTTTGGAGTCTCTGCTTCCTGAACATTGACTCCGCCCCCTTTTTTGTTGTTGTTGTCTCTTTCTGTTAAAGGGGTTTCGACTCTCTTGTTTCGACCCCCTCAAAAAAAAAAAAAGGAAAGCGAACAGGGACTGAGAAAAAGACGAGAAGGTTCTGTTAAAAGAATAGATATTATTCTACTGTCTGTACTGCCGCTACCTAACGGACCGTCTCTTGTTCTCGACCTTCGAATGAACGGATACTTAAAGAGTCTTTTCTCCTGTTTACCAACAGCACTTGGTTTAGTTAACTTGGTTTTTTTTGCTTTTTTTTTTTGCTTTTTTGCTTCGGTAATCTCTTGATTATTAACGTAATAATTTATTTATAAAAGTAATACATATATATATATATATATAGTACCTTTGTTAGAGATTACAGATTGGGGTAATTCTTACTGAATCCCAAACTGTAACAATTCACAGTTTTAATGCAAAAAATGAACAAATGAGTCAATAAATAAAAGAAGGTGTGTGGGGAGCTTCGACCTGTTGCTCCAACCGAAAGTCGTGGCGCAAAACTGTCAAACCGAAGGGCAATGAAATCATGAAATCGATTCTTTCGTCTCATAAATGCCCCCCCCCCCACCCTCCCCGCCCTCCCCCTTCACACCCCGCCTCCTTCTTTTTTTCTTTTTTTTTCTTCTTTCCCGGTGCCCCTGAACTTCATAAACAAACCACCCGGCGCGAAAAAGAAATGACAGGCCCCACGCTCTCGGGACGACCTGACCCGCTCTCGCTCTTCTGCCGTTCAATCCGGGGGCCACAGCAGCCTTGTTGAAACTCTCTCAACAATGGAAATGGAAAAGTCATGCAGCTGAACGAAAAGAACAAATGTCTATAAACATGGAAATCCGTCGTCTTCCCCCGGAGGGGGCGTGCTGCACCCACAGGGGTTCCCGTGTCTCCTGGTCCTCCGCCCGGGCCGGCCCGGCCCGGCCCGTGTCGACTCCCTCATACCGGCGTGGTGCGGCGGTTCGCTGTGTTGGTGTGGCTCGAGTCTTTCAAGTCCTTCTGGACGCAGTTGTGGACTTGCAGGAAGTTGTGGTCCCTCTCCGAGTTGTAGGTGGCGGTGGGCGTGCCGGAGGACTTGAGGGTGTCCCGGGGGAGCGTGTACATGGAGATCTCCGTGGACGGCAGCGCGCTGAAGCCCTTGAGGCCCACCGGCGAGGTGTCGCGGGAGTGCGACGGGTCCGTGGAGCGGGAGGAGGAGCGCGAGCGGTGCCGGTAGCGGTAGCGGTAGCTGGGGATCCGCGTGATGGCCGAGCCCTGGAGGTAGTCGGCCGCGCGCTCGCCTATTCGCAGCTGTCGATGGCGGTCGATGAACATGTGCACGGCCAGGACGCCCACCATCTCGGCCATGATGAAGGAGAGGGCGCCGAAGTAGAAGGACCAGCCGTAGGAGTAGCTGTTCTTCTTCGAGTCGCTTTTCGACGGGTCCCCCGCGTTGGCTGATATGTACACGATGATCCCGATGATGTTGCTCAGGCCTGACCGGGGGGGGGGGGGGGGGGGGGGGGGTGAAAGGGTTCATGGTGGAGGAAAGAGAAACAAAAGACCCAAAGTATCAGTCGTGATGAGCTCATGCCAGTGTTCCCGGTAAGTCATTAGCCATGCAGGATCGTATCGAGTACGTTCAGAGCGCTGAGTCATGAACTAATCCGTCCGACACGAGACTCTTCGTATGAACTAATCGTCCCGCGAGCTCCACGTACTCGTCAGTTCAGTCACACGCACGGAGAAATGCTTGACATGGTGAATATATATATATATATATATATATATATATATATATATATATATATATATATATATATATATAAGATGGATTGTGGAGAAATTGTGTCAGGGACACCGTATTTTTAGAGACGAGTCCCAACGGGTGGCTTTTGGCCCAGCAGCAGGATCAAGAGCGAGAAAAGAAAAGGAAGTCACGAAAGGAAAGAAGCGACTGGAAGCCGTCCCGACACGTTTCACTGCGGCGGTTTGAGTTCGTGCGATCGCGGACGAGGCCGACGGCGACGACGCGGAGGAACCGGCGGACGTCACGTCCGTATAGAGATCCACGGGAGGCACGCGGAGTCTGTTTCTAAAATCGTAAAAAATACTCCCTTTCGGTCTCCTTTCCGCCGGCGTGTTCGACTCACCTGCGGACACGAAGAAGATCCCCGCGCTGAGGATGATGTTGTGGCGTGACTTGTAGAACTCGCTGGCAGCTATGCAGAGGCCTCCCATGAAGAGCAGGATGACGCTGAGGATGGGGAAGATGCTGGAGGCTCGCACCGCACCTGGAAAATCAGCGGAGCACGATGGGGGAGGAGGAGGAGGAGGAGGAGGAAGAGGAGGAGGAGGAAGAAGAAGAAGAAGATGGCAGGGATGAGTGTAAATCGGAGGGAGAAACAAAAGACAGAAGAGCACGTTAGGATCCATTTCAGCATCTGGTGGTCGTGTGTGAGCGCCTCCCAATCAACACCCCATCAGGCCTGTGAAAGACTCCATCAACACTGTGTAGCGAGTGTGTATCCCCACGGTGAGCCTGTTACCCAAGCTTATGTAATCACACCGCTTGACTCTACCTCCCTCCCTCAGCACACACACACACACACACACACACACACACACACACACACACACACACACACACACACACGGCGGAGCGAACCGGCTGCCCGTATGTAGATTCGTGCGAGAGGCAGTCGGCGGATTCGCTGTACGAGGATCTGGCGTGCGCACGAGCGCCGGGGCCGCAGTGCAGATGAGGAGGGAGATGCAGCCGGCGTCCTTCAAACTCAACAGCAGCGTCCTTGCAGCTAATTATCAAGAAGCAAAAAAAAAAAGAAAAAGCAAAAAAAAAGAAAACTGGGAGCGGGATATGATGCTACTTTTGGAAGGTCACGGCAGGGTCGGAGGAGGAAGCCGAGGCGTCGGGTGGGATTGAGGGTCACGCCGGACTGTTTTGAGGAGCAGACAGTCGTTTTGCAGGAGAAACGACAAGGAAAGACCCCCCCCCCCCCCCCCCCCATCCCTCCCCATCCCCCCATCCCCTCACCTGTTTAACATGCACACCTAAACTTTCATCCGGCCGGTTTTACATTTCTCTCCACTTCACCTCATCTCCCCACGCGGCTGCTAACTCAGCACTTTTCCAGCAGCTTCCCCCCCCCCCCCCCCCTCCTTCCCCCCATCCCCACCAAAGTGCTGACGCCGGGCCGGGTGACTCCCTCTCCCGTCCTGGATCCGAGCCCCCTAAAGGCTTCGGTGGGAGAGCCGCCCGGGTGCCCTCAGATCGGGCTGACGGGCGGCGGGTTAACGGAGCCGGTTCTGACCCTCCACCGGGGCCGCTGACCGGTAACTACAGCAAGCCGGGGTGACTGATGAGGCTCTGCAGGCTGCGTGCTGCTCTGACACTGTACGCGGCAGCAGGAAGCCGACATTATTTGCAGAGCGATTTTTGCTGCTGTAAATGAACAACCGTGGATCAGAAACATTCGGGACAATTAGAAATACAATAAGACCCGCTGTGCACTAACACTCAATACTGCGAGCGCACCAGGAACGGTCCAAAAAAGAAGTGTAACAACACCAGGCACTTGGCTACGTAGAGGAAAAGGGGGCGGAGCCAACGAATGAAAGCATTTTCAAGTTAAAGGGTCTGAAGGAAGCCGCAGATGTTGGACAAGAACCCAGGAGCGCGAAAAAAAACAAAAAACACGTTGATTTCCTGGTGAAGTAATCAAAGCCCTGTCGGCAGCTGGAAATGTGTTCACGTGCTTCAATCAAATCCAAAAACGGTAATTTAGAGAGTAACGAGTCAGCGACACTGACACAATCAAACGTGTTGTAAAACTTCTCATCTGCAAGAAGTGAAGCGCGGCAACACCGCATCCTTTTTAAAAGTGCCAGACGGACTCTTGTTGCACCTTTTTTTTTTAAATGGCGCCTGGTGCAGGAACAGGAAAAGTTTGATGCTGCATATTTCTTTTTCTCCACTTTAGTTTGGCACTTGGAGCTCAGTACCGGTGAAGCAGCGCTGCAACCGTGCCGCCATCGGCCCGGTTGAGACCACGGCGAAGAGGTCGGATTTGGTTTCTCTCTGTTTTATTTTTATTTATTTATTTATTAATTTTTTTAAGTCAACTTGGAGCTCAGTTGAACATTTGGCAGCTTGCACGCTTTCTCCGACACCAACGACGGTCGTCGATGACGCGTGTGACGATCGGGCAGTAGGACATAAATGACTCCTTCGTCAGGTTCCTCATCGAGATGCCGTTTAAGAGGCTGAAAGCAGGAGAGAAATAACACAAATACATGTAATGTAGATCCACATCCCACCGACAGCCCACAGGATTCATATTCAGCCGTGGTGTGAACGGTTCCTTGCGCGTGAAATTACACTTTTATGGATTACGCATTTAATAATGCAGCGTAAAAACTCGTCCGTCCCGACACTTATTAAGATATTTTTGGACAAATCGACGAGCGATTGGGCGGAAATTTGGTACGGAGATTTGGCGTTCCCCCGAAAGAGGAATGCTGATGATTCCAGCGACCCCTCGGAGCTTTCTGCTCGCTCCGCCGTCGGGTTCAAACCTGCAGCACATAAAAAAACCCATACTCAAATCTAACCTGGACACTTGTGAGTCCCGCTTTCATCTAGTGCCATCTATTTTTAATCGGCATATTCTCCGTGACATTTGATGAGGTCCTTAATAGACTTAAAATGGACACTTTACATTTGTTTTATTCATAATGACCTCATGGCTGTCAAACACTATATTTTCATCCCCAATTCAATATAAAAATTCAGATTAAACGTCTCATATTGAGGATAAGAAATCGATTCTCTTCCAGCCAATCAATTTACAATCCCATTTGTCACGTGACATGCGAGCCGGTCAGCTGTGGCAGCGAACGATGACTTTGAGCGAACTGACTCTTTAACACGTTCAAATGAACAGAAGTCAACGGACTATATTAACTCGAGCTTTTGAATCCTGTTAGCATCGTTAATGTTTTTTTATTTTTTAAAAACGTTAATTTTGATTATAAATTTATGAACATTGAAAACTAAAACTTAGAAAAATGTGTTATTGAAATGTGTTGAACTTGGAGGCCCAAAACAAAAAGAAACATATTAATGTTTAAAAAACAACAACAAAAAATAAATTCTGTCTTTTAAATTTAAAAATATGGAGACAGATTTTCCTCCAAATTATTGTAATCCTGAACATATAAATAATATATTCATCTTGTATTTGTACTTTTGTGTGTATTAAACCTTTCGATGATCAAAACCAAGGCCTCGACACCGTAACGTCTCCGTCACGTCGTCACTCAACACCACCATGTGCTTATTGCTTTCTTTAACCTTCTCCGGTGATGAAGAAGACTTTTTCTAAACGCCGTCATTCTCCTGCTTCCATTTTTCTTCCGTCCGTCCGTCTCCGTCTGCTGCACGCGGTCGTCCCGCCCGCCGTCTGTCCTTCGTCTCTTATCCATCTCCCTTCTCACTTAATTCGCACTCAGTCAAGGCTCGAGACAGTTTGAACGATAAAAGTGTCACTCCCTCCCCCCCATCCTCCCCTTCCTCCCCTCCCACCCCCCCTCTGTCTCCTTGCTCGCCTGGAGGGTGATTGGGAGGTTTAGGGTTACCGGGGCAAAGTGGGTTGATTAAATATTAAGCTGTCCTGAGAGTTGACCCCTGCGTCCCGCTCTATAAACGCATCACTCTTCCTAAACTCCCTCCCCCCCCCCCGTCCCACCACCACCACCACCGTATCCCGTTTAACCCCGGGAGTATCGACACGGCCCGGTTCACAGCACATTACCTGGGAGAGGGCGCGGGGTGTGTGTGTGTGTGTGTGTGTGGAGGAGAAGAGGGGTGGGGGGGGCTCTCTTTCATCCATCAGCTTCATTTGCGGAGACAAAAGAGCGATAGAGGGCCAGCCAAATTTATCGATTGTTGACAGCGGGGGCTGTTTAATAGCGCGGAGATTTCAAGGTGACACCGAAGTTGGAGGAAACCTCAGAGAGGCTCGGTTGCACACAAACTTCAGGGAGGCTACGGGAGGTGAATCGGGCCTCTTTCATTCAGCCGTTTCTCTATTGTTTAGCCACATAAATATCACTGGGAAATTTTGGTCCCGTTTTGGGTCCAAAATAACAGCTGCCAGCTTTTATTCCTAAAGCTGCTGCTGATCCTTCACAGACTGGATTTTATATAGAAGCAAATGGCCATTATTTACTGAATCTTACAAGCAACTGAATTTGGAGTGCTTTGAAAAACCATCTAGACCATTTGAAAATACTACATTACTATATTTTTGAGGTTTTTCGAAATTCTGATTGAGAAAATATGACTATCTTTTATTAAAAAAAACTTTACTGAAATGGCCGTGATTAGCTCAATTTGAATCCAAAAATCAAGTCTCTGGTTGCTTACATCAGCTTGCTCAAACTCAGACACTAAAATTCCAGATACGAAACAGAGACGTGGACAGCCGGGACTCTAAATCCTGTTTGAGAAGCATTTCTACCAAATAAAACTAAATATCTGTGGAAACGCTGAGTCGTTTTCCAAGTTTACCTTAAAAAAAAAAAAAAAAGCTAAATATTTTGTCCGTATCCAACAGCAGCGTCTGCCTCCAAAAGTTAACTATTCTTTGAGCCGCATTACATCCGACAGATACGAGAACCCTGTGCAGCAGCGGGTCTCTGCAGCACCGGCGCCTTCGGGTTTGAGAGCTTCTGAGAAAAAGCAACGTGATGCCGCAGCTTTCCAGGAGAGGATCCGACTCATTTGCATCGGCTCTGAGGGGTCGTCCGGCCCGGCCCGGCCCGGCCCAGCCCGCGGTGACGCTCCGCTCCTGTATTAACGTCCGCGTTTTAGCAGCGTAACCGATAAAAAAAATAAAAAGCGCAGTGACCTTCACAGTGACCTCCCAGCATGCAGCGTGCCTTCGCCAGGATCGTTTTTATTTTTATGTTTTTTGCAGTCTGCTGCGCCGACATGCCCTTTGGGTTTTGGCTGACCACGCTCTACCTCGAAAGGAGAAAAGGCTGAATTCTCATCAGATTTCTCATGCCAGGGTGCCCCCCCCCCCCCCCCGCGTCAGCAGCGCTCACTTATCGTACGCACGGAGCTCGGAAAGCCGCGGCTCTGAGCGGCCTGTTGCCCATCGGGACGGTAGCAGCACCCCCCCCCCCCCACACACACACCTGACAGGAGGGGCCTGCTGACAGGCTGACAGATAGGGGGGGGGGGGGAGACGAGTCTCTGCTGTGGATGGTTGAGTGCAGAAAAACAAGGTCCATTATACACCGCTAAAGACACATTAAAGGTCTCAAACTGATGAGATGTGCAAAAAAATTTGCTTTTTTTTGAGGGGGGTTCATTATACTTAAATGTTTGAATAAATTAAAGATGCCTCAATTAAAAGAAAAAAAACAAAAAAAGCCTCTTCTTATACTTTATCCTTAAAGTTATCATATCAGCAGTTTCCTAAAGAAGCATAAAAGCTGTGATATTGTTCTCACACAAGGCCAAAATGAATAAAACAGTATATAAACACAGATACAGGACCTTTAGGCTCTTCTTAGTATGTGACTAATAAACAAAATACATTTCCTGTTTGCACAAAATAAATAAATGAGTACTCATGGGTCACATTTGGATCCTTTTTTATTTTCGGGAAAGTTATTACCATTTTGAAATATTGAGACCGTTTCCTTCAGTAGAAGTCACAATAAGAAATGCGTTCCTATGCAACTACGAGGTAAAGACGGTTGTTGCATTAATACCGACGCATTGATTCAGCAGTTCGTCTCCTCGGTGCACATAAAGGCGCGCGACTGTTTGTTCAGCAGACGGCCGCTTCGCCATCACGTCGCCGTCGGCTCATTAGCTGTACATCTGTCGCACCGTGGGAGCGAAACGGAAGGAGGCCCGGCGGACGGCGATTACCTCGGCCGGGTGGTGGGTCGGGAGGGGGGGGACACGATTTTGACGGAGGGCTGCCGGGACGGCCGCGGTCCTCCGAGAGAGAGACAGAGGGGTAAAAACGTGCTGTTTGCTCCCGGCCCACGAGGAAACGGATGCCCTCGGGAGTCCCGCGATCGGCTACGAGTCTTAGCCGTCTAGGACTCGAGGGGTTCCCCAGGTTGCCATTCAGGTCACAAGACTTGATAGTGACGATGTCACAAAAATAAAACTCACTTTTCTGGGCGTTAAGGAAGTTTTACAAATAAAAAAAAAACTCGCTTGTGGCGGGAACTTTTGAAATAGTTTTACAGATGTCTCTTTTTGGGAAAATGCTTTATTATTACTTTTCGTTGCATTACCGCGAGTGACCACCGGGGACAGATCGTCAGAAAAGCTCATCGGCAGCTCTCTGGAACACATCGAGGATTCATCCACCAAATGGCTCCTTCTCTCCCAACGATTCACCGATTCCCAGTCATACCGTTCGGTGGCTGTTTGCCTCGTGACGATTGACACTTTTTCTATTTACCGCCACGATCGCTCGGCTGTTTTTTTTTTTCTGTCAGTCGCTGAAAACAGACCCCCCCCCCCCTCCCCCCCAGATGGAGTAAATCTCCCCCAGCTTTGGTTTTATTCAGCCAGGACGCTGCACATCGTCGGCCTCTCCGATCCTTTCGTGTCATGTTACTGTGACAAAGGGAAAGTAGGTCAAAGAGGAGTGTGACATTACAGTCCGGTGGTGAGTAATGAGTCGGATATTAATTCGCCTTCGTTAGCACTGGCTGCAGTTTTTCTTTTTTTCTTTTTTATCTGCTCTTCTCTGCAGACGACTTCGCTGTGGCCGGCCGGTTTTTGTGCGGCCGCACCAGGACGGAGAGCCGCGTGGTCCCCCCCCGGCCGTCCTGCCACCCTGCGTGCCAACCTGCTCGAAGAGACACCAGGCAGAGGGCGCATGCTGCGTGTTACCGTATCGATCGGCACGGCTGCAGCTCGGGCCGGCGTCCGAGCGCTGGCACTCTTCAGCGCCGGCTGACAACAAACAAACTTAACGAGACTCAACACCCCAAAAACAAAAACTACAGCCGGTCGCCACCGGCGGCTTCACACATGCGACCGAATTTGGTAAAAAAACGTCTGAAGTATTCAGGGAGGCGTGTGAGCCGCTTTGTGCGGAGTCGGAGGATTTTAACACTGAAGGGCGTTTTGATTTCACAAACCAAACCACTAAACTCAGAGAATTAAAGTCAGACTCTTTTCGAAAATGCTGCGTGTGAAATTAGTCGTCATCGATACTTCCAAAGCTTCTTATTCCTACATTTCTGGTAAAAAAAAAATAAAACAAGCAGCACGTTTTTATGGAGTCAAGTTTATTCACATACGTCCATAAATCAGACATCAAAATGAAACCACGCCGATCTGCAGTTAGTGTGCACAACGTCCTCTTCACAAAGGCGTCTCTCTCCTTTAACTTCTTTCCCTTACCCCCCCTCCCCCCCCTCTCTTTCATTGACAGGGTTGAGAGGAAATTAGCATTGGCTCTTAATCAGCCTCCCCCAGCCCTGAATGTGCTGACGTGCAGGACGGGGTCATGCTAATCAGGTGCCTCGGCTCCCGGGCACATTGATTTAATACTACAAACGCTTATTAATCCCCTCCACACCTCCTCCTCCTCCTCAATACCGAGCCCTTGCACCGTCCTCATCCCGGCCAAGAGGCTCGTTGCCCCCCCCTCCCCCCTGAAACATCCACGAAAATAATGGAGGGAGTGTTAAAATACACAGTGTGAAACAATATGCTCGGACGAAAGGGGGGGGGGGGATTAAGCTTTGGTGGCGAAATTTAAATTTTGTTGCAGGAATGCTGACGCGGCGCTCAGCCTGCATCTGTAAAAGCTTATGTGTCTTGACAACACGCCTCGCGGGCAGAATGCAATTTGACTTGAACTGATTGAAAGAATAAACGCAGGTTTCACTCACCGGCGTTTATAAAGTAGCACGAGACGCTCAGAGCCGACGTCCGACACGCTCCGCCAGAGTCACCGCGTCCTTTCGTTTGCGTGTCAACGACTTCCTGCTTGTATTTTCTATCGTGTTCATCGATTTTTCATCAACTGATTTCAACTGTACGGCCGTCCAGCGTTAGAATAGGTTGCTAAGAGTTCAATTATTGATTGATGTGATTGGTATTATTATTTGAGTCATTTTTTTTTTTTAGTTCTGAATTCTCAAATGTGATTATTTTCACATTATTCTTTTTTAGTACACCTGAACTATAACTGGATGATCCTGTAATATATGTGTGATAAGTATCACAGAAGATAAATGTCCTTAAAAAGGAAAAGTTCATATTTTTTTTTAAACTTGTACTTTCATGCCAGTATATGTAGTATTGTCATTCTCACCTTCGCTGCAAAGAGCTGCGTTTCGGGGATATTTGTGGACGGCACCCCGACGCATTACAATCAATAAAAAAAAAAAATGATTTTAACTAATCTAAATACTAATACTAAAAAAACTAATCGCATGAACCTGGTTAAAAGGAGCCCAAAATCAGTGCAGCGACGCATCAGTGATCAACAAAAATGTAGGTCATATATTTCGTGCTTTTTTTTCCCCTTCCGTGTGAAGTGTCAAAACTTTTTCCGATTTAAACATAATAATATCCGAGATTTTCATTTCAATAGATGTCTGTTAAGTCGTGTTAAAAAGTTAACTGCCGTAGTTTGAACACAACAACGGGAAATATGTGACCTTACGTTGACCTTTGACCTTGGATATCCAAAGGTAAACAGTTTATTGTTCAAGTGAAGAAATTTGTTCCAGAATCTACTGAGATGTTGCGTTCACAGCCACGGATCAACGTGAGGTGACGCTGACTTTGACCTTTTGAACCTCAAACACCCTAAAAAAAAATCAAATCAGTTCATCTTTGAGTCCAAATGGACATTTTTGGCCAAATTTTGAAGAAATTCCTTCAGGGCGTTCCCGAGATATCGTGTACACGGGAATGGGATGGACATGAGGTCACGGTGACTTTGAACTTTGAACCTTGACCACCAAAACCGAACCGCTTCATCTTTGAAGCCGGGTGAACATTTGTGCCAAATTTGAAGAGTTTCCCCTCGGGACGTTTTTTTAGAGACTTCGCTACTCACAAGAGGCGATGTCACATTGAACCCTTTGACCTTTGACCTTCCAAATCCAAACACAGCAGGGACCCGAGCGAACGTCCATAAAGAGATCACGTGTTCGCTGGCTGTTTCTCAGCAGCTGTAAGCTGTTGTTGTTTTTTTTCCTTCTCGCTGCGTTGCAGATCAGCACTGAAACTGTTCTCACTTGTGTTAAAATGTGTTGCGGTTCGTCCCGTACGCTCTATCTGGCTTTAATACGAGGACGCACCCCCTTCCCCCCACCACCCCCACCACCATCACCTCCGTGTTCCCCCTTAATGTGATATATAAAAAGTTAGAGCGGCCGTCGTTCACTCGGTCAAACAGGACAAAAAAATGATTGCCTTTTAATTTATTGGCCCCCCTCCCCCGCGCGCCAGCATGCTATCAGTCGATGGATTCCTTATTTGTTGCCGTGGACACCGCAAAAAAAGTGCAGGACGCAGGAAACACCCAGATTAAAGATGAAAACCCTCCTTTTCCTGCTCATACCGGTTGCACTGGTGCTGCTGCCGTCCCGTCCCGTCCCCCGGCCTCGTGCCCTACAAGCCCCCTGCGTGTCCTGCCCCAGACCCATTGATTTTATCGGGCGACGCCAGAGCCAGTTGAGGCCGGCCGGGCGTCCAGTCTGCCGCGAGGCCCCGGGGTGACGCGGGCTGTGACAGGCGTGCCCTTCTGCCACCAATGTCAGCGAATACTCTCGGATCATTGCAAAGCGGCGGAGGAGGCACGAGGCCGAAAAAACCCCAACAAAACACGCCGCCGCATAAATGCCCCCTCCTCCGCCTCCCGAAAACCAAGACGGTGCGGGTCTGTGGCCATGATCAAAGAAACGAGGCTCTTCAAGTTATTAAGAAGTTTACAAGTTGTTGTGGGACGAATTAAAGCGTCTTCTTCTGGTTTTATTACGAGCGGGAGCGCCGACGCACATTTCATTGCCTTGTAAAAACGTCCCGCTTCCACCAATCAGCCTGAAATTCGGTTCGTTCGTAGACAAGAAGTGTGGGAAGCAGAAAATGTAAAATATAGAGTTTCGTAAATTATATGAGTAGGCTCACTGTTGAAAAAAAAAAAAAATCAGTTTTTTTGTTGTTTTATTCTTTTGAATTGAAATGTGTTGTATTTTAATGCAGATTAACGTTTATGCCAATACATGTAACGGCACCTGCTTCTTCCATTTAAGCCTCTAATTGTGTTTTGTGACGTTTACATGAGAAGTAATGGAGCAATAATTGGGTGTGTGTCAGCAGGAATCTGATGACTGTCAGTTACAGCCTCAGACTAATTAATTATTGGGCTAATGTAGATTTATTTAAAAGTTGAAACATGTGGTGCCCACCCGGTCACAAAAACTTCCACTTCAGGATCAGACCCACGTCTTCCTCTGTTCCTCTTCATCAACAGCCAATCGATGACTTTTCAGTTTCGGTATCAGCTATAGCAAGGCGTATACAGGGCGTCTTCTTCTTCTTCTGTTTCTTCTTCTTCTTCTTCTTCTTCTTCTTCTTCTTCTTCTGTTTCTTCTTCTTCTTCTTCTTCTTCTTCTTCTTCTTCTCCTCTCTCTCAGCTGCTTAGCGCCCAGTAGAGCAGTGGATGATGGGAGCTCAGACACGGCATGATCTAAAAACCCACTGGCGCTTTCGTGTGCCTCAGCTGGCTTATATAACCCCGTGTGGATGTGCAAACTGCTATTGCTATTGGGAGAGCTGAGGACACACACAGCGAAAGATATGTGGCGTGTTTGTATGTATTTTGTGCGGAGGAGCAGGGGGAGAGGGAGGGGGGCATGTTTTAGCAGAACGGATTTTGTCTGTTTTTTTTTCTGCTCGGCAACCACATCGCCAAACATCTCCCTCCTCCTCCTCCTCCTCTTCTTCCTCCTCCTCCGCTACGCTGTCTGATGACATCACCAGTGAGTCCCCTCGATTTGTTTTTTTTTGGGACCCGGTGACGTCACTTCCGCCGGGGCCTTCACCTGAAGTGACATCATTTCTGTTGCATAACGATCTCTTCCTCTTCCTCGCCTGCATGCGAGAGAGGCAGCGGTTGTTTTTTTGGTTTTTTTTTTTTCTCCTCTCTCCGTCTCCGGCCACCCAGAGGCGCCGTGAAACTCCACATTATGGAAATTCACCAGGTGTGTCCGTGAAGAGGAAATATGCAGATGTAAAAAGAAAAAAAAAAAATACATCACCGGCTTTTTTTTTTTTTAAACTCGGAGACACCCCGGAACGATGCCCCCCGTCCCTCGTCCCCCGTCCCCGTGACCTCGACGTGCACCCGGGAAGAAGGTGTTTAAACGGCTGAGATGACGGGAAGTACCGAGCAACACCACGGCCGCGTGAGAGTGAAGAGATGCGGCGAGAGAGAGAGAGAGAGAGAGAGCGAGAGACAGTGATGGAGAGAGGCCTGACCTATATAAGAAGGAGGCTGAAATATTTATGGATCTGAGTGTCCTAATTGGCAAGCCACTGGGAGCACTGCGGCCTTCTCCTCCAATCACAGCCGGGGAAAGAGGTTAACGCAACACTCCGAAACCACGAGCGGCGCAGGCGGGCGTCGGAGGTCCGAGGGGCCAGAAGGTCGAACGCCCCCCCCACCCCCCCATCGCCACGGCGCCCGCCATCGTTAGAATCATTACCAGAGCTGTTATCACGACCGCTCGCTCTCCGTGGCGCATACGGACGGGAACAAGCGCTCAGAGCGGCGAGTCAAACGCAGCCTAATTGGGACTGCGTCTTAATCTGCAGCTCGGCTCCCGGAGAGGCCTCGATTACCGTCCCCGCAGACGGAGGGACGAGGAGACGGACACTTTCTGACTCGCGGTTTCGCAGGCTGCAACGGGGGGCGGCGGCGGTTTTACTGGATATGTAGAAAAACGTTGGACAAACACGGAAAATTCCTCAATGCATGTTAAGATTAATAAGACTGGCAAGATGAGCGAAGAGCAGACAACATCAACACCACCACAAATTAGAAAAACAAAATTTAAAAAAAAGCTGATTGTTAGCAGCCATCAGCCGGCAACGTACCAACGACTAGAATATCCTAATTCAACCAGCAGTGACATTAAAGCTACATGTGTCCATAGAAACCTTCCAGTCTGAACACGAGGACACCGGCCAACGCTTTTCAAACGCAGCGATGCTCTCCAAAAAAAAAAAAAAGTTTCTTTGTGAAAGCTGTCGTGACAGATTGCCTGACGAGAAAGATGAAAAAAAAATAAATAAATAAATAAATAAAATCCTCTTCTGCCTTTTCCAAAAGTAACATAAAATAAAAAAGAACATTTTACTGCATTCAAAAACAAAAAGTACATAAAAGTATTTATAATCGGCTTCTAGCGATCTTATCCTGATTTCTGTATTGCTGCGAGTTAAGACGACAGAGGAGTGCAGAGCTGTAACCATAGAAACGCTACACCGCGACAGTGGCCATGGAAACGGCTGTCTGCAGCATCACCGGTAACATAAACAAAAGGAGATTACCGTTCGGCGGCGGAGCGGTGACGAATCAAAGGCAACGCCGGATGAAAAAGCCTCCGTGTTCGGTCCCAGCTGTCATTCATAAAAAAAAATAAAAAAATCACAGCTCCGAAAAAAGACAACAACAACCATTAACCGCCGTATTGACCAGACGACGGTAACAACGGCGCACGATGAGCTCCGACTCGTTGTGATTTTTTTTTTTTTTTTTTTAAAGGATTAACAGGCAAATGAGTTGGACAAGCACCTCCGTATTTGCTTTGCACGAAGGAAAAGAGAGCGGAAATCAATGGGGCGTGTTTACAGGGTACACAGCCGACTGTAACACTGCACGTTATGTTACACACACACAAACAGCCAAGCAGTAAAAAAAAACAAAAAACAGACGAGCCGCTTTGGCAGGGCCTCATCCTGGACCGGCCTCGCGCTACGAGCTCGGAGACGGCGCTGCCACGCGGGCCAAGAGCAGCTCGACTGGCTCCAGTCTGAGCAAACAAAAAGTGGGACACATTTCAGAGAGAAATCTGAGAAGGAGGAAAGAAAAAAAAAAAAAAGTGCCTGGTGTGTTTTTTCTCGTGGTCTTACTTCGAAAGACAAACAGCAAAAAAAAGAAGAAAAAAAAAAGCACTTTTTTTGACGGTTTTGTACTCACGTAAGAAGTACTCGGACGGGTCCGCTTCGTAGTCCGTCTCCTCGGGGAAGTGGTCTATCTGTTTACACATGCCTTTCAAGTTTCCTGCAGGGAAAGAAAAAATAACCAGAAGGTGGTCAGACCAGACGACCTGCAGATATTCTCACAGCTGATCGACAGAGAAACATTCTCATTACTGATTAAGTAACGTGTCAGAACAAAAAAATAAAACGCCAAACAAATCACCTCGTTTCGGTGTCTTAAATGTGTATATTTTAATTTGATATTTTGGTTTTAGGACCGTTGGTGAGATTAAAACATGATTTAAAGATGTCCTTTCGGGCTCGTGGTGGGTTTTTGATTGATTCGTTGAGAAAACAAAGTGACAGATGACATGAAACCTTTTAATGAAACATAAACACCCTTTGCGGTTTCTTTAACGGTCAGCACAGACATCATGTTGGAGTGGCTGGTACCGCTGGACTCGCGGGTTCTCCCTCAGAAAGCGGACCGGAAGCAAATCGGGCCTCGCTGGCAGCAAGTCGGCGGCTTGTAAACAACGGCGGTGCAGCTGGCGCGACCTGGAGCCGCTCCAACCGCCGCGCAGGGGGAACCTCATCTCTTAATGCTCCTTCATTTGGCCGACACCTCGCCATCCAGATACTCCGTCCATCCAGGAAGCAAGCCTGCCCCCCTCCCTCCCGTGTGGAGTTTTGGGAACTGATGAGGTCACTGAAGGTGGCGTGGCGGGGGAGGCGCCCATAAGGCGACCATTACGGCGACCTGCTGCTACTGCAGATGCCGGGGGCGTTTGATTGGACCAGATTAGCGTTTCATTAACTTCTTCATCTTCTCTCCCTCCAGTGTCCTTCTAATTAGGTGAACAGGTGTCGGTTACCATGGCTCCAGGTGTTGCCGAGGAGGTCTTGGCAGCAAGGCATGATGGGCGCAGCGGGGAGGGGGGGTTATTACTTTGCGAACGGCCTACGTGTAAACAAGGCCGTTACGAAGCCTCACGTTCTGATTCTGTCCGTCGCCATCTTTGCCAGTTTGGAGCAGGAAGTGACCATATTTGGACAATCCGGGGGGAGGAGCCAGCGGTGGATCTGACTGATCTGATTGGAAACCGAAAGAAACTACATCCCGCCCACCACAGGCCTGTCAATCGAACAGACACGCCCCCCAAAAACAGGTCTTTTTGAATCTTCTTTTCTAATGAATGAGGGATTATTTTCAGATGGACCTCCAGAAAACTAATAAGAAGGAGTGACTTTAGCTAACAACACCGAGATAACTGATGGACACATTTTATTCACTTTGGATTTGATGAGAGAAGTTGAATGGGAGTCTATGGAGCCGAAGGCTTTTTGGAGCCGACCTCTAGTGGCACTCGGTGGTATTGCAGCTGAAGACACTTCTGGATCGGAACCATTTTTCAGACCCGGAAGCTACGAACACTTTTATAAACAGTCTGTGTTTTTTTTTTTTATCCACAGCTGATATGTTAACATTAGTAGTTTGCCACATTGTTTTATTTAAATTAGAGCAGAAACAAGGGTACAATTGAGCAATTGAAAGGCCGCCGTTGAAGGTCGAGGGATTGAAAACAAAATGTGATGAATACATGGAATTTGTGAGGATCGCCTCTCCACACGGATGTTTTCGTCTCCGCAGTGGAGGCTCAGATTTATTCACTATCACCTGTTGCATCGTCACATTTTCTTTCTGAGGTATATTTCGAGTTCTTATTCAACCCTTTTTCTTTTTTCCAGCTTGAATGTGGGAACTTCTGCACAAATATACCGTCCTTATATCTCTGCTCTCACCCCATTATAAAAAAAACAAACAAAAGCACATTGATTTTTATTTTTCATCAACAGGTTCTGTGGCAATTAGGACGACCGAGAGGGAGAAAAGACGACGTAATGGGAAGCAGAGATAAATATAGGAAGGGCAGGTAACGGAGAGGTTTTTGAAGGACGGAGCGGGAGGTGGAATACATCAAGTTTGAGTGTCACGGTAATTGCTGAGCCATGAAAAAAAAAAAAAGCCTCCAGAGTTTAACGGCCCCGCACAGTTTTTTTTTTAACTTCGAGATTAAGAATCGGGCTCTTTCCAATCAGCTGGGCAGGTCGATCCCTGCTCACTAAAAGCCAACTAAGAGCTCAAAGCGCGCAATCCTCCGAAGCTTCGGCAGCTAACTGTAGCGCGTCCGGCTTCCCGAAGTGAGCCGGTGCACATACTGTAGGTGTAACTGTAAAAATACTCCCCCAGGCTGCTGCTGGAAATAACGTGTTCCTCTTCAACTTGCCCGCTTAAATAGGCTTTAAATAAGTTGCATTTCTAGGAGAGAGGAGGAGAGGAGGGAGGGAGGAAGGAGGAAGGAGGAAGGGAGGGGAGAGAGCGCACTTGTGCCTCCTCTCTGAGCATATTTCACTGAAAAGACTGACTTGTGTTTACATACGACTGCGTTACACGCTCCCAGCGGAGCCGTCTGAGCAAACGAGCGGCGGCGGCGAGCAACCCACAGAGCACCACGTGTGTGTGTGTGTGTGTGTGTGTGTGTGTGTGTGTGTGTGTGTGTGTGTGTGTGTGTGTCTTAACAGCGTTACCGAGTGGGTGTAAAGATTGGGTTTTGCAGCTGGGCCCCGGCAAAAAAAAACATCCACAGTTGTGCGATTTTGTAATAGCAGCTGTTTGGAGAGCGGCCTGTCGGGGGAACCACTTCAATTAGCATGCTGAAAGATTTATGTGACACTTAACCGCTTCCAAACGGTCCTTTTCTTGTACGACATGTAAACTCAGCACGGCTGGTAAATGTTTTATAATGGCATTTTCATTTCGGAGAAAACTCCCCACGTGAGTGTGAACGCGGGGGCCGCTCGGCCATTAAGGGCTTCGGCGGGAGGAGGTGTGTGTGGGGGGTGGGGGGGGGTGTGTGAATGGGGAAGGTGTTACCGACAGCTCAGGTGCGCACCGGGTCAAAACACTTCGCACTTAAAAGAGTGCAGTCAGCTGGACTTCTACTTCCAGCACGGCATACGCTTATACCCAGAAAGAAAGCTGTCTGTTTCTCGGTGCAGAGACTTTTAAAGACTGATGACATCATCGCTCGTCCCGATAGACGAGCGGTCAATTTCAGACACCATCACGGCAGCTGGAAGCACGATTACACTTTATCAAGTCGTAGTGATAGAAGAAAATCTACATTTTTGTCGATTTACCAAATTTTTATCAGGAAAAGTGCAAAACATATCAACATTTTTGAGAAAAGCTGCCACAAAATGTTGTTTCAGTAACACAAAGACGTTCGGGCTCACGTGGAGCCGGCGTCATCGCTGCATACTGATGAACGTGATAAACATGAAGTCCACTCAGTCACCGTGCCTGTCAAATACAGCACTTTTTTTTTTTCCGCTGTTGTTGATTCACACTATTGTCCCACAGGAAGAAGAGCTACTCACACGCCGGGATAAATCAAAATAATTTGTTGTTGGTGGTGAAACAGCTCCAGAAATAACTTTGAAAAACGGTATTACTGTTTAGGAAAAACACTTGTTGTCTTTTTGTGACGTTTAATCGGCTGCAGATGTTCAAAGTCACAGTTTGATTGACACCAAAAGTCACAGTACGCTGACGAAACAGTAAACGCCGTGTTGAGATCGACGTGTGCTGTATGAATTTAGTATGTTGAATACATTTGGGACACGAATCCAACGTTAATGTTAGATGATAAAAAATCAACACGGAACATCATTTTGTTTCTTCGAAATCGAACCAACAGTTGTTGAGATATCAACTAATCGTCAGCTAATTGACCGACTTGATCTGTAGAGTTTAACGGCAAATCAGGAAAAATCAGCAAATCACAAGTTTTTACGCCCGTTTTTCCTCGTACAAGGTTCAAGAACTGAATTTAGAGTTTTTATATTAAAATAAAAGACGACAAAGGTTTTGTAAGGTTTTTTTTTGGCACTTAATTCTCTAAAGACAAATATTACGACACGAAGGATGAACTAACAGGTGAAAAAAAACAACGTTTTTTGATGAGTCAAACTTATTTGGCTTTAATAACTGTTTAATTCTCACAGTTCATTCTTCAGATGATTTAAAACGACAAATAAATACAAAAATGAAATCCAGAGGGTAACCGGAACCCGCCCAGTCGGACTGGACCGTATAAATCAAGTGGGTCGTAATCTGCAAAGCCGCTGCTGTCGGACGAGGTTATCGGGGATTGAGCCATAGCCAGCCCCCTCAGCCGGGAGGGTGTCAGGTGATGCGTTCGAGAACTTGGCTCAATCAGCCCGGCCACTGTGGGAATGAGCTATGGGCTCTCACCCCGTGCCCTCTACGGGGCGTAGAGGCCACCCTGTCCTCCGCAGCCGTAAAGCATTTCATTACTGACCGAGCCTGCAGAGTGGAGCGGGGGGGGAGGGATGTAGATTTATGGTCGCCCACCACGGCGAGGCTCCGGGTCGAGCCCTTTTTAAAAGGGAAAACTGATGCTCGCATACGGGTACGAGCTTTTGGACCTGCTCCAGAGCTCCGCTTAATGTGGAAGTCTTCCAAGTTTTCAGGTGTTGACTGGTTAAAAGAGGTCCGTGATGCAGCTCAGGAGGGTTTTTTTTTGACACCACTGGCTCCCGGTTATTAGACAAACCCTCATTTTCTCCTTTGCCATCTTTCTCCAAGCAGGAGGGAAATTTCTGCAAGTTTCTCGGCAGCTACAGCTCATTTCTCCCTCCTTTGACTCGCACTTAATCTTCCTTTTGCCGCACATATGATGGAAGTGACAGTATAGGAAAGGCAAGAGAGCGACGCACAGAATATTTTAGCCGAATTTTCTTGCCTAAATTTATCGATTTGTGTGGCCGTCTCTTTCTGGGATGACTGATGACATCATCGCTCGTCCCAATAGACGGGGTGGTCAGTTTTAAACCCAACATATCACACTTTCAGACACCAACACGGCAGCTGGAACCTTGATTACACTTTATTAAGTCGTTGTTATAGAAGAAAATTTAAACTTTGGTCAATTCCCAAACTTTTACCACAAAAAAATCAGAATCTTTGAGAAAAACTGCCGCGAAATCCAACATTTTTTATTAAAAAACAATGCAGCAAAATCCTGGAGGGAATTTTTATACGGAAAAATAAGAACAATCCCAATAATCGTGCTAAATGATTGCGATCAGCTCAAATAATCCCGACCAGGTGATTGTCTAATAACTGAGCGGCCACATGCAGCTCCAACTCTAACATTGGATTTATTCACATCGGCTGTCGTCAGACTGAACGAATCATGCAGGTGGACGAAAAAATAAAAGGCAGAACCGGACAGAACGTTCCTGGACGCCGGAGGAGGGACACATCCGGGTCGGGCCTGCCCACACACACACGCACACGCACACACACACACACACACACACACCGAACCCTCCAACAGCGATCAAACATGATCACAGCTGCCACGGCGCTGCAGACGGAGACAAAGGTTTGATGAGACACAAACACGTAGGAGGTGCATGATGGGAAGGGGAGGGTGGATTCAGAGGGAGAGGGGGGGGGGAAGGAGGGGGGGGGCTACAGAGGGGTCAGGAGGACTTGACTGAGTGGGAGGTGCCGTTTTAAAAGAGAAACACAGAGAGAGAGATAGAGAGAAATTCAAGCCCACTTCTGATTCGTCAGTGGGCGGCATTCTCGAAAAACTTTCCAGGCTGCCACCGAGAGTGCGTCAGCATCCAGAAACCCTCCCCTCATCTCCCACCTCCCCTCCCCCGTATCCTCCTCCTCCTCCTCCTCCTACTCCCACCTCCATCCTCAGCCCCCTCTACAGCAGCCGTTGCCATGTGGACATCGGAACCGTTGCCATGGCTACAACCATCCGGGGGCGCCAACCCCCCGCCCTCCCCCCTTTACTCTTAGGGGAAGGATCACATGGACAGAGGCGGTGAGGTGTCCTTAACCCCCCCCCCCCCCCCCCCCCCCACCACCAACACACACCCTCCACCCCAGGACACGCGGCGGCTTCAGTGACACAGCGTTAGTCAGCAGCTGTTACAGTACCAGCGTCGTCAGGTGTACGCTCGCAAACACATACAGCCAAATCACACCACCAACGGAGATATGAAGTATATATATATATATATATATATATATATATATGACATGGGTCATTTAACTGCTCTGGTCTTGCAGCAGTCTCATGTGCATACAGGTATGTGCATATAAATTGATGACGGTCAGAGAGCGTCTTCAGGTGAAGTGACGTGACATATTTCAAAGTGACGCGGAGTCATGTAATCGTTTAATAACTAGAAAGCGTTGCATTCAGGAGCCGTTTAGGATCCGCGTTCAACCCCGCTCTCCGTTCGGTCGTGAAGGCCCCCGCTCGCCTCCACCCACGCCGCCCTCGCTCGTGTTGCACTTAAAAACTGCAGCCATTCAATTTCAGAAGTGTAAAAAGGTTGTTTTTTTTTTGCCCAGCTGACATCCAAACACACACACACACACACACACACACACACACACACACGCACACACACACACACACGTCCAACCCACGAAATGAGATGAAATGAGGTTTTCGTAGAGAGCCGTTGACGTCACTTCCTGCACGTCTTTCTGTTCCAGCAGCTTCTCATTCAGCATTTTGTTCAACAGTCAGTAACCCCTAAAAAAAAAAAAAAAAAAAAAAAAACTGAAACCTTTGTGATTTTACTTCACGAGCACTGAAAAAAACATGAATTTACATCATCGTAACTCATCGTAACCGAGCAACAACCAACTGTGACATCACAAGTGCAAGTATTTGGACCGCTGCCATCTCGCGAAACAAAAGTGACCATATTTGGACGATCTGGGGAGGAGCCAGCGGTGAATCTGACTCCATCTGATTCGAGGACACTACGCCCCGCCCACCTATAGCGGAAACCTAAGTACACCAACAGGCCTGTCAATCAAACAGACTAGCACCCCCAAAAAACAGGTCTTTTTGAATCTTATTTTCTAATGAATGAGGGATTATTTTCAGATGGACCTCCAGAAAACTAATAAGGAGCGACTTCAGCTAACAACACCAAAATGACTCACAGAAAAAACGTGTTGACTTTGTTTTTCGCAAGAGAAGTCTATGGAGCCGGAGGCTTTTTGGAGCCGACCTCTAGTGGCACTCGATGGTATTGCAGTGTGGTATTACGTGTTTGTTAAACCCTCATTTTTGCAGTTCAACCGTCCTTATCGAGTCGTACGAAGTGAACCATGTATGAGTATGAGTCATCAATAATATTCACTGCACAGGAAGAAATAAAATAACTTAGATACATGATCAAAAAACAGCCTTTAAAAATATCTATTAGACAAAGCAGAGCAATTATAGTCGGGGCTTTTCTTTTTTTTTTTTTTATTTGTACTTGCAAAGTGGGAACAGGAAGAAAAACAACATTAACAGCCTGGCAAATAGAGATGCCTCTCGCCGGCTGAGAGGTTGGCAGGTATGTAACAGGGCGGCTGTAGCTGCAGGTGATGTGGGAGGCAGTATAATGGAGGCGGCGGCGAGGTGCCGTCGGGTTCCGGCTCGTTGGAGGATGACTGACAGATGTTAGACAGTCGTTTGACCTCCGAGGCGCTTCCCCCCCCCAACAAAGCTGTTCCTCCTCTGCCCCCGAACGGTGAGATGTCCGCCGCTTTTCTTTTTTTTTTTTCCTCATCTGAAAAGCTGCCATGTCTGCATCCGCCTGCTTACTCCCGAGATGATGTGTGGACGGGGGAAGAAACGGGGAGGAGATCGCCTGTGATACTCCTCTCTTCGAATCGCTCTTTATTTATAGTCTTCTGTGTCCTGCAGGAGTTTTCCACTGGAGGAAGTTGACATGTAGCCAGGCTCGGTAACGTCCCGTCTTCAGGCGGTGAGTTTCTGAACCTCAACGCTGCTCGAGAGGAGAAACTAAACCCACAGTTCGATTGCAACATGGCAATTAATAATGCAATGTTACAATCACAGACTGCATATTAATGAAGCCGATGCAGAAGCATCTTAAGCTGCAATACCACCGAGCGCCACTAGAGGTCGGCTCCAAAAAGCCTCCGGCTCCATAGACTCCCATTCAACTTCTCTCATCAAATCCAAAGTGAATAAAATGTGTCCATCAGTTATCTCGGTGTTGTTAGCTAAAGTCACTCCTTCTTATTAGTTTTCTGGAGGTCCATCTGAAAATAATCCAAAATTAATTTGAAAATAAGGCTCCATTCCCTTTTTTTTTGGGGGGGGGGGGGGGTCATGTCTATTTGATCGACAGGAAGTAGTAGTATCGTCTGGGTTTTCCAATCGGATCCACAGCTAAGATCCATCCTCCCATCTATCAACTTCCTGCCGCAGGTGCAGCCCAAATATATAAAAAAAGTTATCAATTGTGAAGGAAAACCTATATTTGAACAACATCATATTCCACTTATTTCATCTTTGTCTGTCCTACAACAGAACTGCTGCCACGTTTGACCTGATATCCGCATTTGAAGTCACGTGAAACAGCGTAAATAGTCAGAACCGAGAACTGAGGCCTCACTGGTTCCCTCAGAAGATACGAGATCCTCCAGGTTCACGACAGATTCTTTCCCTTCTCCCCTTTTTGCCTCTCTGTGCGGTAACAGAAGACGACGAGATTTCAGGAGTGGGAGTGGGAGGGGGTGATTTCTCCGGTGTTTTTTTTTTTTTTTTTTTTTCGGGGGGGGGGGGAGCTTTCACAGATCCAGGAAAACAGGAGTACCAGTGAGTCAGCGGTGTCACAGCGGCGTGCGTCACGGCCTTCTGGTCAGACGGGGTGAGAGCTGCGTTCGCTTCTCAGAAGAGTCCCTGCGCAACACCCGACGGGGAGAGAGAGGCATTCCCAGAACGCCGGGCCAAGTAAACACCTCACACTAATAACTGCAATCGCAGAAGCACCGCCTGCACCTACGCCGACCGCAGTCATGTAATCAGCTCCACGGGGGAGGTGGAGAGGAGGGGGGGGAGGGTGATTCTTTAGAGACACACACAAAGATTTCAAGCTCGACTTTGACAAAAAAAATAATAAATCACCTGTTTATTTAAATTGTATAACACGCTTAGCGGAAGGATGTCGGAGCAGCAGGACGCACGTGCGCGACTCCCTCTGTGGGCGGAGTGAAACGAGGCGAAACAGGAAGTGAAGCTCGCCAGCAGGTGAGTAAGCGCAAAAACGGGTTGCAAAGACTATGAATATTTGTGTTTCTCGACACTCGGAGCCGATCTGCGTGTTAAATTATGAAAAAAAAAAACCTTCGTCGGAGCGTCAAGCACGAAAATGAAACTGGTTTACGCTGACTCACCCGTCGTGTGAGGTCAAGAAAAAAAAGACAAAAAAAAAAGACAAAAAAAAAAGAGTCACAAATCACGATGAGGAAGTCGGTGACAACAGCCGAGTGTCTTCGTCTCTGTGATTGGCTGTCGTGACGTCGAAGCTGCTCGCACGTCATCACACGAGTCGACTCAACCCAGTCAGAGTCCTGGTTGCCACGGCGACCCACGGAAACATGCAAGTGGAGGAGAGGGACGAGCGTCTGAAGCAGACTGTCTACATTTTTTGATATAATTTGGATGCAAAACTAAAAGTCACCATTTCGGATTCGCGCAAAGAGATTTGACCGCGTTTCTCTCTCGATACTCGACTTTCATCTCACCTGTTTTATATAATTGCAAATTGCTCAGTTTTAAGATAAGTTCGACAAAAGCAAGTCATCTTGGGCACTGTGATTTAAACATAAGAAAATAATCCCTTCTTGGCAGATTAGTCAGAATCTGGATTTAATTTGTAAGAAAATGTTAAAAACAAAAGTGCAAATAAAAATTAATAACAAAAAATAAAGGTTGTGTCTAATTCTTCTTGGATTTCTGTCCAAACTACCACAAATTTTATCCCCCAAAAATCCCATTAATACATTTTAATGCTATCGTATGACTTTTTTTCTTCATATTTCAGACGACATGGTGCAGTGGTTAGAGCAGTTGCCTCCCAGCGAGAAGTAACGAGGTTCGATCCCTACTTGAGGCATACATCAGTTCAGGAAAAGGCCATACTCCAAAAAGTGATTAAAAAAAAGTCATATTATAGCATGTTGTCCAAAAAATGACCCAAAATTAATTGTAGTATAGCCAGGGCCGGTGCAGAAAATCTGAATCGAAAGGCAGAAAAAAAAAAATGAAATAAACAACCAATAAAAAGTTAATTACAAAATTCACCTGAAAATGAAGTATCATCCTCTTTTTTTTGTTTTGCAGCTCAGCTTCCTCCTCGACAATCCGAGCCTCTCTGCTTCGACCAATCACATGCGGAGGAGGACACGCTTCCACACGTCCATCTTATAAATAAATAAATGTTTTCACGCATCAGGACGCAGAAAAAGAACAAACTCTCAGAGGGTTGTTTGTGAAGTGTATTTCAGGTCCGGGCCCACATCAACGAAACCCTTCAACCTCCTTCAACAAACAAAAACAAAACAGCCGATCGATATCTCTCCCGCTCCGTTTTCGGCTCTTTTTATTTTTCCAGAGTTTTCAACTTGTTGTCAAACTTGCAGAAAAAAAAAACACGCGCCCCGACATAACGCTCTCTGCGTGCGTCCTTTAAAAAAAAAAAAAACACGTTTTTTTTTTTCCACCTCAGGTTTATATCCACAGCTTGGACAACATCACACACACACACACACATAAATATCTAAATTCCTGCTTAAAGCAACACTTTTATTTAAATCAACTGGATTCTGGAGCGCCGTTAATAACAGCAGATAGAAGGACTTTTACTTTTACTGGGGACGATAAAAGATCGCAAATCACAAAGCAGTTGATGCAGCTGCTCCGTTGGATCATAACGATGACTGTATGAGGAACGACGAAGAGACGCTACGACTGTTATTTAACGTGCTGGTAACTTTTTCTCACCAACAAGTGGCTATTTTATTATCGACTAGGCTGCCAAACCCCCCCCCCCTCCTCCCCCAACTCCCAGTCAAACAAACAGCTAACATGGCTAACAAAGTCAACAAACAGCTAACATGGCTAACAAAATCAACAAACAGCTATTTTTGCACAAAAAACAAACATAGCTAAACTCAAGTCAACAAACAGCTAACAAAGCTAACAAACAACGAATGTTGCTTAAAAACAGACGTGAACAACCCACGTATGCACAAGTTAGACGTCTCCTGTCCATTTTGAATCAATCTCATCTCACATAACGATCATATTAATGATACATCATCAACTCGGGGCTGTTTTTAATGGCACAGAACTGTTAATTTAATCAGTCCCCCCCCCCCCCCCCAAAATAAACCTCTCCGTTGTGAGTACAGGTCGACCTCTCACCAGTCAGCCTGGAAGGAAGAAAAAAAAAAAACACCTGAGAGGTGAAACTCGGGGCAAAGTAAAGTCGACCACATCAGCGTTTCTGTCAACTTTTCACCTCTTATCTGGAGGACGGCGCCCGCTCGGGAGGACACGGACCTTCAGAGAGACTTTAGATAATAAAAAAATAAATGAATGGGAAATTTTAAAACCGAGGAAGGACACAAATGACGCCCTGCACGACTTTAAAGGCATTAAAAAAAAAACCCACGTGTACATTCAGAAGCAGGAAACACGTCCGCTCTGATGTGAGCTGAGCTGTGAAGTGTTTGTCGGATGCTTCTTAGCGACGTTCACACCGATCGTGACTCACTCTATGTTCTTATGTCAGTCTCTGCGGATGAGGGAAAAAAAAAATAAAAAACAGGAAGCTTTTTGTGTGTGTGTGTGTGTGTGTGTGTGTGTGTGTGTGTGTGTGTGTGTGTGTGTGTGTGTGTGTGTTCCATCTCCAGCTAATAAAACACGGAGCGATAAGTCGTCGTCCGGAAGAGGCTCGCATCCTCGGAGAGAGGTCCGGTCAACGCTAGCTGCTCACACACACACACACACACACACACACAGATGAACGTGTGATCAGCGGTCTTATGCAAGATTTTATTGTTTGTATTTTTATTTTTCTGTTAGTCACAGAGCTGCTGCGCTTCCTGGCGACCGACCTCTCTTCGGTGAAACAAGACTCCCAACTTCTCCAACATTTACACAAAGAAGGGAACAAAGCAAAAGCGGTGGGGGGGGGGGGGGGGGGGGGGGGGTTTGTGGGGGGGGGGGGGTTGCAGCTGATTCTGGATCACATCCCTCCAGTTCTGAGATCTTCACACCGGCTTCCTGTCGAACTGCTTTAAAATCCTGCCGCTGGTCTTATAAAGCGCTGAATCGTTCATTTCTGATCTGCTGCGACCTTCATTGGACCCTCCCCATCCCCTCAAGGTCATTTACTTTCTTATGGCTGTTTATCAATTTTTTAATTTATTTTAATCTATCTTAAATGATTTGGGCTTCTTTTCTACTTTGTGTCCACTTTTAACTCGCTGTTATTACTTTTAGGAACTATTTCAACATTCGAACCATTTATTTGAGCTATTTATTCATTATTACTTTGATCCGTCTACGTTAAATGTTTACTTGCACTACTAGCGAGTTCACCATCACTTTTAGCCAATGATCTGAACTGTTTATTAATTATTTTTTTCCGTTAACTATTTCATCATTACTTTTAGCTTCTATTGAGCACATCGATTTCTTTGAGCTAACTATTCAGCTATAAATGATTTATCCATTCGATCTTATTTCATCCAAAACTTTTCGCTGTTTTATCTTCTTTGTTTGCTGGAAATCAGTTTTTCTTCAACTCTAAATAGCAGTTTAAAGTGACAGGTCGACTCCATACGTGTATTTTTGTAAAAATTTAAAATCATAATTTCTTTATAATGAGTGCAGCTACTTCACAGTCTTCTCACGTAGGCTCCTGGAAACTGCCTGTATACCCGAGACACGTCAAACCAGTGATTAGGAGTTCGTTGGTCACGTCATCGAATCAAACGAGGGCTGACAAATGTGACACACTTAAACAAAGCAAACCTGTGAGACCTTTGAAATAAGAACACTAAGCTTGCGATCAGAGCAGTGCGTGAAAAAAAAAAAAAACGACATTCAATGCACGCGCCTCCAACTTTTCTGTCAAAAAAAAAAATGATTTAAGCAGAGGTTTTCACTTCAATTTAAATAATCCCATCAGAGTTTCCCTCGTTCTTGAAAACTGCCGACCTCAGCGGCACCTGAGCAGTTTTAGCAGATCAGGTTATTGAGGGAAGATAACAAAGTCTTTGCAGGATATAAAAAAAAAAAAAAAAAAACACAAACCGCACCGAGAGGCACGAAAGCCGAAACTCAGGGCAGCGATTTTCCGGGGAAAAGGTGAGGTGAGGTAAACGCAATTACGCGCCAGCGGTGATGAATATGACGGCTGGGGTTTGGGCGTCGGAGAGGGGAGCGGGGGGAGGGGGATGGCGGGAGGGTGGGGGGGGGGTAATGACTAATGCCGGTTGACCGTAAACACAATATCTCATGCCCAACATTACAAATCTTGTGTGTCTCAGATACTATTGGATGTCTCTCTCTAGTGGAAAAACATTACTCAGTTTACAGATTCACATGATTCCGATTGGTTCCGGACGGGGCCGATCAATACCTGCGATCATGAGGCGCTCTCCCTCGCCAGAGAGCCCTGATGTCATACGGTGGGATGGGGGGGGGGGGGGGGGGGGGGGGGGGGGCGCAGCTCCATCACCCGGCGAAGCTGCACACTGACTTTGTGGACTCATCTAAAGGATATTTGAGCCTTTTTTTTTTTTCCACCACTGAAGCCGAGCTCCATTTTTAAAAAGGCAGATTGATAACGGTTGGGAATCAGAAAAAAAAAAAAAAAAAAAAAATGCCCGCTCACACCGTCAAAGTCACCTTTCCCATCTCCGCCAATTACCGTAAGTTCTCCCGAGGTGCCATCACCGAAGCTCCGGCCACGACGTCGCACATCAGCAGGGAGAGAGAGACGACTTTACAAATTGAATCGTCCGAGGGGAGCGCGACGTATATCTGAACGCTACAAATGTGGGAGTTGTCCACTTTCATTTTATGCGAGTCTCAAAACCCTCATTTTAAAATATGTCAAACGCTGAGTCGTAAAACAGAAGTGCTTTTGGAGAAACGAGAAATGAAAAGGACAGCTGAGCATCTGGCAGGCGGCGCCGGCGCGCTCCAGAGAGGTTTTCTGGTTTTACGGGTCGTCGCGTCGTCCCGACTTATTCTCCACACTAGACTGGATCTGTTTCATCTCGACATGCCGGAGCTGCCGGGTCGCACCAGGTCCGGTAACTAAGACTGTAGCTGACGGTAAAGAAGAACTGAACTACGTTATTCAGCGGGAGATGAAGCTAAAATAGTCGGTTAACCGTATTGAGTTGACGCGTTTGTCCCCGCCTCTCCTTCGCTGTGATTGGGACGGCTGGTGACAGTGACACATTTTTCATCAAAAAAAACCAACAACCTCTCAGCAGAATAAACGCTCAGCGTACAAATACGCTAAATGCTTTTTTTTTTTTTTGTGGCAGCGAGTGTCGGCTGGTTTTGGCGCGTGCCGATTGGTTAACAATTTTTTATTTATTTTTTTACTTTCCGTGGGAAACACTGCATTCATATCCATTTCTATGCAGACGACACTCTGCGATATTTATCAATGAAGCCAGACGAAACAAAATCGGTGAAACTTCGAGTATTTCTTGAAGACATAAAAGCCTAGAAAGCCCCCCTCAAACATTCCTGCTGCAGAGTTTCAACTCAACTTAGTGTGTGTGTGTGTGTGTGTGTGTGTGTGTGTGTGTGTGTGTGTGTGTGTGTGTGAATGTGTGTGTGTGTGTGTGTGTGTGTGTGTGTGTGTCGTGTGTGTGTGAATGTGTGTGTGTGTGTGTGTGTGTGTGGTCCCAAAATCCCCAAATTCTTCACGTCTCGAAGAAATCGCTCTTAATACCTTTTCTGTAGCTCCCTAAACGTCCCATGGCCGCTGTCTGCCCCCCCAACTTCCTCCCCCCCACCGCGTCCAACAACCTCCCCCCTTGGACCGCCCAGGGCAGAATGATTAATTTGTGGCTATTGATTTCTCTTCCTGAGCTGAAAGTATGTAAGGGAGGGAGGGAGAGAGGGAGAGGGTCAGAGAAGCGAAAAGGGGGTGAGGAGGAGGAGGAGAGAGGAGGTGTGTGGTGGGGGGGGGGGGGGGACACATCCAGTATTCAGTGTAGTGCTTCTCTGCAGTTCTTTTTTTCTAATCTTTAATGTAGAAAAAAAAAAAGCCAATGGTTGCAGTCTGGATGCGTCAAACCACCTCTCCCTCCCTCCCTCTCTCCCTCTCTCTCGGTGGCGATTGGCAATTCACTGAGTGTCCACATGTCATCTCTTGCCCCTGCTGCAGCGGCGAGCAGCGCGGCATGCTGGGAGGAGGAGGAGGAAGAAGAAAAAGGTGGTGGGGGGGGGGGGCGGTTAGAAGGGAAGGCAGGCCAGAGATGGCTCGATGGATGGAGGCATGCATTCATCCATTTCTCCCTGTTTCAGTACATCTATGTAAATGTAAATGTTGCCAGCTATACATGTGTATGCAAATGTGTGTGTGTGTGTGTGTGTGTGTGTACTTACCCCCCCCCCCCCCAGCCTAATATAAGACAAACATCGTTGCACACGTTTTTTTTGTTTTTTTTTTCCGCCGCTGCCGATTCATCACTGCCTCTTTTCATTCTCCTCCCCATCCTTCCTTCCACCATGTCTTTTTTTCTCTTCGGTACACCCCCCCTCCCCCCTCAGCCCCCTCCTCCCCCCTCAGCCCGTGCAGCTGTGCAGCTGCTGGAGGAAATGTAATATTGCGGCCTCTGACAAAAAAAAAAAAAGAAAAAGCGAACGAAGACTGGAGGGTGTGAGGGGGGGCGGGGGAGGGGGCGAGGGGGGGGGGGGTTAAGGGAAGATGACAGGCTGTCTGATCGGCACTTAATTCTGTTGGGTAATCATTTTAATTAAGCCTGTATGTGGTTAGCGTTCGCGCTGACGAGCCCGTCTCGTATACTACGAGCACATTTCTGACAGATGACGTTTCGGAGAAGAGTGTGACCTACATTTACTGTTTGAGAATCGCACACGCACACGCACACGCACACGCACACGCACACGCACACGCACACGCGAGCACGTTGGACTGCGTAGAGTTAAATGAGAAGGAATGTAAGAAACAATCGGGGGAAAAAGCAAATGTCCATTTTGTCCAAGTGACCTTTCAAGGACACCGCAGACGGCCGCGGTGACAGATGACGGGATTCGAGCGCATGCGAGCAGACAGCGAATCAGAAAAGGGGGCGTGAACCAAGAAATAAAACAACTAAAAACGGAGCGAAATTCCTCCCGATGACGAAACAAAACAACTGTTAGCCTTTTTTTTTTTATTTTGGGGGGGGGGGGGGTTCTTTCCATCACAGCGTAGAAACGTCACACTTTTACTGTTTTATTTATGTTGAAAAATCGACTGAGACGACACGACGACGTCCGGTTCGTCTGTCCGAACAAAATCTCTGAAGTTGGAGAGATCTTCCTGAAGAAACCTCGGACGTAATGAGGTCTGAAACTTACCCTCAAACATACGGAGCTCCGGCGGGCGTTTCTGCAGAAGGCCGAATCGATTGCATTCGGCGAGCGGCTCAGACATGTGATTTGCGGAGGGATGCTGTGTTTGTATTCGGTTTCATTCGGGCTTCGTCCGCGACATCGTGTGCCGGCTTTTTTGGCGGCCCGAGCTGCCTCCCCCCAGCCCCCCTCCCCTCCCCCTCCCCCCCACACACACCCTCTCTCCCCCCGTGAACACTGTGGGTAAATAAAAGATTCAATTTCACAACTTGTTCATCCTAAAGACCAGCGCAGCGTAGGCCTCCCCTCGCTGTGGTGATGTAATGGCATGACACACACACACGCACACACACACACACACACACGCACACACACACACACACACACACACACACACACGAGCAGCAGCGTCGCTCGCATCCACTCTGCTGTGAAGAAAGAACGAAAGAAAAAGAAGGAAGTCGTCGTAACATCTGCACGACATCTGCAGTCACATCCAGGTGAAAGTGTGTGTGTGTGTGTGTGTGTGTGTGTGTGTGTGTGTGTGTGTGTGTGTGTGTGTGTGCGTGTGCGTGTGACTTTTTTCTCACCCTGAGCCGCATGCTGCTACGATCATGAGAGACTCCCTGTCCTGGAAAGCGATCTGAGAGAGCAAAGGGAAGCCACGCTGCTCCTCATTAAAAATTCATCCTGTTCCTTTACCGCTCTCAGAGATACAGAGACATGAAGGTGAGCGCTCGCAAACACGCCTGCACGGACGCACACGCACACACACACACACGCGCACACACACACACACACACACACACACACACACACACACACACACACACACACACACACAGGCCAGAAGAGAGGGGGAGGAGAGCAGCAGCATGCTCGACTGGAAATTACATCATCCTCCTCAGTGGACTTAGCAACACCTTATCCTCGCCCACATCAGGATGTAGCTGTGATAACAGCAGCGACTTCGTTTGGACAAATTTCGCGTCGTCTTTTTATTTATTTATTTTTTTAATCAGCTGCATCGTCAGCACTTTTTTTTTTTTTTTTCTCATCTTAAGCACCCGGAGTCACAGTACGAGAAAAATATAGCGTCAGCCGTTCACCGGACAACCGAGGTTCACGTCACTTCCTGTGAGCGACGTGAACGAACGGCGTCCGAATCAGTGAAAGACTTCAGTCACCTAAAAAACAACAACAACAACAACAACAACAAAACCTTCACATCTCCCTTCGGCTCCTTTCTCGTTTTTTTTTTTCTTTTTTTTGGAACGAGGTGGTTCTCGGCAGTCGGATTTGACAGATAGAGTCTCATTACAACTGTTTGTTTTCCCAACAGCACCATTTGCTGTGACAGCGGGGTCTGCCAGCCTCCACGACGGTGGTAAATACTCGCTCTGGAAGCGCGGTAAACACGGCCATCTGAATCTGAGCAGCGTCGCACCGACAGGCAGCGCCGACGTCCTCCGTAGGCAGACGGACGAGCGAGGAGGCCAGTTGGACGCCTCCACGGGGAGGAGGGCGGGGGGTGTTGGTGGGAGGGCTTCGTTTCAACATGGCGGACGCTTATTTACATTTATTTGTTTCGAAAGGTTGTGACTTGAAATTAGATTTCCTCTTCTTTAAAGAAAATCAAACTATTTGTTGCAACAACAAAAAATGCTAAAACAAACAAACAAAGCTTGTTTACATTATGTAAGATGTTTCCAGGGACAAACCAAATTTTTTTAAATGAAATTTGTATTATTAAGAGCTGCGACGATAACGATCGGCTCATCGAAAGAAATTTACTCCGCAGCTATTTTGATTATCAATTCATCTTTAAAGGCATTTTTTTTTTCAAGCACATTTGATGAAATCCAAGTTCCAAGTTTCCACTGCTTTTTTTTGGGGGGGGGGAGGGGGGCTTTACAGAACGTTAGATTGAATAATTTCGTAGTCGAGACGCATCTTTAAGCTCTTTAAACAGAGCGATCGCAGTTTCCACCAGTTCTGAACGGTGGCGACGGGAAAAGCGGAGAAACCCGGAAATCCCTGTTTCGTACAACTTCCTCCGGCGGACTCCGCGATGCCCCACGATGCCTTGCGGCTCAGCTCCCTCCTCGTTTCTAATGAGAAGCCCCCCATCCCCGAGCGTTTCGTGCAGCCGTGTACTGACCCGGTCTTGTTTATGGATCCAACGATTAACCCTGTCCACCCTGGAGGTCACCGCACCAGGACGTGTTTGAATGACGTGTTTTCTGATCTCACTCTGTCCTGGCGATGAGGACAAGAAGAACTTTTTGGATTTCAATTTTCTCTTTCTCAGATTTCCAGCTGGAAACTTCAAAGAACTTCAACCAAAAGCTTAGAGGGGTTAATCGGTGAATTCATTGTAATTATTACGAAAAAAAAATTGTTGCTCGATTGGGAGCTAAATATTTTAGTCACAGGTTGGAAAAAGCCAAACACAACCTGTTACTATCTCTGTCCTAAAGAAAAAAAAAGAAATCAATGCCGCTGGCTCAGCTGTCGTTCTGAAATTACAACGCTGTCTGGTTTCTTTGCAATGTTGCACATAAAACAAATCAATCATATTGGATGTCAACTGCCAAAGATATCTGATATCTAAATACAACCAAACAGCCCTGTACGTACACCTCAGACACAGAACCACAACCTCCGGCGGACCGTCGGGACCCGTCTGTCCTCCTCTGTCCTCCACCCCACCACCACCCGCCGGCGCTGACCCGGTTTGTTTGTTTGTTTGTTGTGATCCCGTTTAGAACGTTTACAGCAGCTGAGGTTCAGATGAAAATGTCATATTTTGACAAATCAACCAAACCCTGAGGAGACCTGCACAACATTTACAATAATCTCAGTATTAAGTTAAATTTATTGTAAAAAAAAATAAAAAATAAATCACGTTAAAGTTTCAGTTCATGACTTTTCTGATCGCGCAGACTGTTTTGGTTTTATATGTCGAGGCTTTGACTCGCCATCTAAATTAATCAATTTCAGTATGACAGTGTTCCCATTAAAATGTCCAGTAGCTCAGGATAATATCTCCAGATGTCCAGCACAAAGTCCAAAGACTTTAAAATGTATAAGACAGAAGACAGAAAAATCCCGGAAAATATTCACATTTATTCAAATTTAGTGATGGAAACGGATTTTTTTTGTTGTTGTTGCATTTTGGCTTAAAAATGTAACAGTAACACTAACAATAAGCGCCTGTGCAGCTAATGCATGTAATACTCTAACAATGGATTAGTACCCTCTTAAAAACTATCCCTTTAACATTTGCTTCCTCCGTTTGAATCGTGAGCTTTTGTGCTTTTTAAACAATGTATAACAAACCGAATATAAACCGTTCAGCATTTAACGAGAATAAACGGACCAAATAAAACTGAATGTTATCGTTCTTCACAAAGGCGTTACTGCGGGAATATTGTGCAGAATTGCCTCAGATTGAAAAAGGTAGAAAGAAGTCCCCAATCAACACCGCACCAGAAGTCGGTCTGTTTTTGGCTGAACTGACCCTTTAAACACTCTGAGAGCATGAATCAGGGCAAAAGTAGAGTCCTTCCAGATCCTCATGCTGTAAATCCATTACACAGTCATTAATGTTATTATCTGCGTTATTACATTAGTATCAATACCAGCGGTGACGACACCGAGCAGACCCGGACTCCTCGTACCCCCCCCCCGACTCCCAGATGATGCAGTGTGTTCGGGCCGCCTTCTGACACAAAGCAAATACGCCGTACTCCATTGCAAATGAACTGCGCCACGGACACCACCGATTAATCAAAAGGCAGATTGCCGTTGCTCTCTCAGTGCTCATTGCAGGAAGAACAAAAACAACAACAACAACAACAAAAAAGAAAGAAAGAGCGAATTGCACCTCCTTAAAATGAATGGATTGTATCTGCGGTTAATTATCATTTACAACGGAGGGGGGGGTCTCTTTGGGACGTTTCCACGAGCTCAAGGATTCGGCCGGCGAGGTGGAACGGAGAGGAGCCGTGGAGCGGCCGAGCCGCAGATTGGCCGGCTGGTAATTAAACTTTCATTGTAAAAGGATCAATTCCATGTAATCAGAGTGCAATCTCAGTGAAAACCGAGTTGTTATTCGAGCCACTTTAACATGGAAACTTTACGTTTTCAAGAGGACAACATGCGTTTGATGAACAGTTGCCGAGAGCCAATTACGAGACGAGGGGTCGCGGGGGTCGCGGAGTCTCGATCGACATCTCGGCACCTGAGTTCAACGGGGTTTTTTTGTGACCGCTGGTACGTGAACATTCGTGATTTCACCGCGGACCTGAAACGTCAGATTTTGTTGTCAAACTCCGGAAGTCGTCAACGGAGACCTTCGAAACGCTTCAACGGCGAGCCAGGCGAGGTGTTTCTGAGTGACATTCAATATTTTAAGAAGGGGCGGAGCTTCAGGAGACACCAGGTGGGTTTTTCTTTGACGTTGGCAGGGTTGTGCAACCGTGAATTCGTCCCCCGCGGTCGGACCGTCAACGCCGAGTTCTACCGGGACGTTTCCCGAGGCGTCTGAGGAAAACCACCTGAACTGTGGCGCCATGGCAACAGGGTTCTCCAACACTCAAAGTTCAAGCTTAGAGGTCGCCATTTTGACACGATTGGTGGAGAACAGAACGTATGTTTAGCGGATGGAGGGGGCCAGATTTATATATGACATAGTTTTTGGTTGCTATAGGAACGGCCTCTGAACTTTTACTTCTGACTCTTAGCCAGTTAAGTCTTTCCAGGTAATGAATCTTTTACTAAACTGTTTTCATCTGTCATACGAAACAGGCAGCAGATGTGGAGTGTTTGACATTAAAACTGAAGCTTTTTTTTTTTTCCTCCTGCCTGTATTCGAACTGCCCTCCGTCACCCGTCTGCGAATCCCGTTTCAAATAGAAATATGTCGTGTTGGCAGCCGGCGGCCCCCCGCCTGCCATGCTCGGATGAGTTGTGGTGCCACACTGGATGCTTACACAAAGATTGGCCCTGGGTATGTTTCGTATTGATTTGTTCTCTGGTCATGTCGGATAAAGATAGACCCCACCCAACAGGACCGACTGCAGCTAAAAATAACACATGTAAATCAAGGCTGGAGCCGCACACACACACACACACAAACATGCAGTCCCACTGGCTGTGATGATGATGATGATGATGATGATGATGATGATGACGAGGTGTCGGGGGGTCAGAGCGGGTAATTATTATGTAGTAACTGCGGTGCTGCTCCTCTTTGACGCACGTCCCATCGTTAATGCTTTGTGTTTCATTTTTATGTTTTCTAATTTATTGCCGAGGCTCTTAGTCTCTGGTCCGCATGCAGGGAGGGGAGGGGAGGGGGGTGGAGTGGGGGAGGTGGGGAGGTGGCGGGGGTGGGGGGGGTTGAACCTCTCCAATGCAAAGCGGGGTGACAGCATTTATGGGAGAGTGCCACCGAAGTTTACAGCCCCCTCTCCCATCGATCAAAGCCATCGGAGGCATTAATCATACACTAAACCAATTACAGTGCCATCAGACTCCTCCGCTGTCCATCTAATCTCGGAGACTCCGTCAGGACGGCCAAACGCTGCTTCACAAAGCTACCGAGACTATTAATGTACCGTGGGGGGGGGGGGGCATAATGATGTCTGCTGTGTACTTGAAACCCCGTTGTTCTCTGAAGTTTGACATAATTCAAGATTCCTGATCGAAACGTCTACATTTAGGTGTTTTACGTCTTCAATCCAAACGCGTCGTCAAATTATGGGACTAACTGGTAATGTAATATCAGCATGATGCTTTTTTTCTTTTTCTTTTAGAAGTTATTTAAGTTGAGTGATGTGTTTAAAATTCATAAACTTCATTCTCTATTCAATCATTTCACCTCATTTCAAGAGCAGAATTTGTTTTGCCCCCTTAACTCCTTCATAGGAAGCAGTAAGCCAAACTAAACAACCCTGGGCTCTATAGACAAGAGGCACTCGAATTTTGAAATATAATAAATCTTCTTGTCCTCATCACCAGGCAAACTCCTGCAAAGACTGACATTTTTCCTTTCCGGCCAAATCAATACTGTAAATTACAGATTAATCAACAGCCTTGTCACAAATGTGACACAAATGTTATTGGAACTGTTTTTAACATTTTTAAATGCAAATTTGATGCAGCAAATATGAAGCACAACAAATGCTACATCCATTTTTATCAAAGTAGCTCCATAAACCGCCTCCTCTTTGAATGTGCCACAGGTTGTGGTCTGATAACAAACCGAACAAGGTCCCAGCACAGGAACCTCCAGAGTGGGAGGAGTCAAGAGTCAAACATGACATGATGTTGACTTTTGACCATCAAAATTTAATCAGTTCATCTTTGAGTCCAATTGAATGGTTGTGCCAAATATAAAGAAATCCCCTCAAGGCATTCCTGAGAAAACGTGTCCATGAGAATGGGATAGATAAAATGGATGTGGCCACTGTGACCTTAACCTTTGACCTTTGATCCTCAAAATCTCGTGAGTTCCTCCTCAGGACTGAGTGAACGTTTGTGCTAAATTTGAAGAATTCCCCTCCCGTTGTTTTTGAGATATTGCGTTCACAAGAACGGGACAGACAACCCGAAAACATAATGCCTTCAGCCACATCTGCCACCAGAAAAAAAAACTTAGGTACGAGAAGTCATACGGAAGATATTTGAAACGATAAAGAAACATGAGGCAAACACAACACAAGTAATATAACTGTAACATGACGTACTGTGTTCGTCTAATGATATGAAACCGTCCCATAACGGTCCCGGGGCTTCTCTCAAATGTAGTCAATGAACTCTACGCTGATGTCCTGAGTACGTCCTGAACTGTTCTCACGGCCTGAGCTTCGTCCGGTAAATGCCCGCTCTGTAATTCGGCCCTTAGTGGGCAATAAGGGAGGGCAAGGTGGAGACCAATAAAACGGTCCCGTTCGGCGTCTCAGCGGAGCTCCAACGAGAGGCGGGCGAGGGCAAAATGAACGCCATCCATCGCCCCCGGCGGCGGGGCGGAGTGACAGTGCAGTGCAGTAGAGCTTAGTCACTTTATACAGGCTATTATCAGATGGGGGGAGGGCGAAGGGAGGGAGGGGGGGGGGGGGGGAGGGGGGGGCTCCGTTTCTAGTCCAACAAGTGGCCCCGAGTTCACTTCCCAGCCACGGCGCGCCCTCAACTTGCGACTGTAATCCAGCTGCAGCTGCGTGTACAGTGGATCGGTGTCATAATACGGCGTAATGCCACTTCAGGGCCGGGACACGAGCCCGGGTGGGCGCGCTCCAGCTGGGTAATCCTTATCTGATTGGACTATGAGACTAATCCTGCTCTTCTCTCGCCGCTCCGCTCCGCTATCTTGCTTTTCATCTCCTCCTGCCTCGCTGGCGTACACATACACACACACACACACACACACACACATACGTACACACACACACAACCCACTCCCACGTGTGTTTTCAGACGCATTGAATGCGCGCTACATTCATACTCCCACGTGCTTATGCATAAAATCATGAGGCAGGATGTGTGAACTGTGTGATCTGCGTTGATGGACGCAAAGTGTGGGAGGCCGTCGGGAAGTCGTAGCCATTTTAGTTGAAAATTAAACAAAAAAAAAATAAGGATACTTCCTTTTTCTAAATAATCTCATTGGTTGAAGTAAAAGAAGGCAGGAAAACCTGCTTTAAAGGAGAGACGAGCCAACACGCGTCTTCTTGACATCGAAAAGGCAAAAGTTCTTCATCTGTTGTTCTGAATCACAAAAATATATAGAGCTGACCGTCTTCTCAAAACCAAAAAACGACAGACGAAAGAAGCTCCAGAGTTGATGAAAAGACAGATACATCCACCAAAAATGAAAAAAAAACTCCAAAGAGCAGCGGCACATTACTGCAGCAGATAGTGGTGCATGTTGGAGGCTACTTGACCTTGCTTTTTTTAAAAATATTTCTTTCATTTGTTTATATTTTTGACATAAAAGCGCTCTCAAACAAATGGCTAAAAGTGCAATACCACTGAGGGCCACAAGGGGCTGGCTAAAAAAACAAAACAACATCTGGCTCCAATTGACTCCCATTCAAAAGGCATCAACTTCGCTCCTGAAGTCAACCGTTCAAAACTGACTTGGGTTTCCAACCAAATACCGAATATTTTCAGGACGTCATTCAGACCAAACCATTTGAAGATGCTTCCTCGCCATATTCAGAAAGTTGTCAACCCAATGACTACGTGAGGAAAGAAACAGCAGAACAATTGACCTCGGAAATAATTTGTTTACCTGCAGCAGGAAGAAGTCACCGGAAAGCGACATGGAGGAAATTCGTTTTTGTATTATTTCGGCACAGAGAGAACAAAGAGCCTCAAAGGAAAACGTTGCCTCGTAAAACAATTAATAAAAAAAAAACGTGAGACTCCTCGGTGGGTTTTTCCTCTTTACGGAGTCCAACGTTTTCTCTGCAACACCTCCTCCGGTTAGCCGGCGTGGAGCCTGAGGGCGGCGCTGTAATGAAGACGAATGCCTCAGATTAGCAGCAGGCGCGGCGCTGGTGCACCTGGCGGGGGAGGAGGTGGAGGAGGTGGGGGCGCTTTCACAAACGTCCCAGATAGGACGGAGGAGCGGCGGCCTCTCGGGGACGATTCATCAGCGACGCTACCTCACCAGCTGAATCTCTCTCGGCAGCCACATCTCTGTTTGTGGAAGCTCAGTCGCTGAACTTTTTAAATGCTGCTTCCACACTTCAAGGCCAAGCAGCGGAGGGGCCAATAAAGATGCTGATTTGACACTCAGAGCCGCCACCTGGATAAAATCAACCGGAATAACATGGTGTCAAACCGTTCGCCGCGCTTTAATTAAAGCCGCCGTCTTCACCTGAGCTCGGCTGTGAATAAAAACTGAAACGAGGATCAAAAACCTGGACTACGACGAAAATCGAAATGTCTGCAGGGAAAAGCTCAGGTAATTTTCAGGTAAGTAATCAAGAGCAATGAGTCATTATCAGCCAGATGTCCAACCACATCATAGGAAATTTTAACTGAAGCCATCTTGTGTTTTTTTTGGAGCCAGAAGCGACCATATTTGGACAAGATGGGGAGGAGCTAGAGTTGCTCTGACTGAGAACCCGAGGCCTGCCAATCAAACCGGACACGCCCCCAAACATGGCTCTGCCTGAGGCCTAATATCTAATCAATGCTGCGATTATTTCCAGAAGGAGTTTAGCTCATGATTGGATTTCACGAGAGAAGTTGATGCTTTTTCAATGGGAGTCTATCAGAGCCACAGCTTTTTAGGAGCCAGCCCCTAGTGGCTATCAGTGGTATTACACTTTAAGGACAAAACAAAGTCGATTCTCGAATTTTCTATCAAATTGACTGACGCACGGAAAATGAAATATGATAAACCAGGTGACAGGTGGGTGAAGAAAATCAGCGGAGGAGAGGAGATAAACTGCATTTTTACGAAATAACATTACACTCATGTGGTTTTATAATGTGAGAAAACACACGATCGCTGTGAGATGGCTGCGTTCCTCTTGACAGGCAGCGAGCGGAGAAGAGGGCGAGGTGTTCAAGCACCCAGTGTGGGTATTCCCATTTTGCCTTTTTTTTTTTTTTCTCACAGTCTCTACTTTCTCCGCTGTAGCTGAGTTATACAAACACACAAAAAAAAACATCGCCCACCCGCGTCCAACTCCGCGAGCAGGATGTGTGGGCCCCCGAACACACACGAGTCTGCGACGAGGACGAAGCGGCCGTGTGCAAGTTGCTGTGCAAGTCGGGGAGGGAGGGGGGTGTGTGTGTGTGTGGGGGGGGGGGGGGGGGGGGGTGAACACTAGTCATCCTGGCACTTTGAATTAATCGAGCCGAGCTGCAAACCGAAGCCTAATTAACATCTGAAATGTTAAACTTGATATCACTCCTCCTGACTCTCCTCTCTCTCCCACAGCTGCATCCGCTTCTTGTACTTTTCCCCAATTTTTTTTTTTCCAATTTCCCCTCCGATTTCTTTTTTTTTTGTGGAGGAGGGGGGGGGGGGGGGGTAAAATGTTCAAACTACCTATAATTAAATGTACTCGCTTTTCAAGACCCAATTTCCGGAACAGGAAGTCATTTCAATTAGAATTTAAATGAATGTGACCCCCGGTAAGTAAGTAAATGCGGTGGCCCCAAATCCCCCCCCTCCTCCCCTCGCCTCCTCCGGGCCGAGGGATCATTCATGAATCACAAATGACAAATCTGGGTTTTTATTTCCTGCCGTTTTGATCCGGGATTCAAAGGGAGAGGTACAACAGCAACGCACACGCACACGCACACGCACACGCACACGCATGTGTGTTTCCAGAGTGTGATGTTTTTGATGTCATCTTGACTCTGTGCTTGTTTTATTTGCCGATTAAATAATGGCCCGGCCGCGATAAAGGCCAGTCACCGTCACAATTACGCTCCAGCGTGCACTCATGCAATCGCTGTATTTCTCTGATCCGTCGTGGGAAGGTTCACCGAACTCTTCACGTCTGGAGTCGACCCGGTTCAAACCTCGCCAACTTCCTGAGCAGCTTCACCGGGAAAGTAAAGTTTGCCAAAATTACTATTTGATGGGATTCTTGAATTTCTGCATAGATCCTTCCTTTTTTCTTTTTTTTTTTCCTGCCTGGTAGAAACACACATCTGACACAATGGTAAATGGACGGCATTGAGGCTATTTAAATATTCAAAGCTCTTTACAAGCAACTTCCCATTCACACACACACACAAGTCTCCATGTAGGAAACTACAGTGGTTTAAAGTACATTTACTAAAAAGTTGTGCAAACTATTGTCCACAGGGAAAAATAAGTGGTTTCCAACATTGCCTGAAAGTACGACTGGACCAACAAGTCCTGCTATCGACCACCTGTAATCGAATTCAACCAATGAAGGAAATACACCTGAAACTGTTAAACACGGTTGAAAAACAGAAACTAACCCTTTTCAGACGAGATAATGCAAAAGTAAAGGTAAGAAAAAGATAGTTTGGGTTTGGTTAGGTTCGGGGAAACAACACGGTTCACCTAAGAATAAGTACTTTGCTAAGATTAAAGAAACTTCATCGCCATGGTGACAATATTAAGCATGTGGTCAAGGTTACGCAACAGTTGGAGTTGGAAGAAACAACGCTGACGATCAATTTGAAACCGGAAACGATCACGCCGGCGTCCTCCCTGCGTGGACTTTGTGGCTCTACAACTATGTTCCTTTTCATAATTACTACAAACACTAGAGGGCGCTTAGCAATAAAAGTGATAAAGTAATTCCTTATGGGAGGACAGTCTCTACTGGACAGATATCAACAAGGAAACATATCGAAAAGCATTGAGTGTCCTCACAACAAAATGTGACACCTCCAGCAGCTGATTTTTTTTGAAACATCGTCCCATTTTAAGTTGATATGGAATTCTACTTTACTGGAAATGACCGTAACATTTGAACACATCACCGACCAACATATCTACCGGCTTTAATTCATTTCCCTGGCTAATAACAATAAACACAGTTCTATCTAACAGCAGCACGGTGGTACTGAATGAAAAATTAACCCTTTCGGGACGTCTTAATTTGAAAATCCTTCACGTGGTTGGTCCCGCCCACTTCCTCTATGTAGCCAAAGTGGCAACCTTCGAAGGTGAAAAGTTTCCATTGTTTCATACTCAAATTTGTGGACTGCTTTGAGAGTTCGTATGTAAGTACTCCACCTGGAACACAGCATTCATCTCTGACTTTGTACGTTCAGTTTTGGTTGTTTTTTTTAGTTTATTTCCTGAAAACGTCCGTCGAACACGAAGCCTTGAGAGCAGCGAGTCGGCCAAAACCGGTGAAACAACGAGCTGCGACTCGTGACACGAAGCCAGGAAGCCGAGCCGCAGATTCACCGCTTTTCCACGTCGTCATTTCGTCACAGTTCCCGCGAAAAATATCGATTACAGCCGCTTTAAGTTTCCTCCTTGAAGCCGGTTATTAATCCCCGAGCGGCGCGCGGCTGCTCGTCGCAGGCGAAGCGGAGGAAGCGTGACGTCGAGCGCCGCGGCCTTTCAGGATCTCGCAGGCTGAGAAGACGAGCAGATTTGTAACGCTCGGTGCCCTTGCGAGGTTACGGCGCCTCGCTTCCCGAGTCGGCGGCCGGCGCCGACCGACGGGGCGACGCTCCGGACGCTCGTCTGGGAAAGAATACGAAAAAAAAAACCTACGCGAGGCTGTTTGACGTCTCAGAAAGCAGACAGGTCAAAGGTCATGTGACTTCAGGGCTGCCGTGGCTGCACACCGTCAGAACCACTGGCACTCTGTAAAGGTACAGACTCCCCCCCCCCACCCCCCCACCCTCTAACTGCAGGCGCTGAACATTATTTAAACTCTTCAGATGGGATTTATGTGCAAAATTGAGGCATTTATGATCCTCATCTAACTTAATTTTTTTTTGAGGGGGGGGGGGGGCTTGAAGTGAAGCACGTGTCTCTCTGCTGCAACACCGACACGAGCTGCCCGTGTCATTTCAGCCCAAAACGTTATTTTTATTTGTCAGATTATTTCACCGAAGGCAACTTTACAAAAAAAAAGTAAAGATTAGAGAACAAAAAACATAATAATGATGTTTCTCCCCTTCGATTGGCCGAATAATCACGTGACCCCCTCAGATTTATGTCAGATACTTCCTTCACTTTGCCGACAGCGTCTAAAAACTAACATGAACCTTTTGACTCTTCGCTGCTCATCTTTCACGAGCTGCACGTCTCATTTCAACGTAAAAGTGATGTTGTATTCGTCAGATCGCTTCACCGGAGGCGCAAAAGAAGGAGAAGCGACACGAGAAAAGCTCAAATTAGAGAAAGAAACCTGCGGTGGAACATTCGCTCCAACAACTTTCCCCTCAGATTTGTCTCACGTCATCGAGAGGATCCCGAAACCAGCAGCGAGGCGGACAGACAGAAAGATAAGATGTCTTTTAAATACAAAATAAACTTCAACTTTGCAGTTGCACAGAAAGACAAAGTGCAGGAGAGTTCGACATCCTCCAAAAAAAACAAAAAAAACCAAATGAAAAGCGTGTGGTGAAAGTTTGCAGACTTTGGCTCTTACCTTCCAAGCAGCACGTCCTCCACAGGCCCGAGTGGGTCATCACCTCCTCGTTCTTCTTGCTGGTCTCGTTCTCGCTCATGGACTTGGGCCTGCAGACGCCGCGGGAGTACAGCCAGTAGTCCGTGCCGACCGCGATGGTCATGAGGCTGAAGGCCGCGAAGGCTCCCACCGTGGTCAGCAGCATCTGGACTCCGCGGTCGAACAGACCCATGTTTCCGCATTCCATGAAAGGGGGACCCCCTTTCCTCTTGATGTACAGGAAGTAAATATTTGAAAATTTGCGGGACCAAACCAAACCGAAAAAGCGGGACACACTCGAGCGGAAGGAGAGGGAAGAAGGAGGCGGAGGATGCGGTAGGAGCCTTATGGTTGCGTTTGGGTGAGGACCAAAACAAGAGAAAAACTGAGATTATTTTTTTTTGGAGGGAGGGGGGGGGGGCGAGAGAGGAAGACGTCTCTTCCTCTCTTGTTTGTTCTTACTTTTAATAACCCCTCTTTGAAAAAAGAAGATGTTTGTGCAGCGGATGAGAGCACCTCAGCAGGCCTGCAACTGCAGATCGGAGCTCCACACTACAGCAGCAAGAAGAGAGAGAAAAAAAAGCTACAAATGTGAAGAATAACACTGAACTATCGGGGGTTTAAATATCGTCCTAAAGCCCGGAGAGAGGCTGAGCTCAGACTAGAAAAAATAAATAAAAATGGACACTAGTGAGGTTTCTTCTCTTAAAAAAAAAACAACAACAACCTGTTTGTTGAGTCGTAAAGGTTACAGCTGGATTTACATGAGCTCGAAGAGATGGAGTAATGGCAGGCTTACAGTACAACAGTTCAATACTTACAATGAGTTAGTCAAAGGCTATAACATTGCGTTTCACTAGTAAGAATTCAGATTTATATCCAAAGCTATTTCTAAAGATTATTTAGTATCTGTGTTATTTCTAGTGGGAGGTTTTGTTAGTCAAAGGGGAGGTGGGAGCAAGGAGGTAATAAACTCGGGAAGAAAACGAAGGATAGCAGGCAGATCTGTCATATTAGTGGCAACAGAAGAAAAAAAAAAAAAAAAAGAGTAAACAAATGGACCGATTCGAGTCCTGTCGAGAGGAAACGAGATGGCAATCCGCCTGCTTTGCTTTATAACAGCCTATTGTGAGGCTAAAAAGAAAAAAAAAATCTTCTCGGCGGAATGAGGAAACCAAGGCTCAACGACTAAATGAATTCATCAGCGGGCTTAAAAAGACCAACAAGAAACAGATAGAAACCGATAAAAAGCTAAATTTACCACAAAAAAAACACCAAAAAACGAAATCAACCGCTTTTGATTTTTCCTTTTTCCTAAAATTTTGATCCCCAGTTTCCATATGTAGCCCTATAGCTCTGGGGAGGTTTCCGCCGAAAATGGGGGTCTGCGGTCAGAGGAGGTTCGGTCGTCGACGATCCGGAGAGAGCGGGGAGCATCCGGCAAGGCAAGCCGACCATCACTCGACATAGAGCCGGCAGGAGGAGGACGAGGAGTCGGTGTGGGCGCCGCCGCAGCAGCAGCCGAGGACGCTCGTTCGGTGGATGAAGGAGGAGGAGGATGGTGGTGGTGGTGGTGGTGGTGGTGCTGATGCTGCTGCCGCCGCCGCCGCCGCCGCTTCCGCCGCTGATGCTGCTGCTTGAATATCCAAATTCACCGTGGCAGTATCACACCCAGGACGGTCCCGTTTGTCCAGCCCTTGCGCCATGTAATAAGGAAGAAAAAGAAATTGTGATGAAGGTTATTTTTTTTTTCTGTTGCAACGCTCCCTGTTTTTTTTTTTTGGTTTTTTTTGTTCCCCTCCTCCTCCTCTTCTTCTTCTTCTTCTTCTGCTGCTGCTCTCTGCCTCTCCGCGCGCGCTCTCCGGTTGCAGGTTTTGGAGAGAGAGAGAGAGAGAGAGAGAGAGAGAGAGAGAGAGAGAGAGAGAGAGAGAGGCTATTACACAATCAGGAGAGCAGGCTCGCGCAGATCCACAGACAGAGCTGGTGTTGTCACGATGTCAGTGTGAGCACGTTCACTCCAGCCTGTCCTCCTCCTGCGCGCGGAGTGGTGTCAAGAAGCTGCTCTTTAATTCTGCAGGTTAGTTGGTCTTCTGATTTCCTGGCGACGCTTTAAAGGCCCAGTGTGTGTGTGTGTGTGTGTGTGTGTGTGTGTGTGTGTGTGTGTGTGTGTGTGTGTGTGCGCGTGCGTGCGTGCGTGTGTGTGTGCGCGCGCGCCGCGCTGCAGCAATGGAGGCTCGTTGCTGGAAAGATATTAACGATTTTTTTTAATTCTGTTTGTGTGAGTGGTGGTGGTGGTGGTGGTGGTGGTGGTGTGTGTGTGTGTGTGGGGGGGTGGGGGGTGTTGCGATGGTGGACTCTTTCTCCTCCTCTTTCTTTCCTTCCTTATCTCTCTCTCTCTTCTTACTGACTTGCCTTCGTGCACTGAAACACAGGCTGCCTCACATTAATGCCTTATTATTATTATTATTATTATTATTATCATTATTTATATTATTGTCCGACCCAATTGTTGCTGCAGCCTCTCTCACGCGCTCTCCCCTCAAGTCTTCCGGCTCCACTGATCTCTCTCTCACATCTTTAAAGGTCCTGCTCTGATGAGTAAACGTGCTTCTCCATGAATGACAATTAGGAACGCGGAAGGAAGGAAGGAAGGAAGGAAGGATGGAAGGAAGGAAGGATGGAAGGAAGGAAGGATGGAAGGAAGGAAGGAAGGATGAAGCTGGACGGACTGCACGTGAAGCACCAGATTAAAGGGTTTGAATTTCTGACTTCAGCATCAAATTCATCATGTTTGTCTATTTATTTTTATTTTTAATGACGGACTCCGGTGTAATTAACGGGCAGTGTTAACACAGAGATGCCGTGTGTGTGTGTGTGTGTGTGTGTGTGTGTGTGTGTGTGTGTGTGTGTGTGAGATGCTGTGGTGTTGAAAGGACAGTTCCCTCCAGCTCTGCTCGGCCTCGGTGGAGTTTGTCGCCCCCTGCCGTTCAAACGTCTCAATCACCACGAAGACAAATCTACACTATCCAAAGACATTCGACCAATATGCCCTTTTAAAATTACTCTTTTTATTATTATTTTTTTTTTTTTAACTCTGGTTAAATCAAGGTACTAATACCTCACCTTAAAAATACTGTAGCGCAAGTAAAACCGAAAACTTAAGTAAATACAAACAATCAGGAAAATGTAAATAAAGTATTAAAAGTAAAGGAACATTTCACATCCTGAACAACTGTAACTAATTACTTCCCTTATTGATTATTCTCCTGATAATTTTCTGTATGGTTTTTTTTGTAAAAAGGGAGAAAAGGAAGTCAATGGAACAATCTGAGTAATTTATGGGAGAAAAAAAACAAACGACTGCGTTTATGTTAGTGCTCATAAACTACACAGTTTGGTTCAGTCTGATTTGATAAGTTTATCACGTTTTCATTCAAATTGTTCATCTGAAAAGTAACTTGTCACATTTTTAAAGTAAGTGTAGTGGAGTAAACGGTAAAATATTTCCTTTAGATGTAAAGGCAACAGAAAAACTTGAAGTTTATTTAATCACTTATTTCCCCTTAATCCTCCATCGACTACCAGGACATTTTAATTCGAGGTTTTTCTTAACAAATGTTCGGCTTATTTTTCGTGTTTCTCTTTTCCAACTTTAAGTCAAAGTGTGAATGTATGAGCAGGAAAATGTACTTAAAGTATAAAACAAAACAATACTCTGTATGGAAAAGTGTTGCATTCGTGCCTTCACGTGAGACACCGCACAGGAAAATGACGTTTCTCATATCTCGGTTCTGACGTAAGCTTCTGCCGTCGTCAGCGTTTTACAGCTGCGTCAGCGCGTCGTGAGCCCGGTCTTTGTTTTTGGGGTCGAGACCCTCGTGTTCAGCTCCCGATGATGATGAAGGGTGGAAAAACGTTGTTCGGCTGCTCGTGTAATCAGAGAGAGAGAGGAAGAGTTGGGGGAGGAAGAGGAGGCGTGCTGTGCAGGTTGGACGTCTCCTGGTGAAAACTGTCCTCATCGTGTTTCTCTCCGGCCCGCGGGGCCTCGTGTCAGATATCAGACGAGCTCCGGTCCGACGCGTTCGGACAGCCGGCTTTCTGCTGCTCTTAGTTCAGCATTTTCTGAGCTGCACGTTCAAGCATGTATGAGACTGACGTGTTTTTAAAAAAAAATATAAATAACAACAACAACAACAACAAAAAAGAAACATTTCCGTGCCTCCGTCAGGTTAAATGCACGTGTTGAGCTCAGGCAGTAAAATGAGCCGAATTCAGAGGTGGAAGTTCTCATGGGTCCTGGTCCTGACGTGGTCCTGGTCCCCGGTGCTGGTTCTGCGGCTGGGTCCTGGGTCCTGAGTCCTGGGGTGATCCTGGGTCCTGGGTCCAGGTCCAGGTCCAGGTCCCTCCAGGGTGTAAAGAGTTAAACCTGAGTAAACTTGTTATTTTCCACCGCGGCAGCGACATAATGAGACTCCGGTAAACTCTGAGAGCAGCAGAATCCAACGCTGCTCCCTGAAGAGAGACCTTGAGCTCCGACTAAACTCCTCTCTGACTCCCCGTCTCTGCCAGGATTTCAGACACCGTTCGGCTTCATTAAACAATTACCCCCTCCCACCCTCCTCAACTCCCCAGGTCCCAGGACCGGACCCCCCCCCCCCTCCCGCCCCCGCTACCGGTCCCACGTGGACTCTTTATGCCAATCTGACATGATCTCAGCAAGCTGTAAAATCCGGGGGCCTAATCGGGGGGCTTGTTAGAGCGCCCCTCGAGCTTTTGGCTCTGGGAGGGTTTCCAGTAAATTGTGCTCTGGAGTAAAAGAAGAAAAAAAAAAGGCTCCTTTTAAAGGTGGTCGCACTTTGATCGGTTGTCTCCATCCTCGGTAATTGAACCAGATTAGAGGGAATCTGTGGAGGCACCCGGGGGCCCGTCGGTCTCCAGGGTTACAAACATTTCTCCACCGGCAGGAAGGAGAGATTGACAGCTCAGCGACTAATTAGAGGGAGATGGAAATATCTATCAATATGAGGTACAAAAATAAAATAAAAACAGAAAGGCTCAAAGTACTCACATGGATATTCAGACGTGAAGTTCTCAATGGAAGCGACTAGACTGGCAAACAACACGATTATGTGCATCTCATTATAATATTTTTCTTTCACTGTTCACGATGTATAGAACTGATATTCATATTTTTAGGGAAACATTTCCTCGGTGACATTATCCACAACATCAGTCCAACGTGATTAATAAATATGTATATTTAGAAGTTACTCTGGACTTTTCAGTCCTGGTCCAGAGTCCCCCGGGTCCATGTCGAGGGGGCAGGGGGGGTCACCTGGCCTGAGGTCTGAGGTGTTGCATCTCTCAAAACTGCATGCGTGTTCATGCATCAGTAAAATAGACAGTACAGTACTCTCGTGCATGAAAAACATGTTTTGTTTTTTTAAAAAGGCAAAAACATTCCACTGTTTTTGCGAAATGTTTCTGCAAAGATGAAAACAACTACAAACAGTGTGTCACCGTTAACCGCTGGATCCGCTTCAAAGACATTAAAATGTTTTTCTGTTCAAATTTGTCCCAAAAAAAAGCAAAAATATCGAATTTTTTTTAATTTATTTTATACATAGAGTATAATAACGTGGAAACAGAAAGCAATTTCAGAGGAGAAAAACTGTAAAAATCCGGCTCAGCACCAAACGAGACACACACACACACACACACACACACACACACACACACACACACACACACACACACACACACACACAGTTAGAAGCTCTGGTGGAGCAGATGGGAGCTGGTGGAGACCAAACACGGAGCAAATATTCGACTTATATTCATATTCCCAAACAGAAAATGTTCCTCCGCATTAAAACAGCTTCAGGAGAACAACCCGACTTCTTCTGCCGCTGTTGCTCATGAATGGAACTTTTCCATCGGCGGGAGAAACAAAGCGGCTGTTTGTTGACGGGCGCTGTGATGATCAGCTGAGCGTCGTCATCGCTGCGAGAGCTACTGAACAGAGCTGCTCTGTGCAACTCGGCCCACGGCATCTTTTCTTTCTCGTCCACTGATTCACTCCCATGTTGCTCTTCCTCTCGTCTTTCCTGTAGCGACTTTGGATCAGTCCAATTTTTGTTTGTTTTGAATCCCTTTTTTAGTCATTTTAAGACTCATTTTGTTTGTTTGGTGACTCATTTTGTTTGTTTGGTGACTCATTTTATTTGTTTTGTGACTTATTTCGGTTCTTTTGTGTCTCTTTGTGCTCATTTTAAGTCTTACTTTGGTTGTTTTGAATCCCTTTGTGGTTATTTGGAAGCAGATTTTTGTGTTTTTTTGGTCTCTTTCCGGGATATTGTGCATCCCCTCCCCCTTTGACCCCTCGAGCCCTCGAGCCCCAGGTCCTGGTATGCCCGTTCAGTAATCCAGGACTGTCATCCTGACCCCGTGTTGGAAAGAATGAGGGAACAGAGGTCAGTTTTGTTTATGAATTCACACCTTACTTGCTTATTGTCTAGTTTTCCCTGTTTTGTCTGCTGCTGGTTTGAAACTGTAGATGAATCTCTTGGTGTCTCTGTGCAAAAGAACAATGTTGATAAACCGGAATAAACTCAAACATCCTGATTTGATTCAGGACACTGATGAAGGAGCAGCAGTGAAAAACAACATTCCTCTTAAATCTTTACAGTATTAATCAAATATTCTATTCATCTATAAATGTAGTTTTAATAGATTAAAAAATGGTTTTATGTTCTATTTCTTGAAGGAGGTCACTTCCTTCATCAGTTAAGAGATTTTTTTTGCCCGACAACAGCTGAACATTTAGGGGATGTGCACAGTGTGAAGACCCGCAGCTTCCTGGACTTTGTTGCACCAATAAACTGTCATCCTTTCAGAAAAAACAAAATTGAGCTGACGGTAAGGAATTCACTTTACAGAAGTGGGCGTGGCTCCGTCTGTTGACGTGGAGAAGGGAAACTGAAACTGACTTGGCGGATTTCTTAACCCGAGGGACGTTCAGGTATTTCAGCAGATTCAGTTCAGGTTGGTGATCTCTGACGCATCCCAGCCAGCTACTTTCCGCTCTTTTTAGGGCCCGAGCACCGATGGTGCGAAGCCCTGTTGTTTTTCTATTTCTATTTTGTTCGTGCAGGATAAAGGTGAGATCCCCCGATAAGAAGCGGAACAGCAGCACGCGCAGAGGAGGAAGATGTCCACGGCAAGGTAAGGTTTGAAGAGTGTGTGGATCTGCGCAGAAAAAGAGGAAAGAGAAAAACAAAACAGTGAGATGTTACAAGATACACGAGAAATCAAGTCAAGTAGAAATCCTCCATGACAAGTAAAAGTACAATAAAAGTGTAAATCGCACATTAGTCACACATGAAAAGCAGCTAATAACATTAAATATAATGTAATTCACACGTTAAAAGAGTACATGACGTCATTAGATTATTAAGAGCGCAGCATCAGTGTGTCGGCAGCATGTTGCAGGTTTGAACTACTTTATATCCAGTTTTATATCCAGGGACAGCAGATAAATGTGAGATGATTACTGGGAGAAATGAAAAACCTCCTGATCCACAGGTCTGTTTATTCATCTCATGACTCCTCACATTGATCTTTTTACACTTCGGCAGTCATATAATGTGTAAAATCGCTGAGTTAAGTAAGGGTTTAAAATATGTTCCGCAACACTGAAAATGATTGTTGAATTCAGTCTCTGTGACTCCGTTTGTGCTCTGGTGACATCTGCTGGTCGGATTCTGTAACAGCAACAAAGAAAAAACTCATTGGTGGTCATGCAGTTTGAAATATTTTTGAAAAGGTGTGTTGGTATAATAGCCAAGCTGCAGGAGGAGGACTTCAGATTTTGTATAATGTCTCCCAGACTACCATGGTTGATTGAATGAATTTGAATGGATATTATTTAGAGATGGGGATAACACATATCCTGTGGTTGGTGTGGAGGCACCCACTGCTTGTCTAATTTTCTGAATTTTGTCAGTAAAAAAGGAGGCAAATGCCCGAGTGGATTGGAGCTCAGCAGCTACTGACACTGGAGGGTTTGTTAGCCTGTCGACGGGAGCAAATAAGGCGCGTGTACTGTTATTGTTTTTGGTTATGATGTCAGAGAAGAAGGACAAAAAGTCCAGTTTGTGCCTAACAATAAAATCATTGATTAAAAATGTTTTTCCTGACAGAGATCTGACATTTTATAAAGCTAAGTTTAATGTGTTTAAAGCTTTATTTGCCCACTTTCTTTGGACAGGCTGTGGCTGGTGAGGAACTTTGACAATTTTGAGATTACTGAAACAGGGACCCGATGGTCTATGATTGTTACGACCATGCCACCGGCTGTTTAATATCACCGGTATGTTGGAAGAAGTGGCATGGGGTCGGTTTCAGTTCTGTTGTAAGCTCGAGTGGTGATGATCCCGTTTCTTGCTGTCTAGTAAGACAGTACTTTCATTGAGTTTCTGTGTTGCAGTTTTAATCAACTCCTTGATAGGTCATTTTGAAATGATGATGCTTCGTCTTCCAGAACAGAGCTGCGGGAGGCCTTGAGCCGTTACGCCAGCGACACCCTGACCGACATCCGCACAGCCGCAGGCTTCTGCGAGACGTTCCCTAAATGGATCCTCCGGAGGGAGAACGAGTTAGAGATGATGGTGGACATCAAGACCCGGGCCGACAACATCAGCCAGGCGGAGAACAAGGGGAAGGCCTTCATGGAGTACCTGAAGAGCAAAGTGATGCCGGGGACCGTGGCCAGACAGCAGGCAGAGCTGGAGAAGGAGCTGGCCAGTGTGTTGGAGGAGACGCTGGGAGGCCTGGAGAGCCTCGACCTCTTCCTGGAGGCGGTGGAGAAGCTGGCCGTGACCTCGCTGCACGTGTTCACGGAGAACCAGGTGCTCCGCCTGCCCAAAAAGTTCGACCTTGAGCAGGTGGAGGTCCCGATCGCGGCCGCCCAACTCGTCTGCCCTCTGCTGCTGGAGTTCAAAAGAGACGACCGCGTCTTCTTCCTCCCCAGACTGCAGAATGCGGAGGTGCTAGCGTACCAGCTGGACAGATACGTACGGGCCGTCCAGACCGTCTGCGAGAAGATGGAGAAAAGGTAAACCGCCAATTAATAGATATTGACACGCATTTCCCACCTTAAACAACATCTACTGCAGAGAATAAGTTGGACTGTGTCTTCCACAGCTGCTTCAGCGACGTCTGCCCGAAGACGAGCGAGGAGACGGGCGTGGAGCTCGACGTGGATTGGACTGACGACGACGTACGAAGGATGCTCGATCACATTAATCAGCTTCATGAAATCAGGTACCTTTTTACGCTGAAATATCACGTCGGCGTGCTTCCGTGACTTCCTCAAAGGACTGCGTGAGTCATACTGCAAAACATCTTTTCCTTCCGTGGCTTCTAGACACCCTCCACGTTGCCGACTTCTCATTTTGTAATCACAACTTCCATTTTGAACGCAGCATTGTAGTCAAACAAAACAACATCTTAAAAACATTTTTTTCCCTGTTTTCTCAGGAGCAACCAGGACTTCCGGATGGTGTTCTTGTTCCAGGAAGTGTCCTGCTCTCGCTTCGTCAGCGAGTTCAACGAGCGACAGCCCAGGATGCTGCAGTTTCTGAACGCGCTGGAGGAAAATGCCGTTCAGCTTGACAGGATGAACAAGGGGTCGAAGATCTCCAGCGTGACCGGCAGCTCGGTGGGAGCGGTCGGAGGCGTGCTCTCCATCGTCGGCTTGGCGTTGATGCCCTTGACGGCGGGAGTGTCCGGCATCCTGTTGATGACTGGAATCGGGATGGGAGTCACCAGTGGGGTCAACGGCATCGTCACCGCCGCCACGGAGGTCGGAGTCAACTTCCATCAGAAAAAGAAAGCCGGTGAATCCTTCCAGAGCTTCATGGAGGACGTGCAGAGCCTCCAGGTCGAGCTGGAGAAGGTGACCAGCCAACCAGCCTCCAGAATGGAGCCCAGTGAGATGGAGGCGGCTCTGGGAGTCGGCAATGTGCTTTACAGAGCAGGTTGTGTTGTGAAGAGCATTGATGTGTTGGTTGATCTTGCCTCTGTTGGTAAAGGGGTGGCACAGGAGGGAAAAGCATTGAGCAACGTTCCCCGAGTGGCCTCGGAAATCCCAGATGTCGGTCAGGCCGCGGCCAAAGGCGCCCTCATCAGCTCCAAGGCAGCCAGAGCCGGTTTCATCGCGCTCAACGCCCTCTTCCTCGGCATGGACATCTTCTTCATCTGCAAGGACAGCATCAGTCTGGCCTCAGGCAACCAGACCGAGTTTTCGCAGTTTATCAGGTGCAGAGCTGAGCTCTGGCGCTCCGAGATGGACTCGTGGCAGAAGATGTGCGAGTCTCTGCAGGAAGGCCTGCCGAGATCCGAGAAAAACAAAGCGCTCTTGGAGACGCCTTTTTATCCGGAAAATGGAGACTTAAGAAAAAATCTGAAAATAAAAACAGTAGCAGGTGGTGATTAAGAAAGATGTTTTTTCGTACATTTGCACACCAGATTCAGATTTCACTCAGCTGTAAGTCTAATTTGTCGTGAAGTCATTTATCAAACTCTACAAATCTGTAGCAATAAACTGTTCTTAAAATGTATTTTGACTGATTACGATCGTTTCACTGATTTTTCTATCAAACAAGCAAAAACTTTCATTCAGTCACTGAAAATGTTTTTAATTCACGGTTCACGGCACTTTTCAACCTGTTTTATCTTTTCTTTTTCTGAAATTTAAATAAAGTTTTGTGACCATAAAAAAAAAAAATCTGACTCCACCTGGTTTTTCAAATAATGAATCCCAAACACTGCGTAACATTTCAACCTTGCTGGCTGTATTTACTCAGCAGTTTCATATCCGACGTGCACAAACCAGAGTCCAGAGTCCGGCTGCTGCACCGGTGAGCTGCGACACGGCTCTTTTGTTCTTTTTCCACCCTCCTCTAGTTCATTTTCTTGGGAGGGCCGAGAGGACTACGCCCTGCGACCCTCCCCGCGGCTCTTCGCCACCCACCTCACCCCTGACCTCATCCCTCCGGGGCTCAAAGACAGGAGGGCAAAGGTCAGCGGCGACTGTATGGAAGCTCAATCGTGCCAGGAAAACAAAAGTTATGAATTCACACCTTACTTGCTTATTGTCTATTTTTCCCTGTTTTGCTGGTTTGAAACTGTCGATGAATCTCTTGGTGTCTCTGTGCAAAAGAACAATGTTAATAAACCGGAATAAACTCAAACATACTGGTTTGATTCAGGACACTGATGAAGGAAGAGCAGTGAAAAACAACATTCCTCTTAAATCTTTACAGTATCAATCAAATATTCTATTAATCTATAAATGCAGTTTTAATAGATAAAAAAATGGTTTTATGTTGTATTTCTTGAAAAAAATCTCCACTGATAAAGGAAGTGAGGGAGGTTTTTTGGCCCGACAACAGCTGAACATTAAGGGGATGTGCACAATGTGAAGGCCCGCAGCCTGCTGGATTTTGTCCAAAACTGAGCTGACCGTAAGGATTTCACTTTACAGTAAAAGGCGTGGCTCCATCTGTTGACGTGGAGAAAGGAGACTGAAACTGACTTGGCGGACTTCTTAAGCGAGGGACGTTCAGGTGTTTCAGCAGATTCAGTTCAGGTTGGTGATCTCTGACGCATCACAACAGCTGCTTTCCACTCTTTTTCCATTTCTATTTTGTTCGTGCAGGATAAAGGTGAGATTCCCCCGATAAAAAGCGGAAGATCAGCACACGCAGAGGAGGAAGATGTCCACGGCAAGGTAAGGTTTGAAGAGTGTGTGGATCTGCGCAGAAAAAGAGGAAAGAGAAAAACAAACAGTGAGATGTTACAAGATACACGAGAAATCAAGTCAAGTAGAAATCCTCCATTACAAGTAAAAAAGTAAGGGTTTAAAATATGTTCCGCAACACTGAAAATGATTGTGGACTTCCCATCAGTGTGACTCCATGAACATTTACACCCCACAGAGGCCCCGGAGGTTTCACGTATGTCTGTCTATCTTTATTTTGAAGTGATGATGCTTCGTCTTCCAGAAAGGAGCTGCGGGAGGCCTTGAGCCGCTACGCCAGCGACACCCTGACCGACATCCGCACAGCCGCAGGCTTCTGTGAGACGTTCCCTAAATGGATCCTCCAGACGGAGAACGAGTTAGAGATGATGGTGGACATCAAGACCCGGCCCGACAACATCAGCCAGGCGGAGAACAAGGGGAAGGCCTTCATGGCGTCCCTGAAGAGCAAAGTGATGCCTGGGACCGTGGCCAGACGGCGGGCGGAGCTGGAGAAGGAGCTGGCCAGTGTGTTGGAGGAGACGCTGGGAGGCCTGGAGAGCCTCGACCTCTTCCTGGAGGCGGTGGAGAAGCTGGCCGTGACCTCGCTGCACGTGTTCACGGAGAACCGGGAGCTCCGCCTGCCCAAAAAGTTCGACCTCGAGCAGGTGGAGGTCCTGATCGCGGCCGCCCGACTCGTCTGCCCTCTGCTGCTGGAGTTCAAAAGAGACGACCACGTCTTCTTCCTCCCCAGACTGCAGAACGCGGAGGTGCTAGCGTACCAGCTGGACAGATACGGACGGGCCGTCCAGACCGTCTGCGAGAAGATGGAGAAAAGGTAAACCGCCAATTAATAGATATTGACACGCATTTCCCACCTTAAACAACATCTACTGCAGAGAATAAGTTGGACTGTGTCTTCCACAGCTGCTTCAGCGACGTCTGCCCGAAGACGAGCGAGGAGACGGGCGTGGAGCTCGACGTGGATTGGACTGACGACGACGTACGAAGGATGCTCGATCACATTAATCAGCTTCATGAAATCAGGTACCTTTTTACGCTGAAATATCACGTCGGCGTGCTTCCGTGACTTCCTCAAAGGACTGCGTGAGTCATACTGCAAAACATCTTTTCCTTCCGTGGCTTCTAGACACCCTCCACGTTGCCGACTTCTCATTTTGTAATCACAACTTCCATTTTGAACGCAGCATTGTAGTCAAACAAAACAACATCTTAAAAATATTTTTTTCCCTGTTTTCTCAGGAGCAACCAGGACTTCCGGATGGTGTTCTTGTTCCAGGAAGTGTCCTGCTCTCGCTTCGTCAGCAAGTTCAACGAGCGACAGCCCAGGATGCTGCAGTTTCTGAACGCGCTGGAGGAAAACGCCGTTCAGCTCGACAGGATGAACAAGGGGTCGAAGACCGCCAGCGTGACCGGCAGCTCGGTGGGAGCGGTCGGAGGCGTGCTCTCCATCGTCGGCTTGGCGTTGATGCCCTTCACGGCGGGAGTGTCCAGCATCCTGTTGATGACCGGGATCGGGATGGGAGTCACCAGCGGGGTCAACAGCATCGTCACCGCCGCCACGGAGGTCGGAGTCAACTTCCATCAGAAAAAGAAAGCCAGTGAATCCTTCCACAGCTTCATGAAGGACGTGCAGAGCCTCCAGGACGAGCTGGAGAAGGTGACCAGCCAACCAACCTCCAGAATGGAGCCCAGTGAGATGGAGGTGGTTCTGGGAGTTGGCAAGATACTTTGCAAACGGGGTGGTGTTGCGAAGGGCATCGATGCGATGGTTGATATTGCCTCTGCTTTTAAGGCGTTAAAAAATGAAGAGCTGTTTGCCTGTGCTGGTAAAGTGGTAGTGCAGGAGGGAAATGCGTTGAGCAACGCTCCCCGAGTGGCCTTGGAAATCCCAGATATCGGTCAGGCGGCAGCCAAGGGCGCCCTCGCCACCCCCAAAGCGGCCAGAGCCGGTTTCATCGCGCTCAACGCCCTCTTCCTCAGCATGGACATCTTCTTCATCTGCAAGGACAGCATCAGTCTGGCCTCAGGCAACGAGACCGAGTTTTCGCAGTTCATCAGGTGCAGAGCTGAACTCTGGCGCTCCGAGATGGAATCGTGGCAGAAGATGTGCGAGTCTCTGCGGGAAGGCCTGCCGAGATTTGAGAAAAACAAAGCGCTTCTGGAGACGCCTTTTTATCTGGAAAATGGAGACTTAAAAAAATTCTGAAAATAAAAGCTCATCTGATCACTCACAAATAAAAACAGTAGCAGGTGGTGATTAAGAAAGATGTTTCTTAGTACATTTGCACACCAGATTCAGATTTCACTCAGCTGTAAGTCTAATTTGTCGTGAAGTCAGCTACCAAACTTTACAAATCTGTAGCAATAAACTGTTCTTAAACTGTATTTTGACTGATTACGATCGTTTCACTGATTTTTCTATCAAACAAGCAAAAACTTTTTTTTTGTTTTTTTTGTTTTACCTTTGTTTCGTTCAAAGACACTGAAAATGTTTTTAATTCAATGCACTTTTTAATCTGCTTTATCTTTTTTTTTTTCTTCTGAAATTTAAATAAAGGTTTGTGAGAATAAAAAAAAATCTGACTCCACCTGATTTTTCAAATAATGAATCCCAAACACTGCGTAACATTTCAACCTTGCTGGCTGTATTTACTCAGCAGTTTCATATCCGACGTGTACAAACCAGAGTCCGGCTGCTGCACCGGTGAGCTGCGACACGGCTCTTTTGTTCTTTTTCCACCCTCCTCTCATTCATTTTCTCGGGAGGGCCGAGAGGACTACGCCCTGCGACCCTTCCCGCGACTCTTCGCCACCCACCTCACCCCTGACCTCATCCCTCCTGGGCTCAAAGACAGGAGGGCAAAGGTCAGCGGCGACTGTATGGAAGCTCAATCGTGCCAGGAAAACAAAAGTTATGAATTCACACCTTACTTGCTTATTGTCTAGTTTTCCCTGTTTTGTCTGCTGCTGGTTTGAAACTGTAGATGAATCTCTTGGTGTCTCTGTGCAAAAGAACAATGTTAATAAACTGGAATAAACTCAAACATCCTGGTTTGATTCAGGACACTGATGAAGGAGCAGCAGTGAAAAACAATATTCCTCTTAAATCTTTACAGTATCAATCAAATATTCTATTCATCTTTTAGCTTTCATAAATGTAGTTTTAATCAATGAAAAAATGGTTTTATGTTCTATTTCTTGAAGGAGGTCACTTCCTTCATCAGTTAAGAGATTTTTTTTGCCCGACAACAGCTGAACATTTAGGGGATGTGCACAGTGTGAAGACCCGCAGCTTCCTGGACTTTGTTGCACCAATAAACTGTCATCCTTTCAGAAAAAACAAAATTGAGCTGACGGTAAGGAATTCACTTTACAGAAGTGGGCGTGGCTCCATCTGTCGACATGTAAAAGGAAAACTGAAACTGACTTGGCGGATTTCTTAACCCGAGGGACGTTCAGGTGTTTCAGCAGACCCAGTTCAGGTTGGTGATCTCTGACGCATCCCAGCCAGCTACTTTCCGCTCTTTTTAGGGCCCGAGCACCGATGGTGCGAAGCCCTGTTGTTTTTCTATTTCTATTTTGTTCGTGCAGGATAAAGGTGAGATCCCCCGATAAGAAGCGGAAGATCAGCACGTGCAGAGGAGGAAGATGTCCACGGCAAGGTAAGGTTTGAAGAGTGTGTGGATCTGCGCAGAAAAAGAGGAAAGAGAAAAACAAAACAGTGAGATGTTACAAGATACACGAGAAATCAAGTCAAGTAGAAATCCTCCATGACAAGTAAAAGTACAATAAAAGTGTAAATCGCACATTAGTCACACATGAAAAGCAGCTAATAACATTAAATATAATGTAATTCACACGTTAAAAGAGTACATGACGTCATTAGATTATTAAGAGCGCAGCATCAGTGTGTCGGCAGCATGTTGCAGGTTTGAACTACTTTATATCCAGTTTTATATCCAGGGACAGCAGATAAATGTGAGATGATTACTGGGAGAAATGAAAAACCTCCTGATCCACAGGTCTGTTTATTCATCTCATGACTCCTCACATTGATCTTTTTACACTTCGGCAGTCATATAAAGTGTAAAATCGCTGAGTTAAGTAAGGGTTTAAAATATGTTCCGCAACACTGAAAATGATTGTTGAATTCCGTCTCTGTGACTCAGTTTGTGCTCTGGTGACATCTGCTGGTCGGATTCTGTAACAGCAACAAAGAAAAAACTCATCAAAAACATTTCGACTTGTTTTAAACTCGAACTTGTTCACACGTCACAGAGGTCCCGGAGGTTTCACGTATGTCTGTCTATCTTTATTTTGAAATGATGATGCTTTGTCTTCCAGAACGGAGCTGCGGGAGGCCTTGAGCCGTTACGCCAGCGACACCCTGACCGACATCCGCACAGCCGCAGGCTTCTGCGAGACGTTCCCTGAATGGATCCTCCAGAGGGAGAACGAGTTAGCGATGATGTTGGACATCCAGACCCGGGCCGACAACAAGAGGAAGGCCTTCATGACGTCCCTGAAGAGCAAAGTGATCCCTGGGACCGTGGCCAGACAGCAGGGGGAGCTGGAGAAGGAGCTGGCCGGTGTGTTGGAGAAGATGCTGGGAGGCCTGGAGAGCCTCGACCTCTTCCTGGAGGCGGTGGAGAAGCTGGCCGTGACCTCGCTGCACGTGTTCACGGAGAACCAGGTGCTCCGCCTGCCCGAAAAGTTCGACCTCGAGCAGGTGGAGGTCCCGATCGCGGCCGCCCAATTCGTCTGCCCTATGCTGCTGGAGTTCAAAAGAGACGACCGCGTCTTCTTCCTCCCCAGACTGCAGAATGCGGAGGTGCTAGCGTACCAGCTGGACAGATACATACAGTCCGTCCAGACCGTCTGCGAGAAGATGGAGAAAAGGTAAACCGGCAATTAATAGATATTGACACGCATTTCCCACCTTAAACAACATCTACTGCAGAGAATAAGTTGGACTGCATCTTCCACAGCCGTTTCAGCAACGTCTGCCCGAAGACGAGCGAGGAGACGGTCGTGGAGCTCGACGCGGATTGGGCTGACGATGAAGTACGAAGGATGCTCGATCACATTAATCAGCTTCATGAAATCAGGTACCTTTTTACGCCGAAATATCACGTCGGCGTGATTCCGTGACTTCCTCAAAAGACTGCGTGAGTCATACTGCAAAACAAAATAGAAATTTTGTTGTACAAAAAGTGTTGAAGCTTGAAAAAGGCACAGACAAAATATCTCACCAAATGTTGGATGGATTTCCCTGAACCGTGAGTTCACAATGCAGATCTCCACGGCAACCACACAATGACTGACTCTATCGATCACCCGATGTCCCGTCTGGCCACCTCAGTCAAACATTTTTAAGAACAGTTGTAATGACCGATTATCTAACTTTGCCTCTGGCGCCACCATCAGGTCAACAAACTATCCTGTCGTCTCTGATCGAATACTTGCATGGCTGGTTTAAATATAATAAATAAAATTAGAGGCAGTCCGGGTCTCAAATGTTGTCGTATTCAGCGCGTACACCAGAAGAGTCCGTATGAACGGCGCCCCCTTGTGGCGTTCATGACGTCAGACCTTGAACTTTTCTATTAGCATCGAGTTCAGGAATTGTGACGTTGTTTGCTGACTTTGACAGAAAGGTCAGAGGTTGTGGAAGTTCATGTTTGGTTGGATGTTAAACTAATATATTGTAATTTCAGTTGTGTAGAGTTTGTCTTTGTAACTCAGATAACAGCCTACGTCCAAGGAAAATGTCGATCTTCCCGACGGCCTCGTATTTTCCTTCCGTGGCTTTTAGACACCCTCCATGTTGCTGACTTCTCGTTTTGTAACCACAACTTCCATTTTGAACGCAGCATTGTAGTCAAACAAAACAACATCTCAAACACATTTCTTTCCCTGTTTTCTCAGGAGCAACCGGGACTTCCGGACGGTGTTCTTGTTCCAGGAAGTGTCCTGGTCTCGCTTCGTCAGCGAGTTCAACGAGCGACAGCCCAGGATGCTGCGGTTTCTGAACGCGCTGGAGGAAAACGCCGTTCAGCTCGACAACATGAACAAAGGGTCGAAGATCTCCAGCGTGACCGGCAGCTCGGTGGGAGCGGTCGGAGGCGTGCTTTCCATCGTCGGCTTGGCGTTGATGCCCTTCACGGCGGGAGCTTCCGGCATCCTGTTGATGACCGGGATCGGGATGGGAGTCACCAGTGGGGTCAACGGCATCGTCACCGCCGCCACGGAGGTCGGAGTCAACTTCCATCAGAAAAAGAAAGCCGGTGAATCCTTCCACAGCTTCATGGAGGACGTGCAGAGCCTCCAGGTCGAGCTGGAGAAGGTGACCAGCCAACTAGCCTCCAGAATGGAGCCCAGTAAGATGGAGGCGGCTCTGGGAGTCGGCAAAGTGTTTTGCAGAGCAGGTTGTGTTGCGAAGAGCATTGATGCATTGGTTGATCTTGCCTCTGCTGGTAAAGGGGTGGCGCAGGAGGGAAAAGTGTTGAACAACGTTCCCCGAGTGGCCTCGGAAATCCCAGATGTCGGTCAGGCCGCGGCCAAAGGCGCCCTCATCAGCTCCAAGGCAGCCAGAGCCGGTTTCATCGCGCTCAACGCCCTCTTCCTCGGCATGGACGTCTTCTTCATCTGCAAGGACAGCATCAGTCTGGCCTCAGGCAACCAGACCGAGTTTTCGCAGTTTATCAGGTGCAGAGCTGAGCTCTGGCGCTCCGAGATAGACTCGTGGCAGAAGATGTGCGAGTCTCTGCGGGAAGGCCTGCCGAGATCCGAGAAAAAAAAAGCGCTCCTGGAGACGCCTTTTTATCCGGAAAATGGAGACTTAAAATAATATCTGAAAATAAAAACTGTAGTAGGTGGTGATTAAGAAAGATGTTTCTTAGTACATTTGCACACCAGATTCAGATTTCACTCAGCTGTAAGTCTAATTTGTCGTGAAGTCATTTATCAAACTTTACAAATCTGTAGCAATAAACTGTTCTTAAACTGTATTTTGACTGATTACGATCGTTTCACTGATTTTTCTATCAAACAAGCAAAAACTTTCATTCAGTCACTGAAAATGTTTTTAATTCACAGTTCACGGCACTTTTCAACCTGTTTTATCTTTTCTTTTTCTGAAATTTAAATAAAGTTTTGTGACCATAAAAAACAAAAATCTGATTCCACCTGGTTTTTCAAAGACTGCGTAACATTTCAACCTTGCTGGCTGTATTTACTCAGCAGTTTCATATCCGACGTGCACAAACCAAAGTCCAGAGTCCGGCTGCTGCACCGGTGAGCTGCGACACGGCTCTTTTGTTCTTTTTCCACCCTCCTCTAGTTCATTTTCTCATTTTGTTTAGTTTTTTTTTTGTTTTGGGGGGGAAGGGGGAATTCAGAACTAACATGGAGCAGATCAGCGAGTATCTCTGCAGATATAAAAACTTCAACTTTGTCATTGGTGAAACGACCGCAGAGCACATCGAGTCTCTGCAGAGCTTCCAGATACGAGACGACGACGTGTTCCTGGTCACGTACCCGAAGTCAGGTCAGTCAGATAGGAAAAAAAACAACAACAACTCTGAAGCAGGCTGATTATGATCCACTGTAACGTCTCATAACGTTTTGACACATCAGGCACCATATGGACCCAGCAGATCATCATCTCCATCTGCGAGCTGGCCGGAGCTCTGAACGAGTATCCCAACAACCTGGAGCAGATGCCCTGGCTGGAGTTCAGGGAGGGCCGAGAGGACTACGCCCTGCGACCCTCCCCGCGGCTCTTCGCCACCCACCTCACCCCCGACCTCATGCCTCTAGGGCTCAAAGACAGGAGGGCAAAGGTCAGCCAGGAAAACAAAAGTTTGAAAATATATTTAGAGAAAGGCAACAAGTGGAAGGTTCATGAAAATGAATATCGGCTCATCATTTTCTGGATTAATTGTAAGGAGTTGTAGGAATATAATTAGAAGAACCAACAACGCAAAACCCCAAATATATTTAATTCACTGGAACATAGGAGAGTAAAAAAAATAAATACAAATCTTCATAATTTAGATGCCAGCACCACCAAGTGTTTGGCATTTCTGACAAGTTGTGAAAAAAAATTACTTTGATAAGTAATTTAACTCGTTTCAGCTGCAAATTCCATTCAAAGTCAAAATTAACAAGGTAACAACTTGTGCTTGAAAACAAAATCACAAGTTCTCAGTCAAAATTATGAGTTTCCCTCTTCCTGCAGCGCCCCCTGGTGTGCAAAAACAAGTCGCTCCATAACCAAAGCTAGAATCTGCAAAATATAAATGCAGCTCGTATAAATAATGGAAACGTATAACTTACTATAATAAAAACAAAGGCTTTAAAATGAAGGGGTGACTCCAGGACAAACCACAACAGCACGCGCACACACACACACACAGCGTTCTGTGTTGTTAACAGAATAAGTTATCAAGTCTACAAAGAGCTATGATGAAAACGCAGTTCAACATTTCACTTCTAAAATAGAAAGTTATAATGATTATGGGTCAGACGTGTGACTCTGTAAATCACAACTTTGACTTGCAAGCATGTTTATCCCCCGGCAGGAACGGGCGGCTGTATCGTAAAGCTAATAATCGACGTATCCTTAATTCATGAATTATTTGAATGGAGTCTGGTGTATGGATTAGAGACCAGCAGGTAAACTCTTTTGAATTTCTGCTCGTCAGATCGTCTACGTGATGCGGAACCCGAAGGACAACATGGCCTCCTATTATCACTTCAGCTTCGCCTGGACCAACGTGGAGACCCCGAAAACCTTCGGCCAGTTCTTTGAGCAGTACGTGAAAGGAGACGGTAAGACGCCGCAACTGCTCTCTGGATTCAGGACAAGGACTGGACTGGTTTTAGACAAGTTTCAGACTTTGTTTTGCACTAATTTTAGATCAGTTGCAGACTTTGTTTGGGGCTCAACCTTTTCCACAGTACGGTTTCATCATCTGGATATCTGTGAACCAAAATGTATAGATCTTGTCCAGACGAGAGTCTCAACATTTACGTTGAGATATTTCAGTCTGGAACAACCGTTCCCGTAGTCGGGCCGCTGGCATTTTTAAAACCGAGCTCACACACTTGAGCTTTTCTTTGGTTTTATCAGCGTGCTGTTGAGACGCTTCATTTTACAGTCGCAGCCTCGTCCTGGTTCGACCACGTCAGGGAGTGGACCTCCAGCAGAGACCAGTACAACATCCTCTTCCTCTCCTACGAGGACATGATTCTGGTAAAAAAACCCAAAAAAACAAAACTCTCCTTCTTAAAGATCTTTTTTTTGTTTTTTTTATCCCTCAGTCGTTTTTGTCTCTTCCAGGACCTGAAGGGAGCCGTGACGAAGATCTGTAGCTTCTTGGGGAAAAACTTGAGCGAAGCCGCCGTCGACCGAGTCGTTGAAAAATCGACGTTCAAGAACATGAAGGAGGACCCGAAGGCGAACTACAAGTTCGTACCGAAGGAGCAGCTGAGCGGAAACTTCATGCGGAAAGGTGAGATGAGCTGCAAGCAGCAGGAACACGGAGATCGATACCGACCGGGTCTGAACAGTTCTGTTTCGGTTGCAGGTCAGATCGGCGACTGGAAGAACCTTTTAACGGCCGAGCAGAGCGACCGAGTCGACCGGCTGCTGCGGGAGAAACTCGGAGATTTGTCTCTGAAGTTCATCTGGGAATAAAAGCAGCTTCGGGATGGTTATGTTCTTATTTCTATAAAGATGAAAACGCACCAATGTATGTTTATTAAAGTGTTTTCTGAACCATTTTTAGACTTTTTGTATGAGAAAGAGAGAGAAAAAAGAAAAAAGGAAACAAAGAGCCTTTAAAAGCAGTCATCCAGTCTGGAGTCTTTATTGAATGTCAGAATGAATTTAATTGAACTACGATACGTGTGATGGAAGCTGCTTCGGTCGCAACGCCGCGCTTCAATTCTCTTCATCTGGAACGAGAGAGAAAACAGTTCGTCATCACATTCCTGTAAAAAAAACAGCATTTAAACCTTCTGAATTTAATACGCAAACAAGATCATTTTAAAGGAAGTCTTCAGGTTACAGTGAAACTTGGGAAAAATCGGTTTGAATCCTGATAACTCCGAAAACCTGCGTCTTAAAAACAACAACCTGAATTTACTCTCAGAAAAAGAACATCTAAAGGAAAACCTAAAAAAAAAACCTAATAAATTCTCTATTTTCTTGCATCAAACGAGTAAAGAACAACAATTTCAGCGGCAGAAAACATGTTTCACGTGACGACCGAGTCTCACCTTCCTCCTCCTCGTCCTCCTCATCCTCCTCTTCCTCCTCCTCTTCGTCGGAGCTGAAGGTGCCGTCGGGCAGGCTGTACACCCGGATCACTTGCTGTTGAGAGGAAACGCAGAACATGAAGTCGTGAGCTCCGCCTACTGGCAGCGGGCTCCTCCCCCTCCCCCCTTCCTCACCTTGTTGGGGTCCTTGAGGATGAGGTACTTGCCCTCGTCCAGCTTGCGGCAGATGTCGATGACGCAGCGGAGGATCCCCCAGGCGTTCTCCATGCTCAGGTTGATCTGGCTGGCGAACTCGTTGGGTTTGAACTGCTGCGTGCCGAGGATGACGTGGCGGGCCGAGTCCTTCACGTGGTACCGGGACACGTAGCTGAGGGACGACACGACCCGCGGGTCAGTACGGGAGCCTCACGTTTAACCAACCGGCTGCTTCGCTATTGGCGGCGTGAAGATGGACACTAACGTGCGTCACCGGAGGCCTGAATTGAAAATTCGACTCCAAAACGATCTCGTCACGTGATTTGAATTTGTCGTATTTAAACTGGCTTTAATTAAGAATCTGAAGAAAATGAATTTATTCTATTTGAAACCGATTTCCAATAAACTTGAAACTAGGAAATGATCTCATTTGCTCTGAAACCATATTTGATCCTCGCAATTTAAATCCAGTTCATGATTTCACTTTCAGTTTGACACACTACGAGTAACAGGTGACTCCTCACCCCAGTTTGAGGTACTCGGACCCGGCCAGCATGGCGCAGCAGGTCCAGCGGGCCAGTTTGTAGCTGTTGTTCTTCAGCTCGGTGGCCAGGACGGCTCCTCGCTGGGAGTCCAGCTTCTGACGCCAGTCCACCCCGTTGCAGTACTGAGGAGGAAGTCGCAGGACGGTGAGTTCAAGGGAAGATGGGAGGAAACAGAATAAATCCAATTAGTCTGGAACATTTTTAAAAACAAATAAAAAGACTGCTGGATTCAGTTTGTCATCAGGTTTGATGCTGAACTGTCATTTTATATGAGAAAAGCTTTTAAAGGTTCGTGAGCTCTGCCTCATTTTCTAGTTTTTTTTTTGCAGTTTTAAAGTATTTTTGTGATTTAAACTTTAAATTCAGCTTCACTCTCCTCCTTTTGATGACATTATTATAACATTATTAAAGTTACTGCTCTCCTGCTCACGTAATATTTAATATATATTATACGTCTTCATTTAGAGATCTGCTACTGAAGTTTTACTCCGAGTCTGTTTCCTGAAGTCGCCGCTGGATATTTAAGCCCTGAATCTTCTTGTCACGCAACATAAAGGATTTTAATGTAAGCGAACGACAAAGGATGAAACTAGAGATTACTTTTATTATTCCCGATAAATTTTTTTATATCAATCAATAAAATATTTGGTCGATAAAAGGTCCCCCCTCCCCCACTCACCCTGGAGTCCCACTCGTTGAGGGTCTTGATGTTGATGAAGGAAACCTCTCCGTTGGCTCCGGTCATCACGCCGTCGTGCTCGCAGCGGACGATCAGGTCGATGTCCTCCCCGAGCTTCCAGTGACGGTACCTGAAAGACAAAAGACGAGCCGCTCGTCAGCCGTTCGTCACGTCGTCGCCGTGGCAACGCCGCCCAGGACGGGAATCCGGGAGGAAAAAACAAAACGTACCTGTAGGCCACGGACGCCACCTCGCTCTTGTCCATGTCCTCCTCCACGAACGGGTTGGAGGTCGGGAACTTGTGGCGCTCTCCGCCCTGACGGGGGGGGGGGGGGGGGGGGGATAAAAAATATTGAAATATTAAACGCGTCTTGAGACTTTAACGTCACACAGGAAGTGGAAGACGGAAAGGTCGGCCCTCCTACCATGCGTAAACACTGCTGGCTGAAGTTGTGGTTGATGTACGTGGCCTCCATCGCCAGGTTACGGGGGGAGTTGAAGGAGTTGCCCTCGTCCTGCGGAGGCTCGTTGGCGGTCTCGCTCACGGTCAGTAAATCTGAGGAGGAGGAGTCACGAGAGCGTTCGGTGAGACGGTTCAGCTCCGGGAAAAAATCTACCGCAGCGTCTGTCAACTCTCAATAAAGTTTATTCAACCGACATCGTCGACGTTCACAACAAACGACAGAAAGCACTTTGAGAAACTGTGAAGCTGAAGACTTCTGACTTTTAACGGTTAAATTAATTAAGAATTCGCTGCACTTAATGGATGTTTTTATTTATTTATTTTATACTTGAATAAACAGCTTGTGGATTAATACGGATATTTGTGTCATTGATTTTTCATTTGAATGAGTTTTACTGCTCGTGATCAAAGATTTTTGGTTTAAACAGTCAAATGCAAAGCTGTGTCATTTCTTAAATATTACTAATTTAAAACTCGTTTCAAACTAACAGCAAACAGAAGAAAGAGAAAATCTCCAGCATTTTCTTTTCTCTCTCCACAGCAGACATTGTTGGTAAAATGAGACGTTATTAACGCTGAACTTTCATCACAATCAGAGCAGTTTCGTGGATTTAACAGAAGCCCGACTGACCCGAAAATAAATCTCTTACCATTTTCAAAACTAAAATATCTTTGTCTGGGTGAGTAGCAACGACAACGCCCGCGGTTTGAGGTGGTGAACTTTTACCGGCTTGAAATTGAAATTAAATCTGTGTTAAATTGCATTAAAACAATCTTGGAAACAATTATTTTCAACTAAATCTGTGTTTGTTCAACGCTCTCTCTCTCTCTCACCAAAGTCAGAGTTGTCTCGCTTGTCGAAGAACAGCTTGTTGCCGACTCGCTGCACGATGATGTCCCAGGAGTTCACCGAGCGCGTGCAGCACATCAGGGTGGCCAAGATGGCGTCGGTGGCGAACACGTTGCCCTGAGTCTTAGCCAGCTGGAGGAGGACGGGAAATAAATACATAAATAAATAAATAAAGACATGGGTCATAACTGTGGAGCAGAAAACACAGAAGTGACTCGTGGCACCTTGCGGATGACGGGGTCGTCGGTGGTGGTGACGGTGTGGAAGATCCTCTTGATGCTCTTCAGCTGCTTCTCGTTGCGGGTGGTGATGCGGTCGAAGGCCTTGTCATAGTACTCCACGCCGCCGCAGCACTCTCTGCAGGAAACACAACATCATCATCATCATCATCGTCGTCTGAAGTTCCTCCGACGAGCCGCCGCCGCCCGCTTCAAGGCTCCACCTACATGTCGAGGGGGTCGGCCACCTCCATGTATCTCATCTTCATCAGCCGGGGGAAGTCCATCTCCTCCTTCACCTCCCAGTCGCTCCGAACCTCCACTGAGGAGTCCCTTGGCTTCAGCTGGGCCTTCATCATCATCACACACACACACACAAGAAAGACAACACGCGTCAGCAAGAGCGCTCGGATACGAAACAAACTGCTCAACATTTTTCAACAACCTCTCATCCATTTAAAAAAAAAAAAAAAAAATGTAAACACCCAGGATCAGAAACTACTAATAAAAGGTGTCTTTAGCGAGTCGGCAATATGAGATGTTGCAACGCTCTGTTTGGTGGCTTTTATAAAAGCATATGTTTTTTGGTTTATTTGCATGAATTGTCAAAATATAATCAATCAACTGCGGCTCTAATCGTGTAATAAACACCAGTTTGACTGAATATTACCTGAGATTTCTGGTCCCACTTCTGACGGACACCAAACTGCTTCTGGAACTTCTTCTGGAGACGCATTCGATCCCTGAAGAGACAAAAAAAACAACAACAACAACAACTTGAGATTAAAACTCGAGGTCTTGTGCGCTTTTGACCGGCCGTTTAGAAAAACGCGTCGGCGGGACGTCACCTCTCCTTCTGCTTGGCGCTCTTGGGGAGCGTCTGCATGTTGAACTGGGTCATGTTCCTGCGGTCTTTGTCCCGGCGCAGATTCCTCTGTTTGGAAAACAAAAACACACCCTCCTGTTACCGGACTGCAGAAATAAAACACGAAATAACACGGCCACAGTTTAAAAAAACAAAACAACGTGTCCGGGAGGCTCTCCCCCACACCCCCGCCCCTGTCCCACCCGCCGCCGTACCTGAGCGAACCGCATGCGGTTCCTCTGGTAGGCCGTCTTCTGGGTCTTGGCCGTGTCCACCAGCTGGAAGCTCGTCTCGTCCTCCTCGTGGAAGTAGGCGTACTGACTGCCGCCGCCGAACTGGGAGGAGTACTTATCTGTGGGGGCGAAATAAAGACGTGAAAACTCAAAGCTTTCCATTAACGGAAGAAAAAAACTTTAACCTGAGTTTTTTTTAAAGATCCTACGATTCTGTCGATTTCTTTAAAACGTTTTTTTTCTTCTTCTCACTACTCACTCGTGTATCTCTTGTCCTGGTACGTGGCTCCGGTCCAGTCGGCCACCTTCCCCAGACGGTCTCCTTTGCTGAAGGGCTGGTAGGGCATGTCCTTGAACTTCTCCGGGACCGCACACGGGCCCCATCCGGACGGGTTGTCCTGGATCACCGGGGCGTTGAACTTCGCCATGACCTGGAGTGAAGAAGATGATGATGATGATGATGAGACCTCGAAAACCAAACAACGGAAAAATTCCACATGCAGTCGATGTAACAGGGTTGAAGCAGTAAACTGGGGAGGAAAGGAAGACGATGACGATGATGATTATTATTATTATACAATGTAAAATTACTGAAGGTGCGAGATCACCTAACTCCAATCAGGAAAGTGTGATGCAGATAAAAAGTATGCGTCCCATTTATAAAGTTAATCCAGAACAACAAAACATTTCTGAAAATTTAAACGGATTAGAAAACGAGAAATAATTCTCCACATCCTGCCTGAGAATCATTTACAAACCAAACAAACAATCAATCAATTAATGGAGAAAGTAATCAGCATCGGGATTCAATCTTTAAGGGGTAATTGTAACTGGTGACGTCACCCGAACCGGACCTATCGCGCCGGGTCTCAGACTCAACGAGCAGCTCGGACCTCTTCAACCAGGCGCCGCACCGAACCGGCCCTGATCAGTTTGCGCAGTGGGCTCGTCATCATCGACCCTTTAACCGACATGCTGGTTTAACAGTTTTTAGACCGTTCACAATTACAGATGAGCGGCAAAAGACCCCCAACAGGACCGGAAGTGAGTGGCCCGCTGTCACGAGCCGCTGACAGGAGAACCCCGACGAGGACTGAAATCTGGGAGACTTGGGCTCAAATCAGCTGTTTGATTCCAAAGAGGGACAGCCGAAATGGACACTGAGGGGGACTGCCCCAGATGTTCTCAGCCCGTTAGCCGCCGGTGGCTAAAAGCTAACCAGGTGGCCACGTTAGCAATGCTAAGCTAACCGGGCCGAAAGCTAAACAACGTTTCTCCGCGCGACTTCACTTTTAAACTCCGGTGGGAAAAAAAAAAAAAAAAAAGACTTTTCATGCAGCGCGTCAACATTTTTTCCCCCCACTGTGGTCGTACCGTGAATGTGACGCCCTGTGAAGCCTTTAAGTCCAAACGGTCCTCACGGTACCGAATCCCGACCGAGCGCCGGCGTGAAAGGAAGTGGAGTCGTGACGTCAAGCGGAAACACGCTCGTTGCCGTACCACAAACGGAGCTGTCGTAAAACGCCAATCCAACCGCAGCGAGTACTTTATGTCGTCGAGGACGAAAACAAACCGATAAAAACGGAGCAAACCGATCAAAAAAAGTTGTCACCGTTTGTATTCAAAATAATTCAACAAGGATGGCACGAGTTTCCATTTAAAATGTAGAAATAAATAGGATTGGAATTAGAACAAAGGTTCCACAAATCTTAGAAAAGTCAGAAAATATTGAAGAGTAAAAATTAAGCTGATATTAATTCGGGTTTGTTCTCCTTTTGAAAGTACTCACCGGAAGTGTGTTTATGCTATTACGTTTAACGTCATGGCAGTTCCTAACTGTGACCGCCAGGGTGCAGCAAATAATATGATTTTATTTCTGTTGACGTCACAACTTCAAGATAACAGTTTAATAAAACGAGACTAAATGTTGCAGTTTCACGAACAATAATGTTATTTTTTATTTACTTACAAAACCATGAGCTCTACATGTTGGTTTTAACAACTATTATACCAACAAATGTACAGTGAACACACGTTAACTATCAACTCCACCAATGTCATCGTTATATCTTGACTTCCGGTAGGAATTTCCAAAATAAAGCAACGGACTAAGGCAATAGTGTCCCTTAAATTCAGTAATATCATAAATATCATACAACAAAGGTTGTGTTTGTGAAATTATATTCAACACAGCTTGATAAAGTATTTAGAGAACCTCAATTTTCCATCTTAACCAGCAAACCAGATTTTGAATAACATTGGCGAAAGCAAGAGTAAATCTGTTCTCATGTTAAAATGGAAATTGTTTGTAAAATAATAAGTATATTTTGTTGACAAGTGGTATCAACTGTACACAACCGGCAGCAACACCTACAACCTCTGAAAAGCCTTCCCAGTAATACATATTTCAAATATCACTCTGAAAATGTGAGATTTGTTTTCTTTCTGACTCTCTTTAATTGTGTTGAGTTTTATCATTGTTTCTTCACGGTTGTTTCGTCTCTCTTCGTGTTCTTTCTTTGTCTTTGCTTCTCGTCTCATTACGATCATTTTGGGTCTCTTCGTAGTCGGTTTGCATCTCGTTGCAAATCACGTCTTAAAAATCTTTTGGAGTCTCTGGTTTTGTTGCTTTTCGCCTTCGCCGGTGGGTTCGCGTCCGCTGTGCAGTCGTTGTGCATCGTGTTGTGGTCCATTTGTGTCTTTTTGCAGTCCTTTTGTCTCTTCGGGTTCCTTTCGGAGTCTCTTCGCGAATGTTTTGCTCGACGCGTCAACAGAGTTCCTGCCCGTTGGGTCCGATAGCTTTTCCTCGCACTGATAATTACGACAAAAATCCACAGTTCCACTAAAAACACCTTTTATTTCTTCATACTCAGAATCTAAATCACGACAGATTTGTTCATATGAACACTGAAATTGCTGCAAATCTTTAAGAAAAAAAAAATGCATGAATAAAACTAGGCAATATAGAAAAGCTGAAAGGTGTTGCACGTCTAAATAACATAACAATAGCAGTTTGAATGAATCCCAGTCGATGAGAAAAGACAACGCTGCTGCTGGAGGGTTTATGGCAATCTGCACTTCAATCAACACCTACACTTCAGGTAAGTGGAGGTTGATTTCTGACAACACAAAGTAATAAAGACTCCCACACTCGGTTTATATATTTTTGTTTTAAAAAGCCACTGTGGCAAAATGCAGAAGTTATTCTGCCCCTCCCCTCCCAAAAAAGAGGAAGTGAATAATAGCCTTTCGGAGTTAACTTCAGTCTTGGTCCATATTGTACGTGGGTGAGAAGCCCGTGGGAAGAGAATCATGGTGGTGAGTCATCGCGACCCATCAACGGACTATCGCCTCTCCGCGTTAAAGCGGGCGCAGGTGTGTGTGTGTGTGTGTGTGTGTGTGTGTGTGTGTGGGGGGCATCGCACGGGCAGCTCCGGCCAACAGTATTTATAAACCCAGCGCTCACACACACAGCATAAACAGTAGTAAACACCTCACACACACACACGCACACACACACACACACACACAGCCTTTTTTTTTTTTTTTTTTTTTTTTCCAGGCTCCGCTCGGCCCTGAATGAATCTCGGCTCTCGTCAAGCTAAAGCATGAGCCTGGCAAAATGCCTTTTTAATGTGCCTTTAATGACGGCTCGGTGCTCCTCGGCGGGTTGTTGCGGGAGTGCGTGCGTGGGCGTGCGGGCTGAAGAGCAGCCGAACAGCAGCAGCAGCACAATAACACCGAACACTGTATTTACAGCCACATAAACAGAACGCGTGTTTGTTTGCACTCGCGAATGAACGAGGGGAGATTTCGATGAATGAGGGGAGAGTTTGTTGTTGTTTTCCTCAACAAACAGATGCGATGGTGCAGATTTTGGTTTTTTTTTTGTGTTTTTTTTGTTTTTTCAGCTGCACTCATCAGTGGCGGAATATGTATTGACTGAAGTACCGCACTGGAGTAAATGAAGTGCATCCACATGGAAGTGCCTGTAGGGTCGCTTCCTAACGCTGCCTGCTCATATTTGATCGTGTTTACACTGAGCAACAAGCGTCACTGGAATTATTTGGGTTTCTGCCGAACGTGCGAGAAGAGTTCATTCTCAACGGTACGGTTTGTGGATCACAATACATCTCTGGTTTTTAGAAGAACAATCATACTTAAAGCAATATAACGAACATCGTGTTCAATAAGCCCGAGCAGACCCGTCCACGAAGGACTCAAGGGGTCAAATATGGCTGCAATAACAACAGGACATCTACAGAGTTCAACAAAATAAAAAATAAAAACCTGCATCAGATGAGAGCATTGGTGAGTTTTGTGGACAGGTTTTATATGTCTGATGAAACTTTAAACATTAATATTAGAATATTCTTCTCACGCTCATGTCCCACTTAAACTTTGATTTGACGCACCTCGAAAATGATGGTTTCGAAAGTTAATAATCTCACTGTAAGCACCTCGCACTAAATCAATAACAGAAAGTTGGAGAGTTTGTGGACTTTCTGCAATATACATCACAGCAGAAACAAGTTTAACGAGAGATATAGTTCATAATCTGTATTAATAGATTTACAAACAGAATATAAATGCAGTCGGGATCAATCATTGAACTAAAAAAAAGGTTGGTACGCGTTCATGTCGTCATCATGGGAAAAAAACGGACGTTGCTTCAGATGAAAGGACTCTTTTCTCTAATTAAAAGAAAAGAAGGTGTCCTCTGTTCGTTTCTCTTTGCCTTTTTTTTTTTTTTTCTTTTCCCTGCATCGCTCCTCGCGTCTTCAGCGGGAGGAACCGAGATGCAGACAAATGATGCAAGTGAGGGAAACATGGCTGCATGGATTAATGGCTTTTGGCAGGTACCCGAAGTACCTTGAAAGAGAAATATAGATCCAAAGTAAACTCACTGTCAAATGATTCAACTGTCGTCGTCACGGTTTGTTTATTTACTGTGTTGTTGTTTTTTTTTTTTTTTGGTACAATTAGAATGGGATGTTTTGGGAGAGCGAATTCTACACGTCAACATGTCAAATCGATTAGTACATACTATCGTTCTTTCTTATTTCCCCTGGTTGTAATGCATCACCCCCGTCAGAAGGTGGCAGTAATGCGCTATTTTGGCAAATGTTTGAACAGTTCGGAGAAAATTTCGAATAGTATTTTTGCTTAAAATGCCCATTTCTAGTGGAAATCTCCATTATGTAGCACAAACTTCGTAACTTTAACAGTGTCAGTTATGTTGATGGGATTTAATGAATGCTCATTATAGCAATTTACAAATTTGGTCTATATGATGAAAACTCGTACGAATAAACCTCAAAGACAATAAGGAAGTTTAAGAAAAGACTATGAACTTAATTTAAACGTAATATCTACTATCTACATTTATTTATGTTTTGGCAGGTGGAGCACCTGGTTAAAGTGTGGAAAAGATCACGGTCCTGGTTTTTGTTGCCTAATGGCGTCGGTCTTGTGCTCGGTTCGCCCTCCATCCACCCCAACCGCCTCTCGACGACTCTGGTTCTCTGGAAAAGCACCGAACGTGATCTTGGCAGTGAAACGTAACTGGGAATTGGTACAGTATATGAACCGAATTTCGAAAGGAGATGGAGTTGCGGGCATGGGATTCAAAAACAGAGAAGAGGCCATGTCATGAATGTCGTCTTCGTCCAACGCGTCAATGGTGACTTAAGCTTAAATACAGCCAGACCTGAGCAAACGATTGTCACGTCGTGGAACACAAAGGCTCGAAATACAAAGAAGATACAGGTGATAAAATCAAATAAAGGCACAAATTTGTACATTCAAACATGCATATATAGTCACGTATGTATATTAATGAAAAAAAAAAAAAGGCAATTTTAAGACCTGTCTGCAGCAGTTTTTTTGAAGTGTTCAATCGCGGGCTTGTAATCTGTAATGGGTTACATTACGTGTGTTGTTGATTCGAGGTTGTAATACTGAGATCACATTAGGTAGTCCATATTTTACTCTATAAATAACTTATCTCCAACGACGTGCTCTGTTTCAAGTTTTCCTCTGGCAGAGTTTTATTGCTGCCGTTTTTGGCTCCATTGAGGAGCAGCGGGACGGTCACGGAGGCTCCGTTGAAAGGAACTTTCCCTTTCGGATCCCCGGCGTGGTCCTTCCCGTCCGGGGACGACAGCTCCGTCGCTCCGGGAGTCGCTCCCTTCTCGGAGAACGGCGGCTGCGAGCTCTGCGGCTGGAAGCTGCCGTTTCCGTTCTGGGAGATCCGGTAGATCTCGGTCATTTCCGAGACGTCCTCCTCGTCGTCGTCCTCTTCGTCGCCGATGGCCCGTCGCAGGCTCTCCCTTGGCATGAGCGCCCTCCTGCCTTCCTCCTGCTGCTGCTGCTGCTGCTGCTGTTGCTGCTGCTGCTGCTGCTCCATGGGCTCGTGGTTGTCCACCTTCCTCGTAGCGCGGCAGAGGGCTTTCCGGAAGCCCCTCTTGAAGTTATCCGACAGGAAGCCGTAGACGAACGGGTTGGCGCAGCTGTTGGCGTAGCCGAGCACGACGACGAAGTAGTAGAGGCCCTGGTACTCTGAGGGCAGGGACACCAGCAGGTTGATGATGTTGAGGGCGTAGAAAGGCAGCCAGCAGAAGACAAACACGGCGACGACTATCACGACCATGCGCGTCACTTTCCGCTCCGACTTCCTCCGCTTGGTCGAGGTGGCGTGGACTTTTTTACCCGAGCTGCGGACCTTGAAGACGATGAGCAGGTAGCAGAGGCAGATGATGAGCAGCGGGCAGAAGAATCCGACGGTGGAGGTGTAAATGATGAACGCCGCCCTCCAGATGTTGGCCGGCTGAGGCCAGGCGATGTTACAGGTGCCCCCCGCTCGCTGGATGTTGGCGAAGATGACCACCGGCAGGACGACGAGGAACGACAGCGCCCACACGGTGCCGTTCACCACTTTGGCCACCTGGGGGCGCCGCCACTTGGAGGAGTGGATGGGGTGGACGACGGCGAGGTAGCGGTCGACGCTCATCACGGTCAGGCAGAAGATGCTGGTGAACTGGTTGATGGAGTCGACGGTCATGACCAGCCGGCACATGAAGGAGCCGAAGGGCCACGACTGGAGGGTGTTCTGCACCGCCAGGAACGGCAGGCCGAGCATGAAGAGCTCGTCGGCGATGGCGAGGTTCAGGATGTAGATGTTGGTCACCGACTCGATCTTGGAGTAGTGCAGCACGATGTGAATCACCAGAGTGTTGCCGCCCAGGCCGATGACGCACACGACGATGTATATGAGCGGGATGAGGACCCCCGCCACGCTGGGACCCGAGTGGGCGTCGGGGACGGTGGAGTTGGTGGAGTTGAACAGCGTCTCGTTCAGATCGCTGTCGTTGCACGTGAGCAGGAACAAAGGGAGGCCCGGCGAGGGGCTGGCAAAGCTGCCGTTCTCACACGCCGCCGCCGCCATCTCCGGCCCGGGGGGGCAAAACGTCACCCGTTGAATGTGCTCTTCCCCGTCGCTTGTTGTCTCCTTCTGTCGTCTCAGCTCCCGCCCATCTGTTCTGTTGGATGGGAAATAAATAAAGAAATCGGTTATCAAACTGAATAGCTGACATTTTCCACCTTGACGTCTGCGGAGACGGCGGTGAAATGAAAGGAGACATAAAATGATCTTTGTTGTCCAAGGACATGAGAAAGTGTTGACGTTTTAATTCCAGTGTTGTCGAATGCCGGTGACTTTAAGAGCGTGTTGGTTTCTTTATTGGAAAAGCTGCATGTTTTTTTTTTTTTTTTCATTTCAGCTCGAAAGTGTTTTGGATGTTTAAAATTCTGCCAAGGAAGGTTTTTTGTTTTTTTTAAATGATATTTTGCTCCAGATTGAAATGAAACACTTAAGACACTGACTTTTAAAATATGTAGAAATTGTTGTTTCTCAGAACACACACATGGTGTTAAAGTGGTCAAAGTCAATAAAATATGCTTAAAAAGGGTATTGGCTATCTTTATTTATAAGTACAGTGTTATTTTAGGAAACTGCGTCGGGCTTTTGTCAAAACGGATGAAGAAAAAAAAATTGACTACAAAGGAATACCTGTGGAGGTTTGTCAGTTAATTTCCCTCTTCGTTAACTACACCTCTGTATCACACAGTGTGTCATCGCCTATCAAAATAAAAGGATTGTGATATTTGTTGAAAGAAAGTCATCCCAGAAAGGTTTTTCCTTTTTTTCTTCTGCCGTTGCAGAGAATCGATAGCGAGAACAGCACAGAGGTGCCTTGAGCTCGTTGACAGAGTTAATCAAACAAACCCACTGAGAGGTGATTTTTACGTCGGGCCCAAAAGCTGCAGAGTCAATAAAAAAAAAAAAAAGCCTTTCAGTCTCTTCAGTGTAATTTAACAGACACACAAGAAAAAAAGAAAAAAGAAGACAAAAACAGCGAACGTCTCCTTCTGAGACGTCGGTCGTTTCTTCAATTCCCGCAGATTGCCACATTAATCATTTTTCAATATCTCCAATTTTCTTGTGATTACGTACACTTCAGAGTAAATTTGCTAAATCTGGGCGCCATGGAAACCGCAGGGTGGAAGAGTAAAAAGCCAGAGATCAGCGTCGTACATCAAACAGAACCAAATCAAACAAGAATGGATGATTTTTATTTATTTATTTTTTTCTTTATTCTTCTCCGGAGAAAGTGTTTCAAAAGAGAAGAAAGTACACTTGCACTTTGCTTTCAGTGTTGGAAGAAGAGCGAGGACACGGTACAATAATACCCACAGCTGAACCTGCTGCTTCATGCGGCTGGTGAAGGACTTTACATAACAAGGCCTGGATCAATACGTAATTCGCTTATATTGTTCTTTAATTAAATATCAGGTGTCGCAGCTCTTCCTCTGCAGTTATTAATAGATGATATGTCATCCTGCGTCACAGGACTGCCCTAATTGTTGTCTCGTTATCTGTCCGGGGGTTATCAGATTACCGTTATCTTGCGTATGAAGATAAACTGTTTTAATTTTGCCTGCATATCGACCCTGAATTAACACAGAATTTCAATGAGGTTCAACCTGGTTCCAGAGACTTCTTGCTCATAGTCCATAATTGCAATTTATCCAGAAACTGGAATGTTTTTTGCAGCTTCCATTGAAATGAAGGAACTTTTCTATTTCGATACCTCATCTACTGTTTAATACAAGTTATCTTATCTTTAAGCTTTAAAAAAAAAAAAAAAAAACATGTAAAAGACGTGATTGAAAAAACTAAAAACACAAAAGGGGAAATATTGCAAAAATCTTAAATGTTTTTATATTTGGCTGAGGTGGAAAACAGGTGCATCAAGGGAAAATACGACGCAATACAAACAGATCTGCTCAAATGCCGTATTTCCTTCAAGTTCTCCGCGTGCTTTCCCATCATAATACTCCTAATACTCACATAATAATGGTTAATGGAAGTATGAAAGATTTCCCCATTGTTTTGGTTATTTATCTATAATTAGGATTAAAACCCTGACAAGTTCATTTTGGTGCGAATTTTTCCGATTATGTTGAAGGAATCTAACGTACAACAAAGTGAGCGTGGCTTTTGAAAAGCGGATAAAAGCATTGTTAAGCACATTAAATACACTCAGAAGTTCACGTCTGCATTAACAAAACACACCTTGTGTTTGTCCGGACGACCTCCCCACATGTCATCTCAAACACCCCCGAAACTTGTCTAATGGCTGCTTTGTATTTGTCATATTTAATCTCCTCGCCGAACCCCCCCGACACCTCCCCGGCCTTTCAAACCTCTCCGAAAGGGAAATCTATTCAGGTTGTAAATTGAGGTTCTGAACTGCTGCCGGAGTTCCTGTCATACGTCGTTCTTTTCTTTTGTTTCCGCACGCCACTTCCAGACGTAATCTCTAAATTCAATCAGCGATAGAGCGCTTTCTGCCGTCACCATAGAAACGGGCACTGCGACTTCTGGAGGCTAAAAAAAAAAAAAAAAAATAGGACGTGACATACGATCTATATTTGAATCGTTTGATGTCCGCTGGCTTTGATTGGCCGGCGGTGCGGGCGGTATCGAGGACTCGTCTCTCGTGGTCGTGCCGCCACTCCACGCTGACACACTTCTTCCACTTTTGTCAACTCAACGACTCGTTCTGGAGAGAAGTGCAGTTTTATTGACGGCCGTGCTCGAGCTTCTGAAACGCTAATTGTGACGACTAAAGCACACGCAACGCAGAACGGCGTGAAATCTTCAACCTTCAGGGCAATCTCAAGTGAGACGAGATCACCCGAGAGAGAGACTTGAATACAGCGTGAGACAAAAGAGGAAAACATATGAAGTGTATTTTCATGCACTTAGTGTTTCGAGTTGTAAAGTTCAGCCCATTTATTCATTATTAAGTCTCTACGGAGGTCACAAAACACGATTGTGGCCAAAACGGGAAAATGGATTCACTAATTTCACACAAACGACAGATTTATTGGACAAATTCCTTCAAAAGTGTTCAAAATGTGAGCGCGGACAGACGTGACTGTTTACTATTAATTTAATATGTTGTAATAACTGTTACTACTTTTTTTTTTTGGAGTCTTGTAATGGTTCACTGTGCAGGATTGATTGCCAGAAATGGAATATAAGATGTATAACTATATTTTCTTTGGTGTAAAATCACCACAAACTTTGGGGTTCTTTCATACTTTTGGACATTTTTAGTTTGGTACGAAACCAAACTAGCATGTGTGGAAGGTGCCGTACGTGATAACCGATGTTTAACATATTTATGTCCAATCGAATATATTGGCAATTAAAGGGACTTTTATTATTACTTGATTTTCTAAAGCCTTAAAAAGTATATTTCGAAAAGACTTTCTAAGAAAATTATTTTTCTGTGTGAAGAATAACTACAAAATCGTCATGTTTGAAAATGTCAAAAGCTCCGCTGTCAGCACGCGATTGACTTTGACGAGTGACTGAACGAACTCTTCGACAACTCCGACTTGATCTTGTTTGCAAAAGCCGAACGTAAAACAGATTTTTCACTGCAAGCGGAATCGACTGCAGCTCACAGCAGGGAGCGGATATGCCGACACCTCAGCTGTCAAAAGGCCGCCGCACCGCCGAGCTGAGCATCCATCACAAAGGTCAGAGTCTCCGACAGCCGCAGAGCTTTAAAGGTTCGGAGCGTTTCAGGTGAAGAAGCTCCGTCATCCTGACAGCCGAGAGGAACGTTTGGCTTCACAAACATCAGGCACTTCTACTTCAGTTCACGCTTCTACTCCACCGAGACACATTTTACTTTTGGACTCAACTTAATTGAAGAGCCTTCAAAATAACCAGGTATAGAATAAAACAAATCAATTAAAAAAAAGACATTTAGGTGTGGAAAATGTCGAAAAATCCAAATGGTTTTCATGGTTGTGCATCTGCGCGGATTCAGGACCACAAAAGTCCCTCCGAGGAAATCGAAATGTTTTAATTTTAAATTCAACCAATCTCTGCAAAAGATTTGTCACACAAGCAATAATGAACATGGAAGCATTAAAGTTGAAAGGAACTTGATTTTACAGAAATCAACCTGTGACCACGATTTCCGGCTCCGTCTCGGGACTTCTCGAAGTAGTCGTTCGAGCTCGAAGCCGTTCCTCCTCAGAGGCGTGGACATGTTTTTACCGACGAGACGTCAAAGTGTAAAAGCCACGTTCACGACCTCTGTGAGAGGTCAGGGACGTTCGACGGACATCTCCCAACCCATTACTTGCTTCCTTTTCTCGTATTTTCTCCTCCCAAAGGCCGAGAGCAGCTCGCCGAGCGGTTAGCTGAACAGAAAAACATCATTTTGATGGACACAAAGAGGATATTTCGTTCAATAATACGCTCTTCAACTCGCAGCTTTCAAAGTCATACACACCAGTATGACTTTGAAGGTAATAAAAGCGCGACACAGGACGAACGTTGGCTCGCGGCCACAGAGACGCCTCGTCGTGCGCCGGCAGATGTCCTTAATATCACGTACGTAGAACTTAGTGTGAGTCACCGGGTTAAATGAGTTTTAATTCAGCCGGCTCAAAGGACGATAATCGAAAAGGTAACCGTAGCAACAGCACAGAAGCTTTGCACCACATAACGTAAAATAAAAAACAAAAATAAACAGCAGTTCGAAGGTTCGTCCTGGACTGGAATCAGTTTATCACCAGCAACATCACGACGGTCGCTCCCCGACTCAATCGATTTGTTTCCCCGCGACCTCTTCCGGGTCTGAAAAATGAGGCCGATGCAGAAAGTGCCTGAAGCTGCAATACCACCGAGTGCCACTAGAGGTCGACTCCAAAAAGCGTCCGGCCACAACATTTTTTCACAAATTATTTCGTTCACTAAAGTCGCTCCTTGTTATTTTTCTGGAGGTCCATCTGAAAATAATCCCTCATTCATTGGAAGATAAACTTCAAAAAGCAGTTTTATGGGGGGGTGTGTCTGTTTGATTGACAGGCCTGTGGTGCTCTTGAGTGGTATCGAGCTGGTTATTTGAGGCTCCTCGAGGAACTGAACAAAAAGTCCTTCGAAAAGAACTGTATGACACTGTGAAGAGGAACCCGACAAAGGAAGAAACCGACTCGGAGGTGGGCGGCCGTCGGCCTCGACCGGGCTCTCCGCAGAGCAGGTTTAGATTCGGTGACTAACGGTGAAAGAATCGATCACGGCAGCGTCCCTTCGGCCGATCCAATCCGGCACCAACCGGATCACAATTATCCCTGAATCTCTTCCTGACATTTATTCAGAACGGATCAGCTGCGTTTGAATAAATCAGGGACTCGTGGCTCTGCATGTTGACCGATGAATATTTAACAACGCCAGCAAGAGGTGTTTTTTGGTTTTTTTTGGACCCCCGCTCCTCTGAACCCAGCGGGAAGTACGTCGCCTTGAGGGTGCTTCTGCCACCATCTTTCTGAGGCTTAAGAGGAGTGAAGGAGGCTTCTGGCTTCTCCTCGGGGCTCGCTGAGTCAGACGCTCTTAATAAAGCCGGCCGTCCACTTCGGGCTTTACTTTTAAGCTCTGCCGACTTTTTTCTGTCTCGTCTCGGCTCTGCGTTCGAGGTGGAAGCCGATCTCAGAGATAAAAAAAAAAACAACCTCCAAATGGAAATAACCTTTTCTGAGATTTACAGGACGGATAACAAAAGTGCCTTTAGACTTCCACCTTTTCACATAATGTGAGGGCAGATTGACATATTGGACTCGTGTCCACTTTACAAGCAGGAAATGTTCACTTTCCTACCAAATTAAAGCAAAAAATATTCACTGCTTTATCAAAATGAATCAGGAAATATTCACATTTCATAAGCCACAGAAATTGGGCATTTTTTCATAAAATATTTTTTTTTATTCAAAATATTAAAATGACCATAAACAAAACAAATATCCAGCAATCACTGTTCCGTAAATAATTCACTCTTTTCATTTTCGGTTGGGAAGATTTGTTTGCGGCTAATATTATCTCGTTTAGGCTAACGTTATTGCTGATGGTAGTCAAACAGCTCATAATACGAGCCGGGTGCTGCTCATTGGCTCCCATCAATACGATTCAGTCTGTCGAAATATCACGTATTTTGTCAAATAAAAGACTTCACTTTTTGTACAGAGAATTATTACATTTCATAGGTTTTTGGTACCAACTGATGTCGCGGCGTCCCCGGTCTAAAACGTTTACGTTAAAAAAAAAAAAAAAAAATAGTTTATGTATGAAAAAGAATAGTAGAGGAAAAATCAGCACAACCTGTTTCTGTGTGGTGAGATATGGAAATCGAGCTTTTCCCAAACACTGATTTCCTTTAGAGGAGCTCCAGAGTCACCTGACTTTCTCTCCTCCTACGAAGCAGCTCTGCCTGAAGGTAAGCTGTGGGTTGTGCTGATTAACTTCCCACCTGAGGCGACTCTCTCTGTGTGTGTGTGTCTGATTCATCACTCGTCAAACCAAATGACCCTCTCGCCTCGTTAGATGTCAAACACAAAAGAAACCAAACTCAAACGCGACGTTTAAAGATGCGGCGCTTTCACGTGGCGAGCGGGTTTTCCCGCCGAGGAGACGCGACGCCGAACTAATCACATCGGCCGGTAATCACGCTCAGACCGACAGAAAAACAGTCGGGAACAATCCTGTTGTTAGGTTTGTTATCCTCAAATGTGTCTGAAACGTTGAAACAAAATAAAACCTTGTTTACTTTCCTTTGCCGATCTCAAATGAGCAACGTCAAGATGCCTGTTTGGCCATTACCAGCATGAGGTCAAAGGTCAGCTGAACCTACCCCATTTTTACAATAATTGATTTTTTTTTGGGGCTCAAAATATATCAAACTGTACCATTTCTGTCATTCCTGCTGCTTCGTATTTCTTTTGACTGTAACTTTACATTGTACTTTGTTTTATTTTGTTTGTTGACTTTAAGTTTAAAACCACTCTGTGAGTTGTTTTTAAAAAGTGTGGGCCAACAGAGGAGGTATATATATATATATATATATATATATATATATATATATATATGTATATAGTCTTGTACATAGACATACTGATCTCATAAGACGAGGCAATATTGATCCCTGGAGATAATTTTAGCATCACAGCAGACAAGATGAGAAAAAAACATATTAAAGCTCCATTGGTTCATAGATTAATCACTTCATTTAAAGAAAATGATTTTTTTTTTAAAGGCTTTTTAAAAAAAAATATAATTAATTCACAATCTTTTTTCTAAAAGCAAAAACCTCCAACATTTTTTTGTTCAAGGTTCTTTAAATGTGAAAATGTGCCAGTAATTTTCATTAGATGACTTGAAAAAGAAACTAAACCTACCAAAAAATAACAAATAGATTTTAAAGACACAACATGACCACAAAGACACGCAGAAGGACCAAAAATAAAAGACCACAAGGTGATGCAAAACCAGCAAAACACACAAAACCAACCACAAAACAACAACAAATAAGGTCCTGCTCCTCTTGTGTGTGTGTGTGTGTGTGTGTGTGTGTGTGTGTGTGTGTGTGTGTGTGTGTGTGTCCGAAGGACAACTACAGCCTGGCAGTTCACACATAAAAAAAACTCACCAACAGCAGGCACAGATGAAGGAAAAATGTAAAAAAAAAAAAAAATTAAATATAAACAGAAAACTACCCTACACGACTGATAACGGCACAATGACAGCGATACATGGAATAATAGATGGTTAGATCATTAGATAACAGCAGCTATTTATTGAAATATGATTCTTTTATAATATTCAAAGTTGTTTGTTTTGCCTTTGCACTGGATACAAAAAGAAAAAAAGAAATTGACATTTGGGTCACGTATTATTGTGTATTTTAATACTCATTTTACAAACGTGTCCTCTTCTTCGAGTCTGTCAGAAGTTTCTTCACGTGTCTCTGGGAGTTCATCAACAAACATATGAGGCAAAAATGAATTCCTGTTCGGTGTCACAAAAACGATCCACCGGCAGGACTCGCTGCTTCACACGGAACCTCTAACGTCCACCGACACGACCGAGACACAAAACTCCCAAATGCTCCCCCAACTTACCTCCCAGCACGAGACCTCGCGCCCCGCGGTGTCCCCGAGCGTCCGTCCGGGGGGGTTCAGGAGAGTTTTGTTGTTGTTGTTGTTGTTTTTATCGGTGGAACGACGCGAGATGAGCCGCTTCACTCCCGGTCAGGATGCGGTTCATCCTTCCTCCGTGTGGTCCCCCCCCCGCCCCCCCTCGACTGTCCCCTCCGTCTGTTCCCGGTCTGACTGATGCTCTCCGAGTCAGCACCGCAACATGACACCACCGTCTCCAGCTCGTAACTAGGTAACGGCTCGGCTGCTGCACAATGCCAAGTAGGAGGTGTTCAAATCCTTTGCAGTGCGCGCGTGTGTGCGCGCGCGCGCGTGCAGTCCCTGTATAAATGTGACTTCCTGGAGCATCAGGCGACCAGGAGCATCAGGCGACCAGGAGCCATCAGGCGACCAGGAGCATCAGGCGGCCAGGAGCATCAGGCGGCCAGGAGCCATCAGGCGGCCAGGAGCATCAGGCGACCAGGAGCCATCAGGCGGCCAGGAGCATCAGGCGGCCAGGAGCCATCAGGCGACCAGGAGCATCAGGCGGCCAGGAGCATCAGGCGACCAGGAGCATCGACCAGGAGCATCAGGCGACCAGGAGCATCAGGCGGCCAGGAGCTGTGGAAGTGTTGCGGTTCAGCCGAAGATGACTTTTAAAGGGTTTCTGCAGTCAGATTTAAAAAAAAAAAAAAGAAAAAAAAAAGACTCAAAATAACCACAGAGATGCTAAATGACCACAAACGAAACGCGCTGCAGGTGGCTGAAAATAGATGCACAACAAAGCTGACGTGACAAAAATGTAAAAATCGACATGGGCCAAGAGACCTGAAATAGCCACGAAGAGACAAAACAACGTCCACCAATGGAACCAAAATGGCCACAGAGACAGGAAGTACCACAAGAAGACCCAAAATATCGACAGAGACGCACATAATGCTCGCGGAGAGACAAACCGAGCATGTTCGCTGAATGAATATTCTCCGCCGTGGAAACACCCGCGTGCGAAGACCTTAACAGGGATTGAATAATAACGTTTTCTTTCACAGCTGCCTGGAGGATGAGCCTTCCCAAATCAGACAATTTCAGATGATCTAATATCCTCGTGTCTTATTTCCCGTCTGCTGATTTTTTTTTTTATAACCTTCTCATCTATAAAGCAATAAAAAAGTAAAAAGAAAGAAAAAAAAAAGCAATAAAGATGTCACGTGTTCGTCAAACGTTCATGAGATTGCTGAGAACAAATTGACATATTTTATTATTGCTTTCTTTTCTCCTGCGCGAGTATTTTTACGGCCCCGTCGCTTCGCTGCCGTCGCTCCGGCTGATCGGTGCCACGGGTCTCATTAGGCAGATGTTTCCCTTCCAGATGTATGGATGCAGCACAACAGATCAATAGATTGATAAAGGGGCTCTTCTTCCCGACACGCCGTCAGTACTTCTCTGATGCTTTCATCAACCCTCTGAAGGATTTTGTTTTTTGGTTCTCCCTCCAAGGCTACGAAGGAGTTCTTCTCTGTCGTTAGAACGTCCGTGACAACGAGGGTGATCAGCCCATCTGTTGTTGCAACACTGTGAGAGTGTGTGTGTGTGAGAGAGAGTGTGTGTGTGTGTGTGAGTGTGTGTGTGTGTGTGTGTGTGTGTGTGTGTGTGGCAGATGAATATTCATCCCACATTTCACATATAATTCACATTGCATACGAAGTGCCCCCCCGCCCCCCTACCCCCGCCTCCTTAGTAGTTTTCTGGCGGTCCAATCCCGTCATGAATTATAAGCAAGCATAAGATATTTTGGGTGGAGGAGGGCGTGTCTTGTTTGATTGACAGGCCAAGATGGCGACGGCCAAATTCCGAACTGGAGGCTTCATAAAGGACTGAGACACATTTGTGGAAATCCGTTTGGTATTTCAGAACCAGCTCCAAATATGGTTTGGATCCGGATTGTTAAAAAAAAATAAAAATAAAATAAAATCACATTTCATGTGTTTTTTTGTGTGGTTTTTTTGCTGTTCATACTTTCAAACGCCGATCTATATATTACAAAAATCTGATTTGGGCTGGCAGTCTGAGAGGTCCTCGCAAAACCGATGAGACATTGACAATGTTCACCATGACGGATTACGAAACCTATAATTCACATACTGCAAGGAAAAAACATGGAAACCCAATGGGTGGATTAGTAAGAAAACACAACCTAAAATCCCACCCTTTCTTACAAATAATTTGTGTATTTGATATGGCTTGTATCAACAGGTCTGTTATTTGCTTTAAAAAAAAAAAATTTAAAAAAAAATCCTATTTTTGAAGGTGTAACGTGGAGCTCAGAGCGAAAAAAAAAAAAAAAAGCTGCGGACTGACACCAAGGTCGCACATCTACTTATTCAGTCTTGGGCCGGCAGAATAACAACCTCACTCCAGCTTTTTGTGTTACATTGTCTTTATCATATATAGTTCACCATCCGTGTGTTGAGCGGCTCGACGCCTCGGGGAACGGACTCCTACAGCATCAGAAAGGTCACGAACAGAGCCCACGTCCTTCCTGCCCGCTTCATCGTTACAAATAACATCGCCGCAAATGGCAAATCCATTCCCAGAAGGCGGGGGGAGGAGAGGGTGGGGTGGGGTGGGGTGGGGTGAGTGGGTGGGGGGGGCAGCTCCTCATAATAAGCCAATCAAACTGTCAAATTAAAACATCCTGCGAAGTCCTTTCTTCGGCGGGGACGTCAGACTCTTTGTTTCCACGTTGAGTTCATTATCGGATGTAATGTTTGAGTAATCAAATTTGCCATGTTCAAGAACAGAAGGGAGATTGGCACGCCGGATGTGTCTGTGTGTGTGTGTGTGTGTGTGTGTGTGTGGGAGATTGTTAAATTTAATACCAGCCTTTGAGAATAAATAATGCATCAGAGCTCTTTTGACTTTTAGAAATCGAACCCATTGTTAAATGGTTCATTCGATGACTCGGATGGGAACGATGAGGTTTTTTTTTTTTCGGGCAAATGCAGTGCAAAACCAAAAAAAGACTTTCTAGAGCTTCGAAGGCGCAGCAAACTTGTCTTTTATGCAAATCAGTTAACAAAAAGCAAACAGAAATGGAAAAGATCAGCGAGCTTGTTGCGCAAAACTATTGTTCTGAAAAACTGTTTGCGAGAAGGACAGCTACTTTTCAAAACTAAATTAACCCAACCGATCACACCACTTATCGTCGTCGGTCCACCGAAACCTCTCTCAGCTCCGTAGAGGGCGACGATCGGCCCGAACCGATGCAAATTCGCGCAAACACATAACTTGAGGCCTGACGACGGACTGAGAACTCGTAATCTCGCGTGCTGTCGTGAATTCAACTGTTTTGCAAAAAAAACAAAAAAATGTAGTTTACATTTAGTCAAGTACTGTAGTTAAAGTAATGACACAATGAAAAGGAGGAAGTGCGTATCATTTTATCTGTTTCTTATGCATTTTATCTGGTCTTACGCATTTTATCTGTTTCTTATGCATTTTATCTGGTCTTACGCATTTTATCTGGTCTTACGCATTTTATCTGGTCTTACGCATTTTATCTGTTTCTCACGCATTTTATCTGTTTCTTACGCATTTTATCTGTTTCTTATGCATTTTATCTGGTCTTACGCATTTTATCTGTTTCTCACGCATTTTATCTGTTTCTTACGCATTTTATCTGTTTCTTATGCATCTCATTTATTTTATATTTTTCTATTTTTGCTGTGAAGCACTTTGAGTTACATTTCTTGTATGAAAGGTGCCATACGAATAAAGTTTATTATTATTATTATTTATTATTATTATTATTATTATAATACGGTGAACGTGGACATGTCAATAGTTATTTTGTTGTCACGTTGTTTCAATCGCGTTTGTCCGTCATCTTGCAAAAGTCGCAGCCTCTTCACACACGAAAGAATGAAATCAAAGCTGTATCTTGTGTTTGTGTGTTCAGGTGTCGCGGCTGCTTATCAGTCGCTCGTCTGAATGAAGAAAGCGAAGCCATTTCGTGCTCCTTTTATGCGCTCTGACGGGAAGCAGCTGCAGCGCCGATTAGATAAGTGCTTTCTTTTTCAGGCTGTCACCTCGCCGGCACTGCTTCTTAGTATCCTTTAATTCCTGACTTCACGTTCATTTTGTTGTTGTTGTTGTTGTTGTTTTTGGACGGGCCCTTTGCTCCTCCGGTGGCTCGCAGGGCTTCGAAATGTCAAGAATGTGAACCGAGTTAAACAGAGGAAAGCGAGATCATAACGATAGCTGTGACTCCGCACCTGTTAATTGAATCTTGTCGTGTCCTTTTAATGTTATATATATTTCTATCTTTTGAATCTCTTGATTTAGAGACGGGGAAAAAAGGTATGCACACTTCTTTTTCAATAAATATCGGTATGTGTGAATGAGTTTATACATGCAGACATTTCTCCACTTTTAAATAATTGAAACGTTCTTGCAGCGACTCTTTAAAAAGTCATGTTTGCTTTTGATTGCCTTATAAATGAGCTGCGCCTTATTTCGTGCAACGCTACGAAAACCCTCTGCGGATCCCCGATCCCTCTCGTACCGTCTTGGCGTGTGTTTACAGCCGAGTCCGCGCATTATTTATGTTCAGCGGTGGCCAAGGCGAGCTCTTCCTTTGATGCCGAGATGATTATGTGCGTTTCCACTCGCCGTGAGGGGATTGCATCTTTTTTTTTCTTCTCGACCCAAACCGTCGTATTTGAGCGTTTGAAACGACGCGCTCTCCCTTTTGTGCTCCCGTCGTCATGATTCGATTAGCATCGCAAGAGATAAATAATTACTCCTCCGATTGGCTTGTTTTCAACGCATCCAACTCTCCGAAGTGAAAAGCTGGTGTGGAAAAATGGAGTCACTCCAAGCTGGGACCGCCCCGACTGAGCTACGAGGCCACGAAGCTGCGGTACGAGAATGGATCAAAAAGTTCCATTCAAAGTTTCACCACTTGACCAACGTCGCCGCCCGGGTCGGACGCAGCGTTTGTGATCGCTGGTCCGGCACCTGAAACGACAGGAGGGAGCACACGTCGAGGTTTGTGAACAAAAAGACATCGCAGGGAGCCAAACCTGATGAGTAGGGGCGATTTGATTTTTTGATTTTTGATTGCCTCTCGTAAATAAAATACAGACACCGTACGATAAACAATGTCACCATTACACGCAACAATAAAAGTGCAGGAAGACTTAACGGAACGAACGACATCTTTCCATTTACAAAAATCAAAATTTCCGTTTTTGAATTACAACTGAATGACGGAAATCCAATGATACAATTAGCAAACGTTAGCACGCTAAGATGACGATGACGACGACGAAGCTCCTCAACCTTAAAGTACCTTTTTTTTTTTTTTTTTAAATACAAGCCAAGATTTTTCTCAACCTAACCAAGTTGTTTTTGTTAAATGTATTAATCTGTGGCAGATCTCCTGCTGGGAGAACACTCCCGCGGGGATATCAGAGGTTAGCGACTCCGTACGGTCCTTAAGTTGAATCCACTTGAAAATCACAAGTAACGAAATGATATTGAGCTTCTGTGGCCATGACTGCAGAAATTCAGATCATCCATTGATATTATGTCTCATCCACAGAGCAGCTGTCGTTCTTCTGAAGGATGATTTCAGAGAATAAATGTGGTCGTTGGGCGCTCGCGGTCGGATGATTAACAAAACGTGAACCTTTGTGACAGCCGCGAACGCACCTGTCCATCTCCAACGGCAACGCCGATGACTAAACGCCTCTTATTCGTTGAGCTCCTTTGGAAATGACGAGCGCAGCGTGCCGTCGTTCAGCCGCCGCAGATTCACCGACCGAAGGTTTCGCAGCACTTGGACAGAAATAAACTTTTGTGCTCTCCAGTTTTTCACGGACTCTTCACAATAACTATTCATCTTCATCGCTCTACTAGAGGCAAAATAAACACACACACACACACACACACACACACACACACACACACACACACACACACTGTAGGTGTTAGAGTACCTGTGCTGAGAACAACTCTGTCCTCAGCGAAAAAACACCAAACGTATTCGAACTGTATTTTACGTTTTTCAAATTTAATTTTCCTTTTATTTCAATTGACACCCGACAATGATTTTTAAATATCCGTCCTTCCCTTCGAACAATTCATTAGTAATTGATTGCAGGTTATTGACAGAAAACAGCAGTTTATGTTCTTTCCCCATCTCCATCTCCATCTTCATGAGTTTTTTCCTGCGTTCGCTGCCTTGAGAAGAGACCGTCAGTGTGACTGAGTTCAACTCCATCTGTCAGGTTTCAGTAATAAAGTGGAGAAACGCTCTGCGGACTCTTAATGACACAACTGTCGTTGAATGTAAGATTGGAGGGCAGCCGCCGAGTTTATCAAGTTCATACACGATATACACACACTCGCTCGCCAACTTATCTCTCTTACACACACACACACACACACACACACACACACACACACACACTTCAAAGCCTGTTGAACATCATTAGGTAAATGCATTCCTTGTTGCTCGCCACTGCAATATCAATGTGTCTTCACTTTGAAGATAAAAGGACTCGAGTGTTTTCTGTCAAAGTGCTGCAGCGAAAATACGACCGTCTTCAGTGCGTGAACATACACACTGTCGGGATGGGAACTCCTCAGGCCAACTTGGTCTCCAGTATGATTTAGGCATCAAATTAAAGCCATTGTACCTAAATATATAGGTATTGAGTGTTGAGTGAGGGTGGATCAAAAGGTTTCGAGACTGCTCCTGTTGCGCGGGAACAGTGCGCAGCACCGCGACGAGCAGGAGGAAGCTATAAACTCAGTGAGAAAGTATACGAAGTTTCCAAGAGGCCAAGGAAACCCTTGAAATGCGATGAAGTGACGAGCCGGGCGAGGTGTTTCTGAGCGACATTCGCGTTTCGAGCGGAGGCGGAGCTTCACTGTCCAAGAACGAAGAAGGCACGTCAGGTCAGGAGACACCAGGTGGGTTTTCTTGGACGTTGGTGGGAATCGTGCGACCGTGAATTCGTCCCCACAGGGTCAGACCGTCAACACCGAGTTCTACCGGGACCTTCTGAGGCATCTGAGGAGAAAACATTCACTGTAAACCACCTGAACTGTGGCGCCATGGCAACAGGTTTCTCCAACACGACCGTTTCTTGCTCCAAAAAAATGCAAACATAGCTTTCCACGAGCCTTATTTGCCACGATGGTCCTTCTGCGACTTCTTTCAGTTGGCCTAAAATCTGACACCGTCTTTGATGTGTGCGCTTCTTCCTACTTTCGTTCACATGCAAACGGTCGCATGCATGCATGACTCTGAACTTGACTGCCACTTGTAAAAAGGTTGGTTTTCATGGCTGGTGATCAGGGCACAGATGCTTCACTGCATAATGTATGCATGACGGGACTCATCCAAATGTGGATCCTGTCAACTCTGCTCTGCACGCTGCCCACATTCGCCTGCTGTAAATAGACTGCTCACCTAAAGTTCTCTAATCTGATGAGGCAGCATTTGCATTACGGATATTAGGTTGCTATGGCAACTGAGTGAAACATCAGGAACTCAAAAGTAGATGCGAGAGGAGAGCTGCGAACCAAAGTTTCACGTGTCATGTGGGACTGAAGCCGAATGACAAATCTAAACACTCAGTGCACTTGTTTGTGAGAGCGCAGCGGTTTCTAAATGGAACAAATTGGGATGGATGGCACCTCAATAATTGAACATATCATGGACAATTTTGACTCTCCTCCGTCTCACTGCGTGCCCCTGCGATTTATGCAGCAGGTCCAGAATGAATGCTGATTGCTCATGACTTGCTGCTGCTGCTGCTGCTGTGTGGGACCATCAACGCCACAGCTGCCGGAGCCCACTTAGGAGGTAATTATGTTCGGTTTGACTGATGTGAGGCTCAAACGCAGAGACTGGAGCTGCATGTCGATCCATTTAAGGGTCTTAAACGTCTCTATCAGAAAAGCGACGTCTGGTTCATGCTGATGTCTGAACAGAGTGAGACTGGAAGAGAATCTGGTGCTCAGACACAGCGAAGGATCCCCACCTCGTTATTTTGTATCTTTGTTGTTATTTTGTGTATCTGTTGTTATTTTGTATCTCTGTTATTTTGTATCTGTTGTTATTTTGTATCTCTTTGTTGTTATTTTGTGTATATGTTGTTATTTTGTATCTCTGTTATTTTGTATCTGTTGTTATTTTGTATCTGTTGTTATTTTGTGTATCTGTTGTTATTTTGTATCTCTGTTGTTATTTTGTGTATCTGTTGTTATTTTATATCTCTTTGTAGTTGTTTTGTGTCTCTATTAGGTTGTATAACTAACTTTCCATTAAGATTATTATTATTATCACTAAATTTTCGACGACATCCAAAAAGGTGGTCGGATGGATTCAGATCTGCTGTCGTGAAACCGGTTCGACCTCTGACCCCCGAAAACTGTGGCCGTGAAAAGGACGCGCACGGTCAGCAGCGAGACGGTGCGACATTCAAATCCGAATCGGTTTGATTAAAACCATCGCCGGCTTCTCTACTCGGCCTGCTCTGTCCGTTGGAAGTACTCGGTATGTTTTATGAAGAATCTCTGATGAAGCCCTGCCAGGTGGGGCCTCGTGTTTGAAAGTGAAAGACTCCTTTTTTTTCCTGTTGAGGTGTTTCCTTCCTTCAGATAAAAACATGTGACACCTTCAAGTGGAACATTTTTAAGTTGTTGTGTCAGCTTTTTGAGTAGTTGTGTACAACTAACCAGAGATGTGTAACAGCTGGGTTGTGAATGAATGAGATGTGTGTTACTTCCCAGACGTTGCGCGTCACCAGACGTGTCGTAAGCGGCGCTGCTGAGTGAACTTGTGCAGCTGTGCGTGTCAGCATGGCAGCACCAGCCCTCTTTTTCACTCGGTGAGTTTCCTGTTCAGCCGTCAGTCGCGCCGCAGCATCATCAACAACAACATGGCCATACGCAGAAAAGACAGCTTCCTCTGGGGGAAAGGTGCGTTTGTTCATCCTTCACTTTTAATCGTCGCTTTATTGTTGCCGCTAAAACAAAAAGAAACTATTTGTTGCTATTTGTGCTGCTAATTGTGTCTTTTTGTGTGTTTTCCTTTTCTATGGAACACATTTTGAAGCTCTTTACTATTGTTTAAGACCCTGTGATACACATTAATGTGTTTACAAAGCAACAACACTGAACTTTTTTTGAACTGGAAATCAATTTCCTGCACAGCAACCATCCAAGAACGAAGGTGAAGTGAATCTTCAATGGTACTCGGAATCAACCCCAATAAAAGAGAAGCAGCTATTTTCAGCTCCTTGCTGTTTCCACTCGGTCACCACTTCTCTCTAAAAAAAAAAAAACTAAAAAAAACCCCACAACTTGTTCTGGTCTGTGAGAGTGAGCGTAGGCAGTCCACAGTGTCTACTTACTTTGTTCAAGTGCAATGCCACCATCCTGAACTGTACATGTCCCTCTGCTGATGCTCTTTGCTGATGCTCTCTGCCCCTCTACCCCCACCTCCACCCACACCCTCACCCCTCCCCTACCCCCCCAGCAGGGAGGAGGCAGGCCGACGCGGTCGACATCCACAAGTTCGAGCTGCTGGATGACATTCAGGTACTTCAGTGAATATTTCCCCTCCAAGGTCTTTCATTAAAACGCCTCGCCATTCTCCCGGCAGCCTCAGCGCAGGTTGTTTTTTTTTCCTCACAGCAGCACACACAAAAGGTGTTTCATTCCCCAACTTCATTTTTAATTGAAATACGAAGGTTATGTTTTAATTTGAATTTTTTTTTTTGAATTGACGAGTCGCTGAGTCCGTGGTGCCTCGGTGCCTCTCTGACGTCGCGGTCACCGCCGCTGTGTTTCTTTTTCAGAAACTGAGGCTGGAGATCAACCACATCACACCACAGATCCACCCGGCCGAGCCCAAGGAGCAGAAGTGAGCATGAGCATGTTTCTTTCAATGAGTCAGCCTCCTCCTCTTCTTTCAGTAACACTTTGACGCAGTTCGGACTCCCAAACCACAAAGACGATTCATGCAATCAGATTTATTGACACTTAGTTAGAAGTCAAAATAGTTTTGACCTTCATTAAACCTGGCCTCGTGTCTCTAACCCCTTTTTTTTAGACATAAAAATACTTGACATATGGTGAACTGTGTCAAACATCGAGTTAGATTAATTCAAGTACTTTCAGATCCTTTCCAGCTAGAAAAAGCGCAAAGTTCAAGGATTGTTTTCAGCAGGAAGGTTTTTGTTGTTGTTGTTTCCAGGATGTTCTTCTGAAAAGAACATTTTCTAAAAACATCTTAAGCACGTTACCCCAAAACATTTGTACAATGCTTTCAAAGCACATGGTTATATTCTAAAGTAATAATATTCTGGAGACAATAAAACAAAATAAAAAAAACGAACCTACTGAAAACATTTGAAGATGGAGGGAATGACGATCTGAAAAATACTTTATAGATGTGATCACAAAATGTTTTTAGAGAATGTTTTCCTACTTTTAAGGTGTTCTGGTAACCCCCCAAAAAACATCACGGGAACGCTGCATAATATTCACAGAAAGTTTTTACAGCAAAATAATTATATTTACTACGAAGAAAGAAGGTATATAAAGTCAATAAGAGGCAATGGTGACATATGAATCAATCAACATCACCTCCCGTCCTACTTTAGGGATGCTGTGGGACTATGACTATGAGCACCGCGACAGTCTTAGAAATCATAATTTGTGTTCATGACATTTTCTGACTTTCACATTTGGACTTCCTGTTGCTTTTGTCGCTGCGTTCAGAGGGCGATAACGTGTCGAGTGGTGGGACGCCGCATTCGGCTAGAACTGTGTTCCTGGCATGTTGACCACAGTTTCTCAGCACTGCTGCCCTCAAAGTCACTAAACCCCAACCCTTCACCGAACACTCCCTTCATCACGGAACAAATGGTCCGAGGGGTTTTCTTTAGTCATTCAAAGATGGTTAACTGAAAAAAATGTAAACATTTTGACACGTGATTAATCACAGAGTCATCAAATCCAACTACCGAGGTACACTGTAAAATAAAATAATTCATCTTCAGGTGCAATTATAGCTTCAGAAACTTTACTGAATTTCATTACTCAGCAATTTCAATCTGTATAACTCAGTTCCAGATCACAGTGCACACAAATTTTCCAAAAAGTTTAAACATATCTACCAACGACCAGTTTCACATGCTAAGTCGTGTTTATAACAGAATACACAGTTTCTATCATTTGGCACTTACGGTTTACAAAAATGAGTCCATGGTATCCAATTTCAAACTATCATTCATATATTTGTCATTTGACTGAACTGATTAATAGAAAAAAAAAAATCAAAAACAAGTGGTCGAAAAAGATCTCTTGGTGACGTCAAAATTTGGTATTTGCAGCTGTGAATTTTTAAATTTTTTTATTTAATTTGTATTTGTCCTTTTGTTGCAGCAAAAATGATATGCGGAGCCGGAGATTCCTACGTGGGAAAAAGAAATTCAACATGGCCCCTAAAACTGTAAGTTTAGGTTGAATTTTTGTGTATATAAACAGAAAAAGAGAATTTAATCAACCCTTTAGTCAGTTTGTACAAGCAACTTATCACGTAGTCTGAGGTCACGTGAGACGGCATCATTTCCGAACGTTTACCTCGAAGTGACAGCTCCCTCCGGTGGCTACGGTAATTATGACAGAGGAAGTCTGTTAAGGAGGAGGTCGGGATGGATGGATGGGTCGACAAAACATTTGACTTTGTTTCTTTTAACCGCAACCATTTGACAACTTTCGAAAAGTACATATTTTAACTGACTACTATTATATATGATGCATATAATCTTCTGTTTTTATTGTTAATTACGACGGGGCAAAAGGATGAAGTGAGCCGGTGCTGTTGTGGAGCCAAAAAGTTGGCGTCGGGAGGAGGCCAGGGTGGACAAAACATTGAACTTTAACATGGAGGATTTATTTCCCCGTTTAAACCAATAGTCGATCAAGTTTTTGCGCCTTAACCCAATTAAAACCCTCACTGTATCATTGTGACATCACAATAGAAAAAAAAACGCTGCAGGACTTGTAAAGAATATTCAGTATTACCATGGAGACGTCTCTCAGTGTGTACTTGGTGTGTATATTTGGTTCTGACATGCCACGAGTAATTAAATTCATCAGTTTACATGGAAACGCAGTGTTTCTACAGACTCACTTCAGGATCTGAAGGTCAACAGCGAGACGACAGCAGACTCAACGCCGCACACAGCGGATGTGGATTTTAGAGATGCGTGTGTGTGTGTGTGTGTGTGTGTGTGTGTGTGTGTGTGTGTGTGTGTGTGTGTGTGTGTGAGTGAGACGAAGTGCAAACTGTGCACGGGCACGGAGAATGAGCTGCAGTGAGAAAAACCACATCCTGTTCCGTGAAGTGGGGCAGAGGCGCCGCCTCCATCTTTTTTTTTTTCTTTTTTTTTCGAAGCTTCCTCTCTGTCTCAGAGTCAGAGGGGGGTGTGGGGGGTGTGGGGGTGTGTGGGGGGATTAAGAGGGTCTTTAAGTGGAATTGGTTTGAAGGACTTCTTAGCAGGAGGGCGCGCTCTGAAGTAAAGGGTCGTATTTTGAAGCCGGGGCTCGAGATGAGGCGATAGGAACCGGCGATATTGACTTCATCTCCACTCATCTCGTGTGTTGCTGATTAACGATAATAACAGTGACGCAAAAGGAGAAGAAACTCTCCTGATGTGTGATGTGACTCAGAGTCAGCGGTAACCGATATGATGTCAAAGCTTTTAACACGAAAGAGAGATTTTGTCGTCTGCGTTGTGACACCCACCAAGAAAAAAACTTTATCATGCGAAGTCTAAACTAGCAGACAAAACACTCCTAGTTTCCAAATACTGATCACATAAAGTCTAACTACCCCCCCCCCCCCCTCCCCTCCCTCCTTGCTGCAGGGTGTCCAATACCTGGTTGAACACGAGCTTCTTGAATGGCGAGCGGACTCGGTGGCGGAGTTTCTCTACAAAGAGGAGGGACTGAATAAGACCGCCATCGGAAACTTCTTGGGAGAAAGGTAGAGAGCCGACGTCAGGAAGTTCTCATTCACAGGAAGACGTCAAGTACAAAAACTACAAGTACAAGGTCCCGGGTACCGGTCGGAGGAGGTTGGATGGAACAAACCCGGGACTTTCACCTCCGGAGAGCCGCATTCAAGTCTGTGATGAAGCAAAAGTTTATGTTGATTTTTATGTTCACTAAACCCGAACCATCATCTCTTCCTACCAAGAAACCAGGTGTGTTTTTGGTTTCCTGGTCCGTCCACACGAAACGCCAACGTCTTTTTATAAAACATCTGTTGCGTCGGGGAACGTTTTGCAGGTGTAGGACTAACTGGGAGAGTAAACACACACACATGTGGTCCACTGTGTCAAAACAACAGACAAGATATATATATATATATATATATATATACATATATATATATTTTTTTTTTTTTTTTTTTAGGACAGCTGCATATTGAAGGTAAAAAACTGGGCCAGTGAGGCCGGATTTTAATTCCCATTTCTGAAAGTTTACTCTAAATAGTGACAGCTCTTCGCTCTCGAACAAAACGTAGTGGAGCTGAAATTCTCCCATACGTGAAGCTCCGCCCATTTTTTTTACACCTGTGCACACCTGGTCAGTCAGTCAGTCAGTCAGTCAGTCAATCAATCAATCAATCAATCAATCGCTGCCTTCAAATGGAAATAGTGACCAATCGTTTACAACGCGGGAAGTCATGCCGCCGCATGCTCGGCGTTCGAGTGATAAAGTCGTAAAAAACTGTTGCCAGGCAACAGTTTCAGCAAGCTAAAAGCACAAGTAACATAATGCAGTAAAATGCAAAGACAGAGAAGGAAAAAAAAAAAATCAAGATTTTCCTCAGACGCTGGCTGTTATCCAAGTTATGAAGAAAAACTCCAAATGAATGAAATTGCAAGATATTAGCTCAACAGCCAACGAAAAATGAACTTCCACGACCTCTGAAAGTCTGTTTTCAGGTCGTCTCAACAACACTTCTGTGATTTGAAACCTTAGATTATAAATTTATAAATATGATTTTATTATCTCTGACTGTCACACAGGGACAAAATGCATCTGCAGGTCCTGAAAGCGTTCGTGTGTCTGCACGAGTTCTCCGACCTGAATCTGGTGCAGGCGCTCAGGTTGGTGTTCAATTTCACCTTCTTTTTTTTTTTTTAGCCTTTTTGTTTATTTTCTGATGACTCATCCTTCTCATACCAGCTTCAGTGTGTGTGTGTCTGTCTGTCTGTGTGTGTGTGTGTGTGTGTGTGTCTGTCTGTCTGTGTATGTGTGTGTGTGTGTGTGTGTCCACGACTCATAGTGTGTTTGTTTTTCACACCTCTCGTCACCTGACAGGCAGTTTCTGTGGAGCTTCCGTCTCCCGGGAGAAGCTCAGAAGATTGACAGGATGATGGAGGCGTTCGCGAGCCGCTACTGTGAATGTAACCCCGGCGTCTTCCAATCCACAGGTACCGAGCCCGGCGCACCGTCTAATTATAGAGATCCGGTTCTGCTGCTTTAATTGGAAGGATTGATATAAAAAAAAAAAAAAAAAAAAACAGGATTGAAGCCTGAGAGACGTTTCACGTCTCCCTTCACCGACGTGATGTCATTTTTTTTTGTTCCGATGAGATAAACAACAGCGCAGCTGCAGACGACTAAAAGTTTTTTTTGTGGGGTTTGACAGACACCTGCTACATCCTGTCTTTCGCCATCATCATGCTCAACACGAGTCTCCACAACCCCAACGTGAAAGACAAGCCCAGCCTGCAGCGCTTCGTGGCCATGAACCGAGGCATCAACAACGGCGAGGACCTGCCGGCCGAGCTGCTCACGGTCAGCGGCTGGATTTATTCATTACTCGGGCCAACCAGAGGCAAAATGGCGGCATCATAAAGTCCCCGTTTAAATGATTCCCACGTGAACTGCTGTCGGTCCTGATTACAAAAACTGAAAAATGGAAGCCTTTCTGTTTTTATTTTACGAGACATGTTGGTCAGCTGCTGTTTAAAAGAAAAACATCAAATCCTTATCATTATGTGTTTCATGGACTGTTTCATTTTCTGAAGCATCTCTGCTGCACCTTAAATATTTTTTTTTTTACCTATTTTAGTTATTATTTTTTTCAATTATGCTTCAATTTTCAATCCTTTTATTTTGAATCACTTTTCCTTCCACTTCTTTTCTTAATAATTATTTATTCCACTTAGTTTATTTTATCAAGAATAATTATTTCTTATTTATCTTTTCCAATTTATTTATTTTCTCTTTCGTGCATTAAATAATCTTCGAGTTTGTAAAAAAAAAAAAAAAAAAAAAAAATGTTCAGGAGTCTGCAGCCACGCTAGCAGCTAAATGCTAACGTCAGCGTGCTAACATAATGTTCCAACGTTGATCGCTTCAGTTCGGCGTGCTGGCGTGTTTAACATTCGCTAACTCGCAGTAAATTGATGCAGGGATTTGATCGACAGAAAATGAATCAACGTTATCCGTGTCAGACAAATCTAAAATCAGGAGATTATGAATAATTCCCTGTTTATCTCCAGTTTGGGGGATTAAAAAAAAAAAAGTGTTTCTCTGATCTTCTGCATTTTCCAGCTACGATCTGATAACTCGAGTAAAATGTTTCCAGAAACTGTACGCGAGCATCCGCAGCGAGCCGTTCAAGATCCCCGAGGACGACGGGAACGACCTCACGCTGACGTTCTTCAACCCGGACCGAGAGGGCTGGCTGCTGAAAATGGGTGAGACGATGATGTTCGCTCGGGAAACACCGAGTTTACCGGAGTCTGCCTCCGTTTAAAAAAACAAAAACAAATTATTGTTATTATTTTGTGTTATTATCTTGGTTCGAAGGTGGTCGGGTCAAAACCTGGAAGAGGAGGTGGTTCATTTTGACGGACAGCTGCCTCTACTACTTCGAATACACCACGGTGAGTTTCTCTCTGCCGCCGCGTTAAAAACGACAAAAAACACAGAGAAGACGACGACGAGCGTCACGATTTTAACGTCCCGCCTCTCCCTCCAGGACAAAGACCCGATCGGGATCATTCCTCTGGAGAACCTGAGCGTCAGACAGCTGCAGGACTCCGGCAAACCGGTAAGAGTGTCGCTCGGTTTCAAATCACACACTTTATATCTGCTGCCTCTGAAACCGTCCGTGAATCACACAGCAGCTGCTGAATGAATTCAAAACACAAAGCGCTGCAAACAGTGAGTCACCCGGCCATCAGGAGGACGCTCAGAATAAACAAAACGCATATGTGCACAGTGGTGACGCCACGTACGTGTGTGTGTGTGTGTGTGTGTGTGTGTGTGTGTGTGTGTGTGTGTGTGTGTGTGTGTGTGTTTTAACAGTTCTGTTTGGAGTTGTATAACTGCAAAGGACAGAAGATCAAAGCCTGCAAGACGGAGAACAAAGGCCGCGTGGTTCAAGGAAAACACCAGTCGTACAGGCTCAGCGCGGCCGGAGCCGCCGAACGGGACGACTGGATCGACGCCATCAGGTGAGACCTGCTGGGGAGGAGGCGCACGGGGGAAGGAGGCGCAGACATGTTTGTTTGTTTGTCAAAAGCAGGGAAACGCACGACGAGAAAGAGCCGATAAACTCGTCTGACCCTTTTCGTCCACTCAAATCTGTCCTCGACCGTTTCTCGGGTTTTCTCCTCGAGTCTCAACCGGTTGCCTGGCAACCACCCAGCGCCAGGAAACAGTCCAATATGTCAACAATTTTTATTTATTTATTTATTTTTTTACACTATTTGCACATATTTACGAAGCTTTAAGTTGTGTGAGTTTTTAAAAGGTGCCGTTAAGTGGACTTAGCTATGTTTGGACGGAGCTTGTTTTTAAGGGAGAAAGCGTTCACAAACCGGCAACGTGAGCAACGTGAGCAACGTGAGCAACGTGAGCAACCCCACAAAGTGCGCTCCGTTTCCGCTGTCAGACGATAAACTGGAGATAAAAGTTTTCAGCTTCAACGTCTGAAAAATGAGGCCGAAGCAAAAAGTGCTTTAAGCTGCAATACCACCGAGTGCCACTAGAGGTCGGCTCAACAACGGCTCTCACTCCATCGACTCCTGTTCAACTTCTCATCAAATACAAAGTCATTCAGTGTTTACCACGAGCTACTATGGTCCCAGCAGCTGAAGTCACGCCTCCTTGCTAGTTTTCCGGCGGTCCGTCTGACCGACGGGCATCATCATCCGTTTGTCAGGTATTTAGACCAATCACAACATCGGATGAACTGAAATTAGAAAATTGTGGGGCTTCTGAAAAGAATTTGACCGAAATTGTCCCAATAGTTTCTAACAGTTTCCGGACATAAATGATTAAAAGAAAAAGTAACAGACAGATGAATCTATAATGAAAACAGGTGTCGGGTGAAGCGACCGCAGAGGAACCGACAAACTGAAACGGTATGACGACTCCTGAAGGTCTCCATTTTTAAACTAAATTTGAATTTTGTTCCTCAGGGCGAGCATCACCAAGGACCCTTTTTATGACTTGGTGTCTCTACGGAAGAGGAAGGTCATCAGCAACACGTCCTCGAAGAACTGAGAGGACCCTGGGCGCGTCTTCACATATGAATCAGCTTTTATGAAAAATACACCTTTATTTGTTTTTTTTATGATGTAGAATTCACAGAAATGCACAAATTGGGAAGTGACACTCTTTTTTGGTTTCGCAGTGTGAAGTTGTCACTTTATTTCTGCAAACTGGGCGCACTACCGCTCCGACTTCAGGGGCCGACGACTTCGACTGACTAACATCTGCTCCAGCCGCAGGAAGAAGAAATAGGTCGCGGGTTGTTTCATTTTGCATTATTAGGTTTTCAGGAGCCACAGAGAGTCACAAAACGACAACGACGGCACAGAAAGAAACAAAAAAAGAGACTTAAATGGACCACAATGATATAAAATGACCACAAAAAAAATAAACCGACAACCCCAAAGAGACTCGCGTGGTCATCCGGAAGTTTTTACCTGGCGTTACAGATAGTTATCATTTCCCCATTCGAATATTTAAAGCTGTTTGTTTCACATTCATTTATTGCACTGACTAACGGAGCTGTTTAAATGTACAGATTATTTGAATATAACCCTGCAGAGTTTATTTGTAAATGTATTTTATTTTATCCAGAATTCTGCCTTATTACTAAAAAAAAAAAAAAAAAATAGATGTAAATAAAGTTTTAACATCTTTTCAAAATCCAATTTTAACTTATTCTTTTTTAAATGTACAGTATCTTTGATGTAACTTTATTTGTTTAAATATTGTAACATCAGTGTTTTAGAAAAAATAATGTATGTACGCTTTAATGACTTTATTATTTTCGTACAATAAACTTTAAATTTCTGACTGAAGGTTCATTTTGCTTTGTCCAGCAGATGGCGCTACATTATCACTCATAACCGAGCTCTTAAATTAACTTCTGTGGAGACGCAGACTGCTTTTATCTCGTTTCTGTCACGAAGGAGTGAAGGAAGAAGTCATGAGTTGTTATCGCCGTGATAATTATCAGATTAAAACGGTTTCTGATGTGCAGACGCTTTTCCTGTGTGTGTGTGTGTGTGTGTGTGTGTGTGTGTGTGTGTGGCTGTGGGTGTGTGTGTGGGTGTGGGTGTGTGTGTGTGGGTGTGTGCGTGTGGCTGCGGGTGTGTGTGTGTGTGTGTGTGTGCGCGCGCGTGTGTGTGTGTGTGTGTGTGTGTGCATGTGGCTGCGGGTGTGTGTGTGCGAGTGTGCGCGGGTGTGTGTGTGTGTGTGCGTGTGGCTGCGGGTGTGTGTGTGTGTGTGTGTGTGTGTGTGCGCGCGTGCGGGTGTGTGTGTGTGTATGTGTGTGTGCGGGTGTGTGTGTGTGTGCGGGTGTGTGTATGTGTGTGTGTGTATGTGTGTGTGTGGGTGTGTGTGTGTGCGTGTGGTTGCGGGTGTGTGCGTGTGTGTGTGTGTGTGTGTGTGTGTGTGCGTGTGTGTGTGTGTGTGTGTGTGTGCGTGTGTGTGTGTGTGTGAGTGTGAGACAGAGTTGTGGTTTACTTTGAGCAAACGATCTCACATTCACGCTCACGATGCCTCGAACCTCATCGTGGAAAATAAACGTCTTCAGGAGAGAAGAACACTTTTATGTTTGAAGGCAACCATCGTGATATTTTTGAAATTTTACAACTATTTCTAGATTCGGTTTTACCTCGCAGACTGGGACCCGTTTTAAAACCTCCGATAACAGAAGTTAAAACCGTGGTTACAGCTTCACGTGAAAAAAACCTCGTTTCAGTTCGTAACTTTGCTGTCGGGAAGGAGCTTCATGAACTCGACTCTCGTCTCACGTTGTCTTTTTTCTTTTTACACGCTTCATTTCACCCGACATTTAAACACACAAACACATTTACTTTTGCGCTGATGTTCTCATGTCTTTTTTTTTTTTGTCTTTTTATTATTATTCCTACAGAGTTCTTGCTTTTTCTTGCAGAGGATTCACATTTAAATTTCTGCCAGTTTCCACCTGGATGAAAAACCAAACCAAAAAAAAAACAAAAAACCTCAAAGTGCGAGCACACGCAGGTCCTCGTTCATTATTCACAACCTGTACACCGCGCTCCGTTACCAAGGGGGTCCTCGGTAAGGCGACACTCGGCGACGACGTACTCGGATCACTTTTCCTGTCTCCGTAGCAACCGGAATAACCGATGTAATCCACCCACAGCACAACCCCGGGCTCGGCCTGCAGCCGCTCGCTGGTGTTTGGGTTCAAGCAGACGAGCGTCAAATATAGAAGCAAAACTCAACTGTGGAATAATTTAGTAAAAAAAAATTTTAGAAAGTAAAATGGCAATAAAATCCTCCTCCAGCGGCTCTTTGGCTTCGGGCCGTCGGCGAGTCTTCAGCGGTGAAGCAGAAACTCCACCTGCACACGTTCCTCATGAAGGGACTTCGTACCGTCATAAAGTTTAACCGCGAGATGCTCGCCGTGTTTTCCAGCTCACGACTGGATGCAGTTCTTCTTCTGGTGCCGCCGCCGGCTTTTAAATCCTGTTGAAACAACAAGGAAAAAAAAGGAACAACGAATTCAGACTTCAGTAACTTTTACCTTCATTAAAATCGGGATTAGAAACTGAATTCACTGCTAAACTTTCAGTTTGAAGCCCACGAGATAAAAAAAAAAAAAAAACTTGCGATAGGAAAAGGAAAATCGCGATCTCGCACAAAGAAACAATTAACATCAAAATCTCTAATAATATAATAGTGAACGGGCGTCGTACCGTCTTCGTCTCCCGTGTTGATGGTCTGCAGAGACTGACTCCTCTGAATGAGCTTCGACGCCTTCTTGCTTTTGGTTTTCGGCGGTGCCGGTCTCTCGACGATCTCGAACGAGTCCTCCAGCTCGTTCCCTGCGACGCCGTTGCTCTCCGGCGCTTTGCAGGCGGCGGCGGGGCTCTGAGGAGTGACCACGCCTTCCTCGATAGTCTCCGTGCTCTGATTGGCTCCTCTGCCTTTCAGGAAGTGCCTGAAGGAGCTACGTTTCTTGGCCGCGGCCGGCTGGTTCTTCTTCGGGCCTCCCTTCCCGTCGTCATCCTCGTCCTTGCCGGGCGAAGCGGGACTCTGCGGGGAGTCTCGCTCTCCCGTTTCTTTGCCGGTGCCGAGGAAGCTGCCGTTCAGGCCGTTCCTCCAGCTCACGCCTCCGACCAGCGAGTCGCTCGGCGTGGACAGGTCCTGCAGCGAACCCGTCAGCCCGACGCTGTTCCCGAACACCAGGGAGTACTTGGGGTTGTGGTATTTGTGCGCCGGCACCTTCAGGTCGACTTGTCTCGAGTCCCCGACCGAGACCTGAAAGCGGGACGTGGAGACGGGCTGAGTCCGGACCGGCTCCGGCTTCTTGACGGGCGTCGGCAGCGGCGGCTTGGTGATGTTGAACTCCTTGTAGAGGTCCACCTGCTCGGACGCCGCGTACAGCTCCCTGAAGTCGCTGTCGAAGAAGTCCACGATGTGTCCCGACATCACCGTGATGGTGTTCCGGTCCATCCGGGACGAACTCCAGGTGAAGCTGAGGGAGACAACAGGAAAAGTCAACTCATAGTTACACACATACATACATATGTTCGTACGGTCTACGTAAAAAGAAACATTTCTGCTTTCCTCGTCTGAAAAATGAGGCCAATGCAGAAAAGTCTCAAAGCTGCAATACCACCGAATGCCACTAGAGGTCGGCTCCAAAAAGCCTCCAAATTTGTTCTCCAGGGTCATAACGGTGTTGTTAGCTAAAGTCACTCCTTCTTATTAGTTTTCTGGAGGTCCATCTGAAAATAATCCCTCATTCATTAGATATTAGGCTGCAAAAAGTGGTATGTATGGTGCAGTGAGGTTACAGCTATCAGTGGGCGGGACGTCCAAATATGGTCACTTCCTGCTCCAAAATAGCAAGATGGCGATTTTTTTATTTTTTTTTATCTTAAAGAACCCTTTTTCAATCCTTCTGTTGCTTGTTGACAAAGTAGAACTATTCTCGAGCTTCCACGGTTATATTTGAACATTTTTCCCATCAAATCTTTTCGCCTGCCCGCTTTCTCAAAAAAAACCAAAAAAAAAACACCGACCAGGAGGATAAAGTTTGGTTAAAGCTGCCGGATTCTCACCTGTACGAGCCGAACATGATTTTCTCTCCGTCCACCAGCATGTATTTGGAGCACAGCGAGCCGGGCAGCTTTCCGAAGGACAGGGCCAGCCCGGCGCCGCGGACCATCCGCACACGGAGATTCTGCAAAGACACAGAAAACAACCCCCTTTAATTACACATTAAAAAAAGAAAAAGGGCTTAACATCACACGGGTGAGCCTGAGCACACACGGCGCGAGACGACGTTGATGCAGAGAGTCAACGCCTCGAGACCTTAAGTCAACTTTCGAGAAATAAAACGGTCTGAAACAGAAAAGCCTTTGCTCGGGTGTGTTTACTTAAAGGGAAGAGACATTAGAAAAGGGACACCGAGTGGACAAACTGGGAGGAGGCGCCGCTCGGCTGTGTGTGCAGGCGACGGCGTCGAGTTACGCTCTCTCGGGATCCGTGAGCGTTCGAAAAGGCCCTTTCACGGCCTCGATCAACCGACACCGGCTCGCGGGCGGGTACCGCGGCGCCCCGGCTCAACCGCTGTAAGAAACGCAGCGTAACGGGCAGATAAGGAGGGTTATTGTGTCGCCGTGGCGATCGGATGACAGCCGGCGATCTGCGTTTCGCTCTTAATCTGCATCGGCACTTCGCTGTCCGCAACGCATAGGAACACACTTTAAATGTTATCACACCGGTGCTTTAACACCGAGCGTCTTCCTTCAGCGGGGAACTCGGCCGTTTATTATCCAGGGAGTTCTTCAAATGTAAAACTTAAGTCATCCTTTTGACTTTTTTAGGAAATTTGTTTTTGAGTGATTACCCCAATTCTCCAGACGTTCGTCTAAAAGTTGAGCTATGGCTTCTGCAGAACTATCTCTTTATTTTACATCCATGCAGCAGGAACGTTTATTATTTAATTAAATTTGTTCCAGATTTCAATTTATTCCAAAAATTCATGACTTGTTTGACATAAAATGAATAAAACTACCAACTAAGCTTTAAGTTTAAGTGGCTTTACTAACGTAGCTAATGGTACGTTTTAGAGAAATAAAATTTAATGTGATAATCTGATGTATAAGAGTCATTTTTTCATCCATTTATATTAAATCCTAGTTTCCAAGTAGACCAGTTTTGTTCCCTGAAAAACTGTTTGTTTAAGGAAGTGTCACACGCGTCTCTTTTTTTTCTCGAGCACACAATACTTCCTCATAAAAAAAACCGGTGTGCGTCTGTAAATGATCCACTCGACCCTGCACAGAGGACAAAGGCTGCCGTTTCACACATAACTTACTGTCACCTGCATTGTGCGGCTCTGCAGGTCTCAGAACCCGAAACCTCCCCGACGGTGGGAAAAGTGGGAAAAGTGTGTCATCGTCTCCGATTTTGTGCGTTTTGGACGCGCTGACCCCGTTAACGGATCTGGAGCAGAGCGGTTTAATCTGTAACTGCTGTTTAAAGAGGAGGTTTACGGTCCTGTTTGAACTGGATCAGACTTGTCTCAAGTTTTTTAAGTTGTCAGGAGTTTCCTACATGTGATGTACGACGTGTTTGAAGTCGTTTTAAGCCACCGTAGCTCGAGCAGGGAACCGATCTGTTTGCTCTCTCTCTCTCGCTATGTGTGTGTGTGTGTGAGCGAGCGAGCGAGCGAGGCCTCCTCCTTCGTCATTGTTCTGTTTTCCGAGCTGTCTCCTCACCCGCAGATGCACGGCGTTGATCTGCAGCCGAGTGCACATGTCCAGGAAGTGGGGCACTCCCCTGGCCTCCAGCACGGCGTAGACGGCCACGCCGCGCCGCGACGAGGCCTCCAGCAGGTCCTGGAGGATCTGCAGGTCCGTCAGGAGGTCCATGACGATGGCCACCACCTGGGAGAGACGGGGAGGGGGGGGGGGAGTAAATATCTTACTCTGTATCCGCTTCCATGTCGACTCTGCAAGTTTATTTATCAAGTGTAGTTTCACGCACAGAACACGCAACCGTTATCATGTTGGGATAAATATTTATTTAAGTATAATGTGTCGTTGCAAATAGATAAAAAAAAAACAACCATAAAAATAGCCGCAGTCCTGAAGTAGGTCGTGCTTTTTGGCTGCAAAAGTATCACACACTTATAAAAAAAATACTTCATATATTGTAAATTTGTTTTTTTTTGTGGGGGGATTTTTCTATTCTTGTTAATAGAGTTAACAGTTGAAGCAAATATCAAGGAATTAAATGCGGAACAAGAACAATAAAAATTAAGCCTGTCGTGGTCATTTACCAAGCAGGAATCTAAGGGGCTGAAAAATGAAAAAAAAAAAAGAAAAAAAAAAAAAGAAGTAAAACTGCAGTTCCTCGATTGGCCACTTGAGGCCGGCTCCACAAGTGAGTCAGACCTCCGTGTTAAAATACGAAACGTTACAGCAGATGATCACAGCCTGTTACAAAATAATAGTTTTTATTCATTACAACCGTACTAAACTCCCCCGTTTAGATTCAAATAATTATATGAAGGCTTAAAGTTACACATAATTGAGGGCGGGATTGCGTTGAGTGACAGATGGGTGCCGTCAAAGCCGGCTAGCCGCTTGCGAGGCATCACTTGAGCTAATTAGGCTCACAAAACTATTTTCAGTGTACATCGTGTTGGTGCCTTTTGGAAAATGTTTTCATGCAAATATCGGACAATTATTACGTCTTACGATCAGACCGCCCCCCCCCCCCCCAGTGGCCCTCGGTGGTACTGCAGTTTAAGGCACTTCAGCATTGGCTTCACTTTTCAGACCCAGAAGCTAACGTCCCTCTTTCATTCACGGTCTACAGTCTGCACTCACCACACTCAAATAGTTTCAAAATGAAGGTGTACGCCCATTAGGACGCCAACCATCGCCCGACGGGAGGCCCGGCCCGGATATTCACACGGTGGATGCGGGTCAGGTGATAACAGACCGGCCCGGCAGCTAAAACGATCACAGCGCTTTTGTCCAACAACTGTTTCACCGCCAGTAAACAGTTAAGTCTGGTAAACGTTCAGCGCCACTCCCACTGCCGGTTCCTCAAAGACACCGAGGCACTAACCAGTCGTTAACCGCTTGCGATACAAAGCGCGAACGCATCATTTCCCGCGGTTGACTCGCCGGCCCGACTCGTTCTTCCAGGTGATTAAAAACCGCTGGACGAGCTCCAAAACCGGGGACACCGCTAATCGTTTCAGCAGCAGGACCATGACGTAACAGTCCAGGATCTGAGGATCACAAGACGCAGCATCAGCAGGTGCTGACACGGTCCTAAGTTTCACAACGCACGGCACATTTCATCTTTTTATGTCCCCGTGTGTAATCTAAAGCGATCGCCATAACTTGTTTTTCCCACTTGTTATTGTAGCTCTGGTGAACGTTGGTGATGTTTGGACCCGATCCAAGCAGACAAAAACGAGTTCTCCGGGCAGACGAGAGTTTAAATGTCATCGGTCATTCACTCTCAACCGTGTCTGAGTCAAACGTCGGTGATCACATTTTTCACCTTAACTGCTGATTGCGAGGAAAAACCGAAGGAGGAAGACGGTGGGACTCGTTTCAGTGTCAGTCTGACATGTTCATATCGAACACGTTATCTGAAGGCAACTCGAGCTCCTTTGAACTTCTAGAACTAGTCGAGCAAGTCCAGCAACCAAAAAACAAACTACAGATAATAGGTGTTTCATTTTTAGATGCCACTTTGGAAATCAAATATCTCGACAAATCTTTCATTTTGAACGATTGATGAACTCTAACAACCGAGAGCCGCATTTTTTAACTTCGAACTAAATCCCATTAACTTCCATTGTGTTGGTGACATTTCAGAGTCAGATGTCTCATTAAATCCGACTACCCAAAGAAAAACAGATTCGTGCACTTTCTGTACGTTAAATCCTAAATATTTTACTTTCTTTTGTAGTAATTGTAATTTGCGTTTATTTCATGGGTCAGAAAACGCCAACACAACACGACTTATCGGCTGAGGATAATAAGCGACGCAACTATGAACTGAAATTCCTGGAATAAAATGCATTTGACAGACAAACAATATTATGATTCTCCGGAATAAATGATATTTGGACTTTGGTGAATTGATTCTGAAATTAATCCGACTCAGCACACAGAAAACTTGAATTTGCACTTCAGTGGCGACTTTTAATAGAATTATAAAAACAGATGGTGTGAATATAAATAGTGATTTTCTTGCCTCTGGAGTTAATGAGCGCAGCTGCGTTTCCCTGTAAAGCAAAGTGAGCAGCAGGAGAGCTTCATATCCGTCTGAGAGGAACTTTGGAATAAATAAATCTACACAACTGTTTATTTTTCTGGTTGATTGAAGTGATTTTTTTTTTTTTTTTTTTTTTTTAACATCAGGAACAGAAACGACTGAAAAATCGGACACTTTTTTTTTTTTTACATAATAGATCGAATTTATTGATTATTAGCAATAATACATAATGGAAACCTCCAGACGTGCGAGTGCTGGCTGCAGGGCTCTAGTGTTTGTTGTCTTTAGGTGTGTATATTTATTAATGTGTGATATAATGGAAAACACTTCTTGTGTTCAGAACAAGTATGAACACTTCAGCCTTCTGACTCGTACCAATTATTTTTTCTCCTCGGGCACATCTCGGCTCTCCGTCTTTTCTATTTTTTTTGTTTTTTTTATAGAAATAAATGATGCACTAAAAATAAGACAAGTTCACCTGACAGCAGTGCTTTTATTTGCTTTTTTTTTTGTCTTCTTTCAAACACACGATTGGATGTGGAGTTAAAGGACATTTTTCTGCAGAGCTCCTCTCGAGTTACGAGATAATTCTCCACTTCACCTCACTCAGATATGAATTACACAGCTGGGCTGCATCTCCTGATTTCAGATAACGACCTCCTGTACGGTCACGGTACGCCTCCAGGGTCAGCGTACGTAGATGTTAAGTGTTAAGAATCACGGTTTGAACTGCAAATGGATCAGGTTTTTTTTAAGTGCGGAGGATTTACTTTACCTCGAGGGGAGCAATCTCAGCCTGTGATTGGTTAATTAAGCAGTCAGGGCGCTGAGTGAGGCTTTTGTAAACACACAACTAAGGGGATTAGCCGTTGACTGTCTATTAAAAGCGGATGTAGCTTCCGGGTCTGTAAAATGAGGCTGAAGTGCCTTGAGCTGCAATACTACCGAGGGCCACTAGAGGTTGGCTCCAAAAAGCCTCCATCGACTCCCATTCAGCTGGTCTCATGAAATTCTCAGTCAATAAAATGTCTCCAGCAGTTATCTCGGTGTTGTTCGCTAAATTCGTTCTTTTTTATTAGCTTTCTGGAGGTCCATCTGAAAAGAATCCCTCATTCATAAAAAAATAAGCCTAAAAAAGACCTGTTTCTGTTTGATTGACAGGCCTGTGGTGCAGTCAGGTTACAGCTATCGGTGGGCGGTACGTAGTATTGTCAAGGTTTCCAATCACATCAGTCAAATCAACCGTTTGCTCCTCCCCCCGCCCCTCCCTCGTCCAAATATGGTCACTTCCTTCTCCAAACCGCTCCGAAATAGCAAAGATGGCGCCGGACGAAATCCCAAACTTCATAACGACCGTTCACAAACCGACGGGTGACGTCACCGCCGGTCGCCTTCTTGGGATCAACTTATGTTGTAATTATAAATTTGCGCAGCAGGAAGTTTAACGCTCTGCAGCCTCCAATGCTGCAGGTCGAGTCAATCACAGGTGAGCCTCCTCCTCTCGAGCTGCGTGCCGGGGGAAGTCGACCGTGGAGATACGAGGCCCGTGTGAACCTGCAGGACGGGAGGGTTCAGCCGCTCCGCTGCGTGTCCCGATGTGAAGCTGACATTTAAAGCCGCTTCGCTCTCCTCCGATCTGATGACTCAGCTTGTTATAACTTGCTGACATGACTCTCCCCGAGTTCGCGCAGGTGTTTATTACCGGCCTGAGTCACGTGGCCCCGCTCTTATGTCTGACTTAGTGGAATATTTCTGGCTTGTGCAATATATTTCATTCTGTAAACAGCTATTAAAAAGAGCTTTTATAGGTCAGCTGCGTTTTGGGAAAATGACACGAAAAGAAGGAAATCGAACAACTGCAGCGAATTCAAATCAACAACATAATAATTTTATAAAAAGGTGCAAAGGTTTGTGCAATTCCCTCTTGGCAAGTCAACAATTTATATGGTGCACGTGTGGCTTTTCATTTCAGTCTACTGCACAGTAAGAAAATAATTAAACAGCTAAATAACACTGAGCATAAAATGTGGAGTTTCCTCGCTGATATTTCTTGTTGAACGTATACGCAACATAGACTTTATATGTGTCTGCGGGGAGCCGGCGTTTCTCAAGTCTGGCTCCGGTTCAAATCCGATGACAAGCATGAATTATTATACTAAAGAGGCCAAAACGATCTGCGAGCGAAAAGCGTTTCACTGATGCGTGTAAAAAGGCAGTTAAGGTGTCTGTCTGGCCTTCGAGGCACTTAAATCTGCAAAAACTACAACAGAAATAATATACAAACAAATTACCGACATCGACAGGTAAAAAATGAACAATGAACTATTATGGAGGTGAAAATTCTCCATTAAACCACATTAAAAGATCATAAGTCGAACCTGAAACTGCAGGAAACGACGTGGAAATATTTTCTCTTCTTTTCATTTCAGCTGTTTTTCTACAGACAAACAGGAAACGATTCAAATTATGATGCAAAATATATGCAGGTCAGGCGATTGTGAAATAATCACGATGGGACTCGTTAATATTTAATCTTTTTTTATCTTTTCTTTTCCAAAAAACAAAAACTACAAGAGCCAAAACACAAGCGGCCTTTAATGTGAGCTGCCTGGCTAACCCACGATCTGCCTTCAGCTGTTATTTTCTAATTAAGAGGAATAAAAGCAAAGTTTACATGAAAAAAAAAAATCTAGAGCAGTGGATTTTGGTCCGGCACGTGAAACGCTTTTTTTTCTTTCTTTCTTTCTTTCTTTGTTTCTTTCTTTCTTTCTTTGTGTGATCAAGAATCGCAGATTCAAATTTTGGGACCTCGACTACCAAACTTCTGTTACCGTGACAATCCCTCAGAGCTCACACCTGCAAGCTGAAACCCAAAGTATCTGTCCGACGCAGTGATGGTGGAAATAGCAGGTGATAACTGACACGTTGAATTTTCAGTTCCATCAAAAGCCGAATACGAACTTGTTGAAACCTGCCGCAGACTTCTGTTCTGTTCTGGGAAAAGTCCCAGTAATTATCTGGCTTTAAATCTGGATTGCAACATACATACAAATAACTTTTGTTCCATACGTCTGTCGCAGGAAGAACTGTGATGAATTACACCAATGAGTTAGTTACTACGTGATAGAAAATTTTTAAATAACGCTGAAATGTCTTTCTTTATTTACGTGATACTGAAAATAATCCTGAAGTTTTCTTCTAGATGATCAAAATTTTGTACTTAAAATGACATGAACTCAAGTTATTATTATAATGTGTCGTTTTGTTCCGCTAGTTGTCCGAACCCCAAAGAAATTCAGTTTACAGTCAAATATGTCGAATAAAAACTAAATTGAAAAGTGAAATAAGGAAATTTTTTTGTTATTTTCTGCTTGAAAAATCGAAACAGGTGCAGATTATTTATTATTTTTACTATTTTGCATTTGGACTATTAATGAATTAATACTTTAACAAATGAACACCATTTCTTCAGTGTGGGTTATATTTATGGTTTGAAATAAATCGAATCGACACCATTTAGTGTCGTCTGAGGATTCCAAAGAATCCTTTTAGACCCGAGAACGTCGACTAAAATGTTTATTTAGATTCAAACATCATTTATTTCCAGGTTCATGAGGACAGGAGAGTGACAGTAATTCCTCTCAGCCTGAGGGTCTGCCTCTTTCAGTGTCACATGATCACCTGCTGCCAATCAGTCTGAATATTTCAAAGCGATTATCCTGCTGAGTGCCAACTGGATCACAGGTTTCTTTTGTAAATTACACCTGCGTGTGTTAAATAGTTTTTCAGGTTAACCGCTGAGAGTTTACACACAAACTGTTCTTAATCTGTAAATCTGTTTAGTGTAAACCTGCATTATTTTTGCAGACAGGCGCACCGCAGTAGAGGTCTGATGTAAAAAGTTATGCTAGAAATGAGGATTTTTGATCAAAAATGAATAATTTAAGAACATTTTACAACACAAAAATCGCAAGTTAGATCTTCTTAAATGTGAATAATTGCAAATGTTCTCTGTATAGGTTTATTTTGGACTGAATTTGAAGAAAACTGATTAGAAATGAACTTTCTCTGTTATAGATTAACTGACACTTTACATCCTTGTCAGCAGAAGCCCAAATTGTTTTGATGATGTATTAGTTGAGTTTGACTCAATTTGCATACATATTATTATAAATTAAGGAATAAACTTCTTACATTTTAGCAAAATATGCAATTATTGGTCATTTAAATTCATTCATTATTAAGGGTGGGGTGAAAATAGGCTGATTACACCTAAACTTTTAACCATATTTTAGGGAATGTATTATCCTATATCTGTAAATAGGAGGAACTTATCAATAACTTGGTTTATTTGTGTTGGAAATATAAACGTCTTTTACTTTTGTGGACTCTCAGAGACTTAAGTACTGACCTTGTGCGCCTCCTGGATGAGCCTCCTCACCACCTCCTTGATGTGCGGCCCGGGCTCTTTGGGCGGGTGGGTGTACACGGACACCCGGGTCACCCCCTTGTAGACGCCGCTGCTGCCGGGCCAGCCGATGTCCAGGGGCGGCACCTCGGTGTCGGACATCTGGGGCCAGTAAGTGGAGTGAACCCCGGAGTCGGCGCTGGAGGACTCCTTGGACTTCTCCTGCTCGCAGGACTCGGAGTCGCTGTCCGTGTCGTACTCGTGGAAGGTGTTGCGGATGAGTTTGACCTCCCTGGCGCACAGGAAGTCCTTGACGTTGTCCTCCTTGAGGCGCATCTTGAAGGCTCCGTCCCCGTTCCTCAGCAGCTGCTCCAGCGCCGCGCGCTGCTCCTCGCTGTAGTAGAACTCCGGTCGGGACTCCGGCACCTTCTCGTTCACGTGCTCGTCGTCCATGCACACGAGCTGAGACTCCGCCATGGCCGCAGAAAACTTCTCCCCCCCCCCTGCTGTGGCTGCTGCTTCTCCCACCGCTGCTCGACAGCACACAGCGCTACCTGTGCGGACAGGTACTTCGGAGGGGAGAGCGTCAGGTAGCAGCAGGGGGCGGAGCCAACAGGTCGCTACAAAGACCCCGACAGGCTCAAATAACTTCCTGTTACAAAACCTTCAGAATAAACGCGGTCACCAGTGGAGGAAGTGCTCAAATACGTTAAAACCCCCAAAGTACCACACTGTAAAAAATACTCAACTACAAGTAAAAGCACTGCATTCAACTACACTACCGCTACAGGTAAAAATACTCCAAGCAAACAAACGATCATATCTTAAATTCGTACACGTGTCCTGAATCAGGGCAAAACTCGCTCAACGGCAGGCTCTTGCGTGGCTTTTATTTTGAAGGCCGCCCGTCCCCACCTGCAGTTCAGTTTTTGTTTGCTTTTGGTGCAGCTGGACAAGACTTCAAAACAACCCAGAAATCCCAGTGAATAATTATCAGGGTTCAAATGTGATGGAGAATTTACCTTCTAGTTTCTCTTTGCAAATTTTTTTTTTCTCAGCGGTCTGTCTATGAATTTCCCACACAAATCCTTCAAACATTATGAGTTGGCATTAGATTTAAACATGAAATCAGTGATAAAAATATTTTTTTATTTCCAAGTCAGTGAGCTGCGAGGAAGTTACATGTCTTGTGTGAAGCTCTTTTTTTTTTTCTTTTTTTTTTAATATATCATACAAAACAATGTTTTTGGTATAAAATGTGAGCGAACATGAGCAAGAAAAGAGTCGATTCATCAGCAGCCAGGCCGACGAGCATTTATCCAATAAATACCTGCCGACAGACACGTCACAATACACGGGATAAAGATATTCCCACGGCGGCACTTCCTGTGTCAGTTGATCATGTGGGGGAATCAGGAAGCTCCTGCTCCGTCGTGAATAAAAACAGTACGTACGAACACGACCCGACTGACACGCCGGCGGACGGCCGACCGGCGTGCAGCGCGGACGCTCCGAGGCCGCTGCACCCGCGTCAAAAAGGTGTCGTGAAGGCGTCGCCCGGAGCTCCTCCCTCACATCTGCGAGGTGTAGTTGGCCGGAAACAAGCCGCTCCTCCCCCGCAGCTTCCCCTTCCACCACGACGCGTCGGAGCGGTCCAGCACCTCGATGACGTCTCCGGCGCTGAAGCCGAGCTCGTCGTCCTCCTCGGCCGCGAAGTCGTACAGCGCCTTCACCTGCACCGCCTGCGCCCTCTGCAGGACGGGGGAGGAGACCAAAGCACAGATTCCAGATTTACTAAATAACAAATAATCCTTTCAAATTACTAATTTGAGTTCTTAATTTATTGCTTTCTTCCCTATCTGATTAATAAAATGCGTCGTTAAAACGGGCTCTCGGTTTGTTTAATTTGCTGTAGAGGGCAGCGAAGTGCAAAAAACGATGCAGTTTAAATACGGCGTCCTCCAGAAGTGCGTTTACAGTCGAGTGGGAAAAGTTTTCTGAATTCAAGATCAAACCGTGAGACAAAACTAGCGACAGACAAGTTTTCATTTCACAAATATATATTTGAATACATGAGAACTTAAAGAGTCTATTAACGGTATAAAGTCGTACTGTTAATGTACTCATAAGGAGGGAAATGCACCAAAACAAAAACAGTACTGAAAACTATTCAGTTCAAGCTCTTTCGAGGTAAAACGAAAACAATGAGATGTGATTTGACAGAAGAAAGTAAAGACAGCCGCCGCTTTTCAACTCGCCGTCGCCGTCTTGGTGGCAAAACTGTATTTTTATTTATAAAAAAAACGCTGACGATGTCCTCCAAACGCATCGTTCTAGGCTTCGAGCTGAAGTGCTGAGCGTGCTAACGTGCCGGCCTCGTGCAGGCTGACCTGAGGCAGGGGCATGGTTTCGGAGGTGCGGCGGGGAGGGTACGCGGAGCAGACCGGGCTGCTTCTTCCCGTGTGGCCGATGGTGTGAGCTCGCTCCTCCAGACCGGCTCTCTTGGCCTGGAAAACAAGGAATGACGCCATTTATTTTCAATGCTTCTGTTTCAGGGCGAAATATGTAAAACACTCGGCCTAAAACAGCTTCCTGCACCTTCCACTTGATTTTCTAAGTGTCTAAAACTATCTAAAAAAAACCAAAAACGTTATTTATTTATTTATTGAATCTCACTAGGAAGAAGAAGTGCGTACCAGCTGGTTGTTAGGTTGGTCTGAAGCTCTGCGCGGTGTCGTGGTGATGGCGGCGGCCGCGTTACGCTGCTCGGGCAAACTTCCCCTCTTCACCTGCAGGAAGGAAGCAGATACCGGAGATAGATAGATACTTTATTAAAACCTCAAAGGGACTTTTTTTTTTTTTTTTTTTTTTTTTTTTTTACATTACAGCAGCATATACAGGCCAAAGCAATAATAAAAAAAAAAAAAAAAAATAATAATAAAAATATATATATATATATGTATATATATATATATTTTTTAATGCACATTATATACAAAGAAAAATAGAATAATATTGAATTAAACTAAACTAAACTAAACTAAACTAAACAACAGTGCCTTAAAACAAAACAAACAAACAGATAACATCGGGAAGTACAGTCGAGTTCTCAACTCTCATTTCTATTTACAATATTTAATTTTTATTTTACGGTGAAGAAAAGAAAAGCCTTAAAAACGGTTGAACCTGGGCGGCGGAGGGGCTCCGGTAGTCCGGGCTGCCGTCGTCGAGGTAGATCTCCCGGGTTTTAGAGATGGACATGGTTTTGTAGAACTCCACCAGCTTGTTCAGGGAGGTGAACTTCTCGGACCACAGATAGTACTGGCCCTTATTGTCCCGCATCACTTTGAAGTGTTGGACGTCAGACTCGTGTCTGAGGAAAAAGATTGAAAATATGCGTGGAATAAACCAAAAAAATACACAATAGAATATACGACATATGTATCACGGGACTCTTTTAGATGTTTTCCAGGTTTTTTTTCTGGTCACGTTGAGTCACTGTGCAAAAGCAGCTCCAGGACAGCTCATTCAGTCCAGTGGTTCATTTCCTCAGCTGGGTTGTCCTCTGCTGGTCAATGTGCAAAACTACAACATCAAAGTTTACTTAAAAAAATAAAAAATAATAACTTCCATCCCAGTGTTTTTTTGTCATTTGGATGTCAGAGGAATGAGAGGTTCAGCAAAGTCCCAATGGATTCATCCTCTGGAGACAACGCATATGTAGATGGGGAGATACTTGACTTGAATAAGTGACTTGCTGGTTTGAACTGCCGAGGGGGAGGGAGGAGTGGGAGGGCGGGGTGGGGACTTTAATAGGAGCTTGATATTAGCATTATACAAATTTAACGCTGGAAAAACCTGTAGATGTGCTAAAACGTGTCTTTTCACGCTTGTTATATAAAAGTAACAACTACAACTCTCAATATTAGAGGTGAATATTTCAACTAAAACGAAACAAACCGCCACAAAATGAGACATATTTGAACAAATCATAGAATTGGAGCAGTCAGTCCTTCAGCCGCCATCAAATCTACTGTTAAATTTAAAATGTCGACTGTGACGTGCGGGGTGGTCTGAAAGCAAACTGACTGAACCTCATTCCGCCTTTACACCTCGGTTTGGTGGTAAATACATCTTGCAAAGTTTGCAGCTCATGAAAGAAGCTCGGAGGGACGAAGTGATGACTCACCGTTGATCAGTTGTTGTTTTTTTAATAATTAGTGTAACCTGACGGGCGTAAAGGGGAGATATGACAGTTGAAATCAGGACACCAAGTATAACGGCTTTATTAACAGATTTCATTCACGCTTTTGGTGTTTTTCTTCCACGTCAGCGACTTGATGAGTGGTAACACTCAAACTTAAGACATATTTCGATTATGTGGGTGTTATATTTAAAATCAGTGGTGAAAACGTAAGAACAAAGGATTAAAAATGACTCCAAAGACAAATCAAATATCAAATTCGCTACCTTTAACTAATTAACCTCTTGATTAATTTCATTAATTCATTTAATTTCAGCTCAAACCAACCAGGTTTTGGAGGCCTGAGGAAATAGTGTTAACTTAAATAAACAGTATTTAATGCACACAGCGGCTTCATGGGCTCGACTAGTAACTATTAACATGAATTAACTCCTCTTTCTGCATTGATGAATAGTTATCAAAGACTTTGGCACAGAAACCTAATTTCTGGAAAATTGAATGAGAGTTTTAAAGATTTTTTTCTTTCTTTCCATTTTAACTTTCTTACTCTGCTGTTTACTGGGTGATGATAAACAGCCTCAACGTCCTGAAATTGGTCCAAAAAAGTCCGAACCGTGTAGGAAAGTGTTTTTCACAACCACGGTTCAGTTTTAACCGGACTGAGAAGCACCTGTTGGCGGTTGAACCAAAATTCCTGACATTCATTTCAGAAAATCAGCGAATCCATCCATCATCTCTACCTGCTTTATCCCGAACAGGGTGCAAACGCACAGAAAGGCTTCAGGCCCCGGGATCGAACCCGCGGAAACCTTTTTCGCCGTGAGGCGACAGTGCTGCGCCACTGTGCCCAAATCAGCAAATTCCAAAGCCCTGAATATATCCTCGCGAGCCAAACTTCCAGCTGTTTTTCAGACTCACTTGACGGAGATGGAGAAGTCTCCCGGGGAGCTCTGGCAGCCTCGGATCACGAAGGCTCCCACGTCTCTGCACCTCAGCAGCTCCTCTGCGGCGCTGCGACTGGCGTTCTCCTGAAACCACCTGGATACGAGAGACCACAACGCATCCTCATCATCGCATGTAAAAAAAAAAACACACACACACCTGACAGCCAGGGTTTACAAAACTGAATCAAAATCCTCCTCTGAAAGTTTTACGCACCCAAACCTGATTAAAAATATGCTCTTTATTTTCTCTTTTACAGTATTTCTTTTCCAGTCTTACACGGTTTGCATTCTGCTTTCACTGACGTATATTTCATGTAATCGCCTCTCACCCCGGACTCTGCATTTCAATGTAGTTCTGCGGTACGAATCCTTCCTGCCCGTTCATCTCAGCCTTACACCAGTGATCTTCCGGGCTTAAGATCTGTCCAGAAACATAAAAAGAAGAGGTGCCGTGTTACGTCCACGCTTAATGAAAAATAATTCCTCATCTCATCACGCACGCTGACCTTCAGGATGTCGCCCTTCCTGAAGCTGAGCTCATCGTCCCCCGTCGCGGTAAAATCATACTTTCCTCTGGCCTCCATCGGGAGCAGCTGAAGAACGGTTCAGATAAAAACGTAGAAAAAGGAGAAGCAGACCGGCGTTTCTCTGCAGGGAGGAAGAAATTTGACATGTAAATTCTCAGTCCTGGAGCAAAAAAACATAGTTGTGATTTCCGTTCGAGCAAAGACAAAAATCATACATTTGAGAGCAGAGAAGCTTCTTCCCTCCAAGGTGCCAATGTGCTAATGAGATAACAGCTCTGGTTTTAGACTTAACAGCTGTGGTTGATCTGAAGGAAGTCACAACGGGACTTTTAAAACTCTTCAAAATGTACTTTTTGATTAAAGTTTCTGAGCTGCACAAAGTGGGGTTGTTCTTGTACCTTTATTTCAACACAATCAATAAACTAACGGGAATTTATTCATTGGAAAGTTTATCTAAAACATAAAGCATCTTTCAAATCCATTAATGTAGTTCACAGAGTTTTAAATTCACTGAATTGTAACCGCTGAAGTCAATTAATCAATTATGCAATCGCCATGAAAATGAACCAGCAAGTCATTTTATTTAAAACAAATATGGCAAAAATGAACTTGTTTCAGCTTTTCAGTGTGAATGTTTTCCGTTTTCTGTGATAATAAACTGAATATTTTTAGGTTTTTGAAACGTCGACACAGAGACAACTCTTTTCTCACATTTAAAGGACGAAGCCACAACTTAAATTCACCAAGAAAAGTAATCAGTAGAGTCATTGATGATGAACCAAACGTCTGCAGCCCTGAAGCTCGAGAGATAAACAGTAAGACGGAGACGAAAAGAAAAAATAAGGAGATAAAAGTTGAATAGATAAAATATTAACAAATTTGTAAAGGTCACATGCATGAAATGCGTGAAAGCTATTAAGCAGATATTAATTTTTTTTTTAAAATGGTTCATCCAGAAAAGATTGCCATCTTAAATGTTTCACAAAAAAGTGTTTGTCTTTCATCGATTTTCGAGAAGAGGGAACAACAGCAGTCATTCCCCGAAAACACAAATTCATATTTCAGTTCCTGGTCGGCGTGAATGAAGGACGTTAAACATTCAGGCAGTTACGGGAACTGGAAAACTTCACTTGTCGTGTATTTTTCTGCCAACTTCTCCATTCGCTGTTCGTTTCAGAGGCGCGACCGGGAACCTGGAAGCAGGTCGACACCTCGTTAGGAGGAAATTTAATTCTCCAGTTAAAAGTCGGTGGATCAAACTGTCAATTCGAGTCCCATGACAGCAGTTACTGTATCACGGGTGTCACGCCGGTTTATTCTTTTCCCACAGATGTGAAGAATTAAAGCTTCACTCTGTTTGCGGTTGCGAAGCGAAGGATGTGGTCGAGTTATCGAGCAGCTTCAGTCGTGCAGCTGCAAGCTTACAAACCCTCTTCTTTGAACTCCGGGAGCGACGTTTTAAAAAACACCCTCCATGTCCCCCCCCCCTCCCCCAAAGGAGAGGGAGGGGTAAATACATCTCTCAGTTAAAAATAAAGATTACTCATCTCTTAATCCACGCTCAGACATTTTTTTCTTTTTGAACTTCATGTCATGCCACTTTTCTATTCTAGAGGGGAGGTGAGAGATTTAATCAAGTATCCCAAAACCAAGAGGGACTTTTTGCAGTTGCCAGTGGGGGGGTGTGTGTGAAAAGATTCGATCTGTCTTCATGAACAGAAATTGTCATTTATAGGAAAAAAAAAAAAAAGAGCAAAGCTAAAACAAGCAACTGAAGCGTTGGCATCGTGACGCACGCCGAGCGGAAACTACAACCTCCGACGGGGAACTAATCCAAGTTGAGCCTCTTGACCAACGTCGGCACGCGTCTCAGGAACGCCTCGTCGCCCTTCGAGGAGTCTCCGTCGCCGGTTTCCAGATGTTTGACCCCCCTATTGTTTTTTGTAAAAATGTTCTCATTCTTTTTATTCTTACGTAAAGTGATTTGCCTTTTTGGAGGCTTTATCATATTCAAAAACTCATGAAAGTGGAAACACATATGTCTCCCGGAGGAAAATTTCGTATTCTAGTGGAGTCACGAGTGGGCTCGAGAGCGCCCCCTAAAGAGATGCCCCGGCGGCCACATTTACCTAAATTCACCAAATCCGGTGGACACGTGTATCACACCTGGACGCACAAAAAAGTTACATTGTACCGTTACGTCAACTGGACAGGAAGTCCACCATTTTGAATTTAGTCGCCATTTTGGGCATGTTGTACTTTGTCGAACTCCTCCGAAGGATTTTGTCGGACCGACTTGAATTTAGGTTCAATGGATAGAAAACATGTTTGGGATTAAATCTTCTTAAAATAATTTGTTTTTGTCAATGCGTGTGCCCGTGAGAGGCGGCCATTTTGAGGGCATCGCCATGAAACTCCGAGTTGCTTTAAATCTTATGTACATGGACCGACCTTCTCCAAACATCACAGGTATGATAACAGCCCCGCCCTGAAGACCCCTGTGGGGTAATATTCGCTCATAGTCATAGCGCCCCCTGTTGGCCACTGGAAATGACACTTTTCATACTTTCACATTCTACGTCGAGCTGGTTGATCACATTAACGTAAAGTCGGGTCACAATAACCTGAACATGTAGTTGATGATATATTGAGACATTTGTTCGACTTTGTCAATGGGCGTCACTGTGACGATGCGGCAAAGTTGGATGTCTCGCCGTGACACAGGAAGTTGATGTTTAAGGTCAAAGGATGCTTGAAACCTCACGAAACGTGTCACATACGTCCGGCGTGGTGAGACGACACATCTGATGTGTTTTGCGAGCGGGCGTGGCCAAACGGCTCGCCAGCGCCCCCTGCTGGAGACAGGAAATGAGACAAAAATAGCAACTTTAAGCGGGTATACGTGGTCCCTCGTGTGCTGCACGTCGGGGAAACAGCTTCGGGGAGGCGGCTAAAATGATGCTAGTGACACTTTTTTTTTTTATCCAAAAGGTCAAAGGTCAACTTCCCCCCTTTTCCTATCCACGTTTCCAGGCCCCGTATTTCACGTGCGGTCATGATACACCACCTGGTGACACTCAACCTCGAAACGTGCTTCCAATTGTACGAAGCGTCCGACGTTTTGCGTAGTTTCGTTTTGCGGCAACATCCGTATTTGAAGCGTCGTCTTCACCGACCGATCGACTTTCTCCGGACGAATTTACACGCCGAGGCAGTCGACATCCGGCAGAACGAGAACAATGTGAAGCTGAAAAAAAAATACACTGAATGATAGCTTTTCTTAAAGTCTTCACCGCGTGTATTAAAGAGTCTGGACAGACATCCAACCACAGGAAGGTGCTTCTGTCTCATCTGATCTTTAATATCTGACTCTTCTGCTTAAATCCATATTTGCCGATTGACGCTGCGACGTCTAACGAGAGGAAAAAAGCTCCGTTTTCACCTTCTCGGCGACAAGACGGCGGTCTTGTCGAGGGTCTCAAACATCGAACACAGCAAAGAGTGAATTCTCAATATTATGAGGTTTTAAAAAAAAGAAAAAGAGCCCAGAGCTCCAGATTTAGACGATACTGGAGCTTCGTAACGGCTGAATAACGTGAAGGTTTTTCTTGCTGTTTCATAAAGTTGACACAATTGAAGCCCTGTACCGACACTAAATGACAAACTTCACAGGAGACAACTGCAAAAGTGCCGACAGCCTGCTGGTCAGCGTTTCAGTGGCACCATGCTCAGCAACGGGGGTTTCCTGAACTCAGCAGAAATAGTCAGCCTCGTTGCGCAAGACATCAAATTTGATGTTTTTCTTTTGTATTTTACAGACAGTCAGGTCGTGCAATACCATCGATGTCTACAGGCAACGGCTGCAACTAATGATTCGGTCTTTTTGAACTATTAATGTCTGAAAATAGTCTTAAAATGTCCCGGATTGTCCAAAACTCAAAAGCTGTGTAGCAGATATTAACATTTAAATTGATGAATTGAGGGATTTTTTTTTTGGTTTACATTTGCATGACTAACTGATTACAAAAAAATGTCCATCTAACAGTCCAAAGATCAGGTCACAAAGAAAACTTGACAAATAATCACAATTTAAGAGGCTTCAGTTCTGGCATCTCAGATATATTGCAGATCGACGTGTCAGTTTATCAGGATGCACGATTTCTTCAGCGGGCGATAACAACCGACTGCAGTTCGCTGTAGAGTTTCAGCTGTGAGATGTGTTTGCTTGCAGTGATGCATGAAGTTTCACTGTTTTAATCGCGAGGGGACATCATGAGGAAGGGGGGAGGGGGGGATTCTTTCTAATGTTGATTCACCTGCGTTATAAACCGCTCGTGTGCAGAAACCCATGCAGTTGCAAAACAGTTCAGACGGGTGTTTCTGCAATTATGTGAAACTTTTTGACTGACATCACTTTTCTTAAGTAGAAAACAAAAAGATTTCAGTTTGCTGCGACCGCAAGGTGAATATCTTCGTTTCGAAAATGTTTCATCACGAAAATAACTGGCAGCCGAGTGGACAATAATAGGTCTCGAAAAAAAGTGAAGAGATTTAAATAATTATTTGTAATTTATTTCAAGACGCCATCTGAACTGCTTTTTAGGCTTTTTATGACATTTTAAGTAATCAAGGAAATAATTGACAGCTTAGCTAATAAAGTAGTTGAAGCTAAAGTCCACAAAAAAGAACCATATTTTGTAATCAATTATTCATTTCAGATGCCTTTTTGAAAAGCAGAAACGTCCAAAGTTCCCTGGTTTTAACTGAGCAGATGTGAATATCTGCTGCCTGTCTTCGTCTTCAATGACCGTAAATCAAAATATGATTTGGGTTTGGGACAATACAAGAGATTTCAAGACTATTGTTGTATTGCATTTTATACATTTATAGGCATCAGAGATGAAACGGGGGGATTGATCTCTACCTGACGGTCATGCAGCTAAAGCTGATCCATAAATCTGTTGTAGATATTAATGAGTTTGACTTTCTTCGACACTCCTCTCTCTCTCTCTCTCTCTCTCTCTCTCTCTCTCTCTCTAACAATAGCTGTTGAATCCACTTCCCCTGAGTAAAAGGACTAAAAAGCATGCAGCTGAGGAACAAACAGGTCAATTCAAACGGCAGGACCTGGCAAACGGACACTTAACCTTAATATTACATAAGAAGTTACAATTCAAACTGTTTTTCGCTGTATTGAAGAACAATAAATGCCCACATTGAAGTGCAGCTTTTATAAACCACTTAATTAATAACAAAAATAACACGTGTGATGTTGTGTGTAGGTGCAGAGATTTCTAAAAAAAAAGGACTTCATTCAATCTAAAAAGAAATAACACAGTTTATAATAAATAGGAGTAAATAGGAGTAAACAGTTTGTAACGTGGACGTGAACGATAGAGAAGTGGGAAACAATGAAAGAGGAAGAGAAGTGAGCTGAGCTGTTGCTAAAATCAGTCATTTTCTGAGGAAACTTTTGTTTTGGATTCCTTTCTCATGTTTAATATTGTTCAGCTTACCTTTCCGCCTCTCCGGGGTTGAGTTTTACTTGAAGTGAAGTTTATTCTAAGGCTCGTCAGCTTCTCCCTCCGGAGGGTGAAGGCAGCAGCATATTTAAGAGGGTTTTTTTTTCTCCAAAATAAATTAACTTCCAGTTGTTGTTGTTGTTGTTGTTGTTGTTGTTTTTTAAATGAAAGCAGTTCTTCTTGATGCGTTTAACTGGACGAAGTCGAGCAGACACGGAAGATGAAGTGCCTCTGAGTGTTTCTGCTTTCTGCGGCCACTGCTCCGCTCTGGTGCCGCTTGCATTTAATGAACCGCCTCTCTCCGAAGTACAGAACAAGCAGCTTTTCAAAATAAAAGCCCACACGCTGCAGCACCCTTCTCTGTAGCGCCTCCTGCTGTTGATGACGCTGGCGTCTACGGTCTGATCACATGTAAAAGAAGTGCTTATTAACTAAAACTAAAGTCCTCATCGTACAAATTGGAGACTTAAAATCAAAACTCACGTATAAGGTACAAGATGATGCATTTCATCCTCAAGTACAATTTTTTTTTTTTTTTTAAAGTGGAGGAATACAGGTCGGAAATATCAGGAACACAATCGCATCCGATCCACAACTTGTTTGAGATGTTGGGAAACTTCGGACTTGTTTGTTGATGGATGTGTGACGACAGTATGGCTGCAAATTGTTCGTTTCGGTTTTTTCTTTCTGTTTGTTTGTTGTTCTAAGACAACAACGACAACAACAACAACAACAACAACATAAAACCAATAACCTCTTTTGAGTTTGACTGCTCTGATTTATGTTAAATAACCAGGCCAGCAACCACTCCGAGTGTCACAGCAAGCAGTTTGCAGCAAAAGAAGATACACGTCTGACCTGAATGTTTAAACCGCTCTCTGTGCACAGAGGCTGCAGGTGGATGCCGCTCACATCCGCCGCTTGTCATGTTACTCAATACCACAAGATGAATAGACTCATATATGAGTGTGCAAGAGGCAGGCGACAGAGCTGAGTTTGTGAAGAAGTGGTGGTTAATGTGAAGTGAAAGCGGTAAAGTGAAACCCTTTAGGTCCTCAACCCCTCTATTGCAACATAAAAAAAACAAGTTTCGCTGATTAATGATCAAATAAGTGCAGTTTAGGAATAAATATACTTTCTGTTTTATGGGGAAATCTTTACAGCCGAATACAGTCTGCAACATAAGTAGTGACGACAGCTGTTGGAAGAATGTTCTGGAGCGAACATGCAGTATTTAATGGTAAAATGTCAGAATAAACGTAAGTGTTCTGAAGGTTGATAATGCAAAAGCTTTTTACAGATGTAAATATTTGTAACCTGTATTCGGTCAGATCTACGTAGGTTACTTTAGTACTGACTTAAGTTTTCCTGTTAATGCAGATTCAGTTGCAGCTGTGACACTTTCCCACCACTGGATGGCGCTTGTGATGCAGAAAAATAAATCTTAGCTGCAGGGCAATCTTCAGGTCAGTGACTGTTGGTTGTTCACGGTTTTCGAAGCAAGTTTAAAAAAAAAAAAAAAAATACAGATTAAATAAACTGCAAGGAACTCAGAAATTGTATCTTCTTTAGAAAGATTTAATTATTTCATGTTACATATTTGTTTTTTCGTGGCCTTCACATTCACAGAAAGACGAATATTTGTGTGCATGTGAGTAATTGTCAGTCTTGCTTTGTGAGGACCAAATACAGTTTTTGACCATCACAATGAGGACATGGCTGAATTGTGAGGACATCTTGGTTAGTCCTCACAATTCCAAAAGAGCTGGTTGATGGTCCTCACATCTACAGAAAGACCAATTTGTGTGTTTGCGCGTGAACTTGTAAATCGCTCCAATTTGAGTTTTTGACCATCGTAGTGAGGACACGTCTGTAAACAAGAGGACGTTTACTCCGTCCTCGCGGCTTCAAAAGTCTTTGTTTGAGGGTCCAGACGTGGATCTGGGGGTCCAGTTTAGAATCAGGTTTGTGTTGAGGGAATTAGTTGCTACGATTGAAGTTAAAGAATTAATTAGGGGACTGCTCTCTGTTCAGGAAAGTCCTCAGAAAAATAGAAGTACCAATCGTGTTCTGTATATATGTGTGTGTGTGTGGGTTTGCCCCGCCTCCTCGCTTGGCCATGCGCGTGACGCCGGAGTGACGTCAGCCCGCCGCCGCTCGGTCTCCTGTCCAGCGGCTGGTTGGTTTCATTCAGTCCGACTCTGCGCTCCCGGACGGAGCCGACGGGATTCAGCATGGAGCGGCTCGTAACTTCACTCCAGCCGCCTCCTCCTCCTCCTCTCAGAAACGGACAAACGGCGAGTGAAAGTGTCTCTTTTTTCCTCCTTTTTCTCAGTTTGGATTTTAATCTGGAAGAAATTTGACTTTTTTTTTTTTAATTTTTAATTTTTTTTTTTTTAAAACGGTTTGAAACCGTTTTCCTTTGAACTTTGTGAAGAAACGTTAAACTTGTCTTAACCAAGCTAACGTTTCCAATAACGGTCCCCAACATTTTATCTCATGGATGCGGGAGTCCCTGTTGGAATATTTTTAACACATTTCCCAACTTTTTTTTTTAAGGATTTTTGTTTTTTCTTTTGGACCAAGTGGACCGTCTCTCATCCCGAAAAAAACCCGTCTCATCTCCAACCGTTAGCCGGCTTAGCTGCTAAGGATGCTACGCTCCGGTTCGTCTCGGTAGTTTTGTTGTTGTTGTTGTTGTTGTTGTTGTTTGTGTAAAAACTGAAAACAACAATGATTTCGGAGGAGAGAAGCACCCACGTCAATAAACAAGCCCTGAACTTCCCGGTGGGTTTACTCCTCCGCTCCCCCAAGAAGCGCCTGGCCAAGCTGGGGAGGAAACCCAGCAATGGATCGGTCAAGTAAGACTTCACTTTGCTTTAATCTCTTTTTCAGTCTATAAACATTCAATAAACTCCCTGTTGTGTTGTTGTAAACAGATATTAAAGGATATTTTAGTTTTTTTTTTAATGTTATATATATATATAGTGTTAAACAACAAGTATAACTGCTCATATTTAGATGTAATTTGGATTATTTTGCTTTATAATTATGTTATATTTGTTTTACTAAATTATCTTTTTTTTTTTTTATCCTGCTTAGACGATATCAGAATGTGTTTTTAACTGAAGTGTTTGAATATGGATGACTTTATTCTTCATTTTATGGAAAGAAGTTTGGATCATTACTGTTCTGACTATTAGTTTTGCTGCAGTTTTCACATTTCTTTTTTTTTTAACTTAAATGTCATGTGGTGGAGAAAAAAAAAAACAATTTCACCACTTGGCGGGAAAACAGTTGTCTGTCCCTCATTAATACTTTAAATTTATATTTTGAGTAGTAAATTGGAGGAGGGAAAAAAAGTTATTTGAATAAACTTAAATCTGTTATTTGTAGTTGGTTGTGATGCTTTCTGTTGATCTGAGTTGAAATGATCCCTTTAATTTCTCCCCAATTTGAATGATGAGTCAATTAATCCAGAAGTGAACCGACAAACTTAATTTGCAATGATTTTGAGAATCGATGAGTCGTGTTTCTCAGATGGCAGAACTGACTGCTTCTCCTTGTCTTACGTTGAAGTCTTGTCCTGTTTCTTTTCATTGGTTTAACCGATTATTTTATTTTTATTTCTTACAGTTTTTCACATGTTTTACAGGCAAAACAAAAATGAATTGATAAAATAATCATGGAAATGTTTGTCACAGCCCTAAATCGGCGTCCGCTGTGAGACACCCGACTATATTTCGTGCCACAGAGGCCACATGTATCGCGGCTGAAACGCTCACCGCTCTGTCCCGTCTCAGGTCCAGCAACTCGGACAGCACCGTCCGCTCCACGGAGAGTGCCGGCGTCCGGCAGCCGGCCAAGAGCAAAATCCGCCGGCACAACAACCGACTCTCGACCGTCTTCAACCACAGCCCCAACCTGCGGGAGGGCGGGCGGCGCGGCGGCCAGGCGGCGGACGGCGGCACCCTGGCCGGAGACTCGGACGACCCGGCGGAGCTGTCCAGCCAGATGTCCGTCCCCGGCATCCTGAAGATCTTCGGCAGCGACATCTGTCAGGGGACCAACTACAAGAGCGTGCTGGCCACCACTCAGTCCAACGCCAAGGAGCTGGTGAAGGAGGCGTTAGAGAGGTGAGAGGTTTCCGTGACGAGATTTCTTCTGAGGAATGAATATTTTCTGATGACGTCACTTGAGCTCTCTCAAAACCGTGAGGGAGACCATTTCGGTAATAAAAAAAAAAAGTGACAACCCCCAACTCCCACGATCCTCCTCTCTGAACTCCTTTTCTTTTTTCGTCGTTTCAGGTACTGCCTGGAAAAAGAAGACGCCGGCGACTACGTGCTGTGCGACGTGATCGGCCAGACGGGCGGCGACACCCAGTGGAAGAGGGAGTGCTTCAGGGTGGTGGGCGACGGCGAGCGGCCCCTCATGCTGCAGTCGCTCTGGAAGCCCAAGGAGGGCTTCTCCAGGCGGTTCGAAATCCAGCTGCGGGCCAGCGTCGAAGCGCAGAGCTTGAAGGACAGAGACACGGTCACGGCAGGTACGGCTCAACACCTTTTCTGTTTTTTTCCTTTCCGGTGACGTGAAGGCACCCGGTGACCCCGACGTCCTCCCGCCTGGGTAATCAGCCGTTGAGTCTCCGCATGGGGAGCCTTTATTCTTGTCTCTTATTGCTGGCTAACGACCTTCATTGTCCGGCTTATCACCAGCTAGAACAAGGAGGGCGGAGGGGAGGAGGGTGACGGGAGGCATGTGAGAGAGGTCAGGAGGAAACAAAAGCTTTTGCAGTGAGGAGATAGAGGAGGTCACGGCGGCCCGGCTCTTATCTTTGTTTTATTTCAAGGGTCCATCAGGTTCCCCCCGACGGAGCATCAAGGCGGCTCCTCCCACCGGGTCCGTAACGTGGCCTCTCTCGCCCGCTCTGTTCTTTCTACCAGAGCTCACTTCCTCCTCTGCTGCCCCCCCCCCCACCCTCACCCCATCCCCACCTCCTCCCCCCACATTGACTTTGGCACCGAGTTTGTTGTGGTCCTCATCTCCGCTACTCCGCCGCTACTGTTGATGCTGGCCTTTTTTTTTTTTTTTTTCTGTTTTTTTTTTAATCAGAGCTCAGTCCCATATAAATAAACTTTTTTTTTTTTTTTAAATTGTTGCTGTGGCGTCTTCATAGTTTTAACCAGCCTGGATTTTAAAGGAATAGTTGGACCAAAAACACGTATTCTCTCTTTTTGGTAAATATGAAGACTGAAAACCGACCGAAGGTAACAAAGTCATCCCGCCTGCACGCGTGAATTTAAACTTTTATACTTTTATGTGTTGTTTTAAGCTTAAAACAAGAAGAATTCGTCATTTTACTGGAAACTCTGCGCTGTTTCCGCCCAACCAGCGAAGACGCAGACACACAACCGTCAAATACAGCACAAAAAAAACCGAGTAATTTTTACACTTAAGTTTTGGTACTTATTACAGTTTGCTTTTGTTACCATGAAACAGAGCTGGACAGCTTCTTTTTTCTTTTTTTTTTTTACTTCATACGAACTGTTCAGATATCAACCAGCTGTCAGAAATCGAGCGTTTCCCACCGTCAGTATCAGGAGCCGGCACATAATCAGCAGCTGGAAATATCACAATTCAGAGGCGTCTGTTGGTGAAGCCGTTCATCGGTTTCTCGTGGCTCTGCAGTGCAAGATTCACCCTCCTCCTCCTCCTCCTCCTCCTCCTCTAACTGACTGACTGACTGGAGTGGAGGGGGGGAGGGGCTGCCCTCTACCTCCAATTGGCGTGTTAGGCACCGGGCCGAGTCTGTCACGGCGGTGCTGAACAATGTGGAAAACACCCACTTCCACAGCTGATAAGAGCAGCGGTTCACAAATAAAAAACACAAAACATTCTTTAATTTTTTTTTTTTTCATTTTGGGGATTTTGAGTCATCGGTCAGACAATACAAACAATCTCTGCCTTTTACTGTGAATTACGTGCATGTCACAGGATCTCGTAGCCAATCGGCATCAATCAAAAACAAATACCTTAAAACGGTCATCCGGGTCCAACTTGAACTTTAACAGGTCATTTATTCATGATGTAAATAACGCACTGGGTAACTCGCCGTCTCCTCGTCCGTCCAGGCATCAACGCTCAGGCCCGTAAGCTGCAGAAGAGCCGCTCCAGGGTGACGTCCCTGTTCGTGGACGGCAGCGGCGAGGACGCCGACAGCCTCGGCTTCTGGAGGAGCCTGAGCGAGATGGACCTGTCGGCCATGGGCAGAGAGGCCGGCCGGGCCCGGCAGAGCGCCCTGCGGGAGGACCCCGAGGCCGAGGCCGACAAGGAGGTGCTGCGGCTCGGCATGGAGAAGGAGGAGACGGAGAGCAGCGACGACAACGCCACCCAGTACTCCATCCACCCGCCCTTCGACTTCCCCTACTTCCTCCTGCTGCAGGGCTACAGCCACAGACAGGTGAGTTACTCAAAACCCAAAAAATGGATAAAATCAAAGCTGAATTATTCCAACATAATTTCGAATTTGCTTGTTAACTAAATATTGTTAAGAGGTCTTGAGTTTAAATAACCACCGATGGAATATCTGTACGTTTGGGACAAAAGAAGACATTCTCGGGGATCATAACGGAGATTTTCTACATTTTCTGCCTTATTTTTATTTGATTTTCTCGTTTGATAAATTGAGGTTCCTCCGACTGACGATTCGACTCAACGATCGTCACGTCGCCTTAAATTTCATCAATACTTTTGAACATTTGATTCTTAAAAAGCACTTTATCTTTTCCTTTTCCGTTATAGCGTGACCCGCTGTGAATGTTTTAAATGAACATTTTGTTTGTTTTTCAAATTTATCTGGGAAATATTTGCCTTTAAGACGGGAGAACTCCCCATTCAGAGCTCACGGCGTCCTTGAGCGCCGGCTGGCAGCGCGTCAACGGGCCGAGGCCGACGCGGGCTTATAAACCGCATCAAGGTGGAAACAACAACATGAGATGTGTTGGATTGAACGTCTTAACGTTAAGAAGGAGAAAATCCCACGGTCAGAGGAGGAGAAGGAGGAGGAGCAAACGCCTCGGCTCTCTGAGAGCCGACCTGCGAGGTGTGTTGGGACCAGGTGAGGCCATCCGGGCCTCCACACCAGCCTGTCTGTCGTCAGGTGCCAATGAAAGGATCGGACGTGGTCGCCGTGGCTACCTGCCCGGGGGGCGAGGAGATAACCCCCGATTAAAGACACGCTATGGAGAAGGATAAACTCCACAGAAGCAACCCCCCCCCTCCGCCCCCGCCCAAATACATAAACATTAGAAACAACTGCTACGCTGTAATCAACATACCAGCGTCCTCGGTCGGGTTGTTTTAAACTTCTTTCCACGATGTCACCCTGCACTCGTTTTACACTGTGAACCAGAGAGGGCAACGCCTGTGGCTTCAGCACCACTCCCAGGAACGGGAAGCTCTTTCTCAATGTTTTTTACCGCCCCCCCTGCCACCGGAGATTGCTGACTGTGCAGGATGCTGGTAGCACCAGAGAGCTGCAGGCGAGCCCCTAATCTTACTCCTGACAATCGGTTGACCCAGAAGGGAGAGGCGGGTCTGTCCTGTATCATGAAACAGGAACTGAAAGATGATGTTTGTTTTGGTGTGGGGCTGCTGTGCATTTTTTTTTGTTTCGTTTTTTCATTATTGACTGAATGGCAAAGTTCCCCAGTTGGAAAGCAGTTTCTATTGTATAGAAAAACAATATAAGTGTAATATCAAAATACATCCGTCTTTAAATCAATTAATGAACTAATCTTTACAGCTCTGCGGCGATTTGAGCTTCAGCTTTCATCGAAGCGCCACGAGACGTCCCCAACGACCTTTTTTTGTACGAAAGGAGACGATGATACGCTATCATCGCCGCCCACTAAGAGTCTTAATGCGGCGACCCCGAGGTCACGGACATCGCCGACGTCTCGCTCAGTAAGCCCTTTCCATTCCTGTCTCGCCGCCCGCTGCCAGGGCAGGTTGTGCCTTGTCTTTTTTCTTCACCGCCGGCTTTATCCCGCCGCAGCTCACACGCACACCGCTTGGTGCGTTTCCAAAATGTTACACAAGGAAGTGAATCCCGTCCTGCGCGCCCGCTGCCGTTTCGGAAACAGCGTTCGCGTCAAAAATACGGAATTAAAACGAAGAGATTAAGTCGATCGGAGGTTCTCACGGCTTCTGGCGACGCTGGTGGGAATTAGTCGACTTTTTTCACCTCGTAAAAGACATTTGAGGGGAATTATGGGAAATTTGGAACTGAATTTTTTTTTCAGCTTTTCATCAGTCGTTTCTTAGTTTCAGCTTTGTTGTAAGAATTTGCTGCTTTTCTACATTTCGTGTGATAACAAACAGTTTATTGCTGGATTTACACTTTACAAAAATATTTTCACCCATTTCTGACCTTTTATACACACAAGAATTAATGGATTTAACAAAGTTCTCAGGGGAATTAAGGTAGATTTTGATGTCTTTTTTTTTTTTTTTTTTAGCTTTTTATCAGCCAAATGATTAAATATTTCTTAGTTCCAGCTTTGTTTTAAATTTCGCTGCTTTTTCTATATTTCACGTGATAATAAAATGGATATTTCTGAAACTAAAAACAGGACATTTTCACCTGTTTGACACCAAAAGATGAATGGATTTACCTTGAAAATAAATGGTAGGTTTATGGATGATAATTTTACAAGACAGTTAATAAATACGATCTTTATTTTTTCCAGGATTTCGTGATCTACCTGATGAGCGGGACCACCACCATCTTCGGCTGCTGCAGGGAGCATTGCAACGGCGAGGACGAGGAGCGGCTGAAGGTGGACATCCTCCTCTTCGCCCCCGATGTGCTGCCGCAGCACTGCTGCGTCCGACGCCTGGACTCCAGCCACCAGACCTCCGCGGGGGGGGAGCGCAGAAAGACGCTGACCATGCTGAAGCCGCTCCACGGCGCTCCCGTCACACGGAACGGTTTCCTCCTCAAAGACGAGGTGGAGCTGAACCCGGGAGATCTGGTCGGCTTGGGAAAACACTACTTGTTCATGTTTAAGGATCCGACCGGCGCGTCGCCGCACGCCCCCCCCTGGATGACCCGCCTCTGCCCCAGCTCGGACTCCAAGGCGACGTCGTCCCCCTGCTCGTCGTGCGGCTCCTCCGTTGCCATGGAGACGCTCCGGGGGAGGCCGTCGCCTCCTCGCTGGAGAGACCTGGAGGGCGTCGAGGCCTCGCTGAGCTACGAGCCGGAGCAGGAGGAGCGGGTCTTGCAGGAGATCCTGCACACGGTGGACCCCGGCGGGGACGAACACAAGCTGACGCCGGCGTTCCTGCTGAGCCTCTGCATCCGGCACTCGGCCTCCGCCTTCGAGCTGACGCGCTTCAGGCAGCTGCTGCTCCGGATCGCCGGTCAGATCCAGCTCGTCATGTGGGTAAGGATGAAACTCTCCCGGTAACTGCGGCGCTACGTCCCCCCCCCCCCACACAGTGGGACCGTGAAGTAATCGAGTGTTTACTGATGACACGGATATCTTATTCATCTGTTCTGCCTCTCAGGAGAAGACGAAGGAACTTGCTGCGATCCAGCCAGAAACGTGAGTAGACAAAGTCCCAGAAATATGTGACGATGAGCAGCTGCTTGCCTGTGATGACGGATGAAACCTGAAACCTGCAGTCTCACCGTCTGGAAAAACATTAAACAGACAGAAAACAATCAGCTTTCTTAAATCCAGAGAATTTCACACTCTCTCTTCTCCAGAAACGAGACACGGCTGATCACAAAGCTTACAAAAACAAATGATTTCCAATCATGATTTGGTTGCGAATCAGATTGAGTCAAATCCACCGCCCGCTCCTCCTCAGTTCATCCAAACACGCTCACTTCGGGCTCCAAAAAAACAAGATAGCGACGGCCAAAAAAACCTTCAGAACAGCAGTTGATAAACCAATGGGTGATGTCAGCATTCGTCAGCCGCTTGGTTTTTAGCAAGCAGGAGTGCGATGACTTTGACTTGAGAACGGAAAAAGCAAAAATCCTGGTTTTATTCGGAAGAAGTGGGAAAATAACATTTTGCTGATTTGATGAAATAAAACAGGAAGTTGAATTAAAAAAGAGTTCACTCAAAGGTGGATTTTATATAAAAAGAAATTACCACAGATTACTGAGGAATGTCAGGGGTCAGACAACTGTCTGTTGTCACAACAATCAGCATGTCGGCAGTAAAACATGATAATGGGAAAAAAAAACCTCCTCGAATATCTCGTTATGTTTAACAAAAAGTCCAAAAACGACAAATATGAGATGCTGAAATATGCAAATATCAGGATCTTAGAACAATAATCGCAGATCATTGTTCTAAAAAAATTGATTAATCGACTAATCAGCCAGAGAAAAAAACATGATTTTTTTTTTCTGTAGAAATGGGTCATGTGTTCAAACTTCTTTGAACACTTGTTATAACAAAGATTTCTCATATTTAGTCATTCGGGGGTTTGTTTTTCAGACCCGTTTCTAATCATCTCGTCATGGTATTTTATTTATTTTTTGTCACATCAGGAGCTCCGGTGACGAGGCGCCCGAACACCTCCAGCTGCTGAGCATGGCCGAGCTGATCCCGGGTCTGCAGCCGCTGGTGCTGTGGATGGCCAACTCCATCGAGCTGCTGCACTTCATCCAGCACGAAGTCCCTCAGCTGCTGCCCTGGAGGCAGGACAGGGAGGACGAAGGTGGTTCATATATCCGTGAAGCTCACAGCTGCTGGATCTGCAGCGTGTGTGTGTGCGTGCGTGACCGAGACGTCTTTGTGTGCTTCATCGCAGGTCTGCTGGACTCTGAGATGTCGTCCACTCGGATAGCCTGTGAGGAAGCCATGACGGTCCTGGAGGAAGTCATCATGTTCACCTTCCAGCAGTCCGTCTACTATCTAACGAAGGTGAGGCCCCGCCCCCTTCTCATTAATACGAGCAGCGGCCCCGCTCCTGACCGGTGACATCAGCGCGTTTCACTTCCCCGCGTGATCAGTCACACGTCAAAGCAGGAAGCCGCGCTGTGTAAACACCATATTCTGTTTTCATTGAGGCAGAAAACACGATCGCAGAATGGAAACAAACTCTCGGTTCAGGAAAGAGCCTGAGACAGAGGTGGCATATCTTTTCCACTCACTGGAATATAAACACACACAATCTCATCTCTTAAGGTTACCGTGGTTTCTTTAACAACAAAACACAACTCTCCATTTGGTGAGAAAAATCTGAAGGCCTTCTTTAGAGTTACAGGACATTTGCTCTTTTTCAAAACAACTGGTTTATACAGTATAACAACTTTAGTGTCATTTAGATAAATTAGCCGGACCTTGGCATTAAAATGGATCTTTATGCAGCCTCCGAAATAACAATATTAGAGTTGAGTCAAGGCTTCCATAAAAATGTGAACATTATAACCTTCATGAAGGAGGATTCATTGCAGGACTTTTTGTGTATGACTGCAATAGTTATTACTGCCAAATAAAACTGTCAGCTGAGTCAAAGTCATTTTTAAATGAATTATGCTCATCTAAAAGCAAATATCAGACGGGTCTTAACAGTATAGACCAGCAGCTACTGGTTAAATATGTGTTGAGTATCAATTTGTTGTTGTTCACATAAAAAAAATAAAGCTCATTCAGCTGGTTTGGGTGGAGCTCAGCTACGTGAATAAATGTTACTTTTTTTTTTTTTTTTTTATCAAAGTAGCTCTTGGAGAAAACAGGTCGGAGACCACTGACACAGACTGATCTAAAACATCTTGGTGAAACCGAACGGTTAAAAAAAAAAAAAAAAAAGTCTTGTTTAGCGTGAGAAAAATCCAACATTTCCAACAGACTCTAGATTTTGCTTGTTCATCGTGTTTGTGTTTTTTTTTTTTAAACAACAAACCCCAGCGCAACCATAAGTAATGGAAATAAAAATGAGCCGCAGGTGGAGCCTTGAGGAACACCACATAATACAGCAGCAGAGATGTAATTTATTCTACTCTAAGGCCTTATAAGGTCTTTAATCTGGACACGCTTGGAGAGACAGTCTGAAAATGCATCTCGGTACCCGGTGTGTGTGTGTGTGTGTGTGTGTGTGTGTGTGTGTGTGTGTGTGTGTGTGTGTGTGTGTGTGTCTGTCTGTCTGGGTTGGTTCTGGCACATACGGATGACCAACAGTCAAGTCTGCTGTTTTACAGTCCAACATGTTGAATTTATGTGACTCCTCCCACGTTTGAAGTCGCTCATTAAAGCTGTCTGGTTTATGCTGCGTGCAGCGTGGACATTTAAAGGCCCGTCCGCCTTCATTTTGAAGAATTGTCATTGAGCATGTGCAGAATTTGACACTGGAAAATCGAAATGAGGAGATGTTCTCCGTCTATTAAATATCAGTCAAAGAGTTTATAACTCAGTTTGGAGGAAGTGTGAAACTCGAAGCCTCGGATGAACAAAAACACTCCAAAAAGTGGATTTTCAGTGAAGTGTGGAGACACTTTGTTGTTCAGCAGTTAAACTTTGTGGATTACGGAATGATTTTTAACTGGATTCAAGTGAAACGACGTCTGGGATGTCGGCGGTATTTAAACAGGAGAGGCTGTGGAAACGCCGCCACCCTGCACGCCGACTGTTTGAGGAAGGAGGGGAAGGAAGCAGGAACAGCCTGCGCTCTGGGTTTGTGTACTCAGGCATATTTCCAGCGAATGTTTTTTTTTTTTTGTGCTACAAAACTGTCCGTGCTCAAAAAACTAAAAAAAACAAACAATACCCTGCATGTTATTCAATCTGGTAAATCCTGAAGGATTTCTTTGTCACTTCTGAGGCTTTTTTTTTTTGTGTCACGACACTAACTGGGATTTCTCCTTTAATCATCCGACGTTGGTGACTATCTTTTTCTGCTGGAGAGAATGGGAGGATTAGCGGCTCGGGGCCGCAGTCTGTTTCCTGCAGAGGAAGAGCGAACTGTCATCAGAGAAACACCCAAAGAGGAAGTGGGGAGGAGGAGACAGTCTTTCTGTTCATTTCCTGTGAAGTATGACTGGACAGTCATACGTGTCCATGCATATTCGCTTCTTCTTTTTTTTGTTTTTATTCAACCTCAGACTGTATTTATAACTAGATTTGTGGGTGTTAGTGAAACGATAAGATCTCGGGTGCGTATTTTAAAACCAAACAAAAATCCTCTGCCGTCTCCATGGCAACAGATCATCACCTGCAGATTTCACTGTACACTCTGAGCTGACCTGTTGTCTCAGGCATGCGGGGGGGTTATTGCGACCTTTTTGGCCTCTTTCAGTTTGTCTGAGGTCATTATCTTAGTCACCGGTGTGTGTGTGTGTGTGTGTGTGTGTGTGTGTGTGTGTGTGTGTGTGTGTGTGTGTGTGTGTGTGTGTGTGTGTGTGTGCGTGAGACCCGGCGGTTGATGTCATGCCTGTGAAACAATGGCAGAGCTGTGTCATACTGAGGAGTCACGATAAGAGCCGGCAACGAGGTGGGCCGGCGGTGAAACAGCTCGCAGGATGATTCTGTACCGTTTACTGTATATTCGGGCTGAAACGTTCACAATCTTCACTTTTAACGGTCGCACGAAGGGTCACAGAGAGCTGGACGTTCACGGCACGTGGAATAAACGGCATCGACTGAAATGGGGGAAGATTCCCATAACTATAAAAAAAAATCGGAATTCGATCAGCCTGAAAGAGAGAATCAAGCTTCTGTACGCGGTTTCCGAGCTCTCTGAAAAATCTCCCGGGTGTAGTGAGATCTTCATATTCAATGTTCCCAAGTCAGAAACGGTAATTACAATAACTTCAACGTGACCTGAAGGCAGCGCAGATGACGGCAAACAGTCAAACTTTGCAGCTACACAGACGTAACGTGAACTCAAATTAGACACTTCGAAACTCCTTATTTGCAGTTTTTTTAGCATCTGAGCTGCAGTTGTAGTCATCGGACGGCGTTACCCGCTCCCCCACAGACGTCCTTTGTGTCGCAGCACTCAGGCTTTTTCCTCCAAGTTTCCTGTGCGCTCTCCGAAAGCCTTTTCCTCTCATTATGTCATTATGTTCTGCGCGCAGCAGAAACACACGGGCTTCTGACTGCACGATCATTAAAATCAAGTAAAGCCATTTTCTCTCTCTCTCTCTCTCTCTCTCCACAGAGTATGTACTCGGCGCTGCCCGGCCTGCTGGACGGGAACCCGTTCTCGGAGAGCGGTCAGCTGCGAGTGCCCGACGGGCTCGGCGGGATCCTGGAGGTCCTGAAGGAGGTGCTGAAGCTCCTCACGGCCTTCCAGGTGCACCCGGACATCTCGATGCAGCTCTGCGCCTACCTGTTCTTCTTCATCAACGCGTCGCTGTTCAACGCCCTCATGGAGAGAGGTGAGACCTCCGCTTCGCCGTGAAATACCGCGGAGACGTTCGTTAGTTCCCAGAGGACGAATATATAACGACGGCGTCGGTGTCTTTTCATCTCGCTCCGCAATCTTAAGTTGTTGTTGGTTTTTTTTTAAGTTGAAATATCTTCACAACAATTTGTTGATTGCTGTTATAAATTTGTCACAGATTCATAATCCCCCAAAACGAATCAGATTCCCGTCAGCCTCAGTTGCACTTTGTGTTTAGTAAATGTTAGCATGCTAACGAGCTAAACTGCTTTCGTGAGGATAATGCAGTAATTAAGCGTGTGCAGGATTATCTATTCACGCTCTTTATTTTAAATCTATTCTCTATAGTTTTGGTGTGCATTAGCTAATAAACTACATTTTTATATTCTTAATCTATAAATTCTGTCATTTTATATCGAAAGCGTTAGCAATGTCTTTTTATATTTATTCCTACTTTGTCTTTACACCGAATGAAATGCGCTCCACGAGTCAACTTCCCCTCGATAATTGTGTCGAGCCTCAAGTTGCCCATCGATTATCTCGCCGGACACTTTCTCTTAACTTGACACCGACATGTCGCTCAGGATCCGTCGCCGGGTTCTTCCAGTGGTCGCGGGGCGTCCAGATCCGGGCCAACCTGGACCTGCTGATGGACTGGATCCAAAGCATCGGTCTGGGCGACCTGGCCGCAGAGTTCTTCCAGAAGCTCTCCGCCGCCGTCAATCTGCTGGCCACGCCCAAAGAAACGCTGCTGCAGGTCGGTGGACGTCCGTCTTCTCCTTAACCGTTAACTAACAATGCCGTGAAGGGTGAGAACAATGTCGTCTGTGCTTATCGTTATTGCTTTATGGTTATAGCGCCCCTGAGAACAAACAAGCTCCACTCACAATGATTGACATTAGATGGAGGAAGTAGCTCCAGGGAACAAAAGTAAACACTGTAAAAAAAAAATCATGACATCACCGTGCCGTTTACTTCAAGTCATGTGGACCTGAGCGTCCTTTCGCCTCCGATCTTGTTTATTTAAGCGCTTGAATGGATGGAGACATCTTGAATTTCATACCCTCGATGTTTGAGATTAACCTCCCGCATCACTCGAACGAGTCTGTATATAAGAGAGCAGCCGGTTTCCCGGCGCGTTTTCTTCTGCTTTGTGCTCAGCCTTCGCTGTTGCTGCAGAAGCTCGTCGACTTAACACCTAATCCGTCTTTAAGCACAGCGCTCTCTTAGTTACCCATTCAAATCTTGTTTACACTTCGTAGCGCAGGAGGAAGCTGAGCTCTCAATCTGTTTGACTCGTTAAAAGTAAAACCAGCAAACACAATTACACACTTATGACTCATGAGCAAGCACACAAGGGCTTACGCAGAAAAGGTCCCCCCGGACCCACGAAACTACAAACCTTTTCCTGATTGCCAGGTTTTTATGGCGCGGTGAAGTCCCCATGTGTGTAAATACATAACCACATGTCTTCATGTTTTTATCTGCAGTGCGACTCCAACATAGTGACAGTGATGGATTACTGTTAAATGAAAGGGGACGTTGCTTCAGGACAGATAGGCAGATTCATTTGGGAGGAGTGGGCGTGTTAGGGTGTCTGTATATCTTGTCACTGAATGAGTGAGGGATCCACATTTGGCCTTTTAATCGTCCCGAAGCAGCAACTTCCCTTTCAAAATAAAAGCCTTTGTTCACAAAAATGTTTCTCTCGTGGTTCAGCACAAATCCTAGATTGGAGTTCGTCTTGTGTTTCCCAACGATGGGATCGCCCAAAAAAATAGTCTGCACGTGAGGCATTCAGGGGACTTCTGTAACTTGTAGCTACAGAAAAATAACCTTCGGTTCCGCTCTCCCCTTCTGAAGTGCACGAGCGTGCAGCTTGCTGTTTACGGTTATTGTATATTAATAATAGAGTTAATTGTTTAGCTTTTTATTGGAGTTATTGATTAAGAAGAAAGTTTTTTTTTAAATTTTTTATAATTTAGCTGTTTGGAGTTTAACAACACAACTTATTTTATAATAAACGTGTGTCAAATATGAGGTGTAGTTTTTACACTGAGGTTGGCACCTGTTGTTCGGTCCCAGTGACTCGTCGTCGCGGCAACCTGCCAAAGCTGCCGAGGGGCTCTTGTCTCGTCTGTGTCGAGGGATTGGATGGTTTGCCGGTTTTAATGCAACACACACACACACACACACACACACACACACACACACACACACACACACACCCCGACATGAGGTCACGTTGTGGCTGCTACAAAACAGCACACACCCTCCACAGAGTTTAGATTTTTCCATCTGGAGTTCTGGGCTTTTTAAGAAGCGAAGTGGCTTCGCTCTGGCGCGGCCGTAAATTACACACAGAGAGGGATGTGGCGTCGCTTGTTTTGCCAGCGACACAACATCTGGGGAGTTATTTTAGGAGAGTATAGCTGCTGCCGAATCTCAGACATAACAAAACGGTGGCCGTTTTTTTTTTGTTGTTGTTTTTTTAGCGTTTCTGTCGTTTGTCAGCAGAATGTAAAACTCCACGCGGCGTTGAGCTCGGCGTGTGCGTCCGCGTCCTTCAGAGGAGGGCGGCGACATTTAGCTTCCGGTTCCTGTCGCGGGCACGTCTGGGAAAAACCGCTCACGTCCACCAATTCAACTGGAAACGGTCTGAACGAGCTGCGTAATGTTTGCAGTGTTTTCACGTGAACGGCACGCCGCCGGGCGACTCACCTGTTTTCCCATCAAAAGGATCAAATATTAGCATTGATATTAGCATTAGCATCAATAGCATAGCGATGACAATCACAGTTCACCTGGAGGATTTTCACAGCACAACCTGAGAGGATTAGATCGATCACTTCTCACCAACAGCACGTGTTCATTAAATGAAATCCAAACGCTCACCTTGTGTTTAAAAAGCTGCAGCGGGACTGTAATCACCCAGGCCTTTTCTGATTTTTTTTTTTTCCCATGAGGCTTTGTGCTGCCACATCTGGCCCCGTGGGCAGATAAACTGTTTAAACATCATCATATAATTGGTTTGAAATACTTTGCCTGTGAATGAGAGAGCAGCAGAAGCTGTTTAGAAAACAAGCATGATGGGAAAAGCGTTGTTTTCTGCCTCCCCGTCGTTCTCACAATGACTCCAAAGAGCTTTTCGTGGCTTTCGATCCAAACCGTCCGTCAAAGGGCTTTTTACAATCCTGCATTTTTTATTCTTTTTTAAGTTCATGTTTCTCAGCGTTCTGCTTTGTCTCTGTTGTGTGTGTTGTTGTTTTTCTGCGGGTCCAGGCGTCGTGGGCGTCTCTCCGGACGGAGTTCGCCGCTCTGAAGCCGGCCCAGCTTCACCACATGCTTCGGGAGTACAGCTCCGTCAAGGCCTGCCAGGCGGGATGGACACCGCCGCCGGAGGACGAAGAGGACGTCTTCAGGACGGGTGAGCGACGCAGACGGAAACGTTTAATTGATCCAGTAAAACAAAACAAAAATTGCAAAATGAGAGAATTTGCTTCTTCTCTCTTTTTTTTTTTTGCCACATATGATTTTAGATTTAATATCAAGCAATGTTAAAGACGTCAGTTTGAGTTCTGGTTAATTGTGATGCTTTTTTTTTTATAATTAGTTGATTAATCATAATTTATTATAGAAATAACTGTTCAAGACGATTCTGTCTCACATCATCCGTTCGGTTAGAAAATAAATCTTTTAACGTATCTGGATTCATTTTGTTGTCATGAAAGTAAAGTCACAGGCTGTTTGTTTTTTTGTTTTTGTTTTTTAAATCCACAAAGTCTATTTAAACGTTTGTAAAACGACCGATCCGTCGTCTCCGCTCGGTGACCTCGCGTTCGGTAAACCGCGGCGACCCGATTCGTTGGGCAGGAATCAGAACAACAGCTCACATGTTCAAACTTGACTTGAACACAAGACTTCATGATGAATAACAGAGAAACGCAACGAGTTTAATAACTTTATGAAAAAAAACATGCTGAAACTAGAACTCTGCGCCGCTGGATCCTGTTTTATTATCATACTCGTTATATCCTCTGTTGTTTGTCATCAAGTCGTGCAGTTAAATGAGAAAGTTCATGTTTGTTACATTTCCTGTTAGAAATGATTTGAAGGCTGTCACCAATAAATTAGAAATACTTTTTAAAATCAATACAAACATGAATGAATTTTGTGAAATAAAAAAATGCATTATTGTGAAAAGGTTCCTCAATATTATACAATAATATTATTCTTTCTGTATTATTTTGTTTTGCATGAGGTCTTTTTAAAAAGTCTCCATCAGCACCAGTCCTGGACTTTATTTACTGCTCTTAACGAGGCGCTGACCCGAATACAGCAGCTTTACTTTACTTTATTTTACGCCTCCCCCCCCCACTCTTCATCCTCTTCCTCCCCTCCGCAGCCGACATCCTGGAGAGCTTCGACGACCACCCGCCGCTCATCCTGCCCAGCAGCACCTTCCACCTGGAGCTGGACAAACCCACCGTGGAGCCGTCTCTGTTCGAGCAGCTCGTCCGTCTGCAGGAGTTCGTGGGCCGGCTGCCCCGCGGTGAAACGCCGGCCGAACCCGACGCGGACGAACAGGTAACGAGCTCTCTGACCCGAGGAAACGAGGAGCTTTGATGTCTCTCACATCTGTCGTTGATTAACACCGTCCTGCCCCCCCAAAACTAAAGGCTCTCAGCGGGACGCCCGCAGACGGCCAGTCTGCGACCTCGGCCTCCGTCGGCCTCGTCCGGGATCCCGCCCGCCAGGCGGTCTCCGACCCGGCCGAGTCCGACCCGGACCGCGCCTCCCCTGCGGAGCCGGATCAGGCCCGGGGGGGTCACGGTGACCTGAGCAGCTGCGAGGCGGTCCTGACGCAGAAGCTGAAGAGCCTGGAGCTGCAGAACGCCCTGCCGGGACAGGCCGACATGGGCTACCACAAGAGCCTGGCGCTGGACCCGTCCTGCCTGCTGACGCCGCCCAACACGCCTCAAGGGATGGAGCTGTCCGAGCTGGAGGCGGATCTGCAGGAGGGCGCCCGCCAGCTGAAGAAAGGTAACTGAAGGCCAGAACCGGACAGAACATCTGCACAATATATATACGTATATATATATATATATATTTATATATTTATAGATATACGTATGTATCTATATATATACATGTATGTATATATATGTATATATATATATATGTTGTTAATTACACCTCTCTTGCATATTATGTAAAACATAAATGGAAACAGTCAATGAATCGACTGATTGAGTAACTGATCAATCACACAATCTCAATATTAGTAAACTGAATACTTTTGGGTTTTGTTCTGTTGGTCTGACAAAGAACTTTCTGGGAAGTGATAAGAGACGGTTTCACTACTTTATAGCCCCCCCCCAAAAAAACCAATAATAGATTTAACTGAATGAATAATCGCCACATTAATCAATAATGATAAATATTTCAATGTTTCCTCTAGATTTAAAAAGTTAGACATTTTAAAAATGTTTTCCTCTTAAAGCCGCAACCGACAGCTGAAATACGTTAAAGTTGAAACCTGACGACGGCAGGTGATAACGGAGAGCGAGAATGTGCTCGGAAACCAGGAAACAAAGGAGGAAAACAACAACAACAACAACAACAACAAAAAACAGCGTGTGAAACGGCCAGTTGAGGAATCTGTTTTGATTCCAGCGACACGTCTGGAATGAAGTCACCGGCAACTCAAACCCTCGTTTCACCTCCTCCGCCGACGGACTTAAATCTATCAAAGGGAGGTATTTAGCGACTTGACCTCGCTGCATATTTGTCCCCAGCGGTTCCGGGTCCACATCAAGCGCACCCCCCCCCCCCACACACACACACACACACACACACACACACGACATGAAAGAGGTGGAGCGCCCTCCCTTCATCTCGGACCGACTCCGCAGGTCAGGAATTTCAAGTGGAAAGGCTGAGCGAGGGGGCGTTCACTGTGCGGAGGAAAAGAGGGCTTCCTCTCCCACCTCCTTATTGTTTCTGGACGCCTCCAGTCATGAGGTCATCTGCGAGGGAGGGAGAGAGAGAGAGAGAGGGGGGAGGGAGGGAGTCACCGAGAAAAAAAAAATCAAACCCCCTTCGAAAATCACATTTGAAAGTGGCACACTTTCTGTGTAAGGAAACTAAAACCGTGTAATTATCTATTTTTAAAACTTTTTTTTTTTTTTTGGGGGGGGGGGGGGGGGGGGGGTGTCTGAGCATCTGGATGTGTGTTTCTAATTGGCAGCGGCTCGACGTCCGAGACCCGCAGACTACACGAAGATACAAGACGTGACGGCTCCTCTGGTCCTAAGCCCCGCCCCCCTCGGTGTTAGCAGATAGGCAATAAATGGAACTAAAAAAACAAAATTTCATAAAATCAACGTACACCCAGACTGTATATTTTGGGATCAGAAAAAAATGAAGATATGTATCTAAGGTGTAATACCACTGAGGGGTCGCTAGGCAACCAAACCTCTGGCTCCAATAGACTCCAATTCAAAACAAAGTCAGTATGTTTTCCACAGGTCGTTATGGCTCCATATTAATACACATTTTTAGGCTGATTCCTTATTTGGTTTTTAAACTTCAAAGCTCAGTCGGTGTCTAACGAGCGTTTTCGGTCCACAGAGCTGAACGCGTGCTCTTGCGGTTCAACCTGCGCTAATGCGCTCGCTAACAGGACAGGACCCCCCCCCCCGCTGTGATTGTGCGCTTTGACTGAAGCACTTTAAGCTGCAGGATTTTGTTGCTCTTAATCAGATGTCTTTACTCTCATTGGTTGTTTGTCACTGTGTTGTTTTCTCTCGATGCTTTTTATCAAGAGTAATTTGCTTAAACGCTTTGAGGATTACGCTGAAACCGAAGCCATCTGGCACGTTTCTCCGTCCTCACTGGAAGCACATCACAAAGTTGAATCTGCACAATTTACTTCTTAATTAATCAAAGGGAAAATAATCTGCAGCTATTTTGATGAACCGTTGATTATTTGATTGACGTTTTCAGCTTCTCAAATGTAAAGATTTACTGCTTTAACTATTAACTGATTCATTAGGCTTTTTTTTTTTTTTTTTTTTTTTTTTTTTTTTTTTTTTTTTTTTTTTTTTACGTCCTGTCGGGACCTTCCGCCTCGACCCTCCATGCGCGTCCAGCACCTCTGCGGGTTTTCGGCTCGCGGCTGATGTTATTTTCAAAGTTTGGTATAATCCTTTAATCTGGCCAGAGGGAGTCACAGAGAGGTGGTGATGTCAGGAGAGAAAAGAGCAGCGGCCGATCCATCATGGGAATTTACAGTTGGGTTGGTGCGTGGAATCTTAATCGGCCCGCGGCATTGTTCGGGGCAGGTCCTGCGTGGGGGGCAGACAGGCTGCATGTTGGGAAAAAGGGTGTGTGTGTGTGTTGGGGGGTGGTGGGTGGTGGGCTGCAGGGGTGGGAACAGGTTTTTTTTTTTTTGGGGGGGGGGGGGGGGGGTTTGGTACTGTTTGGTACCTATGGAGGCAGATCGGGGCCAAAAGTTTTGTAAATTTGTAAAAAAAAAAAAATTGTAAATGAAAAACAAACAAACGTAAAACTGAAATAAAACAACGTATTCAAACTAAAAGAATCTGTGAGAAAATGTTTTTTCAACTTCAATCTAATTTTGATTCAATTCTGAAATCAAATTGTTTCAGATCTTTTTTTTTCACTTCCATGTTGTGATTGTAATTTGTAATCAAACTCTCGCAGATCCACAGTCTGTCTTCACACCTCGTTGATCCGCCGTGTTTCTCTCTCTGTGTTCGTTCAGCCGGCGGAAACGCCGAGAAGAAGAAGACGGGAAACGTGGAAGCGGAAGAAGAGCGAGAGGAAGTGTTCACGGTGGAGCTCCGCCGTGGGCCTCACGGCCTCGGGCTGGCGCTCGTAGACGGGACGGTACGACGACCTCTTCCTCCTTCCGTAACACCGACGGACCCTTCGCATCTCTCGATTAATCACGTTTTTGCTTTTGTTTTCTTTCCTCCTGTGTTTTTTCGTGTGTCTTCGCTCAGAAGACGGCGCTGAGATTAAGCGGCATCTACGTGAAGTCGGTGGTTCCCGACTCTCCGGGCCGCTCGGTGCCAGAAACTGAAAACGGGCGATCGCATCCTGGCGGTGAACGGCATCAGCCTGGTCGGGATGGACTACAACACGTGGGTGCACGCGTCGCGCTCAGTCGGCGTATTTAACGTCGCGCGCGGGTCCGATCTCACCGCTCGCTCTCTCGTGTTTTTCCGTTTCAGAGGCAGAGAGCTGATCCGATCGCTGGGAGACTCTCTGAAGCTGCTGGTCGCCACCATCGACTCCAAAGCTTCGGCTAAAGCCAAATCCTGAAGGACGCGAGGTTCATCCTGAAGGATGCGAGGTTCATCCTGAAGGACGCGAGGTTCATCCTTCCTGCAGCATCCCAAGTCAGTATTTTATCCTCACAGGACGGACAAAGAGGAAACGCACACTTCCTGCTTCATACTTCAGGCTCAGTGTGGAAGACGATCAGCCCGAAGCCGCCGTGAAGTCACGCCGGCCGAACGCAGATTGTTGGGCGTTTTTCTGGCAGACGCAGGGTGGAAGTTTTTCTTTTTTTGTTTTGCTGTCTCAGCTTTCTGTCTGGCCTATAAACAAACTTTGCTCCGCACCCGTTAAACACAAACAACCAGGCGTCTGCGGTGACTCCCGAGTTGTTAAACGTCTCATTTGAAACGTCTGAGAGCTTCGTTTTTCTGTCCGAAGAGCTTCGTCGAGCCGCGTCTGGATTCAACTGGAAATTATTTTTAAATTATGTTCATATTAAAACAAAAAAAACAACAACAACTGTGAACTTGTATATTTTACACTGCAGAAAAATATCCCATTTTACCCAGTTAGTTAGTCTGTTAGAGTTATTTAACAGTTCAAAAGTAACTTTATCTTCAGGACGACATCGAGATATTCTGTAATATTAAGATTTCTTTTTAAACAAGAAAATTGCCAAACCAAAGACAACGTGAGGATTTTCTCGGTTGTTTTTCATTGTGGGACGACTGTATTTTAGTTTCTGGTTTTTTTTTGTCGTGCAAATGCTGCGACCTCGAAGTAAATGTCGGGTTTAACCACAAAATTCCCGCTTTTAAACGAGTCGCGCTGTTTGTGGTTCCCACGGTAAAGCCAAGCGCTACCGTGAACAGTCCCGGCTGCGGGCTGATGGTTATTTTCAGTATCAATTTTCTTGATTCATTGTTTTATGAAACAGCAGAAAACGTTCCTTCGGATTTCTTTGGAGCACAAAGCAGCGTCGTTAAATGTCCCGTTTGTCTCAACAACCGTCTACAACCAAAGAATATTCAGTTTACTTTCATGTAAGATGAAAATAAAATCCCCAAATTCTCATATTTAAGATCAAGTAGTTGAACATTTTGGCTTAAAAATGACACAAAATAATACATTTTTATTTCTCCTGACAAATCAGCTGATTGTTGCAGCTAAACAGGGAAAGCAACACAGTTTAAAGGAGTTTCTGGTTGGAATATACTCCAGTGTACATATGAAAATAAGAAGAGACACTTTGTCGTGATGTTCCTCTGCTGCCTCTGACGTGTTCGGCAGGTTTCACGAATCATTAAAAACATCTCGGAGCTGATTTATGGAAAAACATCTGTAGATATTTGTCACGGTATTTTTCACCCTCCGTTGTAAAAACAGTGTTCAAACTCTCTCACTATTCTGTTTTGTAATATTTATATTGCACTGTATTTTTTTTTGGAACCGATGGAATAAATATTATTTGGACTTTGAAAGACTGGATGTGGATCTCGTCCTCCTGCCGGGTGGAGCGGGGCGGGGAGGAGGGGGGGTGGGGTGGTGATGCTGGGTGTGTCGGCCGCATGGCACGCTTTAGCGGCCGCTGTTTATAGCCGCTCTGTGGTTTCCACTAGCCCGGCACTTTTCCACTGACTCCGGCATGGCACAGTTCAGGCCCTGTGGCCCCGCCCACTCCCCCCCCCACCCCCTCCACCCCCCCGCCTGAGGCCCCGGGTTAAAAAAAAACAACAACTTCATGTCGGTGTAAAGTTTGCACAGCGACTGGACTCACACCTCTGGGTGTGCGATTAAAGTTGCTGAGTGTGAAGCTCCCTGCAGCTCTCTGACATTAATAAGAGCTTCAGCTGGTCCTCGTTGTTCACGACGTTCAGGCTGCAGGCTGAAACTGCAGCTCAGAGTTCAACTTTGTGGAGAAACGTGAATTATTGAAAGCATAAAAATGACTTCACGTGTTATTAATTATGTTGTGGTCTTTGTTCAGACTGCAAAAAAAAAAAGAAAAACTCCGATTTGTTCCTCAGATCCGATCTTGAGGACAGACTGTTGCTTACAGCTGAGCAGATCGGATTCTGTGTGTCCGAACGTCACCAACATATCTGCGTGGGTTGCCGTGGTAACCACGTACACGCATGCCAGCAGGACCGTTGTTCTCCCGTCGGTTCGTGAACGGACGGTACGAAGCAACGACTTCGGATTTTCTCCGTCGCCATCTTTGCTAGTTCGGAGCAGGAAGTGACCATATTTGGACAAGCTGAGGAGGGGCGGGGGGGAGGGGGAGCGGCAGATCTGATGATATTGCGTCCGGCCCACCGATAGCCGTAACCTGACTGCACCGGAGGCCTGTCAATCAAACAGACCGAGAACTCCGGCAGAACCGACCTGGAAGTCTCCTGGACGGCTTGAAGTAGGTAGGTAGGTAGGAGTGAACCGGAGTTATTGTTGACGTCTGTACCTCCGAGTAAACAAACCTCTCCAACTGCTGGGAATAAAACAATGTGGCTGGATTGTTGGATTTTGTCCGATCGGCACGAAGACGGACAGTTTGTTTCTTTTCTTTATCGTCGGCCATTAAAACTCAAACGTCATTCCGCCTCAAAAGAAAAACAATCGCAGCGGCTCCACCTGTCGACGGCGTCTCCGAGCTGCGTTTGTTTGCGGAGCTGTCGAGGCTGTAATTTTGGTCGCGTGGACGCAGTAGGTCTGGAATAACTCGGCCCGGTCGACCTCACACACGCAGGTTTGTCAGCACTGATGTCAGTCTGGCTTCATTATATTTTTACATGATGTTTAAAGCAGCTGTCACTCTAAAAAAAAACAAAAACAAAAAAAACCTCAGAGGCATTTTGTGGCTTTTTAGAAGAAGCATTCAGGTCATTAAAATCCTTAAAAGTCCTGAAACCGGGTTCGTTCGCATGTTTTTAAAACTGGAAACCACTTTTAAAAAAAATTTTTTTAACTAGTCTTTATATTAGCTTTATAAGAAATATTAGCTGAAGTATACAACGGTGAAAATTCCTAATCAAATTTTCCTTCGTGGTCAAAGACAACATGGTTCTGTAGGTCTGAAGCTGAAGTCCTTCACGACAAAAGTACAGTTCACTCTGAAGTCCGACAGACAAAAGGTACCATTGTTTTGTTTCCCAGAGCAGCTGCTCTTATCTGCGGGGTGGAGGGGTGGAGGGGGGGGTCCACCGAACCCACCATAAATCCTTCAGCGCTGCCACACTGAGGTATTTGCTGCTGACTCACATATTTCCGCTTTCCTTCGAAATTATCTGAAAGAAGAAAAAAATAAAACGTCTCGACAAAACCGTCATGTCAGAAACCTTTCCGTTGAACAACAGGAGTTATCGTAGAAAAGGTTTATCGAGAACAAATTCTCAGCGCTGATTACGTGTTTTTGTTTTTTTTAAACAAAGTTGGCGAACCGGAGCTTTCAAACTAAAGACGAAAACATCCACAACAACACGTCTGTGCTTTGATCTAATTTCACTTGTTGAGTTTTATCGTTAAACTGACTTTTAGCTTTTATCTAAAAGAGCTCGGCGACTTGACTTTACTCGCGCGCGTTACAGCGCCCCCTGGTGTGCAACAGGAACCGTCTCAGTCAGACCTCTTGGATCCGTTAGAAATCTTAACTCAACAACCGCTCATCTTTTTTTTTTTTTTTTTCCTTATTTAAGTCTTCATTTCCATTTTTAATTTTTAATGTAGTCAAAAAAAAGAAAAAGACGTGGATTATTTGTTCATCCTCTCGCGGCTGATTTTCCAGAGCGGCTTCGGCGATGAATCCTGTTCCACGTTTCAATGTTTCGATGGCGGAGAGACAAAAAGGAAAGAAGAGACGTGACGTCCTTCCTGCTCGTCTCCAACAATGAAGGCAGGAAACGAAGCCACGGAGACGAGTGAAAAACTCCCGTCAGTGTCCCAGGACGGATCCAATGCCACCCGGGCCGGGTCCTGCAGCTAGAGGGAGGGGGGGGGGGGGGGGGGGGGGGGTCTTGAGATCCAGCCGGGCCCCTCAGACACAGACAGGAAATCCTGTCTGGAGACAAAAGGTTCACGGGGAGAGTCGGAGACCTGGACGATCCGACGGGGAGTAGTTTGATTTACTGGCAGCAGATGTTGTTCAAAACAAGAAGACAGAAAATAAACAAAAACAAAAAAACCTACTATTGTAAACAAAACTCGTTAACAAGTGGCCGTTAAGAACTGGAAATACAAAAAAGTGCCCCTAAATATATTTAAAATCTGCTACTATAAAGTCAAATACGTTTTTATATTAATATTATTTATGCTTTTTGAACATTTTCTTAGACAAACAATTTAACTGATAAGACTGAAACTTTTTTTTTCTTTCAATTACAAGTATAGAAAGTACTCATAATAAAAAAGTGAGCGTGATATTTTAACATTATTGGTAAATGTTGATCATTTTAGGTTTTTTAATGTCGCTATTTTTCATAACGTCATCATATGTTTTGTATGTACGATCTTGATCGCGAAGTGAAGCTGTCAAATTATTTTTGCTTTCTTACAAAGTTTATTTTTTGTTTCGAACATTTAGCCTCTGAATTTATCAGATGGTTTTATTTAAAACAAAACAAAAATCTGTTTCAGGCACAATCAGATCAAATTATTTCATATTTTACGTAGAAAAATAAATCTAAAGTTTTGTCATTTTGAAGCCGAGGTTCAGCTTGTGTTTGGTTAGAGCGCCCTCTGTTGGGCTACAATATGAACTGGAGGTTGGAGGAAGATTATGATCTGGTTTTTAGTTGTTTGCGTCATCCTGTCTTTAGTTTGTAAAGCTGTCAGCTCTCCCTTAAAGGTCACATATAACAAATAATGCAATAAATAATATAATACCAAAAATATAATAGTAAAAGTCACAGAAAACACATCCATTTAATTAATCTGTCACTGGAGGAAATACATGACACAGGAGTGCACTTTAAACTTATTAAACTGATTTTTTTTTTTCTGACATTGAATACATTTACATTTGCGAATAATACTTCCTGCTTCCTGCTTCTTTAGTCAAATATTAAACTTTAATCAGTTTGATGTCACTTTACAACATATTTTGGGGGGTTTTGGTCAAAAAGGAAGATTTTTAAAGCCATTTATTGAAAAACATTGTTGAACTATGATTGCCACATTGGAATCAACCTCCAGTTACATTAATCGACAGCATCACACGGTGTCACGTGACGTTTGCTCATCACAGGCCAGAACCAGTGACAGAAACATCCGACTCACCCTGAATGGAACTCGTTTAATCATACCCTCTACTTCCTCCTCATCTTCACTTCCTCTTCTCTGGCATTGAGCTGTGTTGACCCGCTGCCACGGTAAACACATGAAAAGGAAAGGAGGCTCTTTTTTTTTTTTAGTTTAGTTTAGTTTTAGGTAAATAAATCGTCCACCAGATGTCACCAATCATCTTCGACAGTATTTGAACACACTACTTTCCTCTCTTCTATTGGCTGATACCGAAAAAGGTCAAAATATCCATTTGACCCTCGGTAACATGAACAAAACAAAAAACTTTTAAACACACATATATTCATTTAGATATTCTACTTCAGGAAAAGCATCAGTAGAAATACTTGATTGTAAGTAAAAGTCCTGCATATAAAGTTCAAATACAAAAATATTAGCACACATTATTATTGATTTATAATCATAAAGGCATTAATATGTTCATGACTTTATTGTTGTGTCTGGTTAGGTTGCAAATATCAATAAAACAAGTTTACCTGAAGCTACAATGACGCATCACATACGTAATAATTTGTTCGTGATACTTTTTTTTTTTTGCTGAATTAATCTGAATATAAACAAAAATGAATGAGAAGGTATAGGTTAGTAAGTAAATGCAGTCGGGTAAAAAAAGAGTATGTGACCCAGAAGTGTGGAGAAATTTAAGTACGAAGAGACACAAAATAGAAAAGTCAAAGTAAAATCACAACATTGAACTCATTTCAGGAACCGTTTATAATTTCAGTCTGATTAATCAAAATAATCAAAACTCTGATGGTTGGAGCTGCTTTTAATGTGCGAATGAAACTAAAATAAAATACATTATTACTATGTTTTTTATTTATTAAAACTGCTTCTCTGCCGAGCGCTGCAGAAACAAGAGACAAACAATAGATGTATAAATGGAATATATCGAAGTTCATGATTATTCATATATACGGTCATACTTTCACATTTTATTATGAAACAGTCTTTTCTGGTGTTGTTCTGCCTGCGACCCATTAGCCTACTTTTATTGTTGTTGTTTTTTTACATAATTCCTTTGAATAGATTTCTGTTCAACACATGCTGAAATTATTATTTGCATAGTTTTACATAAATCAGCTCACTTCTCTTCCTGCTTACGCATTTATTTTTCTTCCCGATATTAATTCCAATTTCATGCTGCAGTGACACACTTCGCTTTTTCTCTCTTCTGTTCCGACGGATGAATTCAATACGGAAATTACGTTTTAAGAAATGAAATTGAATGAAAATATGTTCTCAACGGTGTTATTTCAAATTAGGGAAGATTTGGATAGCCTGGACTTACATAAAAACATAAACTATACCTATATAGTTTATCCATCCGTATCTACAAGAAGCATATATATTTAATATAATATATATGTGTGACGGGCTGCGAGAAAAAGGAATAATAATGAATAACTGACTGGTGGAAAAATAAATGTATCACTTTGTGTTTCGTAGGAGAAGTTGAAAGAGAGTTTATGAACCTTTTTTGGAGCCGACCCCTAGAGGCCGACGGTGGTATTGCACTTCATGGCACCCCCATGTTAGCTTCACTTGTCGGACCCGGAAGTTTCGTCCAACGTTTACATTCAGTCTTTGGTCACTACGGAGGATTTTTTTTTTTTTTTTTGTCCTTCATTGGTGCTGAGAGACAAAAGAATTCTTTAAATCTAATGTAAAGTGGACATGAAGCATGTTTTCCTCCTGCTGACAACAAAATCATTGAAGAAAAATAAAATATCCACGGCATTAACATTCGTGAGGATGTGACTCACGTCTCCGTCACACCTTTAGCCTCGACCGCAGGTCAGTCCGAAGCCGCTGTAGAAAATAATGCGAGTGGCCTTTTCACTCCTCATCCGCTTTTATAAAAACTGACTCACCGACAGCAGCATAAAAAAATAAAATAAAAGCTCCTCTCCACGTATCACGCTGTGTTCGAAGCCGTCGGCTGTCTGGAACTTTTGAAAGCACTTTAGAGGATTAGATTTGGTTTTATATGTGATGAGCATGTGCAGCTGAGGTCAAAGCTCCCTCAATCTTTTCTATTTATCTACACGGGAATGTAAAAAGTGTTGAGTTTGGAAGGTCGGTACCGAAGCGGAGGAATAAAGCTGCTTTGATTTTGGTGCTTTTAGGCCAAAATACTGAAAGAAGGAATCAGCAAAAAAGAGATTCTAAGTTTCTAAGCTGCAGCAGCTTACGTCAAAACATCAGCCTTTGTACCTTATAAGAGGATTTTATTATTCCCCATAATGTAATAGTGATTATGATCAGAGTTATTACAGTCTACAGCAACGTTAACAACAGATTAAGAAACTGGAAATAACTCGGCAAACGGCTAATTGCCTCAAAATGACCAGAAGCAGAAAATCTAAGAAAAATCAAACATATTCAGTCATTATTGAGTCGTTATTAAACCACGATAAAGTACCAAAACAAAAAAGCATTGTTCACGAAGCCACTGTCTGACCTGCTTCAGTAGCACGATGGAGCTTTTTATTAGTAGTAGCTAATGGCTGTCATAATGCAAATGCATCACGGGTACTCTACTTATCTACCATCACCGATGTCAGCATCTGGCTCATCTCTAAGGTTAAAAACAGAAGCAGACGGATTTTATTTTTTTTCCTGGCGGCATGCTCGCGGCATTAAACGATGCCGGTCGAGTGTTTCTGTCTCTGTAGTCTGCTGTTGATCAGACGGTGTTAATATTCTGAGCAGCGAGCTGCAGGTTCAGGAGGACATCAACATCCTGAACATCCTGAACGTCCTGAACATCCTGAACGTCCTGCTCGACCCAAACTGAAGAGATTCAGAGTGTTGAAGAGGACGATCACACGTTCGTGCACACGCATTCATTATTTACGGCGACATCGCGGGATCAGATCTCAACTGCAGCCGCTGCGAGGCCAATTAAATGTGACGTGTGAGAGAAGAAGCTCTTTGTTTACTTTCTGTCAGATTGAAAAAAAAAAGAAGTTCAAAATACTTCAGGGGTTTTTTCTGGAGGAAAAGCTGCAAGAAAGTTACGTTCGACTTCTTGTTTCCTGAATCTGGATTGAGGCATTTCTTACTATGATCTAGTCGGAGATGACATTTTTTTAAAAAGAAGTTGTGAAAAATCTATTACATCATCTGAAGCTGGATGTCCCCCCCGCAGACTTTCTATAAAAGTGTTCCTAGCTACCCAGTCTGAAAAATGAGGCTGATGAAATTCCTTAAGATGCAATACCACTGAGCGCCACTAGAGGTCGGCTCCAAAAAGCCTCCGGCTCCATAGACTCCCATTCAACTTCTCTCATCAAATCCAAAGTGAATAAAATGTGTCCATCAGTTATCTCGGTGTTGTTAGCTAAAGTCACTCCTTCTTATTAGTTTTCTGGAGGTCCATCTGAAAATAATCCCTCATTCATTAGAAAATAGGTCTCAAAGAAACGTGTGAAACTCGAAACCGTTCGCAAACCAACGGGTGACGTCATCGTCGGAAAACACACCAGGTTGGAAAGAATTGAAATTATCTTTAACAATTGTATTATATTCAGTGTAACATTGATAGCAGATGAGCCTAATTTGATCGTATGTCTTTAAATATTGAATCCATAAAGGTGCAGAAAAGGGGCATCAGCTCCTTCGATGCGGATCCACTTCACTCGATGACGTTCTCGTTCGGCTACGAGCTCGGAGGGTGATTCTGTTTTTAATTTACCGTTTCAAAGTCACGGGACGCTGCCGCAGCCACGAGAGAGACTTTCAATCATTTTAATCCTCCTCCTCTTGAAACTGTAACACCAGAACGATCCGGGATGTTTACGCTTGTTGGTCTTTGAGGATTTAATGGTGATTATAAAACACTCGCCTCAATTAACGAGATGTTGGGGTTTTTTTTTGACAAAAGGCGCCCCGGAGGAAGAGCGTCGGTGGACGGGGATGGTGAAGAGAATAAATACTCTCTGTTGTCATGGAAGTGCTCAGAGGGGAATGGAAAAAAAAGCAAAACTCATTTCCGAGCCGGCGAGAGCGTTAAACAAGAGCTGACCTGGATGGTTGAAAACCGGCTGCGGTTTCTAATCCCTGATGAAGAATCAGGGAGATTCATCAAAGTTAGAAAGACGTGAAGTTTAATGGACAGAGATGTTTTCTGCCGGACCGGACCGGACCAGCAGACCACCAGAAAGGCTTGTTCACACCAGTCGAAACGCATCTCCACGTGAAAAATGACGCAAAAGCGCCTCAAGCTGCAATACCGCCGAGGGCCACTAGAGTTTGGCTTAAAAAAATAATAATCCATCGGCCTCTAAAGTGACCGCTCACTTTCTTACTTCCCTGCTCTGTACGCCGGTCCCTCCAACAAATAGCAATCTTAAGCAATTGACGCAAAACCTCCCCAATACGTGCAAATTTTAGCGACATTACCACCATTTTTCCCCCAAAAATGCCCCGAAGAGAAGCTCCATGAAAGTATCACGGCATGAAGCTCCTTTCTGAAACAAAACACAAAAAAATAACTCATTCGCTAAATTTTACGATCAGCACGACTCTCCTGCAAAAAAAAAAAGTGTCCTGAACGGTTCGGTACAGTTCAGCTGCATATGGCAAAATTTACAGAAGGTAACTTTAAAAAACAACAAAACAAAAAAACACGTAGATCTTCAGACGCAAGAACTGCTTGAGCGGAGAAAAGAAACCGAGACGTTAACGTGGACGCACCGAGACGTCAAACCCAGTTACTCGGATATTAGATATTTTAAATTCTAGAGAAAAGTGGGCTCATTTGTTTGAACTAAATTGATCTCAGCAGCCGTAACAAGCTGCGTTTGGTTTTCAGCTGCTCTTTTTCTTTTTTGTTGCTTTTCTCTCCTCAGAAATGATTAGTCGGCGTCTGAAAGTCTGGCTTCGGCTCTAATTAAACATGTAGTCGTCTGCTCTCTGTTGTCGTCGTCATACAAACTCAACCTCAAGGTTGATCGCAGTTCGTCCTTTTTATTTCCGTCCGACGGCAGAACGAGACGCTTTAAAGGCGAACTGGGTCCCGGCGAGGTGGTTTTTCCTGGAGGAGGTCTGAGAAGCCGATAATTAACCGACTTGTTGGCTCATTATCACGGCGGTGCGTTTGATCAATTCTCCCCGGGCAGGAATAATGAGATCCCCGGGCGGGGAGGAAGTTGCTGTACCTGCTGCTCCACAAAACAAACACTCCGTCCGTCAGCAGGTGGAACGAACCGGAGCGTCCCGGATTAAAGGCTTCATGCTCAAAGTGCAGCACCGCTGATCCCGGGGAGGGATTTGTGCCTCACGTTTTGTCCTCTTTGTTTACCGCCAGACAAAATTAAAAAAGAAAAAAAAAAAAAAATCCACCCAACAGCTGGGACTCCTTCAATCAAGGTCACGAAGGCAATCTCCCAGAATGCCACGCTGCGTTGTGAATCCCCCTCCCGGGCTGAGGTCCAGTGGTTTTTAATCTGGCCCGGGAGTCGGACGTCGTGGTTACCGGCCCGTCGCGTTCGAGCTCCTCCTCAGATAATTGTACACTCCGTTTCCCGGCCTGATGATCTCAAGTGAAAGATTTCTGCTGTTACGCAATAACTGCAAAATGTCGTGTTTGCACAGCCGGAGGATTTCCGATCCTTTTCGTGTTGTTTTGCGAGTTTTCGGTCGATTTTTTGTACCCGAAAGGGGGAAGGAGACCACAAGCGGGTGTTCGGTTGATTGTAATCTGCAACGTCTCCACTAGATGGCGCTAAATCTTACATACCGCGCCCCCATTTGTAGCTCAGGCGTCTGGGATTGTTTTGTAAAAAATAAACCTTGAAAAAAATAACGTAACTCGGCACGTAAACTTTGTCCCCAAAAATATCGTACTGTCCCTTTAACGTTTAAGCGCCCGCACAATATTTATGCTCCCTACAAACGATGTCGTATTTAAAAGAGTCCGTATGAACGCTGCCCTCTTGTGGTTCTGACAATTTGTGACATGTTTTCTTACGTTTTCAGGAAAAGGTCGGAGGCCGTGGAAGGTCATTTTTTTAAGTGAATTAAGCTGGTAAATCAATATGTTATAATTTTGTAATTTAGCGTAAATAAATAAAAAAAAGTCACCACTTCCTGCTTTACGTTACTCACCCGCCAGCTTGCTAAACGACTTCGGCTTCTCAATACCGACAAGAAGTCTTCTTCGGGCGTCGGTGTTTTTCCTAACGGTGTTCTCGAGACGTCGCAACGGCGCAGAAGAAGAAGAAGACGACGTAAACAAAAGCCGATAAAAAGACGATTTCTAATTCTTTAAGATGTGACGGGTAATTTTTAAGATGCGGAACGCTGTCAGACGCAAAAAGACACGTTCGCGGTAAAATAATCCACCGTTGGGATTAATTAAGCTGTGATTGCACAGTAGAAAAAAAAAAAAATAAATAAAATTAAAAATCAATGTCTTTTTCATTAACACGGCTGCTTGTTTCTCTTCGTCTTCCGTCTTCCCCCCCGAGACGACGTCCTCCGCCTGCAGAATAACAACCTGCCGAGGTGACGCAGCCGCTGAGTCAGGACGGACGGCGTGATTAAAAAACGAAGCTCCGACTTCATGTTTTCTAATCGAACGTCTGCCGCGCTGCCCTTCAGGTTCCTGCTGCTTCCACCGTCTCCGTCTCTCACGACATTGAGAAATGATTTGTAATTTCCTGCAGCTACAAACCCACGAAACATTCGAGCCGAACGCTTTCATGGACTTGTGTTAGTTAACAGGAGGAATAAAGTCTGTATGGTGTCAATTTTTCATTATTGTGGAAACTGTTTTTCTTTTCGAATCTTCTTGTTTGTCGAAACTTAAAGTATTGTTGTTGGTTTTTTTACTCATTTGAATCACATTTTATGGCCCTATTCATTTATTAGTAATGTTTTTATGAAGAAAATAGTATTTTGTCATTTTGCATCAGGTGCCGTGTCATATTATTATCGTGTATTTTGGTATTTTCAAGACAATTAATCTGTATTATTCTCCCACCCTCTAGTGGCCGTCAGTGGTATTGCAGTTTAAAGCACTTCTGCACTGGTCCATTGTTTTGTTTTGTTGTTACAGTTAATTACATTAATTTAAGAGTTCCCAAATAAAAATGATATGAATAAACACAATTTGCTGCAACGTAAATGTTTCTCATGACCCCTGAGTTACCGACTTTATCATCACACAGTTCAACCAGCTGCACACCTTTTTATCACGACAAATGATCTCTCTGATCTTTGGACTTTAGCAGAAACGAAACAATACCAACACCGCAGTGTCAAAGAAAGCACACTCGAGTCTTTTTGAATTCCTCGAACAGCTTTCATCACGTTTTTTTTTTGTTTGTTTGTTTCCCTCCGAGGGACCAAATAAACATCTCAAGGTTCCTCCTCTGGTGACACCCACAACCTTTCCATTCACATCCATTCAAAAGCACAACTGAGTCACAGCCAGACTGGGTCACCAGGTACACGCTGTGCTTTTCCCTTCATGCTGCGTTCACAGGCCCTGGGAAATAAGGGAACAGCTGCGGGTCCAGTTTGTAGTTTTAAAAATTATTCGTATGTTTTAACGGTTGACTTTTCTCAGGAAGTTATGCCACATGTTCTCACAGGAAATCGCAATTTTTTTTTTGTCGCTTAAACTTCAAAGTAAACTACATTTTAAATAGAAACTCCACAACAACAGTGTCCAATGTTTGTGTTTGTAGTTTTCTTTTTGCCGCTATTTTTTAGCTTAGCTTCAGCACTGTTAGCGATACACACGACGGACGTTTTTTAGTACCATAGCTAACGTTCACCTCGACGTTTTAATGTATACGAGCTTGTTAAGTTAATGTTTCCTGATATATTTGTTTATCTTTTACACCAATGATTGAACTGGAAGTGTTTCATGTTGATCGACGCCACAGAAGTGATGTAATTGTGAGTCATCGAAATTTTTCTATTCGTAAAAGGAATAGCCAAGTATTTTTTACTCATTGAACCAGAAGCTAAACCAAAATTGCAAAGTAACTCAAAATATTGCAAAAGAATACAAATTATTGTGAGCTAATACGAAATTTATTGCGAAAGAAGCAAAAGTAATCCTGTAAATTCTCGCCATGAAACGTAACTGTTTTTAACACCTTCCTGCAGCGCCCCCTGGTGGAGAGGAATATAACGTTTGATCGAAAACAGCTACTCCAGAAATTGGATAATCAACCTTTACAAACATCTGGTTAATTATTTTTAAATAAACTGATGGTAAATGGGGCTAATCTTAACCTAGACACCTAAACATAACCCAATCATCATCCGAAATAATTATCAATAATCAATTCAATATTTACACGTGTTATTAATTATTATAATCTCAAACCAAACCTGCAGCGGAGCGTTGAAACTGTAAATTCCTGCAGTCCCGCAAGGCGTCGCGGTCTCAGCGGAGCGCGCCGCCGCTCTTCGCTCTGATTGGCCGTTTGGAGGCAGGTGGGCGGGGTCTGCCGGCGGAGTGCGGAGAGACAATAGAGATAGAAGGAGCTCCGGGGAGACACCGCGGCAGGACAGACGGGGACAGGCGGCGGCGGAGCAGTCAGACAGCCGTGTTACCTCCCGCCGAGGGTCGAGCTCCGGGCTTCGGTCCGTACTGCGAGGAGGAGGAGGAGGAGGAGGAGGAGGAGGAGACGGACCTGCGGCAGGACGTGCGGCGTTTGCGGTGTCAGAGACTGGAAGGGAGCGGTGTCTGGATGGAGTGACAGCTGGAGCACATAGTGAAAGGTAAAACCACATCTGCTTCTTCTTCTTTTATTTCAGCCAAAACAAACCATCTTACAGCTGAATGAACACCAGCGTGTTTTCACACATTTCAATCTCAGATTCTGCTTCAAAGTGAATCCTCTCCTGATGTCACAAAGCTCTCCTGTTTTTTTTTTTTTTTTTTTTTTTTTTTTTTAAATCCCTGCAGTGTTTTATTTTAAATATATAAGTAAATTGGATTTTCCATTTTCTGGCAGTAAAAAGTTGTGCGTGCACCACGTGACCAAAACTGAGCAGAACAATAGAAGCTGCTCTGAAGCTATTGTGTCCCATCTGCAAGCTCTGAGACACTATTGGTGTAATTGGCTGTAATTTACTCACCACACACTCTCCATTTACACACCTGGTTTTCCTGTCACGTGCACGCGCACTCACACACTCACACACACACACACACACACACACACACACCCATGCATCTCCACGTCATGGATGTGCTGCACGCTTTGTGTCTGCAGAGCCGTTCAGGTTCTTTGTGCTGCAGCTCCTCTTCATGGTCTGTCTGTTTAAAGTCTGTCTGTGTTTACTGACACCGGATCCACAGCAGCAGGAATTTCAGGAGGTTTCTTTTGGTGTTGATTAAAGACAATTAGATGATTAATTGATGAGTCAGATTGTCAGAAAATTAATCTGCAACTATACAACATTTTCTGTCATTTTTAAAGCGAATTTAGCGAAAATCTGAAAATCTTTTATTTTTGGATGCTGAATTCTGTAAATAATTTTCAAATTTTTTTTTTTGTGTGAAAAATGACTAAAAGGATCGAAATAGTTGATGATTATTAATGAATTGACTCTCTAGATCTTCGGCCTATTGTTGTACACGCGAACCAAAAGTTTGTCGCATTTGAGGAACTGAAACCGGAGAATATTTTGTGTTTTTTTGTTTGAGAAATTGTTGTAAACTGGGAACTTCTTTATTGGGCTGTAACTGAAAATGATTCTTCAGTATTGATAACGGCTATTTTCAGATTATTTCCTTACTGCAACCATCAATCACTTCACAAGTCTTAGTTGAAACAACCAAACAGATTCAGTTTATCGTCACTTTCGCCAAAAAAAAACCTTTCTTCGTATTTTAAGGGGCTAAAATTTGAAAATATTTTTGCTCGAGTAATTTCTGTAACATTAAAGCAATAAATCCATTGAGAGGAAAATAATCCATTATATTGATTGTTTTAGTCATTTTTCAAGCCAAAGTAGTAAAAAAAAAAAACATTCTTTGGTTTAAAGCTTCTCGAATGACAAAACTTGCTGCTTTTATTTGTCTTGTTGACTTTTGATCGAATTAAAAACAATCAGTGACACTAAGCGGGTTTGGAAACGTCCGATTCTGGTATTTTATCGCTATTTTGTACGATTCGTCAACAATCGTTTTTTAAGGTTGGCGTTGTTAGCCAGCGAGCTGCAGCTGATGAATGAGCCGGTGGCCGTTGTTATTTCAGACTGTTGCAGACTAGAAACGAGATGCAACTGCTTCTGAAATTAAGGACACTTCCCGGAGACACGTTATCTTTCGGGTTTCGTACTTTAGTTTGACCTTTTGCGGACGTCTCCGTTCGTTCCCGCCGAAGAGACGTCCGGTCGCGGCCTGACGTCGAGGTGTCTGCATGGTTTTTATTTTGCGCGGCCGTCGAGGCGGCGGAAAGACAATCGGAGAAGAAGAAAGAGAGCGAGATTAAAGCGGACAAAAGGGGGGTGACGTTGCCGACTGTAGCGCCGGGTTCGCAGCCAGCAGAAATGGCTCGGCATTAAAGGGGAGCTCCCAGTGATGTGCCGCCGAGCGTGCAGGCACAAAGCCCCGGTGTTCGCCAGCGCTGCGGGCCGAGCCGGTTAAAGCCGCCCTGCTTTGATGTGCTCCACAGCTCCGTGAGCTCTGTGGGAGCCGGAGGGCCCGACCTCTCCGGAGGGCCGAGCCTCTCCGGAGGGCCGGACCCTCTCCGGAGGGCCCGAGCCTCTCCGGAGGGCCCGAGCCTCTCCGGAGGGCCCGAGTCCACGTTCACAGGCCAGCGCCGTGACGGCCGGGAGGATGTAGCCTCACTTCTACAAACATTTCCAGAGGGGAAAGAGCCACTCACGGGGGCTGAAATAATCTCCCTGGGTTTGTCATATCTCAGCGGGCAGAGTCGGAGAATAACATTTCACACGTTAGCGGTTGTAGCTTCGGCGGCTCCGAGTCGGAAAGGTAAGAATGACAAAGGGCCGAGCTGAAAGTGCCGACAAGGACCGGTGGCAGGAAGTCGCTCGCTTATTTTCCAAGGCTGCCCGAGGAAAAGATAGTCTGGTTTCAGCTTTCAGCTGCTGAACGCTCGGTCTTCTGACCACCAACATGGCTGATACGCTCATGGTTTCTCATGTGGCGCCAAAACGGGCGACAACCTTGGACCGTACCAGACGTCCGTCGGTGCCCTGCAATTTGTTGTTTTGTTTTTTCCCAACCAAAAAAACTGCAGAGATATTCAGTTTCCTGTCAGACATCACAAAGAAAAGCTCAAACCACAGAATATTTGGTACTTCGCTTAAAAAACGAACAAAAAAACCCCACAATGTTGTTTGGAAAAGCACTCCGAGCATTTTGTAGAGAATCTTTGATTTTTTTTTTTCCAAACCAACAGACCAAACCCCGAAAATATAGAATTTACTGTCACAAACGATAAATTGACAAACAATTGCGAAGGGAAGAGCTTTCGGTTCAGCAAACGGTAAAAAGTCCTCATTTTTCAGTGCTGACAGATTGTGCTGCTTTTTTATTTTTTGCCTCGGCAGGTAGCGACAAACAGACGACGTCGATCGGCACCGAAGGCCGACGAAAACCAGACGACGTTTCAATCCAATACAACTCGCATCGGATCCATTTTGTTGCAGCATTCAAATACACGGTAAAAAAAAAAAAAAAAAAAAAGAGGTTGAAGCCTGCAGCTGCATATGAGAATGATCTGAATTATTGATTATTCTAATGACTTTTTTTTTTCTAGAAATCAATCCTACTGTTGGTCTGTAAAATGTCAGACGACATCACGATCCCTTCGCAGCGCGTTAAATGTCTCCATTTCCTCGACCGACAAAAGACCCAAAGAGTCTCGGTTTCCACTAACGTGACCAAGAAAAGCAGCAAATCATCACCTTTGAGACTAAAACCAGACTTCCTTTGACATTTTTACTACTTTTAGTTGGAAAAAAAAAACAAAAACGTCACGTGATCCCTAAAACTTCTTGACTCCCGGATCTTTGCACTGAAATTTAGCGGTTAATCCATCAGCCGGTCGTTGACCCACGGCAGCGAGCCGCTTCAAACAAACTACCAACATTTCTAAAGTAGACATCAGCTCTGCTCTGTTGTTTTTATGCTGAAATGCACAAATGGCTCGTGAAGTGTAATTTAACAGAATAAAAGTGTTTTGTTTTTTTTTGCTCCTTGTTCTTGAGCCCCGTGGAGGAAAAAACAAAGATTTTCACCGGAGGCCAAACACGGTTTAAGATGGCAGCATTTGTTCATGAAGTATTTTTCAGCTGGCTGACGTATAGATTTAACATTAGAAATGATGAATTAGATGCCGATGTTTTACAAGTCGATGCTGGCCCGAATACAAACGAGGCTGGCAGAGGCTGCTGCTTTTTAAAACTCCTGCAGCACAGGGAACCATTACTCAGCACTTTTGTCCGTTTTTGTCGCGTCAACTCGTCGGTCTCGCGTAGCAACGGCGTCTAACCGTAAACGTCAGCAGCGTCGTCTGTTTCTCAAGTAAAAAGTCTGGCTGTCGCGTTTCCGTACGACTCGTAATTGATTTCCTGACTTTTTCTTTGCGGACACCTGAGAGGTTTATGCTGCAGTAGTTCAGGTTTGCTGGGAAATAAAAGCTTCTCTTTGTCAAGAGAAAGAAAGAAATGGACAGAATCTTTTGTTGTGTTCATTTTCTGTGCTTCGAAGCGTCACGCAGCGGATTTCATGCCCATTTGGCAGTTTTTTATTTTTCTTTCTATCCAAGCTCATTATTACTTCTAATAATGTTTCGTGTTTAATTAGCGAGCAGGATGCCAGGGCTTCCAAAAGTTTGTGATGTCACAAACTCGCGCTCATGTCATGCATCCGCCCCTCAGGACGACCCTTCGCCCGACTTTTTATGTCCAGCGAGCTACGAGACTGAAGAAGACCTGTGATTGGCCTGAACAAGCGTCACTTAGAAAAGAGTCAGCCAATCAGAGGAGAGGGTCGCTGATATCGATGCACCTTAAAGGCACAGACAAGAAACTTCGCAGAGCTCCAGTGAGGAGATGTAAAACTACACCGAGGTGGTTTTTGGTCCTTAAAACCACCAAAAAAACAAAACATTTTCTTGTGGAGAACAAGAATTCAAGGAAAAATGTAAAATATGAGACCTTCAAAGTCCGACATTTTGACATTCAATGAGGTTTTTATTCTACGAGGAACGGCATCAACCAGGAATCACGGTAAGCGCGACGCCTCTCTGCTGCAGGAAGATGACTGAAAGGTCACAATCACGCTGCGTTCAACCAACAGGTGTTCCCACAGTCGGGCTGCCCTCCTCCCCCACCCTCCTCACCCTCCCTCCCCCCTCCGAGCCGGGCGGTAGACAGGTAACATTATCAGAGGCTTACAGATGGAAGGAAAAGCAGCGGTGCCGGGAAGCAGGCTGGCCGAGCTCCAGCTGCGCTTTGTTTACAGCTCGAACAGAAAAGACAAGCGAGGCGGCCGCGCCCCTCCTCGGCAGGAAGGCAAACGGGGCACCTCCGGGGGGGGGGGGGGGGGGGGGCCGTGGCACCGTTACCCTGAGAAGGAGCGCTGGGGAGCTGCAGCAAACCGAGGATGCTCCTAATTAGCGCCGGTTGTGACTTCTTTCATCTCCGCGCCCTTCGATGCGACGGCAGCGCGTTACGAGCGGAGGTCGAACGTCGCCAGACGTACGTACGTGTGACGGTTGTCATGGTGACTAAAACGAGGCAGCCTGTACAGAGACGACGACGACGCAGCCGTCTCTTTTTGTTTTGTTTTTTGAGCTTGTAGCGTTCAATACAGTGAATGAGTTCGCGACATCTAATTGAATGCACGTGACAAATGACTCTATATTGTTCTGTTACGTAATAATTTCAGAAACTTAAAATGATCTACGTTCATTTTTATCATTGAAAACAGTTTGAGTTCCGTCAAAATTTTTCGCAAATTTTATCAGAATTTTCAAAAAAACTTAGTTTTTTTTAATCACATTAAGCCGAAAATAAGATGACGTAATTAAAAGAATCAATTAAAGCTTTAAATGGTGGAAAACGTGATAGAAATTCTGAACTTTTTTGTTTGTTTTGCATATTAATCTTCCGTTCGTTTCACATAGATCGGATGTTTTTCGACACTAAATGATAAAGCAAAATACGTTTTACTTTATATTTAAACTTTTTTAAAGATATCTCTTTCTTTATATTTTTATAATTAGTATTGTGTCACTTCATGCACTGTTTAGGTTGCCTTTCTTCTTCTCTTCATACACTAACCTTTCCAGTCCTAGCCAATTTTTTTTTTAAATTTACAAATTAGAAAAAAAATGTAACGCACAAAATACAAATTTACTATAAAACAGGTGGATGGAAATATGAAATTGTTTAACCGAAGATCGAAGACATTTATTGTACTGTCAAAAAAAACAACTTTTGGTGCGTGTGGACGTAACGATCTGGTATTTTATTGTGAAAGTCCGTAAAAAAAATGTGCTTCACAGTTCCCCCGTTTGAAACGGGACGAAGACATACCTCAGAAAATAGCTTGAATTTTGAATCACAACGTCGACGTAAAATGAAACGGCTGCGAGCGGATGGCGTTTGTCTGTTTGCAGCTGCGAACACACTCCGGCTGTGTCATCGACTCGCCGCTTTATTGACCTTGTCAGAGGGATGCTGAGTGGACCGGTGACGGACAGCCAGTTGGCTCCTTTGGGTTCAGCTGACTCATCATTTTTATCTGCTTGTTGTTCTTTAACGCTCAGCAGATACCGACTGTGTACAGAGACGCTTCCATCCTCCAGCATCGCTGCCGGACAGACGGTTTCACGTGTTTTCAATTTCTGAATTTTCAGTGTAATTAAAGATCTGTGGGAAGAGAGGAAGGTAAAGCAGATCTTTAAGGATGTCAGATTTAAGCTGTTAGTCCTGTTATATTTGGCATCAACCAAATTTTCTGTCGTAGCAGGTTTAAAAGACGACAGTTTGTGTCCAGTGAAGCCAAACAAAGGTTTTTTTTCACAACGAAGTCAGTCATAATTCGCCTTTTTCTATCGATCTGAAAGAAACCTTGATCTGACTCACTTCCCTGTCTCTTTTTTTTTTATTAATGATTTTCTAAATCCTAAATGTCAAATATGACCTTCCTCATCTAACAGTGGTAAAAAAAACAAAAAACATTTTGTTTCCTGTGACCGCTCGGCATTTGTCGTTTTTTTTTTTTTTTTTTATCCGCTCCCGTTTGCCCTGTTAAAGTCACTGCATTACACTGTTGATAAAAAACTCAACACTTCCTGTATGTTTCAAATTAAAAGCCCTCAAACCTTTTTAGTGGACAGGATACACATTTCTTATCAAGGCTTTTATTGTGAAACATTTAGATGAACGTGCTGTGACACAAATCGGACGATAACACTTTTAATGAGTAATACGGAACAAGCAATTCAAATGGCGAGATTATAGTGATGACTTTATTATATTAAAGTGTCCGATATAGATATTATGAATTATTGACCTCCAGTACTTTAACAAACAGGACTACAATCCTGATAATAAAGTGTCAAATTATCCCCTGCATGGACAATTTACAGAGGTTGAGTAAACCACATTCCATTTCCTGTGTCTGTTTCACAATAAAAGCCTCCCTGTGTTTCGTAGAGCACTTTAAATATGAAAATATTACGTGTGCGTTAGCAGTAATGTTATAGATGTAGACTTACACAAATACAGTGTGAGAGGTGGACTGATCAAAAGAATCAAATATCAGCTTATTGGGGAAATATCAGTGTTTAAATCACGTTGGAAACATAGTCGGTCCACCGGAGAGGAATCACAACCTCATTTCTAAACAGCTGAACGTTGAATATCAGAATATATTTCAGATATTTAATAAAAAATAAATCATTTGTAAAGAGAGGTTTGATTTAATACAAATCTGAGAATATAACTTTTAAAAGCCGCGCTCCTGTCTGGTTGAAACATACAGCGTGTTGCTGTGTGGTTTTCATAGTTTTCACACTTTACTTGAGTCTTGCGTACACTGGAGACGGGAGGCGCCGTCGCCATGGCAACCACAGATGGACCCACTTTGCCCAGGACGGGGCGAGCATCCCGTCTCCTTCAGCACGTTTCGAAGGCTCCTCCAGTCACTCAGAGGACTTTCATACCCGGCTGCTCTCGGCAGCAGGAGGAGGAGGAAGAGGAGGAGGAGGAGGAGGAAGGTGAGACAGATCTGCTGAGAGAGGAAGGCAGCAGGCGTGACAGAGCGGAGACACGTCGGATCAGAATTAGACGTTTCATTAATGCCGGAGGATCATTAATCAGCTGCAGAGGATCAGCTCCTCAAATAGAAACACGCTTCTCCTCTCAGCTCCCGTTTGGATTCACTTAATGAGATTTCTTTCGTCACTTTTATTCCTCCGAAGGAAAAATAAATAAACACCTTGAACTGCATCACTTTCACAACCTTCAGCCATTTTGGAGTCGCGTCGTCGAACGAGCGTCGCCGTGAAGTGAAAGTGTTAAATGAGCCGGTTGTGTTTTCACCAAACTAAAATAAGAACAGATTCAAAATGGTGTCGTCGTTCACGTTGCAGAAGTTTTTTTTCTCTTTAAGCTTTAATTGGAGCTATTTTAGAAGCGGGGATTCAGAGATGGAAAATCACGCTCAGCAAAGTCAAATATTTGAATGACTACTGGTTGAAATGGTGAAACTATTTCTCCTTTTTGATTCTGTTTGATACGTTTTGATTTAACATACAGTACATGCTGTCAATCAGTGTTTGTGGACTGTGAGGTTTGCAGAGTGTCGCATGCATACTTTTATTGTTTTGTAATAAAGGGGGATTTGTAGATGCTCATTTATTTTAATGAATGTTCTCGTGATTTGTAACTTTAAGAATGAAATTTTAAGCAGTTTTATGACTTTTTTTTTTTTTATAAAAAAAAAACAACAACTGCAAAATGTTGCCATTAGTATATACCACGGTCATAATTCAAATAAATAAATGTTCACGTCATTATCCGATTCTTTAAAAATACGTGTCCGTATCAGTCTCAATGGGTGATTACGTAATGTGAAGTCCTTAAATGGGGATTGGTGGCAAAAACTCTTATGTTCAGTGTGTTCGTCGTGACGGAGCCACGTGATCTTGAAAAATGTATTTTCTCTCAAAGCGAGTTCAGAGGTTACACAACAAGTTTGTTTGGCCCGAGCTCAAAGCCTTCTCGTTTCCTCGAGATAACGGTTCAGACATGCGAGTGTACAATGCAGTAGGTGTGTTCACAGCGGAGGTCGAGTGGGCGGATGCCGTTCCTCGAAATGAACCTTTTGCTTTCCTTCCTGCTCCTCCCCGTTCCACAGGAACATCCGTCTCCGGACCGCCCCCCCGCCCCCCGGCCCCCCCGACCCTTCCGCCACCATGAACTCCTCGCCCCACGGCTCCCGCGCCTCCATGGACATCCTGGAGGAACTGCAGCTGATCGCGGCGCAGAACCTGGAAAAACTGGACATCCACAAATACTACGAGGTCGTCCGTGAACTGGGCAAAGGCACGTACGGGAAAGTGGACCTGGTCGTCCACAAAATCAGAGGTAATAAGAGCCGATTAATTCATGCATGCATTTATGTTCTTTATGTGTCTATAAAATGTCAGATTATTCAGATAAAACGTTCACCGCTGCTCAAGGTGACATCTCGAGGCTGATCATCATCATACAGATGAGAACGTAATGAGTCCTCTCGTTTTCATGTGACGCGGTAAAAGTGGATTTTTGTTATGTGTGCTTCAGAATTTTTTATATTTCTGCATAAATCTGACCGAAAACATCCTCAGATTTTCACAAAAGTCGTTAATGTCGATTAAAAATGATTGGTCATTTATTTATTGAGGAAATTGGTCCAAGGTTGCATTTTGTGGTAAAATATGTGAACCTCTAGGATGAGCGACCAGATTGAGGGTGAAATTAGAGTCAGGAGTTGGCACCCTTTTTAAAACAAATATTATTTAAAGAACAAGCATCTATAAAAGTCCGATATTCGCAGCATGTTTCTGTTTATCAAACAAAGCAGAATACTGAGGAGCTCGGAAAAATGTTTTGTGGATGAATGACAAAAAAAAAAAAAAATCAAACTTTTTGATTTGAATGAGAAGCGTTATGTTTGGAGGAACACTTTGTGTGAAGCACGGTGGCGGCAGTATCATGGTTTGGGCCTGTTTTTTTCTGCATCTGGACCAGGACGACCTGTAATCATTGATGGAACAATGAATCCTGAGTCATACAGGAAAATGTCAGGACATCGGTCAGTGAACCGAATCTGAAGAGAAAGTTGGTCAAAATGACCCGAATCACAAAAGAAACAAGAATAAAGTTTAGGTTTTGGAAAGGCCAAGTCAAAGCCGTGACACGACCTGAAGAGGGGAATTCATGAGAGAAAACCAACCGACGTCCCAAAGTTAAAGCTGGTCTGTTGAAGAAAAAAAAAAAAAGGGTTCAAATTCCTCCAAACTTATACAGGACTGATCAACAGTTAGCGGAGAGGAGGCGACTCCAGATACTGAAAGCAAAGATTCACACACTTTTGCCACTCACAGATATGTAATAAATGACCAAGTTTAATATTTCTTTTAACTGGGTTCTCTTCATCTACTTTTAGGAACTGGGTGAAAATCCGACGACGTTTTAGTTCATATTTATGCAGAAATATGGAAAAAAACTCCACCGTAAGAGACCAGAATCCTTCTTCCGCTGGTGTTTGATGTTTTATTGCAAAAGACACTGAACGGGGAAAAAGGAAAACCAAAAGATGATGAGTGCATTTTTCTGCCCTTGAGGACAGTACGCATTTCAATTTTTACTTCATCACATTTTGTGGGTGGAGAAGATTTCCCAGACTCTCCTCCAAAAAAAAAATGGATTTGGCCTCGAATCGAGCAAATCTGCAGGGTTGCGCTTGCAGGAAATTGGATGTGGCTCTCGTTTGCGGTCCTGCTTTGTGCTTCGGAGAGATTAGACGGGCTCATTTCTGAGAATCCAAAATAGTAATGCGTTGGTGTAATCATCGCACAGGTCCGAGCACGTTGTTCGCCTCAGAGTTGTTTACTTGTCGAGATTAACGCTGGCAGACAAATTACAGGTAACGTGAGCTGCCTTTATGCCGTGGTTTAGCACAGACCGGGAACCAGACGGCCTCAATTCACCACTTAACTGATAGAAAGTCTGTTCAACCTTTTCACATCAAAAGACAAAAATGCTGCCCATCTGCTCTGATCCTCTTTACGGAGCACAAAGCCACAGCGGCCGTTTCGAGAGGCTGCAGCCGGTCACGGAGACGAATCCTGACCTTTTTTCCAGCCGCTGAGCTGTCCAGCTGAAGGACGCATGAAAAACGACGTTTACCGGCGGTTTTTTATTATCCGCTGCCGGATCTTCTCAGAGCCGTCGGAGGACGACGTGTAGCTTTATTCATCCGCCCTCCAGCGTCCGGACAGAAAGATAACCGGGATAAAATGGTCATTTATGACCTTCTGAATCACAATTGTTTGCAAAGGGAAGTCTGATGCTTTGCCTGACTGGTTTCCCCCGGGTTTTGCCTGTCAGGCTCCTGCACGACTCTCCGACAAGTAGAGGACGCACCAGCTGGGACTAATCAGGCATTCAAAAAAACATACTGCAAGGTTCACAGCAAAACGACAAAGTCTTTTCACGGCTTTTTATCCCGAAGGTCTGAAGACTGCACGCACCAAATTTCAAGTCGATCTGATGAATCCTGTCGGGAATTTGATTAAAGCGGAAGTCGCCAAAAATGGACACTTCACTCAAAATGGCTCACTTCCTGTTGATCTGAGGTTTCGGCGCCGAGAGACTTTTTTTTCGTACATCTGGTTATGATACACACATTAACCGACTTTGTAGGTAAGTGGAAGTGGAAGTTACGGCCATTATAAATACAGATCCTTCCACCAAATTCCCCGGGATTAAAGCTGAAGGTTCCAGGAACTGATGTGAACCAGCAGAGACGGAAACCTTTCGTAATGTTTCTCCTCCGGTTGTCTCCATGAATTAAAGTCTATAAATTGACTGTAGACTCCAGAACCTGCCTGAGATTCGTCACGTTTCTTTTATGTTTTCTTCAGTATAAAACTCAAAAGGTTTCTCCCACAGTTCAGATTAGTCCGGCTAATCTGTCTCGTGTCTTCGTGTGTTTGCACCTGAACGATCAGCGACGTCCAGGTCGCTCTGTTGAGGATTTGAAATACTCGCAGTATAAATCTGCAAAAAAAACAAAAAAACAACCCACATCAGGATTTAATTCTGTGTGGAGATTTTAATTATTCAGTAAATGGTATTAATTAAGTTTCTTGGAAGCAATTAGGCGGCCGTGGAATAAATCCCCGAACACTTTTTAATGGGGTGGAAAAGAGGGGAACGGAGACTCGGTTGTTGCGTAACCTCGTCCCTTGTCCTGTTTTTTTTCCAGGCACGAAAATGGCCCTGAAGTTTCTGAGGAAGAAGACGACCAAGCTGAAGAGCTTCCTGAGAGAGTACAGCATCTCCCTCTACCTGTCGCCCTGCCCCTTCATCATCAACATGTACGGCATCGCCTTCGAAACCGATGAGTACTACATCTTCGCCCAGGAGTACGCCCTGGCGGGGGATCTGTTCGACATCATCCCTCCGCAGGTGAGCGCCGACTCTCGTCTGCGGTCTTTTCCAGGTGACCGCGTTCGCTCCTCGTCCATGTTTTTTTTGTCACGTGACCTCGCTTGTCCTCTCCGTCCAGGTGGGGCTCCCCGAGACGGTGGCGAAGCGCTGCGTCCACCAGGTGGCCGTCGCCCTGGACTACCTGCACTGCAAGAAGCTGGTCCACCGGGACATCAAACCCGAGAACATCCTCATTTTCGACAAAGAGTGCCGGAAGGTCAAGCTGTCGGACTTCGGCATGACGCGGCGCGCCGGCTCTCCGGTGAAGCGAGTGAGCGGCACCATCCCGTACACGGCGCCCGAGCTGTGCGACACGTCGCGCCACGAGGGTTTCTGCGTGGACTACAGCACGGACGTGTGGGCGTTCGGCGTGCTGCTCTTCTGCATGCTGACGGGGAACTTCCCCTGGGAGAAGGCCATGCCCAACGACGCCTTCTACGAGGAGTTCGTCCGCTGGCAGCGCCGCCGGACGGGCGCGGTGCCGTCGCAGTGGCGCCGCTTCACCGACGAAGCGCTGCGGATGTTCGGCCGGCTGCTTTCCGTCGAGCAGGAGCGCCGCTGCTCCGTCAAAGAAGTCTTCGGCTACTTCAACATGTGCTGGATGTTGGACACGCAGAACGGGAACAGCGGCGGCGGCGGCGGCGGGAGCTCGGCGAGCGGCGCTCCGCCTCTGGACGTCAGCTCGTCCTCGTCCGAAGAGGACGTGCTGGTGGACCGGCTGAAGCAGCAGAGCCTGTCGCCGGCCTGCGCGGCGGCGAAGGGGGGCGTCGCCATGGAAACCCACTACTCCTCCATGTCCGCCAACAGCTCGCCGTCCTCCACCGGCAGCTACGAGCGAGTCAACAGAGACAACAACGAACGGGGACGCATCCTGGTGGCCACGCCCATCGAGATCTGTGTGTAGAGACGGACCGACGCCGCCGCTTTCAAAATCCACCTGCTCGCACGTACGCCGGCGAGGAAGATTTCTCCGAGCGTGAGAAGAAGAAGAAGAAGAAGAAGAAGAAGCGAGGAATCGAAGGGCGACAGCGTTTCGCATCCGGAAACGAGCGACCGTCTCAAACACGCTTGTAGCTTCCCCGCGGATTGACTCACTTCTGATGACGATGAACTCTGAGGAAATCAGCCGCGAGACAGTCGTCTCCCGTATGTGGTTTATACTTCAGTTAGTGGAGTAGTACACGAACTCGCCGGATAAGAAACACAACGATCAACAAAGCAATATGTTTAAAAAAAAACAAATTAAAAAAAAAATCCGTGAAGAAAGACGTGGTCGGCTTCGTGCGGTAAAGCGACTTGTGACGCGCGTTTATTGTCGTAAACCATCTTCATGTTTGGTAGAAAATGTTTCCGTGAAGTGTGTTTTTATTTGGAGTTAAGTTATTTATTTATGTCAGACGCATTTATTTATGATTCATTTCAGTCGAGCGGCGCCGCGGATCTGAAGCCTGATTTTTGAAATTTTTAATAAATAAATAAAAAAAATTCCCCTTTCTAACACGAGACAGAAAACGGCTTGTAGAGGCAGGTGTCCTTCACACAGACACATTTTTCTTTATATATTCATCGTGTTGTCGTTGTAATCTCATAAAAGTAATGTCCTTCTTCATGTTTTCCTGTGATGCCTAAACTCACTGTACAGTAGCAATCAAACTTTCTCCCAATAACCTGCAGTGTACTGGGACCATTACTGAAAACTGCTGCAGTTATTAATGTGAACACTTTTATTACATCTTAAGGTAATTAATTAAATAAAATGTACATTTTCTTCTATGTAAAAAAAAATAAAAAAAATTTGTCATGTAAAATCTGACAAATGAGATGAAAAGCAGACAATTAGGAATCATCATTTTTCCACTTGCATGGGTTATGGAAAAAAAAAGAAAAAAAAGAAATAGTACCTTTTAATTATCTAACAAGGGATCTAATTTGACATTTTCTAAAAAAAATACGACAGGAAATATCCTCGGACCTTAATATGATAAATAGTTTTTCAAAAGGAGGAGCGTAAATAGTATTTACTACTTAACAGTTGACTTCCCCAACAACTCTTTTTTCCCCCACGTTTCTTTTCTTTTCTTAATAAAAGTATTTAAAACGCTTAAAATGTGAAGAGATGGATGAACGTAGAAAACAAAACAAAAATCTTTCGGATTTGTGGGTCAAACTGCTTCAGACGTCTATTCTGTTTTTTTTTTTGTTTTTTTTTATCAAATATTGCATGAAGTAACAATAAGTGGTGAAGATTTGTTGAAATAAAAACCCTGAATAAAAAAAAATTTAAAAAAAAGTGCCTGTTTTGTTATCATTTAAAAAGATCGGTTGGATATTTAAGGAGTTTTTTTTTTGTTTTTGGTGATTTAGTTGAGAAAAGTGCAGCTGCGGACAAAAATTTGGGGGAAAATTTTGAAAATTAAATTGAATTTTGCCGTGTTTGAATGAAGGAGGTGCCATTTTGTAACCCGGTACCCGGTTCTCTCTCGACAGCCATGTTCTGGAGTTTCTGTTCATAAACAAGGGAAGTGGGACGCAAGCAGCTGTGAGAAAACGAGCACCTCTAAACCTCTCCAGTTAACATGTTGTAGTCCGCCAGTTATTGTTTATTTACAAATAACAACATGGGAGTTTTAACTCTTTGTTCGCTGGCGAGGCCCCAAAAAAACCCCTGAAAACACAACGTTAGCGAGCCGGCCAACTTCATGTGCACATTATTTTGTCGTTTCGTCGATGGTTCGTTGTGGAAACAATAATCCTCCGAGCGAAGCACCAAATCAGAAACGTGTCACGACGCCTTCTGTTTCGGTCTTTTTTTTTTCGGTCGGGGATTTGAAAGTTCTGTTATTTCCCCCCAAAATTTGTGCAACACGACACGAGCAGACGGTCGGCCGACGACACCGGGCCGACGACACCGGGCCGACGACACCGGGCCGTCTCCGTCAGCAGATGAAACATCACAGGAAATATTGCAGCGGTTATTTCACGTCAGACTTTTCCCTCCGTTCATTCAAAATTCAATAAAGCGCCTCGCCGTCGGTCTTTCGAGGCGCGAAGAGTCAACACCGACTCCTCGTTTGATTTTTAATCAAACTGCGGATTTGGCATCGACGCGTGCGTTCCCCGCTTCTGCATTTTTTTTCACACAGTGAAAACACTCGCTGTGTTTTTTTGTTTTGCGCGTCGAACTCGAGCCTCGCTGTATGTCGGTCACATGATTACGCTCCAGTAAACTCACAAACGCCCCGCCGAGCTGCGAAACCGCCGAGCTGCGAAACCGCCGAGGCGCGTTTCAGGCCGAGCGAGCGTCTGCCTGCAGAAACCTTTCGCTCCGAGCGGCGTTGCGTAACACTCCCACCCAGGTGTTCAAAAAAAAAATACAAATCTATACATCTACAACGACCTGCACAGCAGAGCGAAGAAATCCAAAACTGATGCGCTTTTCCTGACCGATAAAGAACGAGGAGGGTGAGAACGAGTCCGATCTGAATCTAAAGGAGGAGAAACGAGAAACGAGAAAGCGCCTGGTGCAGCTGAGCTGGGAGCGAATCATCAGGCAACCCTGCATGTTCAGCGTAGTAATGACAGCCGAGCCGAGCACGTCTCCGAGACGTCCTCCACCACGTCTCCGAGACGTCCTCCACCACCTCGTTTATCCACCGGCAGCAAGCGGCTGCTGCGTGCCACGTTATCTAATTCTTTCTTTTGGACGTCTCCAAAGTCAAATATAGTCGTGGGTATTCGAAACCGGAGTTCCAAGTCGATAGTAACCTGAATTTTTAAAATAATTACCGAAGTCGAAACTCCTTTTAAAAGACAACCGAGTGAGTTGCGGACATTTTATAGCAGCTGATTTTAGACTTCGTAAACCAAAAACAGGACGATTGCCCGAGAATGGACGCCGTTATCCCCATATGTAAATGATGGTTTTAGTTTGGGCCTTAAAGGACAAGTAGAAACGCTTTTATCCTCCAATGTAACCGAGAACAGTCGAGCATTCATTTAACAGTTTTCCTGACTGCTGCAGGCTCCAGACAAAACGCCAAATAAGATGTAATTGGACAGTGAAGACGTTACGTAACTCTAAAGACAGACAGCAAAATTATTATCTTGCAAGATTACATGTTCAAATCGACAAACAGCCGCGGGCATCGACTCCATTTTAATTACTCTAAATTGCTAAAGATGTCATAAGGCGTCATCCGACAACATCAACTTTAAATTGCTCATTTTTATTGTTCAAATCAATTTATTGTTCCTGTGGGCTTTAATACGGAAGCCAAGAAAGGAACCGAATTGCGATTCAACCGTTGAATACTTCAGGAATTTGTAGCACTAAAATGAATTAATTAAAAACTCTCTACTTTTGTTTTAGTTTTGAATTCATACAGGATGTATACGGTGATAAACTAAACTAACAACACAGATAAAAACTATCCATCTCAATTACAACTGTTCAATTTTCTTTGAAACTTTCAAAATGTTATTTCAGAAATTTGACTTCCATAACCTTTTTTTTTTAAATTTTTTTTTAAAGGGTTCGCAAATTCAGAGTCCAACATCCGATATCTGATCAAATAAGCAAAGGCTGAATGGAATCCGTCCAATCAGGTTACATCCTGTCAGTCATGTGACCGAATACTTTTTTTTTTAACAAATTAAAACGGGCATCCAGAAATATACGTATTTCTACTCAGAATTTATGATTCTGAAAAAAAAAAAAAAAAAAAGTTACGATATCCACTTGTAAATATTTTATTTATTCTGGCCTTTCCTTGGCTTCAATATAAAAGTAGTTTAAACCACGTGGTGTACTGAATGTACCCGAGTTTCCCGCTGATGTATTTTTACATCACCAGCTGCTAGCGGGGAGAAAAAAAAAACTGCTGCTTATTTACACGTTTGAGTCGTGTCGGTTTCAGCAGCTGCAGCGTTTTTTGTAAATGAGCCACCTGCAAAAAAAAAACCAAGAAAAAAACGCAGCCAAGCTGCGCTGCAGAGATAGCGAGGAGGATTGGGATCGGAGGAACCTGTCGGTCCTAAAAAAAAAAAAAGGAGATAAGCCTGAAGCCCGAGCGAAGACGGCAGGAGGTGAAGAACACAAGAAGAAGATGAGGAGAAACGAGGAGGGCAAAAAAAAAAAAAAAAAAAAAAAGGAAAAGGAAAGCGAGGCAGTAAAAAGTCCAAACAAAAGAGGGTTTCGGGTGCAGCTGCAGGCGGGGAACGCCGCAGACGTCCAGTTTACCCGAAGCCGCCGAATATTGCGTAACACCAGCGTGTCAGCGTGATAAATATGAGTGTTTTTGGGGAAATGTCCCAACTTCTCCTGGAGGTGAAAAATGAACAGGAATATTAACAAAACCAAGTGATCAGCACAGTTCCTCGGAAAAACGGAATAAACGCTCGACCTTGATTTGACCTTGATCTTTTATCCAAAAGAGTTGAGATGGAAGTGAACACGACAGCTGCTGAAAGATTTCAAGTTTGAGAATAAAATCCCTTCAGACGGTTGGCGATTTGCAAAAAAACAAAACAAAACAAAACAAACCACAATCTTCCTCGGAGCAAAACTAAAAAAAAAAAAACATTTTGTTCCCGAAACTCAAAGGAAACACAAAGCTTCGTTGTTGTTGTTTTTTATTGACTTTTATTAAATAACATGAATTATCTTTTTATTCCTGAAATAATAGAGCCTACAGACACGAAACCAAACTGAACATTTATTTAAATCTTTCTCTTTTTCAACACTTCAGTAACGACTCAGGCGAACTGAAACACATGAAGGTGGACAGTTAAAGCTGCACCGGGCCACTTCAGCGCCACTCAAATAGACTTTAAAGGGTCAATTCACCCAAAATCACAGAAACGTGTTTCTGAGCTCACACTTAACTTTTTATTTTTATTTTTTATTTTTTAAACATTTGACAGCAGCGATTGTTAATTCATATTTGAATCAATCATTTGATAATTTAAAACGATTCATGTTAAAAATCGGCAGCGTGTTTTCATTTTGGATACGTCCGGTAGCTCCTCGTTCCTCGTGTAGCGTGACTTTAACCCGCGTTAACGTTTATCGGAAACAACGACACAAACATTTGAACCCATCACCAACATATCTGACAGCTTTGTTTGGATATTTGACTAAAATATAGTGTTTTTTTTGGGCCTTACGATGAACATAACATCCGACAGCAGTGTTTGTAAAATGCAGCTTTCTGCAGTTTGAAAAAAAATGTGACTTTTTTTTTTTTTGTCTTTATTCTTTTAAAAAACAGTGAAAACTAGTGTTACAAAACTAAAAACTTCTCACATCCAAGCAGCTAAAAATCAGTTTTTATCTGTAGATTAAATACGTTTTCTGTAAACCGACGTATCATTTCCGCTCCTTTCGGAGAATGCTTTGCTTTGCGATTTGGTTGAACTGACCCTTTATTTTATTTAAAAAAAAAAATCTATAACACGTAAAAATAAACACTGATGTCTTTCTCGCTGCGGCTTGTGAGACGTTTTTACATCCTGTAATCGGAGGAGCGTCCGAACCCGACGCCGGCGATGAAAATCAATCTGCTGAATGCAAAAGTTTGTGGCGTCAGTCGGCGAGGATGAGATGTCCTTATCGAGATTCAAACGGAAATCATCTTAGCTCAGTGCAGCTTTATATTAACTTTAAATAATTTTAGTAGAAAAAAAAAAAAGGAAGGACAGACGAGACATAAATAACAAGACAATATCATCAAATTATACGATATAAAGTGCGTCGGAGCAAAACGTCGACTGCATGCAACTCATGGAAAATAAATAAAAGGTAAACGCGTTGGCTGCAACACTGACAGGAATAGAAAAGTAGTAGAAAAACTGTAGAAAAAGAAGTGGCCTCATATAAAGATATTATTGTTGTTTTTCTATACAACAGATCAATAAAGCTCATTTAAACTCTGATATAATAACTATGTTCAAATAATAAACTGGCTTTGTGACGTGGCTAGTCCAAGAGTGGATCTTCAAGACGAGGAATAAACACACACACACACACACACTCGCACATACACACACACACACACACACACACACACACACACACACACACACACACACACCATCTCGGCTCTGTCCAATGTGTGTCACTGCCTGTTAAAGACCTACGAAAAAAAAGAACAGAAACAAAACACAAGACAAGTTCGTATGTGAAACGCCCGGATCGACGTGTGTGTGTGTGTGTGTGTGTTTGTGTGTGTGTGTGTGTGTGTGTGTGTGTTTGTGTGTGTGTGTGTGTGTTTGTGTGTGTGTGTGTGTGTGTGTGTGTGTATGTGCGAGTGTGTGTGTGTGTGTGTGTTTGTGTGTGTGTGTGTGTGTGTGTGTGTGTGTGTTTGTGTGTGTGTGTGTGTGTGTGTGTGTGTTTGTGTGTGTGTGTGTGTGTCGAGACGAGTGAAATCTTACCAGAAGGTTGTTGTTTTTTTTCTTCCCGCTCAAAGCTGCGTAATTAGAGTTAGAAAACGTCTGAGGTTGAAGTCAGGCGGCTCCCTGAGGAGATGCGAGGATCCTTCTGGGACAAACGGGAGGAAGGAGAACGTCAACCTGAAACATTTCTCATCTTTCATTCAGCCTGCTGTGTTTATCTGGAGCGTGAAAACAAGTCTGTCCACTAGGGGGCGGTATCTACGTCCAAAATTTAAAAATATAAAACAGAGAAATGTCGCCGGCATCGTCGCAGAACTTCGTCCAGCTGACGGAAAATAAATGAGATGAACCAGAAATATTTTTCAGCTTTTTTTTTGGTCTTCATTATTGCAGAAATACTTTGAACTGTTGTGGAATGATTTTGTTATGTTTTTAAACCGCTTTTAACAGTTAATGTTTGTGTTTATTGATTAAGAGACGTCCAGCTGATAACAGTCTTAAACTGAGCAGTGTGGTTTTTTTGGGGGGCTTTTAAATTTGGCTTTGCATTCATAAAAAGTAAGAATTTTGTTATTTAATCCTTTAAAAATGACATTGAAATGTCAGTACGAACCTCCAGCGCCCCCTGGTGTCCTCTGTGTCATCTCTTGTGTCGTCTGGTCGCAGTCCTGAACGGTTTGTTCTGTCCGATACAAACACACACACAAAAAAAAAAATCAGCCGGACGTTAAACTCAAGGAAATATTTCTGAATCTATCAAACGTCTCGCAGAGTTTCATTCTTTCAAAATGTCTACACCGATGTGATATTCTTCAAACTGCAGGCTTTGAATTTATTCATTTTCAAAAGCAATAATAATTGAATTTCCTGCTGCTTGTCTGCTTTTTGTGTTATGAGCTTCTTAAAATATATTTTCAGTGTTCATGTCTGCAAGCAGTTTCCCAACATAAAAGCTCCTCTGCTGCCCCCTGCAGGCGGAGCAGCTCCTCACACGTCATCAAACCCAGACATCAGACAGATTTAAAAGTTCAAACTCTTTGTTTTTATTTTGTATTTGTGTGTGTGTGTGTGTGTGTGGGGGGGGGTTACCTTGTGCTCTGGACATCTCATTGAGAAGTTCTCTTCATTGAGGACGCAGCCTGAAAAACACAAACAAAAACGAGACTTTAACACTCGAGACAGAACGAAAACAAAAGATTTTAGGTCACAGCAAGTTCAAAAATTAAATAAAAATCAGCACATCAAAACATGAATAAAAACAGAATTCTGAATGTCTCGCAGCTGATAAACCGAAGGACGTGTCACGAGGTCGTTTACCGGACTGGGTGGCACATCTGTGGTGATAATTCCTGGGACAGCCCTTCTGGAAACAGCCCATTATTGCACCTGTTTGTTGGCAGGTTGAACAAATCTGGAAAAACAGAAGTCACAACCAGCGTTTATCATACAGTGTTCACTTTATTAGGAACGCCCACGAAATCTACTGCAGATGTTACGCAGCAGATCCGTGAATCCAAATCATCTCACAAAACAACCCGTAAGAACCTCCAGCTGCTTCGGTCGGCTCGATTGTTCATGTACCTTTGTTTTTTTTTGTTTTTTTTAAGAGAAGCATGAATCCGGCGCCAGATATCAAAATATATCGGTCGGCATTTAACGAAGGTCGCTTGCATTCGTTCGACGGTCCTGCAGCCGTGGTCCCGAACCAAAGGAACAAAAGAAGACTCACCGTCTCGTGCGCGAGCCGAGCCGCCTCCTCCAACCCGTACAGCCTCCCTCGGACCAGGAACACGCCGGCCGACCAGATGCCGCAGTCCTCGTGGATCCAGCACTCGTCCAGACGGAGAGGCGGCGCCTTCGGGTCGGAGCGGTCGGGCGAACTTCGCACGGCGGCGCGGCCGTCGCCGTCGTCGTCGTCGGAGTTCCCCCGTCGTCCCCGCCCGTCGTCCCTCGGCTGCGTCCTGCCGCTCGGACCGCCGGCGGGCCGGTACGGGCCGTGAAGGTCGCCGAGGCCCGTCGCGTTGGCCGTCTGTCCGCACATGCAGCACAGCAGCGTGTCCGGACACCTGCCGTCGGCGCCGAGTCGGCCCAGCTGGTAACAGGAGGTGCTGGGAACGAACCCGGACAGAGACCCGAGGGCGGCCGGCTGCGGACCTCCTCTGCCGCTCCGCACCGCCGCCTCGTCCTCCTGGTAGTTGACCACCGTGCACGACCTCCGCTCCACGTGGACGAAGGGGAAGAAGCCCTCCGACTTCTTGTCCTTCTTCTCTTTAGCTTTTGCATATTTGAGTTTGATCTCCGGTTCTCTGGGAGAGAACAGCGCCGACGGTCCGGTCGGAGGACGCCGCTTCCTCTTCCGCCTGGCGACGGTCTTTTTGCCGGCGGACGTCCTCCCGCAGGTCGACGTCTTCTGGCGCTGCTGCGGCGCGACTCGGCAGTTCTGCCGGTTCCTTCCCGGCTTCTTGGTTTTGGGAACGTCGAGCGGCTTCTTCCGTTTGCGATTGATGCTTTCCGAAGCCTTGCGGCGAGGCGACGGCCGGCGCCGCTGCTCCGGCTCCGCCCCCCGCGGAGACTTCCTGTTCGGCCGGACGTCCACGTCCGACTCCTCCGATTCGCTGCTCGCTCTCCGAGACAGATTCGGCCGCGAGGCCGACTCGTCCGAGCTGGACAACCTGACCGCGTACTCCATCGCGTCGTCCGAGTCGCAGCTTTCGTTGTAAATGCCCACCGCGTTGTTTTTCACCTGCCGGCTCGGCGTGTGCCGCGACGCGCTGCAGGAGAACGCCGGCGCCTCGGAGACGGACTGTCGGATTCTGGTGCTGCGTCGAACTTGCCTGCGCGGAGTTTTCTCGCCCGCTCGGCTTTTCTTCTCGTGGTTCGTGACCGACACCTCGACGACGTCGCTGTCGTCGCTGGAGATGTCCACCGCGGACTCGGCGGCGTTGCCGTAGACGGCGCCGAGGTCCGACAGCAGGACGACGGGCCGGGTGTGGTGGACGGGGATGTCCGCGGAGCTGTCTGACGACTCGTCCGAGTACGAGCTGTCGGGACTGGGCGAGCTCAGCGGCTGAGGTAGGTGGTAGCAGCTTCGCCCGCCCTCGTCCGGCGAGGACGCGGCGGGCGACAGCGGCGCCACCATGTGGCCGCCGCCGTCCTGGATGAAGGAGCCGCACAAGAGCGGCTCCTTCGACGAGGAGAAGAGGACGATGACGTCGGAGCCGCTTTCGCTCTCCTCCTCCCCGCCGCTGCTTTCGGGAACCGGGCTGCCGCTCCGGTCGGGCCCGTAGAAGCCCGGGTGCCACAGGTTGCTGTGGACTCTGTCGCGGTACAGATCCAGGCCCGGAGCGAGAGACGAATTCACGTAGTTGCCCATGGACTCGGGGCCCGGCTCCATGTCCCGGCAGCGGACGGGCGCGTCCGGCTGCGCGGGGAGCGAGTTGTAGGAGGACGAGGCTCTGGTTCTGTAGGCGGAGGTGACGTCCGTGCTGCAGCTCGGCGGGCGTCTGTGGTACCACTCGGGCTTCTTGGCCAGGTCCAAGGCTTCGGCGTGGCTGCGGGTCAGCGGTTTGTAGCTCTTTGACAGGTCCATGGCCACGAGAGGGGGATCCCGAGGGGACACGTTCATTGCTGCAAAACACAACAGGAAGAATTATTAGTTCATACACACCGTGTTTTCAATTACTGCCAGAAGTCCATTTATGTTTCCTGAAATAATCCAGATTTGAATCAAACTTAAAAAAAAATCGGACTTTTTAAAACCTCCAAAACATCCTCATCAGCGTTGTCGGGCTGATTTCATCCAAATATTACAAGGCATCATAAAAATAAAAGATTATTCTGTGAGTTATTTGTTTTTAATAGTGTTGATGTAAATAAAATATCTTAAAACAATATATATACATATACATATATATATACTTTAACAAGCAAACCAACATGAACTTCTATTACTGATCCATCAATCTACAGGTTGATCAGATTTATTGTTATTTACACGTACAATTCATTTTAAATAAGAGAACTAGAGCAGCAATTTTGTTTTCTCGAAACTGAATGTTTGACATCTTTGTGAATATAAATGATCGAAATAGGAAACTATTTTCTCGGTAACTCATCGATAAGTTGTGTCGTGTCCCCTTCAAACAGGTGAAGGCCCGTTCACGGAGCCCTGCGCGAGGAGCGTCAATAGGTGACGATGAATTATTGATCACTTATTGAGAAGTTGGCGGTCTCACCCGCTCAGTGCGGCGGCAGGGTTTCGGGGGAGGGGGACCTCCCCGGCCCCGGGAGTGCGGGCTCCCGGGATGACACCGTCCTCCGCGGAGCAAAGCTTTTCGGGGTAGCGGGGTTAGCTCACACGCCTCTCCAGGCCCATCACCGGGGCTGGATGTAAACAAAAGCGGCGGCGGCCCGAGTTCATGCTCGCTGGTTTCGGCCCGCTAAGCGACTCCCCAACGCGGACGACACTCGACGGGAAACGGACTCGGAGACGACATCTTCTTCTTTTTTTTTTTTTTTTTTTTTTTTTTTTTTTTTTTTAAACTGAAGTAAATCCAGCAGCAGTCAACCTCGAAGCTGCTCGGCTACTGTTGGTAGTCCAAAGTTGTCATCATGGACACCTTCTTCCTGCAGAGTCAAGTCCGACCGAAAACAATATGGACGACACCGGAAAAGGAGCAAGGCGCCTTCAAAGTAAAAGCATCAGGAAACGGAGCCGTTCCAAAAATCCTTTAATCCACAGATTTACTCAATAGTTGCGTCCACAGAATTGTTTAGTCTTAAAATAATAAAATAAAATAATGATAATAATATATACGTATATAAATCAAGACTAATCCACTCGAAAAACCTTTGCTTGCTACTTTTAAGATCAAAATGTATGTTGTTTTTTTTTTTTTTTTAATTATATTGATTGCAACTAACTGTAAATAATCCTCAAAAGGTTCATTTCCATCACTTGTGCTGCCAAACTTAAATTTAAAAAAAAAAAAAAAGCAACCTAAGATTGGAATAAAATGAGATATCACGTAAAGTACATCAAGCAATCAACAAAAAATGGGGAAATAACAATGTTTAGGTAATGCACTTATTTATTTTTATGTTGCAATAAAAGACAAGAGAGGAAGCCATATATTTACATATTTATCTGCAGTGCATCAGTAAAAATATGTAAAATGAAAATAATGTGCAGATTTGGTTATTTACCTTCCGCTGGTTTATGATAATTACCACAAAGATGTTCTATGTTTTGGCTTATTCTGTTTTTGATATTAACATTTCAAACAGAATAACATTATGTAAAATTATTTATATTAAACAAATATAATACGTCACATCGTTTAGGGCTTTTCTTTTGAAATACTCGATCGGAAGTTTCCTTTATGTTTCAGGTACCTTCACACTCTCCTTCAGGGCTGAACGCCAACAGTCACAGCCTGAATATTTCCTGCTGCATCTTCAAAAAAATACCAAAATAATAATAAAACAGCAGCATTGAGTTTTTATGTTTTATGTACAAACTGTTGCTGGATTTTATTTTTTAATACCAAACAATAAAATAAAAATTAGAGACCTGTGGCACCACGAACACCCAACAACACAGCTGGTTTAATCAGCCAATTCCATTTAATAAAATTAATAAATGTATATCAACAACCCTGCAGTGTTAATATATGGATTTATAAATATAAATTAGTGCAGCGTTCTCTGCCAGAAAATTGAGTTTAAGTTAAATATTTAATTGCTTAAAAGCAACAAACAAACACATTGTGACGTATAAACAACAACAAAACATCTGCACATATAAAACATATTAGAACACACAAGTTTTCACGGTAATATTTGGAAAATACAGACATCTTAATCTCCAAAAACAGGAAATAAAAGAAGGAGGGTGGAGCGAGTATCAATTTATATGATGAAAATAAAACTGATGGATCGTCATGGTGAAGTCGGTCCCAGAGCCCGATGGGCGAGTCTTAGGTTCTCTTTCAGCTCATCGGCCTCTCGCTCGGCCTTCGCCCTCATGATGCTCAGCTCCGTGTAGATGTCCTTGTACTTCTTCGTCGCGTTCCTCTTGTCCTGGGACACACACAAAAAACAATCGGCTTATTTTCTCAATTAAAGAGGCATTATGTTCAGATGGACCTCCAGAAAACAAGTAAGGAGGAGTCACTTTATCTAAGGACACGATAATAACTAGTAGAAAAAATGGATTGACTTTGTATTTGATGAGAGAAGTTGAATGGGAGTCGACAGAGCTGGAGGCTTTTTGGAGCCGACCTCTAGTGGCACTCGGTGGTATTGCAGCTTTAGGCGTTGCCGCTGCGTGCGAGACTCTCACCTTTTGTGCCGCCTGCAGATCGTCCTTCAGAGACGTGATCTCCTGCTTCAGACACTGGACCTCCGACTCCTTCACTCGCAGCGTGATCTGCAATAAAAACCTCAAGTGTTCAGAAAACGGAGGAAGTAAAAAGTCGGGAGGACACGCGGTTTTTTTTTTAACGTGGGATTCAGTTCCAGGTGACGTCAAAAAACAACAAACACACCTGAATATTTCCTGAAAATAAAACCCATAAGCGATCATCGCTCCCTCCGCTCTCCACTATGTATCCGTCTCTGCATATAAATGGTTATATTTTCCGTTTTTTAATCGCACTACGTAACAGATGGTCGGACGGGAAGTGTCCCCGGACAGAGATCAATAATGCAGTTGGTGAGAGTTGCCAAAGTCAGACGTGCTCACCTCCATCTCGTAGACGTCCATCCCCTGACTGAGCGGCAGCGCGTTCTGTTTGGCAAGCGAACACAGTCTGGTGATCTCAGCGGCGAGGTGGCCGCTCAGCTCCTACACACACACACACACACACACACACACACACACACACACACACACGACAATCAGGCTGCTGCTGGTTCGTCTTCTGACTTCTTTTTTTTTTTAAGCTGTTTTAATACCACAATGACAGCTGAACTCTCACATCTGGTTTCAGCTGTCTTTGCATTCAAAGTGATTCTGATAAAGTCAAACCTTTTTTTTTTTTTTTTTTTTTTTTTTTATCTAGCTGCAGCTGCAAAACCAGCTCTTCATTCTCAGTGAATAAAGCTACTTTAAAGTCATAAATCAGTGAAATCTGCACCCACATATTCATTCATTTCGGCAGCTACCTTTATTTCTGACATCAATCAAGAGCGAATTTCCATAAATCCACTTAGAAAACAGGAACTACTGATAGCGAATTCTGCATATTTCTAAAAGTGCTATAACACAATATAAACAAGTACAGGCTCATAATAAACAGAGCTCCGGACTGTGGTAGTTACAGCTACTTCCTGCCTGGATGATTATCCCCAAGTGGACGTTAAACAAAGAACACAGACAGGAGATGATTAATGGCTGTTGTCATTTTTTGATCATGTTAACTGGCATTTTAGAGGCAAAAACAAAAAGCAGCAGAGAAAAACATGAAAAAAGAAATAAATACACGACGTTCGGCTGGGATTGGATTGAATATCTGTAATTCAATTTATATCCGACATAAAAAGGAGCTTTAAATTGGGGCTTGAAAGGCGTCACCTGGTTCCTGGTCCTCAGGTCCTGGTTCTCCTGCTGGCACTGACACAACGCCTTCCTCTCAGCGTCCACCGCCTGGACCAGGTGTCCGTTCTCCAGACACTTCAGGGAGAACTGCTGCGACAGAACCTGGAGCTCCCGCTGGTAGGAGGCCAGCTCCTCGCTTCACACACACACACAACACACACACACACACACACACACACACGATTTGTTTTTGCCGGATTTATCTTCTACGTTGAACGCAGCGGCCGAGTCGTACCTGTGCTGCCGGTGAATGTCCTCCAGCTGCGCGTCTCCGTTGTTGTTCTCCGACCGACATCTCCTCTGGACCTCCCGCTGCAGCTCCTCCCGGTGGGCGTTCTTGATCGCCGCGATCGCTGAGGAAGACGAGGAAGAAGAGGGAGGATTTTTATACTCTCAATATCAAATGGCAACAAAGGAAGGTTGGTTTATTTCCGTTTTTTGGGTCTCTGCATTTTTAAAAGTGTGACGGAAACACACTCCTGCGCGCTGTCGATATGTCTCGTTTGATTATTTGTCATTTGGCAAATATTTGTGTTACTTTTTGAGTAACTCCTCCTCACCGGTCAGAGTGGCAGCGCTCTCCTCCTCCAGCAGCCTGTCTCTCTCCACCAGGAGGCGCTCCACCTCCTGTCGGTGCCTGCGCTGCAGCTCCTCCACCACCTTCAGGTGAGACTCCTCCATGCGGGCGAAGCCGTGCTCACACGCGACCTGGAAGGACGTAGAAATGCACAAAGTGTTGTTGTTGTTGTTGTTTTTACGACAAATCAGATCAACTTTATTTAACCTGAATTCAATTTCATTCTCGTTTATGAGTTTGTTCATCCCCGTGTGCCGTTTTGCCTTCATGTTGTTCCAGGCTGCATTTGTAGGATACAAACTTCAGTTGTAGTTCACAAAAAACTGATTTTACATGGAAACAAGTTTATGTATCTATGTAATGCGAAAGCCTTAAAAAAAATAAATTAAAAAAAATGTTTGTTTTTCAAAATTGGATATTTATAAGATGAAATATTCATATCTACAGAAGCCACTCTTAGTTCAGAGATATACTTGCTATAAAACTACACGTTGGTTTGTGCGTGACAGCTGCCTCACGTATCCTGGTCGCACACATCCTCAGAAATGATTGAAACTGCAAGATGCAATATACATATGACCAGCAGGGGCAGCGCAGAGGTGTGACAGGATCACAAACTAAACGGAAACAAGTCGGAGTCGTCCACGCAAGATGGAAAATGCCAATACATTTTTTTTTTTTAAAAGTGTTTATTGTTTATGTCGGGTAAATCCCGATGTTCCGATTCCACCCTCGTTTCTCCGGTGCGCCCTCTGGTGGATTCCTGCGGTAACACGCGGACGGCCGAGAGTCGAGTACGTGAGCGACAACGTTCGTGGCCGTTAACGCGAACACGCTGTGATTCGATCCGAGAAGTCTCCGGCCGTGAACAGCGCCCCCTACCTTCAGCTTCTCCAGCTCCTTCTCGTGCTGCGTCCGCGCCCGACTCATCTCGCCGTCCAGCTCTTCCTTCATCTCGTCCGCTCGGACCGACAGCAGCTCCTCCAGCTCCTCCACCCTCCGTCTCAGCGCCGCCGTCTCCACGTTCGAGATCTCCATCCCGCCGATCGAGGGCTCGTCCTCGCCCGTCTCCTCCTTCACCTCCTCCGGTGTTTCGCTTCCCTCCCAGCGTTCCTCCGACAGCTCGGTGTCCGTCTCCGTCTTCCGAGCGCCTCGTTCCTCGACGTTCGACAGTCTCGCTTTCAGCTCCCTGTTCTCCTCCCTGAGGTCGCCGAGGCGTCTCTCGTGTTTGGCCTGCAGCCGGCGTAGATAACAGCAGTAGAGCGCTTCGGTGGCCGCGGAGTGAACGAGCCAAACGGGCCGCTCTGAAAAGTGCCGATCGTGCGTTCTGTCTGCGGCCGGCCGGAGCTCGGAGCCGCCGACGGACGAGGCGACCCGCCGCAGCAGAGAAATCTTCATCCGCGTGACGTCTCGAGGACGCAGCAGCTCGTTGAAATTGTCCGTCTTTGTCGTTTCTGTCGCCGTGACGCTGTAAACGATGTCCAGATCCTTGAGAGCCTCGTGTTTCCCCTCGTCGGTCTCCGGCAGCAGACGGTGGCCGGCGAGCATCGTTCGTCTCTCCAACATCAGGAGTTCCGTCGCTTCGCCGAGAAGCGCGTCGACCGGGTCGGCCGGTTCGGACTCCTTCAGCTTTTGAAGCAGCGAACTCCAGAACTCCTCCTCCCACTTCAGCTGCTTCACCACCGCGGGACCGCCCTCCTCTTCCTCACTTCCTGTTTCGTGGCCCAACGTGTCGATGACCTCCAACAACCTCCCCAGAGCTCTCAGCCTCGTCTCCATCTCCTCCGTCACTTGCCGCGTCTTTCCTCCGTCTCCTGCTCTCCGCCTCTCCTCCTCCAACTCCTCCGTCAGCCTCCGGACGTCGGCCTCCGCCTCGCCGGCTCTGCGGAGGTGAAGCTCGTCCGCCTCCTTCAGCTCCGAGTTCTGCCGCCGGAGCTCCCCGCAGGTCCGCTCCGATTGGTCGAGCCGCCCCTCCAGCTCCGTCAGCTTGGCCTCGGTGGCCTCGAAACAGCGCAGCAGGTATCCCTCCGCTTTCTCCGCGCTCCTCTCGTCCTCCTCGTCGTCTCCGGTTCGTCCCGCCGGGTCGCTCAGCTGCAGCAGCGCCTCCGTCTCCCGCAGGGTCTCCTCCAGGGAGGCGATGAGCGTCCGGGCCTCCAGGAGCTCCCGGTTCCTGCGGCGCAGCTCCGTCTCCGCGTCCTCCGGCCCCGTCGTCCCCTGCTGCTCCGCCTCGGGGAGGTGACGGGGCTCCGCGTACCGGCCGCTCAGCTCCGCCTTCAGCCGCTCGATCTCGCGGTCGGCCTCCGTCAGCTGGTTCAGCATCTCCTGGTTGCGCTGGTTCAGAGCCTCGTTCTGGCCGGTGAGCAGCTCCACCTCCTGGGAGAGGCTCCGCAGCACGTCCCGGTCCGGAGACGAGTCGTCTCCGCCCGCGGGCTCCAGAATCAGCTCCTTCGTCTGCGTTTCTGAGGCGGGAAACAGCTCGCGGTCGTCTCGGCGCAGCTCGTTCTGCTGGTTCAGTCCGATGATCTCTCCGTCGCTCGGAGGCAGATCGAGTCGGCCGTCCGACGCCGGCGACAGCGAAGGCGACGCCTCTCCCTCAGGAAGTAAATCCTCCAGCTCCTGCAGGTTTCCCTCGGTGTCGAGCAGCCAGATGCTCGGCGGCTGTGGAGCCGACGGAGGCTGGAAGCCGCGGAGCTGCTCCCGGAGGTCCCGTCCGACGACGGCCTCCGGCTGCAGGAGCTCTCCGGTGTCTTTCAGGTCTTTTAATCGATTTTCATTCGCGTCCAGCGGGAAGAAATCTGACTCCGAGTCAAGCTGAGAGAATTAAAACAAGCAGAGAAAAGATAGATTAGACTGAAATAATTAAAACGTTGTCACATAACGAGGCAAAAAAAAAAAAAAGAAGCATCTTCCAGACCTGCTGTTTGTAAAATCCTGCTGAAATGAGCTGAGCTTCCAGCTTCAGCCTGAGACGCTCTGACTCGGCGAGCTGAACCTTCAGATCCTCGACCTCCAAAAACACAAAGACAACAAGTTAACATCAAATAAAAAGCCTCCGAATGTCCAATCCAGTCAATCTAATCATAAAGGAACCAGAGAGGACAAATACAACAGTTAGAAAGACATTATAAACGTCTTTAATTCAGCTTTTTTGCTGCGACTGAAATCACTGAACCAGACCGGAAAAACGGAGCAAAAAAACAAAATAAAATGAGCAAATGAAGTCGAGATGAAGATTCGCTCCTTTTCTTTTTTTTCTTTTATTAAACATTTGATTCACTGCTAACTTTAAGAATATAGTTTAAAAATAAAAGGTGTGTATCTCCGCTCACCCCCTTCCTGTAGCCGTGCAGCATCGTCTCCGTCTCCGTGGCGACGCTAGCTTCAGGAAACAGCGGGACGGTACTGTCCGGCCTGAACGCCGTCTGCTCCACCCGCCTCCAGCACTCCTCCACCTCCTCCTCCACCCTCTGCTGCGTTCTGGGACTCAGCGCTCGGACGCCGCCGTCCTCCGTCTGCCCTCCGGCCTCCCCACCTCCCCCCACCAGAGAGATACCCAGCATGCTCTCGTACCTCCTCCTCCTCTCCTCCCGCCTCCTCCTCCTCTCCAGCTCGCCCAGCTCCAGCTCGCACGGAGGTTTGGTCCTCGGAGGATCGACGTCCGCCGCCGGCTTCCTCTGCGGCCTGAACTCGGCCCAGTCGAAGGTCCTGTAGCGGCCCTCCCGCCGTCGCTCCGTCACGCTCCGGGGTTTGGGGCGGGGGTCTCGGTCCGACGGGACGTCGGCCGACGGGGAGTCCCGAGTCACGTCCGGTTTGGGGAGGACTTCAGGAGGGCTGCAGGCGACGTGGTGGCCGGGAAGACTGAAGACAGGAAAACATCAAAAACATTTTCAGAACAATTTAAGATTATTCAAGTAGAAATGAGAAACATTGGCTGTTGATTTGTTGCTTGAATATTTTTCACTTTTGGCTGCTGGTTGGATGAAATTTATCATTTGAAGATGTCGTTTTGAACTCTGGGAAACTGTGATGAACATTTTTCATTATTTTTCAACAGTAGACACAAAAGATTTAACTTAAAATAATCAATTGAACAACTGATAATACAAATAAAATCATCATTAGCAACCCTGATATTAATTAAAACAAAGCTTTTATACAGTATTTTGTCAACAGAAAAAGAGCAAAGATATTTTCAATTTATCGACAATATTTGAAATGAAATCTCAAAACTATTGCATATAATGGTAGACAGTTTTTAATTAACAGCTGTACCGAGTTACTTGTCAGGTCATATTTTTTAATAAGTCATCGATTCCCTGCAAGATTTTTGTCTTGAAACGGTGTCTTCCTTGTGTCTCCTTACTGTTTCGGAGACCCCCTCCTCCATTTACCGTATTTTTTACAGTGTTGTCTGAAACGCAAAAGATCTGAAGACTTCTTCCACTGCAGGAAAAACAGGCTTTAAAATGGTGGTTTTTATTATTAAAAACCTGATTTTGAGTTATTTTTAGTTGCAAAACACATTTTATTTGATCCTACAGGAGTATTTTTATTCATCTTTTATGGTCTCGCGTGCATTTAAAAGGCCCTTGGTCTGATTACCTGGCCACGTCGGGGGCGTTGGCCGGACGTACGTTCTTCATCAGCGCCTGGATCCAGTTCTTGCGGATCCCCGCCGTCATGGCCGACAGCGTGAAGACGCACTTCGGGGTCTGCAACATTCGATCAGATTTAACTTCCTGTTTAAAGCAGCAGCAGCAGGTGAAATCTGGACCGTTTCGAGCTGCTTACGTGTATCTGAAAGCCGTAGTTTCTCTGCACCTGGAACTCGGACACGCTGAAACACTTCGTCAGGTCGATTTCTCCTTCGAGGTCGGAGGCCTGAAGGGAAAAAGAAGAAAAACCTCGTCGACGACGCGCAAAGACGACTTTTATTAAGGAATATACATCTAATTTCAAAATACCTCCTCTGCTATCGAGTCCTTGTAGAATCTCAGACTGTCGGTCGACAGCACAAACCAGTATTTCTTCCACTAGAGGGCAGCAGAGGACATTTGACAGCTTGTTAACTCACTATAAATACGTGTAAAACCTTTTAAATCATCAATGTAACTTGAGTTAATCAGTTTTAACGGTGAGTTTAAGACTAGAAAATATTTACCTGATCGTTTTCATCCAGTTTCATCATCCAACCTTTTTTAAAGTTCAATAAATCTGGCTGTAGAGGAGACAAAAACACAAACATATTAAAAGAAAATTACATCTTTACGTCACTTTCTATAAACAGTCTTTGTGGTCTGATGGGTGACCGTCCGACTTACCGTCATCACCGTGTCGGACGTCCTGCGGTCCAGAGACTTGGCCCGTCTCGGCGGAGGAGCGGGGCAGAGCTGGACGATGTCGCCGCACGACTGCAGCTTCTGCGAAAGAAAAGGAAAAGAAAAAGAAAAAGTCCAAATCAAACTTTTCTGAGAGGGAAAGTTTCAGAAGACGTGACGTGTTTTCTGAGTTGTTGTTGTTGTTTTTTTGCAGCCTGCATTCCACCGGCCGGAGAGACCGACAGCGCGGCTGCTTGGCAGAGATGTCGGCCGTACGGATTAGACCCTCTGCAGAGCACCGCGGGGAGTCCGAGCAGGCTTTTCTACACTGCCTGTTAAACTCGTACTCACATCCAGAGTTGGACTCGCACACGGATGACTAGATCTGGCAGAGGAATGCCTGAAACGGCTTTTAGAGGCCACGTGATCTCCCCGATGCTCACCGGAGCTTTTTTGTCTTACGTTTCAAAATGATGCTCCAAAAAAGCAAACTGTGAGCGAGATCCCGGCTCCTTATGATCAGGTTTCATGGCGGCTCTTATAACAAGTCTGGATTACACGGCATTAAACGAAACAAGGGTTCGCTTTTTGTTTACTTGAGCCTCTGCTGTTGAAAAGATTCATTCTTCTCTCTTATGTAACCACTTTAATGGGAAAAGAAAAATGACCACTTTAAATCGCCACAGAGCATTCTTTGTGTTGTGTTTTTTTTTTTTTTTTCCCTTCGTCTTCTTCTTGGCATTTACGTTGAAAACCATCCAAGGACACGACACACGGAGGAACGCAGAGTGAACCGTCCTCTGTTTGGGGGAAGAAGACTCCCGGAGCTGAGCTGATGAGGAGGAGGCAAATGAACTGGCCGCCCTCTGACCTCTGACCTTCTCCTTGGCTACCAAAACAAACGCGCCCAAAGACACATAAATCATCGCCAGGGCTCGATTGTGTGTATTTAAAAAAGGTAAATCCTCTGGAATGAGCGCTGCGTGTTTAATCAAAGATTAACAGCTGCCGCCGTGACGACCATCTGTGTGGCGCCGCGGCGATCTGAGCTCCGAGTTTAACCGAGAGAGCGACGAAACAAAATGAATTAGGATTAAAAATGTTTCATAAAGTCTGAGCGGACGGAAGAAGCAAAAGTTAAATCCAGTTTATCCCGTAAGTTTAAGACGCAGACTTGAAGCTGAAGAAATATGACAAAAACGGGAGGGGGGGGAGGGGGGGTCAGTCTGAACAGCAGGAAGTCACGGAAACGCTCGCATCCTGTTGGAGACGACCTCGTTTTAATAAATCGTGATCAGATATCAAGGCTCCGCTTGTTTAGCGTTAAAATCTTTGTTTAATCTCCACGTGAGCTGGATTCTCCCGCAAATCAGCTTCAGACGGCTTCTTAGAGGAATAAAATCCCCAAATATAAAACACAGGAATACAATACGGCGGCTGCTCCTATCAACATGTCACACGTGTCACCGAACACTTCAGGAAGATCAAACTGTGACATCTTTTCTCTCGACACTTCACATCACATCACGGTCCAGGTCTTTGTTAGTGTTTTTGTTTTTCTGAGTCAGCTGTCTGGAAGAGAGTTTCAGTCTGACCTATTCGAAATCAGCCTGATTTACCGATGCAGGCCTGGTTTAACGTGCTTTATGTAAACCCCCCCCCACGACGTTTGTGTTTTTGTCGATGCTGTCACACACGAGACGGATACTTGTCGGGGTTTAGTCACCTCCTTAATCACTCGGGTCTCGCCTGACAACACGCTGACTATCGCTCCCAAACAGATGTTGCAGTTTGGAGACGCTCAGTAAACAGACGTGTGATTCTGCAGTTTCCATCTCCCGACATTTAAACTTGAATTGTGAGGAATCCCTGGAAGAAAAGAAAAAGTCAGGGAGAGGAATGCCGTCTGGCAGATTGCAGCGGAGGGCGGATTGAAACGCCTCCGGGGGCATCGCAACCACTTCTGTTCACAAAAACAAACAAACATGAGTCACCGCCTTCGCGACCCACCTGCCTCGACACGGCGGGACCGGCCTGCCTCGCCCACGCCAAACTATTTTTTTTTTTTTTTTTGACGCAGAAAACAGCCTCAGTGTTGGAGCTCTGATGTATTTCATGCGATCGAGTTAAAGTTGACGTCTCTCAAGCGTAACACCTGACGGCGTGAGTCACCGTCAGCAGGCTGAGAGCAGCGACTGGTCTTAATCACAGCGAAACCCACGTCCGGATTAATCAGCGTTATTACTATCACATGGCAGCAAAAACCACCGCAGTCAGGAAGTGGGTTTGTAATTGATTGATGCTGGCATTTAAAATAACCTGAAATCTGATTTTTTTACATTTTTTACGGTCATGTTCCCGATAAAAAACGGCAATAAAAGTTTTGTTTTTTTTACAATTCCTTTTTTATTGTTTTGTTCTGTTCTTTTTCTCACCGGTTTAAAAAAAAGTTGGCGTGACATCGTTGAGGTGTTTCCAGCGTGGTATGAGGTCAACTTTTACTGCAGGCGATCCCATGGCAACCGACCGCGACGTCACTCGTTGGTTCGTTAACCATTTGTTTGTTTTTTTGGACGAGCTGCGGATCTGGCCGAGAACCCGGGGACACTGTGACCCCGCCCACTTATACCGCAAAGCTGACTGCACCTTGTCAATCAAATTGGCCACGCCCCCAAATACAGCTCTGTTTGAGTCCTAATATCTTAGGACTTTGTATTTATAGTCTGATGGAGTAATGGAGTTTTTTTTTTTGGAGCCAGCCCCTAGTGGCCCTCAGTGGTAACGCACTTTAAAGAACTTTAAGGAAGTGGAACTGGGGGCTGAAGTTTGTTCTTGTTTCCAAAGAGTCCAGGAATACTATGAAATGGGCGAAAGCGTCAGAGGCATGAATGAAGGAATCGTAACTTTTTGTTTCTGCAATTTTTTTTTGTTAAACTACGTGAAAAAATGATTTTTATGAATTATATTCTCCTCGAGGAGTGTGTTTAGATCGTGGTATTCAAACACAATTACTTTCAATTCTTTCACTCTACTCGAGTTCATTTTTTGACACCTTCAAACAGAGCCATGCTAGCTATATCCACTTGTTCTTTATGCTAAGCTAAGCTAACCAGCTGTGGGCGATGGCGTCATAAAATGACGTGAGAGTGGTATCGAACTTCTCATAACGTTTTGCATACGATTGCATTTCCCAACACGTTGAACCGGTACTTCGACACTGACCGGCTGGAATACAGTAAAATGTGTCGTTTCATAAACGGCAAGAACTCGCTGGGGCCTGCAGAAATTATACAACACGCCCCGATAATGACTAACTGTGGGAGGAACATGCATCTGGCAGGAGACCAGGAATTACATATCGTCACTGTCTGGGACAGGTGATCAGATTCATCATCGAACATCAGGAAGTGGATGAACTGAGTGTCTCAGACCGAGTGGACGGAGCTGAGCATGCGTTACCTCCCGCTTGTTGGTACGAGCTTCGCTCCTGCCCGTCCTGAAATCAGCCATCACGCCCTCCTGCTCTTTCCTGGTGGCGTCCAATCCCAGCAGCCTCTCCGGTGACCTGCCGTGGCGAGCAAAACAAATGTATTATTAAGGTGCGTTTCCAATGCAGGAACCATACGAGAAACAAGAACTTTCAGGGTGGAGCCGACTGCCACCGATTGGTTAAATGGGACCAACATCGTTCACACCTGACATTTTTTAAAACTCAACTGCAGACAGATTGTTTCACTCGTAGTTCGGGCTGCGCAGTTAATCACATTTTCAATCTAAATGCCAACAACTCTGGCTGCAATTTCATTCTGGACATCAGCTTGCATCAAAACAAGCGCTCCTTCTCTCCCCTCGACCAATAACGACTCAGCGTTACACCGAGTGATGCAGAAAAGCAGAAACCGTCAGAGAGGAAAAAGTCCTCGGCCAAAGGTTGTGTTTAATAAAAGATCAGGATCAGATTTCGTGAACTTGCTGCATTTAAAACGGGTTCTGCGCCCGCTGAGAACTGCATGCAGCTCGCACGGCCGCGCGTAGTTACACGGAAAACCTCTCTGGTGGGAAAAAAAAATGAATAAAAAAAAAAAAAAATGAAATTACGACACACTGGGTTTTCTTTTACTCCTGGCAAAATTCCCCCAAAATATTTTCTCACCAATTTAAAGCGGTGAATAAATAAGCTACTTTAAGTCCTTTTTTTTTTTTTTCAGTTATGTTTCACAAAAGTTACATTTTTTAATTTCACCAGCACCAAAATCAGTTGTAAAATGTGCAGACAGCGTCTGTCTTCGTCACATGACTTGTTGCCTGACCGAATTTGTCACTTTGACCTTTTTAATGAGACACTTTCAGCGACGAGTCTGGAACTCTCCGAGCGAGATGTTCCTTTGGTGCAGACGCAGCTTTGAAGCGACTCTTCTCTGACGTGGAGGGTCCCGAGAAAACAACGCTGCAGATCTCTCATTACTGCAGCGTCTTGGAATTTCTGGCCTTATTTGGGGTATTTTTTTATTTACTTTTTTTGCTTCCCAAAAAAGGCAACGAAAGCGAGCGAAGAGCCGACATGTTCGCTCCGCTGCCGGGGCACAAACTGGGAGGGTTCGGTGGAAAGCTAAATTTAAAAAGTGCAGCGGGCAGATCTCTAATGGAGGGGAAGAGCAGCGAGCCTTTGATCTGGTGTTCGGCGGTGTGCGATGAGAAGCGGGGAGGCGGTGGATGTCCTTTGTGCTAAATGCTTGCACATTTTCCTTTTTTTTTTGCCCCGATGCACTTTGAAACGTCCGTTACCACCAGATTACACGCAAACAACACGCGCAGGGAAAATAAAAATAAAAGCAGCCGGCTGAAGCGTTTATGACGAGTCGCCGCCCGGATGCATTTCTCACCTTCTGTCCCGTCTCTGCCGCACGTTGTCCGCCGACGTTTGGACGTCGTTCGACTGGTTCTTGTTGTTGTTGCCGTCGGTGACCGGGGACGGGTAGGAGGACGGGACGCCTGGACGGAGACAGGAAGGTTTCAGACTGTTGGATCGCATGCCGATTTGATGTCGATGCACGTGAAAGTATGAAATATTTAAGTGAGTTCATGAAGAGATTTTGTTTATTTTTTTAACGCAAACTCGAGTTTCTTCGAAGGAAATTTTAAAGGACAATTCCGTGTTATTTGGAGCTGCTGTGTTTTTCCCTTTAATGTTCGCGTATCAGTGAAACTAACATGAGCTTTAACACCAAAACTTACGACTTTACACACAAATCATCTTAAACTTCCCTGAATCTCTGCAACAGAGGAGCGTAGTGCAAAGTCAGCACGGCGACCTGACGAGATGCGTTCAAGGGAAATGCGGCAGGTTGGCTTTTCCTCTGATGTAACACTGCGCTCCTTTAAGACCGCAGGCGGGAACAAGCAGGTCGACGCAGCGCAACATCTGATATCGTCTTTCTTTTTTTTTTATTGCGCTCGTATATCTTCCCTGTCGATAAAACCTGGCATCTACATTACCCACAATGCAGCTGGACCGCCGACAGCGCGGTCGGCGATTTCGGGCGTGTTACGAGACGTCTGGTGAGATCTTCCCAGGGAAACAAGAACAAACTCGGACTGAAGGTACTACCATTTTATTCCCCTGTAGAGCTGATATGTGCATTCTCTTATTTACACATACGAACAGGCTGAAGGGCCAGAAAAAAATAAATAATAATATAAAAACAAGCAGCTGAAAGGGGCTAAAACGCTGCGCTGCAGAGTTTGTGTTTTCAGGATGAATACCCGTCCACCGCTCGTCAACACGCTTATTAGGACCCGTTTAAGAGCTGTTTTATGGATCACGTCTGCTGTCTGTTCGAACTTTTTACGATGCCTGAAGGTCAGAGACGCACGGTTCCCTCCAACATCTCTCCGTGTTTATGACACTCCACTTCCTGTTAAAAACATACGAGACGTTCCCACGGTTACGAGTCAGGACTCGGTCAGCGGGCCCGGCCGGACGAGGGTTAAACCGAATGTACAAATGGAGAGCCGCGAGCGTGTGAACATCTGCAGGACATTATGGACGCCGTGAGAGAGAGAGAGAGAGAGAGAGAGAGGACAGGAAGTGGCTGTGATTGGCTGATGGACATGAAAGCCTGTGTGTGTGTGTGTGTGTGTGTGTGTGTGTGTGTGTGTGTGTGTTGTGGCTCTGCTGCACCTGCGGGGGTCCGCTTGGGGCCCTGGAGGGGCTCTGTGTCGGCGACGGTCCGGACAGGGGTCACGTCCGGTCCGCCCCCCCGGTGGTCTTCCCGCCACCGGCCGGATTCTGGGTCTTCCTCCGAGGACGGGAAACTGGGATCGGTCGCAGCCATCTTTGCCGGACTGGGTTCCTGAAGTTTGTCGGAAAAACAACAAAATAATGTGATTTAATCTCTATATTTTGCTTTTTTTTTTTTGTCCTGACGGTGGAGCAGAATAAAAATTAAAATGTGGAGTTGTGTGATATTTTTAAATAAAGCTGCGGTTCATCCTCTGAAGAACATGAACTTTGAATGTATTTTATTCTCCCCCGTAGATTCAGATTTTTTTTCCGACCTCGCGTGGAGACATTTATACTGACACCAACGTTGAGATTCCTCCTCTGGGGACGATGAATATGAAACATGAAACCCGATGCTTGTTGTTGTTGTTGTTGTAGTACCTGATTGGCCACAGGTTCCACTTTGCGTTTCTTCTTCTGGTTCTGCTTGTTCGTGCGCAGGTAGACGCTCAGCTGTTCGCTCCACCTGGTGAAGACACAAAAAAAAAAAAGTGAAAGAGGTGAGAGTTTCAGACCCCCCTCCACCCTCCTTCCCCCTCCACCCTCGTCCCCCCTCCACCAGTGAGGTTTCCTACTGACCCGTGGATGATCTCCTTGTTGTCGCCGCGGATGAAGATCTCCCGCTCCGCCGTGACGACGCAGAGCGCGTTCCTCTGGCCCGTCCGGGGCTCGGCGTCGCCGATGTCGGTGCACAGGTTCATGTTCAGCGTCCCCTGAGGCAGCGTGCTCGGCTGCAGGAGAATCAGAGCCGGTTTAACGAGCCAGAATCAGAACGGAGAGCCCGTTAAAATAAACCTGACAGCAGTCTGCGGTGTTAAGTGTGGAATGAAAGGGATGAGAGATTTAAAGGGGCTCACAGAGAGCGATGGGGGGTGAGGCGGGTGCGGGGGGGGGGGGGGGGGGGATGTGTGCATTAAAGGACAGGCTAAGCCCAAATCATCTGTTGTGGTTCTGCATACGACATCTGGCCTAAAGATGCCGGCTTGATCCCTCCGATACTGTACACGGAGATCCATACAAACACACACAGTCGGGCTTCCAGGACGTTCGGCGGCGGGGTTTTGTGTTTTTGTAGTTTTTCCTCACCAGCTCGTCCAGAGCGAAGCTCAGGCTGCCGTCTTCGTACAGGATGAAGAAGCGCCGCTGCCACTTCTGACAAAGACCAGAAATAAAATCATTACGTCGACCATTTATTTTTTTCTTCTGAGGGAAAACTCACAGCGCTGAAATGACGTCTCACCCTGGACCTCTGCATCGGGTTGTTGAAGTCGGTGCCCTCCGGAGCCAAACACAGCCAGCCGCCGTAGACCGGCTTCGCCTGGAAAGTTAGTTCAGTTCATCAACACAATCTGCAGCTATTTTATTTTTAATTTTTTTTTTTTATCATGTTTCATTCAGCTCAAATGCCCGGATGGTTTTCTCTCTCTGCACTTCCAGCGTCTCTAATGGGAGTATTTCAATGCTTTTCTTTATCTTTCTGACCATAAATTCAACTTCTCGGGGGCTGAATGAAGCATTGAAGTATTATACGCGTGAAAACACCGAGAAGATGTGAGCCTCAAGAGTCGTGCAGTGATTTTGCAGGTTGAGCAACACTGCTGAAATTACAGGGCACGGTGAAACCAGGCGGAGGGGTGTTAAAAAAAATAATACCTTTCTACCCCCCCCCCCCCCCCCCACGAAAAAAAACAACAACAACCGTTAAAAAAAAATTACAAAATAAACAGCCATCCCCCATCCCTGGCCTAATAATTTGTGTACAGTCCCTAATTTGACCCAAATTTTATTTTTTTTCTTTTACACACAAAACAAATTGACCAACAGCTAAAACCAAACCCAGAGTTTTAATTTTGACTTTTCATATTTGTATGCTTTTAGACATAAAAGGAAAACTGACATCAGAACATATTACACGATGTTTTCATCCACAAAAACTAGCTAGCCCACGAACAGTTCCCCTAATCCGACAAATAACAAAAAACAAATCATCTTCTTACGCAACAACAAATTATTTGGGAGCTAAAATCTAACTTTAAAATAACTCGTCTTTTATGCCACGATATAATTTTGTCGTGTCGAAAAAAAAAGAAACCCTTTTCTGTTTTTAAAGAATAAAAACACCCCTTCTTTGACAATATATATATATATATATATATATATATATATATATATATATATATATATATATATATATATATATATATATATATATAAACCTCCACCTGCCTGCCCCCCCCTTCCTATACAAATAATTTGTGTACAGTCCCTAACTACCAAAATTTCGTCTTTTTTACTGGCAGTAATTAATGGATGAATCACTTAATAGAGAAGCTGAATCTTCAAACCTTAAACTCAACCTTTACATACTTCATATTTCGATGCTTTTATAGGCCTATTTAGTCTGTTAATTTAGAAATGTATTAATTAATCCAGAGTAAACTCGCAAACTGTTAGTTAACGTCGAACAAAAGTGGAAAAAAAACAAAACCTTGTGTTTTCGGGATTGTGAGACACATTTATTTATCTGAGGGTGAACGTGGTTAAAACCAGCCGATGTTTAATCTACTTTACCTGCTCCATGTCGTGGTCGTTGAGCAGATGCAGCTCGCGGGACTTGAAGCAGTTCTGGCATTTACTTTTATTGAAGATGTTGGCCTGGAATTTGTTGCAGGGACTCGTCGCCTTCTCTCCGGACATGTTTTCCCCGCTCGGCGCTGCTCTCCTCCCGCGGTGACAATCCAAACGCAGAGCCGCTCTCCTCCTCTTCCTCTCGGCGTTGAACGAGGCGGTCTGTCCGCTGCGAACATCTGTCAAACACTGATCTGTCGACTGCTGTCGTCATCCTCGTGTCCTCTGACGTAATCGTCAGCGCTCCACATCCGGCCACAACCTACAAAATAAAACCAATTAGTGACCGTTTTTCTCTCCTTTAAAAACCCCACAAACAATCGTGGACATAAATATAGGATGCAGATAATAAAACAACAATACTTTAATAAAATAAACTGTGTAAAGTCCTCTGACCTAATATCACCATTCACATCCGACCACAGCCTACAAAGTAAAACTGGTACTGATGGTTTTTTTGTTTTTGTTTTTTTAAATAATTGAAATAAAGACATATAGCTTCTATACAGACAACAATATAACATATTAATACAATTAGAAACATTATTAAAGAACATCTAAATTGCTGTTGGCAATGTATTATGTATCATAATACAACATCCGGTCACAACCTACAAAATAAAACCAATTAATGACTCTCCTTTAAAAACCTACTAACAATCATGGACATAAATATAGAATACAGATAATAAAATAACAATACTTTAATAAAAGAAAAACGATGTAAAGTCCTCTGAGGTAATATCACCATTCACATCCGGCCACAACCTACAAAATAAAACTAGTATGATAGTTTTTTTTTTTTTATTAGAAACATTATTAAAGAACATCTAAATTGCTGTTGTCAAAGTATTTTGTACCATAAAATAACATCGGGTCACAGCCTACAAAATAAAAGCATTGTTTAAGTACCATTTTTTTCCCCATTTAAAAGCAATTAATTAAAGAAATATGAACTAATAAAACAACTTACAAATGTTTCATTTCTTTCTTTAAAATCAAATTGAATGAAACAGGAATAAACACTTGTGTAAAGACCTGGAACTTGCTTTAGCACCCATTTTTCTGGCACATTCAGCAATGAAACACACATTGAACCTGGTCAAATTGTCAAACAAAATTGAGTAAAGTATTACTTATTTTGAAAGTAATAAAAAGTATAAAAGTATACTATAACATCTGTTCTGACACCAGTGAGGTGATGTGTGCAGGAGAGACTGTTTTTTTTAAAACAGATATTGACACTGATGTTATTTATCATTCTCTATCAATAATAAATTGTACATGCATAAATTATTTTACTCACATTAACAGTGTGCAATAGCCACTAATTAAACTCCACCCGATGTCAAGAAAAAGCTATCACTTTAAGTTAAAAAAAAGGTCAACATAAAACAAAAGAAAGAACTATTTTCTGATATTCTATCTGCAGCTTCTTGTTTTTAATATTAAAACAATAAAAATAAATATCTGTATCATTCCCCTCGTATTAAATATTTGTTTATCCGACGTCTTTGATGATGCAGACAAAAGAAATTCCACACAAGCAGCCGGACCGTGGATGCAAGCGTTTATTCAAGGCAATGGCAGTGGCGGCGATCGAACAAACTAAAACTGTTTTTTAAATTTTTGGGGCATCCAAAAAAGACCGTATAAAATACAATAGTGGTTTGGTAATTGATATGTTGACAAAAAAATACAATTTGCTAACTTTGAAACAGAACACTGATGTGCAAAACCAGGCTTTCATTCCAGTTTCTGACGCGGTCGTCGTCTCGGCGATAGATAAGATATTTCGTAATAAATGAATGCTTTGATTTCATCATTTTTTTTTCCAACGGATGCAAAACAGCACACAAAGAATATCGCTTTAAAAAAAAAAAATTAATCAGATGACTAATCTACAAAACTTAAAGGGGCTTTTCGTCCACATGTGCATATCTACTTTATTTTCTTAAACGAGACCATGAAGACAGTTTTGGTTTTGTTATTCTCACATTGACAACAACTTGTAGAGTATTGCTGGTTAGATGGACAAAAATGACCATTTATTAAGCCCCCCCCCCTCCCACACACACACACACCTTCCTTACTGTTGGTTAATTTACAACAATAATGGCGGCAGATTTATCATCGTAATTCTACGTGATTTTTGAGACAACAAAATGCGATTTAAGAGACATAAAAAAATAAATATAATATAAATAAAAATGCTGTACTTACGGTTGCTATGCGCCTTGTTGTGGTTGCTAGGTTACAACCGGTGAAGAGGTGAAGAGTTTTTGCTCTTACTTCAGCCCCAGTTGTGGTTGCTAAGCAATGATTGGTTGATCGCTGCTCAGGGGGAGGGGTTTAACAAGCGGTCAACGGTCCCACTTTTTTGATAAAATGTTTTCCCGTCAACGCATCTCGGTTCATGTTCTGATCATTCTTTAATTCAAGCAGCTTTCAGCGCCGATCGAATAACGATTCTCTTCTTTAGACGCTGATATTCATATTTACAAAAATCAACCTTGTCAACATTTTGGTCGATGGAAGCAGTACAAGTAACGGCATCGTATATGTTTAAGGAACATTAATATTACAACGCAGAGAGCAGGAAATATTACTTTGGAAAAATAAATAAATAAATAAATAAAACCCTTTTTTTCTATTTCCCTCGTAACTACACGCAAGAAAACAACATGATGGCTTTTCAAATCTCGATCTGAAAACAGAAATCGGTTTGTGCTCAGGAAGGAAATCTAAACATTTGACTGTTGTTGTTTAGTTTTTTTTCTCATATAGTGCATTCTCAATAAGACGGCTACTCTGCATCATCAGGCAGTATTAGTTTAGGATATATGTCACATTCACTCTACTGCAAATGTCATGTAATAGTACAGTATTTTTTTTTTTTTTTAAGTTCAGAAGGAGTTATTCAGTACGAAGGAGATGCGCGCGCGCACACACACACACACACACACACACACACACACACACACACACTGCAGTCCAGTTTGTTAAGAAGATGGTGGAGTAAAACTTCTCCAGGTCTCTAAAGGACGACATTCAGGGGAGGACAAAACGGACTGAACCCCCGAAACGGGGGAAAAAAAAAAAAAGGAGGAGGGACTCGTCTGTGCTCTCAAAATTCGTGTCTGTGATACATGTCCGGGTCGTAGTATTTGGTGACCACAACTCTGTTGGCGAACTTGCGTCCGGTGAGCGCTTGCATGGCTTTCTGACAGTCCGCGGCCGAGACGTACTCCACGAAGATCTGCGGAGAAAAAAACAAAAAACAGTCAGTCTGTGTTTCTGATTGAAGAGACGGTTCATCAACCAAATCGCATCTGTGTGGGAGTGAAAACGGACGTCACATCGCAACTCCTAATGACTCTGAATGGAAATCGCCGCATGGGCTCAGGAACGCTTCCGAAAAAAACAGATGGTCGCTGCGTCCACAAATGCAGGTTAAAACTCCACCGTGCAAAGAAGGAAAACATCTTGTGCCGACTCACCTTCCCGCAGCCGGGGACCTCCACGCCGTCGACGGGCCGGGGGATCTCGATGGAGCGGACGCTGCCGTACTTGCAGCACTCCTCGCGGATGTCCTCCAGGATCTCCTCGTAGTCCTCGTCGTCCACCAGCTCCTCCGGCATCACCATGTTGAGGAGGCACAGCACCTCCGTGGGCATGCCCGAGTTCTGCAGCCTCTGAAGCCCGGGGACCTGCAGCGTCACCGGGGTCTCGATGACGGAGGTCTGTGAGAAGGAGGGGTTGAGGGGGAAGGGGAGGGGGGGGCGCCCCAATAAAACATTGAGTAAAAAAAAAAAGAAGTAATTCATCAGTACAATATAAATTCTCCTGCTTCCTGTGTTGGTGGAGTGCATTTCCCTTTAAACGATATCTTTATTTTACACACGTTTAAATAATGTCAACTTTGTTCCCGCTACATCATGTTTTTTCGGTGATTTTTTTTTTTTCCACGGCAGCCCGGCCTGAATTCTCCAATACCCATGAGCCTCGGGGGCTCGTTGTCAAACGTGACATCAAATCTAAACAGTGTTTTTTTTTTAACGGCGTCCTCTTTAGCTCCGGTGATTGGATGTTTGTTGCCTAAACAGCACATTGGGACACAACTCGTGTTCATAAGCGTTTTACATATTTTGGAAATTTTTATCAAAATATTTGTTCACAAAAGGTGAAATCAGTAAAAAATGATTTCTTTAAAAAGCCAGGTTCGTCAGAGTTGTTAGTTCGGTGTGAACATCAGTTTTGAAGTCACTAAATGCTAAAACTGACATGTTTTTCATTTCTTTTTTTAAAGAAAAAAAACCGGCTCGTAGTGAAGTCAGCTGGTCACGTCAGTTACAAACTGTCAGCTGATTTGAGTTTCGGACCATTTCTATTTCTGAAAGTCGTCATCGGGAAGGAGGAAAGCTGAAGGCTAACAAGGACTCGCGCTCACAGGATTGGCGTTTTTCGCTCCCACGCTCGCCCTCTGGACGATCAGCTTTTTGTCGCCCAGTTGCATCCCGTTGAGGCCGGCGACCGCCTGATGAGGAAGAGGGAACACAAGAGTCTCCGAACGACGGGCCGAAAAACAAAACACAGCCGATGAGGAAATATGTAAATAAACACAAATCCCCGTTACCTGATCGGTGGCGCTGACGTCGACGTACTCACAGAAGGCGTAACCTTTCGACAGTGACGTGGCACTGTCCTTCACCAGGTTGAACGCTTTGAGCGGCCCGAACGACGTCAAGAGCTCCTTCACCTGCGGACACGAGTCGGACGGCAGGACGTGAGGCGGAGAAGTCACCGCCGGCACCAAAGTGTGTTTTTAATACTGGGTGAATTCTAAATGTCCATTTGATACTCAAAATCAGCTGAACACCAAAAAAAAAAAAAATCAATGGAAACAAAGTGTGTGTACGATTAAAATATGAGTGTGTGAAGGTCACTTTGTACAATCTGCATGTGCAATTTACAGTTTATATATTCTGCATTGCTACGCTGGTTTATGAAGAGAAGAAGAGGAGACAGAAGTGTGTGTCTGTGTGTGTGACATAATAAACGGTTATTTTCATGATCAATCACCTTGCAGATTAATCGATTAATCAATGAACCGTAAATCTGTGAAATGTCAGACAAATGGTTGAAAATTCCCCGTCACAATTTCTTAAAACTCAAAGCTGACGTTTGGTTAAAAATACAGTCTAATATTGTAAAATATTTAATTTAAAAAGGTGGAAATCAGTATGTTTTGGGGCATTTTTCCTTAAAAATTTTTTTTTTTTTTACAAAAAATGAATCAATTGTCAGAAATTTTGCCATCGAACCAATCATTTCAGCTCCAATGAGGAGAGTTGTTAAGACACAGTTATACATATCCGAATGTATGTACAATTATACTCTCCTATTGAGAGTTTGACTCATTTCCAAGACTAGCTGAGCATTAAAAGGTTCAAATCTGACCTGCCATCTACAGTCAGACATGATGTTCTTACCTTTAATTTAAAATCTAGATACACCTAATAAACCCACCAACAACATCCCCCTAAAATCCCCCCCCCCCGGGTCCCTAAAACGCGCTCCAAAAGCATGATGGGAGAAAAGACAGTAGCCAGTGAGGGAGCCGGCTGGCTCGCAGTGTATCCGTGTGAGGACCAGAATGTCTTACTTGCCTTGTGTTACATGTTGGCATGGCAGCAGTAGATGAGTACAACTGAACAAATTATGAGCGCAGACTTAACGATCTTACAGGCCCCTAGCTGGGGACAAAGTGGGGGAACAAAAATGAAAGAGCTGTGAGTATCAACGCAGTGGTAGCGACTGCAAGTATTTATAAAAAAAAAAAAAAAAAATAAATAAAAAAAAAAAATGTAATAAAGATATATAGATATAAGTCAGTGAATAATAGACATCAGGCTGCATGTGCTCTGAAAAACTAATTCATGAGACAGAATGGACAGTTAGAATTAAATTCACTGTGCAAAAAGTTTTACACCTTCTGCCCACCTGAGAGCAAACTGTGACTCGGCAGAAAATATTTTCCTCCGTGTCAAAGGAAAAGTCCAACATCGAAAAGCATTTCTGGAGCTGTTTGGGGACTCGTGGATTTAAACCCGCTGACACGTCGCTGGCTGCTTTTCAAAAGATACACGAGAGGTAGAAACTGGGGCTCTCGCACTCTGACATATTTCAAAAATATTCATATAAAGCAGCAAAAAAAAAAAAAAAAAAAAGTACGTTTAATCTAAGCTGTGAGAACCAGATGGCTTTTGGCGTTTTTACTTAATGTTTAATTTCCTGTTCAATAAATGACTCGTTTAGTCCACTAACATGAAAGATATTTTACAAGTGTGCAGCTACAATGAATTATTTCACCTTCTGTGACTTGGAAACTTGATGCTTCACTGGACATACGACACAATGGAAACCAAACGGCCTCCAAACAACCAACAAAACTCCAGAAAGGCAAAATACTTTTCATCAAAAATGTCTTTTTTTCTTTTTTAAATTGTTGGGACTTTTACTTTGACAGTATTGACTAAAAATGAATAAATACCCCACAGAAATAACTTTACCTGCCTTTAATGTAAATATACTGGACTTTGCTTACCTTTCTTAAATCAGTACGCTTAGCATGAGAAAGCAGTTTACTTGTAATATATCACGTATGATTAATGGACATACTGTTTGGTTTATTATCAGAGATTTACCAAAATAAAAGCTGTGAAAATATCTACAAATATAATATATAAAAGTAGTTGTGTTTTTTTGTTTTGTCCTGTGTGTTTTTTTGTCTTTGGTTCTGTTTGGACTTCTCTATGAAGCCTTGCTGCACATGTGGAGCGTGCGTTCACTGAAATACCTGGTCGTCGTTAAGGTAGTTGGGCAGGCCGCCGATAAACAGTTTGTGGGGCGAATCGGGGACGACGGTGGAGACGACACCTGCGGGAGAACCGTCCGATCGCGGAACAGAACGGGTCGTTATTAGGAATAAAACAATAAGATGAAAAATAAAAAGGTCTGAGGAACTGACCTGGGACGTGGAAGGCGGGCTGCTCGGAGATCCCGGGTAGAGGCCGGTAGTCGTGCGGTCGTCGGATCTTCAGCGACTGACCCTGGAAAATGATGCCGTCGAAGGCCATGGCCTGCGTCGTCTCGTCCACGGATCGAAACTGGAGGAGGAAGTCGGTTAATAATAAAACCGTGACTCTGCAGGTCTCCGAGAGATCTGATGGAAAGTAAACCGTCACACGCTGGTGTCAAAGATTCATCTCTGGGCTCATCGCTGCTCCGACTGTCGAAGAGATTCTGTTCCAGCTTCGGCCGTTTTTCTCTTTTCACGAACTTCTCCGAGCTTTAAAAGACGCGGCGGTTCATCTGTCATGTTTGTTTTGTTTATTTCAATGTGTTTAGAAGAATCGCTGCAGAAGCCGACGTGCCGGCCGGGCAGCGAGGACGAACGGACGGAGACACTTTGCTGCTCTCGGCTTAAAATTTATGCAGCGAGACTCGGAGAGACTCGCGGCGGGTATTTAATCATGAACCACAGCGGCGGACAGGCGGGGGATCCGTCCTGAGGGGAGGATGAACGTCTGCAGTTTTGGTTTAAATCCAACTCAAAGCCGTAAATATGAACCTCGTGACGGCGCCGGAGGAAACGTCAGGAGACTGAAGGATTCGTCCTCCGAGCGTCGGGAACGTTTTCTTTCATTACGATCCATCCCACAGTTTACCGTTTTAAATCCGGATCAGACGTTCGAACCGACGGCTGCGTAATTATAAATCTGATGCGTCCCAAACTGTTCCGTTACTCAGCGTTTGGTTCACGATGAGTTCAGACCAAAGATTTATGACGAGACGATTTGGAAACTCGCAGTTTTTTTTTTTTCAGTCTGTGATTTTCTGCCAGTTTACAGCAAAAAGCAACCGGACGAGACGCTTTTCAGGCGTTTTGAGAGCTGCATATAATTTGGGACGTTTTTAAAACGCGAGCGATGACAACGACGGTCGGTTACAGCGATCGGTTGCATTTTGAGTCGTAAATAAAACGCTGAAAACGACCTCAGAGGATCGAGAATCTGGAGCTGACGACTGTTTCTCAAATAAATAGAAATGGTCCAAAACTCAAAATCAGCTGACAGTTTTTCAACTGACGTGACCAGCTGACTTCACTACGAGCCGATTCTTTAAAAAACAGAAATGACGTGTCAGTTTTAGCATTTAGTGACTCCAGCAATCAAACCTGTTTTTTTGTTTTGTTCATCGGAAAGAAATAATTTTTTACTGATTTCACCTTTCGTGTAAAAATATTCTGGTTAACACGGACATTATCTGCACGCATCAGAAACACAACTCACCTCTAAGAAAGCAAAGTTCTTGTCCTGGTTGATCTGCACGGCGAGGACCGGGTTGCTCGGCGCTTGCGAGAGACCGGCGAGACGCATCTGAGCGTTGAAGAATTCGGCCATGGACTCCTGAGAGGAAACGACGTCGTATCAGTGTTTAAAAAAAATAAAAAAAACACAACAAAAAAAAATCCCACCGCGACGGCGACGTCATCGGTCGAAACACGTCACCTCGGTAACCCCGAACGGGATGTTTCCCACGTAGAGGCGTCTGGCTTGTCTCGTCATCTGGCTGCCGACGATGGGCACTTGGGTCGGCGCTGCAGCCACGCCGGTGGTGGTGGACGTCGCCAGCAGAGCTATCGTTGGGATCTGTCCGGCCGCTGGGAGGGAGGGAAGAGGAGGAGGGGGAGGGGAGAGGAAGGGAGGGGAGGGAGGAGGGGGAGGGAAGGCGGGGGAGGGACGGGGAGACACCAAACCACTGTACAGACGGGACGGCAGAACGATCTTAAGTTCATCAGCCGGTCTACGTGAGAGCAGAACCGGCGCCCCAACTCCGAAACTGCGTGTCGGAACGGAACAGGAAGTGAGAGGTACGACGGGTACGACGGGTACGACGGGTACCTTGCATAGCTTTGTATTGCATCGGTGTGATGTGTTCGAAGCCCGGAGGAGGAACGTCCCAGTATCTGCACGTCCTTTTCTTCCTCGTTCGCCTCGGCGAGTGGCTGCAAGCAGGAAACACACAAAAATAAAAGCTCGGAGACACATAATGTGCTGATACATCTTTTTTTTTTTTTTTTTTTTTTTTTTAAATGGACCTTTTAATATTGCTATAACGACATAACCAGACAGTAGAAACCTCAGTTCTTTTTTTTTTTTACTGTAAAGTTTTCCTTGGAACTCACCACTTTCAGAGGATCCTGGGAGTTAAATATGAAATGAAAAGCTGCAATTTACCGTAAACCCCCTCTCCCCCCACAAAAAAAACCCCAGTTCATGTTCATTTTTCAAAAGAAGAAAAATGAATCACAGATTGCAGCTTCTTAAATGTGAAGATTTGCAGCTTTTCCTTCGTCTCACGTGACAGAAATTTGTGATTTATTTAATAATGAATAAAACAAATCAGCTGAGTCAGCGAAAAGGGTGAAGACTTTCTTTAAACGTACCGACCGCGTTCAGACCCTCCCGTGTGCGTTTGCGCTGCGACGGCTGCGTTTCCCGGCTTTCAACCTTGCTCACCTGTGCTTCTTGTGGTCCCGGGAGGAGCTGCGGCGGTCCCGGCTCTTCCTGTCTCGGCTGCGGCTGCGTTTCTCCCGGCTGCGGCTGCCTCGGTCTTTGCTCCAGCTGCGGTGCTTGTCGCCTCGGCCCGCCGACCCGCTGCGACTCCTCTTTTTGTGCCTCTCTCGCTCTCGCTCTGCGAAGCCAGAGGAAAAACAGCAGAGAGAAATATTCACTATCTTTTCCCACCGGTTTACGGTGAGAAGTCTAAAATATTCCATTTACAATTGAAAGAAAACAAACAAAATCATTTTATTACATTTTGATATTGATTTTATTGTCCAAAAAAAAAAAAAAAGGCATATTAAAGAAGTTTTTTTGGGCAAATCAACTAATTATTTAATAAATTCAGCTCTATTAGATAACGATTGCTTAATTACCTCATAAATTCTGAAATAATTAATCTCCCTCAGCCTTTAAAATGACAGAAAATCCTCTTTAAAACACCTCTACTATCATTATTGTACCTGTCCTGATGGTATTTCTGATCATCACTGAAATAAAATATCTGAAAATGCTTCCTGTCTGTATTAATGCTCTGAAAGCCTCCAGTCTCTTCTGCGTTGCGGCATTTAGTGTATTTCTTTGTCAAAGCCGACAGCTTAATGTGGCTTCTCTTCTTGGCAGAACCCGACTTTTAGCAAATCAATGAGGTACGAAACCGATCTGATCCACCTGGTCCTGGAGTTATGATTAGATGTCAACTTACAGATGTGGTTTCTTTGGGTTGCTATTCTTTCTTTCTGCCTTTTATTTTGTATTACTTTAGACTTCAGATTGTTCTTATTTCTGTTATTACAACTATTTTAAACATTAATATATTAATGGTTGGGACTTTAAAATGCCAGACTATCAGTCCAAAAGCCAAATATATTCAGTTTATCACCACATAAAACACATAATACACATAATAAAAAAAAAATTAAAAAGAAGCAAATGTTCACTGGAAAATATAAAAATAAGGAATTATTTTTTTTAGGTAAATCTTTTTAAAATTAAGACATGATAATTTTCTGAAAATTATTATTATACTTACTGTGAATAAACAGAAATGTTTCCTCTTTTAGCCCTGTTGCATAAATTAAAGTTTTGATGGGGACGATACTAATCAATGAGTGGTGATATTTCTGTATTGGATTGTATTATTAATGCATTGCAACACTTAAGTATGAATGCCGAATTAAAACGTAGACCTTAAAGATTGAGAAAACGTCATATTTTGTCACCTCTACCCGTGCACATTTTTGCAGAGGAAGGCGACATCGTAAAAAGGGGCGATTGTTTCATGGACTTTGGCATTTCGCTGCCTCGCGCAGGTAAAACTGCCAGCGAACTCTCACCGGCACCAGACCGCGTTCAAGCTTCACGTGAGATTTAGCGGCGGCTGTGTGGAGGACCGCAGAACGACAGAGGCTTAATGTTAATTACGCTGACATAAACAGGGGTAAATAAGATGAGTCATAGCGAGGAAAAAGTGCACGTTAAAGTTGCTGTCGGGTCGCGTTATGATTTGATTTCATTAAAAACCCAACTGGCGAGCTAACGGTCCGCACCAACCTGCCGCTGCTAGCTTGGCAGAACCGAAGCCGGGGCGCGAGACGCGCAGCTAATTAATTACTCACCTTGTCGATTCTCGCTCAGCTGTTTCTCAAACTCCTCGAAATCCGACATTATATCGGCGGCGTTTGCTGCGTGACGGCGCGGCAGCTTGCAGACGTCTGAGGGAGGAAGATGAACCGACCTGTCCGCCGTATCAGTGCAGCAAAAAAAAAACAACAACCTGCGAGACCCTCCGCGAGGTAAACACACAACATCCGGTGAGCCCTTCAAAATAAAACCAGTCGGCCCAACCACGCAAGGGTTCAGTTGAAGAATATGTTTTTATGAAATTGAATAATATTAGATAAAAAAATTTTTTTTTATATATATAACGAAAATACAAAATATAATAAAAGAGCTGAGCCTGATTGATAAGTTCTAAAAAATAAAACAAAGACTGATTTAAATATCAGTTTAAAGCACCATAAAATTTGCAAATAGGAATACAACTATTTTTTTTTTTGTATTGCTGATAATCTGCCACACATCCTGACCTATTGCATTCATTGTTTGACCTTTAAAATGTGAAACAAAAGTGGAAAACGGCAAGGTATTGTTTCAGTCTTATTTAACCTCAAACACATTAATATATTTCATTTATAAAAGCATATACAGTGATGTACTGTACGTGCTTTTATTTTGATGGTGCCAACATCTGGTTTAAACTTGAAACAACGTAATTGACAGGAATTGTCAAGCCTTTAATTGTCACAAACACAGGCATGATTATGTTTCCATCATCTCAGAGGACATCCATTTACACTGCCTTCATAATAAAAATTTAATGATTTCCCCTTAAAGGGAACTTATTTAAAGGGAGACCAGATTTATGCCCCCACAACATAAGTGAAACACGTCATAGAGAAATATACCTGAAATCTTGCAAGTGAGGGCAGAATTAGACTCATAAACCTCAAATAGAGGGACACAGCAGTGTATAATGAAAATATCATTAGATACAAAGTTATGTATATAAAAATAATACAAATGACTGACACCACACCGTGTACGCTGCAGGGAAATGGATTACTTTTGCTGGTATATTTGTGATGTAGAAACACACAGATGAGCCTGGTGATCATTTAAAAAGCCGTCAGCATTGTTCATTTGCAAATTATCTTAACATTTTTGGCATAAATTTGAAACCATATGTATTACTGTGTTTAATTCATCTTTGCATCATACAGAATAAAGCCCAGCAGCCCCCCTTCCTCTCTCCTCCTCCTCCACCTGTCATTCTAAACATACCACGTTGACAACATACATGGAAAATACCTGACTCAGCTGTGCTGCTATTAAAAGAGCTCAAATCCCAGAGTATTGCCGCAGGGCGTGCAGCCACAGCTCCTCGGAGAGGGAACCGAACCGGACGACCAGCGGAGAAGGAGAAGCAGTGAGTGGAGGCTGAGAATTCAGTTATTTACAGTGTTGAAGTTCAGACTCTTTAAGCTACTTCTGCAACCAGTGGTGGTGGTGGTGGTGGTGGTGGTGGTGGGGGGGGGGGGGGGGGGGGGGGCTTGATTTTGTTGGAGTGAAATGGGGGAGTCCTCGTGACATTGAGCCTTTGTGAGAGCGACGGAGTCTATTTTTAGAGCCCGGTTTATATTTAGAAGCGTCTTCTCGGGCGAACAGCCGCGGCTCGGCCGGAGTGAACCTCCAAACTGAAAGGTTATCTTTTGAAATTAAAATTCTCCGGCCGGACTCAACGTTTTGAGTGTCGGTCTTTAACGTTTCAGATGACAGAAAACTGGCAGTGTGGATGAATTATTATAAAAACCTGGCCCCTCTGACATCGGAGCAGCAGGCCGAGACGTAAAAACAGACTTTGTGGTTGTTTTTCATTGCTGTTCGTGGCTGTTTTGTGTCTTTTTGTGTTTGTTTGCTCTCTAATTGTGGTCATTTTCTTTTTTTTTGTATCTCTTTGCAGTTGTCTTGCATCTCTGTAGTTATTCTGTGTTCATCTGTGGTTGTTTTGCATTTATTTGGTTGTTCTGGTCTCTTTAATGACATTTTCAGTCTGTAGTTATGTTGCACCTGTTTGTGGTTAATTTGTGTCTCTGTAGTTGCTTCAAATGTCTTTGTAGATGTTTCGAGTCGTAGTGTCGTTGTTTTTTTTTAGGTTTTTTTTGTGTGTTATTCAATTTTTCATCTCTTTGGAGTCCTAAGTCCTTGTAGCTGTTTGTGTCTCTTCGCAGCTGTTTTGTGTCTTTGAAGACATTTCAAGTCTTTTTGTGTCTCTTAATAGTCGTCGTGCATCTTTTTGAAGCCGTTTTGTCTTTTTGTGTTTGTTTTTTGTGTCCTTGTCGTCATTTTTCATCTCCTTGTAGTCACCCTGAGTTGCTGTAGCTGTTTTGTGTGTCTGTTTCCATTGTTTCTGTCTCTTTGTAGTTGTTTTGTGTGCGTTTTGTGCGTCTTTGCGACCGTTTTGTGCCTTTTTGTGTTCGTTTTTTGTCTCACAGTGATAATTTTGTCTGTTTTGTCTCTCTGTGTCCGTTGTGTCGCACCGCCGCCGTTTGTTGATGTTTTGAGACTCTACGTAGTTGTTTTATGTCTTTGTATTTGTTTGTGTCTTTCTGTAGTTGTTTTCATCTGCGTTTGTTTTGAGTTGTTCCGAGTCATTTTTGTGTGTCTTTGTGGTTCCGGTCCGTTAACACGACGAAAACAAACAGCGACTGTAATCATCGTGTGTCCAATCAGTAATCAGGTTAGAATCACACACACAAATGTATAAACTCCTGAAATGAAAACTAAGACCTGTGTTCTCTGTCTCTGTTTCAGACTCATAAGAACATTAGTTAGATTTAAAGATGGTTGTAGAAGGTGAGATGGATCCGACTGTAACAGAGCCAGAGAGCTTCTCGGTACGAAACGCTCCTTCATTAGCTCCTCGATGGTGTTTGACATCCCATCTCATCTTCATCACCGAAAAACCAAAATCATTCTCCGTTAAAGAAGCATGTTTACGTCTCCAAAACATGCTTCAACGGAGGAACCTGTTGACTGACCGCGACTTCAACGTCAACAACGGTGGTTTTTCATTCCATTTAATTTAAACTTTTTTCTCTCTGCCGCTCTCGTTAGTCAGCAGAGGTTAACGCACAAAGACTGGAAACGGTTACCAACGGTTACCAGCACTTTTTAATGCTCACGAATCAACACATTATACTTTCATTTCTTTATCTGGTACAAAAACTCAAGTGTGAAAGTTACAATTTGACGTTTCACGGTGAAAAACAATGTTTTAATGGCACCTTTGTTAGAAAAGTGATAACTATGATAAAAAAAAAAAAAAAAAAGGTAGATTGGCATTTTTACACTTTTGGTTTTTGTACCGTTTAAAAGAAAAAAGAAAAGAAAAGGTCAAACTTGTGAGTTTTTGAGGTGCCGGTGGATTTATTTATTTTTTTATCAGGGGAAGGCTAGCCGTTTCCCTCTGTTTCTAGTCTTTATGCTAAGCTAGGCTAACCAGTGCTTGTAGTTTATTAGAAGCTTCCAAAAAAAAAAAAAAAAGAATTCAAACTTGATTTCTGCATACTAAGAGTAAAGCATTTCTCCAGGACATCTTGCAGGAGATGGACTCGGTGTGGACCACCACCGTCCTCCTGGTGCCCCTCGTGGTCGTGCTGACCGCTGGACTTTTCTACCTCTACGGCGCGATCGTCAGCCTGCTGTCCAAAACGTCCGTACGCAACAAGGTGCTGGTGATAACCGACGCGCTGTCCGGCCTCGGAAAAGGTAACAGAAATGTTGTTGTTGTCGGTTTTAAGGAAAACGCTTTCGAGCGCGATTCGCCTCGATGTCTCAAGCTGTCGCGCGTCTCGTTTGAAAGAATGCGCAGGCGTGTTTCACAGAGGAGGCGCCAGGCTCATCCTCTGCGGGAAAAGCTGGGAGAAGCTGGAAGAGCTCGCGGACGACTTGGCGAACGCTTCGGATCCCACGGTAGTAAGTTTACGAGCGCCGAAAACGACGTCAGACGACCGGTTTGGTGGAAGAGGTGACAAAAAAACAAAAAAAACAAAAACCTTTTCCTTCACTCAGACGTTTCCCCCGAAGCTGGTGCTGCTGGATTTCGGAGACATGGGCAGCCTGCCGGAGGCCGTCGCCAAGATCCTGGACTGTTACGGCTGCCTGGACATCCTCATCTTCAACGGCAGCATGAAGGTCAAAGCTCCGGCGCAGAGTCTGAATCTGGAGACGGACAAGCTGCTGATGGACAACAACTACTTCGGGCCCGTCACGCTGGCTAAAGGTAGACGATGGAAACCACCTGAAACTGGATTTTTTTTGTTTTGTTTTTTTGTTTAGCCGGTGAAATGTGGTTGACATTTCTGTTTTCCAGGTGTGCTGCCCTCCCTGATCTCCAGGAGAAGCGGTCACCTGGTCCTGGTGAACAGCATCCAGGGGAAGCTGGCCGTGCCGTTCCGCACCGCGTGTGAGTTCAGAGGTTTAATGAAGAAGGGGAAAAAACCACAGGACACGTTTAGGTCTTATTTGAGGCGCCGCAACGCTCTAAAACTGGTTTCAAGCGGGATACCTCGGTGAATACTGCTCCAAGAAAAATACGTAAAGTACAACGAATGTTAGCATAAAGACACTCAGACAAATAAAATAAGCAAACAAATAAGAGACCAGAAAATAAATAAAAGTCAGCACAAATTTGTTTTAATAAATAATCTCGTTATTTTAAAATTAGCCAATAGCATAAAACAAATGACATTAGCCTCAACAGCTGAAGTTGCTCTTCCCGGTGTTTTTCCAGACGCGGCCTCCAAACACGCCGTTCAGGCCTTCTTCGACTGCCTGAGAGCCGAAGTGGAAGAGTACGGCGTCTCCGTCAGCACCATCAGCCACACCTTCATCAGCCGCTCCGCGTCCGAGACGACCAAGGCGGCGACCTCCAAGTCCGTCTGGTCGCGTGAGTAAAAATTTTTTTTTTTTTAAAAATCAGAGGACGTCACAGCGATTCACGGCTTTCGTTTTTACAGCCGGATTTATTATTATTTTTTCATCTTTCTTTTCTCGGCAGTGCTTTACACCAAGAAGCCGCTCGGCGTCTCTCCGGACGAGGCGGCCGCCGAGATCGTGAAGACTTTGAACAACAAGAGGAAGGAGGTGGTGATCGCTCCCTCGCTGCCCAGGGCGGCCGTCTACGCCAGGTCCTTCTTCCCCAACTTTTTCTTCGCTGTGATGGCGGCGGGCGTGAACAACGCCGCCGCCTCCGAGAAGATGTAGAGCTGTCGAGTATTTATGACCCCCGAAGGTTTTCTGGATGAAATCCTGTTTATTGATAATCCCCCTTCCCCACGGAGCCCAGATTTCCTCCATATCGTTTCTGTCCACATAATCTGATTTATCACTAGAAATCTGCTCCACTGATTATCCGTGATATCAAATCCTCCATCTCAGTTCCTTTCCCCCGAACAGTTATAAAGTTGTGTTTCATCGAGTCGCTTCCATTTTCTTTTTTGTCTGTCAAGTACTTTACACACAGAAAATAGCTTGTTAATAATTTGTTGATTGTTTGGTGCATAAAATGTCGGAAAAAAAAAAAATGCTGATTTTTTTTATTCCCCTCCAGAGCGCAAATTAATGTTACTTTTTCTTGAGTCAAAATCCAAATATGTTGAGTTTACTTTGATGGAAATCTACAATTTATTTGCTTTCAAGGGATGAATTTTGTCATTTTTTCTTAAAAAAAACCAATCAAATATAAAATGTAATATTTACAAATCTTTACAGCTCCAGTTCGGGTTGGTTTCTGGGTCTGTGATGAAATGCTGAAGCAGAAACGTGTAGTGGGGGGGCCAACAGGGGGCCCCCTCAGGAGGTGTATGATGATGCAGAATTTGCATAAAAAGGTGAAAAATGTTGCTTCTGTTTTTGTATTTGTCGACTTGATTACGTTTAGAATACAAATAAAAGTAGTATTGTTGTCACATTTTTTATTTTAATCGATTTCATCCTTTAATAATGTTTTGTTTTTTTTAATTTCCCTTAAATTAAAATCTAATTTTCACAACAGCTTATTTCTAGAATCAAGGTCACACACAAAAGTTTCCACATAACGTCAGAGAAAGTTAAATAAATGGCTTCAACTTGATCATGTTCATTTCATTTAACTAAATTAATTAAACCTTGCAGGTCTTCTTGTAGAGGTTATTAAATCTCGTGAATAATTAACCATTGTCATGCGGCGCCCTCTAGCGGACATGTTGGAGAACGACTCCTCTTCTACACGCTGTCGAGTTGTGTTTTATAACAAATGGCCTTAAAAATATTGTCCAGACTCTCCGCATTAACTCACCGGTTGGACGTCTATCAGCAGACCGCCTTCACTGCGTTAAGCTGCGGCCGCGGGGTCTCGGTGGAGCACGACCGACTCAACCGGCGCTTCACGGTCACTCCAGGCAGCGGCGCCGGTAAGCACACGCCCGGGAACGAGGCTCCGTCGCCGGGGGGAGATCCTGTACGAGAGCCCGCGTCCAACCGGCGGCCTAATCACACACATTACTGAACCACTTTTTTTTTTTTTTTTTAATTTTCTACCGAGAATATTCAGATGCTTTTGCTGTGCCAGCTGTTTATTAGTTCCTAACTCACACGCAGACTGTTTATCTCGCGAGAGAAAGCTCAGCGAAACTCCATTCAAAAAACCTGTGATTTTTAAGGAGCCTTTCGCAACGGTCACTTCTCCAGCCGATATCGATGACTTGTACTTTATAGGATTTGGTTCGACCAGTCTAACGGTTCGGCATGTATACAATTAGCAGAACAAACACATTACACTGCATTTTGTGTGTGAACTTTCGGCAATATCACAATAGCAGCAGACAAGTAATTGGGACCTAAATACTGATATTTTTTGAAGGGAGTTTGGTATTGTGTGTTCATAACCTCTTGTCTGTTTCGTTCTCCAATATGGATAATCTAACTCCCCACATTTAAATTAAACAGAGGAGGTTGTAACTGCTCTCAGTAAAAAAAACAACAACAAAAAAACATTAGTTAATTTACTCCAAAATATAATAAAAGAATAAACTATAATTCCAGGTAAACAGCTGTTACTGCATGTTTGTTGCCTCATGGAGAATATAGCTGTGCACACCTGGAAACGACCAGTGTCGTGTCATGTCACACCCCCCCTTTGGGATCCTGGTCTTGTTAACTAGTGTGTTAACTGCATTGTGAAGTGCTTCCTGTCCTCTCGGTCCTCAGGGGTCCATGAATGCGCCGTGCTGCACTACAGATTCACCGGTGAAAAGGAGGTGGACCTGATGTCCACCTTCGTCCCCGAGACGTTCAGGGGCCAAGGTGTCGCGGCGCTGCTGTCGCAGGTGAGAGTTTCAGGGCATCAGTCTGCTCCTGCAAAGTTAAAAGTGAGGTATTTTTCTTACATACAATTTATTTCTCCTTTCACAGGCTGCCATGGACTTCCTGGTTGAAGAAGACTTGAAGGCTCACGTGTCCTGTTGGTACATAAAGAAATTCATCGAAGACCACCCACAGCAGCCGTATAAAGACCTCGTCATCAATTGTTTGTCCACCACGGGCAGCGATGCTACCTCACATTAACTACACTTGGATTTAAAGTGGGACTTGAATGAAAAGTGAAAATGCCAAATCAGCGTTAGTGTAAATTATAGCATATTTAAAGAATAATGAATGTAATGTAAAGTATACATCGGTAAAATAACTGCATTTTTTTATTTAATCTAAATAAATAGAGCGTTGAAAATGACGTTTCATTTCTCAACCTGAGACTATTAAACTGATGCTTATTTTGTATGTCAGATTACACTTTTTTTTTAATGGTTTGTCTGTATTGTTTGTTAAGGTGTAATGTTGGGATATTGATTTTGTCCCCTTTTTTTGCAATTAAATTTAATTAATGAAGACATTATCTTTTTTGTTTTATATTTTCAGCTGAAGTCATTCCTTCTGGTTAGTTTTCTGGAGGTCCATCTGAAAATGATCCCGTCATTGAGGAGAAAAGAAGATTCAAAAAGACGTGTTTTACAACCAGGTTTTGTGTTATTTTGTCCTGCAAATCACGAAAATCTCTCGCCGCTGGGACACTGAAGACCCGCGGACCACGACAGGTCTTCTGTTGCACCTTTAAAACAGTGAGATCTTCTTGAAGACCCTCCTCCCGGAGTGATTACTAACCCGTCCAACGCAGCCTGTCACTTGGTGATCACCTGGATGATCCACCCGCAGGCTCCGCCCCCTCCAGCAGGAGCGCCTCATTAGTGCTGAAAGCTTGTTTTCTGGCCTCTCCAGCTGTCAGTGAAGCTGGTGGAGGAGGTAAATGATGGTGTGTGTGTGTGTGTGTGTGTGTGCGTGTTGAGGTATGTAGATTGCAGGTGTCTGCCGAGTCCTTCACTGAGGGTCTGAAGGGCCGCGTGACGAAGGGAGGAACCCCTCGCAGTCACACCTGTGTTTTTCTACAAGGTTAAGTTTGAAATCTAACCCGAGTCGGAGAGAGGGACCTTCGTGACAAACCTTCTGAAATGTCTTCAGACTGCATGTTGCGTAACCGCATCTTCAGACGTCCACCGTACGGTAAAAAGCCACAAAATGCTCAGAAAGGGATGAAATTTCTAGTCGCGTATTAATGAGTCAGTAATAATACAAAGATCGCCTTCACGCTGATGAGCACGAGAGAAAAACTCGTACTTGTTGGCATTAGGGCGTCACTCATATCGACATGCTGATGGATTACAGACGTTCGAGGTCTTCAGAGGATGAACCCTGATGACTTCGGCGATCCCCCTAACTCGTGAACTCGAGACTCAATCAATCAATGAATTACTTTGATACTGAAGAAAACTTAAAAAAATGTGCCAATTCTCAACCAAATTCTGCATTTATAATTAGCATATATATATATATTTTATTTTCTAATTTCAAAGTGGGTTTATTCATAATTTAGCACAACATTCAGCAGAATGATCATCTGGTCATCGTACAGCAGTGTGTTTCACGTCTGCAGCATTCAAATGACTCCAATTATAATGTACATTTATATAGTTAAAAAAAAAAATCGAAGTAAAACAGGACTAAACTGTGATGAACCTTCGGTGAACCTGTGTTGCAGATAAAATCCCAACTGGAAGGAAAATGGTTCAAAAAATAAAAAGAAAGATGCCGTAAGAAGCAGAAATCTTTCCTTTCCTCTCAAAACGAGCTTTGAATCGACGCCACAGCGGCGGTTCGTCTGCAGGGAGAAACGAGGGCTGAACGGGGACCTTCACAATAAGAGATACTAACAATATCAAAGGTTTTAATTGGATTTATTAGGCTGAGTGAAGAGCATACCGTTCATAAAAAGCAGAATCTTACTGTATTTTGTACTTTCATTACATCTTCAGTAAGAGATAAAGCGTGCGATAAGGAGATATTCTGTAATGCATCATCTACTTTTGCTCCAACTGATGTCAGTCCAACTCCATTAATGACATTTCCTGTCGTGGCCTGCTGCTGTCAGCGTTTGATTTATGTCTCTAATTAGAAAAATGTACTTTCACACCATTAAGAAAAGCATCGCATGAATCACAATCAAAGACAGCAGATTGCTGATTTTAAACCAGACACACAGTTATTGTTTTTTTTTCATTTTTTTTCATAACAACAGAAAACGGTGAAATGAATCGTTTTGATGTTGTTTTTGTCTTTGTGGGCTTTCTCGGTCGTTTCGCAGCATTTTCTGGTCATTTTCTGCGACGGTCCAGCGCAGTCATGTTGTAAGTGCTCCGCTCTTTCCTCTCATCGAGTCGGCCGTCGAGCCAATTTCAACGCATCTTCGATAAAAAAAAATAAAAAAAAGGCCGATTCAGCTGTTGAAGCCGGTACGAAGGGCGTGTGCACATCCTGCATCTCGCCACAGCTTAGTGTGAAGACGCAAAAAAAAAAACCTGCAGCCCTCTTTCCCTTCCTCCCACAGATAATATCACATGGAGAGATTTGATTACAAGCATGTTATGTCAAAGCCGACCGTGTCACATTATCTCTGGAAAAAAAACCAAACACAGAATCTGGGTTCCGGCTGCCCAGACGCACATCGGATGTGCGGCGAGGAACAACAAACGGAACGAATGCTCGACGTATTAGACATTTAAATCCAGGAACAAGAGTCAATCTGGGTCCAGGAAATCAAAAAACTGTTCCAGTGGGTCACGGCGTTGGATGGGAGGAGGGTGGGGAGGGGGGGGGGGAGATGAAGGTTCAACAATAAACCTCTCCTTGTGTCTCCGGCACGTCGTCCATCTCGACCACGTACGGCGTTCCCGTGGACGGTTTGTGGCCGTTGATCGTCGGTTCTGGCGGCGCCTCATACCGGTCCCACATCTGCTCGGGGAGGTCCAGCTCCATCATCTTCTGCTTGATCATCAGGCTCTTTTCGATGTTCCGCCGCTTGTATTTAAACTCTATGATGGTCTTCGTGTAGCGGTTCAGCGCCGTCACCGCAGAGCCCATGCAGGTGCCGAACGAGCCCCATGCTAAGCTGCGAAAGAGGGTCGAAAACGAGATTAGACTGCAGACGTGCAAAGTAAACTTTTTTTGCACACGGTATATCAAAGTTACTGTCGCGCCATTTTTATTTGAGCGTCTAAGTAATCAATTTAGTCCACGATCGACTAAAAAAAAAAAAAATAAAAAAAAAAATAAAAATCATAGTTCTCGTGGCTTTTATACGACCGGAAAACAAAAGTGAATAAACTGCCCAGTCAGCGACTCTAAATCTTCGAAGTGAAGTTATTTCAAATTCAATTTTCAACTCTATTTTGCACTCTTATGTTTCATATCGATCATTATCGATAGTATTCACCACTGTAACAAATCTCTGTAGATTCATCTTCAATCTGTGGACAAAAGTATGATCCAAATAAACGATATTAGCCGGCAGTCTCTCGATTTAGTGACGTCAATTAAAAAGTGTAGAATTTTTTTTTTTTTTTTTTTTAAAAGACCCAAAGATTTATACTGTTTTTCTGGGGAAAATATTTTCAACTTGTTTTTTTTTTTTTTTGCTTACAAGCTGGGATGATTTTAGCGGAAATAAAGTGCTTACGCATAAGACCAGCTGTAGTCCCAGGTCTTGGGCCTCCAGTCCTCCGGCCCCATCGCGACAGCCAGCTGGAATATAGTGGTAAACATCATGTGGGCCACCATCCCACAAAGGCCTGAGAAACAAGAAACAAATCAGAGTGTATTACACAGTAAACTAATAACTAGAACAAAAAAAACCTAAAAAGTTGGCACACAAGAAGATTGCTTTTAATTTTCCAGAAAAATGAAACATGTTTTATGAGTTTCTTTTTACAATCCTGAGTAGCTGATCGATAATAGTGATTTTAATATGGATATTGAGACAGTTAGTCAGAAGGGAATCACTTTCCTGTGTTTTTATTTCTAATGCCAGTTGTTTGTTAATGTTCATTTTTTAATGCCTATGTTAATGCCATAATTCGCTTTTCAAAATGTAAATGTTAGTTGTTTTTAACTTTTTTTGTGGTAATACTATTTTCTATGCTAATGTTAGTTTTTATTTTATTTTATGCACGAACAGTAGTTTTTGTTAATGCCAGTGTTTGTTGTTTTATGTTCACATACGTGAACGTGGCATGTAGTTAAAAAAAGAAAAGAAAAAGATATACAATAATGTGTGGCATACAATTTTACCTCTTAATTTTCAAGTTTCTAAAAAGCTGTTTTTATAAAAACCTAGGATGAACTCACGGTGTGGATCCGAGATGAACTCTTCTATTGAAACACTACTATAACAAAACGAGCTGCTTTAAAGGACCGCATTGCAGTCGGACCGGTAAAACCTGATGTTGAAGCCTGAAATATTCCTTTTGGATGAGACAAAAAAAAAAAAAAAAGAGCCAGATGTGTGATGTTCAGACAGACGCTGCAGTCTGCCTCGCCACAGCTGCTTTTCTTGGGATTAACTCATAACAACAGCGGGGGATGGGAGTCGGTGGGGAGGAGTAGAGGGAGTAGAGGGAGCTCCTCTGGGGAGGTACTTGGCACGGCCCAAAACCCCGGCTCCAATCCGATTAGTCCACAAACCAGCAAATCCTCCGAGGCGGCGGGCGAACGCAGAGCGGTTAGCTGCTCCGAATGATCGCCGACTGTTCGGCCGTCGTGACCCGCCGCCCCGCTAACGCCGGGCTCCTCCTGCAATTCATCTCCACGTCTATGTGGACTTTAAAGACACTTTACTTTAAGCCCGCCTAGTTAGCATTTATATACAGTGTACTGAAAGACTCATAGAATTGTTTTATTTGCACGATAATGTAGATTTAAGGAGGCACAAAGCGTATTGAGATACAAGGTTTGTTACACCGAACCGTTCGAAGGGCCGGCGCTTTAAAAAAACAAAAACACTTTATAATAATTGGTAAATGGTGATCGGATGAGACATCTGTCATCCCGGGGATACCTTCAACCAGCAGGATAAATAAACCACGCAATGTAGGAGCACAATTTACAAGGACAGTTAGCACGTTGGAAGATTTGTTGCTGTCTTTAGAAAATGGAAGATGTACGCATTAAAGGAACTCGTTTCTTGCTGTCGTCACACCTAAAAAGAAGATCTCGTGATCTCACAAATCCAGCTGACTTGCAAAGTAAAACGCAGACGCGTTGATATTCACGTCTTGAGTTTAAAATGTTGACATCAATGAAATACTTCAAACATCCGTGTGTCTGCATAAAAGTACGGAACATTTCGTACACAAATAAATAAAACATAAATCATCGAAAGGATGAAAAAAAAGCAGCGTAGAAATATTCAACCTTTTAAAGGAAAAAAAAAAAAAATCATCATTTTAGAGTTTCTAAGTGAACGTGAAAGTTGGGAGCTGATTTCTGCGGCGTTACCTGACAGGGCGGTGCACATGGCAGCGAAGGCACTGAGCTTCAGCTTGTCCATGACGCTGAAGCAGGGGCACTGCTCCAGGATCATCAGGGCGCCGCCCGTGAAGAGCAGCGAAAGGTACAGACTCTCGGCCACGATACATAACCACAGCACCCCTGGGGATGTAGAAATAACAGGCGGGGGGGAGGAGACGGGGAGGGGGGGGGGCAGAAATGAGTTGTGTTGTCCCAGTAATACCATGTCCCTGATCAATAATCCTCCTATTAGTTTCCAGGATATCCTGAACCAGATCGTGGATGGATTTATAAAATCAGGACAGCAGCTGTCGTTATGTGCAAAAGCTAGTTCTGCTCAACCTGCGATTTTAAGTAACATAAGGAGTAAATATTGTTAATGAATGCACATGGTAAGACGCAAATACCTCGCTGTTGAATCTGTCGGCAAAAAAGTTCACTGACGACGATTTTTTTTTTTTTTTAAACACTTATTTTGTTGCACTCAAATGTAATTTGAGAAAACAATTTAGCTGTACGGGAACATCATTTTAACTTTACACCAGAGAATAAGGACAGAATTTGGCGCCAACCTGAACTGTATTGCTTATTATGAAGAAAAAAAACCAACAAGCATTTATTTGAACTTGTAGTAAAGTAAAGACTGCAATTATGTTTTCTTCAAATAACAAAAATCCACCAATATATGCAGGACTATGAAATGTTAATTGTGTTTCCTTAAAAACACAATTGAAGGAGTCGAGTGAACTCATTTAACGAATCATTTAAAGTCGAAATACCGTAAATCAGAAAACTATACATTGTTATGAAAGCACTTTTGTGTCTGTGTTATTCATGCATAAAAACAGGTTTGAAGGCACATTTTTTTTTGTACTACGATGAAAAATCAAATGGAAATCCAAGCAGCGTACCGCTGAAGGCATCGGCATGTTAATGGAAATGATATATCAAATATAACCAAAGGGAAAGTCACGCTGCCACATTTAAAAGCATTTCAATATAACGTCAACTGATCTCCGTGTAGCTCAACACAAGTCAGATCCACCAATAGAAACTCCTCTGATCCATTAGTCCCGCCCACTACATCCAATATATTAGTTGAATCAACATGGCATTAATTCAACTTATATATTTATATTAAGTTAATTAAAATAAAATTAGTTGATTCCACTTAAGTCCTGGTTGTAATATGATATGTTTCACAATGCTGTCATCATTGTACTTCAAGATCAGATATTCTGGCAGAAAAAAAAACACGTCAGTGAATTTTAGCGATACGTTAAGTATTTGCGTGTGAAATTTAGTTGATAAACATGATTTCACAAACCTCTTTCATTTTCAGGTGCAATCTCTGAGAAATCTCGACAGTCGAACCCTGTGACAAAAAAAAAAGACAGTCACATGAAGTTTTCAGGAAGATAATAATTCATTTTGTTCCCTCAAAGAAAAGAGAAAATATTCCAAGAAAAATGTTCAATATTTTGACAAAAAGTCAAAGATATGATCAAAAATGTAATATTTTCAGAATAATTACAATTTATTTAAAAGAAAAAAAATCTTGATGGTTACAGAAAGATAATTTGAATGAACTCAATATTGAAGGAAAAAGTCGTAACATTTTGACAAAAAAAAGCATTGACAGTTTAAAACTAAAGAGTCGGACTTCTCAATGAACTTACGTTACGTTTACACTTCACAGTAAGCAAGACATTCCTGCATCAGCTGGAAGAATGCATACTCGGCATTATTTATTTGCAAGACATATCCACCGAACGAGCCAACTAGCTTCTGGTTTAGCACGATGCTAACTTAAAAGGGAGTAGAAGAAAAAAACTAGAAGTTATGCAGCTCTTCAAATGTCATCGGGCCGAATGAATCTCGTGAAGGGAGTCACTTCCACGTGGTTGTGAAAGCTCAAAACTATTTAGGAGTAGGCGTAGCTTATAAAATGTGCACGTGTTGACAGGGTTTACGTAATTTCTCTCACGAGCCAGAAGGGGAGTCCACAATCATGGACATCCATCCGCTCTGGCCGGAGATCTGAACTGATTGTAGAATCTTTCAACTTTACGGTTGGACCTCCTGAGAAACTGTTTACATACGCTGGCCATATTGGTGGAAGCCAGCAGATTAGATGGACAATTTGTCTCTTATTTGCATGTAAATCTTGAATTAAACCTTTTTTACTCAGTCTTGCTACCGGAGCTTATGAAACCAACTGGGGCGGCTTTCATGCAGCGCAAAGAGAAATGGTTCTAATCTGGAAGCTCTGCCAGTTAAAAACTAAATCTTATGAAAAAAAAAAGAAGAAATTCACTCAATGTTGAGTGTCTTTTATGCATCTGATTATTTTGCATTCTGACCATTATTACACTTTTTGTCACGACATGTTTCTTAACACGTTGGTGAAAATGACAGGCTACTCTACACGTAATGTTTTTGGGCCAATATGATTTCCTGTTAAAGAGCTATTAAATTTAGAATTAGGTTATTGATTAGCATTGATCCTCTGATACTTTCTGCAGACTTTTCCATACATTTAAATTTAAAACTGTCCGACAGGCATTAAATCTTTCTTTTCTTTGTCAATTTATCAGGATATAAAGCTGCCAGAAACTGTTGCAGGCACCTATAGAAAAGTACAAATCTTTAGTCATAAGAAAATATGTGCTTAAATAAGCCTGTAAATCTCTAAAATTTGAAAAAATATCTTTCCCACATCAGCAACGTTCTTCTCTTTTGTCACCTTGTTTGTACGCGATACATAAATTAAATTACTTCACAAATGGGCTCCAGAGGGTTCAAAAATTATGCAACTGCAGTAACTGGATTGACATTTATAAGCTGATGATTTTCCTGCTGTTTCCTCCATCATCACTTCCTCTTTTTTTGGTTTTTTTTTAAAACACCTCGGCTGCACCTCTTATCCCCGCCTGAAATCCAAAGGGGGGGGGGATCGCGGTCGGCGTCTTACCGTTCATGTCGATCGACTGCTCGCAAGAGAAAAATATGCCCGCGTGGAACTTCCTCAAAAGAAACTTCTCCTCTCCCGTCTCGAAGATGTACTGCACCAGGCGGCTGTCGTTGATGTTGGAGCTGTTGAAGCGGATGCAGAACGGCTGCTTGGCCTTCATCGGCGGCCCCGTGCAGAAGGGTTTGACCACCTTCCTGGTGCCCTCGCACCAGTAGCTGGTGGTCACCGCTGATAAGGCAAAAGCAAACGCCATAAAGTTGAGGGTGAGCGCCAGGGAAGCCCGCCGCCCGCGCTCTAGCCTCATGGTCGAGGACCAGGCCGAAGGGAGATGAAATGAAAAGGCAACTAATCCTGGCTCTCGATATGCAGCCACCGTGTTTCGCCTCCCAGCAGATATATCAAATCTTCATAATCTTGTTGCGTTCGGAGCTCCTTGGGTGAGAACGGCGTACATCCCTCCGCTGACTCGACCGACGCGCCGCCACCTCGGTTAAAGGATTCCTTCTCTGCACTTCCACAGGAACAATAGAAACCCATGGCAGTCTTTGTTTTCCCGTCGGTCGCTTCTTTCCAACTCTTTGACCCTTCACTCTGCGCCGCTCGTCCAAACCCATCGCTCCTCCCCTTCTACAAATCTTTTTCCCCTGCAATATTATCCATTACAAATGGAAAATTATGGTCCTGACTTCCCTTTGACCATATTAGTAAAAAAACAAAAACAAAAAAAACAACAGATTTCTGTGAGTTTACAATATAATAAGTAACGAGGTTCTCCATGTTTCTCCCTGATTTTACTGCTTTTGGAAAGTCTTTGCAGCCTCAGGAATAAAATTGAGTGCCTGTTCTACAGTCAGTGACCCGTGACATAATGTGTGCAGTTTCATGAAAATCCATCCATAAAGTGTGTGTGTGTGTGTGTGTGTGTGTGTGTGTGTGTGTGCGTGTGTGCAGGGCAAATCTCCTCATGTCTAACAGCCTTGCTGATGTCGCACACACAAATGAAGACAAATTACATGAAGGAGGCGGCAGATGTTGGAAGGAAACACTCCGGCGCATCTGTCTTTCTCTCTTTATGGTTTTACATCATTAAACTTGTCAAAATATTCTGCAGCTCAGGCTTTCAAGTGAAGCTGTAAGTTTGAGCTGACAAACGTCAGGTCAGTCGGTTAGGACGGCGGTCTTAAGGCGTGAGCCTCGGAGATCCCGCGGTAAATACAACAGCTGACAAGAAGGTGTTTCCTCTTTGCTTCTTTTGGCACTCTGCAGTTAAGACTTAGAGGTTGATCAACTATTGCTTCAGGATGATTGCTGTAATATTAAAATGATGACATTGCTTGAGGTGAGTTGCATCATTCGCTGAAGTGCTGCCATAATAAGAAAACAATCAGTTGCACAACCGTATCAAACATCAGCGCAGGCAGAGGCGGCTTTTCGTAACTCCCGTACCAAGATATTTGGTAAAAGGTGAATTCAGGTTGATGTCAACCTTTCTGTACTTCTACTACTTCTGTGTTTGCCATTAATGTATCTGTTGTGTCACGACGGTTCATGCTGACTTTGTCCTCTCCACCTCCGTTATATAATAAAATCCCGGTTTATTTCCACGCCAACGTTATGCACTCGTCAGTCCCACGAGAGGATGCCGTGTCAGTGTTTTGACTCGTTTAAGGCATTAAAAGCACGGTGGCTTTGGTTTCGCCATCGATAAACGTGGTTTATTTGAGGAAACTCTACTTAGTCAGTGACGGGAAAAGATTTCTTAAAAGAAATCGCTTGTTCACGGACTTGAGGTCTTAGCTAGCTGCCTGGATCGTCCATTTTACTAACCGCTTACGAGATTCTCCGTTCAGTAATACGTGCTTTGTTGAAGTAAACTGGAAATTAACTTTACAAAAGTTTGATGTAGAAGTCAAAACTGGGCCAACATACAATTTTATGTCGTCTTGGTTTGGTATTGTTTCAAATGTATTCCGATGACGACAGTCTGTTTGGATGGATTCATGTGAATTTGGTTCGTAGTCCCCAGAGGACGAAACCAGCTGATTTTTGTGAAACCCTGACTTTTTTTTTCTTCCGTGGATTAATAAAGTGTAAAGTCTAAATCTAGTCTAAGTCTATAAAACATATCTTCATTGTACTTTTTGTTTTTATTCACACTTGCACTCAACCTGGAAGTAAAGCTAGAATATTCCCCTCGTATCAACCCTGTCGTGTTTTCTGAGTCAAATCCAAAACACGCCGAAACATCAAAACTTACGGAGAAACAGTCTTCCAGCATCACTGCGTTTTAAGTCCACAACAATGACAGCGTTCAACTCATGTTGGGACAATTATAACACAATAAATATGACATATTACTGTCATTGTGTATCTGTATGTCTTCGACTAGATTTCGGATGCATCTCAAAAGTAAAATAGTGCAAATCTCCGACATTTACAGCAATTCTAAAATGGGTTGTACGGTTGACAGCGTATATATATTTGCATAAAAACTCCTAAAGTCTACTTTCCTCTAGAGGAAAGATCTTTGTGTCTCAAAACATTTGGATTCATTGTCTTCTTAATTGCTCTTTAAATTCGACTTTGACTGCATGAGTCGGAGCATCTGAGTAATTTCCCTGAACATAAAGAGATTACGTCGAACATTAGCTTCCATGTAATAAAAATATGAACACAGGATGAGTCGGTCCAGCTTTACATTTGATTAAGCAGTAAGCCGTTTGTACGGTGCTTCCTGGACTCATTGCTTTTTTACATAACAATACCTGCCGGAGCATAAAACGGACAGATGTGAGGTTTGAATGAAGGCCTTTTCCCACGAGATAGAGCTGCTCAATGTTTTGTGCATTTTATGACCGAAACCTAAACGATTATGGAAAAGTATGTGATGATATTTTGAAAGGTTGAAGATTGAACTTGGGTTTCCTAATCTGATTTGGTGAAAGGTAGGCATGCAGACGCTCCCAGATTATGTTCAGTGGTTTCAAAGGAAAAAAAAACCAAAAATATTTCTAGCATAAACAAAGTTTAAATAAATGTGTAATACATGTCCTTTAACTCATCATACCTGTTGGTAAAACACAGCAGCCTCTTGAGTCCAATGGTTTGTTGACCCATCCATCCACCCTGACATCCTCCCTACATGGACTTTTTGGCTCCCTTGACTCCCCTGTTGTAATCACTACGACCACTAGAGGGCACTGTCACAATAAAACAGAACTATGGGATGTGAGAAGCTTACCGAGGAAGTAAATAAAAATAAAAATTCCAAGTCATCATAAAACAAAAACAACAAAAAGTAACAATAAAATACGACAGTAAAAAAGCACCAGCGATAAAAGAAACCAAAGTATGCAGCAATAAAAGTAAAAATAAAGTATAAAGTAGTATGAAATCTGCAAATTATATCTGAAATATTTAACCTCTGGAACCTGAAGCCTTTTTTTTTTTTTTTTTTTTTTTTTTTTTTTTTTTTTTTTTTTATATCTAAGAAGCACAATTTCACCCAGATTTTGTCAATTTGAGATATTGAGGTGAGTTATCATCATTCCAGATGTTTTAATTGTTGCATTCATTGACTCCCTCAGTTCAGATTCAAATACCAGTGATCAGGTTTTAAACCTTTAACTCACCCGGTGAAGAACGTCGGTGTCAAACTGCCATTTGTCGCCTTCTTCAGTCAACATTGTACTGAATTTTTTATTTTAATTAAACATATATTACAATGAAATGTATTATTTGACCAACAATTAGTACAGTGACTTACTACTGTCACCATCACTCATAATATTCTGCACGGTAGAGCATTCAGTGCCAGTTCTACAAATGAAACAAACTCTCAAATAAAGATTTAATCTAAAATTAAATGAGCAAAATAGTAAAGGGGGGCGGTGGGGGTGGGGGGTGGGGGTGTGGGGGGGGGGGGATAGAAGGAAGAAAGGTGGATGAATACAAATACTACTACTACCAATCATTTTAAGTGTAGTTTGAAGTATTACAGAGCATTAAATCCAAAACTGGTGTTGCAGTTTGAGAAACACGAAGGTTTCCCAGATGTTGAACTTTTTAAAGTGTTTGCCACCTGTTGTGTTTAATCCTCTGCTTATACCGCCGGCATTCAACCGTGTCTTCAAAAAAAGGTGTCATAGCTTCATGTGACGCGGTTATCCCCTTAATCTTAAAGACAGCTGTCGGGATTTAGGGAGTGATGACCATAATCCCGTTTGGCACCTTGAGGGGCTTGCCGGGGTGAAACGCTGGGCAGAGCGACGCCGAACGAGCTGCGCAGAAGTTCCAGCCGAGGTGTGCAACGCAGGAGAGAGGAAGCGAGATGGGGAACACGAAGAGCAGCGCTTTGTCCAAGGAGCTCCTGGAAGAACTGAAATCCAACACCAAGTACTCCGAGGCCGAGCTCTGCACCTGGTACCAGTCCTTCCTGAAGGAGTGTCCGAGCGGCAAGATCAGCAAGCAGCAGTTCGAAGGCATCTACGCCAGCTTCTTCCCGAACGCCGACCCCACGGCGTACGCGCGGCACGTGTTCAGGAGTTTCGACACGAACGCCGACGGCACTTTGGACTTTAAGGAGTACATCGTCGCGCTGCATCTCACCTCCGGCGGAAAGACTCTGCAGAAGCTGGAATGGGCCTTCGCCCTGTACGATGTGGACGGAAACGGAACCATCAGCCAAAACGAAATCCAAGAGATTGTTAAGGTATTTATACTTTATACTTACACCGCGGCGCAACAATGAACATGTGAAAGTAGATATAATAGAAATTTCAATTATCCCAGCATACTTAATACAAATGAAAAAATTTGGCAATATTCACAAAACTTTCCATGACATGGGTAAATGTTAAAAAACCGGATGCTATATTATATTAACATTTCATTTGATCAATTCATTTTCAGCTTGGCAGATAATTTATCTCTTCATGTATTGCTAATTACCCCTTTAATACCTAAAATGTTCTTCTCACAAATAAAAAAAAAAAGAAAAAAAAAAAAGAAGCTGTTTGTTGTTGAGTCTATCAAGTAACATTTTTGATTTGCTAAAAAAATAAAATTAAAAAAAATTAAAAATCAATTTTACCGGTTATTTTCTTGAATGATGATGTAGTCTGTAAAAACCTGTAAATTGGACATCATAATTAAAAAAAAAAATTGTGAAATTGCTTCAACAAACTCCAAACTATTGAATTTTTACTAAATAACAGCAGGAGTCTTATTTCAGAAGCTGGAACCACAAAATGTCGGGCAAGTTTGCCTGACAAATGGCTTCAAATGGCATAAAAACTGTTATTCTTATGATGGTTTCAGCACTAATTGGAGCACCCAACTTTAGAGTCGCCTCCTTCTTCTTCATTGTGAATAATTTGTATTTCATGATTGAATTCAGCATTAACTGTTGAAGAGATCATAAAAACGATTCACTCTCCTACAGTCAATATTCAACATGATTCCCATCAATGACCAGAAGAACCTCTCCGAGGATGAAAACACGCCGGAGAAGAGGGCTGAGAAAATCTGGGCGTTTTTCGGGAAGAAGGATAACGGTAATTTAAAACTCCATTTGACTCCTTCACGCGTTACTATCAACACTTTACTACGCCGTCAAAAGTACCAGCAGTTTGTTTAACCCGTTTGCTTCGTATTTGTTCCTTCACAGATAAAATTTCGGAGGGAGAATTTATTCAGGGTGTGATGGACAACAAAGACATCCTGCGCTTAATACAATACGACGAACCTCAGAAAATCAAAGACAAGCTGAAAGAGAAGAAGCAATAGTATATGGGATTTTTAAAAAAAATGTTGTTTTTAAGACATTTTAACATGATCTGACTGCTTGTCCGCTTGATCAACTCTTTTTATTTTTTTTTTTAAATTTCATTTATTCATTCATTTTATTTGTTGTCTGTTTTGGCAAGCAGCCAGTGTTGCATTTTTGTCTTTGTACCCAGAAAGCAAGAGGAGCAAAGGTAGTTGAAGAAACAAGCAATGCATTGTTTACAAGTTCTCCACGATGCCCCTCGATTGTCCAAACGTAGTGTAAATATCTATTTAAATCTCCGTCCAGCTGTGGATTGGTTGTCAACATCATTGCTCTGCCCAACAAAGCCGCGACACGGTAACTCCATATTTCATTTTAGCCAGGATGTGACTTTTTGGATATTTCACCATAACTTAAACCTTTGAATGTCAAATTTTTGTGATAGCAGCATGAAACGTTAACGGCAAAATAAACTAGTCCAGCTAAATGTTGGTAACTTAAAAAGTCCCTCTCCTTGCGTTGATTAAACTCTTAAATCTCTGTTCATCAAAATTACATAATTAGAAGTGTGTTCGAAGAAAAAAAACTCCTCTAATGTGTTCAAGTGGCTTATTGTGACTCCACATTATTGCCTTCACTCGATATGCAGCCCCATGATGCTCCCCGCCTCCTGTCGTCATCCGCCCCTCTACTGTGTAGTAAGCCCCGCGCCCAAGTTGATCGGATTGGTTCGAAACATCGTCCAACCATACAGACGTTTTACTTCAGGATACTTTAGCAAAATTTCAGTATTAAAACCTCTGACAGTTTTGGGAAAACCGCATGAATAAATTAGTCGGCCCAACGGCCTCTGACTCAAGTGGATGATTTCATTACATATTTAAATGTATTTAATCAAAATAAAAAAAATTAATAAAAAAGAAGCTGGTTATTTTTGCTTCCACCAAACGGTGTAGTTTCTAAATGTTTCGTACATTATTTTGGAAGGTCTTTGAGAGTCGTTAACTTTGTAAAATCGACTCACTCATTCAGTTTTTAAGTGCTCTCCGACCCGCCACTAGCCTTTTTACCGACTCTAATTTACTCTCTCGTATCTGGCAGGGTAGCAAGCGTGTCTTTTCACACTTGGATTCATTCATTACATTGATAGCAAGAAAGTCGGGACGAGAGCTCCTTATGAAGGGAATTAGGCTCAGGTTAACAATCCACCTGGATCAACCAATCCTCTTAGGAGCTGAAGGTCAGATGAGACAAGCAACGTCCTCACTCAAGTGTCCGGTTTGGAGAATATGGGCTTGGCTCAGTGAACAATACGCTGGATTCGCTTGTATACTAATCACAGTCCAACACAAATCCAAGCCTGTTGCCCCTTTTTGGTTTATAATTATAATTATGTCATTCATTTTCTTACCTGAAATTCACGTTATTGCAGCATTACTTTTTCCCCCCCGAATTTATTTAATCGACCTTTCGTAGCACATAATTCAAATTCTACAAATGTTTTTAGTTTTAAATTGGAGTGTACAAAATGTGTTATGTGGATGGTGTTCACGTTTTTTGCAGTCAAAAGAAAGACATAAATAACATTTACGAAAAGCGAATAATTTTCAGCCCCTCCTCACCGTCCGAATAATTCGTATATATTCACGCTTGCTGGCGAGCGAGCTTCTTCTTCCCTCACCGCTCCCACACATCTTATGGTGAGTTTACTGCCACCAACTGTTTGTTGGTGGAATAGCATTTAAGTCTGTTGAGCTTGATTTTTCGTATGTTAAAAACTTTAAAAAGGTAAAAATGTTAAAGTTAAAATTTGTGCGAAATTAGACGATCTGTTATTGGTGACAAAAGTTGTTTCTAATTTCACGTCCACTCGAATATCAACACAACGTGAATGTTAACAAGAAATGGGAATTCACTTGATACCAAACTGTTGCTGCATTGTGGTGGCTTTCCCTACGCTTTCAACTTTAAATATAGAAATGAAGAGATATTATAAAAAAATATTTAAACTTCAAATATCAATCCATCAGTGCATAATTCAAATTAAAAATGTTTTTTTTAATAATTTTAAAATTAGTCATTAAGCGTTTGTATTGCTGTTTCAATGCCACTTGTGGTACTCCATAGTTTCAAGTCTTTAGTAAATGAGAAATTGAAGCAGTATAAAACTTTATTCAGCAGTAGATTCAACTAGAAAACGTGCTCAGATGTTTAGGATTAGCTTCATTGTATAGAAATAAACCTTACAACATTTAACAATATTCAAAATACTATAATAATGGAGGACCGAGTTGGAATTGCTGTTTTTTTTTAAAAATTTTTTAAAGGAAAAATCGTAAATCTTTTCTTAAATTGAACATCCTTCAACTGTAACTGCCCATTTCTGAAATCCCCCCCCCTCCCGCCCCCCAGTAGAGTTACATAATGACACTGCGTGACATTTAGTTTTCAAAGAGGAGATTTATTTTGTACACCATCTGGACAGAGGTCACCTCTTATCGAACATTCTCAAAACATGGGGAACATCAGATTTAATGCACGCGAATGAAAAGGTTCACCACAGAAGGGCAGTTAACTCAAACCGTTACGCCATCGTGAACTCTCGTCAAGGACATTAAGTTGAAGAACATAATAACTCGTTAACACTTAGTGCACAACACTGACACACTGATAAAACCTCTACAACAGATACGCTATTTAAAAACCTGCTCATGAAGCCGTTTGGGTTTTAAAAGCAAAAGTCTGAATGTACTGCAGTTTTCACCTGATTTTTCTTCATGTAGCACAAATCAAATCATCAGTGTGCTTTTGATAAGGCAGATAAGCATTTCTTTTTTTTCTTTTTTTTTTTGTGTGTGCTGGATTAAGATTCGTGTTATTTAATTGGCCTTTTGAGAAACGTCAAAATCCCAAATAAATCCGGGAACAAACAGACCACAACGAAATGTAAAGACGACGACGGACAGACGCACGCACATGTAAACACGGACACGTACCGTACATGCAGCCTCTTGATAACATGTTTTACCTGCTTGGTCAATCAAATCTTCTCTTTTTTTTTTTTTTTTTCATTTGGGGAATTTTGCTTTCTGCTGCATGTCGACCCCTTTTATTTATTTATTTTTTTAACCGAACACCAAATGTAAAGATATTCTCTGAATATTTACCCCCCCCTAAAAAACAAAAAAACAAAACAAAACATACAACATTGTACACAAACACACCTCGTCGGGCCCGAACATCCGCCGGACTGTTAAAACATTTGACGGTAAAATACATCTAAGCCAGTATGTACAAATGTACACTGATGCAGAGGACAATATATCAAGGACATTCCAGGTATATAACCGTTAGGCACTAAAAGGTGTTTCAGTGTAACTTGGACCACCTTTTCCCTCCGGACTGATCCAAAATAAGACCCTGGACTAAATCCGATCGACCGCGCGTTGGGAACAAATTCACTTTCCAAAACACTGACTGTTTTTCAAACAATTGAGGTTTCTGGATATTTAACGCTGTACACTTTTTTTTTTTTTTTTCTTTTTTTTTTGTGTGTGTGTGTGTGAAAAAGCTCCTAAAATGAATGACAAGATACAGAATACCTTGTGTAAATTCAGTGAACTATACCAAAAACAATCATCGTGGTTCCACAAATTGTGCAGCTCTCCATCTACGGTAAAAGCAACATATTCAAAACATGCATTTCCACCAAAATACAACCGACCCAGCAAAATATGAAAATATATCATATTCACTCTCGAGATCTCGATATGCTTCAATATCCGTATCTAAAATAAAGGTAATATCAATAATCAGACTTTTAACCTTTTTTTTTTTTTTTTTTTTTTTTTGGTTGGTTTACTCAAACTGGAAAAAGTGTTGATTGACTCTAAACTAAACGATTCAAAAGACATCGATTTTTTTTTAATTTTATTTTTTTTTAAATAGTGTCAACTCTACAACAGGTAAACAGCAGAATACGTTAAATGGCATTCAATAAGCTAATGCTGATTATGATAGGGTTAAAATTTGGAAGGAACATGCTGGTACTTTGATCCGTGACTGTTTCCTGGACTCGGACTGTGTTACGTGTAGAACCTTTTCCTCCTCGTCATCGCGGTCGGAGGGAGGATGAGCGGACCTCAGAGGTCTGAACCCGATCAGTGTTATCAGAAGAGTTCTGGGACTCTGTGGACGTGTTGTAATACTGAAGACAGGGACGGCTGATCCCAGGTCAGGAAGCTTTCAGATGTCCATGTCCACAGGCCGGATATCGCCCGTGTTGTTCTCTCTCACCCACAGCTCTCGGTCTTTGGCCGGATCCACGTTCTGCAGCAGCTGGTCGACCGGCTCGGCCGTCTGGAGGCACATCAACAGTAATATTTGAACATGAATATTCATTCAGAGTGGGTTGATCGCAAGAGTAGCTGCAGGTGGGACAGACTGGGGAGCTGTGGGCAGGCAGGAAGGAGGCAGGGCATGGAAAGAAAGACTGGGGACCTCTGGTGGACGGAAGGAGTCACACGGGGAATAAACCGAATTACTGAAAAAGGCAGGAAGACCAAAAACTATGACGTGCATAGAAACAGAAAGAAGCGCTAAAAAGACAGAAATCGGCCACGAACAGATTGAATCGACTACAAAGAGAGAGAAAATTGCAACAAACAGGCTGAAAAAAAGCTATAAAGAGACAGAAATATGCCACAAAGGGACTGAATCAACAAAAATAAAACAGAAAATGACAAAAAAAAACTATGGAAATGGCAATAAAATCACAAAAAAGAGATGAAAAACAACAATAAAGAGACATAAAAGGGCTACAAAAAGGCTAAAATAAGTCAAATGAAACAAGATGACTGAAACGGTTACAAAGAGAGAGAAAACCTGCAACAAAAAGCCCCCAAAAAACATTAAATGGCATAAAAGGCACTGAATCGATCTCATGGAGTCATAAAAAAATCAGCTACAAAGAGGCTGAAACAGCTCAAATGAGACAGGAAACGACCACAGAGACATGAAATGGCTCCGAAGAGACCAAAAAAACAACAACCAGGAGACAAAATGTCTACAAAGAGAGGCTACAGACGGAAACAGACAAAATCCATCACAAGTAGAAAAAAGAAATCAACACGAGGAGACGATGAAGTTACGAAAAACAAAAACAACAAAAGGACAAGTGAAACAGTGGAAAGGTCTCTTCTCGTGATCAGGAGCGACGACACTCACGCTCTGGTTGAACATGTCGGTTTCGTGCCGCAGGGTCGTGTACTGGCGTAAATGCTGCTGAATCCACTCGATCCGCTCAACCTCCAGCTTCTCCAGCTCCTGCAGAGGAAGACAAAAAAAAACAACATCCGTGAACCTCTTTTGTGTTTCGATGACATTTTAGCTTCACTTCCTCGCTGACTGCGGTTCAAACAGAACGCCTCCGATTTATCTGAATATAATAATAAAAAGTAAATAAAAAACAAAAAAAGACAAAAAATAAAACACAAAGACTTTGTCGCCCTGTCTTACCATGCTGGTGGTGACCATTTCCTCGAACCACTTGGACTGGGTTTGGTTGTAGAGGTCCACGCAGCGCATCAGGTCGTCTCCTGCAGAGTCCAGACAGGAAAATCAGATTCAGAGGACAACAAACAAACGTTACCGCCTGAACTGAGTGGGCATCGTCGTCCCAGACATGTGTAATATGTGCTGCAACCCTGTACACGACCAGCAGAGGGCGCTCGGGAGCCACAGCTCAGTGAGTTTGCAAGCTGCCGCACAGACGCCTGTTTACACCAAAGTCCAGTTAATTAGCGTTAATAATCGTTCAATTAAAGGTTTCTAACACGCTGTAATGTAGTTATAATGTGATAAAAAGGACATTTTAAAGTGTTTATTAATGCACAACAATTGTAACTCTAATTTTTGGCATTTATTGTATCTACTTTGACATATGAATTAATAAACACTAATATCTGCTCACAACAACATTTAACTGTAAAATTAGGCTGTAAATACCACTTTTTAATAGTTAAACATACATCGTAAATATTTCTTTTTGAATGTCCAAATTAGACTCGATCTCTCCGTCCAGTTTTTTTTTTTTTAATTTTTTTTACTACAAGCCAAACCCTGCAGGATATTTCAGCTCTTTACATCCTTGAAGAGGAAATATCACAGAGGCTTATTAAAATTCATGCAGCGCAGGTAGAAGCACGTCAGCGAGTGCAGCGAACCGAGATGACGTCTGGCTCGGCTTCGAGGTCGCAGCGACACAAGGCGTCGTTTAACTGAGCCTCATGAGCGCTATTGATCAGTCCGCTGGACGGTGACTAATCTACTGAGTGGAAAGATTAGTTCCCGCTGAGGGAACAGAGCACAACTGTTGAGGAGGACGATTACAACGAGGCCTTTCTTAATTAAAGTGTCACGTACAAAGGGACTCGGGGAGGATTTTTCCGACTTTTTCTTTTTCTTAAACTGATGAAAGAAAAAAAACCAAATAATTTTCTCAATATAATCACCGTGCAGCCACAGTCTGCAGGATATTTCATTGAACGCTGAAATGTTACATCACCCTGCGTAACTTCAGCCTGCAGGCGGACATGGAGAACTTAAAGGAGAGTTAAAGGTCCCACTTTTTCTGTATTTTATTTGCAATCTTGAGATTTATAAAATATTTTTAAGTGGTTTTAAGAATCAAAAAACATCTCGGTATAGTTTTACATCTCTCTGAAGCTTCTCTCTAGAACAGACTCCCGTGTCTGATCACTTCATATCAGTGGCCCTCTCTTCTGATTGGCTGACTCTTTTCTGAGTGGCACACTCGCAGGCCAATCACAGCTCTTCTTCCATCTTGCAGCTTGTTAGCGCCATAACAGTGCTGAGGTGCTATCATGTGACATCGCAGCAAGTTTGTGACATCACAAACTCACACACAACTGCTTTATTTCTCACTTTTTATGCATCGCCTTTAATTTATGCTTTTTCTACATTTATTCATTTATTTGCTGATTTCTGCATTTGTAAATGTATTTTATTCATGTACTTTTGCATTTATTTGTTAATGGATATCTAAATTTATACAACATGGGACCCTTAAGTCTAAATAACTAAATGCAGAAATCTGTATTTCTACATTTATTTATGTGTGTATTTCTATATTTCTTTTATATAGTTTTGACAGGAATCCTTAGCTTCCTACTGGTTCGCCCAATTGACCAATCCTGGTTTAAGTCAAGGTTAGGACCGCCCACCTAATTTGCATATACAACATTTTGAATACTTTCTTTATCTTCACTGCAGCCGGGTCAGTCCGCGCGGCCACACTTCGCCGACGCTTTGACCTCTGACCTCTGACCTGCTTGGGTGGATTTCCGCCGGGCCTTCTTTATGTCCTCCTCCGTCTTGTTGCTGAGTTTGATCTCCAGCTGCTGGGTCTTCACCTCCAGATCCTTCTGCCTGTCTGCCAGGGCTTTACGGGCCTGAGACACACACGCACACACACACACACACACACACACACACACACACACACACACACACACACACACACACACATTATAAAAACAATGAGTCATTCATCATAATCCTTAGATTTACTGAACTTACATCTATTACGAGAGTCATTACAGCCTTTTCATGTCGGTTACTGACATCCGCGCTGTGATCCTGGTCTCATCCTTTAATCTTTTTTTTAATCCATATCATCGAGTCTTTCCTCTTATTCTGCACAGAGGCGCCTCTCCAAGGTCACGCTGCGATAGTGTTTGAAAGATAAACATACCGTATAAAGTACATGTGCCAGCGGAGGCACGTTGTCAACTGAGAAAATCTCTTTCTCCGTGTAAATAACAGCGTTAAGACAGGCAACCATAAATTATTGCGATGGCATCAGGTCGCAGATGCCGAATTGGATTAAACAATAATTCGAGCAGATCTTGTGTATCGCAGGGCTACGACAAAACTAACAAATCTTTTCATTATTAAATCACTCAGCTGTCTGTTTTCTCAGTTAATCGTTCCTTCATCATTTGTTCTGCAATGTCAAAAAGGGAATTGAATCGTATTTTAGAAAATGGCACGTTAAACATGTGTAATGTTTTCACAAGAAACAGGAAGTGTAGTATTGCCATGGAAACATTTTTTTTTTCTGAGCCTCTATTCGTTTTGCATTTTGGAAAATCAAGTATGCCGAATTAGTTATTACCATTTTCTTGAACTGTACGATTGGATGGACCGACAACGATCACTGAATGACTTTGATACTAATTAAATCTCTAAAAACCTGACGCTTCTCAGGCAAGTTCTGAATGGTGTCCAATCCCCCCTTAATCACTCTAATGAACATGATCTTTTGGAAGATGGTTGAAGGTCCTGAAACTCACATTAGCATAATTTGCTTACTACAGGTAATAGTTAACAATTTTTCAATTGGCAAAATCTACAGTTGCTGCCGAGAAATGAGAAACATCCTCTGTGGTTTCAAACATTTCTCAGAATTTAAATGGTAAATATTTCCTCCTTTATGAGTTTAATATGTACCATCTGCTATTAAAATCGCCAAAACATAAACTTCTTGGTAGAAATCCAGGTGCGGAAAGAAATGCAGCTAAAAATGTGAGGTTGGCTCGGCTCCTACTTTTGTTTGCCTTTTTCTGTAAGTGGAAACGGAGCAGTCACATACTTGCTGCCGCCCACCACATCGTACCACCCAAGTAGAAGCGAAAGACAAAAACACAAAAAACACTCATTCATGAAGCGGGTGGGAAGCGAAAAACGCCGAGCGGCGATGGACCGAGCGGAGGAGTCGTTATGTCATCGCTCTGATGTAAACAAACCGGTCGAGAGTGTCACGTTCCAGATCTCGACTCCGAGTTACCTTCTCCACGCCGGCGTAGCGGCTCGCCAGCTGCTTCCTGAGGTCGGCGATGTGGTGGTCGTACTTCTTCAGGTCCTTCTTGAAGTTGTCACCTCTGAAGGTCAGCAAAGGTTTCTCCACCTCAGAGTGGAGCTGAGCAAAAAAAACAACAACAACAACAACAACAACAACAAAAATAAGTGTCCTCAAGTATTGATCTCAGTGTCCATCTAAAAAAAAAAAAGAAAATCAGTTTTGGCAAAAATCATCTCTTAATCTCTTGTTTACAGTTTAATTTGCTTATTAGTAGTCTGTAGCAGTTACAATAATATCAAAATAAGTGCCAATAAATGCGACTCGTTGCCGACGCAGCCGTTTTCTTATTCTGCAAAAGTCAGATTCATCGACGTAAACGGAGATTTTTATAACACTTTTAAGCATTTTAGCTTCTCTAAAGATTTTCCTGTCAAATAACAAAATATGAGGCTCCACAAAAAAACAAAAAACAAAACACAATGTAGATATTGACCTTGTTGGAGAACTTGAGGTGAACTTCGGCCTCGTCGTGGAGACTCTTCTTCAGCTGAGTCCAGGCTTCTCCGAGAGTCCTGACAAAACACCGACGTGAAATACCGTGAGATCGCAAGAAATATAACAAACATAGTTTTCTTTTTTCTTTTTATGATAACTTTACTCTTTCAGAATGGAAGTATCATCTGAGTTGAAAAGCTGCTCACAAAGAATGAACCGGGCAGAAAAAAAAAAAAATCACTTATTATCATGTTAGCATTTTAACGTTAGCAACATTAGCAAATGTGCTCCGAAAGGTTAAACTGGTGTATTTCGGGGGATTATTTGGATTGGTCAAAAAATACTGAAAAATATGCTTTTTAATTTTTTTATATATTCTATGTATATGTTTGAGAAGAAGATATTATATTACAGCTTTCATATTTTTTAGGTATTTAAAAGATAACCCACAACAAGACATTTGGCAAAGCAATCCAGATTGCTTGTCGTCCCTGTTTGCAGGCGTCACTCAAGACTTTTTATGAGTTGTTTAATGTTTCAATGAATTCCTACAAACACACACTTGACTTCTGGTTTAGAGTTTGCTCCAGTTATATTTTCATGAATAAGATAAAGAAATCGTGGGATTTCCAGATCTGGAGCGCAACCAAAGTCCACCGTTCCTCGAGCCAAACCTTTTTATTTTTTTCTCCATTTCCTAGTTTTGAGATCTGCTCAAAGGTTTTCAGGTTTTTTTTTCCTCTGACAAGACAAACACGATGTTCGCCGTCGTCTTTGAGAGGAGCATCAAAGGCAAAAAGAAGTACGGGAAGTCTATTTTTAAAAACGCGGCTCCGGTGATCACTGAAACGGCTCGTTTTTTGTTGGTTTTTTTTGTAGAAAGGAGAATTTTGAGCTGCTGCTGCACTTCCCCTGATTCATTGTACGGTTTTCTGTATTTTTTTTTTTTTTTTTTACCCCACTCACCCTTCCTCCTGGGCTGCCAGGGTGCTCAGAGACAGCTTGGAGAGGTTCTTGGCATATTCCTCCTCAATCTTTATCCTGAAACACCAAGAAGGAGAAAACCATCAGCTGCCTGGCTCGAGTCGGGACAGAAAACCGTTTCAAGTGAATCAAAAAAAAAAGAAAAAAAAAAGGCTGCTATTTGCTGCAAATGAGATTCATACATAATTATGATTAATTCATTCATCTGAGGGAGATTCAACCAGCGTAGCCATGTTTCTGCCCTTTGTAACCCCCCCCCACCTCCACCGGCCTCACATTTACCTTCCACATCTGAGTAAATCTGTCACCTAAAGAAGGCCACGAAGGCTCTTTGATTTAGCATTCAGATGTTCGGGGTCTCAAAACGTGCGAGGATATTCGTTTAACTTCCCACGACTCGACGCGGGACGTGAATAGAGCTTTATGTGAGGAAAAAGTGGAGCTGATTATACGGAGAGGCGTGAGATCGGATGCTAAAAAGTTATTCATGGTTGCTTCGGAGCTTCCTGCTCCGGGTTCATTAGGAGGTGCTTTGTTTCCATCTGGAGCTCCTTAATTATTGAATGAATGAACTGAATTGAACTTTCATTCATAAATGGCGCTTTTTTTTTTTTTTAAAGGATTTAAATAACAATAAAATAAATCCGTATTTTCTCACGCTCTCCCTTTGAAAAGATATCGTCAACATTTTGATGACTTTATAAAATTTGAGTTATTCTGAGCCTGTAAGTAGCAGAAAGTTTCATTTGACAGATTGCAGTTACACCCAAAGTTTTACGTTAACAAGGACAAAAGAACAGAATCTTGTAAATACTGATGGTGATGAGAACTAACGGAGATAACAGCTCTAATCTAAACACTGATAAAGGGCGTCAATTGATTTTTTTTTTTCTGCATGTGTTGAATTTAAAAGCAGAAAAACAACAGCTTGATTTTTGTACTTGCGCTGTAGTTTCCTAATTTAATGCCAAATCCCACAAGTAAATCCAAAATCGACACGTGTTAATCTCAAATCTTAAAAAAAAACCTGCCACAAATGTATAGTTTCTTTAAAACTTGCCCTAAATTTGTGGACAGCTGAGTTTTTTTTTTTTTTTTTTTTTTTGCTCAAACAATATAAAATAGAGCATTTATTGCTTTTGTTGGGGACTATTTTTTATCATTGGATGAATCCATATTTCTATCTTTAGGTTAGTATTCCTGTAGCGGAACGGCGTTTATGAGATTAACTACAAGTCTGTATATTTATAGTGATTAAAAAACAATTTGTACCAGCAACAGGAGCACATCAGGAATTAGATTAGATTTAGTTAAGAGAGGATTTGTTGACAGTAATAGAAAAACAGAATATATTTTCCTTAAAGAGAGGTGGGCGCTGACATAATAACCAACTTCCTGAACCCTCCGTGTAAAGTTTTCTCCTGCAGACACTGTATTTTTTTTAACGAGTCAAATAAATCCCGCCGACGACAAACCGCCTTCCTCCGGTGGGCGCCGGAGCCGTTGAAAGCCGTTACCTCTCGTGGATAAACTCGGCCATCTCCTTCTGCATCTGTTTGCCCTTCAGCTGCTTCTGCAGGAGAACCTCGAAGCCCGCCACCGAGGTGGTTCCCTGCGGGTCCTTCTTGTCGGTCTGAGGAAGAAGGAGCACATCGTCGGGTCACGACCGGCGGACCAATCGACGGCCGCGGCTTCACGGACAGAACGTCTTGCGACACCTCTCAGCTGTTTACGTCTGAGAGCGTGTGTGTGTGTGTGTGTGTGTGTGTGTGTGTGGTGGGAGAGGAGGCGGGGGGGAAGGGGGTGGGTGAGAGTGAGTCAGAAAACTGTGCACGAATGCGTTACTCACTTGCATGTCAAGGAAGGCATGTGTTGGTGTGTCAATCACTGATGGGTGTGTGTGTGTGTGTGTGTGTGTGTGTGTGTGTGTGTGTGTGTGTGTGTGTGTGTGTGTGTGTGTGTGTGTGCATGAATGTCAAACAGATTTGGGGCGACGTGCAGCTCTCTCTGGAACGAGGAAAAGAAGATTCGTGTCGCACCGGCAGGCCGACGGACGAACGAAACATACATCACGACGCGACAGCAGGAGAAGAAAAAAACGGGTTCATGTTACGGTTCTTCGATACAAATCTACTTGAGGATGGAAAACGTACGGAAACTGAAAACGACAGGAGTCACCGGGGGAGACGTGGATCGTGAAAACGTCTTCTGTTACACGAGGACGAGAGTGCCGGATCCGTTCACGTGTAAAAGCATATTGAGCGTTTTCGGTAATTCGATTGAAGCGTTTCGCTTTTATCTGCTTTAAATGTTGAAAGATTTGTTCTAAAGGGAAACAAAAGGTTGTTGACGGGAATCTTCTGGAACTGGAAAATCACCGGTTCTTTATTTAAAACAGTTGGTTTGGATCACAAAAAATGACCCACACTTCATGAGATTTAATGGTTCCAGGTCCTCAAATGTGGCAGTTGTAGTAAATTCAGCATCTTTTGCTTTTGGCCTATTGTTCAGACAAAAAGCGAACATGTCATGATGTCCCGCTGATGCTTTATGATCGTAAACCGTATATAAAAGTGGACGTAGCGTCCAGATCTGAAAAATGAGTTGCAAGCGCCTTAAGCTGCAATACCAACGAGGGCCACTAGAAGTCGGCTCCATAAAAGCCTCCATAGACTCCCATTCAACTTCTCTCATCAAATACAAGGTCGATACATTACCTCCACATGTTAATATGGTGCTCTTAGCTAAAGTCGCTCCTTCTTATTCGTTCTCTGGCCGTCCATCTAAAAGGAATACCGTCATTAATTAGATATTAGGCCTCAAAAAGTAGGTTTCTGGGGGCGTGTCTGCCAGCTCGTCCAAATATGGTCACTTCTTACCCAAAACAGCTGCTGCGGATCACAAAAGGTTTGAACGTCTATTTGTCTTGTAGGATTGTAAAAATGAATCCCCGGGGGGACACTTTTGTTTTAGTTCCCGCATCGCAGACGAACTCACCCAGAAGTAGTCGCAGTAGCTCCATTCGTTGGGCTTGAGGAGCTGCTGCTCCGGACCTTCTCCAGGAAGGGGGAACGTCACACAGTTGATCTTGAGAGGGGGGAAAAAAAAAACAACGACAAAGATGAGGAGCGCGGGCCTCGAAGATGTCGCAATGAGCGAGGTTACGGGCCCTGAGCTTCGGCTGGATCATGCAGATGGGAAGGAAAAAATAAAAAGGTCAGACATGAGTAAATACATGTAGAAGGTGACCCATGAGGCTTCGGGGAAGGACGGGAGAGGGGGGGGGGGGCAGGGAGAGAGACAACACTGCCCACTCAACAACACAAAGAAAGCTTTTTCTTCTGGATCCGTCCAGATCGAACAATTGAACCCGGTGCTCTGGAGAATCTTGCGGCGTCGCAGATGAACACGGCGGCGGCTCGGCCTGAATACAGACTCCACGCTCCACGGCGTCTTCAATTCCTCTCTGGGGCTGCAATTATGTAATGTTCACCATCTGTGAGCACCCCCCCCCCCCGCCCCCTCCCGCCCTCCCTCCACCCCTCCTGGCACGGCGTGATACCCTCTGTGCCATGTCGACCGCCGCTGCACACCACATCGGGCATCCAGACAACGAGGCCGCGTCCGCACAAACACGGCGAAACGCACGCTGACTCACCGTGTTTACAGCACGAGTTCACCGCTGCCGCACGGACGGGAGGAAAAAACATAATCAGGCAACACGATGGAGCAGCTGCCTCTCAGCTGCTTCTTCTCTTTTTTCTTTTTACTCTCACATTTCAAATAAAATGCAGAACGGGGTTTTACCGAACCACTTTAAACACTTTGAGATCAGCCGTGAGCACACGGGACGTCCCGGTTCACCGCCGCTGAGAAACGCTCCGGGGGTTAAATAGTCGTAAGTTGAATTGTCTTTTGACAGGACGTCAATCAAAGTGGCGTTTACAGGAAGTCCTTTCATTTTTGATCAATAACTCCAAATTGGTATTTCGGCCGGTAGAGAAAGAGCTCGTCAAGAGCTTTCATTTGATATTTGTCACTTATGGTCGTCGCCCCTCGACACGTTATCACCTTTCAAAACAAAAGGTACAAAAGGGGTTTCACATTAAAAGCATCGAACGGGGAAGAAAAACAGAAATTAAAAAAGCAAAGTCAACGATTGATGTGTGAGTGGTGAGAGGATGAGAAACCTTTACAAACTTCAATGTAAATTATTTCTGCGTCATTTATTCTCTTAATGAAATCAAGTCACATGTTTTGTCCACCTAAAGGCAGCTCTAAAACAAAAAACACTGACCCTCCACTTAATTAATACGGTTGACGTGTCGGCAGACAGTTTAGACTTCCATTAGACATGAAGCGACGTTCATTTGGAGTCACGTTTATTTCCAGCTGACAAATTAAGGTCCAACATTCACCCTTTTTTTTTTATATATATATATTTTTTTTTTAGCTCCGTGTTTGGTCTCCTCCAACTCTTCAGTAAAATAGGAGGCTCTTCAGCTGCTAAACGCTCCACTCTGTTCACCAGCTGCTTTCTGAATAGAGTCTCCAACTGTGACTGTCTCTCCAAAAACAACACTATGGGTTCTTTCACTTCGTTTGGTCCGAATCCATAACGGCCCGGCGTGAAAGGAACCACAGTCAGGACCCGAAAGGACCGACATAAAGAGGTGGTGTCGTTCCGGGGAAAACTGAACCGTGAACCTTTTCGGATGGTTTACCCTTTCCGACCAATTACAGGAAGTTGAAGCCGCCTATTGTGAATTATTTACCAGTAGAAGAAGAAAAAAGCACGAAGAGAAGTGAAAACGAGCCGATGTGGCGCGTTGGGAGACGAGGAGACCAAGAAATTAGTTACGATTTGGTTTCGACGACAAAATCAAGTCAGCTTGAGAAAAAGAAAACACGGAAAAATACCAAAAGCTACAACTTCTTTTTTCTGAGAGCGAAATCAGTGCTGCCGGTGGGGCCCGAATAAAAACAGCATCGTGACGACGGGAACGATTCATTTTTCTCTATCGGCTAAATTTGAAAACCAAAAAAAACACGCTGACGTCCAACTGATCGACGTCGAGTACGAACGGGACGCAGCCCGGAGCTGGTGATGATCGACGGGAACGTAGCTTCGTCACGCAAAGTCCTTCGGCAAACGTGAAGCCGAAACCAAACCGGATTAAACGTTTCCAATTTAAGAGAAAACGTGGACGTTGGTGTGAAAACGATGACATCAGCGATATCGAAAGCTGTGGATAACAACTGCTTCATTTACAGGTCAATAAAAGTCCTCCCGTTATATCGTTGGTTTGCAGCACTTGTCTGTGCAAACTATTTGTCATCGCTACGTGTTACGAGGTCATGTTTACAAAAGCCTTGTACAATATACACAGTAGACTAATGAGGACTTTTGTTTTCACACACACACACACATACACACACACACACACATACACACACACACACACACACACACACACATTTGCTTTATTAAAAAGTATTCGTGCACCGATGAAGTCCACGTTTGCATCCACCTCCTGCTTTTAAACCGTCACCTACATCGAGCGGACGCTTTCCGCCGACCTCGTCGCTCTTCACCTGAACAGCTCCCCGATAAACAACTTCAAACATGACTAATACACTCCCCCCCCCCCTCTGTTTTATATAATCGGCCCAAAATAATCCAGAGGAAATGCTAATCTGGCTCGTCGATAAGAGAGAAGCCACAAAGGAGCGGCGCTTTGTTCATTTTCTGCCTCGGAGATCACGCTGATCGTCACGGGCGCCACGTTTTCCATCACGCCGGCTCCGCATCGATCACGACTCGATGTTCTTTGTTTTTTTTAATCCGCCTCTCTCTCTCGCAACAAAATGAGACCATTCATCTAAGACAGGAGGCCTCGTCCGGCCAGCGCACTTCTGATGGCTGCTCAGTGAGGCGCTACCATATTAATCCAGATCACCTGTCTTGTGACACAGCGTGTAATAAATCCTTCTGAGGGATGCGAGGGGGCCTCTGGTTCTGGTTCTGGTTCTGGTTCTGGACGTTTGAAGTCCAGCCTGTTGGACTCGGGCGGTGCTGCGATGTTTGAATTCAGCACAAAACAAAGCCTGCGAGCAGCACTACGAACAGCAGAACTGTCGAGTGAATTGGGACGAGGTTATTTTTATTTATTCATCCAGGCTGCAGGCGATGCTTATTTCATGGAGTATTTTTTTTTACTGTTTATTTATTATCAGTGCTGAATTGAGGAAAAAGAAGAAAAAAAAAACTGACCGAAGAGCGAGCGGCCCGTGAGAGACGTAACCAACTAATCGATTTTCGGCGCTCGAACAAACAAACGTTTTTCCTCTTCCATTTCTGAGCAGCATATTTCAGCGTAAAGGCTGTAGGATGCTCTGCCACTGTTGCTAGGTGACAAATTACTTTTGCTGTAAAAGACCCCCTCCTCTCCTCCTCCTTTTACACACACACACACACACACACACACACACACACACACACACACACACACACACACACACACACCTTCCCATAACAAAACAATCCCAGACTTCCTCTCCATCAACCACGGTTGCCTTTTCTTTTTTTTTCTTTTTTTTCGCTGACCAATCAAAATCTCCCGTCCGAATCCCGCCAACGGAGCCGGATGAGACACCACGCAGCCTAGCAACAAGTCTTGATTTGAAAAAAAAAAAAAAAAAAAAAAAAAATCTTTGATTGGTCACACGCGGTGAAGGTGAACACAAGGTCTTCCTCCCGTCTGACGCCTCGGCGTCCGCTTCGCCAACAGTCGTGGATATGTGTGCGTCTCCATGACAACTGTGAAAGGGGGTTGTGTAACGCGAGGTGCACCGTGGCGAACAAAAAGACACCTCCGAGCGGGCCGACGTCATCGTCATCACCTGTGTTTTTTTTTTGTTTTTGTTTGCTGTTGTTGTATTTTATTTGTCTGCAGCAGGAATATTTAATTGATTCCTGCAACATTAAATGTTTCTTTTTTTTTTCTCCCAGAGATGAAGACTTCTCTGCAGACCAGGTCTCCAGTTAAAAAGCATTCCTCTCCTCTGCATGACGACTCAGCGGCCGCTGATGAAGCCAGAGCGGTGAAAGCCTTAAACAAAAAAAAAAAAGAAAAAAGGAAGAAACCATTTTTTTCTTTTTTTCCAAACAGCATGTCTTCAGTGAATCTCTGAATGGCTCCCACTCTTCTCTCCTGTATGGCACCGTTTTCCATTTCAACACCCCATTAATCAGTGCTATTGCCTTTTGTCACCATGGAAACTGGACTTGCTGCGTCTCTCGCAAAGGTCTGCTGAGTGTTTTATTTTATTTTTTATTTTTTTTATCACAATAGACCAGACTGATGGCTCCCGTGGCTGAAACAGGTCAAATCACAAAACCACCTCAGTCCCCCCCTAACCCACCCTCCCCCACCACCACCACCACCACTACTACACGGTCGCCGTTATACCTCCCTCCACCGCCGCCTCCGTTATGGACCGAGAAGATTGCGTAACAGCAGCTAGTGTCTGGGCATCTTGAGACAAAGCTACTGTACACTTCCTCCTCCTTCCTTCCTTCCTTCCTTCCTTCCTTCCTTCCTTCCTTCCGCTACAGAGGAGTCTGCAGCCGGGACGCTACCTCCAGCATCATGTGGAGATGGACTACAGCTTCAACACACCGAGCAACAACTGGGTGACATAAACACACACCGACTCACATCAGCGCCTCACTTTCACTGGAAAGCAGGAAAACGTGTAAATTCGTCTCCGAACAGGCGTTAAAAATCAATATGATGGATTCAGGGAGACGGGAATGAGTGCTTGGATGGCTTCTTCATTCAGACTAATGTGGCGTCCAATATGCAGGGAACCCCCCCCCCCCCCCCCCACCACACACACACACACACACACACACACACACACACACACACACACACTCTACTCCAGGAGGACCCATGATGCCTTATGAGCTGAACGACAGTGTCAACAGATGGTGGAAGAAGAAGAGGTGGAAAATAAACAACAAAAGAACATCAGATGAGAACTTCTTCACAGACACTCCGGGGATGAAAAGGAGGAAGAGGAGGAAGAAGAGGAGGAAGTTACTCACAGTAGTCTTGGTCTCCTTGACCTCCCTGATCTGCCGCTTGGCCGGCGACAAGGAGCCGGGGGGCTGCGAGGAGAGACAGGAGGGATCATCAAAACTCTCCTCAGTGTCAAAGCTGGCTTCCATCATCGTCCCTCTCTCTCTCTCTCTCTCTCTCTCTCTCTCTCTCCTCCTCCTGCTTCTCTATTTCTGGGAAAGCCTCTCGCTCTCTCGCTCGCTCGCTCTCTCGCTCTCTCTGCGCTCTCCTCGCGCTTTCCCTCCTCCACGCAACCGAGGCTGCCTTCAGTCTCGCAGGCTACAGAGCGAGTGGAGAGAGGAGTCGCGTTGCAGGAGGAGAGGGGAGGGGGGGGGGGGGGGGAGAGGAGGGGAGGGGAGAGGAGAGGAAGGGTGTGGGGGGGGGGGTGGGGCGAGGAGGAAAAGGAGGGATCGGTGGCGGCTGTAGAAGCGTGACGGAGTCTAGCCCTCCGGTTAAACTGCTGCCACATGAGTTTTTTAAGGTTGGAGGCTGCTGCTGCACCCCCCCCCCCCCCCCACACACACACACACACTCCCATCACCACCATCACCTTCACCCACCTCCTCATCCTCGTCCACCCAGAGAGAGAGAGAGAGAGAAAGGGGAAGACCACTGAGGCGGTTCATGGATGAAGACGCCAGAGCACAAAGAAAGAAAAAGACAGAAGAAGAGGAGGAAGAGGAGGAAGCAGGAGAGGGGGCTGGGGGGGGGGGGGGTATTTACATTATCCCTGCCACACCTCCCTTTCCAGCCTGATAGTGAGGGAGGAGCAGCGGTGGTGGTGTATGGATGGAAATGGCTGAATGATGATCTTTTAAAAGACTAATTACAATTGGGACTGATGTTGGAAGGGGAGGAGGAGGGAGGGGGGGGGGTGAGGCAGGGAGCCAATCAGACGCAGCCTTTTGTCATCGTGGGTTTGGGAGTAAGCTGCATGCACATTTAAAATAAGGGTTAATAAAAAAAAAATAAAAACATGCACCGAGGAGGCAGATTCAGCTGAAATATCGGAGCGTGTTTTGCAGCCACGCGGTCGTCACACGCTACACGCTTCACCCCCCCCCCCCCCCCCCCACCCCACCACCAGGCGTCAAAAACACGGAGCGGCCACGCGTGATCACTGCAGCGCTCACACCTACTCACAACGATCCACCTGGTTTCCCGAACAAACACCGACGCATCGCCTCCACCGACGGAGCACGACGACCACGCTTCTCCTCACCTTCGCTGTGCAGAACATGGCGGCGGCCAGCCTCCGACCGGTCCACAAGCCCGGTTTTTGGGAGATCCGCAGGCCCCCCCCCGGCTTGAGCTCTGATTTGTTTTGGCTGGGCTCCTTTTCTGACAAACTCTGACACCCACGTGGAGTCCAAAATCTCAGCCGCCCATATGGCCCGACCGCCGGTCCATCGATGAGCAGTCCATCGTGCGATCGTGACACGGTGTGCCCTCATCTGACAATTAGTCACGTGGTTTGGCATGCAGTCGGTCGTTGGCCCCGGTTCACGGGACCGGCGGGAGCGGCCCTGCTTTCAGCGGAAACACTGCGAACCGAGAACCTTTACAGGTGCCGGAGGAAGAAATGAGGCTTCGATGAGAGACCGACTGAGACCGAGGAGGTCCGACAACGATTCTTTCAAATTATAGTTCAAGCTCTGAGCGTCGTGACGTCGTCAGATTGTTTGTCGTTATCATCAAACTGTATAAAAGTGGACGTAGTATCTGAAAAGTGACGCCAATGCAGAAGCGCCTTAAAGTGCAATACCACCGAGGGCCACTAGAGGTCGGCTCCAAAAAGCCTCCGACTCCATAGACTCCCATTCAACTTCTTCCATGAAGTACAAAGTCAATAAAAAAAAATGTCCACCTGTCATCACGTTGTAAAGGTTCCTTCCTTCTTATCAATATTCTGGCGGTCCTTCGTAAAAATAATCTCCAAAATCAAGACAGCGACGACCAAAATGATGAACTCGAGGCTTCAGAATGGAGCACAGAAAGAGTGGGTGATGTCACCGCCTGGTTTGTTATCCCAAAATCTTTTTTTTTTTTTTGCAACGAATCCCAAACATGAGCCCCAAGACGACTTCTATATATTTCCGCTCAAACTAAAAAAAAGTCCGCTTCCAGCTGTGAGGAAATTATGTTGTAGAGAATCAGGTGATGTTGTCGTTGTGGAAGGAGTCCGAGCAGAGAGGAGGTCGGGGTGGACGGACGGGTCAACGAAACATCATACAGAAAAACGCGAGAGTTTCGGTTTATGAGCACAGACGAACAGCATATTTAGTTGATTCCGAAAAAAAACCAAAGACCTGAACGTCATTGCGTTCCTCTTTCGGCTCACCTTTTTGTACGCAAGAGGTTTCCCCAGAGAAACGTCAGCGGTCTCTGAGGGCTGGCCGGTCTTCGTACCGCTGAGGTGTCTGTTGGCTGAAGAGAGAAAAATGAACCACACCTTAATGACGAAACAGACACCTGGAATCGTACACATTTAAGCGATAACTCATTTACGCCTTTTTGAATTATTTCCCTTTTCATTCAGTTCAGTTTCGGATGAAAAGATCTTCACTTTATCCCTGCAAAGTCCGTAAAACCGTTGAAATAAGACAATTTCATCCGAACAAATTCCAGTTTAAAAAAACAGCACCCACTCTAAAAACGGCACGAAAAATTCTGTTCAATGGTAAAATCTGCTAAATGTACTTTCTTAAAACGAGCATTAAACTAGCGCTAAAAACATTATTGAACCCTAAAACTAGCAACATCTTTTGGTCTTAAGCATTTTTTAGCGCCACGTCAGCAACAAATTGCCACAAATTCGAATTAAAGATGTTGATGTCAGACTTGGGCTGAAAAAATTGGGCTGAATTACCTTTCAGAGCATTTAAACAAGATTATTTACCTTTTTTTTAAACGTCATGAATTTCCTTTTTTTGCTTCATTAATTTGTTTATATCATATTTTTGGACATTTTGTAACGTGCGGACTTCAGGAGGATGAGCGTCCGGGGATCGAACCGAGCACAAAATTGTCTTTTCAGGTTTTGTATTTCTTCCCCTCAGATCCACATACGAGTGCATATTAAGAGCTGTTATGAAGAAGCCGGGCCCCTCGGGGGGGTTTCACAGCTCCGTAGTAACGTCCCCGGTTTCATCCTACGCGCCCGTAATGTTTCTTCATGGCCGGTGATTCACGAGCTGTCGGCTCGCTGCATATCAGCGCGGCCCGTCTCCGAGCTGAAGGTAAAACACGTGAGGCCCGAGGCCACGCGTCCCAGCCGGGGACGCTGGTCGGAGCCGGACGCCTCCGGCTACTTCAAAAATAGACGGTGGTCACTTTGCATAAAACGGAGGGGGAAGAGGGCGGGGGGATGAATCTACGACCCTTGTTGACCTCCGGTCGGTGACCACTACAACTGAGCTCTGACACACGCGGTTAGTCATTTGAGAGAAAACTGAAACAGGAGATTTTTTTTTTTGCACGAAGTTAAAACCAGCAGCCGATTAGCTTGACTTAGTTTAGTTTAGTTTAGTTTATTTTAGCTTAGTTGAGCACAAAGACCAGAAGCCGGAGGAAACAGCTAACCTGATTGACCTACCGTCAAAGCTAATAAGCCCAATAATCAAACGTATTTTTGTCTTGTTTGTTTAATTGGCGCAAAAAACCAGCGTAAGAAAGAACAATTTTATCAATAAGATCGCAAACCTAAATGTTTTGTGTATCTGTGGTGTTCAGAAACCTCGAGTCTCATCTCCTTCCCTTCAGACGCTGCTCCAATCTCTGCAATTCCCTTTCCTTTCAAAGCAGGTCACATCACCCACCGACTTCCTGTCCGGGGGACGGGGGGGACGGGTGGACGGAGAGGACGGGTGGACGGAGAGGACGGGGGGGGGGGGGGTGTCGAAGGCCGAGGCCTTTCCTTAAACTTCTTTGTCTCTCTCCGAGGAGGAGGATCACACTTGTCTGGTTAATCGGCGACAAAACTCCCCCGCAGCTGACGGCCTTCCCCCGCTCCTCCCTCCTCTCAGTGTGTTCGGGCCGCACGCCAGCAGAAAGAAGAAAACCATCTGCTATCTGGCTCACATGTCGTTAGCGAGGACGCTGGCAGCGATGAAACGTAATCAGCCGCTCATTAAGAACGAGGAGGATTTCCTGCGAGGAGAGCGAAACCGGAGCTCCACGATAATGCAGCAGAAACGCACGCTTACACGAGGGATTCCTCGGAGGGTTTCTGTTTTTGGGGTTTAGAAGAAACGGAGAATGAAGTGTGTCAAACTCAGCTGGAGGATCGTGGTCTTAGAATAACGAGCAGATCAGAAGTGATGATGAGCGATGGCCAAAAGGCCCAATCTGTCCGACGGGATAAACGATGAAAAATGAAGCCACGACGTGCGGAAATCATATTTATCATCAGCTCTCCATCCCATTTTTTTTTGTTTTCCCGCCTCTACTTTCCCCTTTTTGTATTGTTGTTTTTGTGGCCTTCAGATATCGCGAACCAGTTGTACCATATGGCGAGGAGTTGTGCGGTGCCAGCGGTCTCTGCGGGGCCTCAGCTGACTGGGAGGGGCGTCGCCATGTCGTTTCTGCAGGAAACCAAACAAACAACAGGAAGGATGAGGGCGGAAATAAAGAGGAAGAAAACTGTGGCACAGTTCATGACATTTTTGTTTTTTCTTGTTATTTATATGTTTGTTATTTTTATGACTCCCGTCTCTGGACTGAACTTTACCCAAAACATTCCTGTTTTGGCGGGGTGGTGAAACTTTTGGGAGGTAAAAAAAAATTGCCTTTCAGGATCGTTTTCGACTTCCTTCCTGTATTTTAGCTGTCAATCACACGCAGGTTGTCACGAATCATTCCACCCAGCGGAGCGGAGAAGTCCTTTACGCCGCGGTGACTGCGGGTGAATCGGTGTTGGTCCGCGGGTCCTTATGTGCGATCAAGCTGCTTCTTACGAGTGAGGATCAGCAGAAACATTTGGCAGCGCCGCGACTGCGGTGGCAGCAAATCAACGCGCAAATGTCCAAATGTGTGAACGGAGGCAGACAGTCAAAAATCTTGGAAATCTGTTTATCCTGAGTCAAAAAAAATATAACCGTGATGTCCATCATTTTTTTTTTTTTTTTCTGCAGCCTTTTCATTATAATATCCAATTTTACAGTCACTAATCTCCCCAATGGATGTAACTGTCTTCATAGTAGATGTCATAATGTAGGCCGGACCAGCATCTCAGTCTTAGTTTACATTTTCCCCAGAACAATATCTTTTTTCTTCGTTTAACTGCCGAAAATTAGGTAACATTCAATAATTAATTTGCGCAACAGACATACTCAATACTTATATAAATCTCTATGTATCGTTAGCATAACTATGGAAACATATCTAGTTATTTTTTTTATCATCTTCATGTTGAAGAGGAGAGGCCCGAGTACGGAGCCTTGGGGAACTCCGCAAAAGTAGCCAACGTTTTGTGTCTCTTCCTATTTGTTTCTTCGGTGTTTTATTTATCCGTTGACATCTATCGGCTCAAAGAGGACGCGCAGCTGCGTGAACGCTCGCTACTCGTCCACATCGTCAACTTTCCCATCATCGCCAGAACAACTCTCAACCGGGAGACGGGAGGTTCTGAAATGGAAAACGCAGCATAAGGTCGGCGTGCAATTCGTTAAAATTAAAAAAATGTTGAGTGTTGGTTGGTCACAGGTGACAAAAACAGCGTTCTCCAGATGTTTTGTATGCTTCGCTCCGTCTGTGTGCTGACATCAGAAAATAAATTTTTGAAGTCCGTTATGTTGACGGTTTAACTGGAAAGCCTGAACGAACGATCACTCCGGCCGCTGAAAGGCTTTAATAGTTTTGACGGGTTTGTGGTCGTTTTTTCTCGGTGGGACAGAAAACGTCGTTCGGCTGGCGGGCAGGTTTTTATCAGCTGCCTTCAGGCTGGTCGTAAATTGTTTCTTGTCTGAACTAAATCGGCTGCTTCTTTTTCTGCTAACAACACCAACTGTCGTTATGCAACTGTCATGTTTCTGTTTAAGTAAATCTTTCTCTCATCGTTCCCAAACATCCCGACTGTCACATTCACAGCTCCAGACGGGAATTAATTGGAAAGATTTCATCTGAGCCTCCTTCAGCGCGTCGCGTCTATTAAGTGACACAGACGGAAAACAACAAGCAGCTTTCTAATAACCACAGTAATGCTCATTGGCAACTCTACAAACACACACACACACACACACACACACACACACACACACACACACACACACACACACACACACACATCTCCAACTTTTTGAAGCTCCAAATTCAGACATGAAACAACAGCAAACTCGAACAAACAAACAAAAAAAAAAGCGACTGCTGCAGCGGCATATGGCTTGTGAATGTAAAAATAGCTTTTGGGTGATTTTTTTTTCTGCTCGGTGTGTGTGTGTGATAGTGTGTGTGTGTGTGTGTGTGTGCGTGCTATGAGCCAAAGTGCAATCACTGCCAGAGCTGTTGTTGATGCAGCCTCAGTGTGTCCCCGTGGGAGCCTGTCCTGTCCCTTTGGTTTCCCTCCCAAATGAGGTGTAAAAAACACACACACACACACACACACACACACACACACACACACACACACACACCGAAGCAGATGTTCGCGAAAGGTCGCCTGCCGCCGAGCCTCTGCGTTAGCACGCCTCTCCTTCGGTCTCTCGTTACGGAGCAGCGTATTAGAGCAGAAGACAAACAGCAACAGAAAACATCCGTCCACCGCTGAGGTGCCGGCTGCCGCCGCCGCACATTTAAATATAATCTGATTAAAACGGATCAAATCTGCAGGCGCGTCTCCGCATGGACGGACTGCTGAACCACGATGACGGGGAGGAATAACAATGAGTCCTCGTAGTGTGGAAGGCAGCGAGAGCCGACCGCTGCGATATCTAAGCCGAACCACGTCCGCCGAAATCAACCGCTCGAAGGCAAAACCGATGGAATCCGATTGTTTGAAATCGATTTCCCAGCGTGCGGCGTTAAAAGAACAAGTTAAGTTCGACCTCATGCGGGACCCAGAGACGACCTGCTGCTCCGGCGTGTTACGTCAAGATCCGTCGTGATGATCATTTCTGTGTTTGTTTTTAGCTACACTTGGAAAATCAAACGTTTGAAAGGATTAGTGTAAAAAAAAAAAAAAAAGGGTTTTGTTGGGAAGCTGCAGGGAACTCGCACTTTTGTTTCATCAAACTGCTCGACCGTGTGATCCACGGCCGCCTCGTTGCCTCTCGTTTCACAGACTATATAAAACTGCACGTTGCTTCCGGGTCCAACGGGTGAGACCAGTACGGAAGCGCCGGTAAGTGCAATACCACCAGCGGCCACTAGGTCAGGCTCTCTTGTTTTCCAGGTGTGTGTGTGAGAGGTGGGGGGGAGGGGGGGACTCTTTTACCTTTACTGGAGCTGTTGACGTAGTACCAAAGTCCCTCGGGTGACGTGTAGCTCCTCCATCCGGGGGGAAGAGGGCGCCTGTCAGTCTCCTCTCGGGGCGCCGCTGTCTCCTGCCACCATGAACAAACACCCATTTTTTTTTTACCAGCACATTAATGTCTCCTGGTGTTTCTGCAGTAAAATATTATGACAGATTATTCAATATTGGGTTGTAAAACCTTCAGGCAACACGGCAGCCCTGAAATCAATAGCATCATGTCTGAGCTTTAGCTGTATCTCCGGCTACCTTATTGCGTAATCAACAGTTGTGTCTCTTTTTTTTTGGCCTCGGAGGTTTGCCAGAAGTACAGATGGATTAATCCAGAACACACGCATCCATAAATGAAGAAGCTGCAGCTCCTACAAGTTTGTCATTATAATAATATGTCTGTTAACCGTTGGGGATCCTGAAGGCTGTGATAATGGATAGCTGAATTAGTAGCATAGGAACTACAAAAAAAAAAAGTCTATAATGTGATGCATTATGATGCAGCTGCTTCATTAAAGTTTATGTGGAGCTGCAACATTTCCACATTAAATGTAAATAGAAGTAAATCACCAATATTCCACCTGAACAGCACTTCTCACTTTTCTAGATAATGGTGTTATTCATGTGGTGAAATATGACTCACTATAACGGATAAAGAGTGATAAAATGCAGCTTATCAGCGATCCCCAGGAGCCTCCGGCCGCCGCCGACACGTTTTTTTATTTTTTATTGAGGCTGCACTCGGGGGCCAGATATCACTGCAGTGCTCTTTTTACAAGGAGAGGAGCTGCTCAACATCGGCCTGCTGAATCTGACACAGGCGACTGCTGAACGTCAGGATGGGCTGGGGGTGGGTGGGAGGATGGGGTGGTGGGGGGGGGGGGGTGGGACGGGAGTTCGCGGACGCGATCGGACAGATATATAAATGGGGCAGATTATTACCGGGATGATAAAGGAGTCATATCGCGTTCTTCTGCTCGCACGGCTTACAGGGCAGAGTGGGTGGATAAAAGTCGATTGATGTGCAACATTAAAGGGACCCGTTGGCTCTTTTTTCTTTTCTTTTTTTTTTTTTTTTCATCTCACTGCTTCTGACTCCAGTTTGCAGCTTCATGCAGTATTTTCAGCTGCTGAATTCACAGAGTTTGCAGCAGAGATAAGATAAAAAGTGATGTCCTCTCTCGGCCCGTGATAAAAAATAAATAAATAAAAATATGACGCCAGAGGTAGTTTGCGCAGCAGCAGTTATGTTTTATTGCGAAGCAACCTCGAGCGGTCAGATATTATTTCAGCAAATGCACCAAATTGATGAGGAGGTTTACGATCAAGTGATACCGCCCTCTAGTGGTCACAGTGAGTATGACGGGAGGAAAAGGGTGTACGTAGTGATGGAAATATGACATTTTTAGTATGTTAAATTTCATCCACGATTTTTTTTTTTGTTTTGATAGATTAATGGAAATGATCCCAAAGATAATTGCTGGCAGCTCCTCTTTCACAAATGTATGACTCCAAATCAACGCTAATGTTGCTCCATTGCCTGTTGGAAAATAAAAGAAACTAGATAACATGCCAGTGTTGTGTTAGTTTGCGCCTCATGTCCGCCCGGCAGCGACGACGCTGCGCTCGATATCAGCCGAAACAATTAGTCGACACGTTTCAGTCATTTATCAATCGACCGCCTCTTCGGTATCTTTAAGTTGTGCGCTGAATACAAGGCCATGACCTTGGCTCTGTTGAAATTGAGATTTTATAGATTTTAAAATTAAACAGTTCAATGAAAATATAAGAATTAAAGAGTGGACCATTAGAATAACTGTTATAGTTGCAGCCCGAGTTGAGTTTGGGCAACTGTACAACCTTTATTATTAAACCATATATTTTACTTCTTTCCTAAAAGCATTTTATGTCACTACAAACAGTGACTGCTGGGAAATGAAAATTTTAATCCATTAGAAAGCAAAAAAAAAAAGAAAGAAGTGGTCTCGATGTTTGAAGATGAAATCTTATCATGAGATGTTTATCAACCAACGATTTCACGTCCCGCCGGCTGATAAAGGAGAAGCACCGAATGAAATCTGAGCTCCTGGAAAAAAATAAAATCTCAACACCACATACACACACATACGGTGTAAGATATCTCTGCTAAATCCCCCAACGACCCTGCGGGGTGCTGCTCTTCACCGCAACCCTGAAACCGGGATCTCCACTTTCTTATCGCCTTAGCTCGCTTTTCTCCGAAAAGGGAAGAAACGAAGAAGACAGGCCGCGTCAGACCGCTCGCCGCTTCCCTGAGCGGCTGCCGGTCGACGAGGACCGACGGGGAAGAAAAAGAAGACGATCGCATCCAATTCTACCTGGAAAACGAGATTAAAGGAGCTCAAGCTTCTGATAGGAGCTGATGTTTACGGGGTTTTATAGTTTCAAATATTTCACGTAAAACTGAGGGGACTTCTTTTATACAGGAAGTATGAAAGCACCCCCTCCCCCCCCCCTCAAAAATATGGGCTAAAAAAATAAGTTCAAATCAGGGCATCTCATCACCAAAACAGCGACGTTAATCAGAAGTCTATTTGGGCTCTTGATCTGAATGTTGTGTTTGCGCAATCTTCAATCATCAAAAAGGGAAAAAGCGCCTTTGTGTAATTTTGCGACGGCTCTGACAAAAATCTGTAAAAGCACAATTTTTACACATGGTTACGTTTCCGTGGCCCCGAGGCAGCAGCTCAGTCTCAGACAGCAGCAATAATTAAAAAAAAACAAGAGGAGGCCTCAAAGAGGAATGTACGACGAAATAAAGAAGTGGTAGAAGAGTAGAGTAGAAGCAGTAGCAGATAAACTACTTACAGCTGAGAGGAGACGCAACGTTTCATCGGCAAAAGGTTTTTTATGTTTAAAGAAAACATTCATTCTCAAAACATTTCTTATGCATCTCATTTCTTTTCTCTATTTTAAAATTGCTCTTTTATATCTGTTTTTAAGTGAAACACCGCATGTCGTTTTCTTGCCTTGAAGCACTTTGAGCTGCATTTCTTGTATGAAAGGTGCAAAACAAATAAAGCTTATTATTATTATTATTATTATTATTATCTGATGTAAACTGCTGAGAGGTGATGAGATGCAGCACAAACAACAGCGTGCTAACAGTTGCCTTTATAAAATATAAATATTATATATATATATATATAGTATATAATATAATATAGAATTAAAGTGCAGCTAAATTGGACTTTTGATATTTGTGAATAAGTCTTCTAACAAAGTATGATATAACTTTTAAAAATTCTAGTTTCGTTTACTCAAATTAGTCCGCCGATGTTTTCTTCTACAGTTTTATGTTATAGTTTCAAAACCCAACACACAAAAACAAAATAAACCCGTTTTGCAGTTGCTCAAATGTGTTTGACACTTTTTACATTGAATAAATGAAGTTAAAAGACGACTAGCGTTAGCACGAGTTTAGCTGTTTTCTTTCTTCTAAATGATACTTTTAGCTGCTGTCTTATTCAATCCTGTGAAACAAACTGATCAAAAACAAAATGTCACTTTATTAAAGATGAATCTTTTTCAGATAGCTAAACTTAGCTTTCAGCAAATCGTGTTTCTGTGTTTCGCGACGTTTATCTGTCCCAGTAGTATTAACATTGATTTTGAAATTCATATGATATATCAATTCACAATCTAATGCACCTAAATGTGTTATTTAAAAAGCAGTCCAACTACTAAATCGTATCTAAGACATCACATCTTTTTTTTTTCTGCCCTGTCAGTTCATTTACATTTACAGATAACAACAAGGGAGAAATCAACTATTAACCTCAGTTTTAGCCTTCTCGTTGTGTATTTTCTGTGAGGAGAGACGTGAAGTTAAAAAGGGAAATCGTTTGTTTATTCACATTCAAACTAAATACATCATATCTCCCTCTTTTAATTTAAAAGTCCACTCGATATCGAAGCTCCCTCACGTCTTTACACCGCATAACACACGTAAGGCTAATTTAAAATAAAGTTCCTACCATGCTGCTCCGCTGAGAAGAAGTCGGTCAACCGGCCACAGGAAGCATGAATGAAGGGACAGAGCGGTTTATTAGATCTCATTACAGGCAAAACGATCCACAGCCTGCAGGGTCACAGCTCAGCGCTCGGGGGGGGGACGGGGGGACTGGGGGACACAGACACTGAGGACCTTTCAAACCCAGCACATTTCTATTCCACTTGTACCCAATAAAAGGCCCCAGCAGAGAGGCATGCTTTGGTTTTGATCCGTGCGAGACATTTTTTTTTTCCCTGGAGAGTCTTTGTTGGGGGAAAAACACAAAAGCGGACTCTGTCAAACGGAGCTGCGACGCACTCGGACACAACAAGGACTTTTCTGTCTTGCCAGCTTGTTCTCTTCCGTTAAATATGGAGCGTCAGCCGGCTCGTACTCACGCTGCAAACAGACGAGAGGTCTGTCTCCGTCGGGAGGACGAAGACAGCAGCTTCGGCCCCGGCAACGTTTGAGAGAGTTTCGTTTGGAAATGGGAAGATGTGCACGAGGGCAATTTTCAACACAAAAAAAAAGAAAAAAGAACTGGCTTAAGATATAAAAAAAAAAATATATACTGTCAAAGGTAAAAATGTGACCAAAAAACACGTTATCAAAGGCTTAAACCTGAAACGACTGATTTTGACTTGGGGGAGGGGGGGGCAGAGGACTATCATCTGCTATTAATTTGATATGTTCAACCTGTTTGCAAACATATTTATGAATCAATCAGTTACAGAGCAACATTATCATTTAGGTGGAGTTATTTTTGTGTCCGTCAAATAAAGAAAAATCAGATTTTTGGGCTTTGTTTTTTTGCTCCATTTTTGGTCTCTACCGACCGATATATGTCTTGGGGTTTTTGTATAGCATTTGTTCCAGATGTGGTATTATTTAATCCAAATTATAGACAGGTTTTTTTTGTTATACGGTAAGTAAAGCATGATGTCCACGATTTCAACATAATAAAAGAGAAGTCTACAAACAAAGTCAGTTTCTACGCGTTCTTTTACGGAGGTTTTATATTTGTAAAATCTCCCCAGCGCCTAGAAAACGGGGTTTTTATTTTTGTGACATCATCACAATGTAACGTCTATTGGCTGAGAGGCCAGCGTGGCCTATGGGAGGGAGGTGAGGGGGGGCACTAATTAATGTGTGCCGTGAGACCCGGAAACTAGAAACCGAAGCTCCAGGTGAGCAATTTGGATCCAAGTGAGCAGGCGCCATGTTTGAGTCGAGTGAGTTTCCGCTTATAGACGGTGCAAAGTTTTCTTTTGGACGCCTGGACGTCGGCTAACCTCGAAACCAAAGTGAACACGAGCTCGTGGGAATCACCGACCGATCCAATCAACGGACACAAAAATTTTAAATTGACCTCAATAGGGCAGTTTAGTGTGATAAATAGGAGAACGCCTCTATCGCAGGATGCGGAGAATTACTCCTGTTTTTGGGTTTTTCACACCAGAATTGGGTTTTAATAAATTAATCATAACATCCTTTCTGTGTTTGTCTGTCGTTTGTCGTCTCCTCCTCAATCTGTCACCGGAGTACAAAGCAGTTTGGTCTAAAATAAAAGAGGCAAGCAAGACAAGAAAAAAGAAAAAAAAAAGAAAAAGGAAAACGATGCTATTTTTATTACTTTTTTTTTTTTCTGCTGATCAAACGAACTCGGATGTCTCACTTGGAAAGCAAAATCCAAAAGAGATCAAATATTAATGTCTTTTACATCTTGACAGGAACGAGCTGCTTGAAGATAAAGACGAGAGAAACGACTTCGTATGTGACCGAGTTCGTCACGCCGACAAAAAGATCTCCAGCTGGCCTTTTATTTATTTATTTTTAACTGGGATCTTAAAGAAAACTCAATTTTACCCGTTTTAATTTCCGAATGAAATAAATTGTGGAGAGAGCAGCACTGCACCGGGGTCTTACAGACATTTTGCTTTCTGTGCATCGTCAGCAAGAGGTCAGCACAGCATTCAGCAGCTCCGGTGATTGATGGAGGTCAAAGGTCATTCCCTCTTGATGTATCAGGGAAAACGTGCAAAGAAACACGACCTGTTTCATTGATAAATGAGATGTTTTTAGTCTGACTGCTTTTCATCCAAAAATAAAATGTAGGTCTGGAGAAGAAGAAGAAAAAAAAAAAAGCAAGATAGTTGATGTTGTTCACCTGCAGATTTTTGGCATTTTATAGTAAATCTTTACTTCAGTTGAAAGAAGTTTTACAAGCCAGGTATGGATATTAATATTACGCAAGACAAACCTCGTTGGTATCTTCTGGTTCCCAAGAACCAACATTTCAGTTCTTTATTTTTAGTGGGAAAACTGCAAAACGGTGCCAGATTTTGTTCACGACGAATCCGGGTTTCATTCATCCGATCAAAAAGATGCTTCACTGACTCAGGAGTCCCTTTTCCATCACTCTCTGGAACATTTAAGCAACCACTGAATAATAATAATAAAAAAAAAAAACCTTGTTCTAGTAAGTCCACAAGATCAGATTTTTACGAGACGCTGAAGAAACCTGTAACGTCTGAAAGGTTTACATGTCGGTCGGTGTTGCCCGATTTTTAATTTTTTTTTTATAAGCGCTTTAAAAGGAAAAAAAAAACGAGGCGACGCCGCCGAGATCAGAGAGACGCTGACGTCCACCGTTCAATCAAAGTGAAACCGGACTCCAAGCTTACAAAACAAATAAATACAAAATGAAACCCCGTGTCGTACTTCACCTTGCTGCGACTTTTAACAGCCGCGCGACCCGACAACCTCCGAAACAAAAGCCGCGCTTGAAACGTTAGGCACGAACAACTGACGGGAGTTCAACCGGCGTCCTCGCACCGGGCTGTTGGCTTTGGCCCGCCGCCGAGGCCTCATTGTTAAAACAACCGCATCCCCACTCGGGCTTTTATTTCCGCACCAGCTGCCGGCAATAATCCCCGAAAAGGAATATAATCAATCCTCCTCAAATCCACTTCTAAAGGTTGTCTTGCCTGCTCGTGTCCGCGGCGCCGTCCACCAAAATAGCAGTTTAAGACCCCCGCGAACTACGGCGGGTATATTCAGCTCGTAGTTTAAACTTTGGAGATTTAAATAAGCTCTGCTAACAACGCTGCAGTCGTTGAGCTGCTTTAATTCATAGAGAGGTTATTGATGTTTGATCATTTGTGACGATAAAATACAAGAAAACATGGCCGCGAGTCCAGAAGAATATAATGTGATTTAAGGAAAATTAGCAGTAATTTGACTAGAAATGTTCTAAAACAAGATAACACGACAACAAGACTCGTAATTTCACTCATTTCCAAAACATAGACATTTTTTGGGGGAAAGATTCTAAGAAATCAGGTGTTTTTATTTTTTATTTTCATGTTTTTATGCAGAACTGCATTTTATTATTATGTGTTGTCGACACTTATTCCACTAAAATCCTGACCAGAGAACACTTCAGAGCAAAGTGCGTCTTCTCACCCTTAGATCTTCAAAAACAAAATATTTCAATTGCATATGTAAAGGAGATCATCTTAATCAGTTTCCATAAATATGTCTGCAGTAAATTAGTTTATTTATTCATAGCTTCAGTAATTTTTACACTTGTTTAATCTGTTTTATTCTTATTTATCTCAATTTTATGTATATTTCTTATATTTTAACCTTCAAACTTTTTATTTATATATTATATGGTTATAATAATTGATATTTTGGTGGTCAATAAAAAAACAAAACATTCATAAACGCTGCACTCTGTTGGTATTGAAGGAGTCTTCAGCAGATATTTGTAGGACAAACTTCCAATATCATATTTTACCTAAAAAGCTAATAACGAGCTGCATATGGATGGTACGTCACTCCGCTTTCACCGACTTGTTTCATATATAAATAGTTTTTAGAAACCGACATGCACAGGCTGAATAAAGGGACTAAAACCTAGTTTAGTCTACGAATTTGTGTCTTATGAATTTGTCTTGTTAAAAGTGGCCGTACAAACAAACGCGGTTCGTGTATCTCTAAAATATATATATATATTTAACATGTATGTGCTTCTCTTTTCTTTTTTTTAAAATTCCAAATCACGTTGTACTTTCTGGTTTTGATTCTGCATCCATTTTTCCCCCATTATAACATTTTTAAACCAAATTGAAATATTCTGCGGAGTCAGCATTCTTCAAACGTGACATTTTGTGGTGTCAAAAAGCTAAATATAACTGCCTTGCATCTTGAGCCTAAATCCATGATCCGTCCTCATCCGTGGCGAGCAGCAGGTCGGTGTAACTCGACCGGTGCGTGCCATGTAAAGGGAGAGGGGCTTCAACATCAAGGACAACGGTGAGATATAAAAAGGGACGGTGCAACCGGTTATGTTTGTTACCGCAGGGCGACGATCCCTCCGTTTGTGGCCGCCACCGTGCAGGAGTCTTTCTCGGGGAAAAGTCGAGGCGTTTGGATTTTTTCTTCTCGTTCCTCGTGCACTTAAAGTAGGTGAGTATGATTCAACTTCAAACATCAGCCAGGGCATTAAAGACTTTTACAAGAGGGGGTGTTTTTATATATATTTTTTTATTCAGGAGGACAAAAATGAGCACGGATGGGGAAATGGCGATCTTCGGGCCGGCCGCCCAGTACCTCCGTAAGTCGGAGAGGGAGAGGACGGAGGCTCAGTCCCGCCCGTTCGACGGCAAGAAGGCGTGCTTCGTCAGCGAGGAGAAAGAGCTGTACGTCAAGGCGGAGATCCAGGACAGGGAGGACGGGAAAGTCACAGCAAAGACCACGGATGACCGAGTGGGTGGACTGACGGGTCACCAGCAGAAAAAAACAACAAAAATATTCTGTTACATTGGATTGTCTGCTTCAATTTCTTTATAACAGAGCCGGAGAGAAGACACTAAATTAACGTCCATCAAGTAAAGCAGTAAAGTCTGACAGGGACTTTATTTCTGTTTGATGTAGACAGATTTGACACAAGCTTCAAACGTTCCTCGATAAAATCTGCAATGAGGAACCTGCTGAATTATGCGAGTCTGCTTTATAAACTGACATTTGAATCTCCCTTGAAGCTCCAAATGCTGCTTCAGAGTTCACATTGTTCGAATTTGCGAAGACCTTTAATATCCTGCTGCTTTGAAAAACCTACTTTTTTTTTTTCCACACTTTAAGAAATGTACTCTTTCAGTGTAAATGTTTGTGTTTTCCAGACTTTAACCGTGAGGGAGGACCAAGTGTTTCCCATGAACCCGCCCAAGTTCGATAAGATCGAGGACATGGTGATGATGACGCACCTCCACGAGCCCGCGGTGCTGTTCAACCTCAAGGAGCGATACGCGGCGTGGATGATCTACGTAAGTCGTACAGGAAGTGTGATTCCACGCTCACGGCTCCATTAAAACACCGGCGTCCTTTAAAACAGTCCTTTAAATTTAGATTTTTTATTTTTTTCAAATGTGGGAGAAGACGGCCAGTGAAGTGAGAATACTTCAAAGATTTCCGAAGCAGTTCAACTATTAAAATGTGTTCGATTACACAGATTAAGTTCACTTTGTGCCTAATTTATGTCGTAAAGAGATTTTAAATGTCCACAAAATAACAAAGTGATCGCAGACGTGCGAAAGATTTCCAAACAGACGCCAAACGGTCATAAAGACAAAATGACTGCAGAGACTCGAAAGAGACAAAATGACAACAAAGAGACCAAAAACGATTTCAAAGAGATTTTCAATAACGAAATACACAAAACGATAAAAAAAAAAAGGCTTTTATGAACTACAGAGGAAAAGAGACATAAAACGATTGCAAAGAGATTTAAAATAAAAGGATCGCAAAGATATCGAAGAGATTTCCAAAACAGGCACCAAATAGCTGCAAAGATGCAAAATGGCCGCAAAGAGACACGAAAGCACGACGGAGAGAGAACAAAATAAAAATAAAAACCTCTCCGTGTGTTTTCCATGCAGACGTACTCCGGGCTCTTCTGCGTGACGGTGAACCCGTACAAATGGCTGCCGGTGTACGACCCGGAGGTGGTGAAGGCCTACCGGGGGAAGAAGAGGATGGAGGTCCCCCCCCACATCTTCGCCCTGTCCGACAGCGCCTACCAGTTCATGCTCACCGGTACCGTCGGCGCAAAACCAACACCGATACTCACATTTCTGGGGAATCTTAACGTTCCTCTTTTGTGTCCGCAGATCGAGAAAATCAGTCGATCCTCATCACGTAAGTTCAGCAGAGGTTTTTTTTTCGTTCGTTTATGAAGACGTCGAGGTTGAATAGAAATGTGAAATGTTTTGAACTCGTCTTTAGCGGAGAATCCGGCGCGGGAAAGACCGTCAACACCAAACGCGTCATCCAGTACTTCGCCACGATCGCGGTCGCCGCCGACAAGAAAAAGGACACGAGCAGTAAAATGAAGGTGAGCGCCGCGAGGCCGTCGGCGTTTCGGAGAGTTTCGGGCGTCACGGCAACGCGTTTCCTCTTCAACAGGGAACTCTGGAGGACCAGATCATCCAGGCCAACCCGCTGCTGGAAGCCTTCGGCAACGCCAAGACCGTGAGGAACGACAACTCCTCTCGCTTCGTGAGTGCGACTTTGTTTTTGATTTGATTTGGCGAGAATTGGTCGGACGGCAGTAAGATGCCACCTTTTTTTTGTTTTGTTTTGTTTTTTGTGTCAAACAGGGTAAATTCATCCGAATCCACTTCGGTACGACCGGGAAACTCGCTTCTGCAGACATCGAAGCGTGTAAGTTTACACCGGCAGCTTATCTGGGCGACGTACACGTCGGCTGCACGGAATAAGTTTGACGTTTTCTTTTGTCTCTCTTTTCCTCCCTGAAAGATCTGCTGGAGAAATCCAGAGTGACGTTCCAGCTGGTGGCCGAGAGGAGTTATCACGTCTTTTATCAGCTCGCTTGCAACAAGAAGCCTGAACTCATCGGCGAGTTAAAAACAATCCTTCTTAAAATCCTGCTTTCATTTTGTGTTCACGCAAACGAAGATTTCCAACCGGATTAGTCTTTTTTCTCTTCAGACCTGCTGCTCATCACCACCAACCCCTACGACTTCGCCTTCATCAGTCAGGGGGAGATCAGCGTCAAAAGCATCGACGACGCCGAGGAGCTGATGGCGACGGACGTGAGTCGACTCGGCGAAAACGCAAGCTGCCCTCGAACGCTGCGACGTTACGAGTTGTTTGAGACTTTTCCCTTTGTGTTTATTTGTTTATTTATTTATTTTTTTTAAACACAGGAAGCCTTCGATATTCTGGGCTTCACCGCGGAAGAGAAAATGTCCATCTATAAGCTCACCGGCGCCGTGATGCATTATGGGAACATGAAGTTCAAACAGAAGCAGCGGGAGGAGCAGGCGGAGCCCGACGGCACCGAGGGTGAGCTCGTTAAAAAATAAATTAAACGAATATTAGTGGAAAGATGAGTATTAAAACGTTTTTTGTTGTTGTTGTTTTGGTTTGGTTGCAGAGGCCGATAAAACTGCGTATCTGATGGGTCTGAACTCAGCTGACCTGCTGAAGAACCTCTGCTACCCTCGAGTCAAGGTCGGAAACGAGTACGTCACCAAAGGACAGAGTGTGCAGCAGGTTAAAAAGACAAAACATTTCTATTTCCCCACGCTGTCTGATTATTGAATTAACGTTTCAAAGACCACACCGGAGATTCATCGTACTTTTTAAACGTTTAGAAGTCCTTCTGCGTCTGTTTGAAGCCGTTTTGTTTCTTCGCAGTCATTTTGCATCTCTGTGCCGTAGCTCAGTGTCTCTTCACGATGGTTTTGTTTCTTTTTGGTTGTCGTGTTTTTTTGTGGCCATTTTGCATCTTTTTTTTTTTTTTTAATCGTTTTGCTTCTCTTTAAGTGTGTTTTTTTTTTTTGCGTCTGTGCTTTTTTCTCTCTATATAAAATGATTATACCCTTCTTGTAGGTGTACAACTCCATCGGTGCACTCGCAAAATCAGTGTACGAGAAGATGTTTTTCTGGATGGTCATTCGAATCAACCAGCAGCTGGACACGAAGCAGTCCAGACAACATTTCATCGGCGTTCTCGACATCGCCGGCTTCGAGATCTTCGACGTAGGTGTTTAAAATATATCCGCGTACTTCCCAGGAGCTCCATCAGTGTGTATATTTAATATGATCTTTACTATTTGTGTTTTAGTACAACAGCATGGAGCAACTCTGCATCAACTTCACCAACGAGAAGCTGCAGCAGTTCTTCAACCACCACATGTTCGTGCTGGAGCAAGAAGAGTACAAGAAGGAAGGGATCGACTGGGAGTTCATCGACTTCGGCATGGACCTGGCAGCCTGCATCGAGCTCATCGAGAAGGTTCGATATCAATTCTAAATATTCACCGACCAGGAATTCTCTTTTTTCTAAAGTTGATAAAAATGGTTTTAATAAAAAACGGTTTGTTCCCAAGCCGATGGGCATCTTCTCCATCCTCGAGGAAGAGTGCATGTTCCCGAAATCAACGGACATCTCTTTCAAGAACAAACTGTACGACCAACATCTGGGCAAGAACAACTGCTTCTTGAAGCCCAAAACGGTGAAGGGGAAGCCCGAAGCTCACTTCACCTTGATGCACTACGCCGGCACGGTGGACTACAACGTCACCGGCTGGCTGGAGAAGAACAAGGACCCGCTGAACGAGTCGGTGGTGCAGCTCTACCAGAAGTCCTCCGTCAAAGTGATGGCCATGCTTTATGCCAGCTTCTCAGGAACAGATGGTAATTTGTCTGGATATTTTTTTTTCATATACTTTTGTCTATATTATCAGGTTATTTCTTTCACTGAGATCATGAACAAACCCTAGTTGTCACCACAAACTATAATGAATAAAATACTGAATACTGGACTGCAAATATAACGTCAATTTCTGTTTAGCATGAACATGCACAGTGAAAACAACACCAAAGTGATAAAGTGCAGTCGTGTATGTTTAAAATGTGTCATCGAGCGCAGAGGCAGCTGCAGGAGGAACGAAAAAGGGAGCCAAGAAGAAGGGAGCATCTTTCCAGACGGTGTCGGCTCTGTTCAGGGTAAGATGCGAAAAAGCTGCCGTTCATTACAGGCAAGGTGCATTGGTCAAAAGGTTTCCCTCAAATCTTTTAAAACACTTCAAAAATACAACAATATAAGGAGCACTTGGACATTTTGAGAAATACGTTTTGTTGCTTTCTGGTGGAGAGTAAGATGAGATCTTTATTTTAAAAAATAAGACCACCTCCGGCTGCCGGTTATCTTAGATTAGCACAAAGACTGGATTGCCGGGGGAAACCGATTTCCACATTCAGGTTTTGATTAGGCAAAGGAGATAAAACACAAAGCTTTAGATATGCTGGTTCCTTTCCAGTCTGCTAACAGAAGCTTTATATTTACTCTTTCCATTTAATTGGATTTCCCCAAATCTCAAACTACTCTCTTTGAAGTAAAAAAAAGATGTCTGAACAAAACAAAACAAATTCTCCAGCTCACGTGTGCATTTTCCTCCAGGAGAATCTCGGGAAGCTGATGACCAACCTGAGAACAACTCATCCTCACTTTGTGCGCTGCTTGATACCAAATGAGACCAAAACACCAGGTCGTTTTTTTAATAATCCCCTTTATTTTTATATTTCACGCGAACATGGCTTTAAAATAACCGTTGCTCTCATTACAGGTGAGATGGACCACCACCTGGTGCTCCACCAGCTGCGCTGCAACGGCGTGCTGGAAGGCATCCGGATCTGCAGGAAAGGGTTCCCCAGCAGGATCCTCTACGGGGACTTCAAGCAGAGGTAAACAAAGCTTTTACTTTTTAAATATTTCATAACATTTGTCCTCTTGCTCAGATCTATAATCCCCCCCCTCCCCTTCCCCTCTTGCAGGTACAGGATTCTTAACACCAGCGCCGTTCCAGAGGGACAATTCATGGACAACAAAAAAGCTGCAGAGAAACTGCTGGGCTCCATCGACGTGGATCACACCCAGTACAAGTTCGGACACACGAAGGTTTTTATCTGTCCGTGCAAGCGAGAGGTATTAAGACTAAATGAGCTGTGCAGGAAATAAATAACATTTCATTTCAGGTGTTTTTTAAAGCTGGCCTGCTCGGTGACTTGGAGGAGCTGCGAGACGAGCGGTTAGCTCAGGTCGTGAAGTCCACTCAGGCTCTGTGTCGCGGCTACCTCGTCCGGCTGAACTACCAGAAGATGATGGCCAGAAAGTAAAGATGTTTAACTGCTTTTAAGTATGGAGGAAGAAAAATGATCTACGTATAAATGCAGAATAATACATTTAGATATTTTAATTATGTCCTACCGGCTACAAGCAGCCAGTTACCTTAGCTTTGCATAAACTCTGGAAAAAGGTGGAAGCAGCTCATCAGGACAAAAGTAGCGATACGTAATTTAAAAGTTAAAACACCTAAACCCCCCAAATTTCTGGAAATATTACTGTGAATGACTTTCTCAAAGTATTCACAAACACTGTTCACTTGTTAGAAAACATCTTCGTGTTGAAAAAATAAAAAAATAAAAGGTTTGTGGACTGTAAAAAAAAATTGTAGATTTAACTAGTGTGAGTTTGTCTCTGACAGGGAATCCATCTACACGATCCAGTATAACTTCCGTTCTTTCATGAACGTGAAACACTGGCCGTGGATGAAGCTCTATTTTAAGCTCAAACCTCTTCTGAAGAGCGCCGAGGCCGAGAAGGAAATGGCGCAAATGAAGGTGGATTTCACAAAACTGAAGGACGATCTGGCCAAATCTGACCACCGGAGACGGGAACTCGAGGAGAAAATGGTCTCCGTTGTGCAAGAGAAGAACGATCTCCTCCTTCAAGTCCAAGCGGTGAGTTAAACCAAAGAAAGAGCCGGGGTTATTTACCAGAGGGTCGAGGCGGGTCTATGCAGTTGCTATGACGATGTTTATGATGTATTTCAGGAGGCTGACAACCTGCTGGATGCAGAGGAGAGATGCGAGGGACTCATCAAAAGTAAGATCCAGCTGGAGGCGAAGCTGAAGGAGGTGACGGAGAGACTTGAGGACGAGGAGGAGCTCAACGCCGAGCTGACCGCCAAGAAGAGGAAGCTCGAGGACGAGTCCTCCGAACTGAAGAGGGACATTGACGACTTGGAGCTGACCTTAGCCAAAGTGGAAAAGGAGAAACATGCAGTAGAAAATAAGGTGAGCCCGTCCTACCGCCGCTGAGTCAGCTTTTGTTTGAGGAGAACCGTTAACATCGCCTTTCTGTATTCATGACTTCAGGTTAAAAACCTGACAGAAGAAACCATGAGCCAGGACGAGAACATCACCAAACTGTCCAAAGAGATGAAAGCCCTGCAGGAAGCTCATCAGCAGACGCTGGACGACCTGCAGGCGGAGGAGGACAAAATCAACACTCTGACCAAAGCCAGGACCAAACTAGAGCAGCAGGTGGACGAGGTGAGTTCCTGGGAAGGTGCATAGTGGAGTATGTTGCTATGGTTACATTGCGTGCGATGACTGAGCTCGTGTTTTCTGTAGCTGGAAGGTTCACTGGAACAAGAGAAGAAGGTCCGGATGGATCTGGAGAGAGCCAAGAGGAAGCTGGAGGGAGATCTGAAACTCGCACAGGAGTCCATAATGGATCTGGAAAATGAGAAGCAGCAGATGGACGAAAGACTGAAAAAGTAAGTCTAATAAACTGGTGCATTTAGCAAGATTTACAATCCCCGACTTCAATAAACAGCAAACTCGGCTTCATTTTACAGGAAAGAGTTTGAGGCATCACAACAGCAGACGAAGATTGAAGATGAACGAGCACTCGGTGCTCAGCTACAGAAGAAGATAAAAGAGCTCCAGGTGAAATCAACTGAATTACTGGAGTGGTTGTTTACTTCCAGATAAAATGCTCAACAATTACGAACCAATAATTGAAATTTGCAATACGAAATAGGCCCGAATTGAGGAACTAGAGGAGGAGATCGAATCAGAGCGCTCGGCTCGAGCAAAAGTGGAGAAGCAGAGGTGCGATCTCTCCAGGGAGCTGGAGGAGATCACGGAGAGGCTGGAGGAGGCCGGCGGAGCGACCGCCGCTCAGGTCGAGATGAACAAGAAGCGCGAGGCCGAGTTCCTCAAACTCCGCAGAGAACTGGAGGAGTTTTCTCTGCAGCACGACGCCACGTCCGCCGCTCTGCGCAAGAAACATGCCGACAGCGTGGCCGAGATGGAAGAACAGCTGGATAACGTTCAGAGAGTACGGCAGAAACTGGAGAAGGAGAAGAGCGAGTTACGGCTGGAGATGGACGACTTGTCGAGCAATAACGAAACCATGGCCAAAGCAAAGGTTGGTCATCGATGTTTTCATGTTCAGCTCCATCCAAGGAGACGATAAGCTGATTTTCTTTCTTCTTCAAATTTAAAGATTAATTTTGAGAAACTGTGCCGCTCGCTGGACGATCAACTGAGTGAGATAAAAACCAAAGAGGAGGAGCAGCAGAGGCTCATAAACGACCTTTCAAGTCAGACAGCTCGGCTGCAGACGGAAAACGGTGAGGAGCAATTTCATCCCGAACAAATCCAGCGAGACAATCGCAGAGAAAAAAAAAACGTCTAATTCTTTCCACGCTTTTTTTTTTTTTTTTTCCGATCCAGCCGAGATGTCTCGGCGGCTGGAGGAAAAGGAATCCTTGATGTCACAGCTCACTCGAGGAAAGCAAGCCTTCATCCAGCAGGCAGAGGAGCTGAAAAGACTTCACGAGGAGGAGGTGAAGGTGAGATCTGAAAAACACACGTAACAGAAACGTTTGAAAGTCTCAAGTGTTTTTACGCCGTTTCTTTCATTGCGTGAAGGCTAAGAACGCTCTGGCTCACAGCCTGCAGTCGTCCCGTCACGACTGCGACCTCCTCCGCGAGCAGTACGAGGAGGAGCAGGAGGCCAAAGCCGAGCTGCAGCGCTGCCTCTCCAAGGCCAATGGCGACGTGGCCCAGTGGAGAACCAAGTACGAGACGGACGCCATCCAGCGCACCGAGGAGCTGGAGGAGGCCAAGTAAACAAAAACAAAAACGATTCGCTCCATCAGTTCAAAACAACGAAGGGCTTCCCGATGGGGATCGTACGACACGCTGCGTTGTTGTCGTTGTTGTTGTTGTTGTTGTCATTCACAGGAAGAAGTTGGCTCTCCGTCTGCAGGACGCGGAGGAAGCGGTGGAGGCCGTGAACTCCAAGTGTTCCTCTCTGGAGAAGACGAAGCAGCGGCTGCAGGGAGAAGCGGAAGACTTGATGATGGACGTGGAGAGGTCCAACGCTGCCGCCGCCGCCTTGGACAAGAAGCAGAGAAACTTTGACAAGGTTTCCATCAACATGTCCCGAAATGAACGCTAATTTAATTGACACAGTAACTCCGAGGCTCTGAAGGTAGAATATTATCCCAACTCCACAGGAAGTATGTTAAAGAAGCCGATTGAAGTCGATAGATAGACGACATTTTGGAACACAATCCAATTTTCCCTCAATGTTGGTTTTTCATTTTATTATGTTAAACAAAATTGCCTCTTTTGGGCGGGAATGTTTCCCAATAAAATAAAAAAAAAACATATAGGTAGGCAACCGAACAGCTTATTTAACCCCTTGATCTCATTGTTGTTTTTGAAATGTGTACCTGAAAAACATCCACAAACAGCTTCACAACCAGAGGGTGGAGAAGAGACTCCGAGCCCCCATCAGACATCGTCAGCTTTGACACTGAAACTTGCTGCTTAAAAATTTCTGCATTTCTGTAACTTCCCTGCCTGTAAGGTTTTGGCTGAGTGGAAACAGAAATACGAGGAGGGTCAAGGAGAGCTGGAGTCGGCTCTGAAAGAGGTGCGATCGTTGGGAACAGAGAACTTCAAGATGAAGAACACCTTTGAAGAATGCGTGGAACAACTGGAGACCCTCCAACGGGAAAACAAAAATCTGCAACGTATGTCCAGGCCTTTAAATAAAAAAAAAAAAAAAATGCTGTAAGCCAGTGAGTTTGAATGGTTGAACACATTATCATATTTTCTTTTCGTTGCAGAGGAAATAATGGATCTCACAGAGCAGCTGGGCGAAACGGGGAAAACCATCCACGAGCTCGAAAAGTCGAAGAAACAGGCGGAGCAGGAGAAGTTGGAGGCTCAAACGGCTCTGGAGGAGGCAGAGGTGAATTAGAAGAAAAATATCGAAATCATAAATATAAACGATCTCGAGCGTCGCTGGTCATCACGGCTGCCTTTCTGCGCTCAGGCCTCCCTGGAGCACCAGGAATCCAAGATCCTGCGAGTGCAGCTGGAGCTGAACCAGGCGAAGTCCGAGGTGGACAAGAAGATCGCCGAGAAGGACGAGGAAATCGACCAGCTGAAGAGAAACGGCCAAAGAGTCGTCGACACGATGCAGAGCACTCTGGACGCAGAGGTCCGCAGCAGGAACGACGCCCTGCGGGTGAAGAAGAAGATGGAGGGAGACCTGAACGAGATGGAGGTCCAGCTGAGCCACGCCAACCGGCAGGCGGCCGAGGTCCAGAAACAGCTGAGGAACGTACAAGTCCAGCTCAAGGTCGGGTCACGTGTACACGTTCGCCTTTTATTAAACCAAATCTAAACACGCTTCTTTAAATATTTCTGGACACATTTTAGGAGGTTCAGCTTCACCTCGACGACGCCCTGAGAAGCAGCGATGACGCGAAAGAGCAAGGCGCCATGTCGGAGCGCAGGAGCAACCTGATGCAGGCGGAGATGGAGGAGATCCGAGCGGCGCTGGAGCAAACCGAGAGGAGCCGCAAGCTGGCGGAGCAGGAGCTGCTGGACGCCAGCGAGAGAGTGCAGCTGCTCCACTCGCAGGTTGGGCTTTTTCCTCCCTGCCTTCAGCAGTCTGACACGACCTCTGACTGCTCATCAAGAACAGCTCCAGTTCTTCAGCGCGACAGATCTTCATGGCATCTTTTTGGGTTTTTTTTTACGCAGCGTCTACAACGAGCTATTATTTCAAACTAAATGTTTTGCTTACAGAACACGAGCCTGCTGAACAGTCGGAAGAAGCTGGAGGCCGATCTGTCCCAGATTCAGGGCGAGATAGACGACAGCGTCCAAGCATCCAGGAACGCTGAAGAGAAAGCCAAGAAGGCCATCACTGACGTAAGTGGAGTTTTTGCCTTCGTTTTTCGGTCGGAAAAATGCAACGTACCTGCCCGTTTTACAAAATCATGTTTAGGCCGCCGTGATGGCCGAGGAGTTGAAGAAAGAGCAGGACACCAGCGCTCACCTGGAGAGGATGAAGAAGAACCTGGAGGTGACGGTGAAGGACCTGCAGCAGAGGCTCGATGAGGCGGAGAACCTGGCCCTGAAGGGCGGGAAGAAGCAACTCCAAAAACTGGAGGCCAGGGTAATATGTAGAATATGTCCCACATAAAATCACCCCCTAAAAATAAAAAAAAATTGCTCAACTTTTGGGGATTTTCTCTTTACAATCTAACAAATTGTCTCGTGAAGGTTCGAGAACTCGAGAACGAGCTGGAAGCAGAACAAAGACACGGCTCGGAGTGCTTGAAAGGTGTTCGCAAACTGGAGCGCAGGATTAAGGAGCTCAGCTACCAGGTAAATCCATCAGAAAAAAAACATTTCATTTAAAAGCTGTGCAAAGTTTTCACAAATCTAAAAGATTTGAGGACGATTGTTTTGTCTTCCGTTACCAAAACCCAGTCGGATGAGGACAAGAAAAACATGATGAGGCTTCAAGAGCTGGCAGACAAACTCCAGCTGAAGGTCAAAGTGTGCAAGAGGCAGGCTGAAGAAGCTGTGAGTAAAACTTCTGTCCACGTTGGATTGGAGCGAGCGGCGGAGTCGTTTCATTTGCTCGTTCGTTTGGCTCCCGACAGGAAGAGGAAGCAAACACTCATCTGACGAAGCTGAGGAAGGTTCAGCACGAGCTGGAGGAGGCCGAAGAGCGAGCCGACATCGCAGAGTCCCAGATCAACAAGATTAAAGTGAAGAGTCGTGACATGGGCAAGGTGAGTGCGTCTCGCTTCGGCTGGTAGACAGAGTGAATCGTCCCAGTCGAGTAAGTAACCTGTTTTTCTCCTTCATTTTTCCAGACAAAAGACAGCGGAGAGTAGCTGTGAAGACAATACTGACTGCAAGTATTTGAAACCGAGCTAGTTTGCAACATACTCTTAAACCAAATGTGTTTTTCCTCATTCAAAGCCACTACTGGTACAACTTCCTGTGATTGAGGTGCTGTTCGAATTACCCTCTAGGGCAGGGGTGGGCAATTAATTTTTACCGGGGGCCGCATGAGCAACCCGAGCACTGCTGGAGGGCCACATCGACAATATTTCAATTAAATTTTGCTCAATATTATTTTTGATATACTGTAAGATAATAAAAAAAAAAAAAAAAAAATAATAATAATAATAATAATTTCATTTAACCTAACTTAACTTTATACAAAAGCAGATTGCTTTTGATGGTTTTATTTAAACTCTTAATCCTTAAATATTTATATTAGGCTATGTGAAATTGAAATAAGAAAACAAAAACAATCATTGAATCACTGCAATTTATTTTTAACTTGTTCACACTTTAACTTTGTTCCACAAACAAGGAAAAACAACAAACAACTTAACAAGTTTATAGAAATACTGCAATACAACAAACAATAACTTATGTTTTCCACCTCATTTTACCTCTTCAGTGCGAATAATCCAGTCTGTTCTGGGCTTGAACAAGGGCATTGAAATCTGGCTGAATGTCTGAGGTGGCTATGCGAAGGACAGCTGAGAGGTGCTCATCAGTGATAGAGGATCTGTGTTTGGATTTGTTGAACTTCATCACAGAAAATGTCTGTTCACATACATAGGTGGATCCAAAGAGGACCAGAATCCTCTGAGCATGCCTCCTCAGGTGTGGAAAGTTCTCCTCTTTGAGGGAGGAGTAAAAGTCCAGCAGTGAGACTGACCTGAAGTGCTCTGCCAGAAGTAGGTCAGACTGCAGGTCAATGAGCTCCATCTGAACATCGCTTGGTGCATTGTCCACACTGCAGTTGAAGGGAGAAGAAACCATGTGCATTTCACTCTCAAGAGTTTTGAAATCGCCTCGAAAACTCTCCATGCAGTGCTTCTAACTTGCTTGAGTACTTGTGGAGGTGATCGGCTGATCTTGTGGCTTCCTTTAGTGTTGGCAAGTGGGTCAGGATGTTGTCCTTCACTTGGCTTGAGAGAAGCTGCAACTTTCTCCTGAAAGCCGTCACTGCACTGTACATCTCATGCACAAAAAGGCCCTTGCGCTGCAGTTTGACATTCAGTTCGTTCATGAGTGCAGTCACATCCACAGCGAATCCGAGGTCTGCCACCCAGTCTTCATCTGAAAGTTCTGGGATGTCATGTCCTTTCTTCCCACAGAAATTCTGAATCTGGTCTCTCAGGTCCCAGACACTTTTCAGTACTTTGCCCAGGCTGAGCCACCTGACGTTGCTGTGGTAGCTTATGTCACCATGTTCACTCTCATTTTCCTCCAAAAGTGCAACAAATTGTCTGATTTAACGCTCTCGCTCTGATAAAGTTAACTGTTTTACTTACAGCATCAACAACATGGTTAATTTTTAACACTGTCTTACACAACACTTCCTGATGTATAATACAATGCAAAAATGTCAATTTCTGCACAGGGTTAATTTCTGTCACTTTATCCTGCATCCTCTTTAAAAGTCCAACATTTTTCCCCGTCAGATTTGGACAACCATCTGTTGTCACACCTGCCAGCTTGTCCCATTTCAGTCCTAACATGTCCAAACACGCATTTACCTCTGTGAACAAGTCATTACCTGTGGTTGTCCCTTTAATTGACTGCATGGCTGCCAGCTCCTCCGTGATTTGAAAGTCTGCAGTTATCCCACGTAAGAAGATGAGCAGCTGGGCGGTGTCACGTACATCGCAGCTCTCATCCAAAGCCAGCGAAAAACAGTCAAAGTCGGCCGCTCTGTTCTTCAGCTGAAGCTCCAAGTTTCCAGCGATGGTCTCAACCCGCCTCGTTACAGTGCATCGGGAGAGTGACACCCTCTTCTCCGGGCATATCAGCGCAACAGAGTCCAATAAGCACTCCTTAATAAACTCTCCGTCAGAAAACGCCTTACTTTTTCTGGCGATTTTGTGAGAAATGACGAAACTTGTCCTGACGGCTGCATCTCTGGGGGTGTGAAATTTGGCAAAAAGTCCTTGTTGGGTTTGCAGTTTTACCATCAACGCATCAGCCTCCCTTGCGCGCTCTTCATCAGACAGATTCCAGTATTTATCCTCGTGCTTCGTCGTGTAGTGGCGATTCAAATTACATTCTTTAAACACAGCAACCTGTGTACCACAAATTAAGCACACGGCTTTACCTTTAATTTCTGTAAAGAAATACTTGGCAGTCCATGTCTTGTTGAAAACACGGCATTCGTCATCAACTTTTCTTTTTTTAGCGTGAGCTGACATCTCGGGGGTAACCGGGCATCACTTGTCGCTGTGCACCTTCACTCACAGGTTACACACGAACATACGTCCATAAATAACACTTTTCAAAATAAAAGCAGCACAGTTGTATTGCACGCACGATATAGATGTTTTTTAAAATTTATTTTGTAATTTGTGATTGCCGCTGTTCACATTCACTCACAATCACGCATACGTCCACACGGAAGTAATACAAATAACGCTTTTCAAAACAAAAGCAGCACCGTTGTATTGCACACTCGACATACTTTTTTTAAATTTATTTTGTAATTTATGATTGGCCTCACGCGGGCCGGACAGGGACGCACAAAGGGCCGGATGTGGCCCGCGGGCTGCAAAATGCCCAGGTCTGCTCTAGGGGATGTTGACAATTAATTAAAAAAAATGAGTGTCTCAGCTCAGTTATTTACATTTATCTTTGACAGTGAATTTCTACCACTAGAGGGAACCAAAGCGTGAATTCTTTACATTGTACACAGTGGCTTTTAATAAGCAGCAGCACAACATGATTGTTGGGATAGTGGATGTATGTTGCCCTATTTGAATCCTAATAAAACCTCAAAAATCTACAGTTTGATTCTTTGTTTTACCTTCCTGTTATTTCTTAATAGGAAATGGAGGCACAAATCTTTATCAGTTTATACATCAAAATGCGAGTGAGCAAACCCAGCAAAGCTTAGTTCTAAAAATAAACAATTTAAAACTAGAACATGCAGGAAGAGATGATGAATTAAACTAAGGCTGTGAAGAGCAACTATCGAAGTTAACGGGATTGGAAAATTTAAATCTAAACGACAAGATATTGAACAAAAGAATTTAAGAATGAGCAAATACACTGTTAGCGATATGTATATTTCACGTCCGGATTAACCTGCTTGGGACCCGGAAAAAAAAAAAAAAAAAAAAAAAAAAGTGTTGGACCCTAATTAAACTCCAGCATTCCTGCTGCTCTCATCAGTTTAGTTGCCATTACTCAGCTGGATTACCTTTAATCCAAAAGTAATTTCAATGCAAGAACCCTCATTCTAACAGGAACCTCGAAACCAGGATACGACAAAAGATCCATCCTTGCACTCGTAAGATAATAAAAATAAAAGGCTGGAGAGTAAAATTGGTTTCAACTCTTTATTTCTTTAATATAGCCCCACACACGGGGCATTTTGAGTAAAGCCCTTGAAACAGAACTTTACTACATGAAAGAGAAACCCAACAATTGAAAAAATTCCCCATGAGCAACAGCGGGAAGGAAAAACTCCCTTTTAACAGGAAGAAACCTCCGGCAGAACCAGGCTCAGTGGTGGGCGGCCATCTGCCTCGACCGGTTGGGTTGAGAACAGCATAAAAATAAATACAAGGTTGTGCTTTACATTTACAGAGGCATACAGATACATCAAAATACGACATTACAAAATTGTAAATATCACGATACAAATTGTTGGTCATACCATTCGGCATGGACGATCGCAACTGTTACGTTTTGATTGTCATCACTGCCGTCATTTTCATCACCACTGGAAGGAAAATGAATACACCCAAAAAACTGGGTATCAAAAGAAATGTGCTTCTTCAGCATCATTTGAGCCATCGGAGTCGTCTCTCTGCCAAGATAACTCCCTACACCTAGCACCACCCCCATCCCACCACCCTCTCCCAAACCAGCCCCTGTCCTAAGATAAAATAAATATCACCTCATCACTGGATGCTGTCAGTAAATGACAACTAAATCCTAACAACGCTTTGCAGGGGGAAAGGTTAGATACCCCCTGCTGGGAGGCCTCCCAAAATGCTCACCAAAGTGAACTTCAACATCTGAACTGGAATTAAACTTGGCAGAGCGAGACCAGACAGTGTTCATCTCAATGGAGAGTAAATGTTCAAGTATTACGAACAAATTCTGTAAAATATTTGGGTGGTGATGATGGACAGCTGCAAAAATACAATCAATACCTATCGACACATATATATACACATAAAACAGAGTATAAAATTCTACAATTAGTACAACATGACGGTCTACGAGTTGGTACATAATGAAGGTGTGCACACGTGGTTAAGGTGGGTGTTGTTCCCAGAAAAAAGTTCTTTACAGTCTTTCGCTGCAAGCTGAGGATGATGAGGCCGTCATGATGAAATGAGGCCTACCGACCTCTTCCGAGTTGTTTCTTGGGTGGGTTGCCGGGCAGATGAGTCGCAGTGGGCCGAATCTTCTGAGAAGCGGGTCTTCATGCTGGGTCAAAACAAAACAAGCTCGTCAAGCTCTGTATTCAGCATCAACCGAACAGATAACCGCTACACCTCACCAACAGATTGTGGACAAAGTAGAAGAAGAAGAGAGGGAAACGGTACAATGCTGGTCACTAATGTTAGCTACAAGGCCCATTTAGCTGTATCGTATTGAAAGCATTTACAATTACTGCCCTGTTTTTCTAAAATATAGCTTAGTGTTAGTAATATGGATTTTACCATAAACAGGTGGTTGGTAGTGAACTCCAAGCTATTTCGGCTAATTAAATGTTTTGCCCAAAGCCAAGTTTGGCTACCTGCACGAAATGCAGAGCTGTTGGGGAAAAGGGATGTCGACTGATCCGACTGCTTAACTAGACATTAACATTAAGAATAACGTTCAAACAAAGAAACGGATATTGTGACCAGAGGTTATGACAAGGAATGTGAAGTAATGCGTGTTCATTTAAAACATAAGAGCCCATAAAAATAGTCCAAATAAAACCCCAACTATTAGCTAATGCTAGCATTGCTGTGATTTGCTCAATGGTTGCCATTGAGCTGGCAGTGAGCCAACTAGCGATAGCGACATTTTGTCGAACCGTTTCCTATCAAAAACAGGAAATTGGTTGACATGACCACTTTGGCCGCTTACAAATGAAAACATTGTGAATTTGTAAAGTTACTCACGCTGAGGAGGCGACGCCAGTTCTGTGTTGGAATCCTTTGAGAGCTCTTGGGCAGCATGTCCTGAAATGATTAAACTACAGAGAGAACACCAACTACACACAGCAACAACATTTTAAACATCAGTGTTGGTTTCCTATTAAAAGAGGCTTCTCTGATGACACTGGGGGAAAAAAACAAAACTTCATGTCCACTGTAATAATTCATCCTGGGCCAAAGTATGAGCCAATGTCGTGATGTAATATTTGAAGAGAAGATGAGACAATTAAGCATGTCAACTTCCCCTGTGGTCACATGGTACCACTGAGCTGAGTGTCAGCTGATCTGTTAAAGACCGTCTCCCCGACTCCAGCCCACGGCTGCCATTTTGAGTCCGTCCATATAAGCGAGTAGCGAGGTGATTAATGGTTAAAACCCCGTTGCATTTATCAACCATGTTTTCATTGTCACTGTTGTCATACTCATCACCGCTAGAAGGAAAATTGAAAATATACCCATAACTGGGCATGAGAATTGCTTCTCGAGCGCTATTCGAGCCTTCCGAGTCGTCTCTCTGCCAAGATAACTCCCTCCACCTAGCACCACCCCACCACCCTCTCCCAAACCAGCCCCTGTCCTAAGCAAAAAGAAATATCACCTCATCACTGGATGCTGTCAGTAAATGACACAACTAAATCCTAACAACGCTTTGCAGGGGCGAGATTAAATGCCCCTGCTGGGAGGCCTCCCAGAATGCTATGCAAAGATCCTAACGAGGTTTTATTCTGGAATTAAACTTGGCAAAGCGAGACCAGACGGCATTTACCACAAGAGGGAATAAATACTAAGGTGTGATAACTTCAAAAGTTTGGGTGGTGATGATCGTGACAGCAGTGTAACAAATACACTCGGACCAAACATGACGAAAAAATATAATATTAAATAAGGAATTAATTAATGGTTAATTATTTTTAAATGTCCTTTTGTCTTATGTTTTAATGGTTTTATATGAAGCACTGTGAATTGCCTTGTTGTTGAAATGTGATCTACAAATAAACTTGCCTTGCCTAAAGAACTTGCAATGACCCATCCATGAGCTGTATAACTCAACGAGAAAGGCAATTTTTTTTTTTTTTAATTAAATCAAGAATAATGTTCTATTGATACAATTCATGAGCAAATCAAAGCCCACAAGATAAATTCAAGTAAAAGACTATCTGAAATGATTGCCAGATGGGCAGTTTTCCTCAGCGTTGATCAAAGAAGCCTCTTAACTAATAAAATGCATTTAAATGTTTCCAGGCTGTGTACAGGATCATGGGCCAACAACAATTAAGAAAAGCGAGACTTACAGTTTGTAGATCTACTTCAGGCCGACTGGGATGGGAGTCATCACGATGTCAGCAAAGCATCAACTACATTGCTGAGCTCATATTGTAACTGGGTTTTGGAAACTACAAGAGCCAAATGGTGGCCAGAGGCAGGAGCCAATCATTTACATTGTGCTCGGGTGCCAATGTGCATGGGAACATGCAAGAAAAGGCCATGCTTAAAATGGTAAATAATAATAATGTTAATATTGCAGGTCCAAACTGGAGCTGCAATATTAACTGGAGGTAAAAAATATTCACCTTAATTAAAAAGTCAGGTGCACTGGTTCACCAGATATTGGGATGCCAATTTGGTCGGCATTGCGCAATACTAATGCGCCAAAATGGATCCTGACTTAACCAGATCACAGACGAGACACGAAGGGGGAGACAAACACAGAGGGGAGGACAGATGGGGAGACAGACAACAAGTCACGGCAAGGGAGCCATGAAGAGGTTTTGCGTTTGCATCTAAAGGACATGCTACGATTTACCAAAACTAAGAGAGCTGTTTAATTCTCAACAGGTAAGAGGAATTAAACAGATGTGCGATGTACATCCTGAGAGAGAGCGGGGGTGCAAGAAAACGCGAAGGAGGGTGATCGGCACGGCGTCCGACATGTTATGGCACACGGGCCGTGCGTTGAAGAATGAAATTGCTACAAACCTTTTCGCAGAGCTTGCCGACAGCTCCTTCTTCAGAATTGATGGACGACGACGTTTGTAGAAGCTGAGGGAGGAAAATGTTAGTTCTCGGCACGGCGGCCACCCACCTTTTTGTAGAGGCTGGGGGAAAAAAATATCGGCTCGGCGACCGACAGGTTAGTTCTCGGCACGGCGGCCACCCACCTTTTTGTAGAGGCTGAGGGAAAAATATCGGCTCGGCGTCCGACGGGTTAAGGCTGGCAGCCTGCAGGTTATGGCACACGGGCCGTACATTAAAGAATAAAATTTCCACGCACCTTTGCAGCAGCTCTTGTTGACGCTAAAGGGGGAAAAATATCGGCACGGCGACCGACAGGTTAAAGCAGACGGGCCTCCGAATAACCCAATAAAACTGACATGCACCCTTTTAAACTTAGTGGACGGGATAGACGAGTGAATGTTCAGATGGAAACTGATTCCAACCGAGTAGATAAGAGACCAATGACTAGCAACAGCACAGTGGCCAAGATGAGACTCATTAGATGCAAACACAAAAACCTAATTAGATGGAAAAAGAGGAAAAACAGGCGTAAAGCAAAAGATTTTAGGGTAAGTACAGGCCACCACCAAATCAAGGCACAACAGACAAGGTAATATATCACAGATTTAGATAGGGAGTTTTATAAAGTGTAAGCAACGACTAATGTATGATGGTGGTGAGTCAAAGAGTAACAGTTTGCCATAGTAGCCATTCAGAAAAATAAAAAAACGACAGGAAGAAATGGGCGGGGCAGGCTGGGGCTGGGGCAGGGCAGGGCTGAGGCGGGGGGGGGGGGAGAGGCTGGGGCAGGGCTGGGGGCTGGGGCAGGGCTGAGGCAGGGGGGGGGGAGAGAGGCTGGGGCAGGGCTGGGGGCTAGGGCTGAGGCGGGGAGGCTGGGGCTGGGGCGGAGAGGCTGGGGCAGGGCTGGGGGCGGAGGCTGGGGCTGGGGGGGGGCAGGGCGGGCAGGGCTGAGGCTGGGGTGGGAGAGGCTGGGGCAGGGCTGGGGGCTGGGGAGGCTGGGGCAGGGCTGAGTATGAATGGGTCCGTTTTAACGTAGGTTGGAGGGCAGGACAGGCTGGACTACTTAAAGCGACGGACGGCCTTAACTCCGTCCGAATAGATTTAAGCACGGACGGAAGTTCACCCAAACTGATCAAACGATCAGAGGAAAGAGAAGTTTGAAAGAGATAAAGGGATAGGTTGGCACGGCAGCCAAGGCAAGAACAACCATGACACGACGGCCACGCAAAACCAGAGAATTAAACAATGAAAACGGTGACTTACAGTTCGTAGAGCTTACTGGTGCTACCTGTGGGGGGAGAAGAGAAAAGAAAAGAAAAGAGAGTCAAGCCTCCCGGTTTTAACGTTTCCAATTTAATGGGCCCCATTTTGTGGTGGCGCAATGACAGATTGGTAACTTCCTGAACTTCCAATTTTTCCAGGTGCATCATTGTGAAAGTTTGGTAAGCAGGTGGGAGGTTATTTCAAAACGCAGCAGTGCAAATTATATTTATCTGGGAACCGATTGATTAAAACCACATCCGTCTCTGGAGCTTCTGACACTTTTGTTGAGTCAAACTAAATTCTTACAAATGTGAAAGAAAGTGTGTTCAGACAGCATTTAAGCATTCCCTAAAATGTCTACCATGCATCATGATGAATTAGATATATTTAAAAAAATATTGGGGAGCAAAAATATTAAACAAACAGTTGTGCGAATGCAAGAGGCTCTAAACAAAATGGCATGAATGGAATGAAAAGTCAGGCTGCAGCATGCTAGATTTTTTTTGTATATATCTAGCATATTTGTATATATATATATGGAAAAGCATTTCAGGAGGGGTTAAAGAAATCAATTCAAAAATTCATGTTTTGGGAGTGTACTTTTATGAAAAACGTGATCATATTGTGAATAAGTGTGGAAAGATGTTAAAATGTGAAGCGTTTCCTCTCGGACTCACAAGTAATGATATTCAGAACAATGATACAGGTTTGGATAATAAATCAGTATTGTCTTTGCTTTTACCGCGAGTCGATCGACAGCTTGTCCCTTATATATAAAAAAAACAACAACAACCTGCCAGCCACACCAGGCATAACCCCTGACACAGCACTTGAACGCAGCACATAGGCGCTCGTTAAACAAACAAATTATCCGGGAGAAGCTACAACACATCACGTGCCCACAACAAACGCTATTAAACCCACAGACACACGGATAAAACATTTGAAAAACTATAAAGCTGAAGTCACCTGTTGCAAAAGATACAGCAGCTGGGTGCCTGACTGAACCGGAGACAACCGTGGAGTAGTCAGCACACAAATGACGGCTGCGTCCGGCCGCTTATCAACGTCCCCGCGCGGGCTCGAAATCCGCCGCACCTGTGTTCAATTTAGTCAAAGCAGCCAATCAGCGAGCGAATGCTAAGTTACGTCACTGATTACAGACTGCTGGAAGGGGTGTGGCCAAGACATATTTTTCAAACGGCTGGATTTGGCGCGCGAGGAAATAGCAGCCATTGTGGAAAGTTTTGCCCCTCCACGCAGAAATGTGGGCTATGTTTTTCCACGAAGTACCACCGTGTCAGATGGAAGCCATCGGTATGTTTATTGTGCGAATAAAACAAAGAAAAAAACACATTCATTTTTGACTAAAATAAGTCAACACAGCTGGAAGATATGTTGCATGATGCTTTAGTTTTTTTTTTAGTTGGTTTTGTTTAACAAAAAATGTGCTGTAAACCTTATGCCATTTTATTTCAAATGTTTACCAGTAACTAATACAAAGTGCACCGTGCTGCTCTTGTATTTTAAAAAAAAAAGTTTTATACTTATAATCAGTTATAGCTTATTTTGGGTCAAGATTGTGTTGTTGTTTTTTAACTCTGAAAATGACATTGGCAAAACTTGAACTTGAAGTGGAAGCTATGGGAGAAAATCTCTTTGAGACCATCGAGGCCACGACTGTACACGACTTCACCGTGTCGGAGCAGCATGGAGGTCACCACGCTGTCGTTGGTGAGTACCCAACTGTACCTGAACTCCAGTTTAGTCCGAAATGTGTCTAAAGCTTCTAAGATGCTTCAAATAAATTATGAATGAAATAAATTAAGAATGTATCTAAGTCTGTGACGAATATAGTTTTTAGTGGTTTTTTAGGTTGAACAGTAAAGGAGGAAGTCACTTATTCAACAGTTTCACATAATCGCAAAATTTCAATGTTAAATTATCTGAAACGGTTCAAATGTGAGCGAAATAATAGGAAATTATTCAAAGTAATGATTTTCTAGGGAAAAACAAAACAAAAATACATTGGTTCTAGTTTTATCTGTTGGTCGGATTGATGTTTTTGTTCTTTAGCATCCACATAAAGCTTCTCGTCGTATTTACTGCAGCGCTCGGCAGCCGTCGAGGTTTGAACCTAATCGGCTTCGCTTTGGGCCGCTTGGTTTCACCTCATTAAGTATCTCATTAAGGGGTCTCTGGAGGAAAACTTCTACCATTTCAAATGACGGCTGCAGAGAGCAACAGACTTTTTGTTGTTGTTGTTATATTGTTCAAAAGGATCAACATCTATTGGTAAAATAGAAACAAATATTTTATTTGTTTTTGTGTACATAGTTTGCGCGTGTATTTATTCATCCTGTAAATTTCCCCACTGCGGGACTAATAAAGGATTATCTTATCTTATCTTATTGCTCTTATTTTTTTTCTGAAATATATATATATTTTTTATCCATATTTATTTTATGTATACATATTTGTAATTTTTTTCATATTGTCTGCACCTTTTTTGTGTTTCTAAATTTCCCCACTGTGGGATTCATAAAATCGAAAACTTCTATCTCCCGATATGAATCCGGTTTTCTCCTCCTTCTCGCAGCCTCTCTCAGCGTCCTCCCCGACAGATCCCGGTTCTTCCAGTACGAGTCGGTCTCTCTGAGCTGCTGCGGGCGGCCGGTAAACTCTCCCGCGTGGACGGTTCGGAGGAACACGTCCACGAACGCCAACGAAGGCTGTCCGACATCCCGGGACAGAAGAAATCACTCTTGCCGCTTCATCTACGACCTTTACTATTTGGACTCTGGAGTTTACTGGTGTGAGTCTGGAGCGGGAGAGCGCGGCGACGCCGTCGGCGTCACGGTGACGGGTGGGTTCAAACTAAACGACCAAGAAGTTCATGTCGTGATTTTGATCTTTCTGCGGCAAATATAGAAAAGAGAAATGAAAAATAAGAGAAATCCATCCGTCGATCTGTCGTCAAAACTTGTTTTTTTTTTACACATTTTATTGCCTGTGATGTTAGTGCAGGACGAAGGCGGGTATGGATGATGGATGGATGGATGGTTGGATGGATGGATGGTTGGATGGATGGATGGTTGGATGGATGGATGGATGGATGGATGGATGGGTGGATTGCAATTGAAGCTCTGCAGCCCGTTGACTGTTGCATAATTTACTCCAAAGAAAAGAGCCTTTTTGTCGACCCTCGTTTTCAGACACATGAAGCAAACGATCGTTTCACATTTTCACCTCATTGAAATTATGCTATTCGTCTTTGTCACGTCCTTCAGATGGTTTTGTGATCCTGGAGAGTCCCGCCCTTCCTGCGACGGCGGGAGACGCCGTGACACTGCGCTGTAGAAGCAGGGGCACCTCCTCCTCCTCCTCCTCCTCCTTCTCCTCCTCCTCCTCGTCCTCCTCCTCCGATGTCATCACTGAGTTTTACAAAGACGGGCGTCTCGTCGGGAGCAGCTTCGCGGGAAACGTGACCATCCACGGCGTCTCTAAAGCCGACGAAGGACTCTACAAGTGTTACATCTCTGGTGAAGGAGAATCACCAGCTGGCTGTCAGAGGTCAGAGGTCACAGGTTAGAGGTCAGAGAAGCCTCATCCTGCCCATAGTGTTAGTATTAGTAGTATTAGTGTTCCTAAAACACGCATTCAAAGCACCGTTGACTCCACCAAACTTAGACTGATCGCTGGATTCAATTTGAGCCACGGCGCGTGTTTCCAGAGGATTACTTCTCATTGATGACTCCTTTCTCCTTCAGGTGAGCCACTGAGGAGGCGCTCCTTCTTCTTCTCCTCTCTGGCTGTTTTCGGACCGGCTGGTCGTGTACACGCCGTGCAGACGTGTAAAGCCGGCAGCGGATGAAGGGAAGCGTCCGGCCAACCTCACCGATCCACGACATACAATCATCACTTTTCTGTAGCGGACAGCGGAGCCGTTATAATCGTTGTTTTCAAAGGGGAACTTCATGCGGACGTCCGATCAGCGGGCGGCCTGGAGACCTTCTACGAGATACAGATGATGATACACACACACACACACACACACACACACACACACACACACACACACACACCGTCCTACTGCATTTATTTATCTGCCTATAGAGGCACTGATCTTTACCCGTTTCATGATCGAAATATGGTCTATTAAACACGGGACAAGTTGAATTTTTAAAACATTTATTATTATTCTAAAACTAGAAAAAAGCAGAGAGAATAGACGTGAAACTGAACCAGGACAGTGAAGGCAACTACAGAGGTGAAAATAAAGACTGAGATCAGGAAAAATAAAAAACAGAAGAAATGATTGCAGATTTGGACTAAAAAGACCAAATACACGGCGAATATATTGCATGTGGATGAAGTTGCTGTGATCAGGTTTATCAAACTGATTAATCAGGAACCCTCTTTTTATCAGGAATATCTCATCATTTTTAATTTATTATAATTTAAAATTCCCAAACAAAGCTTTAACTCACTCAATTTGACGCAACAAACCAGATCCAGTAAACCTGGAGCTGTCGTGTTCCCTGAGGGAGTTTCACCTGCCTTGTTGAAACATAATGCATACAACTAATCTCACATGATTATTCTACCTTTGATTAGATGTTAAATGGCCTTTAACTCCTCTCTGCAGCGCCCCCTGCTGGGCGTTTGTTTACATGAGAAAACAAGTCTGTCACAATTAAATGTAACTTGTAGGCTACAAATGTGTAAAATGTCAAGTTAACACGTGGTAACTTGCTTTTCTGTTTTTATTACAACTCAGTGCATGTGTGTAAAATTTCTGCAAACATTTTCTTTCACTGCCAGAAAAATGTGTTTTCATGCAGATAAATAAATGAAGTAGTTTATGGGGAATATATTTATAATGGTGCCGCAGTGTCTTCTTCAATTTAAGCCATTAACCTCAGAGCTCGGATGTTTACATGAGAAGTTATTAAATGATAAGGTGGTAAAAATAATTCATTATTTAGGAATATTAAAACTACTGTTCTGAAATTCATGCTTCTGATTGTGTTGTAACTTAATTTATTTTAGTTAAGGTTTACTCAAATATCTTAACATGCTGTGATATAAATATGAGAAACTATAAAATACCATACGTATATTTGATTTCAATACAACATTTGTATCCACCGGTGTCTGCTGCTACTCGGCCTGTCCCTCTTGTGCCTGGAAAAAAAAAAAAAAAAGTTTGCTGTTACAGAATTTTGAACATTGGTATCGATCATAGAAGTAAAAAAAATTTACTTACTGAAAAAAGCACTTTAAAACTCCACTGAGGAGTTTTAGGACTTTTTTGTCCCAAAACTGAAGAGTATTTAATCACATTTGTTTTGCTTATATATACAGGATAAGTGTTAAACTTGAATTGTGTATCCTATGATAGAAGAGTGGTCACGTTATATCCCCTTTTATGTTGTTATGGGAGCAGCTAGACAATAAAATACAGAGTTACGGCACCTTCGTCCCTATTTCGCGGGTCTTGGCTCTCATCTTGTTGGCCAGAGATTCGGCCATGTTGGCTCGCTCCTCGGCCTCCTGCAGCTCCTGCTGCACCTTCCTGAACCTGGCCATGTGCACGTTGGACTGCTCCTCCTGAAAGGCCAACAGTTGTTTTTGTTTTTTTAGTGCACGGTTGATCCGACACCTCACCGTTTGTATCCCAGCGTGCATTTGTGCCGATTCGCTCACAGCTTCTTCGGCGTGCCGCTTGTAGGCTTTCATCTTGATCTGGAGTTTGTCCACCAAATCCTGCAGCCGGACGTTGTTCTTCTTGTCCTCCTCCGACTGGAAGAAGTGAAGACGGGACACTGAAAAACACACTCGGTTCGATCGTTCAGTAAAGATAAAGAGAAAAGTGGTTGTGTGTACCTGATAGGTGAGCTCTTTGACCTTCCTCTCGTATTTACGGACTCCTTTGATGGACTCCCTGGAACGTTTCTGCTCGGCGTCCAGCTCGTTCTCCAGCTCGCGGACCTGAGGACGAGTCAGAGGAGGGTTTTTTTTTTTTAATGTTTTACAGTTAAAGAGACTCTGTGGCTTTTATTGGGACTTTTGCTGAATTGTTTATGTGTAAAATACAACTTTAATAGGCTGTCAGCACTGTTTCATGCCCAGTTTATTCTGCATTAGGTGCTAAATCTCTTTTTTTGGATCTACCTAATTGTGGTCTTACTGTGGTCAGCGCTAACTAAATGCTGGTAGATTTTTTTTGGGGCCACTTGGGGGAAGCAGAAACATGTTTGACACCTTCAGCAGTTGAAGAGCAACATCATTGTTAATTTGAGGTCGTGTTTCCACGCTCTGTTTTTGGTCTCCACCAACTCCAGATAAGGGGGGCAAACACCTGGTGACAGACACGGGATATGAATTTTCTGCTGCTTTTTAATTAAAATGATATGGACATTTATGTATATAACATCCATGTTTCTCGATGTACGTGATCGCCAGCCCACCTTGAAGAGAACTCGTCTGGTTTGCCTGCCGTGTTAGCGAGTTAACGCGTGGAGTGTTTCCGGCGTGTGCGTGAACATCAGAGGCGGCTGGAAACGCACGGCGACCTGCTCTGTGCCGCATTTAGAAAGAAGGCTGGGAAGAGCGTCTGGAACTTAATATCTCATCATATTAGTCGGAGGAGCGCACGGAAGCAGGTGTGAACAGCAGCCCGTCGGCGAGGAAATAAATCACATCGTCTCCTAACGTGTGACGGTCGGAGGAGCAGTCGGCTTATGATGGTAATGAGAATCCCACTGAGCAATAAAATCAAAGCTTGAATTTGCATTTTTGTCTCTTTGTAGTTGGTTTGCTTGTCTTTTTTTTGTAGATTTTTTCAAGTCGCTTTTGTCCCTACAGCTGTTGTTATTTTTTTTTTTTTTCTCCTGAGTCATTTTGTGTTTCTTCGTGGGCTTATTATGTATTTGTAGTCATTATGTCATCATTGTCTCTAGTTATTTTGTGCCTCTTTGTTTTTGTCTCGTTTTTTGTGCCTATTTTCGAGTCTCTGAGGATATTTTGCGTCTGTAGTTGGTTTGTTATTCATTGTCATTTTGTATCTTTTTAATAATTGACTTTACTTTACTAATAAGTCACTTGTTTTTCTAGACACTTTGTGTCTGTTTGTGGTCATTTTGTGTCTAAGTTTTATGTTGTGTCTCATTTTATGGTTACTTTTTATCTATTTGTGGTTGTTTTGTGTGTCTTTGTGGTCATTTTGTGTTTTTATGTTATATTTTGTCTCTCTGTTGCCATTTTGCATCTATTTGTAGCCCCTTTACATCATTTTCTCATCCGTTTGTGTTTCTTTGGAGTCGTTTTCAGTCCCTTCCTACCGAGGCCCCTGGTCCGGGGGCCCCGTGACTCTTTGGGCCACTCGTCCTGTGGCTGTTCGGCCTGTTTAGTAACGACTGGTCATGTGCGAGGTGAGCGAGTGACCCTTAACGATATGTTGACAAGGAGCTGGTGGACACACCGTTTGTCCCCGTCTGTCCACTTAGTGTCCCATTTCTGTCTGTGCTAACAACAACCTGTCAGCTCCTCAGGTCGTCTTCCTTCCTCCTCCTCTTCCTCCTCCTCTCCTGGAGGTTACCTTCAGCCCTCGTACATAACCCTCCCCTGCTGAAAGTCACAGTAACTCTAACCCTGCTTCACGGGGATTTTAACAAATGTCACGAGCGGATCAGCTGCTGCCGACGACTGCAGCGCCGACAGCAGTGAAAAAGGTGGATTTTTGGACATTTTTTCTTTGATGCTGCTCTGCACAGCAACACGTTCTCATTCAGACATTTTCATCTCATCTCCTGCGTCTTCAGCTGCAGCTGCGAGCCGACACTAATATGATTCTTACGGTTGAATTAGTGAAGAGCTGCAGCGTTAACTAACAGATTTTCATCATCAGCTGTGTTTCAGTCGTTCGTTTAAATCACTTCTCTTCATTTTATCGATTTGTATTCAAATCTGAATTTTGTTTTCCAGATGTTTTGCCACCATTAATGTTTATTAGTATTTTTTTTCTTATTTTGTTGTCAGTAGAATGAAAACAGAAATAAGGGTCAGACTGTAGGTTTTTTTTATTGGTACAAAGCAACAGTTGATGAACATGAATAAAGTATCTCCATCTCTTGGCAGTCGATATTTCTGTTGCAAGTAACTTATAAATATCAGCCTGTGAACAATTTCTAAAAGATGATTTGTTCTCTTTTGTGAGCCTTTGACATCCCAAAAATATCACCTCCTGTGTTTCTTTCATGATTAAAAAAATTACTTCAAAAAAATAAAATAAACAGAAGTCTGTTGAATTTTTAATGTTCTGGCATCCACTTTTTCAGCCTTTTGTTTTATAATGACTGGATGGCGTGACATGAAACACGTTGAGAGCATCGACGGGACATTTATAACGATTCAATTTGAGCTGTAAATTCACAAACATCCCGCAGCGCTCGACGGACACAAAGACCCTTCATTACAGCATTTTTGTCTGTGTCTCGGTAAGAATGAGGTTTCAGTCCATGTCAGTTCATACATAACTGCCGTGTCGGCACTATTCCTGGACCACGTCGAGCTGTCTGTGTTTATTTAGCTCCGACTGAACTGATCCCAGGATTAAACCGCACAGATGCTGCAAATACGCAGGATTCCTTCTTGTGAAAAAAATAAATCATCTTTTAATCATGTAAAACTGATAGATTTTCAGAGGTGGAGGAAGAATTCAGATCCTTTACTCAGGTTCGGGCACCGAAAATGTAACTTCAATAAAAGTACGTACAGGAGGAACCAATCAAATGTCACACAAAGCAGCTGTTTACTGTCGCAGCTGGCTGAGGTGAACATATCTTTAAAGCGGTTGATGATGATGGCGTGAAACGTCATCACAGTTACCCGGAGACCAGAAAGTGACACAGATACATGAATTTTAGAGGTTTGTTTCAGTCCGAACCTCAAAAACATCAACAAACAATTAAAGCCATGCAAATATCTCTTAAGGAAAAAATCCCCCAAATCTTCACATTTGAGAAGCCGGAATAAAAATCAAACTTAAATGACAATCAAAAAAATAAAGCTGCAGATTTGTTGCACTTTTCTGCCACTCGATTGTTTCATCTCTGATTGTATTTACTGTTGAGTAATTGATATTCTAGAAATATTTATTTGGTTTGCAAAAAAAAAAACAACGTAACAGTAACTTGGAACCAAAGCTGTGGTGTAACGTAGTTTAGAGAAAAAGCTCATAATGTCCCTCTGAAGTCTGGTGGACTCAGAAGTATAAAATGGCCTGAAAATAAAGTACTCCAGTAAAGTACAAGTACAAAAAGTGTGTTAGTTTCCTTTTTGTAAAAAAAAAAAAAAAAAAAAAAAAAAAAAAAAATGTTGTATATAAATTGGTGGAAATGTTCCTTTAAAGATGAAGCCACTTTTTAACCACGTTAAACTATTTTAAAAAATAAAACAGCTTTTTTTTTCCCCCCTGAACTGAAATGGAGAAATATTCTGTAAACGCGTTTTCACCTGCGTGTACTTCTACTCCTCTTTCGCCGCGACGTCGCGGCTCTTCGCTCTCAATTTGTTCAGCTGCGACTCGGCGACGTCGGCTCGCTCCTCCGCCTCCTCCAGCTCGTGCTGCACCTTCCGAAACTTGGCCGACTGGGCGCCGGTTTGTTCCTCCTGCGGGTAAACGACAACGATAACAGCTGGCTGCTCTTAAGAGACGACGACGACAACAACAACAACAACAACAACAACACCAACACAACCTCCGTATTTGTGTGTGTGTGTGTGTGTGTGTGTGTGTGTGTGTGTGTGTGTGTGTGTGTGTGTGTGTGCGTTTCCCTCACCGCCTCCTCGCACTGCCGCTTGTACGCTTTGACTTTCAGCTGCAGCTTGTTGACCAGATCCTGCAGCCGGGCCGCGTTCTTCTTCTCCTCCTCGCCCTGGAAATAAAAATAAAAAACCGTCCGGGGATCACGTCGGTTTTCTTTGGTCGGCTCGTGTGAATATCGCCGCAGGACGTCTCTTCACCTGACAACTGAGCTCCTTCATCCTCCTTTCGTACTTCCTCACTCCTTTCATGGCCTCGCCGGTGCGTTTCTGCTCCGCCTCCAGCTCGTTTTCCAGCTCGCGGACCTTCAAAAAAACAGAAGAAAGAACGAAAGCGCTCAAGTTTAAAACCCTCCACTTCAGATCCCTCCGCAGGATGCTTCTGTGTTTTCTTCTCACTTTGGCCTCCAGCTTCTGCAGCTCCTTCTTCCCGCCCTTCAGAGCCAGCTGCTCGGCCTCGTCCAGGCGGTGCTGCAGGTCCTTCACCGTCACCTCCAGGTTCTTCTTCATCCTCTCCAGGTGGGCGCTGGTGTCCTGCTCCTTCTTCAGCTCCTCGGCCATCATGGCGGCCTGCGTGCACACGAAGGGGAAAAGGCTCACGTTTTTTTAACCCGACCTCCAAGCCATGAACCGGATCGGCGGGGAGGACACTCACGTCCATGATGGCCTTCTTGGCCTTCTCGTCGGCGTTCCTCGCCTCCTGGACGGTGTCCTCCATCTCCGACTGCAGCTGCGTCAAATCGGCCTCCGTCTTCTTCTTGGTGTTCAGGAGACTCGTGTTCTGATTCGTCGAACAGCATTTAAATATGACACGTTAATGACAACAAGAGGCGTGCAGATCCTGAAGAGAAAGTACGACTCATTTACAAAAAAAAAAAAACATAAAAGGAAGAGGATTTTTTTTTTTTTTAATTCGAAAATTGCTCGCAAAGTTAGTTTTATTTCCAGAATAAAAGAGGAAGCTAACGGAAAACACCTGAACCAGGGGAGAGTTGTGACACTCAGAGGTTTAAAGTCCTGCATTGAAAATGTTCTGTCAATAAAAGTATAATCAGGTTAATGGATTTAAAGGCTCTGATTTGACTTTTCGTGACTTTACTGTCACCCTAACCCAATTTATGAAATTAAAGGGGGCAAAAAAAAAATATCCCAAGATTCTGAATTGTATTGTAAGTAATCAGTGACTTTAACAGTCAAATAATTATAATGGAATAAAATGTACAAAGTTGAACTGTAGCAGAGAAGACTCGAGTAAAGAACCTCAGATTTGTACAGAAATACAGTATTTGAGTAAAAATGACTCAACCTCAATGACTTAAAGGAAGTTGTTTGGAAACAAAACCAAATACTTCCACTTTTCCAAACCTTTTATTGACAGATTTGATGCCTTTATTCTCAGTTTATGCTCCGATGTTTTCCGTGCACTCACCTGCGAGTGCAGCAGCTGGATCCTCTCGCTGACCTCCATCAGCTCGTTCTCCGCCAGCTTGCGACCCCTCTCCGCCTGCTCCAGCGCCGCCCTGGCCTCCTCGTTCTCCGCCGCCATCAGGTTGTTGCGGCGCTCCGCGATGGCGAGCTCCTCCTTCAGGTCCTCCAGGCTGCGGAGGGCTTCGTCCAGGTGGACCTGCGTGTCCTGATGGGGAGGAAATGACATCATCATCACATCATCATCATCATCAGCAGCCCGACAGTCTGAGTGGAGAGTTCCTCCACCGACCTTCAGCTGAGTCTGCAGGTTCCTCAGCTGCTTGCCGTGTCCCAGCTGGACCTCCAGTTCGTTCAGGTCGCCCTCCATCTTCCTCTTCACGCGCACGGCGTCGTTCCGGCTGCGCGTCTCGGCGTCCAGCGCCCCCTGCAGGCAGTCCACCGTCCTCTGGTGGTTCCTCTTGAGCTGGTCCATCTCCTCGTCCTTTTCCGCCGCCTTGCGGTCCACCTCCGACTTGATCTGGCTCAGCTCCAGCTGCAGGTGCAGGATTTTGGCCTCCTCGTGCTCCAGGGACGACTTCAGGGAGACAAACCAGCTCTTAACCATCTCAACCCGTTTTCAGGCTGATTTCACCACCTTCACTTTTAAGCTCATATCTCGGTCATGATGGAGGCTAAACATTCATGTTATATCTTGTTTGTTTCAGGACAGTTGGCGCTATCCAGATCTTTCATCATATAATTTGATAATACTGAGATTTTTAATATTAGCCTTTATTATCAAGGAAATGAATAATTTTGTCTTTTGAAATTGTTTGTACATGTATCTCACGAGAACATTTTGTCAGTAAAGATGCATTTTTATATTTATGTAGAGGAGAAAACACGAACCTCCACTTCCTCCAGAGCGGCCTGGATGTCTCTCTTCTCTTGCTCCGCTGCCTTCGCGGCTTTCTCCAGCTCGTGGATGATCTTGGCGGAGTTTCCGACTTGCTCGGCGACGTCCGTGATCTCCTCTGAAGACGAGCAGACGAAGAGGTCAAGACAGGAAATCGTTCAGCATCTCGCGGCATCGACGCGCGGCGGCGACTCACGCTGCAGGTTTTTGTTCTCTCGCTTCATGTTCTCCAGATGATCCAGAGCTTCTTCGTAGGAGTTCTTCAGCTTGAAGAGGTCGGTGCTGAGCCCTCGAGACTCCCTCTGGGAGACCTCCAGGTCCGACTGGCTCTCCTCGTACTTCTGCTTCCACTCGGCCAGAACCTGAAGGAGGAGTAAAAATCAGCCTCTTTCTGAGGCGACAGAGGGGAAGAGGAAGAGGAAGAGGAAGAGAAAGAGGAAGGACTCACCTTGTCGAAGTTCCTCTGCTTCTTGTCCAGTATGGCGTTGGCTGCGTTGGACCTCTCCAGCTCCACCATGAGATCCTCCACCTCCGCCTGCAGCCTCTGCTTGGTTTTCTCCAGCGACGCGCATTTGACGTTCGCCGCCTCCGTCGCCTCCTCGGAGTCCTGCAGCCGCTGAGCCAGCCTCTTCCTTCCAAACCACAGAAGAACTGAAGTTAAAGCAGGAGCAGCTTGTCGGCGCTGACGTGAGAAAGACTCTGCGTGTTTTTTTCATTTGTTTTTTGTTTACTTGGCCTCCTCCAGCTCCTCGGTGCGCTGGATGGCGTCCGTCTCGTACTTGGTTCTCCACTCGGCCACGTCGCCGTTGGCCTTGGAGAGGCAGCGCTGCAGCTCGGCTTTGGCTTCCTGCTCCTCCTCGTACTGCTCGCGGAGGAGGTCGCAGTCGTGACGGGACGACTGCAGGCTGTGAGCCAGAGCGCTTCGGGCCTGAAAGAACCGACGAGAACGACGCGGCTTTAGTTCTGAAACGAGCCGTTTTCATCACTTTGTATTTCATAGCTGCAGGAAAACAGTGAGAAGTGGACTAATTCAACAGTTATGGATGAACACGAGCTTCATTTGGGGTCTATGGAGGGAAATGTCGGAGTCTGTATTTGCTGAATGTTCACCAGCTGTGTCCGTCTGTTTTTAATCCTGAAAAGATTCAGCTTGTTAGAGATTTTTCTCTTAGAACAGCTGTTTTATGAGAGCGGTGAGCGTGAACTGAAACCGTCAAGTTTTAGGTAAATAAACTAAATCAATCAATCATGAAACCAGCTGCCGTTTTGCTGTTTTTCAACTCTGCTGATCAATGAATTGACACTCGGCCTTACGTCATTTTTTAGTTTCAAGTAAAACTACAGAGCATCTTTAAAAAGCTAAAAAACTAAACTAGCTGTAACACTCGAGCTGCAGGTAATGATTACTTGATTATGAATTAATCTGCAGTAAACTTTATTGATTCATATTTGTCTTTTTAAAAAAAAAAATCCTCAATAGGAAGACCAGAAAATTATTGAATTCTTAGTTTGGAGAAGCTGAAATCAGAAAAGTTTAAAATAATGAGGTTTAAATAATGAATTGAACATTTTCAAATCAAGTTTCTTAACTTTTAATGATGTAAATTTCTAGCAGCGACTTCTTGCGGAACAAATCTCTTTTAAAACCCTTCTGTTCCCGAACATCAGGAGCCATCGAGCCTCTCACCTTAATTTCCTCGTCCAGGAGCCTCTTCAGCTCCTCGATCTGCTGGCTGCCCACCGACTTCCCTCTGCTCAGCTGGGAGAGCGCCGCCTCCTTCTCCTCCAGCAGACGGCTCAGCTCGCCTGTTCAAGAGGACACAAACAGACTCGTCTGTCCTTCTCGCAGCTTCTTTTTCTGTTTCTTATAATAAAGAATAATTTAAAAAAAGGTACCATTTTCTGTCTCCAGTCGAGCGCCGAGGCTCGTAGAGTCGCTGAGGGACCTCTGGGCCTCGTCCGCTTTGCTCTTGTATTCGTCCGTCTGGTCTTCGAGGCTCCTGCGCAGCTTCTCCAGATTCGCCTGAAACATTTTGAGCGGCAGTTTTTTTTTTTTTTTTTTTTTTTTGTTAAAGGCCGTCAGAAGAAAAGCATTTCTCAGACCTGTTGGATCCTCCAAACCTTGCTCTTCAGGACGCTCCCCACGTTGGCGGCCATGTCGTCGACCTCCATCTTCAGCTCGCCCTTCTCCTTCTCCAGCTTCTGCTTGACGCGCTGCAGGTTTGTCGATCTGCTCGCCGAGCTCGGCCGCGCCGTCCGCCTGCTTCTTGTGCAGCGCGGCGGCGACGGACTCGTGGAGCAGCGTGGACTCCTCCAGGTCGCGCCGCAGCCTCTGGAACTCGGCCTCGCGCTTCTTGTTGAGCTCGGCCTGAGCGGCGGTCGCTCCGCCGGCCTCCTCCAGCCGCTCCGTGATCTCCTCCAGCTCCCGGGACGCGTCGCACCTCTGCTTCTCCACTTTGGCCCGAGCCGAACGCTCCGCTTCGATTTCCTCCTCCAGCTCCTCGATGCGAGCCTGAAAGTGAAGTTTTTAATACCTGGGTCGTTATATTAAAGAACATCGACTAAAATATTACGATAATCTTATAAATGACCCACCTGAAGCTCTTTAATCTTCTTCTGCAGCTGAATGCTGAGAGCTTGTTCGTCATCTATCTTACTCTGCAGGCTGCCGACCTCAAAGTCCTTTCTGAGGAAAAAAAGAAAGAGTTTTTTTTAGTCCACATGATTTATGTGGATAAAGTTTCATTAATACTGGTAAAGTTTCTCCAAAGAAAACTGCTGAAAGTTCAGTTTTTTCAGTGTTCAGTCCACCATTTTGGGAAAAATGCTTCTAATAACTTTTTGTACCTTTATTTATATGACCGTTTTCTTCAGGTACAAAATGAACGAGAAACATGAAGCAGGAGGAGAAAGAAGGAGGACGACAAAAACAGGAGAAGAAAGTGAAGCAGTGATCATTAAACCTGACGGACGTACTTCTTCAGTCTCTCCTCGGCCTGCTGCCTCTCGTTCTCCAGGTCCATGATGGTCTCCTGCGACAGCTTCAGGTCGCCCTCCAGCTTCCTCCTGCATCTCTCCAGGTCGGCGCGTACCTTCTTCTCCTGCTCCAGCGAACCCTCCAGCTGCAGGAGACGGAAAAAAAACCCACCAAACGATAAGACCCACAGGATAAAATCACACGGAATAAAAATGTAGCGTTTTTATTTCCACACTTACGTCGTCAACCTGCTGCTCCAGCTTGATCTTGGTCTTCACCAGAGAGTTGACCTTGTCCTCCTCGGCCTGGAGGTCGTCCAGCGTCTGCTGGTGCACCTCCCGCAGAGCTCGGATCTCCTTCGAGGACTTCAGCAGAGTTTCCTCCAGCGCCGCCAACTCCTCCACCAGATTCTTCACCTGCAGAGAGAAGACGCCCCGTCGTTTAAGTTCTTACGTGTTAAAAACACTGAACCCGTTTAAAAAAAGAAAAAGAAAACTCGACGTGCACCTTGTTCTCCGTGGCGTATTTCTCCTTCTCCACTTTGGCGATGGTGAGCTCCAGGTCATCGATGTCTCTCTTCAGCTCCGAGCACTCGTCCTCCAGCTCCCTCTTCTTGGCCGTGATCTCGGCGTTTATCTCCTCCTCCTCCTCCATCCTCTCGGAGAACTCCTTGACTTTGGCCTCCAGGTGGATTTTGCTCTTTATCAGGCCCTCGCAGCGCTCCTCGGCGTCGCACAGGTTCTCCCGCTCCTGTTGAAGACCGGGGACGAGGTTTTTTTTTTTTCTTCTTCTAAAGTTTAGACACATCTTCTTATTCTGTTTTTTCTTGTGTAATTATTTAGTTATCAAAGGAGTGTAAACAAAGAAAAAAAACACTTGTTTTTACTTTTAGCTTTTTGAAACACTTCATGAGATCATCATCTGGAAGGCTTTTATTTTGAAGGAGTTTTTACAGATGCTAATTTGGCTTGTTTCTAAACTTCCATTTTTAAGCCTCAAGTCATGACATTTTAGCCGTCGCCATCTTTGTTTTTTTTTGGAGCCAGAAGTGACCATATTTAGATGAGATTGGGTCTGTCAATCAAACCGGACACGCCCCCAAACATGGCCCTGTTTGAGGCCTAATATCTAATTAATTGCTGGAAATATTTTCAGAAGGAAACGCTGATCAGAAGGAGGGAATTTATTGAATGACACCATCATGACTTGTTTTTGGAGCCAGCCACTAGTGGCCATCAGTGGTATTGCATTTAAAGGCACTTCTGCACTGGCTACGTCCATTTTTTATAAATGTCCCCATCTGCCTCTGTCAGCTCCGTTATTATGTTTTTTTTACGATCTTTTTGAACGACTGCTGTGTTTTCTTTTCCAATCCCATTTCTAAAGGAGGAACCCGACAGGTGTGCAGGCGGAACAGACATAATCAAATCAATACCGGCTGGTGGCGAGATCATCGCTCCTCTCCGTCGTCTAATGAAAACAATTAATACACAGTTTAATGACAGATTTTTTTTAAATTTTTTTTGTTTCCAAAGTGAAGGAAATCATCCGCCTCCTCCGGTAAACTGAGTTTTTTTTTTTTTCATGACGTCATCAATCAGCCTGTCCGAAAGCGTCAACTCGTTATCGGTGAACTCAGACGAAACAGATTTGCACTGACTAGAATTGATCACTTACAATATCACAGCACAAATGGTTGAATTCCCCCACATGTAGTTATTTAACATTAACATAAATAAAATGCATCTATCTTTAAGTCACTATTATCTCTCCAAACTCAAAAAGCCACAATTTAGACCTCATATTATTTTATAAACATAAGAGGTAATGATTTATTTGTTTTAAGAGAAATGAAACAATCTTGGTGAATATTGGTGTAGCGTCATTTATGATCCGTCCACCGGGAGTCTCCTCCTGATCAATACGATTTTATATTACAAGAAAGAAATATCCCCACACTTGTTGTATTTATTTATTTATTTTTTTTATCACAAAATCAAATGTTCTTTATCCTTCATGAATTTCCTTTTTGTTTGATCAGAAATCAGAAATATCGAGTTTGTGTGTGGTATTATCATTTCTTTTGTTCCCAGCAGCACAAAAGTGTGCGATGGATAATCAATAAGACTCTTTTCTGCACGGCATCGAAGGGAACGTCACTGCAGACACGATCACGCAGCGTATCCAGAATAAATAAAGGCCAACAGCAGAGGGCGGTGGAGTTCGGCGGCCCGTCACTTCTTCTTGTACTTCCTCATGTGCGACGCTATCGAGGCGGAGATCTCCGCGCTTCTTTTGTTCTGTCCGAAATACTCCGCGAACTCGCCGTCGGGTCCCACCAGGTACATGATGATGGTGTGATCCACCTGAGGAACGACGGGAGAAACACATCTCATTACGTTTTACATTTCTTTCTTTGCCGTCGTCAAAGACGAAGCCAGAGCCCGCGGGGTGGGTGGGCGGGGGGGGGGGGGGGGGGGGGGGGGGGGGGAGGAGAAGGAGGGGTGGGGGGGGTCGTCCCGTCACTCACGATGTAGTCGTTGTCTTCGTCCTTCGGTCCCTGGCTGTAGTAAACTCTGTAGGCGCGGGACACCTGCTCCACCTGCGGTGTCGTCCCCGTCAGACCGATCAGCTTCGGGGAAAACTCTGAAAGATTCAATCAAAAAAAAAAAAAAAAAAAAAAAATCTAAAATAAATTTTGTATCTAAAATTACAGAATGAACGAGATGAATAGTCAGTTGATGATTTCATCAGATATGTAGCTGCCGGTTCAGACAAATATGATTTTTTTTCCCGTAAACAACGTTTGATTTTAAACACAAGATATTGATTGCCGTTTTCTGATGCGACCAATTTTATGCGAAAAATTAACAGGAGGAAACTTTCTGGGCCTAAAAAAAATTAACAAAAAAATTGAACAGTATTTTTAGGCATTTATCTGAGTAATAAAGTATTCAAATAATTATCTTTCCAGGTGCTTTCGGGTATTTATAACATTTTTTCCAGGGAAATAAAAGCATGTTTTTTTGTACCTTTCACGTACGCAGCCATGGCCTCCGGGGTGTCCCGGTCCGGGTCGATGGTGATGAGCACCGGCGTCAGGTTGGGAAGAGACTTGATTTTGTCTGTCGAAAAAAAACAACCAAAAAAACCCAGAAAGTTCCGTAAAAAAGAAAAAGAAGGAAACGCCGAGACGTTCTGGTTTCTGCTGCGTTTTTTTAATTTTTATTTACCTATTTCGTCCACCACCTCGATCATCTTCTCCAGCTCGTCCGGGCAGATGTCGGGGCAGTGGGTGAACCCGAAGTAGATGAGGACCCACCGGCCCAGGAAGTCCTCGCTCTTGGCGGGTTTGCCGTCGTGGTCGACGAGCGAGAACGGACCGCCCAGCGCCGGTTTACCGATCGATTTGTTCCTCTCTTTTTCAATCTCTGCGGATCACGGCACAATTACAGAGAGCGGGTTGTTATCGCTATTGTCGTTATTTAAGCTCCTCTTCCTCCTCACATACGAAGCTCTTAATGGACCGAGTTACATCTCTGACTCTCTGGTGAACTATGAGCCTTCGAGGACGCTGAGGTCACTCCAAACTGTATCGTAGGATATTGCTTATTTTATATTTTAACTCTATTTGTGTTTAATTTGATGCATTTTATCTGTTTCTTATGCATCTCATATTTTTAAATGTTCCTTAATATCTGTTTTTATGTGAAACACTGCATGTTATTTTCTTGCTGTAAAGCTTTGAGCTGCATTTCTTGTATTAAACGTGCTATACAAATAAAGTTTATTATTATTATTTACCACCAATATCACCTGATTTAACAATAAAAACAAAACAAAACAAAAAACGTACTTTCTTCTTTTTCTTTCTTGAGATATTTCATCCCTCCCAGCAGAGCGCCTCCGATAGCGAACGTTATCGCTAAAGATTTCCACGTCACCGGCTTTGAAGTAAAGAGAGGACAGGAACAGACAACAGTAAGAAACGCATGTACGTCACGAGACAACGGCGTCACGCTTGATTCTCTCGCTGCTGACGTAAATACAGATGACGTCATTTTAACAGCTAATTATTCTTCGACTCCTCGTTAGATTGGAGGTGATTTCAGACGACTCAGAATATGACGAGAGTCCAATTGTAAAACAAACAAAACAAAAAAAAACAACGTAAAATCTGAGCTCATGTTTAGGGATTTATTTCCTGGATATGAAGTGAATTCGTGTCAAACTTTAACATCAACTTTTCGACACTCACCCCAGACTTCTTGGTGTTCTTCCCCGACGACGACGATGGCGGCGGAGGCATCGCGGAAAACGGTCTGGAGTCGTGTGGATGCGTCCATCGTGTTGTTCTGCAGGTGAACCGCTGACCCACATTCACCTGGAAACCACCGAGCACAGGACGAAGGGGATGAGCCGAGATCACGACATCATACCCTGACGACATCATACCCTGACGACATCATACCCTGACGACATCATACCCTCACGACATCATACCCTCACGACATCATACCCTGATGACATCATACCCTCATGACATCATACCCTCACGACATCATACCCTCATGACATCATACCCTGATGACATCATACCCTCATGACATCATACCCTCACCGTGTTCGGGAAGTCCAATCAGAAAGTTTTGCAAATTTAAAAGGGGGCGTCGTCCGGTGGAGAAACTGGAGATGTAGTTTAAATTATTCAGTGTTTTTTTTTTTGTTTTTTTTAATCAATCCAGACAGCTTCTTGTTACGTGACAAGAAAGCCATTAAGGGGAAAAACAAAAAGTGCTTTTTCCATAAAACAAATATGAACAAGTTACTCTTGAAGCTCTCTTGAACTTGAACTACCGCACCTTTAAAATTTATATTTCTTATTTTATATTTTAACTCTATTTGCTTAATTTTATGCATTTCATCTGTTCTCATGTATCTCATTTATTTTCTATATTTGTAAATATTCCTTTATATCTGTTTTGATGTGAAATACTGCATGTCATTATCTTTGAGCTGCGTTTCTTGTATGAAAGGTGCTATACAAATAAAGTGTATTATTGTTATTACTATATTAAAACTATAGAAGCACTGAACATCCAACAAAAACGAGATGAGCCCTTGTTTGTCCAGAGTAATAAAAACAATTCGGCTTCGGTTTGGAGTCACGAGGTTACGTGACGATAAGTTATTGGTGTTCAAACTAACTTCACCGCAGTCGAACTCGTCACGAACATGAACGCTAAATTGGCAAATTTCTGAATGGAGTTTGGTGTGACAGCCTGAACTCGGCTGCTGCTGCTGGTTTTTTGTTTTTGTTTTTTTGTGACCTACCAGGTAGCTGTGAGTTCTCTGCGAAGACGAAGGCGTGTGTGTCAGTCCGGTTAAAACGCTGCGTGAGAGTGTGACGCCTCGACTCTGCAGGACTTTACTCTGAACCAGGCTGCGATATAAAACGCTCAGAGCCATGTTCAGATGTTCAGACCTTGACGGAGCCGCTGCAGCAAACCAGGAAGCGGCTGCAAAGTTTCATAAAACGTGACAAGCGAAAAGGGAAACTCGGCATACAAACCGCTGTTCTCCAGTCAGTTCTTAATAACCGCGAGAATATAAAAGGATCCATTTTAAACTGTGAAAGGCTGCTCTCAGATCTGCTGGCAGGCAAACGTTATCAACACACAGGAAGTGACGTCAAACGCAGCTTCTTCTATCGCCCTTTTTAGTTCGTGTGCTTTCTACTGCCACCTCGTGGATATTAAAATCAAGTTCAAGCTCGTTTTATTCAAATATATACAACACATTTTTTTTTTTATAATAAAATAAATGTAATAAAGACAAAATTATCTATTTTTTAATTAAATATTTTATTATTAAATAAATTGTAAAACATTTTGTTACATGTGCTTCATTTGAGAGAGGACTATTAGTCCAAGTTATTTAATCAACATTAAAGGGAAAGAAAGTTTTTAACACTGATAAAATACAGTTTGTAGGTTTTTCTATTACATGACAAGTACATTCAACAAAAAAATAAAATAAAATGAATTGTACCTGAGCTGTCATATTTTATATTTCATTATATTTACAAAAGGAGCACTTTTGGTTCACGATCTTCCGTCAAAGAACAAAACAAAAAAGGAATGTTTTAAAGTGGACATCTAAATGGCCGTTTTACAATGCGAGGGCCAGTTGGTCCTCAGCTCCTTATTGACGTAGTAGTAAAGCCAGGCCACGAAGGGGAAGACCGTGATGGCGACGGCGGTGGAGACTCTGAGCGTCCCGACAGGAGCTCTGATAGAAAAAGAGTGGGTGTCCTTAAAAGTGACACGTACGGGGAGAATAATACATCTCCTGGTTCTATTTTCAAATATTACCTTCCAGAGTGGCGACACAGGAGGAGCCAAACAAGTGTCAACATGAGACCAGAAAATTCCCTAAAAGGGGGGAAAATATATATTAAAAGCACATTATTCCTCTTTTACCAAAAGCAGCTCTTCTTCCAAAAAAAAAAAAACGAGGAACAAAAATGTGAAACTGCATTTGTGGGTGAATCGGTTGGTCTATTTAAAAAAAGAAGAAACCCACCAATTATCTGTAAAACATCTTGAAACTGACAAAGGTCTCCATCATTGTTTGTTCTGACTTGACTTTTTTTGCATTCCTCAAAATATTTTAAATGATAATAACAAATGTGAAAATGTGAATGCCTCACCCTGATATTTTTCTCTGACATACCAAAAGGCTGCAGGTACTAAATGAGAAAAAACTGCTTTTAATTTCATGAGTTTTCATAAAGAATGTTTCTTTGAGCCATTAAGAAGCGTATAAAGAAATTCATCCACGCCCGCGCTGGTATTTTATTCCTCCAGGAGCGTAAGCGACACGTATTTTGAAGTGGAGGGAGACTTGTAAGTTCTGAAAAATTATATTTTTCTTGCATTAAAGCCTGCAAAAAAAAAAAAGAAAAAAGAAAAAGTCGCTTTCCATGATGAGGTTAAGGTGGAGTCGTACCTGCCCTCCTCCTGCTGGAAGATCTGTGTGACTCCGTCTTTGTACAGTCTCCACCCCAACATGCAGATAACGGTGCTGGAAATCATCACGTGGAGATCTGCAACACGCCTCCAGGGCAAATTCTCTGCAATTTGAAGAGGAAAAAAAAACAACCCACAAGACTATTAATGCACAAGTGTAGAAGTCCTGCTTCTGCCCTGAGGTGCACAGTCGTGATAAAGCCACTTGAGGGCGCTATCAGCACTGCAAAGGAAGTTCAGAGTGGAAAACGGGCTTCATGATCTCCCTTTATATAGGGATATATTTATATAAGGTATTTATTCTCAATACTTAATGCATCTGTTAAAATGACAACTAACAGCACCCCATTTCAGATCCAAACGTATCTCTGTACCTGTCACGTGAGGTGTGACGCCAATAAAAGCACAGAGGACTGCAGGGACACCATAACCGACCTGCAACAGGAAAAGTAGTGTTCATAACAAACCAAATTTAAATTAAATTTAAATCCGTGACAGGGGTGTGATCTTACCATCCATAAACCTGCGTCTGGATCATTGATCTGCAGTGGGACGTCAGACACATGGTCATTGATCACAATTCAAACAGAAAATATACGTACAAAATGAAAGCACTCACCTGCACGTACGTTGCAAGAGCGAAGAACAAAGACATGAAAAGGTTGCAGATTTTCCAGATAACTAAAAGCCACGACTTCTCGCCACAAACTTCTCCCATCGTTGTTTGCAACCTCTCACTTTCCCCGCCCGGCTGGACGTCAATACGTCAGAAAGCAGACGCACTTGGCCAGACTCGACAGTCTGGTGAAAGAGGGAGGGGTTCGCTTGATATTCATCACATTAGCTGAAAGGTGGGTTGGATTTTTTTTTTTTTTTTTTTTAGACCTGAACGAAATATTTAGACTATTTAAAGTCTGTATCCTCCAAATGATTCATAAACGAGGCCACAAGTATCGTTTAGCTGGATTTACGCGCACAGACACTCATTACAGGTAGATGTTCAATTATATTTTGTATTTTTGTTGTTGTATAATTATCAAAAAGGACTCAGTAATGTACTGATTTTAATATCTCATATTTCATATTTCATGGGAAATAAAAAACCCATATAGGTCTGAATGGGTAAAATAAATTGTGTTAAAGCTTGATTTTTTTTTTCTGTCCTGGACGCCCCGGTCATCAAAACAAGCAAACGTTCCCAAAGACCGCAGTGTGGTCAAGGTGGGAGTACTAACAACACAATGCGGAGACAGCACTTCCGGTAGTTCTTTACAAAATAAAATCCCCACGATGGAAACATTTTTAAACGTGTGTTCAGGTTATCAAATGTTATACACTGGTAATACAAAATAATATGTCAGATTTGTATGTGTTAGAAAAAGGCAAAACTTAAGTCAACAAATCGAGATTGAGACATGGCATGGCAGAAAAAAGGTCCAAAATACACATTAAGTGATTATTATACTTTACAATAAAATGTATTCACAATGCATTTGTAAATGCACTGAAGTTTAGTTTTAGCTTAAAAAGTAGGAACATTTTTCTCAACAAATCAAGAAACATTTAATCATTCAGTTTAATCAGAAAAAAAAAAATCCAATTTAAAATCAGAAAATTTGGAGATAAAAAGTCATCGTTAAAAGTAAACGGAGTAAAAAAAAACAAAAAAACAAAATTTGCCTCTGAGATTTAGTGGAGAAAAAGTATAAAGTTGCATTAAAATATAAATATTTATACCTCAAAACTGTCCTTCAGTAAATACACCTAGCTGCATTATACCAACAGGTACAAAATGTCCCGTTCTGTTTTTGGCTCGCTGCCATTTTCCATCTTTTATTTTGAAGCAGACACGACGCACATCCGGTTTCCTCCTCGCTAACAGCTGGTAGCATGTAGCGGTCCTCGGACATGTCAGTGTCACTCGGTCAGCTGATTGCGGGTCGTAAAGCCTCTTGGTTCGCCAGTTCAGTCAGCCGAGCGCAGCTGGATGTTTGTTTTTGTTCTCCTTTCAACGCGGTCCGAGAAGTTACAACAACAACAACAACAACAACAACAACAAATCTGTAACAACTTTAACGTTTTTTTTTTTTTTAAACTCTCCCGCCGTCGCTAGATTTGCTTGTTGTTGTTTGTTGTTTGTTGTTGTTGTTGTTGTTTTTTTCTCTCTCTCTCCTGCGGCGTGAAGTTGCCGTACGTGAGGCGGTGAATTGTTGTGGCGGGGAGGAGGAGGAGGAGGAGGAAGGAGGAAGGAGCGGAGGAGGAAGGAGCTGTCTCTCTCTCTCTCTCTCTCTCTGCTGATGGAATTCAAACACGCAACAATGGCGACTCCCGGTCCGAACGGCTCAACGACACCCAGCGGACACAACAACGGCGGCGGCAACGCGGGAGCCGCGACGCACCCCCACCCCCACCCCCACCTCCAGTCCCAGTCCCAGCACATCACCACCATGAGCGGCATGCAGGGTGAGTGTGTGCGTGCGTGTGCGTGCGTGTGCGTGTGAGATCCGCCCGGAGCCGCGAGCTCACATTCTGCTGCAGTGAAGGTTAACGTTAGCTCGGCTAGCCGTGGGAGGCTACTCCCAGGAGGAGGGAGGAGGAGGGAGGAGGGAGGAGAGGGGAGCAGCCGTCCCTTACTTCCCCCTCCCCAGAGGAGCGGTTGCTGTCCCGTTGAATGTTTATTTTCTTATCATCGCGTACGGGACGAATTAAATGTCTCGTGTTCCCGTTTTGTGAAGTGTGCAGCCCCCGTTACGTTCTGCTCTCTCTCGACTGGCAGAATCTCGCCAGACTCCGTTACAAAAACTGCCATTTTTTTTTTTTTTTTTTTTTTTTTTTTTCAATCTCCGCAATATTTCTTGATCACATCGAAGCCAATTGAAAATACGTCCTTTCGTAAACGTGTCGTAAAGACGCGCTGTTCCGCATGCGTTAAATCGGTGTCCGTGCGTGTCATTTGGGATTGCAGCAACCCCCTCCTGATATTCAAGACGTGCTTCCTTGCAAATGCGGTGTTTTTTTGTTATGCTCATGTAAAAAAAAACAATGCCGAATTCATCAGAACACCTTCACAATTAATAATATATGTGAAGTCGTGTTACATGTGGTTGGCAATATGTAAAACAAGTCAAATATGTGATTTTGACGGTGGAGTCTGGTGGGTGTCCACACATTCTTTACAGCATTATAAAATAGTAAGTGCCTGTGATGTTGCAGCTCAGGTCCCCCTGCTTGTACAGAGGCCTCAAACCTGAAGCTGCTTTATCTTGAAACGTGTAGAACCAGCCGTCTGTAGCACCACTCATCTAAATGCTCGTTTCCAAAAATGCTGTATTTTTTTTTGTGCTTTTGTACAAACACTCTCTCATTTGAATATTTCAGAGTCCAACACCTGCTGGAGATGTCAGAGTGAAACAGGTAAGCCACACACCGCACCGACCTGGTAGAGTAGGATAAGCAGTTTAACTCGAAATCCTATTGCAGATGACAAATTCTAAAGAAAAACCTGCCATACACTCTTGATTTTTGTGTGCAATTTTCTTAGCTTCTGCTTTAAAAACTCTTCATGTGATGGTTTTATTTAATCAATACAATTAAGTTGCATGTTAATTTGTATTAATTTTTTTTATATCTCTGGTACCTTTCCCTTACAATGAAGCAGGTGATGCTTTAATTAGCCTAACATTAGTGTTAACCGTGTCTCTCTTTTTCTTTAATGCAGTATTTGATTTTAATATTGTGTTGTGTAACGTTGTTTTAATTCCCCTGACCGTATATCTCATCTTCTACCTCAATGCTGCTAACTAATGATTCCTAACTCCTGACATGGTGCCGACTGACTGGTGAGCTGTCCCGAGGAACAAATAATAATCGTGTGTTTCTGTCCGAAACCATTTTCATGATGGTTGAATTCACACTCACTTCTGGATCCCCGTTTTGTTGTTGTGTTGTCGTTTTATTTTACCTGCAGTTCATTTTGCCTCCTCCATTGTCTCATAAACGCGCATGCTGATGCATTTACCCTCCAGAAAAATACACTCAAACCTGCTGCGATAAAAGGAATGTTTGACAGCTCAGCAAAGCGAGGCCGGTTTCTGTGATTTTTTTAAAATTTCTTTTTGGAGTTTTTTTTTTTGTCGGAGGAAAACCTGTGAAGCGAGGGAGGTTTGAAGTCGAACTGACGGAGCAGAGTCTCCAGAGGGAAACGTAACAAGCTTTTCTAATTGAAAGTATATTGAAATATGTGGAAAGTAAAAAAAGCTGTCTTCTCACCTCCAGGGTTTCAGATAAACCTGTCTGGAGCTCCCCCAAGTAAGCCAACCCTCTTTTTTTTTTTTTGGCTTCAGCACCAACAGTTCTCATCCCTTTGTTTCTGGTATGGGGGAGTCTGTCCTGCTGTTTTTCAACTAATCCCGGTCCAAACTTCTGACGGGCTCCTGTAGGCTTGTGCCGGCTCCTGGTGATGCTTTTTTTTTTTTTTTTTTTTTTTTCTTTTTTTAAGGGACATTTTCTCTCTCAGATGGCTTGCAGCTTGTCAGACATGCGATCTTATGGAGGAGGTTTTTACCCTCTGAACCCCCCCCCCTCCCCATCCCCCCCAGCAGTTTGTGGGTGCTTTTAAGAAAAAAATATTATTTATTTTTTGCTCCTGTTGCACTTTTCATCACAGCAGGGCTCATTTTTTGCTGCATCAGCAGGTCCTGCACCTCGATGGAAACAGCAAAATCATGGCTTGAAGTCGAGAGAACTTAAACAAGTCTTTTGTGCAGTATAGTATATTTATCATATCCTAAATATATATATATATATATATAGTATTTTTTTTTTTTTGGATCATTTATTTTCCAAAAATGGAACAAAGATGGTATCTATTTATACAACATTTTGTGTCCACACTTGTTAGCAATACTGGGAGAAAAGGAGGAGCCTCCACATGCTATAGATGTTAAACTATTTACATTTTTATAACTAGATTCTAGAACACTTTCTCTGTATTATCCATCCTATTTCCTCTGAACTCCAGCCCGCTGGTCAGTCGAAGAAAAAAAATAAAAAATTGTCACGTGACCGCTGGTATCAGCCGAGTCATTCGAAATTTCTGCAGATCCGCTGAAAAGTGCAGAATTAGTTATTTTTCTTTTTTTACAGCATCTAATTTGAACAAACGGGTTTATTTTTGGCCGAATTTTAAATGACACGTAGAATAAAATTATTTTTAAGCTTAAATATTTTGGGGGGTTTTTTTGCGACGGAGGCATTCAAGGACAATCGGAAAGTGGAAAATCCGACAGTAATTTCTACTTTTACAGTTTCTGGGTCTTTTAAACTGTCATTTAAAAAAAAAAAATTCATATATCGATTTCTTCTAAAAGACAACGTGCGTTTTAAACCCGCCTGCTGCTTCTGTGAGGTTCAGAGGGTTCACACCTACTTCTGTATTTTCTGTGCTGCACAAAAAAAAAAAAAGCCATTTAGTAGAAACTCTCCTCCGGGAGGGAAGTCGTATCTGTTCTCGGCGGCACAAGCCTTTAAAACTAAGAGCTTCCGTTGATATTTTGTCTGGAGAGCCTCCGTCATCCTTCTCTCGGTGGGATCGAGGAGCTCCGCCAGATAAAGAGAGACCTCGGTGTGAAACTAACAAGCAAGAAGTCCTGCCTGTAGTGTTGTCACATGACCTTTTATCACCCCCCCACCCCCTCCACCTCCCCTCCTTGACTGGTGTGTCTGTTTTTTTTTTTTTGGCATGAGTGCACCTCAGCATAGCACTTGCTTGTCGAGACAAGGTACACGCACTCTAAAAGTTGTCGTCTCGAGTCCACACACACACACACACACACACACACACACACACACACACACACACACACACACACACACACACATTCTTGAGGTATTTCGGGGGGGCGGAGCCAGCTGTCCTTCGATTCAAGGTGAAATCAAAGCAGTCGGCCTGAGACGCATGTTCCCATCCGCATTTGTATCATTTACATTTTTATCACTATCATTATGGTTTAATTTCTTCCACTTGTTTGGGTTTGTGCGTCTGCATTATGAATGTCGGTGTTTTTATTAGCAGCATGCCGCATTTTCTGTTTTTTTCGAGTCCGAGTTGACGGAGCCCTCTGAAGGCGTGTCATCACCACGGTGAAGTTTCAGTCTACTTTTTAGATATTTTACACCACCATATTTAAGCACTGTTTTTATTACTTTCAGAGGACACTAGGTGCAGTTTGTTTACTGACTATTTCAATGTAAAGGAGCTGAATATCATGCTGCTGCAGAGGAGGAGGTGACTCCAGCTAAAGCGGATTATAAATTAGTCCAACGGCAGGAGATTTCCTGCATAATTTACACTCAGTTGCCACTTTATTAGGTACACCTGACCTTGAAACTGATGCAGCAAGAGACTTACGAGATGAAACAATTTAGTTTTTGACAAATAGATGCACCGTTTTTTTTGGGCTTGAAAGGTGTCGAGACTCAAACTGCAGTAAATTGCACCGTTTGTTAGGGACTATTTTGTGTGGCGGATTAATCCAAGTGTAGTCCTGCAGTTGGCATTTTTCGCAGCAGGACGGTGAAAATAACATAAGAATAGACTGAAATACACAAATGTTAATGCAGGAAAAATGCCACCCAGTGTGGAAACGATAGGATTTCATTGGATTAGTTGAGAAAACTGTAAATATGAACACGTTTACAGGTGAGTATTTATTTGAGAGATGACTCAGTGATTCCCCTCCCTTCTATGAAAAGCATGACATCCATTGATTTTACCACAGTGTGTGGTGTGTGTGTTCTCATTTGTATTTTTTTGGGGGTTGGGTTGTTGTCACTCACCTCTCCTTGTAACCTTTTCACCTGGGACCACTTTTCTTTCGGGTGTTGTTGTTTTTTTTCTCCCCCCTCCGCAGCGTTCGTTTGCGAGGTTTTAACGTGTTTTGTCGGCGCGTCTCTCTCGTCCCGCTCAGGTAAACGTAAAGCCCTGAAGCTGAACTTCGCCAACCCTCCGATCAAACCCACCACCAGATTCACGCTGAACACGGCCGGGCCGCCGTTCCAGAACCCGCACATGTGAGTGAGCTTTTCCACCGTCTCCACGGAAGCAACAGAATTTAAGGAGATGACGACTTAATAACAGAGAAATGTTCTGTTCTTGTTCGTTTTACTTGACAAGAAATCTTCAGCCGAGAAATAAACACTGAATATTACTACATAATTCAACAAATGTACTCGTGTTGAAAAAAGGTCGGCCTAAACTGAAATTTTATTTAATACCAGTTTTCATACACAAACACTCATTAATAGGGGAGTTTTTCAGCTTTGAGGCCCAGAGGAGCCGATAAACATCTGAACCGCGGAAAATCAATATACTCATCGGCATTTGAAATTAAGTCTCAAAGTCTTTCTGGTTTCAGTAATTCCTGTTTGAAGAAAACACGTCTCCAGCCGTGAAGTTCGAGGTTTCACCGACGTGTTCATCGAGCCGCCGCAGAGTCTCCCGTCAACATGATAATACTCAACAAATCAAAAGACAGAAACTCCTACTTAACTTTTAAAACAAGAAAATGACATCTCAGATTTCCACATTAAGATTTAACGTATGCCGTTTTACAGACATGTTCCTCATTAAAAGGAACTGAAATACAAAGATGCGATATTGACTTGAGTGAAGTCGAATAATCTCTTTGAGAAAAAAAAACCCCGAAACGATCCAAATTCTACTAAAAACAACTGAACCGACTGGATTTTAAATCTAAATATCTTCTGAGTCCGTCTCCTCCGGCTTCCTTCTCGTGTCTTTTAATGTTCGTCAGAGAGCGGCTGAGGACGCACAGCATCGAGTCGTCGGGGAAGCTGAAGATCTCCCCGGAGCAGCACTGGGACTTCACGGCCGAGGACCTGAAGGACCTGGGCGAGATCGGCCGCGGGGCGTACGGCTCCGTCAACAAGATGGTGCACAAGCCCAGCAACCAGATCATGGCGGTCAAGGTGAGGCCCGGAAAAAAACACTCGCGCACGGGAAAACGCCGAGTGTGCGTTTTTTTTTCTTCCCCCGATCGCAGATTTAAATCGTTATTTTTGCGTTTTTATTTCAGAGAATTCGTTCCACGGTGGACGAGAAGGAGCAGAAGCAGCTGCTGATGGACCTGGACGTGGTGATGAGGAGCAGCGACTGTCCTTACATCGTGCAGTTTTACGGAGCTCTGTTCAGAGAGGTGAAATAAATCCCAAAAAATTATTATTGTTATTATTGTTTTAATCGTCTTTTTATTTTGACGTCGCCGTAAATAGTGACCGAGCTTCTTCTGTTTCAGGGCGACTGCTGGATCTGTATGGAACTCATGGCTACCTCGTTAGACAAATTTTACAAGTTCGTGTATTGCTCGTTAGACGACGTGATTCCAGAGGAGATATTAGGAAAAATAACGTTAGCTGTATGTTGTTGTTTGTTTTTCTTTCTGTTTTCAAATTAAAAGCAGCCTGATTTTTCTATTACTTCTGCTGCTGAATCTCTTTGTGTTTTTTTTTTTCAGACTGTGAAGGCACTTAACCACTTAAAAGAAAACTTGAAAATAATACACAGAGGTAAGATGTTTTAGTGTGTGTGTGTGTGTGTGTGTGTGTGTGTGTGTGTGTGTGTGTCCACCGTGCGTCTCCTCACCGCCTCTGTCTCTCCTCTCAGACATTAAACCGTCAAACATCCTCCTGGACAGGAACGGCAACATAAAGCTGTGCGACTTCGGCATCAGCGGTCAGCTGGTCGACTCCATCGCCAAAACCAGAGACGCCGGCTGCCGGCCGTACATGGCGGTGAGTGGTGGTGGTGGTGGTGGGGGGGGGGGCTTCTGACCTCCTTAACTTCCGGAGAAATGAGAGCTTCGACTCCCCAGTGTTGTGAATGTACCCTCACCGATCACTTTATTAGGAACACCTGCTTCTTCATGCAGTTATCCGGCGAGCCAATCATGTTGCAGCAGTGCAAAAAAAAAAAAAAGTGCCATTAAATGTTGGTGGCAGGTTTGAATGTTTTTTTTTTGAAACTGCTGATCTCCTCATGATGGGACTTCGTGTCCCATTATTATTGAGGCCAAGCTACTACACAATTTGATTTATTCAGTTAAAGGCAAACCTGGAAAAACCAGTCAGGAGTTGCTGAAGACGACGTCGCGGTAGTTTTAGTTGAGAACTGAAGCTGTTTGAGATTCATTTGTGTTACGGCCTTCAGCTACGTCCTATTCATCGGTGTGTCGTCGTCGTCGCCGCCTGCGTTTCGTCCCGTCGGCTCGGCTCGTCCCGTCGGCTCGGCCCGCGGTGTCGCGTCGCTCCGTGAAACACAAATGAATCAGCGCAGGTGTGGCTCGACTCGTCTGCCGACACGAGACGCTCGCTCGCTGTTTGCTGTGATGAATCAGCGCAGCCGACTCAGAACCTGTTAGAGAAGACGCGTCCAGGTTGTTGTTGTTGTTGTTGTTTTTCTTTTCTGTGGCTTCTAACTGAATATTTTGGACGGTTAATCACGCGGAAGAATTTCAGATCTTCGAGGTGCTAAAGGATATTTTTTTGACGTTTAAAAGACCAGTCGTTGTCTGTGTGTGTGTTTGTTCACACAGCCCCCCCCCCCCCCCCCCACCTCCTCCAGGTCTCTCCACCGCAGTTTCCAGTCTAAACAGTTTCTAGTCTAAATTTGGTTCGTCACTATCGAGATCGCACACACACACACACACACACACACCAGGTGTGTGTGATCGACGTAGAGCATCTGACGTCAGTGCAGCTGCAGAGACAGACTCGCTGTCTTCGATGTGTGTCGACACGTTCAGGTGTTGAAGACTTTAGATTTCCCCTCATGGATTTAATAATGTTTGTATAATTTGGCTGTTTTTATTTTCCTGCAGACAGAAGCCGGCCTTCATGCCGATGCACAACAAAACGATTCATTTATCGTCTTTTCAGGCTGTCTAAAGGGTGTTTTCACAAGAAAAAGCAAGAACATGATCAGAAGGTTTTATTATACACACTAATCGATAATAGAAATCCAGTCAGGGACACCAACAGGTTTACTTTTCCTCTGCTAGCGTTTACCGGCCCTTTAATTTGAGCTTTTGTTGAGATGACCCAGAAAATTTGCCGCGTTTTTGTGTTGCGTTTGGTTTTGCACGTACGTTTACCACGAAAACTCGTGCAAAGTGACCATGAAGATCCCCAGAGGTTCGGCGGTGTCGGAGTTTCAGTGAGAACGACGTGACTGGCACGAAAGAAAGTGAAACGAGGAGTTTTGAAATGCAAGAAAGCGTTTGTGTAAATTAGGAGGTAACAAGTCATTTCAATATTTGATCAAAAGATTATTCATCCGTTATGTCCGTCAAAAGTTTCCTTCTAGGTGTTTATATTAATTAAAAAAGTAAAAAAAAAAAAAAAAAAAAAAAAAGGGTTAAAGATGCAAATTAAAGAAGCTGAAAATAGGCATTTTTTTCCTTCATTAGATTCCAATGAAATGATTATTTCCTGATCGTTTCCTGTCTGCTGCTGTTTCACACGTGCAGCTGCAGAGAGCCTGAAGCTCTCCGCCTTACAGATGTTTGCTGCTGCTGCATAAAACCCGTCCGAGCTGCAGCACCAAGCGTCCCGCTCTGCTGCTGGGTGACATCAGCCTCTAATTCAGGCCTGTAAATGGGCCAGCGAGGTGCTTCCTCTTCCTCCTCCTCTTCCTCCTCCTCCTCTGCAGCCCTTTTTTTGTGCGATGAAGTAAATCCGGTGGAGGTCATAAATGACAGACCATGTGTTGTGAGGCAGGAATGAGGGATGGAGGCGGAGAGCCGGCGGCGTCTTGTTGTGCAGGTGAAAACATGCCCAGAGGTGATGAGCTGCTTTGGTATTCTCCGGGGAAGAGAACCTGGTTTTTTTTTTTGGTTTGAGGAACAACTGTTTTTATTCTTTCTCAGTATTTAAGTTACGTCATAAAAAAACCCATTAAAAGTCTGACGCGCAGCTTTGTGAGAGACTTTTCCGGCCTGCTGCAGCTCTGGGACTCTTCCTCTCGGTGCGGAATACAGATTTGAAGCTTTCAACTCAACGAGCCACAGTGACACCTGCTGGTTTTGAGAAGCTACTGCAGCTGAATTTGTGTTTTTGTGAAGCATCGGGTCGTGTCTTAATCTTCTTTTGACGCAAGCACAGACAAATTTTACGTGTCACGAGAGGTCACACTTAACCAGTGGTTATCAACTGGTGGGTTGTGACCCAAAAGTGGGTCGCTGGGCCATTTTTAGTGTTAGGGGGAAAAAAGTTATGGATAAAAAAAAAGAAGCAAACTTGGGGCTTAAACAATTTCTGCTGCTTCGCTTTTATTTTGAAGGTTCCCCATGTTACAGCTGTTTGCTACATGTGTCAAGTCACAACAAAACATCAGGTTTGGGATGAAATAAATCAGATTTTTTTTATTCCATAATTCATACAGTTCAATTAATAACCCTGAAACATGATGAGCAACATCAGTTTAAACTTCTAATTCATTTAAGTTTTCACCTCTTGTTGATTTCCTGCACATTTTTTTCAGTGATTTATTTCTCACCTTTTCCAGCTGGTTTGCTTTTTTGTTGTTGTTGTTTCTGAACCCCAAATTTGATAAAAACTGTGTGTTTCCTGTGTTTGTGTTTTTTCCAGCCGGAGAGAATAGACCCGAGCGCTTCGAGGCAAGGATACGACGTCCGCTCAGACGTCTGGAGTTTGGGAATCACGCTGGTGAGTTTTTATCAATCAGAGTTATTTAAAAGCTGAGAGAAATACATCCCAAAAAAAAAAACCTTGTCATAGGTGTTGGACCATATTTATTCTCTTGCCGTTCAAACGTTGACGTCTTCTCACGACAAACAGGAGGTCGAACCGGAGGAGTCCATAACTTGTTTGCGCCTGAAGATTTTCTGCTCGATCAGCAATATTTAATAAAACTCACTGCGGGAGCTCAGCAGACTGCAGGAGCTACCTGTTTTGTTTTTTTTAACACTAAGTTGAACCCGTCGTGTGTTTCAGTACGAGCTGGCCACGGGACGGTTCCCCTACCCGAAGTGGAACAGCGTGTTCGACCAGTTGACCCAGGTGGTGCGAGGCGACCCGCCGCAGCTCAGCAACTCGGAGGAGAGGCGCTTCTCGCCCAAGTTCATCGCCTTCGTCAACGTGTGGTGAGAACAGACCGAAAGGAAACGCAGCGCTGCAGCAGAGCAATTTCAGATTTTTTTTTTCAGGGATTTGAGGTCTTGATTTGATTTGATTTGATTCATTTTGCACAAATTAAAAACACAAGATTTTACAAAATACAATAAAAAAAAAAAAAAATTCAGTGCAGTGCAGGGAGAGACAGAAAAAAACAAAACAATGGGCTTATTTAAAGCCTCCACCTAGATAATGTTTAAAATTTACAGTTATAGGAAATACAAAGTTTACATAAAAATAATATATACAGAATATAAGTTACAACAATCACAGCAAAAACAATAAAGTCAATATAAAAAAGCAAGAAGATATGAGTACTCTGATGGATGAGAGTGTATATGTTGCAGTTATGAAACAGAAGTTAAATGTTCTTTTTAAGCACCTTTTCAAGCATTTGAAGAAATTTCCCCTCGGGGATTAATAAAGTGTATAAAATAAAAAAAAAAATCAAATCAAAAAAATTTAATAGAGGAACAGCTTTTTGTCAGATGCTGCCCCCTGGTGGACAAACGGCTGAACTGTACCCTCCCAAACATGCAACACTTTTTCTGTTTTTCTGTTTTTCGTAGCCTTACAAAGGACGAATCGAAAAGGCCAAAGTACAAAGAGCTACTGGTGAGTTCACGTTGAGATTCTTTTACATTTTCCTGGTTCCCACCGGAATATCAGAGAATTATAGAAAGTTTATTCCCGACATGGAAAGTAAGTGGATTTGATCATTTTTCAGGCCGAGTCTTGAAATATCCGCGTTTAGTATAAACTTTAACTGCTGGATCTGACGCAATCTAATTGGAGACCTGACGATACTAAGTCCCGCCCACCGATAGCTGTAACCTGACTGCACCATAGACCTGTCAGTCAAACAGACACGCCCCCCCCCAAAAACAGGTCTTTTTTAATCTTCTTTTCTTATGAATGAGGGATTATTTTCAGATGGACCTCCAGAAAACTAATAAGAAGGAGTGACTTTAGCTAACAACACCGAGATAACTGATGGACACATTTTATTGACTTCGTATTTGATGAGAGAAGTTGAATGGGAGTCTATGGAGCCGGAGGCTTTTTGGAGCCGACCTTTAGTGGCACTCGCTGGTATTGCAGCGTAAGGCCTCATTTTTCAGACCCAGAAGCTACGAACACTTTTAGGTGGTTTTGTCTGATCAGCACAAAGTTTGGACTGTTTTTTCTGTTCATTATAGGTCATGGAAATTTGACATTTTTCAATTGTCGTGCTTCTTTTTGAAAGCCTGCATTGATGTTATGATATTTAATTTTTTTTGTCGTCCCCCTCCAGAAAGACCCGTTCATTCAGATGTACGAGGAGCGCTCGGTGGACGTCGCCAGTTACGTGTGCAGGCTCATGGATCAGATGCCCACCTCTCCCATTTCCCCCATGTATATGGACTGAAAAAAACAAAACACCCCCATGAATACACACCACTCTGCAACAACCACAAAAAACAACAACAACAAAAAAAAAGAAGTAATAATGAAAACAAACCCTCGTGTAAATTTGCTTGGTTCCCTTTATTGCAGTGTTAAAAGAGAAATGTAAAGCCTAAAAAAAAAAAAAAAAACCTAAAAAAAAAAAAAAAGCAGCACCACTTGCAGTAACAGCGGTGTCACTTCAGTCATGTCTGTATGATATATTAACACACTTCTGTTTCGCTCGTTCACGGACGCACAGTCACCTCGGTGTAATAGCAGCTGAATCGATGGATCATCCCGACAAGGACGCATCTCAGTGATTATTAGTAAACAGTGATTATAAGAAAAAAAAAAAAATTAACCTGGAACGTGTATTTATAGAAACCAGAACCACGTGGTGTATTTAAATTCGGAGACTCTCCGACATACTGGAAATCATCATGCTCTTTTTGTGAATCGTCCCCACCTCTTCGTGAATGAAAGCTTTTTGTGTTTGGTATCTTAATGGAAACTGTGCTTCTCTTTTGGGCGGGAAAGCGGTTTTAAAAAGGTGTCGGGTTTCGGTCCGACTGTTGCTGATGTACGAATAAAAAAATAAAAAAAAAGAGAGAAAGAGAAGAGAGAAGGTTGTCGTCTGTCTCTTTATTTTATGAAAACGGTGTCTGTGTATCCTGATTGTTTCATGATGGAACCAGCTGACCAGCAGGAGATGCTTTCAAGTAGGACTGGTTAATTTTCAAAATAAAATGAGCAGACACTTTTTGATTGAACTCGATATTAAGATGTTATACGTAGCCAAAAGTATGTGGACACTTGACTTGAGTATTTCCATTTTTATGCATCTTATTCTTCCACTTTTCAGAGGGGAAATATTCTACTTTATTTTTTTTACTTCACTACATTTGTCTGACGACTTCACTCAAGTTACCTTTTAAGATTAAAATTTTGTCAAACCATTCCTGTCCAGTAAAAACATACATTTCCAAATAAAAAAAAAAAAAAATTCTGATTAACTTGGATTAGATGTTTTTTTGTGGGAACTTTATGACTGTAATAAGGCTGACAATCTCATTTTTATATTAAGATATAATTATTGACATTTCACATTCCATAACGTTTTTTTTCTTCATTTAAAAATGTTTTTTTTTTAATTTTTTTTTTTAATCTATATTAATTCTATAATAGTAAAAGTGTCACCTCTAATAATGATGATCATAAATATTTTAAAAAAAGTTTTGTTTTTGGGTTCTCATGTCTTACAATTTACTCTTAAAACATCTTTTACAAGCTTTATTGAGAGAGCAGGAGGTTTTAGGTTATTGTTGGAGGCTCGGTTCAAAATCAAACACGTCGGACATTTATTCTTGCAAGAAGGAGCAAATACATGCACCCTCAAACAGAGGTGTCCAGCAATGCTCCCAGATCTCCTCCGTTAGGGCAGCTTTTATACAGTGTGACAAACATTTGACAGTCACCCCCATTCCCTTTGTATCTGCTTTCGTATATACTGAGTTGGTTGGAGGTCACAAGATAAGGACACAGGGGACTCGTCAATTAGATGCGGAAAGTAAAACAAAAAGGAATCACTTGCAAATAAGAGAGAAACCCAAAGAGACTTTTCCGGAGCCACAATGCAAACAGGAGGAAGAGACAAATCTTTTTTTCCATCGGTTATTTTATAAGAATATATTATAGGAATTTGTGGGGTTTCACTGTATAGTGCTGTAAATTTCTGCTGTAAGGACTTTAATGTGTTAAGTGCCCTTGAAATAACCTGTGTTGTGATTTGGTGCTGGTTAAATAAAATAAAATTGAATTGAACAAGTGCGGAACAATGAGGAATTATTTCCTTTTTCATTTTAGTTTTATTTTGTAGTATTTTTTATTCCCCGCCTTTCCCCTCCCGCCCCCTCTCAGAATGCGGGCTGTGATTGGCCCACAGATCCGCCAAACAAAACCCAGACACCAATGAGCTTTTAACAGCTAGCGACGTCATCATTAGATGCCGGAAAAAAAAAAAGCATCACATGTGTTAACCAACCTCTTAAAGTGCAGCGGAACGAGGCAAAAAACAACAACAACAGCGTTCAGAAAGCAGCTCCGCGTGATTTAGGGACGTCTTTAGTATGAGTGCGGCGCATGTGACGCTCCGGTGCTTCCCGCTGCTCTTTCTCTCCTCCGTACCTCCGACACTCGCGCGCCGCAATCCGCCTCCCGTCTCTCCAAAAGTGTTCCGGTTCCTCCGGACCATGGCGACCAACGGCGACGACCTGCCGGAGCAGAGGCCGCCGGGCCCGAAGAAGGCCGCGCGGAAGGAGCCGCTGCGCCGCGTCAAAATCAAAGAGAGCCGCAGCAAGCGGGGCGAGCAGCTGGGACCGTCCACCGTGTACCTGCAGGTGGCCGGTACCGGGAGCAGAGACAACCCGGCGTCCCTGTACGTCTTCTCCGAGTACAACAGGTGCTGAGGACACACAAACGGCTCACGGTGAACACGTTTAAATCATAACAACAACAACAGCAGCTGAAAGTCTCCTGCTTTTTTTTTTAAATTTATTTTTTTTATAAGAACTTTATTGAACAAGATGTAAATTTACATCTTGTTCAATAAAGTTCTGTTTCTTGGGGGGAAAAAAATGGACTGGTAGCAATGTGGAAAATAATAGGACAGTTAAATATCAAAAGTAGTGGTGTTTACAGTACGGAAGCTCGGAGGGACAAAACAAGGACCAAAAGAGACCCGAGTTCACCAAATGGGTCACATTTAATAGACCTAGAACAATTCAAAACCACCTTATATCACGTATATGAAGCTCAATTACAATCATATTTTCCCATTGAGAAGGTGGAGTGATATTTCTAGTGATGACGTCATGATGCTTATTTCCCAAATGTCCAGTTGACCAATCAGATCTCTGGGGGGGCGGAGCTACTCGTTTCCATATTTTCCAGTAAACCCGCCCTCCCCTCCTCTCCGCTGCAGGTACCTGTTCAACTGCGGCGAAGGAACGCAGAGGCTCATGCAGGAACACAAGTAAGCGGCTTCAGACGTGTCGTCGGCGTGAACACGCGTGTGAACACGCAGGAAACACGCGTGTAAGAAAAACTGACGTGTTTTCTGTGTGGCAGGTTGAAAGCCGCTCGCTTGGACAACATCTTCCTGACCCGACTCAGCTGGGAGAACGTGGGCGGGTTGTCAGGTCCATCTCACACACACACACACACACACACACACACACACACACACACACACACACACACACACGCGCGCTCGACTCGACGAAAATATCTGGAACCAATATTTATCTGTTTGGTTTTTCATCCCTGAAAACTAAAATCTGCAGAAAGACACGCTTCACATCAGAAAGTCCTTTGAAATGTTTCCTAAACCCTCAAACTTTCTGATTGTTTCCTGATTTTTCATTAAAGGACGACAGGTTATTTTCGACTCCTCTGTGCGTAGAGAAACGTACAAATGTGTATTTTTATTCAATAATTTTGAAACCTTTGAGGAGACCGTGGCGTTCGACAATAAAAGTATAATTTACTCCTTCATTCGTGGATATCAGGTGAAAATATAGCGTTTATTTTTTTACCTTTTAATCACACAAAAAAAACTTCTTATTTTGATGATTTTTTTTTTTTCCGCTGCATGTTTTCTGTCCTCTGAGCGTCCGTCTCCGTCTCGTCCTCTGCAGGGATGATCCTGACCCTGAAGGACACCGGCGTCCCCGAGTGTGTCCTCTCCGGACCTCCACAGCTGGTGAGAAAACTGGAAAAGAATAAAATAAAAAAAATGCACAGAGCTGCAAGACTCACTTTTTCCAATCTGCTGTGTTTTCTGCTCCAAGGAAAACTTCCTGAACGCCATCAAGTCGTTCTCCGGACCGCTGGAGGACATCAAGCTCTGTACGTCTCACTTCCCTCGACACGATCGGAGTCGCCTTTTATTATTGTTGTTGTTATTATTATTATTATTGTTATTATTTACTGGCTGTCTGTCCCCGCAGCGGTCCGACCGTACACCGAGGAGACGTACTCCGACGACACCATGACGGTCCACCAGGTTCCCATATTCGGTGAGTTGATTTTCGTCTTCAGAGAAAACTTTCCTTCGTCAGCTGATTCGTTTTTTTTGGTTTTTTTTGTTCTTTCCCGCTCTGAGAAGCCGAGTCGAAGGTCGACGGCGGGGAACGCTCCCCGAGGTCGTCGGGAGGCAGCAGCCCGGTTCCCAGTTCTCCGAAGAACGACGACGTGTGCACAAACGAAAACAACAACAACAACAACAGAGACGATCCAGGTGAGACAAACATCCTGCGGGGATTTTCAAAATAAGAGACCAGAGTATAATTAATGAAGGTGTAAAAAAAAAAACAATAATAACATAAATAATAGATTAAAAATAGAGAATAAATAAAGATGAAGAATAAATATGAAATATAATCAAAGAATAAATAACAAACATCCTGCAGGCGAAAGAAGGACGGCAGCTCGAGATCCGTCGCTGGTGGTCGCTTTTATGTGCAAGGTAAGTGTGTGTGTGTGTGTGTGTGTGTGTGTGTGTGTGTGTGTGTGTGTGTGTGTGTGTGTGTGTCTCTGACGTTTTTTTTTCTTCTCCGCCTGTCAAACTTTCACAGCTTCACCCAAAGAAAGGAAACTTCTTGGTGGCTCAGGCTCGAGATCTCGGACTTCCCGTGTGAGTTTTCTTTTTTTTTTTTTTAAAGTGAACACGTGTTCCCATTTGTTTGATTTCACTCATTTATGACCTTTAACACGGCTTGTAAATGCAAAACCTTTGAACTCGGTTAACTCGTCCAGCTGTTTTTCTAGTTGCTGGTTTGTTATGACCTTTTGGAAAGTAATAATGAAAACTCTTGCGTTGGTTTTGTTTGTGTATCATAATTTCCTTAAAATGTTGTTGTTGTTTTTTTTAGTATAAACTGACTTTTTAAATAGTTTTTATTATAAATAAATTCTCTCTTGGAGTCAAATTTAACGAATGTTTAATATGAAACCTTTTCATATTTAGTTTTTTGTCTTCAGTTTAAACTGCAGCTATTTTACATTAAAATTATGTTTTTGGTGAATCAAAATATTGTTTTGTTTTTGGCAGCAAAGGTCAGAAAATAGTGAAACATTTCCGACTAAGAGTTCAAAAGAAATTAAATTTACTGAAACAGAAAAAAATCTGCACAAAGTTTAAGCTTGTTTTTTTTTGGTGTTTTTTTTTTTTTAACAATTAACGAACTGCTCTCCGATCTTCCACCAGAGGCACGGCGGCCATCGGCCCGCTCATCAGCGCTCTGAAAGACGGGAGGAGCGTCACGTATGAAGGAAGAGAGGTGCTTGCCTGCGCGTTTCCCGTCTCGCACGTACGAGGCCGCAGCTCCGAAACCGTTTCCGCTCACTTGTGCCGCTGTCGTCCCGCAGATCCGACCCGAGCAGGTCTGCACGCCCACCGACCCGGGACCGGTGTTCGTCATCGTCGAGTGTCCGTCGGAGGAGTTCGTGGAAGCCGTCTGCGCCAATCAGCAGCTGAGGAGGTGAGAGTTTGAATATCAAGAGCTGAATATGTAAAGAAAATTCCGGGGGGGGAGAAGCTGAATTGACATTTATTCCACTTTTAGATACCACTCGGGAGGAACAGAAGACGCCGCCGCGCTGGTGGTCCACATGACTCCGGAGTCCGTTTTGAAGACGGATCGGTACAAAGAGTGGATGGAGAGGTTCGTGGTCCTTCACTCGGGGGGAGAAGGGCGGGTGAGGGGATGGATGGATTAATAGATGGATGGATGGATGGATGGATGGATAGATAGATAGATAGATAGATAGATAGATAGACTTTATTAATCCTAAATTTTTTTCGTTACATCAGCATGGAAGATGGATCTCCTGTATTGGTCCTTGAAGCACTTCATGACTGTGTGTGTGTGTGTGTGTGTGTGTGTGTCTCTCTGCCTCTGCAGGTTTCCCTCGACGACGGAGCACCTGATCCTCAACGAACACGTGTCCACGGTCCACAACGTCCGGAGTCACAAGATCCAGATTCAGCTCAACATGATCCACCCGCACATCTTCCCCCAGCTGAAGGCCTTCGGAGCGAAGGTGACAAAACACGCTGACGGACAGATTTTAATCCGACACTTTTAATAACTAAATCCACACACACACACACACACGTTGACACGATGAAGAGTCACACCGTTGAATCCGGCTCGTTCGTCTTTCTTTCTCTTTTCCTTTTTCTGCTGCAGACTTGCAGATTCGGGGAAATGCATCAAATGTTTTTTAAAATTAATGAAGCAGAAAAGTCATTTATCAAGTAAAGAAAAAAAACCTAATTTGTGTTCTATTTATAGGTACCTAAATTTGAATTAAATATATTTAGGCGTCTTGGAAACCTAATAATTTAAAAAAAGTTAATCAAAAAGGAAAACAATAATTAGTTTTGTTTCTTTGTAAAATACGTTGTCACAAGAAATGTAATTCTGTGTTTTGATTAAAGGGTTTGTCCACTGATTTAATACTTCTTTTTGATAAAACATGAAATGACAGTAAATGGAGGCTGTGGAGACAGGGAGGCTGTGACTCAGTCGGCAGGTTGGGTTGGACACTAATCGGAAGGTTGGTGGTTCGATCCCCAGCTCCTCCTGTCCACATGCCTAAGTGACTGACACTGAACCCTAAAAAATTGCTCCCGATGGTTGTTGTGAGTCGCTTTGGATAAAAGCGTCAGCTAAATGTAATGTAATAACCTTTCGTAAAAATCTCCACACAGCGTGTTTCCATGGTGACCGGAAACTTCGGTTTTTGGCCCGTTCGTCTTTCTCGTTCCCAAATCAAATGTTCAAAGCTGAAACTGAAGTTTTTATCATCAATTAAGCTTTTAAGTTGTTTATCTATTTACAAAAACATATTTATTCTTTGTTTACAGCTTCCTAAAAGTGCATTAAATATATCTCGGTGTCGCAAATTCGACTGATTATCGAAAAGGAAAATAATAATTTTTGTTTGTTTCTTAGTAAAGTATGTTGTCATTTTGCTCCTTCATATAAAATGTGATTCTATACGTTTGGTTAAAGGGTTCTTCTGCTGATTTAATAATCCACTTTGATCCATTTTTTAAAAATGCTGTAAAGTAAAAAAAAAAAAAAGTTCAACCGTTTGAAGCAGCAACTGAGACGTCCTGACTTTTAACGCTGAGAGTTACAATGTTCACAAAGTGATGAATGCTTTTTGTGTGTCTTTTTTTGTTGTTTGTTTGTTTGTTTGTTTGTTTGTTTCCTCCAGGAGCCTCCGGCTGCGTTACACGTCCCAAACGTCAGAGCCGAGTGTCTGCTGAAGTTCCAGCTCCGACCCGTGAGGGAGTGGCAAAGGTCAGTTCGACCTTCAATCCCCCCAATTTAGCCGCCGTTACTCTGCAGCTCGGAGCGCCGCCTCGTCACGGAAAACAATCTGGAACGGACTATTGCACTCGAGCGCTTTCTTCTCCACTCTTCTTCTTTTTTTTTCTTTTTCTTTTTTTAACCTCGTCTTACAAGTGTCAGCGTTTCCTCGTTCTGTATTTTTTTTTTTTTTTCTGTCAAGAACCGCACATCAAGGTCGGCTCTGTTTTATTTGTTTGTTTTTTTTTCCCCGGCAGTGTTTGTCTGCAGGCAGTGATGTGTGTCTTCCTCACTCTCCGTGTGTCTCGTTTGTTAGAGACGCCATCCCTTCCTGCAACGCCGAGGAGTTTGTGAAAGAAGCTTCTGAGGTCCCGAACTTTCTGGAGGAAGTGGACGAGTGCAGGAAGATTTGCTCCGCTGACGCCGCCGAGATGTCCGGTCGGTTCTGAGAGGAGGACGTTTCAAATTAGAGACTTTTTTTATTTCTTTTTTTTTGTTTGTTTCTTCTGTGATGGTGTAAGTAAAGATTTTATTTTTTTTTCTCCCAGAAGGTGGAGGACAAAACTACCCCGAGGTGGTTTTCCTAGGAACCGGATCCGCCCTCCCGATGAAGATCAGGAACGTCAGCAGCACTTTGGTTAATATCAGGTACGAGTCTGTCTGACAAAAAAAAAAAAAAAAAGATTTCCTCCATGTCATGGAAACAGTAAAATAATTAGTGTTTTAACAAAAAATTCCCACCACTGAAGTTGTAGTTCACGTGCATCTCTGTCCAGTGACCTTTGACCCCCAAATTCAAAGAAGAATTGGATTGGAGGTCATATCGAGCTTGACCTTTTGATTTCCCAAAATCTATGCACGTCGATCTTGCGTCCAAGTGATCGTTTGTGCCAAATTTGAAGACGGTCCCTCACAGGGCGTTCCTGAAGAAACGGGGAGGACGTGAGGTCACGGTGACCTTTGACCCCCAACATCTAAACAGTTCATATCTGAGCCAGAAGTGAACATTTGACAACCTGAAAACATATTCTGTGAGTTCTCCCCATCCTCTCAGCAGAGGCTCTCGATGAGTTGATGCACACGCTTGTTGCCATGGTTACACTCCTATAGATCTCCCCCTCGACTGTTCTGTTGGATGGATTTTTTTCTTTGTTAAAATCAGTAGTCTGTCATTGTTTTTCTCCAGAGCAATATAAAGAGCATAAAATATCAAATCTGGACAGACATTTTTTTTTTATTATTATTATTATCTGTTATTCAGTCAGATATTTGATATTTGGCCTGAATGACGATTTTTTTTTTTTCCGTTTACTTTTTTTTTATAACTTCATCGTTAGATTCTTTAAAATACACCGAGCTGCCAGTTGATTAGGAGCAAGTAGCCTCAGCCTGCAGTAAATCCTCCTCTAATGGAGGTCAGTTTGTTGTTGATTCGTCTGTCGTCAATAATGTTTAAACAGGACTTCATCACACAACGCTGGACCCACGAACGGATGATGTAAACAACAGTTTTGCCGTCTGTCCGGCGCCGATCGATCACAGAAGCGAGTCTCCGAGACGTGTTTGTTCCGTTTTCTCCGCTGAAATCGTTTAAACCGCTCAAAATGGCCGCCACGCCACAGTCAACACCATTCAACAAAAGCGAAAATCTTTTAACAACTTTTCCTTAAATAATAATCGGGCTTTCGCACCATTCGGTGCTCGGGCTCTAATAACAATACGACTTTCGCACTATTCGGTGCTCGGGCTCTAATAACAATACGACTTTCGCACCATTCAGTGCTCGGGCTCTCATAACAATGCGACTTTCGCACCATTCAGTGCTCGGGCTCTAATAACAATACGACTTTTGCACCATTCGGTGCTCGGGCTCTAATAACAATACGACATTCGCACTATTCGGTGCTCGGGCTCTAATAACAATACGACTTTCGCACCATTCGGTGCTCGGGCTCTCATAACAATACGACTTTCGCACCATTCGGTGCTCGGGCTCTCATAACAATACGACTTTCGCACCATTCGGTGCTCGGGCTCTCATAACAATACGACTTTTGCACCATTCGGTGCTTGGGCTCTAATAACAATACGACTTTCGCACTATTCGGTGCTCGGGCCGTAACAAAACCAGTGAGAGCTCAGAGGGACAGTTGCAGTCCTTCCTGTTTTGCTGTATTTTTTTTTTAATGAACCGTCCTTTTCTCAAAGCCCGACCCAGTCGCTGCTGCTGGACTGCGGCGAGGGAACCTTCGGGCAGCTCTGCAGACACTACGGCGACGGCGTGGACGACGCTCTGGCCAAGATCTCCACCGTCTTCGTGTCGCACCTGCACGCCGACCATCACACGGTGAGCAAGGCGAAAGCCATAATATACCGACTCGTGAAAACAAAACCATCAACGCTGACGTCCTTCTGTTTTCAGGGGCTCCTGAACCTGCTGTACCAGAGAGAGAGGGCGCTGGTACGTTGGAGAAAAATAAGTCTTTTTTTTTTTTTTTTTTTTTTTTTTTTATGCTGTTTGATGAAACTAAATCTCGTCTTTTTACGTACGATTGTCTCCAGGCGACCCTGGGAAAGGCGTTCGGCCCCGTCTACCTGGTGGCTCCGGTTCAGATCATGACGTGGCTCCACCAGTACCACAACCACTGCCAGGAGATCCTCAGTCACATCAAGTACGTGGACGCAAAGACCTTTCAAAATAAAAGCCTAAATGTCTCCTGCGTGCTCCTGGAATATTTGAGAAGTTCAGTGAAAGTCAAACCGTTCATAGTCTCCTGTATTTTTGTGCTCGTTTACTTGACATATAGTTTTTCCACATCATGCTTTCAGCAGTTTTTTTGTCATTTTTGGTGCCATTCGTTGGGCCGCAATTTTTTTGTTTGGCAGCAGCATTAAAACAAACAAGATTGAAAATAGATTGTGAATATAAGAAAATATGAGTGTGTCGGTACAAAAACTATATAAACACTAAAAAAAACAAATTTTCCAGCTTAATTCTACTGGTGTCTGAGTGGGGTCAAAGGTGAATATGGAGACGTGAGTTTTTCAGCCGGGCGTTGCTCCTTCGTGACGTCTGTTTTGTTTTCCAGCCTCGTTCCGAACAGATTCCTGTGTGACGGCGCCGAGGCGCCCAAGCAGAGGACGAAGTCCTTCATCCAGAGTCTGCTGAAGAAGAACGATCTGGAGCGGGTCTGCGGCCGTTTTGTATTTCACATCTCTCGCTGTTTTTTAAAACCTTTTTAAGAAGTCGCTCATTGTTTTTGTTGTTGTTCCAGTTCCGGACGTGCACGGTGCGCCACTGCAAGAACGCCTTCGCCTGCAGCTTCGACCACAAGTCGGGCTGGAAGCTGGCCTTCTCCGGAGACACCATGCCCTGCGACGCCTTCGTGCACATCGGTCAGTAGCACTCGGCGCGATTAAAGTCCACGTTGCCGCCGGAGTGGATCCGACGCTCGACTCGCGTAACGGCAAATCGAGCGTCGGCCTTTTGATATTTCCGGCGATTCGTATCGCAGCCGCGGCTCGACTCCACGGGGGTCGTCCTGAATAATTTATCCGATACTTCTTAGTGCCATCTATCTGTCTCGGCCGCTGGCAGCCTCCTCTAATGGTTCCTGCGGGATCCCACTTCATTGACTCTTCTAAAATTGCTCGGCTGGATTCTTTCCAAGCAAAAGCCTCCCGGAGACGGCCGGACAAAACAGGGGCGTGCCGGCGCTTGATTACACCGACGACCTGATTGATTTCCTGCGGGGGGGGAGGGGGCGTGGTGACGGGAAGAGTGAGTCGTTGTCTGCGATTCAGGTTTGGTTTTTTTTTTTTTTTTTTTTTGCAGGAAAGAATGCAACCTTACTAATCCACGAGGCCACGCTGGAAGATGAGCTGGAGGAGGAAGCTGTGGAGAAAAGGCACAGGTGAGAAAAACAAACTGTGGTGCTGTAATGAGATTTACTGCGATGAAGAAGGAGAAAAAAAAGAAAAAGAAAAGAAAGCTGTTGTCAGCCGGCAAAAGAGTCCCCCGTTCTGTGCTAGTTATTTTCTGAGTGCATCGTTAAATTTCTCTCCTCAGATATCGACGGCGCTTTTATGGAGGCAGCTTCTTCACAAAAAGCATCTTTTAATGTCTCCGACAACAATATTCCCAGCGAAACTTTCTCTCCTCGAAACGTCAATCTGACTTTATCCTCTGCGTTTTTATTTTCTTTCGCACGACAGCACGACCTCTCAGGCCATCGGCATCGGCATGAAGATGAACGCCGACTTCATCATGCTGAACCACTTCAGCCAACGTTACGCCAAGATCCCGCTCTTCAACGAGGACTTCAACGACCGCGTGGGAATATCGTTCGACCACATGAGGGTGAGCGAGCGGAAGCGGTCACGTGCGATTGGATGTTTTGACGGTCTGATTGGTGACGCTTCAGAATAGAGATGTCTTTTCTCCCGGGCTATGCAGTTGCACCCGAATGCACCGTTTGCACACCAGCTGCAGTGTTCGGTTTGCCTCTAGGGGTCGCTAGCGGCTCCACAAAAGCTCCAGATGAACTTCTATCATCTCTCCAATCAGACAGAAAAATCCTCCAGCCGTCCTTCAATTTAAAGTTTTCACATGACGTCTTCTGCGTTTTGACTCTTCTTTCTTCCCCACGGAGCTCGTTCCTCCACAGTTTGTTTACTTCTGTGGTAACAGAAACGCTCTGATTAGCTCTAACAAGCCTCTTACCGTCTCCTCGACGTCAGTTCAGCAGAGGTCTAACTTCTCAGCTTGAGACTGAAATATATAAGAAACTTTCAAGTATCAAATCTGGTATTACATATTCACCGATCATTTTCTGAACTACGTCAGGAAATATAATAATAAGAAACTACACTATTCAGACAATATTGTTATAAATGTTCCAAAAAACACATGCGTATTGTAAAGATAATGTAAATTGGAAGCATCATGTTTTAGTATCTGAATTGACCACATGAAAAACTTTGATTAATGAGTGCACCATTTAATTTACTCTAACATCGCAATTTCACTTGTTAACATTTATAACGAACCATTTATACAGTAATAAGCTTTTCTTTATCTTTTTTTAAAAAAAACAATTTTTTACTGCTGGACGTTCATTTGAAAGTTCCCCAAACAAATGTATTTTGAAAACTGGGACGTCAAACTACTATTTCCAATAATTTTATTTGAAGTAAAGGATTTTAAACTTCTGACAAAAAGAAGATTCTTAGTGCTTAAAAAAAAAGAAAAAGGAATTTAACATTGACAGTCTGTATATAGAAAATGACCTAAAAAAGGTAAGTTAAAAGGATAAAATTCAGATAAATTGCTGAACAAAACATCATAAATAGAAAAAAAAGAAACATTGAAACAAGAAATACTTCTAAATAATAAAATGTTCACGTTCTCTTTTTCTCCCAGATTCGCTTTGGAGACTTTAAAATCCTCCCGAGACTCATTCCAGCACTCAAAACCCTCTTTGCCGAAGAGATCGGTGAGATGGAGGAGAGGAGGGGGAGGAGGGAGCTGAAACATCCGAGGGGAAGCAGCTCGGAGGCGGCCGGGGGGTCGGAGGTCGGCCGAGGGGCCAAAAGAGACCAAGCGGAAGCGACGATGAACGACGTGGAAATGAAGAGGCTGAAAACCAGCTGATCAAACAGCGTTTCATTAAATCAGAGAAAAGGACTTTTACACGAGTGCGTCCTGAGTTGTATTTAAATGACCTTGAGATTTTTATTTAGCTTGTGTGGTTCGACTGAAGAAAATGTATACTTTGCTTTTTGCAGTGCGCTAATCTTAACTCTGACTTTTGTTTTGTTGTGAAAAAGGAATAAAGCAGCAATACGACACCGCTCGGTTTCATACCAGTCGTGTAATCTGTCATCTGAATCTGGAGTTTAGCCGAAGCGTCTCAGGGCTTTAAAAAACACAGTCAAAACAACTGACTTGATAAAACATTCAAAATGAAAACATCTATGATAAATCTATTTATCCAGAAGTTTTGATGGTCCGTTTTGACCGTGTTGATTGATTTGCTAACTAGTTTTAAAGCAGCAGCAGATTGTTTTTAAAAGATTTAATCTTTTTTTCCCCCTTCTTCTTATTTTTAGGTGATTTAGGTTTTATGAAACAGATCGTTTTAATTTAATTTTTTTTGTTATTTTTGTTGATTGTTGATCTTTCAAAGCTCATTTCGTAGTTGCTTTAACTGGTCCTGTATCGGTTTGGACTAAAGATCGATGTTTATTTTTACTCATTGATTATTCTACTGTTTGAAATTAGCACGGTGTACTTAGTTTTCCAGCATCAGATCAAAACTAGTGTCCAATTAAGTCGAGATTTTATATTTTCTCTCTTGTATATGTCTATTTTTTCCTCTCTCTTATTTAATTTTTGGGGATTATTTGGAAAGATAACAAACTCAAACCAGCTGAGGGCGAGTTACATATGTAAAGATTGAGAAGTTCCCCACCCGTCCACACGGGGGCTGCAGTGAGCCATCAAAAGTTCATGCCGACCTGTTACCCAGGCCGAAAGGAAAGAGATCAGCCAGCCACGGTGATGTCGCTCACGAACAGAACAGCGGCTTATTATCTTTTGCCACTTGAGGGAGCGGTGGCTGCAGGGATGGCCTCGGCTCAGTATCAACGGGGAGAGACTGCAGCCGTCGCCGGGGTCAGACGTGTTGTTAAAAACCATGAGGAGATATTGACTCCTCGGTGTTGGCACGGGAAACATGCTTAATGTCGTGCGGTTTGTTGGAAATGTTACCCTTTTGAGTTGATATATGACACATGCACACACACTCACTCTGCAGGCATGGATGAAGTTTGATGTCAAGGCTTGACCTTTCAATTACAGAGAGGAAGTACCCCCCCCCCCCCCCACACACACACACACACCCCCGCCACACCCCAAGAGAAAACATTTACCGCCGCCTTGCTGTATTTTTTTTCCCCACCCGCCTTTCTTTCTCGCTGGCCCGGGTTAAAATGGGGAATTTATTATCAGGTGTGGTTCTACTCTAAATTCAAAGGACCCGCCCGAGAGGATCCCCCTTCGCTCTCCGGAGATAAGACAGGTGCCAGAACTCCCGAGGTAAATGGGAGTTTTGGGAGATTAGCGGGTCGAGCGGTGGCTCTGCGATTAGCCTATTTTCTGGAGTGTGAAGCGGTGAGATGAAGATGCATTTCCCCCCTTGAGCCATCCCGACTCCATTTTTAGGGTTTTTTTTTTTTTTTTTTTTTGCTGCCACTGAGGCCGCTTCTATCGGAGGAGGCAGAAATGAGGTTTTGACATAAGCATCGCCCGGTCAAAATGGTCGATTGATGGAACCTAATTGTCGCTCGACCGCCGGCGGACCGCCTGCGATACGAATATTGAAGGAACAATTCAATCGTGCTGTATTGAAAAAAAACCACCCGAGGCTTCACTGGCCTGCTTTTCTTTTTTTCCCCCAGTCATCTCACTAACTTCTGTGGTATCCATTGAAAGATTTGGTTCCAGTTTAATACAATTTATTTGTGTTTGCTTTGTAGTTTTGCCCGTTATTTCATCTGATTTACTGTCGACGTTTAGTTTAGAAACCTCTCGGACGGCGGTTGTTTTAAAGGGTTACCTCGGATCTGGACTAACGGGGTTCGAACTCCACGAACGATCCATGTGGTCCCGGAGATCTGCGCGGAAACGGGGATCTCGAACTAATTGAGACCGCGACACCCGCAAGTCAGAAACGGGCAAGAAGCCTGGAGTTTCCGGGACCGTGCGATGTCCTCCCGATCCTGAGCTGCTGTCCCGAAGGTCTCGGTCGAGGGGGACGTCATCTGCACTGGAATCCAACAAAGCAAAACATCAGCTCCGACCGAGGGCACGACATCACCTTTGAAAAGCCTCCGGCGGAGTCTGGAAAAGGTGTTTGGACGAGGTGTGATTTTTTCCATCCACAAACTAAACCTCCATTAACCCGCGTCGTATCGGGGAGCTCCATTTCTCAGACAAACAAAACCCACGGGGAGAGGAGACTTAGGGAATATGTTTGGAGGAACCGATCCCGCAATCCGCAGGCCGCCGACCGCCGCCGTGGTAAATTACCTTCCCCCTCGGTAAACCAACATTTGTACCGGTAACTGCCGAAAATTCGAAAAGAAAAGAAACCTCGCTGCCATCTCGTCCCGCGGGGAAGTCATTAAAACGTAACGTCAAACTAACCGCCACCTGTGTTATTCACGTTTGTCATCGTTTATTTGGCTGAAGGGAGACGGGACGCCACCAATCAGACACGCCTCCTCCGCCTCAACCCTCCGCCTCAACCCTCCGCCTCAACCCTCCGCCTTGATCCAAAGTCAATTATGCCGCCTTGCTCGCGCCTTTCCACGCGTTTTACTACCCCCCTCCCTCCCCCATCTCCTCCCCCTTTTCTCTGGTCTGGCAGGAATCAAAGTGTGCGGTAATCTGAGAGGACTTGTGAAAGAAAGAAAAAAACAGAAAAAGAGGCACGAGGGGCTCCGGAGGCGCTCAGATTGGAGGGCAGCGTCGCGGCCGCCGACCGACGGGTCGGTAATTGCGGGGCAGACGATCCCCTCCTGCACTCCTGTCTGTCAGCCGTCATCCCACATCGAGATCTCCATCCAGGCGCCTTTTTTGTCCATCGGCCGTAAAAAGCACTCTGAAGCCGGAGGGGACAAAACCCAGCGAGCCTCTGCCCCCGCCTTCCCCGCCATAAAACGGCTGCAAAATTGAGATCAAAAGATCCGAGCCAGACCTTTGATAACTTGGAGAACACTGTGAAAATGGGCTTTTTTTTCTTCTTCTTTTTTTTTTTTAGGCATTGTGAAGCAGCTTTTTGTGCGACACAGGGCATTAATATTCCATGTAGTTGTGCCCGGGTTTGGCCTCCCATCGCCCCGTCCCGCCCCGGCATTAGCTGCTCTGCATTAACAGACTGTCAGCGAGAGAGAGAGAGGAAAACACCGATCAAAGATCTCCCGCCAGACGCTCACGTATTCACGAGCGGTCGTTGCGCAAATCACACCTGTTTTCTGAAAAAAAAAAAAAAAAGAGAAAAAGAAAACATGCTTTTCCCTCAAGCGAGATAAACTCACATTGATTTCTTTCCTCTTGTTTGTCTGTTATTTTGACTCACAGAGGATTTAGGAGCTCGTGGCGAAAAGGTGAAAGGTGCTGGACGAGCACTATTCCTCACCTCTCGAGTAAAATCCTTAGTCTTTAACGGAGAATCACTCGGTTTCTCGTGTTTTGAGTGACACAGATGTGGTTTGCGGTTCGGAGTCTGTGGGGAACATTCATGTATTTCTGCATTAAATGATATAAAAAATTTAACACTGCGGAAAAGTGACAAAGAACAAGATGTAACAACCTCCTACTTTCCCTCTCCACGGAGGAGACGGCGAGGGGAGGTGGCTGCTTAATGGTTGAAGTGTTAGATGTAGAGCTTGTCCTGTATATACCATTACAACAACAGCAAGGCCAGGTTTTTTTTTATTTTTTTATTTAATGATGCACTTTCGCTTCTTTAACGTAAACCATCGGTGGCCACTCGCGCCCTCAGATGGAGGAGAAGAAGCCACTTTGGCCGGGACAGGAATAAAATTAACAGATTATAAATCATCATAACGTTATTGGCATTAAGCCGACGAAACACACACACACACACACACACACACACACACACACTCACACACACACACACACACACACACACACACTCACATCCCTCATTAACTCCGAACCTTATTTAAGTGGTTTGCTATATTATCCCGCAGCCTGCCGGCCTCTCGGCAGACCACTTCACAGCCACAGCAGAGCGTATATATACTGTATATGTACGGTATATGTACGGTATATGTACCGTATATATATCGTATATGTACTGTACATATACCAAACATGTACGGTATATGTGTCTTTTCTTTAAAATGGATAATCGGCGGGTGACGATGTTGACTGTTTGGACTTGCAGCTTTCCGCTCTGACCTACAGTCTGTCGCCACTCGGTGCATTTTAAGAACCTTTTAGCAACATTAAACATGGAAATATTAAAACGTCAGAAGAAGGAGAGATTTGAACAAACTCCACCAGTGTCCGATAGACAAGACGGTCGGATCGGTTGGTGCTTTCGCTTCAGTCTCGGTGCCACCCTTCGCGTTGCGTCACGAGCTGATGCCTGGAGACCGAGTGGTGAGTCTGGAGAACAGTATGAGTGTCTGGAGCCAAAGATCTCCGCTGCCTGTGGACACACTTGACAGGAAGTCAAGGTCTCTCCACATCCAGACAGTTTTCAGTCTGACTAGAAGCAGAAAAGGGTGTTGGTTACGATGGTAACCCCAGATTCGGTGAGTGTAGGCGTCGCTACGGTTGCCCTGAGAACTCTCGCCGTTCGGGTTATCGCCTCGTGCGTGCACAGCCACGAAGCAAAATTTAACCCAACAGAAACTTGTGATTAAAATATGTGGCCACAGAGGTCGCTGTTGCCACCATTCAGCAAATGTTCTAAAACGACAGGTTAGTGTTGAAGTGACGCTGCCCCCTAGTGGCCACAGCAATTAAGAAAAAAGGAGATAGATCGACTGGTAAACAAAACATTGGACTTTTAGACGGGAGGCCGCTGTTCATTTTGTTTTTGATAGTTAATCTGTGCCGTATCAGAGGGTAAACGGGGACAAACACGTGAACAACGCTGCACGGTAAATGTTCTTCGGTCGGTTGTCAGGCCGGACACCGAAAACAAACAGAGACAAGACACCAGAGCAAGACAAGAAAAGTGCAGCCAGTCGTGTCCTTTGGCAGAATCAGGGGAAGTATGTATGTGTGAAGGTCGGAGCATCATGTGTGACAACTTCTTCACACCCTGTTGGCTTTGAGTTGAACTAGAAAACAACAGTTTTGACCGCGGTGGTGCAGAAAAACAAAAGAAACAGCAACTCTCTGCAGGAAAAGACTTTTGTTCCCGCTGAGAGAAACGGCAGCCGAACGTGACACCAACAAGAGATGCATTTTTTTGTTGTTGCTGCAGCTCCACAGTAAAGCGGATGGAGACTCCAGCTGCCGGCGCCCGGCCGCCTACCGGCTTGTAGCAATTAACTGGAGCATTGTTGGACGTGTGTCTGTGAACCGAAATCAGTCGGGAGAAGAATAACAGCAAATTGCACCATCGAGCCGTTCAGCGAGTCGGCGCTCCATCCAGGTGTCGCGATGCCGGCGTCGGTCTGTCGGTCCTGACGGAGCAGCTGGCGGCAGAGAGGGAGGAAACGGGGGGGGGGTTGGGGGGGACGACAACATCTGCAGCACGAAGACAGATGTGAGACGTTATGACGAGTCACACGGGGTGTAAAGAGAACAAACACTTTTATGACAGGAGCAACATGTTCATTTGGACAAACTCAGAAATGAGATTATTTCCCCGTTTCACTCAGAAGTTCCTCGTTTCCCCAAAAGAAAAATCCACCGTTGTTTTAATTTGCACACTAAGAGAGAAAAGAAGCAAACTTTTTATTTTTTAAAATTTTTTTTTAATTGCCACGATTGCTTCTCTAACTGCAGGTTTTTGGGACAAATCATTCGATGAGCTGAGCGGCGTCGGCTCTTTCATTGAGCATTATTATCTTCACGAATAGCAGCACTGGTTTTCAGGAAACACCTGCCTTGAGCGTTCTCCTCGGCCACTTCCTGTTTCTGTGTGGCTCTACTTTAAATAAGTAGAGCGTGAGGGTATATATTTTACTCTTTGATTTCACTCCTGTGATTCAGACTAAACACTAAAGAGTTTTGTTGTTTTTCAGTTTCTGTGTTTTAAATGTGTCTCATGAGTCCCGGGGACACGATAGTAAAGACGACGGCAGGTCGAGGTGGGATTCGTGTGACAGAAGATTCTGGTTTTGAAGGAAACAAACAGTTTGACTCTTTGTAGATGAATCTCTTGCTTCACCTCATCGGGGAATTTGATTTAATCCGCAAAGGAGCTTGTAATCGTTAGAGATGCAGTCAGGCATTTTATTTCTCGAAGACGGCTATACGACATTTATTAAACACGTTTAAATTCATTAGACCAAATTCTGCTTCAAATCGAGGATCTCACAATAAAAGACAAACTGTCAGAGTAAGAACTGTGCGAGAGGCGTTTTATTGTATTAAATCAAATTAAAGGGGAGAGTGTGACGACCGGACTCTGAAGTGTCTCTGCTGCCATCAAGCACCATCAAGCACGCTGGAACCGTCGTTCCTTCAGCTCATTGTTAAGGAGCTCCAATTATCCCGCGTGGTCCGCTCGCTTTCACGTGTCCTTGTCTTCCACCAGCCTTCCTCCTCCTCTTCCTCCTCCTCCTCCTCCTCCTCCTCCTCCAGCTTTGATTTGTTTTCATGCAGCTTCAGAGACAGGCTTCCCAAGCTTCTTGATGTCGCTTCACACCTGCGACAAAGGAGGAGGAGGAGAGGGGAAAACCCCATGCTTCATCATCATCCTCATCCTCATCCTCATCATCATCATCATCATCATCATCACACCGTGTCCTTGTTATCCCGTGGTGCCGGAGAAATATCCTCCACCTTCCTCAAATAAGAGGGCTTTGATTGTAAACTCTCCTGTTTTGATGACTGGAGATGAAACGCCGTCCTCTCTCCGTAACGAGCTCTCCAGAAAAAAAAAAAAAAGAAGAGAGGAACGAGGAGAATTTCCCTTTTTGTCTTTCACAAATGTTAATCAGCGGCGAAGTGAGCGGCTCAGATTGAGAAGCCGGTGGAGCGACGAAGACGACATTTCTGGACCTGCTGTGCAGAGAAGAAAAAGGATAATCAGATTCCACGGTGGTTTCTGTGGGTGGAGATGCTGCGCGGAGATAACGCACCCCCTCCCGCCCCCCCGCCCTCCACCCCTCCAGGGGAAGGTGGGCTGACAAAGACGGATTTGCTTTATCTTCTTAAACAGCGACATACGTGAGAGGTTGATTTAAGAAGTCCGGAGATAATTAAGACCTCAGCCTGACGTCAGCCGGAAGATCCACACAAACTCTGCTAAAGTTGTTTGGAGTGTGTTTGCAATTATGACCCGACACACCATTTCAAAATAAAAGCAGTGATTCTGTGCAGCTGTCAGACTAAAACAGATCACCGCATGCAGGAGTTTCATGTACCAGTAATTTTCAGATACCAAGAAATCAAGATTTCGTCCACATTCATTTCACATTAAAATGCTGCTGTGAGCTCCTTGATTTTAAATCTGCAAGTCTAAATACTATTAAAGGTTAGTGAAGGGGAAAAAACAACCGACACTTAAATTTGGACTCTTTTTTTCCAGCCTGAAAGCTCCACATATGTAAAAACATGTTCCTGTCCTTTTCTGTCGTTTCTCTTTAACATCCAGTGAATCAGCAGTGAACACCGACACCTGCGTTTCAGTTCAGACTTCCGGTGATCTCCATCTCATCAAAATGTCTTATGTGTGCATCTTCTGCAACCAGCTGCCTCTTATTCTTCACATTTTATTTGTTAATTTATGGAAATAGATATTTACTTCGTGTGATCTCCTCTCTTTTCTGTCCTCCTGCAGCGCGAACGACACAATATCCGGCATTGTTCTGCGAGACAAAGCTTCCGCCACTGAGAAAACGTTGGGCCTGTGTTGTTTTTCTGAAGTCCACCTTCAGCTTTCACTGCGTCTGAACATAACAGGCTGAACGCCGTGTTCTCGCCACCGAGCTCCTCCGTCAACACAGAAACACGCGGGGAGGAAGACGAATGCCTGGCAACCGCATTCAAACCACCCCCTTTTTTAAAAAAATGTTTTTATTTTTCAAAGTGGATAAAAAACAGCGTGGCTTGCTGTTTGTGTCTGCTGAATAAGAAGTGGCAGCTCACAGTACAAATGAATGAACCCGGTCGAACAGACACACGAGTCTGCGGGGAGGCCAATTGTTTCTGAGCCGGGGAAGTTTTCATTTATCACGAGAAAGAATCAGGAAATATAGAAAAAAAAAAAAGGATGTGAGACTGTTTCTATTGAGGAGAAATGAATGGAGACTTTAGCTGAGGTAAGGGTTCCTGGCAGTGGTGATGAATTTGTGGAGCTCCATTATCATCGAACAGCGTGGTGATATAATCTCAGCCTTTCCATAAATCCCCGCCCGTTGTCCTTGGTTTAAATTCTTAAACACTTTCACTGCAGTGACGTGAGACGGGTCGGATCTCTGGGTGGTCCGAGAAGCTACATGCTGCTCCTTTAAAAAAAAAAAAAAAAAAAAAAAACGTATAATGAGGAAGTAATCAGGAGCGATTGGGGAGTGGGAAAATTACGAACCTTTGGGTGGGACGTTTTTGAAAGGCTTTGCCGTTGTACTGCTGGGTAGTGGGAAGGTATCGCTCCCATCAGAATGCACGATCAGACATGTTTTGAACATGTTGCGAATATCTGCAATATTGCGAACCTCGATTTTCTTGGTGCGTTTTGAACGCCCACCATCCACCCCGACCTCCTCCCGACGGAGGCGGTCCTGAAGGTAGCGCTTCCTCTTTGTTGGTTATGATGTGAACCCGATCTTCGACTGATGATGTCTTCTTCCCTCAGGTGTGTCTGGGTTCGGTCTGATTGAGTAGAAACCAATACCGACTTTTTGTTTTCGATGGGTTCGTTTTCACTGATGTTGGTTTAGAGTGAAGACGCCAGAGCCGACGACCCTTTTGTGAGTCCATCCAATTTTGTTAATTTTGGCCGACCCATCAGCCTTCTGTTTTGTTCTGAAAGTTGTTTTTTCTCCTCTTTTAAGGTTTCGCTGCAAATACTTGACTCTTTTGATTATGTTTAACATGTTTTTATCAAAATCCTATTTATTGTTCTCATGCAACATCTACTCAGGAAAAAGATTTCACGACATAATATGAGTGTAATTTCCAGGGAGCAGAGAGTTGGACATTGAAGTGAGTGTCTTGAGCAGATGGAGTGATTTTTGTTGTCTTATCAATGGTCTAAACTTAAAAAAAACAACCTCTTGAAATACATTAAAAAAAAAAAAACTTCCTGGACCGAAGGAGCCGTGTGCTGCTGAGAGCATCACAATATCGAAGCTCCATAAATTGCTTGTTTTGTAAGTTTTCTAAATGTTTGCTCTTCCCTGACCAGAGGCTACGAGAATTTTTTTTTTTTTTGCATTTGATTAAAATCCTCCCATTTTCCCTGCAGAGTAAAATACGTTCGTTCTGCCTCGGCATCCAAATCAAATCACAGACCCTTAATATTTCCCACTGTCCTCTTTGTTTCTCCCGTTCCTCAGCGTGGCTCCTCCTCCTCCTCCTCCTCCTCCTCCTCCTCCTCCTGTGCTGTCTGACACGATCTTCACCAGGCAACTTGTTTTCAGCTGCTGGTGGCAACAAAATCTGACTCATGCTGGTAAAATTGAGGTAAAAAAACCAACAGGTGGTGTAATCCCCCCCCACCTCCCTCCATCTTCCTCTAATCTGAAGTCTATCGTTGTGAAATCTTTAACAGGTGCACGTCTCTTCATTTCAGGGAGACCTAGGGGAACCCCGAGGCCGTCCGAGCAGAGGCATTCATTTTCCCCACAGTAGACCAACACAGCTCGCGCTCGCTCTATTTAAACATCTGCGTGAGTTACCCACCGGATAAGATCTTTAAATTTGACGTCGCAGCGGCAGACCGGACCGGATCCGCTCAAACACACGATAGATTCAGTTTCATTTGAGTTGGAAGCATCGGCGTCGTGGGATCTGAACTCCTTTTCTTTTCTTCTTTAAGACTGAAAGTGAGCTGAAATAGACGAGCTCGGCGTCTCTCACACAGACAGATGAGATGATTTATTGTGACAGACTTCATCTTTTCGATGAGATGAACTCGAGCGCAGAGATTCATTCAAACCCGTCTCCAAAACAGAAGTCATCTCTCGGTGATTGAAGCCATCTGAGATGCAAAACAGATTTTGATTTTTAGTCAAACTGGTAGCGTTGCTTTTGAGAAGGTCAGGATTTTGTTTAACCGTTAAAACTAATGATCGTTTTCATCTTCAATTCACGTTTCTTTTCGTATTATTGGTCAATTACTCACATGTTCTTTAATGCCATAAAGTAGCAGAAATTGCCCGGAGCCCAAGATTAAATTTACAAAGTGCTTGATTTGCCCCAACCTGAACCCTTTTTAAATACATTTGATTTATATTAACAATAAATATAAAATAATTGAGGTAGTATTGTGTCTTTTTTTAATGCGCGTTTAAAAGACCAAAATCAACTTAACTGTAAAAGATAATGTTAAAAGAAAGTTTTTCCTTCCTACTGTCGGATGTTTGTTTTTCCTCCCGGTCGCTTACGTGGGAATTGTTGCCTTGTTGCAAAGTTCTGTTGTCATGACTTTTATTATGTTGAGTGCCCTGAAATAACCTGTTGTGTTGTCATTTAGCACTATATCAGTAAAACAGAATTTAATTGAATTCTCAGTTCATATCTTTTTACTTACAAACTCGATTTTTTTTTTGGTTCAAAATTTGCTCTCAAAACTAAACTGTCTTTTACAGTCTCATGATTCTTCTTGATTCAACTTTCCTGGACCACCACTGTCAGGTCAAACTTAACTTTCATCCTCCTCGTATGGTCTTCAGCTCCCCCGGTGATGCGGTAGGTAGAGTGATAGTTTATATGCCGTTCTGCCATCTGTAGGATCCTTAATTAAAATCCAATCCAGCTCATGCATAGATCAGGAATGCGCAAAAGATAGACCGACTTCCACAGAAATCCGGAGAGAACTGAAGTAAATCACTTCTGCTGCAATTCTCTCTCCTGCTCTCCTCTCACAATCAACAGCTCGGCCTGTCCGGTGTAATCACAGAGCTGTCTCAGAGCGCGGGGAGCCTGGATGTGCACTGAAGGCTGAATATGACAGACACATTCCTGATAAACACAAAACAACGGCGGTCAAAGAGGAATTTCAGTTATGAGCATCCTCTGTGCTGTTAGATGTTTGGCAGCAAAAAGATCTGTGTTGTGTGGAGGTGAAGTTCATGTTAAACCCGACGCTGCAGGCTGGACCGGTTTTATGGCAGCACTGTTGCGTCAGATCCTTTTTATTTTATCGACAACATTCAGCTCGACGTATCCGGTATCTTTTGAAACCTAGTTTGACTCGCCGCATAATATGAACCGTAGACTGGATATAAAAGTGTTCGTAGCTTTCGGGTCTGAAAAATGAGGCCGATGCAGAAGAAGCTGCAATACCACCGAGAGCCACTAGATGTCGGCTCCAAAAAGCCCAAGGCCCCATAGACTCCCATTCAAGTTCTTTCATCAAATACAAAGTCAATAGATGTTTTCCACTAGTAATCATGGGGTTGTTAGCTACAGTCACTCCTTCTTGACTCCGTCGGTCCATCTGAAAATAATCTGAACATTATTCAGATATCAGGCCTACAAAAGTGGTATTTTTAGGGGTGTGTCTGATTGATTGACAGGCCTGTGGTGCAGTCAATGCTACAATGCTCTATCAATAGATCCCCTCCTACACACAAATATTTTGCAAAGGCACCACTGCTGCATCTATAAGTGCAGCTGGACCATTCTCCACCACTGGAACAGCGCGGTGCCGATAGCTAATGGATATGTTGATTTATGAGCTTTAGACTTGCCGCCGATTGAACATGTTGCCTTTTAGCAGAGCCTGGCTAACACTTTTTCCCATGTTTCCAATGTCCGTGCTAAGCTATGTTAAGTAACTTTCGATTTCCCCCTTGGACACAACTGCTGGAGAGGAAGCAAATATACAATGCTTTAAAACGTAAACAGTGAAATAGATTTAATTAACACACATGCTTCCCGTTGATGCTGCCGTCGTACGGAGGACGACTGATCACACGCTCTCATCGATGCTGCTTGAACCGCAAAAATGGGTCTTTTATTTGCACATGCTTATTCATCAATCAATCCCGGGTCGTGATGTCGACGTAAGAGCTGTCCTCAGCAGATTGACGCTTCTTCTTTCCCGTGTTGGGTATTTTTTTATCTGCCGAAACCTTAACGAGAGAACCACGGCTTATGTTTACATATTGTGGAATCGGAGCGGCCGCCTGTGTCAGCCTCGCTTCGTATTGTCGAATCACTCGCGCCACATTAAAAGAGCGCGAGGCGGCCTGAGAGGAGCTGCTGTAAAAAGTCTATTTGAAAGCTATTACTGACGCTGCATCCCGCTCAGGATTACCCCCCCCCACCTCCTCCGCCCACCTTTCCCACTGTCCTCGGTGAGTCCCTGTTTTCCTCCGGTGTCCTAATTTGCCATGTGGGGATATTGCCTGTTTTCTCAGCATAATAGGCCATGCAGAGGAGTAATGGGCCAGGCGGCCGTAGAGGTGCACTCGTTCCCTTCTCATCCCTCACTCATTATTCCACCTCTGGTATGTGCGGCAGCAGCAGCAGCAAAAGGGCCGCGGCCTCCCATCATTGCCGATCAAATGGCTGCTCCTTCCTTCCTTCCTTCCTCCCTTCCTTCCTTCCTTCACTTCCTTCACTTCCTTCCTCCCCTCGCCGTCTATTTTTCATTGCGGGAGTCGGGGGATGGAGGGCGATTCTCCGAAGGGAAGCAGAATCTAGACCAAAGCCTTCCCGTGCGCCGGCCTCATAATTAAATTGGCAGATTAAACTCCCTCTTATTGTGCAGGATTTAATGAATATTCACTGGGCTTCGGATCGTCTGGGTGATGTGAGCTTGGCTTCAGTTGTCACATTGACCCCCCCCCCCCCTCTCCCCTCCCCCCCCCTCGCACCCCCGAGCCGTCCCTCCGCTCATCAGCTCGGCACACGGCGAAAGACCTTTTGACTTAATTGATCTGCGACGCTTTGGTTTCAGCTGATGGGGGTGAAGACCGGCTTTAAAAATGTCAGTTCATGGTATTTAGCGTTCGATACCAATCGGATTAATCATGAAAAAAAAAATAGACATTTCTGGCGACATCTGGTAGGAAAAGTCTCCAAAAAATACAAGAAGCACAACAGCGTTATTGTTATGTATGCTCCGAGTGACCTTTCGCCTGTCTTGAGTGCACCTGTCCTCCCGAAGCAGCAAAAGGACGAAGGAGTGTGATGGTGTGTCATCGTCTCCAGGGAGGTCGCCGGGGTGGACGGTCGGGACACCACGGTGAGTGACTTTGGCAGAGGACACCGCAGCGCACTTCCTGTCTCCAAGCAGCATCGGTCTCCGTTAGCCAAGACGACACCCGGAGAAAAGAGTTTTAGATGGCCTGAAGTAAGCAGCCGAGCAGATGATCCATCTACGAAGTATTTTTAGGTCAAACACAAACAAATGACTTATTTTGTGGTTACGGTTTGAGAACTTGTTTTGAAACGGTGCCTTCAATCGAGCAGTTTAGTCCAAATCCAGGAGTCTTCTCCAGAATTTTAGGAATACGAAAGAAACTGTATTTGCAATTTCACCTTTACGAGATGTTTTCTTTTGGATAGTTTGCACTAATTCATAATTTGACAATATCACAGAGTGTATGTTAAAGTGGACATGGCTTCCAGGTCTGAAAAATTAGGCCGATGCAGAAGTGTCTTAAGCTGCAATACCACCGAGTGCCACTAGATGTCGGCTCCAAAAAGCCTCCGACTCCAGAGACTCCCATTCAAATAGACTCATACAAATTCTAAGGCAATTTTTTGGTTTGAAAAAATTGAGAAAAAGTTACCCCGAACTCAAAGTGACACCATCACAACGCTTATTTTTGTTAAAACAACAAGTTAAAACTTCCAAATGAATTAAAAATAAATTAATAGAAGCTGCAACCATTCAATCTTTGTCACGTTTCCATGTATTTTTCTGGTGTGGATGTTACTACCTGCTAAAAACCTGGTTTGAATAGAATTGAGAACATAAAGTGAAAACAAACTGATTGTATGTTTACTACGAGAGCTGCTCGGTCTTCAAATGGCATTTCAGAGGTGGACGACACTGACTGACGCACACTGACAGGGCTGTGATTTTCCTTGAGTGTGGATGTTGGACGGAGGTAACGGTGTGACAGATGTGTGTGTGTGTGTGTGTGTGTGTGTGTGTGTGTGTGTGTGTGTGTGTGTGTGTGTGAGTGTGTGTGTGTGTGTGTGTGTGTGTGTGTGAGTGTGTGTGTGTGTGTGTGTGTGTGTGTGTGTGTGTGTGTGTGTGTGTGAGTGTGTGTGTGTGTGTGTGTGTGTGTGTGTGTGTGTGTGTGTGTGTGTGTTACCCACCACCCAGAGGAGCAGTAGAAGAAGAAGAAGGGGGACAGGTGGAGGAGATGGTGGTGGAGGAGATGGTGTGTGTGTGTTTGTGTGTGTGTGTGTGTGTGTGTGTGTGGGGGGGGGGGGGGGGGGGGGTTATATTTCGGGCAACTCCTTTCATGCCATTATCACTGTCATTTTGACGGTTAGGCATTCATTAGTCGCGTCCAGCCGCTGCCCTGAACCCTTCCACGGTGGCAGCTAATACGTAATGTGACTTCCACTGGTGTGAATATGATTACGCCGTCGTGACAGACAGAGGAGGGCAGGATGGGAGGGCAGGTGCAGACAAACAGGGAAGGAGGTCACGCATAATGAGGAGGAGAAGCGGGCCTCTCGCGGCGCCGCCTCCGACGTCGACGCTGACAGAAACAAGATTTTTTTGAGGAGTTCAAGCAAAACACAGCGAAAAACAAAAAAGTGTCACCGGGAGCTGGAATCTGTCGGCGTCGACCGGTTTCCCAGAAGCAGGGAAATGAAACTTGCAGCAGGATTGTCGTCCCGTCTGCTTTCTGAGTGATGCTGACGTTCAGTCAGAGAGGAAACGTCTCGGTTTATTGGACTCGCAGATAACAAAAGTCAGAACCTGGAAAATATGCAACTCACTCCTTCATGAAAGTTATTTTTTTTACCCCTGAAGCACAATTGATCGACTCGATGCTAGATATTGGGGCCAAAAAACACATTTGATTATTCGTCCATCATGTATAATACAAGATGTGTTTTCTCAGTGAGTCCGGACTCCGAAGGACGGCAGGAATATTTGGAAGAGCGGCGTTCCTGCTGACAGCTGCAGCTCCGCTGGGCTTTGATGATTATACAATACAACTGCACCTGAGGGGCCTCCAGCAAAATAGTCTGAACTCAGCAGGTTCGCAGAAAGACAGGTGGGCGGGGCATAGCGTCCTCAGATCCACACTCACTCCTCCTCAGCTCACCTACAAATGGTCACTTTTTGGCCTCGAAAAACACCTCGAGGCCTCAAAACGCCGGTTCAGAAACCAATTTCTTGGGCTGCACATGTTTTGCCCCTTCAGTTCACAATTTCTCACAACACAGACCCCAACCAGTTGTTCCAGTTGCGGTGAAATGCTACCTCTCTCCATGGCAACCTCGAAGTTTATTAATAACTGCGACTCCATCAGAAATCAGGGTTCAGCACTCGTTCGATTGACCTCCAGAGGAGAAGAGCTGCATTATTCATGTGAGACGACGCGGTTTGTGTATCTGATCTCGTCCGGTCCACGCGGCAGAGCACTGAAAAGAACAAAAAAAAGAAAAGTTAGAGAGACTCGAACGTTCCCACATAAATCACACGGCGTTATGAGCGGAAACGGGGGAGCGCTCGGGCAAAGTTGAGCAACCGCGGTGAACGCTGGAGAAAATAAATCATTTATCATCTAAACTTGCAGCGCTGAATCGTGCGGTGGTGAAATAGAGGAGGTGGAGCGAGAGAGCGCTTTGTCACAAAAACAGCTCCAGTCCTGCCGGCGCCGGACGGTTGCTCGGCTACGAGGTGTGTGTGTGTGTGTGTGTGTGTGTGTGTGTGTGGGGGGGGGGGGTGCTACAACTCAAATAAATGCTACGAGTCAGACGTCGGGCGGTAATGGAGGAGTAGCCGCTGTAACGTGGTTGTTAGCTGATTGCACAATTAAAAAGGGAACAGCAGCGTTTTCTATTATTTCAGTCCAGCAGCAACTTATTCTCTTCGGGGAAAAAAAATAAAGCCTGAATATAATCTCCGTTAACACCTCGCTGCCACCACCGGTGCCCCGAAATGAGACCAATTTGCTGAAGTGAGCGGCAAAACACGGTGGAAATGGTTTCAATTAAGGCGCCACCTGAAGGCGCTGGGAGACATTTCTTGGAGGTCATCAGGACGGAAACTTAATTCCCTCCTGTGGCTCCTTTTCATTTTGCGCAAGTGACATTTCTCCTCGCTTTTCTCATTTAAACATACATTTTCCAGCTCTCTCTCCCGAACCTCGTCTCGCTCTCTCTCCCCCGCAAGAACAAAAAACAAAAAAAGAAACAGTGACAAGTCAGCAGCTTCCTCGCCGCACTCGTTTCCCTCGGATGTATCGGAGGGATCAGAGGGTGCCGCAGATTTATGGCTCCCTCGACTTTGACCGGTGGCCAATCTGATTCGGCAGATAATTGCAGACTATATGAGCTGTTATCAAGCGGACAACCAAAAGGTGCCCGTGATTTATTACCCAGAAATCTCAGGTTAACTTCATCAGGCGAGCTGTCACAACAAGAGAAGCTGAACAAGGGAGTTTATCGAGAGGTGCTGAAACTGTGGGAATGTAAAATTAATCCGCCGGCAGGGAGAGTTGTTTCGGCTCTCGGTGGCCGTGAAGCAATTAACTGCATGGATACAGGCCAGATTGTATGGAGAGGGGGGGGGGGGGGGCTGGTCAATGTGACTAAAGTCTAGAAGAAAATAAGTAGGTAAATATGAAAGAGATCCACTGAAGCAACACGATGTGCTTGATGGCTTGAGGAATAATAATGATTAAAAAAAAAAAAAAAAGTCTCCTTTAAATTTGCCGTTAACGAAACAACACGTTGTCATATCAACCACATGTATGACCGTTGGGGGAGTGCCAGCCAGCATGCTTACCGGGCCCCGTTGTCACCTGGTTCACACGTGAGACTGTTAGTTTGGTGAAGTTAAGTGACGTTAAGTTTCCGCGTTAGGTAACTGTCGCGCGTCATTTGGAAATAATTGCGCGTCTATTTAATTCAGAAGTTGGTATTTGATTCAGAACGGTTAGAAAGGTACATTTGAGAAAGTAGAAGGTAAAAACAGGATGTATTTCTTCAACACCTTTTTCTCACTGTGTGTGTGTGTGTGTGTGTGTGTATGTGTGAACATTGTGTATATGTGACTCAAAGTGCATCTCTGCAAGAAAAAACAAGGCTAAAAGGGAACCGATGTTGTGTGGGCAGAAAATGACATCAATGGTCTTTTTATTTTTTTATTTTCCAAGGACATCCCAAGGTAACCGGGCGGCTCACACTCCTTGGCACATCGCTGCTCCATTTGCCAGAGGCCACGACGGACTGTGCTCTCTCTCACCATTGCGCTGCTGCCTCCACAGCGACGACAGGCTCTTTTAAAATGCCACCCACAACGGCCAAAAGATGATCGCCGCCACGTGATTGGCTGGGACCGGGCTGACCGGTTGCTATGGAGTTTTTTCAAAAAGCTGATTTTCAGTACGTCTCGAGAGGATGTGGTGACGCCTATATGGCAGCACTGCCAGGTGATTTGTCACAGGTCTCTTAAATTAGAGGCAGATCCGATTAAAGTTTAATGAATTTTAATGATCGCTGTGAGGGAAGTGGGTCACTTCGGCTGCGAATAGTCATCAGATACAGCTAAGAAAAATAGCAGATTAATGGCAAACAGAGCTCCGCACATACAGCGATGACAATGTAAATGCTCAAATCCGTACGGAGGGATGGAGCGTTACATGGGATGTGCAAATCAATATTAAACTAAGAAATAGGCTATAATGTTCATAGATTTGAATATATTTTAGCAAAACTTTTGTTTTCTTTACAGCCTTGAATCGAGGCTGTGGCTGAAGTTTTAATGATGGAAAAGCTCTTCAAATAAAACCCAAATCATCTGCATGATAAAAAAAACAAAACACTACATGGAACCTTTTTCTGCAAAAACAAACCTACAAAATCTCAAATTGCTTTAAATTCTTCCTGAAAATGTGAATAAGAATCCTTTCAGAATAAAAGCGATGTATCTGAATTTACTTATTCGAGCTGGAAAATCACAAAATAAATCTGATATTATTACTTTATATCCGATTTGAGTCAAAAACGTTCTCTGCTTTTCAGTCTCTCAGGGACATCATCTCCATTGTTTTATCTGTTCAATAACTCCTCTGGTGAAACCTTCCGGTAAAAATGTTATTTGTGTACAGAAGAAGTGAAACAACACAGCAACATGTCTGATAGAGGTTCATCTTTTCTACTTTTTTTTGTTTTTGCAGTAAAACACAGTAAAATCTGATTATTGTCTTCAGTGTTCATGTAAACTGTTGGTGGGAACAGTCAATAAAACTCACATCACATAATACCAGTCATCCTTTTTTATGTATTTATCAGGCATGTGATTTAAATTATGGCTCAAATAATCAAATGAAAGAACCTTATAAAACCACTAAATAGCCTGAGTCTTCTGCCACGCCCACCTCCACACCTGTTCTGCATCTTTGCTCGTTTGCCAGATTGTTCGGTGTTTGCTGAGCTCTCCAGATGGGTTTTTACCTGCTTGTTTAAATCCGTCAATCCACCAAAAAAAACAAAAAAAAACCAGCCACATTTCCTGCTTTATCTGTATATTTGCATCCTTCACCCTGCTTTCCTGACAAAAACCCACAGATTTCACAGATCATAATTCTCCTGTTGTATTTCTAAAGACTTTTTAAACTGGATTTAAATGCAGCTACTAAATCTTTTCTAATACTGACGTAATACGGGCAGCGGGGTCATCTGTCTCTGAGAAATGACATTCATGTGCGCCTAACATACAGCAGAATATATTTTTTAAAAGGAAATGTACTTGTGACTGGATTTGTTTGCCCACCATCCACCCCCACCACCTCCCTAAAGATTCCCCTGCAGTTCATGAATGTGGTGCTGTTCATTCAAAACAAATTTACCTCTGAAATAAAACCCAGCCAGGAAAATAATTACCACCTAAGGGAGGTTGCTCAACCCAACTATGATGTCACTTATTGGTTTGTGGACTGCCGTTTTGAAGCCTGCCATTTTGTCACCATCTTGTTTTTTTTTTGTGCCAGAGGTGACCATATTTGGACAAGCTGGGGAGGAGCCAGCAGTGGATCTGATTGGGAGACAAAAGTCACTATGCCCCGGCCACCTAAAACAGAAACCGGGCTGCCCCCGGGCCTGTCAATCAAACCAGACATGCCCCGAAACAAGGGTGGAATTATTTTACAGACTGATCAGAAGGAGGGAATTTAACTAGTGACACCATGATGACTTGTGGAAAACATATCATGATTTTTGTATTTCAGGAGAGAAGTTGATGTTTTTTGAATGGTAGTTGATTGGAGCCAGACCCCAGTGGCCCTAAGTGGTATTACACTTTAAGGCACTTCTGCTTTGGCTTCAATTTGTAAACCTGGCAACTACATCCATTTTTCTATACATAATACACTATGATGAAAATGTTTTCAGATCCAGTTGAAGAGCTCCTGTGTTTCTGTAACAGTGTCTGAACTGAGCCATGTTAACACTGACTTTGACCTTGTTGCCAACACTGTCGACACTGTAACAAAGTATGACCGCCCTGTATCAAACGTATCTTAACCATCTGGAAATAATTTATCTTGAGAAACTAACCCGCACTTCTCGTTGCGCGGCACTCCTCCACCTTGTAAAATCCATTATACTTGTCGATTATCTACTAATTAGACAGTAAATGTTGCATAAGACACTGAGGCGGTAAATAAGGATGGCGGTGCCATGCATGTGTAATTGATTTCCTGCTCTCAATTTCCAAAGAATAACAGTGAGGATGAATTATTCAGAGAGTCCACACCTCTCAATGGATGGCTGACCTTTTGAGAAGGACTTTAGCCACGCTTGTTAGCACCTGACTGATAAACTGAGAGCTTTCAAAGCGCTCTGGGTGAAATGTGAAGTGTGAGAGCTTATTTCTGACGGTCCGTTCTTGACTTCAGAAATTTGTGCCGGCAGGTTTTGGAAAACTCAATTTGCCAGGGGGGAAAGTCTGCATCACCACAAGAGACATATCGCATTAGATCGAACCTTTGCAAACTCCATAAAGTCCACTTTCAAACACTATGAAAGCAAACTCAGCAGGACTAGTTTGGGTTCTTACATTGAGGAAGCTTGTTTTAATTCCGCCCACAGTGAGACGCACAGAGATCAGAGGACAGAAACACAGCAGAGACTCTCACGCTGAGCTGGAAACAAACATAAATTAGGTAAATAACATGAATTCAATATTTTAGGCTGGGCTGCAACAACAGGGGGGGCGGAGCTATAAACAGTGTCTGTCACCGCCGGTCAGCTTTTCCAAATGAAAATCACGCACAAGCTGCTGTGATACAAAATGTGTGTGTTGAGTATCAATTTATTGTTCGCGTAAAAGAAGCTTATTCAGCGAGTTTGGTTGGAGCTCAGCTATGTCAATAACTGTTGCGAAATATGAGTAGCTCTCGGACAAAAAAAAAGGTTGGAGACCCCTGTTTTAACTCTTCCAATCCCCAGCCATGTCCATGTGAGTTTTAATGCTCATATGTAGCCCCTATAGCTCCACTACTAGTCTTTCTAACACTATCTAGTAATGAAAAAAAGAAGTTTAAGTGTGTCTCTCTCGAAAGACTGAATTGCAATATTCCTGTCGTGAATCTGAAAGAGAATAAAACATTTTCCCTCTACACGGTTCCCTTTCCATGTATAATTCCCACTCTGCTGTATATATAAAGTACAACGTTATCTTCCTTTTCATGCATTTTTGAGGAGAGGAAAGGGATCCAAAGGCCACTGCCACTTTGATCGTTCAGTGGTTTTGTTTGTTTGTTTGTTTTTTTTCTGAAACCCAGTTCTCTATTTTTCCATCTTCAAAAAATTGTTTTTTTTTTTACTTTGAATTGATAAACCATCTGCTCCCGTGACAGTTCAGAGCAGAGTGTCATCAGCTGCGGCGCTCCGATTCTCGCAGATGCTGCTGTCAGACTGCCAGCCGGAGAGCCAGAGACGTGTCCTGTACCGCAGACTGTGTGTGTGTGTGTGTGTGTGTGTGTGTGTGTGTGTGTGTGTTCAGAGTGTTTACAGGAAAACGGTTCCTGCATCTTGTACACTTCATAAATTATTATTTTCTGACTCTAAAGGTAGTTGATTGATCTGACTTAAAGAATATAGTTTATTTCTATCATTGCCCCAAAAAAATAAAAAATCACCGTAGGCTATTCAATACCACATACAGCTCCCCCCCCCCTCCATCCAAACATAGACTGTGTATGAAAGTGGCCGCAGCTGCTAGTGAATTACGTAAGTGCCGTAAAGTGCAATACCACAGAGGGCCACTAGGGGTTGATGCTAAAAAGCCTCTGGCTCCATAGACTCCCATTCAACTTCTGTCATGAAATACAAATTCAGCTTTTTTTCCCCCCACAAGACCATAATGGTGTCATTTGCTAAAGTAACTCCTTATTAGTTTTCTGGAGGTCCATCTGAAAATAATCCCGTCATTAATCAGATATTATGTTTTTGGGTTCTGTTTGATCGACTGGCTTTTCACCCGCTCGTCCAAACATGGTCACATCCGGCTCCAAAAATAGCGAGATTGTGACGGCCGAAATGCCAAACTTGAGGCTTGAGAACGGCAGTTCACAAACCAACGGGTGATGTCATTGTTGGTTGCCGATTCGAACCCAGAATCTTTATGCTGTGAGGCACGAATACACAATGCGTATTAATCCGTGACTGAAAACGGCACGATTTGACAAAATGCAGTATTTCCTCCTGCTTTTCTTTTTTTCTCGAAAAACACAACTATTTATTTTTGTGAAGTCTTTATTCGAAACCAAATCGGACGGTGATAGACAGATCAGACAGGTCAGAAAATAGTGAGACAGACGAACACATTGATACATTTGGTCTTTTTCATTGGATATTTTGAAGACTATAGTAATTCCTTTAAAATACATTTTGTATTGGTTTTAAAATATTTTTTGTTTTTTTGCTTGAATTGTGTCCACAAATATGTTTTATTAGATTACAGTGACCTTTGACTTTATTTTTTTTTTACCACGATATCCGAATTAATTCACCTTTTGGACTAAGCGCCAAATTTAAAGAAACTGGGGAGAATACAACCCAAAAAAATGACACCACGACTGTCACCGACAGGAAAATGTTGTCCCCTGAGACATCTATGAAAACCGGTCCAATGGAGCAAGAAATAGTCGACAGATAATCAGATATGTTTATTATAATTAATAGAACAAATGGCCGGGGCTTTTATGCATGCAATCTTTCACAAGTCGACCATCCCCTATGTATTTGTATTTTAGAACAACGGCTGCTATGAAAAAAAGGCAATTTTTTAATATATGGAGGATCTAGTCAGGGTTGTCAAGGTTGCACGTTGCTAGTTTGATGTTTATTTAATTTGACCGAAGCAACTGACTCAATCCTCTCCGTTCATTATTCATACTGACACAGAGGCGAGATTTTCAACTGAATCTGAACATATTTCAACACCTCATGCAGCCCCGTCTTTGATTTAGAAAATCCAAAAAACCCTTCTTTCTGCAAACTGCACTTCATATTTATCTTTTTAAAATACTCTATAAAGACTTATAGACTCTCCGGGAGTAAAGTAAAAAATGCAAAGAAACCAGAGCCAAAAATCCACAAAAGAAGATGAACAAAAAGCCCCCAGTTTTCCCATCTTGCAGTGGAAATGGTTTCCTTTTGTTTTTTTGAGGTGCAGTTGAGTTGCAACATGTTTGCTTGAATGGGCGAAAGCCGTGTTTTGGATGACGAAGAGACAAACTTGCATGCTGCGAGCTGCAGGAGGCAACTCGGATTGAGTTAAACACAATAGCTGCACGGGGAAATCTCCACTTTCTTCCATTATTCAACTGCCTTTCCCTTTTTTTGGGGGGGGGGGGGAATTTGGCTTATGTATGATTGAGCGGGGCTTAATTTTAGATCGGATTTTCTGAGAGGAGCGCTTGCTATTTTTAAGCACCGACTTCTGTCATACTGAAGGAGTCTGTGACACGGGGGACAGCTGGTACATGACATGGTTAATATGCAGTCTGAGCGGTCACCTTAAGAAGAGCTGGCAGTGACTAATGCCGGAGGAACGAGGGCCGAGCTGCGGGGGGTAAAGATCGATCCGGCCCATCAGCATGTGTAAATATCCACGTCAACACGATGAAACGCGCTGATGGAGAAGACTATAACGCACACGGTGCAGGAAAATGAAAGCGTTTGACAATTCGACATCCTTGTGACGTTAAATCATCATTACCAAAGATATTGTATCTTTTATTGATTTTCCACAAACAAGTTTGACCAGGGTCGAAACCAGTTTTCTTCGTTTTCATTTTGAGGCCCGGTCTTGACATTGTTTAGCCTGGCGGATGCACAGAGAGCCTTGGCGGTGGAGTCGATGCTGCTTGGTGCAGTATAATTGCTGGATGAGGGCTAAAGTGAAGGTTCAGCACAATGAAAGCGGTTCTTTTAATGCGCTGCACTCCTGACAGACGAGGCCGAGATCTCAGCTGCCACCATCACGTCTCCCAGGGACGATTCAAAAATGTACCGACAAGCTGTTTTCTCTCGTGATTTTTTTTTTTTTCAGCTTGACACACCTCTCATATAGATGTGTGGGCTATTTTTCAATATAATAGTACATTAAAGCCCTTTTTGCAGGCAGCATGAAATCACAGTAAAGACTTACATGGCTAATATGTTAGCAAACAGTAATGTCCAATTTTTTTCTATGTATTTTTCAGGCTGTTAGCTATAAAATAAGATTGAATTCTTATTTTCCAGCTTCCTCATCTTCCTCATTTTGACTTTCAAAAATCAATCCAGATACTATCTGAATATGGCGGGAAGGTTTTGGGCTAGAAGTCTGAACAAGGCTTCAGTGCTCAAAAACTTCAAAAAGAATAAAAGCAATAATGTTGTAAATATAAAGTATATCAGGAATAACCGCTCACACCGGTGACTAATAGAAGGAAAAATTGGTAAAATACATGGTAATATTGCACATGATGTTGAAAAGGAAATACAGATTTGTCAGAGCTTTTACACTGAACATAGTTTTTTGACCCCTGAACCAAAACAATGAGCTCAAAGAGGCTAAAATACACTTGGTCACATTACAGTCATCTGATCCCTGTTAATGTAAAAACATTCTGATTGGAGCAGCTTTAAATCCTCAAATTGTGGATTTAAGAAAGACGCTTTTCAGTTACAGTACTTCACTTGCAGCAGCTTAAAGTTTGAGTTTTATTTTATAATCATTTCTGGCAGGTTTTCAGCGGCGGTGGGAAAACTTTGGCACATCATCACTGATTCCACGTCAAAATGTTTCTTGGGTTCACCGCAGTAAATAAAGAATGAAGAAAAGTGAAGCAATTTTCAGCTTTAAAGAGGGTACACATGGAAATAAATTATATAGATGAACCATTGAGATCATTTTCTTAACTGAGGATTCTTCTACATATCATCTAATAAGACTCGACTTTCTTATGATTTCCTGACCGAGGAGAGAAAAAGAAAATGAGCCGTCGCCGACTCCCCGAAGCAAATAACGGCTTCCTCATCTCGTTATATACCGCTCAAGTAGAACAGAGTTCAACGCATCTGCATGCAGACCGTCTGCGGAAATAACTTTTTATTATGTTTTATGATTAAAGTCAGCATTACTGATATTCGTTAGTTTCAAAACTCTGCAGTGAATATGATTATTTATATTTAAATAACCGAGTGTATACCTTTTTTATTTCATGGTACTATATGATGTTTGCAAAGGTACATAAGTCAATCCACGGTACGTTAATCCTCAGGATTACGCTGGCCTCCGACTAAAGGAAAAAAGGTGATGTAGGGATTAGAGATGTTACCTGGCAACTGCAATGAGTTTTTTCTTTTTATAATTTTAATTAGCGCTTCTCTCGTTTTTGTAGTTCGTCGCAAAAGCTGCGTTGAACGAGATATTTTCATCAGACTTTACCAGCAAAAATGATTTAAAAAAATGCATCACTAACTGGAAAATACTTCAGGTTTGACAGACAGCCAAAAAACGATCAATTCAAAATGCTCCGATACAACTGAAAATAAACAAATGTTCCCAAGCCCTGACCTTTGGCAATTCCCCTATATTCAGTGTCACCACACCTGATAACATTTGATTGTTTGCGTCGCTTTAAGCCATGAAGCGGCATAAGGGACAACCGACACAATGCGTCAGTCGTTGTGGGTAAACACGAGATAACGGCCGATATCTTTTAATACAGCTTGGCGATTCGCCACAAAGGGAAAACACCGCGGGAAGCGTTTTTCATTTTCAGATACTCATCTTCTGACTGTTTAAAGTGACCGAACATTGTCGCCCTCATTCTGCAGCCGTCACCTGTCAAACACCTCCTCCTCCTCCCCTTCCTCCTCCTCTTCTTCCTCCACGCCCTCCGCCGCTGACAGCAGCCTCCGGTGAGAGCGAATGGACGGCCGACGATGTAGAGTGGATTCGAGCTGCGGCGGTTTCCACGTGCACTCGCTGTCTGGAAGATATTGTGTGTTTGTGTATTTTTTTTTTAAAAATTTTTTTAGGAAGATTTTCTTTGAGTGGCCCTGTCAAATCCTGTCCCCTCCCCAACCCCCACCCCTCAACCCCGGAGGACGCTCGGGTGCTGGCGTGTTGACAAGAGCAGCTGCCTCAGTCAACTCTGTGCTCTGATAAGAAGCAGCACATCTAAAGACTGAATAATGGCCTGCTGTCCTGACGCCTGCAGATCACTCCCAAGCTGCAGGACAGCGGGGGGACAGGCAATCAGCGCTCAATCTCCGGGCACTGGGAGGAAGAGGGGTTGGGGGTGTGGGGGGGGGGGGGGGGTAAAAATCAGAGAGCAGTCCATGCAGTCAGCAGGAGGCTGGAGGATGATGTGTTTACACCGACATCGGCACAACTGGGAGACACTCAATACACAGTATATACGATTGTTGGACTTCTTTGTTGTGAGATACTGTAGTTTTATCTGCGCCTCTCCAGTGGATTCTCCGGAACGTCACTCCATCATAAATCCCGTATGTTTCATCTTGTTGCACTTTCAGCGTTTCTAAATCCAACCAGTCCACCTGTATCGAAGCATACCTTTTTTTTTTCTTCCTTCTTTCGGCAAGAAAGAGTAAAACCCCTTATCTCTGTCCTTCAAATGTCTTGTAAACAGGATTTGATGGACTAAAGCTCTCCAGGTCCTGAAAGCCAGGAGTGTGTGGCGAGCATCGTTCCCGCTCAAAGAGGACAACTTCCCCTCTCCCCGCTCACCCCCGCTGTCTGTTTGCAAATTATCAGCAGATGACAGTTTTATAATTCTGCAGGGATGATGAGATTATGCTTCACAATCTAAGTTACAGCGGTTGTGAATATTGCATTCCAGTATGTGCGTGTCACAAGTGTCACGTTAAGTTCCTGCTATTCTCTGCTGCATGGCTGTCGCCTGCTGCAAGACTTTGGGTTCATTTATTTTACAGGCCATCGTACGCGCATTCTGTTTTGTAGAAGATATGGTGTGTAGGATGTATCCCAGATTTTACATTGTGAAGAGTTACTGGGTTCACAAAAGTTTTGTAGCTTCGAGTATCTGGCTTTTAAACGTCTTCCTCGTTACGTGTTGGTGTTTGAAGTGATTTACGTTTGAATCCACAATACCACTAAAGTCAGACTTTCCTCTTTCGTTTGACAGAGAGGAGGACAACGTTGCATTATCAGTGGTATCAGGTCTTGCAATTTTGTTTTTCTTCAGTAGTATTTACTGCTTATTTGTTATTTAGGCCTAATAATGTTTTGAATCTACTACAATGCAAGGAATCTATCTCGACAACGGTTTTTCCTATCTGCTTCTAACTTGGTGGGGGTGTTGCTGAGGAGCCGAAGATGTGCATTGTCAAATTTGGTGCAAATTGGACATGTGACATGCTAAATACTAATAAACAGGCACCTTTCTTTTGTATACAGGGAAATAAGTAAAGCGACCGGCCATGTAAGCGAGTGTCAACTGGAACATTTAAAGACGTCTCTGGCTTCCTCACAAAACATCGAGCATCAACGCTCCCACAAATGGATTTTGACTTTAATCCAGTGACAGTGACTGGTGCTTCACTGACTCTTGTGAGCCTTTTCGTGTGCATGAAAAGGTCAATAACCGAGCAGTAAAAACTCAGATTGTTTATTGGACTGACAGAAACAAACGTTTTGTCTGATGGACTCCTTCCTTGTATTTCCAGCTGCTTGCAAGTGAGATTCGTTCTGAATGTTAACAGCGAGTATAAGACTACTGCAGAGCTGCATTGTCTTTAAAAAAAAAAGAAGAAAATAAGACTTTGCCTTCCACAGTCATGCTTTTGTCTCACTCGCTGTCCGGCTTTTTATTTGTTTGGTTCAACATCTAGTGGCCAAATCACCCTTCAGTTCGTATGTATACTGACGGTCTGCAGAAGCTGATTTCTAATGTTTCGGTGACACCCTGACCTTTTTGCTGCACCGCTGTCGGATCATCGTTACCCTTTGATTAGCACCAAGTTGGCACATCAATAAAACAAAAGGCAGACTTGAGTAAAATTCTGTTTTTAATAGTCTGCAGAGGAAGTTTTGGACAATATTCAACTTTATTTTACACACAGTTGTGCAGAAGAAATATCTAAACTGAGCCCTTTAGATTTCTATGTCCTTACAGACAAAACACATGAATTTCACATGTGCACAAACTCATGTGATTGTGCACATTTGAAACATGTATTTTGCAGATGTGAAATGTGGTTTTGGAACATTTTCGTGGTGAAAATGCAAGTCTTCCTTGTAAAAACGTGTCCACATATTTTCCCCATGTTATCATCACCAACAACATGTGGTAAACATGTGACTTCTCATGGAAATCTAAAGAGCATTTTCATGCTCGCCTCATGATGAACCAATTGGATGGATTTGGATGCACCGGATTCTCCACTTGGATTACAGATGAGCCTGAACCAAAAGTGTAGAGAGCCCTAACTGAACTCAAACAAAAGAGTTTATTGGAAAAACAAAACAATTATTGACTTGATTGAACTGAACTACATTTCTTCAAGAAAAAAAACAACTAACCTCACAACAAAAGAAGAATTAAAGAAAACATACTGAAATCAGAATGTGATGCTACTACTGAGGTTTTGGTCTTTTATCTTTTGAGGCAATACGTTTGGTTTTCACTCAGTAGTGCTTACTTATCAACCTCCTTACAGGGCTTAAGATACTGGTGTATATCTATTTAATTGCCTTTTAACCCATTTCACTTTAAAATGTAGTTACATCTCACTAATGAAGATAGAGGGTTTTTTTTTAGTGAGAGGGAGAGAAAAAGAAAATACTTTGTAGAAGCTTTAAAAGAAAATTCTCTGCTGGTTCCTGGTGCAAGGCTTTCATGACAACACTTCTGATTTCGTAGCGAAACATCATGTTTGCTCATTAAAGGAGGCCTTTAACATTCCCACACAAGGCAAACAACTCCACCCCTTCTCCCCCCACCCTCTCACACTCTGCATTTCCAATGCAGTCTATAAGTATCCTTCAGGTGGAGAAGAGATGATCAAACATTCGCTACAAAATGCTTTGGCCTCTCAGCTGATATGTAGCCGTCTGCCACGGTGGCGGTTTCATTCCTTTATGCATAATTCATTTGAAATGTATGACCCATAATGCATTTTCTATCCATTAACGAGACAATGCTCATTATTTTCCCTCCACTTATCACGCGGCCTCACAACAAAACAAAATCAATCTGCGTCACCAGCTGCTGTTTAGGTCAGGAAAAAAGGGCCAAATATTGCTGAGCACCGTGTCTTCCCTCTGCGCTTAAAATTCAGAGGCTCCCCTCTGCTCGGAGCCCAAACAAAAATCCCGGTGATCAATCTGACTTCTAAACAAAGCTGGGCTGTTTGGTAAGTATACGGGGACACCGATCTCCTCCGAAGGCTGCAATGAGGATTTAGATCAATAGCAGATACTGAGAGACCGTTGCAGCCAAGACAAATGTTGTTTCTGCTGCTGCTGGTCTCATGCACCATTAAATAATGGAGCACAAATAGCTGGGCTTACGTTTCATCTTCTGAAGGATAAAAACTGAAGCATGTTCTTTTGAAAATTACGACCCAGCCGTCACATCAAAGTCCCGCTGATACTGGAGTGAGTTGCGTCTGTATTTGGAGGGAAAACACAGCTCATTATGTCGGAGCAACACAAACCAGCGAGACTCTTTTATTTGGTGACACAAGTTGTTGTTTTTTTTACAAGGGATTTATTTGGCTTTAGTTGGTCTAAATCGCACACCATATATGATATGCTCGTGACTGTGTTTACCGCATGTACCTTCAAACTGCAAGCTGGTCCTATTGCACATTTCTGCCCCTGACAATGTGGAATCTGTTTGCAGCAGAACATACAGAATCAATAGACAATCAGGTTATCCAGTTGTTTTCCCACAGTTTGGTAATTACTGCCCTTAAAGCCTCGCAGGGCTCTGACACGGGAATTTTTGTAATCCTTTATATGTCTGGAGCTTATAAATGAAACACGAACACAAAATGTCGCTGTATTTTTAAACGTTCTGTCTGTTTGGACATTTCTTTTGGGCACTAACTGAAATCTGACTCAAACATTTGAGCCAAATCTTCTCTTACATGATTATTAGATACATTTTTTGAAGGTGGCATTTTTAAGACATACAGATGAAGTAGAAGATACTGTAGTACATCTGGGAAGGAAACGTAATTGCAACCGTTTTGTTTTTCTATGAACTTAATAAATAATTAACGTACTTTCGATTTTGTGATTGCAATAATCAACACGAATTCAAGCAATCTCGGCAACTTGCAATTTTGCTAAATTCCTTTGATTTTTATCCGCAAAAACTGTCATCAAAGAAGCTCTGCTGAAAGTATTACAGCATAAAGTAGCCTTTTTACAACAAGATAAGCTTTGTTAACAAAAATAACTGCTCCTTTCCAATCTTAGAGGCTCCCCCTTTTCCTCTCACCATCGAAACAAACTGCATGCGAGCGAACCGGAACAGGAAGTGACGGGGTTTGTGGGAAATGATTATAAGTAAAGTATATCTGTGCTGTGCAGCATGATTATTATCACAGGAAGTGAATATATATGACTGTTATTTCAGGTTGTGCTTTAAAAAAAAAAAAAAAATAAAAAAAATTAAATAAATATATATATATTTTCTCGACTGGCAACTTTTGCTCAATTTTACTTTTTCCACAAAAAGCTTCAACATTTTTTTTTTTTTTTTTTTTTTTATCAAAATCAAACATTTTGATCGCAACAACATCATAAACACTCTGCGAGAACCTAAAACCATCTGTCGGCTTTATATGGGGATCTTGTTGAGAAATTTATATGTTTAGTAAATTGCGACCTCCTGCGGCCTCTCGTTGCCTTGGAGACTGTCTTGGGTCAACCTCAGCAGGCAGAGGCTCGACAGCTGATCTAGTTCAGCTGAGCCTTCCAGGCTATAAAAGTTCAATGATTTCTGAAGCAGATGAGCCAAACACTCAAAACTGGTTAGAGTTTCTAAAAGATTAGTGATTAAAAAGATGAAAGTCGTTCGTGTTTTAAACTGTTTTGACAAAACAAAGGCAATTTAATGCATCATCTTGGGATCTGGGGAACAGTAATGGCATTTTTTATTATTTCTGACAATTTGATTTAGTCAAAGATTTGAGAAATATGTCATAATTTGTCACCAACCTTGAAGAATTTTAAGGCCATTCCAACAAACTACATGCTTTTTAGCTTTCAAAAACCAAAACTATGGGAATGCACTCGAAGAATCTGCGCATGTACTTCTAGTAACACGTGTCTCCGAGTACATCTTGTGATTTTAACCCTCATGTGAACCCTCCCTCTGTGGGCTGTGACATCTGCCGTGCCCCGGGCCACGTTGCAGAGCGGGGGTGTTTTGTTTTTTTTGTTTTTTTTGGAGAGAGATGGCTGATATGGTAGGTTGATCATTTCCCTAACAGGATGTCCTCCACAAAGTCAAGTCACACTCCAGTCTCCAATTTCTCTCCTCGTAAACAAGTGTGTGTGGGGTGGGGTGGGGTGGGGTGGGGGGCGGCGGCGAAGGCGAGGTGAGCACCGTGATGCAAATGTGGAGTGATGTGGAGGGCATGGGAATGTTAATTGAAAGTCAGACTGTGTTTCCCGGCTCAGATTTCAGACTAGAGGGAGCCTTTCTTTATTTCTACTTAACCCCGCCACCGTTACGCCATCTAACGTCCGTCTTTATATCTCAGGTGGCCCATCAGGTCTGAGGCACTATTTGGTCAACAACAGGACAGGGTTATAAAGAATGGCAGGACCATCTTTAATAATGATCCTAAAAGCATTTGTTCTTACCCCTCTTGAATTTCAAGTTAGATAAAGATAAATTAAAACTACAAAAAAAAAATCATTTTCAATTTGTGGCCAATTCAAGGTGACTGCACCAACATTCTTCCTGTTATTATTTTCTAATAACTTTGTCATTAAGTATATTCCTTTAGAAGTGAAAAAAATCTGCAACAGGATAAAGCTGAAAAAATATCAACAAACCAGTAGGTTCATGTCTGTGATGACAGTGGCAATTTCCACAAAATCGTAATTTGCTGAATAGTTAAATAATGATAATAAACAATGTTATACTGGACTCTAGTATATCCTCGGTCGGGCTGGATATCGTTCAAAGATTTGTGCGTTCTGTACCTTAACTTCGATAGCAGTTTCAGAGTACTACTTTTTTTGATATTCGTGTTACAAAACACATTTTAACACACAAAAAAAATGACATGACACAATACAGTAGAAATCTTTGTTTTCATGCATTTTAGAGGGGGAGAGCGTTACCCTCGTTATTTTCCGTAGCTACGCTAAACTGATGCTGACGAGATTTCTTTCCAGCATAAATGTAGAAAAAATATTTTTTTTGTGTGTGTATGCAGCCGAGGTATTGGGTGCTGAATGACGAGGCATTTTTCAAAACTACTTCGTATTAAAGCAATTCGTTTGCTGTCATAAAAGCATCTCAGCCTCAGTCCTCTGTGACTGTAAACCTCTGTACAAAACTTTGTGGCAATCTTTCCTCCGCTGTTGAAAATGTCAGCGCGGACCAACCGAAGGTTTAAGCCTCAATAAACAGAAATAAGACTTTATAGGATGGAGATATTTATCGGGGGCACTTCGTATCTTACCACATTTCAACATCTGACAACAGCAAACCTTCAAGAAAGCATCAATAATTTCTCACTCCGTTCTCGGTGCGATCTGCCGCCTCAGCGTAGCCTCGAGCTCGGTGCCCCTTCGCTCCTCCGGGGGTATTTCTCGGATTTCGAAAGTCGGATAGACTGCGAGGCTGTAATGACTGTCCCCAGGTGTTTCATGTAGATCTGTCTCATATATACGGCTCCTCTGACGGTGCACGATGTGCAGGCGGCTCTTTTGATTGAGGCCTCGAATCCTGCCGGGGATGATTACGTCTGAGGCAGAAAGGGACAGCTGCCAACTGACGGAGCTTTCAGCCATAGAAAGAGCAAATGTGGAGAGTGACGATAAAGCTTCTCCCCCCCCCTCCTTCTCCCTTTCCCCCCCAGTGTGTGTGTGTCTACTTCATTAGTCATTCAACAGACCTGCCCATGTATTCTGTAACTTATAGCTCACAGACGACAGACAGAAGCTTTAACATTTAAGGATTTTTTTTTTTTTTTTTTTCACCTTATTTGATTAAATCATCACAACATCTGGATATCTGTAGCTGGATGAGCTGTTGATTAATACGAGTTAGAGCCGCTTTCAAAAATAGCCTCTCAGCGAACAACACCGTGCTGTCCTGCAGAGGATCCGATATAATCTGACAGCTTGTAATCCTAAAAACACAGAAATATTTGAGCCACGGCTTCCCCTCGCCAGATGTCTGATATTTTTTTTTCCCTCTTAGCTTATGCAAATTACACCTGTTAGTGCGTCACTGAATTCAAATTGTGCATATAATTAGCTTTTCTATGTATTTCAAATGTGTGTGTTGCTTTGAGATTTCCTGGCTGGTATACTGTTGCATTTTGAGATGTCCCAGACTACATGTGCAGTCTAGAGAATTCAAGTGTCAAGGATTGACCTCCAGATACCGAATGTGAAACTCGACCACCGCCGCCGTTGTTGGAACGACTTCAGCCTGAACATACTTGAAGCTGTGAGAAATAGTTGGGTGGAGTCAAGCTAAAACTTAAGTGCGGTCAGTGCTTTTAACATAACCATGAAAAAGTTTCATAATGCTGAAGTTATTTAAGAAAATATTGTGCTGCGAGACAGGATGTGCAAAATATTATTAAAAGGTACTAATGTATTTGCAGCTCTCCAAATATGTTAATTAAAGTCTCCACATTACATTAACAGAAAAAGCGATCTGGTTGCTTCTTTCAAAATGTGTTGGCTAATGCGATTTACATGCATGTTGATGTCATTTTTTGGGGACAAAAGTCAGAAAACTGGGACCAAAGTCTGTAATTCATGTGCCAAATGACATTGAAGCCGACACCGGTCATGTGACCTCCCTGTAACATACTGTACATGGAGACACAATTTATATGTGTGTGCCATTTTTGAATGTCAGCTTGAATGCCACAGCTTTGCTTTGTTCTACATTTCAGAAACAGCAGTGACGTGTGAGGATATAGATGATAGGACGTATATGTCCTGTTTACATTAGGGGTGAGATTCAGACTCGCACAATCTGACATTTCTTAAAATGTATGCCTGTCTGACACAGATTACGACCAAAATCTTATTAGAACCACCTCCAAAAGTGTGACACGCAATAAATCTGTAAAATGGCTGTTATCACGCCGTGTGTAGGCGCTTTAAGAGATAGAAATATCTCACCCTCACTACCGCTGTTGACAGTGCGGTTTGGGAATCATCCAGAGCTACAGGGACACTTTGTAAAAAAAAAAACAGATGTTGCTGCTAATTTCAGACAAAAATCAGAGAGATGAATATCTCAAAATCAGGGTACATGCAAGCAAATCTGTTTGTGCAACTCTCCACCGGCTGCAGAGCGTCATGCTGGTTTTGAGGAATTAAAATATACGCTTAGCAATCATTTCTCATGTAGTATTAACGCCATTGGAAGAAAGTTACTTCATAGGTTTGAAGAGAAATAGTTGAGGGGATTCCTGCTGTTTGATTGACAGGCTGCACACAGGTTTTCTGCTATAGGTGGGAGGGCATACTGTCCTTAGGTTTCCAATCAGATCGAGTCAGATTCACCGCAAGCTCCTCCCCCTAGCTCGTCCAAATATGGTCACTTCCTGCTCCAAACTGCGCCGAACCAGCAAAGATGGGAGTTCGGCCAAAACCAAAACTCGAGGCTTCATAACGGCCGTTCACAAACCCAACGGGTGACGTCGCTGTTGAATGCCACTTGCTGGTAAGATTATTTGGGGCTGGCATATTGTTTATGCATGACACGTTCATAAAATTAATCAACTCTGCATAGCAAAACACCAGCAGAAAAAGTACAGTGAGATTGCTTTTTGTAATTTGGGTGAAGCAGCCCTTTAAAAATCTACTACAGAATCTGTGTTGGATGAATTTTATATTATTCTTCTAATGTGTTGAAAATAATATCTGAACTTTAATAAAATGTCTTGCAGAGAACTACACACACACACGCACACACACGCACACACACGCACACACACGCACACACACACACACACACACAGAAACGAGGATATATGTGTGTTCAACAGGTTAAATCACCTGAGCCTCTGTGGCAGTGAGAAATTAGGTGAAGGACAAACTGTGGATTGTGATTCATTGCCTGCCCTCGCTTTATCCTTGCTTTGAGCCGGCAGACAGAAGTCAAACCAATAAAAAAGAAAAAAAAAAAAAATCCACCAGCTTTCAGGAGCTCGTTCTTGCAGCTCTGGTGGCCTACTTAGAATTCGCTGTCAGTAGCGCTGGCGTCGGGGCTCCGTGTGCAGTCAGCTGCTGCCGATCCGGTCCAGGCGCGTCCAACACACACTGCGCTAGTCATTAGTGGAACAACGGCCAAGTCCTGATGATTAAGCTGAGTTTGGATTTTCAGAAGAATTTCTACAACCAAGAGAGCGCAGAGACGGGTTTTTAGTTACATTTTTTTTTTTTTCTTAAGCTTTATGATGAGTCGGCTCCGTTCGAGTGTGCGCACGCTTCCACGCGGTAATTTGAACTGCGTGTCTGATTAATGTCAAACACAGGTGACGGTGATACGTGAAGCTGAGACGTTCGTTTTAAATGTCACAAACTTGTTTATCTATGACGAAGAAGGCGATGATTGAGGTGAATGTTACGAAATGAGGCCGAAACCTCAGATAGCTGTCAGGTTTATACCAACCTCCTACATGCGGGGATTCACGACAGCTAACCATTGCAACTTACTGTGTTCTGGCTCAATGTTATAAACTTCTAATTGCTTCGTACAAAGTGCGTCAAACAGAAAATTCAAAATCAAATCAGTATTTTGTTGGGGCGCCCTTTGCCAAGTTTTACAGACACGAGTTCTTCGAAGTGCACTTCCACAAGGTTTTTCCGAGTATTTGGCCGACAGTTTGTTCCAGACGTCTCAGACAACTTTCTGTCTGTTCGTTTATTCCCAGAATGACTCTGACGCTCTGGACTCCTCGTTGGAAAACCTTCGTAGAATTGAAACGGATGAAACTTGCTAAAACTTTTGCACAGTGCTGTTTGACATCTGTTGCACGTCTTCACATTTTTTAAGGCGTTCTCTGTCCAAATTGAAGGAATCGAAAGTAGAGAATACTAAATACTGGTGTACCTTTATTTTGGATGAATAAATTGTGATTTTTAGGCTGTATTAATGACACCATCTTAACGTGAGTACAGCGGTAAACATATTTAACACTTTTCCAGCAATCATCGACTGAGTATCTGATTTTCCAAGAAATTAACCAGTGAAATACACCAAAAATACACAAGAGAATTTCGATGACCAGAGTGATTGCGAACCTCCAACGTCTCCTGAGGACTTGTCGTTCTGCACATCTCCAACACTATAATCACATGACATTTAAAACTCAGCCTCTTTCACCTGCATGAATAAAACCAAACACACACACGCACGCACGCATTGGGTGAGACACTTAATTAATTACGGTGACATACCGTCCAGTGGGAAGGAGTGACTTTTAACGGTGACTGTTTGGGTTCGCCGTGCCGCCGTTACTTCTTCACATTCTCAGACCTTTCTGTTAGGAAACCCTCCCTCACACGGTGTCAAAAGATTACCCAGCCAAGGCGCATTAAAATGAACAAAGTGCTCAGCAACTCCCATTAGCTGAAGAATTTCTTTGAATCCGTGACCCTCTGGGAGGCCTGTCTGAAGAAGAAATAGCGCTCCTAATTAAGTGAAGGGATTGCACGGCGAGTCAAGAGTAGTGAAGCGAGTGGACATAAACTTTGACTAAAAAATAAAAAAGATTTTGCCGGGGAAGCACTTTTCTTTTATGAAACCCAGGGGTGGAAGAAAAGCTGGGAAAGTCGTGTCGTGTAACATCTTATCATCCACCACGGCCCCCAAAAATGCACAGGGCCGTGGTGTGTTCTTTTGACAGCCACGCAGAGGACCGTGGGGAAATGCTGAGGCGGCCACTGCGGTGCCTGCAGCTGATTAACTCCAATTGAGGACTCATTAACATTCCTGCCGGATCATCACATGCACAGTTGTTGATGAAAATCAGTACTGACAAGTCTATAATTATGGGACACTTCTGAATTGGTCTGGATGACCGACTCCTTTCAGGATGAGGGCGCAACGAGAGAAAAAAAAACACCGACTCGGGAGAGACGATCGAGGACAAAAATGACATTTGCCCGCTTGGGCCCGTTTCCATCGATTGCTTTGTCAACACGTAATCTCGGCGAGGCATCGCAGAGGGGAAGGTCGCCCAAGCGGCGTGGCCCAAAGGGAGAATCTGAATAATGCAGAAAGTGTAAGTGAAACGTAGCGACGGCCACGGAGGAGAGAAGAAGCCGATCCCGCCCCGTCCTCCACCCTCTTCGTGGTCCTGCTCCAGTGACCTTGTCGTCGCCGCTTTTCTTTTCCCCCCTTCGTGCTCCGACACGTCCCACTTTCACAATGGCCAAGATTTACCACTGTGCAGACGAGGAGAGCACACTTTCACCGAGACGAAGGCTATTTATTCCCCCCCTCCCCTCCTTCAGCGCGTGGCAGATTGAGAGCTTGATATACAGGTTATCGCTGGTGTATCTAGGTTTCCTCCGCCGAGGCTCACACTCGTAGGCTACATACTGTACTCTAGCCCAGTTCCATCATGAGGGGGTTGCACTGCCTGGTGCCTTTCACTCTGGGTGCGTGGGACGGCAGATGCGAAGCTAGAAAAGAGAAACATGCCAGGTAATAAAACATTCCGTCGTGGTGATTAGCGGCGGCGTCACCGAGCGCTTGCCGTTCGCGTTAAGTGAGGAGGCGGCGATATCGTTCATCTGCGGCGCCGCGATGAACAGATGTCCGCGCGCAGCTTCCCTGGCACGGTAGTCGACAGATGCCCTGGACCTTGTTCCACCTCGGACACCGTGATCGCCGCCACCTGTGTGAATCTCGCCGCTAATTGATCATCTACAGCCGCCGCCGCTAACCACCCCCTCACGTCTCTGGATGTCGGACGGCCACGAAACCGGCGGACTGTTCATGTTTTGAGCAATCTGTTGGCACGACTCCTGTGATTGCCAGAGGAACATCGGTTTCCATGCTAGTGTTTAAATGTGTGGATCAGTATTTGAGAGCAGGGATTCCCAACACCGGGGCTAATGTTGGCTCATTTTTAGCCTTTTACGCTTATAAATTGAAGGGAAATTTGAAAGAGCCATTGAGTACAATGTCTGCAGCAAGTTTTCCAACCTAGATAATAAACTGACTTTCCAAAATGACCTTTGTCAATTTTCTGACCTGTTGTTCCAGAAATATCATCATCATTGTTGAAAGAAAGCAACACTGACTCTCGGGGGGGAAACAGTTCGTCCAACTCAGCTCTTCAGCGGTTTGCTGCTGTTTTAACAAAGGCCCACTTCTTCTGAATAAGAGAGAATAAAACCATAAACAGTCCGGTAATAAGACAGTCATGTCAAGAAAATGTACACTGATGTAATTAAAAGTGTTTGAACCATTGACCCATGCTTCTTCATCATTGGTCTTTCTGGCAGCAAAACCCGTGATGAGCCGTGACGAACCCTCCGGCGTCCTGGTCACTGTTTTCATTTTTGCCGCCGCCTCTGATTTCTGGTTGAATATGCCGCCGGTCCACGAGGGTTCATGAAATTTATTGTGCAAGGAAACGAGTACCATCGTTTGGTTCAGGAGCTGAAGTTGGACGGAGACCGGTTTCATAGTTTCACACGAGCAGGACACCGTTTGAAGTTTCGCTCCGGAAAATTTGCCCTTTTCATTTCTAGGAAAGACACAAATGAGACCATCTCTTGTTGGAGATGTTTACAGGCGTGAAAAAGGAATGATGTCACGTCTTTGTAACATTTGTCCCGCCTCTCCTTCACTACGATTGGAGTTGTAAAAAGTGACAGTGACGAGTGCAACATTTTTAAACTCTTGGTGACCAGAAAAGAAACGTCGAAGCCTCAGCGCAGAATAAACGCTCAGTGCTTTACCACGTTGCTGCTCCCATTAACAACCGTGAAAAAAAAAAACATGCTGCGTTCAGAGTAAAACGCTTTTAAGCTACCAAGCAAATTACGTTTTTGTTGGTTGCCGTCCCTGGAAGCTGCTTGACGTCGTCTTCAATCCAAAATTCTTCATGTATGTTTGAATTTTGCACACGTATGTTGTTTTTATTCTGCCCTCTCTATACATACATCTGTACCTAAGAAGAATCTCTCCTTTGTTTTTCCCTCTTTTTTTTTTTTTCTGCTGAGAGGATTTCTGCGGAGCTTTTATTTACCTGAATCGAGAGTCAGAGGTTCTGTTCACATTCTCAAGCCTGTGATTTGAGGTCTCAAACACTATTGATACGGTGCTTCCCCAAAAACTCATCTGATGAACACCTGCCTTTAAATCTCACCTGTTTTTTTTTTTCAACCACAATATTAGGAGCTCAAAAAGTATGCAGAGCATTTATTAAAATATTTCTCAGTGCAGGACGACTTTCCTTCTCTAAAATGTCCCGATTCGACTCGTTCAGCTCCAGGAAGCTACATTTCCTCGTCTGCCTTAATGATAAAAAGCGGCCGCACTTGGAACACGTACCTCCTCCTGCCGATCGATCATGAAGAAGCTGCCTGATGCTTCCAGTTGGCATCACGTGTTTGGCAGACCAAAAAGACCTGACATTCAATTCCTTTGCAGTTTGCTAGAAATATGGCGAGGCACCAAGAGCCGGTGTGATATACGGCGTTCCGGTAGATGATTAGGTGCGGAGGAACCAGGGTGGCTTGACAGAAGCGGTACCTTGGGGTGATCTTGTACTCCTGGCAGATCGGCGCAGAGGTGGCAGGGCAGAAATATGAATGTCGTCGTCGCTGGTTGTGCAGCATATCGCATTAATAAACCCCCTCAATGCATCATTCTCTGGCCCTCTGGCCTGGACCGCTGCCCAGAACAAAGAGATTGAAAGTCATTTGAATCACGGGTGCAGAGCAGAACTTACATGAAATGAAAGCTACCGACTGCACCGCCGGTGAATACCAATCAGGGAGGAGGAGGCCGTCAGTGTCTCCCGTCTCTTTTAACCAATAACTCCGAGAGGCGACTTTTCCCGAGAAATTACAGCAGATCCAAATTCATCCTGTGACTTCTTTACTTTTTGGACATTTATCACGGTACGTAGTTAGTTTACAGGGGCATGAGCCACTTTATTGAAGTGTACATTCAATATCTGCTTCTGTACATTTAATGGATTTTCATTGAAGATAAAAAAAAAAAACATTCGATGTGACAGGGCTAAGACCAAACTGAAAATACACAGCAAAACAATCAAACTAACCCACTGCTGTATCGCCTGAAAATATCCTCATGAATGATGACATGTTTTTAGGAAAACTGTCACGAACAGAAGGTGTAAACAGATGGTGGTTATTTGGAATAAACACAGAATGATCGGTCCTTTAAAAGAGCTGAGATGGTCGATCGTGTTTTCCTTGAAAAAGACTGATTGGATACCTCAAAACAAAACATGTAATTTCTGTCTCAAGTCTGACCACGTTTTCAAGTGTCTTCTTTTGCTGGGGAATTGAAGCCTTTTGTAACAAATAAATTTCTTTCATTTCACACAAAAAAATAAAATGACAAGCTAATATATAAATATATAAATAAGTAAAACTCGCTGTAGTTTCAAACAAAAACACAATAAAGTTAATAGAGGGCGAAGTTAACCTAAAGTTTGCTGAGTGCACTTCTGCACACTGTTTTCATCTTATCCATCTCATCATTGACTTCCACAACACCACTAGAGAAGATGGAGTGCACTGATGCTGCGTTTTTATGCTCCACAAGTACACTGAATAGTAAGTAACTAAATTCTGGGGAAGCTAATTGCTCCGCGAGGTCCGAGGAGTAATGGCTGCTTCAACGCGCGCTGCCTCGCCACCTCTAATGGGCTCTTTTGACATGCGTTTTAGAAAGAGGGATTAATTACAGTAGAAACACTGCATGCATGTGTATGTTTTTTTTTTTTTTGGTATATTTAACACAATGATTTTCTCTGCGATTTATTTCACAGTTTCACTTCACGGTTTTCCTCTCTGGGTCCCTCTTGACAGGAGCCGCATATTTAATTTATCAGGAGTCTCAAAGGAGCAGTTAATAAAAGAAGAACAAAGAAAAAGGTGTTTGTTTACCCAGAACAGCTGTTCGTCGAGTAAATAAAGTGTCAGGAAACACTGACAACCTAATTCCAATAAGAAAGGGGCCTAATTAAGCTAATGTAATTTCAATAGTTCAATTGCTCCAGGTTCAGTTGCTTATTTTTTTGTCCGATAAATTCCCGACCCCCGTCGAAATGACACAAACTCCATTTAAAACCCGCTAATAATCAAAGTGAATTAGCTTTTCGGAATAGCCATTCATCACCCAGTTAATTAGCGCGCATTACGTCCACTTTCACTTTGCACAGAACAATTTATTATCAAATGATTCAGTTCAGTGAAATGCTGTGTCAGAAAGAGGTGCCGGTTGCTTCTTCCACAATCTCCGGGAGGTAAATGTGCACAAAACACAAAATTGTTTTACACATCGGTGAGTGGAAATATTCTGTAAACTTTTCCTGTGTTGTTGTTTTTGAGGAGGGCTGCTGAGGGCCTCCGCACAGTTACAGGAGTCACGTCTTAAAAAACAAGTGCCACAAAAAAACATGTTTCAGTGCAAGTAAAGATGGACTTCAGAGAAATTCGCCGCCCTTCAGCTGATTGCGTCTTTTCTCTTTTCTGTTTTTTTCCTGCCGGTCGCCTGCTGCGCATCCCTGCTCTGATTTTGGCATCACCGAGAGATGATCCCAAAATTACAACATCTTTTATTTATTTATCTGTCTATCTACCTGTGCCTTCTTCCATGCTGCTGCTTTGTTTCCCCAAACCTGACAAACGTATTAGAACTAATTGAACACGACCCGCTGACAGCTGTCTGAAATAATGAAGCCTCTTTGTCTCGCATTTTCTCCCCCAGGATGGCCTCTCCTCTCCCGCACTTCGGTCCACATCAAAGTGCCTATCAGTGTGGAATCGGGGGGGCTGAAGGAATTATTGATCACGCTGAGAGCCCGGGCCTACGTGTTTACTGCGTCTGCAGCGAGGTGGAGAGACGGCATTATGGAGCCAAGAGCCGTGCTTTCAAGGTTCGGAGACAATATTTTGGCTTGTTTTTGTTATTTCGGATCATTTTTATCTAACATCAGGCTGCATGAAAGGGACTCCAAAAAGTAATCCAAAACCTGAGCACTAATGGAATATATTTATGATCTGATTGCTGGTTCAGAGCAAATTATTAACTCAGATTGGGCTTTTTTGGAAATATATATATATATATATATATAAGTCTATAAAACATGCTTTTTAAGATCTGTATGTTTCGTCTCGTGGTGCCAAATTGATTTTACATTTGTTTTAAAAATTACAGTATATAGTCTCAGGAGTATCTGTAAGTTGATTTATATATTTCTGAATATTGGGCGACATACAGGTCTGTTAGTAAGTCAGAAAGCCAAGAAAGTAAGTTGGGTTATAGGTTGTTTTCCCCATTTAAAATCAAGTATATCACAGTTTGTGAAGCCTCTTCCTTTAAAACAATCTATTTTGGGCTAAAAGTTAACTTTTAAGCACAACCATGAACCTTGACAACCACAAAAAACTTTTTTGAATTCGAACGCTGATGTAAACCAAGCTACTTAACGTGGAATATTTACTCTCAACGGTCACAGCTTCCTCCTGTTTCGTGCACGAAGTCACCGTTCCCGCGCAACAGGAGCAGTCTCTGAACTTTTTTTTTGATTGACCGTCGTAGTTTTCGATGAGACAACGGCTCGAAAATACAAAAGAATTGTTCAAATTTCACCCAACATTTTGAAAACAAATAATCCAATTTGAAACAAAGTCGCAGTGAATATTCATCGTCTCTTTTTAATCAACAGGCACAAAATAAACTGAGGCCGCTCGCACTCAAATTCACTCCTCTCATATTTCTGCTCCCCAGAGGTTAAACCATCATATTTGCGAACATTTTAATTCCCCCTTTCTCCACCTCCAGTGTAACCCAGACTAATGAATCTAATTCTGTGTGAGCAGCTCTTTAAGGCAGAGTGACCCCCATCTATTCAGTGGCAGGAAACACTCTGGGGATAAACCGCCACCTTTTAAATCTGAATTTAATTTGGACGTAAAAAAAAAAATTAAAAATTCCACTTAATTGATGAAAGTATTTCTGGCATATTGATACAGCTGTGGTGTTGGGAGAGTTCAAAGCAGAGGCGTGCACTGGTTATTCATTTGGCCCATCCTATCTCCAGATGGCGTTCTGTTCGCTCGACATGCCAAACAGCGTCGACGGCGGGGTCGGCGATCTGTCCGTACACTCGGCTTCACCTGCATATTTATAATGAGGCCGACTGACACCTCCATGTGTGCCGGATTAAAGCCGCCCAGTGTCATTTGTTTATAAATGGAGATTTGCAGAAGTGGCCCTTGACACTTTACAGAGTAATGAAAATGTAAATCTGCACATGATTAGCCATACAGCCGCCTGACAGGGTATTATAATGGGCCTACGGATCGTAATGAGGTTATGTTAATAAACTGCAGTATAGTAACAGTGGCGCCGAGATCTTTCTTTTGTAGTATTAGTAGTTTCATTGTTTAGTCATTTTACAGCATAAATTATATGAATCCTAATTTGATTTAATAACATAATATGAAAACAAAAGTTGTAAAAAGTAATCAGATTATGAGCGGTTTTGGTTAATCAGGCTTGATCCATCTTCATATCTTCATATTAAATGTGGCCATTTTGAAATATTTAGAAAAACGTATGTAAAATGAGTTCCTTTGAGAAAAAAGCTGCTTCTTTTCTGATTCCCCCAAAAAATTGACGCAAAATTTGATGTGAAATCACGGCTGCTCACGTACCAGTGATCACAAAAACATGTTTGACTCAAGTGTTCGATGTTGATAAAGTGATGCGACTTGAAATACGTCGTCACAAAGGTTACAGCTTCCTTCTGCTCGGTGCGCTTTCCAGTGTTTTACACAACAGTAAAGGGTCTCTGTCTCTGGGGGGCTTAAAGAGCCGGTATGAGATAAATAACAACTGTGAACCACGTAGAGATACTTCAGTGGCGTTTCAGAATATGAAAAAAAAAAAATATGAAGATGAGCATCTTTTCTAAATGAGTGTGTCATGTAGAAATGTTTGTTGTTGGGGTGTATTTAAGTCCAACATAATGTTGCACCATGAAGCGGAGTGAGTCCGTCCGTCCTGTTTGCAGCGCTGCCTCTCTGAGTCGTTGAGATTCTGCCGGCGTTCTCTTATAAACTCCACATCGATGTTCTCTCCGCGAGAGGTGATGTAGCTCAGAAACCCTCCGACATGTCAGCTGGTTAAAAAGCAGGTTTGGCTAATGGGGATGAAACGCTGTAAATAATCCACAAAAATATGTTTTTTCCACTTTCAGAAAATCAACTAAAAACTGATGCTTTGGGGTAATACGGGGGTGAAGAGCATTTTATAAATTTATGTTAATGTATTTCATTTCGTTATTGACTCATTTATTTGCTGCTGGAAAATATTAATTTTGGTATCAAGTTTTGCAACATTTTTGGACTTTATTTTGATATTTTTGTGTTGACCTTGCATCATAAAGTTTTAATGTTATTATTAAAAAAAAGAAAAAGAAAAAAATACATATACATGGCAGACACCTCTCTTTCCTCTCTGAAACCCAAGGCCTCTACACTAACACTTTCCACCTGGCGATTTCAATGCCAAACCGCCGTCCGTCTCCGGCTGTGCTGTCTCTCACTTTCTGTGGACAGAACATGTATTTGCATTTTAAGATGTCCTTATTCCATAAAACATTCATGAGGTCTAGACCGACTCTCCTCACAGAATTCAGAAGGACTTCGGCTCGGTCCAACATTAACAGTCCCAGATGTATTTCCAGACCCACGTCGGAGACAGTGGGAAAAAAAAACGATATCCAGAACATATCACTCACCCGCTGTGCCCGTTTTGTCCCTCTATTTTTGCAGAAGTGTATTATTTATGGACACTCTGAGGCAACAGAGGGAAAAAAAACAACAATCTCATTCATTACCTGTAAAAGTTGAGAAATGCGACTGCCATGCTGCAGAATTACTTAAAGGGAAGCCCGCAGACCATGAACGGCGTCAGAACGGCCTTTTTCTCACACGGACAGTTTTTTTTGGTGTTTTTGTTTTTTAAAGCACTGTATCTTATTCTATTGATTTAGAATAAGACAAATCATTAGACAATCAACCCGGCTCTCCGCTGCCGTCACGCCTCGTGCACTCAATAGGACAAACCTCTCATCAATCCCGGTAATAGTCGCACAGTATCCTCGTGTTCTCGTTGTAACTCACTTTGTTTTCCACGGGTTATTTTTTTCCTCACCAGAAGGTACCCTTGTGCACCAAGTAGGAAGTCGGTCTCCGGAGCACATGTCAGCAAACATGGCAGTGAACTTTAAAAGTGATTTATTCAGTGGACGGGGGAGAAAAGATTGATGTACATATTTCATCCACCGCTGTTTTTTTTTTTTTTCATCATTCACCAGCCTGGTGGATGGCTGCTAGTCAGAGCTTGTCAAGCAAAGCTGTGGCGAGTACCTTCTCGATTCAGCCGGCTTATTGATAATCAAATCTTTTGCCAGTGAGCATGTCCGTTGGTGCACTGTGATCACAGCAGACGTTCGTATCCGGGGAACCACAGAGGAAGCTGGAGGCAGCGACTCGACTTCAGGCTGAGAGGAAAGATTGAAGGCTCCAACTCCACAAACCTGGACTGACACATTGTCACGTCCTCCCTAACGGGCGACAGATTTCAGAAATAATTAGTCAAAAGTTTCATTCGATACATAAATAAACAATTCAGTCAGTTCAATTCACTTGAAATAAATCAAACTAATTGAAGGAAAGTTAGGTTTCCTCCCAGTGACGTCACAGGTTGGTTTGTGACCCTCGAGTTATGAAGCCTCGAGTTCGGATAATGGACGTCGCCATCTTTGCTAGTTCGGATCGGTTTGGAGCAGGAAGTGACCGTATTTGGACGAGCTGGGGGGGAGGAGCCAGCGGTGGATCTGACTGATCTGATTGGAAACCTGATGATACTACGTCCCGCCCACCGATAGCTGTAACCTGACTGCACCACAGGCCTGTCAATCAAACAGACACGCCCCAAAAAAACAGGTCTTCTTGAATCTTCTTTTCTAATGAATGAGGGATTATTTTCAGATGGACCTCCAGAAAACCAATAAGAAGGAGTGACTTAAGCTAACAACACCGAGATAAGTTGTGGAAAAAGTGTATTGACTTAGAGTTTTGTAAGAGGAGTTTCAAATTAATGAATATATCTAAATAAAACTAATTTGCAATATATCACCCTTTGATATGCTCCATACAGGCTCCCTTCAAGAAAAACCTGTCGGTGTGAAACAAGCACCTTATTAGGAACACCTGTATTATTGTTATATTTAAATTGTTGAATTCAATCTACTTTTCACCAATCAAACTTCCAGTTAGTGTGTCACTTCTGAGACTCTGTATCACCCACATATCTGTTGGAGTTAAGCATCACTCCGGTCCGGATATCAGCCCGAGTCACAAACGACTAATTTCAGGTGAATTATAAATCAGTTCTAATTCTAGAAAGCATCTAAATTGTCCGTGTCTTCGCTTCCCAATTTGCATCATTTGAAATGCTCTTATTGACATTCTCTTGACTGTCTTAACCCGTCAGCCATAAATAATTATATTTAGAAAAAAAAAACAATCAAAATGCATGGAAGCGCAGGCCTGTCAGTTAATATTTAATGAGCAATATGCAGTTTGCGAAGAGGAAAATGGAATTACTGATGGAATAGTTCCTCTCCCTCCCTCCCCTCCTTCCCCTCCTCCTCCTCCTCTCTTAATTTCATAAAGGGCAAAGAAAGCAGCTCAGCGATGGTTCTCCTCAGCTAAACCTGCACGTTGTTAAAAAAAAAAAAGGGAAAACTTTGGAGGGAAAGTTGGACTCTCAGACGATCCGAGGTCACCGCTCAAAACTACCGGAGCTGTCGTCGATCCGGCGACGTTGAAGAGCTTTCGAGCTTCATATGTTCAACCGGCTGCCTGTTCGTAATGAGCAGCAGGTTTTTTTCCAAGCTACCCGGGGATTCTCGCACGGGAGAAAAAAAAAAGACGCCTTGATGCAATCGTCCCTGACGTTACGTGACTAATTGCTTCCCAAATGTTCCGCCGGAGACGCTTGTTTCGATTTTGTAGCCGGGCCGATGAATTCTCCGGCAGCGAGCGTGCTACCTCCGGACGACCGCGGCTGACAGCTTATCATGGCCCACAGGTTTTTGTTTTCCTCATTGTTGGGAGTCGTGACGGGGATGGATGTCTCAGTAAGGCATGGGAGACAAATGATGACAAATCCTGCACAGAACATTGAATATCCTGGAAACTGCCAGGGAGTCTTAGGATTTCCTGCAGAGGTGTTTTTATTCATCGCGAACTTCTCCCTGTTGTCAGTTGTCGTGTTAGCGGCTGACATTTACCACTAAACTTCAAGGGATCAACTGCGTGCAGGAGGTTTTTTTTTTTGCTTCTTAAAATGAAATAATAAAAAGAGCCTCAAACTTTGCAACTTTTGTCCCAAAAGGGACTTAAAACCACGTTTTTTTGGTTGTCCATTTGTTGAATACAAAAAAAAGCACAACAACCTCCATGTTTACTGTGTTCACGAAAGGGAAAAAAATAAAAAGCCATTTATTTTGTCGCAGCTCAAATCTTCCTTGAGCTCTTAAATCTTCTGTGAGCCAGCTGTGATATTAAAGTAGTTTAGGCTGAAGGCCCTGATGGGCTCCAGCTGCAGCGTGACTGTTCGTTACGGACGCAGAGCCTCTGTTACAATGCAACCTCGGACCATTGTGCATTAGACCTGTGAAAACGAGGCCTACAGCAACTTCTCACAGCTTAATTTGCACATTAATTCTTGCTGACAAGCGTGCAGATAGCCGGGCGAGAAATGGCTCAGAAAATGAACCCCGGTGAAATGTCTTAATAGGCCACTAGCATGTGAAAACATTACGAGTTAATGGAACGGCGGTGCTGTGATTTTTGTCCCTCTCAGGCATCACAAACACTTCAGTTCAAATATGAGGTTGCAGCTTGTCAGCTGCAGCTTGATCAGGAGGATGTGGGTGAATGTGGAAACAGGTAAGTTGAAGTGAAAATGTAAAAGATCCTTTGCCTCTATTTGAACCGACTGCATGTTTTAAGATTTGAATAAACTTCAGCTGATTCCACTTAAAAAAACAACAACAACAACAACATGTAGTGAATGCAGTCATCAAACCACCACCTCTGTAAGTTAAAGTATTTTTCCCTGTAACTGACAGAGCAACGTAACAGCCAGTAAATATCTTGCTGCTTTCAAATGGAACTTAAAAACGCCGTTGCCTACGCGGACGGCGTCTAGAAGCCACCGAGGTTGACGATTTGGGATGCAGCGTTGTATGGAGATTGAGTTGAGTAACTTTCAGTCGGTGTTTGGAAACTGACCGTTTTTCAGGTCTCGGTCAGTTACTCTTTTAAGTTATTGATCATTTCAATGCTGGCTTTTAATAATGTTCTTTCTAATCATTTTATCTATCTAACAATTTTCTTTTCAATATTAGGAGACTTTTTCATGTGGAGTCACACAGAAGAGTGGGTCCCTCATAAACATGCTAAAACTCAGCTAACAGTTGTGTGTAAAGAGGTTTTATTTAATGTTTGATGTTATCTGTTGGGATTTTTTTTTCCTTTTAGCTGCTGCTATTTTTGGATTCAGTTGCAAAATATTAAAGCTCCACATAGAAGGAATTTCCACTGTCTATGTTTTTTTGTTTTTTTAAATATCTACAGAGTATTATTTCTGTAAATTTCTTCAGGTCTTGTTTTTAATCATCAAAGTATTTACAGTAAAATCTGAACCAGATTTGATTTTTTTTTTTTAATTGGAGAGATTCAGAGTGGATGAAACATGACTGAACCAACTTCAAAGGCCGACCGGCTGCTTCAGAATCAGACTCCACTTCTGTTTTCATAGTTTAAACCAGCGAATGAGCAAAATGTGATGTGCAGCAACATAATGAAATTGTTGCTTCATAATCAAAGTCTAACGTGGTGCGTTTCCCTTTTTCTTTTTAAACTGGCTCTAATTTATACACCGAGGCAAAGAGGCACTGTGAGCGGTGCTTATTACGCCCACACGTAGCTCATTCATAATTAAGCTGCATATCTTAATAGCTCCAGTTGAATTGTCTCACTTTACTGTGTGGATTTTTTTCCGGCATGGTTGGAGTCAGACTTTTCCTTCATTCTACGTCAATAATAGCGTGTTTGATGATGAATTAGCAGAGACAGAAGCGACTGAAGTTTTTAAAAATAGCAGTAAATGCGCGCGTCAGGATATGACAAATAAAAACCGAAAAACAAGAGAGGCCGTGAAATCTGCCGTCTGTCGGTTTCATGTCCGCTGCTGTTAAATAAATCACAGAGTTTTTGTTGCTCGGAGCTGTAGCTGCACACAGAAAACAAAACCTCCACTGTAAATATCGCCACATTTGAGATTTCTTCCTTTTTTTTATTGTTGTTTGTTTTCTGTTTGTGCTTCTCCCTGCGAGTCACACTAAAACCGGGCTTCCTCTTCAGCCGGGCGGCTCCTGACGCATCGCGGCGTCCCAGTACATGAATACCATGAATGAAGTTGGGAACAGGAGTAACGTTGTAGTGGGGAAAGAAGGAAGCCCATCGCGCTCTCATCTCGCCATTCATCTGTCTGTTATCAGTTTGAGGAAGTTGCCCTTCAAAGCTCTCGGTGAGGTGAAGCCGAGGAGACGCGCCGGTAGATAAAGCCGGCAGCTCTATTGCGCCTGTCATCCGACGTCCATCACCGCGTGCTTCCTCGCCGCAGCGATAAAGATTGGTTGCCACGCGAGATCCCGGCCCGCCAGATCACACGTCAGACTGACACTGATGGAGAGCTTTGTTGAAGGTAGATAGGAGAGCTCTCTGTCTTATCCAGGTGTGTTTACCTCCCATGTTCTCTATATTGGTCTTTTACCGGGTTGACACCAACGGATTGAAGCTGCTCTTTCATGCGAAGGGCTCCAAATGCAGGGCGTGCTTGGTGAACTGGTGGTTACCGCGACGACGGGAAAATAAAGTGCATCTTAACAGTCTCAACGCATGAAACTTCTCTGTTTTACCTCCAATTTGAGGTGCAGTTCCACATAAATATCCTCCCCAGTCGTCCACGCTTCTACGCGACAGGAGGCCGTCATCGGTTTCCATTTGGTGTGCGTGAAATTGGTAATCGTCGTGACGGCCAATGCCTTCCAAAAACATGAACACGTTAGCGATGCTGATGAAACTGTAACGACATCTCCCCGTGCAAATGATTTTAGGTTTATATTGCAGAAGTTTGCACGGACTGTCATCACCTGTTGGTCTTCTTAAGATTGGTTTTGGAGCTTAAGTGGCTCTAGCTAACGTCGCCTAACTCCCGGCGATCTAAAAACGGACAAAAAGGTGGCGTGTGGGCGGAGCTCAGAATGAAGCCGTGCTGTGGAGAGTCTAAGTAAGGCCTCGGCATTTTTTGAGGGCGTATCTGTTTGATTGACAGGCTTTGTGGTACAGTCAGGTTTCCGCAACAGGTGGGCGGGGCGTAGTCTCCTCGGGTTTCCAATCAGATCCACCGCTCGCTCCTCCTCGACTTCTCCGGTCCGCTTCTGGCTCCAAAATCGAAAGATGGCGACGGCCGAAACTTCAGACCAGTTTCAAGTGGTCATTCGGTGACCTGCATTCTTGGCACGTGTTGCTCAAAGGCACCTCAGAACTGGTAACGAAGAAATGATAAGCACTTTTTCCACAATGTCAAATAAGCCTGTTTGTCTAATCTTTAGACCACTTGTGCACAACTTCACACAAACTAAATAATTATCAATCTTGTTGCCTTTTTTTTTTTTGTGTGTGTGCAAATGAGTCATTCTTCCCACATTGTTGAGAGAAATGCACCCGTCCACACACACTTCCCTCTCAAATGAAGACAAATGAGTTCCAAGTTCTCTAATTGGACTTTTTTGTAAACATTAAACTGATGCGGGAGGCAGTTTACTCTAGAAGATAGTGAACAAAAAAGAGTTTGATGTTGCGTTATGCTGGCAAGGCCGGCCTTGTATTACGCGTATCTGTGTGTGTATATGAGCCGTTCCTGCCTAATAATGAGAATGCAACACTATTGATAAGCTGCTTTCTGTCCACAGAACATCTGGCCTGACCTTGTATTGTCGAGCCGACTAAATAAGACTGAATGATAATGATGTTTTTACTGGCCCCGGTACCCGCGTTAATCTCCCCGAGCAGGTGTTCACACAAGGCAGGCCTGTGTTTACCTTCGTTCTGTTAGCATTGTGCTAGTCATCTAACGGCTGTCTTGGGGGAGCGCTGTTTATTCTCCTCACATAATACACTGTGTAAGCTGCACTCTGGCGCTCCGGAACAAGCAGAATTATGGACCAATACTTGAGACAGAAAAGGGAAAGTTAACAGTGAGATGCCGCTGACGTTTGTCCCCTGTGCAGTCATGCAGACTGTATACAAATCTTTTTTTTTGGTGTGTGTACAGAGCAGCTTTAAACCTTTTCAGAGCAGACATTACATTTGTTGTTTGCAAAAGACCTGCGTTCACTTGATAAAGAATAACCGGAGGTCCACTTTGTCGTACTTTGTTCCGTCAAATCGCAGAAAGATGCTTTTTCACAAATGTTTGGAACCTTATTGGCGATACAAAACGTCAATCGTCAGCAATCTCACTTCCGATTGGCGACATATGTAAACAACACAAAAGAGGACGAGTATTCGCGTTCGACACGGACTCTGGTTGGCTGTTGTAAGGCTGTGGACAGGATATGGAGGCTGCTATTGGCTCGGGGAGGTGTCAATCAAACGGCCGGGATACGGGCGCCGTGCTTTCTATGCTAACTTGCCCTGTTTTCGAAAAGTATTTTTTACTTGAAATGCCCGTCCTTATTGTCGAGATATGCGCGAGGAAAAAAACAAACAAACATGCATACAAACGTGTGCGTGCAGACGGACATTTCTTGCATTACAGAATAGATTTTGAAAACTTTAAGATTTTAACGGTATAAAATATACAAATTTCAAAGTCAGTCTCATCTTTCTGTCTTTTTTTTTTCAATTGTTTAGCGTTAATTGTTGTTTCTCTACAACCAGTTCTGATATTGTCGTTAATATATATATGTATATATATATATATATATTTATATATATTTTTTATTTTTATTTTTATTTCTGTTGTCATGACAACTGAAAAAAACAGAAGCTTACAGTTGCCGGAGAGAAGTGAAAGCGCATTGGAAAATCTGTGCATGTCCTGGTTCTGCCAGCTCACTGTGACGAGCAGCCGCATTAATCAAGCCCGTCCAGCAAGAAAAATAAAAAAGGGGGGGAGAGTCCAAAATTAACACGTCGCCAAATTTAGCCCTTTTTGGACGACAGAGAGGTTACTGCCCCGCCTCCGCAGGAATACCCTGGCCCGAATACCCCCTCTCTCCCTCAGCAAAGAAGCAAAGAAATCTCTCACCAGTGTTAAAGGTTAAGGTGATATAAAACTAATTTAGCTCCGAAACACTTGTTAGAGAATTGTTTGGATTAAGTCAAACGCGAAATGTATTGCTGGGCATGCACTATTTCCAGGGAAGGTCAAATTAATTTATGACGAAAATCTAATTAAACAGACATTAATCTATTGGCTGATTGCTGCAGGCAGATAAGAGGCAGACACCCACCGCAGAAAACAGCCTCTTTTCATACGAGGGAGACAATGGAGCTCTCCGTTATCGATCCGGTATCGATTGGAAGGGTTCAAGACGGAGAAAAGATCTCCGCCCTCAGCTGCGTATTTTTTCTGGGGAACCACTGCAGCAAATCAGATAACACTGTTAGAGAGTGAGACGGGAAGATAACCCAGTTAGGATGCGGCGGGGAGGGATTTTTCTTGTACCGGTGATGCTGTGATTTGGCTCCCATCCGCGGGCCCCCCGCTCTCCATCCCGAGATGTAATTTCGTCACGCCAGATCGAGCACCTCTGCGTTGACCCCCCCAACCCCCCTACTCCCCACCCCAAACCCCTACTCCCCACCCCTTCCGCCGGCCTCCGGCACTCTGTTAGTTACGGTGACAGAGAGTGCGGCTATTTATCAGCCCGGGTGGTTTTCTTAAATGAGGACATATTGGCAGGTGCCCAAGCTGCATGAGAGGGAGGGAGGGGGGGTGGATAGGGGGTGGGGGGGGGTCTTCGTGTCAGCCGCAGCCCGAGAGCTCCTGAGAGGTGACAGCGGACGTCTCCTCCGGTCTGAATGTGGAAGAAGAAGAAGAAGAAGAAGAAGTTTAGTTATGACACGAAATCGACCATTTTTACATCGGCTGCGTTGTGGCGATACGACATGAATTCTAATTGGACGGCAAAAAACGAGCCGCCCAGAAACAGAAACGCGGTAGAAATACAAATGATAAACTACGACTGTCGTGTAGGAACGTCTGTTCAAATACGATAACAAGACTTTTTTTTTTTTTCTGTATAAATCAATAAAGCCGACCCTGTTATCAATTATGATTCTTTTTTTTTTTTTTTTTTTTTTTTGCTAAGGATGCAGTATCGTTGCATTCAGACACATTCACACACACACATTCACACACACCGACATAATGAGAGATGGGACAAGCTCGCTGATTAATTTGTAACAAAGGAGTCGACAAAGGGAAGAGTATTGTACATCACCTGCTGCAGACAAGATAAGTGTGGGGTCTAAATTATATTTGTTGAGATACAAACGTAGATGGATTACCTCTGACTCCCAAACACTAAATTATAATGCAGCATATTCACCTCAGCAGGCACCTCCTCCTCCTGCTGCAAAACTCCCCCCCCTCTCCCCCATCCGTCCCCCCATCTCTTTATTTATTTGCTTATATATTTATTTTTCATTTAAGCAGGCAGCAGGATGGAATAATAAATCGGGCTCTTTGGTGGTTGGTTAAGACTCATTAAAAAATCTCGATAAAGGCGTCGGAGGCAAGAGGCTGCGTACCATATGAATATAGCTGGCAAAGTAAATATTGGTGCCTCCGACATATTTTCTTCCAGGGATTTACATTAATAAGATAGTGGGTGTGCAGTAATCAGCTAATGGCGAGCACGGCCACGCGGGGCTAATAGCGGCTACAATTAGCTGGTGATTGCAGGCAACAGCTGAGGCTTCGGAGGAGGAGGAGGAGGAGGATCAAGACGTCTTCCTTAATGAGAAACCTTCGTTAAGGATTGTTTTTTTTTAATATAAAATGCTCTCTCTAATTTGTTAGCAAAATGCAACCCAAAGATACAATTTGCAAGTAGCGTGATCTCAGCCAAGAGCTCTGTTAAAGCCAGAAACGTGTGGACACCCGAGAATCCTCCCGACGCCGACGAAGACTCACTCAATCTCAGCTGTAAAGAAAAAGGCTGTAAATTTCCTTTCTCTTTTTACACATTTTTTTTTAATACGCCAGTTACACGAGGAGCCTGAGTGTGAGCAGAGGACCTGACCTCCATTCAAAAGGACATAATGTAAGCCCTTGCAATAGGACAAGGTGTAAAAATAGAAGCCTCCCGGTTTCGCTCCATCTCTCAGTGCTGTGTCTCTCTGACATTTTTCTACACTTTACAAGTCGTAATTGGTGAGGGATGAGGAAATAGAGTAAATCCGAAGCAGAGATGTTTCTCTGACCAATAATTAATTGTTGACCAGGTCTGCCAGAGCGTAGACGGGTCGTGATGCTAGAAGTGAAACTGCTGCAGAAATACGCACTGGAAGCCAGGTTTTAAAAACAGGTGGTGTCAGGGTACCGTCCCGTTCCCCACATAACTCACTTAAAACAAACAAATTTGATCAGATATGCTGGATTTTTAGCCACAATAGCATCTTGGCTCTGGTGATGTCACCTGTTGGTTTATGAACAGCCGTTATGAATCCTCCATCTTTGCACGTTCGGAGCGGTTAGAAGCCAAAGTGAACCGTATTTGGACGAGCTGGAGGGAGGAGTGAGCGAACGGAACCACAGGCCTGTGGTTTAAAAAAAAAAAACGCTTGACTTCAACACTTATGCAATCAGCCACCCAAACGGGTCACTGATGAGTCAGCACTGAGCAGCCGAGCAAATCTTGATACGATCAGGGTTTCCAGACTGCAGTGCCAGGAAAGGCCGACGCTGTGAGCGGTAGGTGGGCGGAGCCAGGCGAAACGGTTGGCGTGCTCACATACCTGCCGAACAGCAGCATGACACTACGCTTCAGTAAACATCGCAAAAAGCTGCTGGCGCGGCCTTCAGGCTCCACGGTGATCATTTGTGACGCTAATGTTTCACTCATGAGATGGAGAAACACCTGCACTGCATTCACTTAATATCATCATATGTTTACAGTCTGTCTATAACGTAGTCGTCCTGATTGTTCCGTACTCCTAATTTAACACCAACCACAGGATTTTTCTCCTTTTTTTGGACTTTTTTCCCTCATTTAATTTAAGTTTAGAAGGTGTTACGTTGTAAAAAAAAAAAAAAAAAAAAAAAACGCCAAGGAAACCGGTAATATCTGCCCGTACATACCTAAGCAACAGTACATGAGTGAAAGCGAAGCCAGACGTTGCATGAAAAGGACAAACAGAAGGAGGACGTACCGGTTAAAAAAGAAAAACTAAGTCTGCATCTGCTTCTCATCCTTTTCTGTAAATCAGAGCCGGAGCACAGAAGGATGTCGCAGCAGGACGCCTCCTCCTGTCAGCAGGGAGCGAAGTCAATTCCCCCCCCGCCCGTCTTTTCAAATCTTCAGCTCGGCTTTGAGGACCTTTCGGACCTGACCTCTTAAAGGCTCCCTTTGCATTAATGCTGATCATGAATATCGCTTGAAAAACACCTTCTCAGGTATGTGGTCACGCTTTTTGGATTTAGCTGTTAATACAACGAGTGCATAAGAGCGTGTCTTTAATGACAATCTGGGCCAACGGAGTTATAGATTATACAAATTTATCACCTGGGCGTCTGCGTCACTTCGGCTCTGACTCGGTGATCTTTATTCCCTTCGGTAATTGAGGGCAAGACAAAGTCATTTAATGGCAGACCTCCGAGTCTCCGGAGTCGAGCTTGGAAGGAAATTAAAACTATTAGCTTTGCATGTATGAATTATTGAGTGGTTGAGTTCACTTTCTGATGTTTTAATGTGAATTATGTGCAACAAAAACAGCTCAGTTCGAAGTGATGTCACCGGTTCAGTTTTGACTGATTTTTAACGGTTGGAACCCGCTGAGCGTTTTTTTTTTTTTTTTTTTTTTTGGAGAGCCATCGAGAACTTTTCTTTGTTGTTGTTCTTCCCAACGTCCAGGCTCTGTTTCCTAGTCTCTCTCTCCCTCCCTCTCTCTCTCTCTCTATCTCCAGAGGGCCACGCCGAGGTGGCAGACGTACAAGCCGCAGTGCCATACATCCACCTCACATTAAAAGACGGAGAGACGTTGCCTCTCCTCCCCCAGTCCCTTTATGGCGGATTAATGATTTATCGCTCTGGCTTCTCGCTCTTCTCATCTCGCTTGGAAGGGGAGCAGTTTAACAAGCATGCTCATTTTCTCTCCCGGCCCTCACAGAGTCCTCACTCACCGAGAAATGTGCCATGGTGCCACTGTGTGCTTGCACAGCTGTGACCCAGTTCAGAGACTTTTTTCACCACAACAGCCCTCAGCGGGGGAGCGAGACAAAACCAAACCCGGCGGGCTCGGGGCCGCTCCGAAGCCTCAGACCTGCTTCCAGCCACGGACCAGCAAATTCATGTAAACACGTCATACAGAAGGACCGAACACTAAATTCACAGGTGAGTTTGGTCATTTCAAAGACAATCATGTGACAACTTTTATCCGGCAGCTGGTTACATATTTAAAACTAATTTCAAAATCCGACAGGTGGCTAAATAAACGCGTTTTTCAAAATGGCAGAAATATTAAGGAGGCGGCCTCGAGCATATCCAACAAAGAAATCATAAGAAAAAGTGCTAATCTGCGTAAATAAACCAGCTCATGAGAAACAGCTCGGGGTTTTGGTCAAAGACACTTTGGAGATCAAACCATGATGTGGAGGAACCATCTTGGATTTAACTAGTCTTGTTTGTTTCTGACCCTTTTGGCCACATGCATATTTATTTATTTTGTAAAAAAAGGGACTTTCTACTACTCACCTGTATTTGCACAATATTTACTTGTAACTTTATTTTTTATGTTTACTTCTTTGGAGCAAACTTTTTTAGAGCGCTTGCAGAGTTTTCTGCCGCCATTGTATTAAAGCTGCAATAACCTTGAGGATGTTCTCTGTGATTATGGGTGCTTTGGTGCTGCACCAACATTATAGCCATAATCCCAGGGAAGAACACCCTCCTGGGTATTTTTGCTGGAGGCAATAACAAACGCGTAGTCAATACAGCTGGAGTTTACACCACTTACTTGCCTGTCAGGCGATAATGGAAGCAAAACGGTATATATGCATCTACTTTCAGATATGGTGAATTTGTCTCTATCTGGGCTGCACTGCCAAATGTGTCATATTTAGTTATGTTACAGGGCCTCATATGCATGATAATATATAATATATATATAATATATAATCGCTGTCATTATGTATTTACCAAAGAAAACGGGCAAAAGGTGTGATTTTTATTAAAAAAGCAGCAATTTTCCTGCAGAAAAGAATTATGACAGCACAATTTAAAACCTGCAAAAGCTTTTAGTTTATCTTGTTACATTTTTTTAATAAGTCCGAAGCTCTGCGGTTGTTGCATGTAATTTGATACAAAACAGTCATTTGGTTAAAAAAAAACAACAACAACACGCAAAATCCTGAATGCAGACTTTACGGCAGCAGTTGATAGCCATCTTAATCCTTCAGTATTATCAGACCTAAATCAATTATTTTTAAATGGACTGCCCTCTTTTCTCTAAAGCAGTGGGTCGTTTTACTCTCCTGGATATTTCACTCTCTCGCTGCAGGCATACACGTTATTCTCCCTTTACTAATTTATGGTCTGCAGTCTGGGAGTCTCTGAAATATCTCTGATACGGCGTTTTATTCCCTGCTTTTATTCACAGCCCCGATCTCTTCAACGTTGCACAATAACCTTCAATCTGCACACTTCTGTTCTCGCCTTTTATGTTGAAACCTCGTCCGATTCTTTTTCATAACAAGCTATTTGTTTTGATCGATTTTACTCAGCATGTTAGTTGTAGAGCGTGTCATGTACTTTTTAATTAAGTCCAGTACTGTTGAATAAACAATACAAACAGCTTCCTTTTTATATCTATATGATATAAACCAGGTGTTTCCAACCTTTCTGATGGCTCGTAAATTGTAAAATAAAAGGATATCTGCCCGCCATCTGACTTGAATCTAATTGGAAACCCGACGATACTACGTCCTGCCCACCGATAGCTGTAACCTGACTGCACCACAGGCCTGTCAATCAAACAGACACGCCCCCAAAAACAGGTCTTTTTGAATCTTCTTTTCTAATGAATGAGGGATTATTTTCAGATGGACCTCCAGAAAACTAATAAGAAGGAGTGACTTTAGCTAACAACACCGAGATAACTGATGGACACATTTTATTCACTTTGGATTTGATGAGAGAAGTTGAATGGGAGTCTATGGAGCCGGAGGCTTTTTGGAGCCGACCTCTAGTGGCACTCGGTGGTATTGCAGCTTAAGACACTTCTGCATCGGCCTAAATTTTCTGATCTGGGAGCTACGTCCACTTTTATATCCGGTCTACGGTTTGTTCAAAATCAGCTCAAAATTTCAACATGTTAATGTTTCGACCGGCTTGTGGGCGGGCCGCAGCAAAGGAGGGAGATCTGGTTAAACTTGCAATGGTTAACTGAAATTGATTCAAGTAAATTTACATTGAGGTGCATGTTTCAGGTGTCAAAACAAAATAGCAAAGCTTGCTGCATCGTCGTGGTTAAATAAACTAATGCAGGCCAGCTGGTCCCAGTTAACATGATTGCACCTCAACTCCACCCGGCCAAAGACCTGCAATACACAATCACACACACACACACACACACACACACACACACACACACACACACACAGTACCGAGGCGACCGGACCATCACAGTCCAATACGTTGGTTTATGACAAAATACCTGAAACATTGTGTTTTATGCCAATTTGCAAATGATAGCCAACTCTCCGATGAGTTTCTGCACTCATCCATCTCATAATTTATTATAAAAGATGGACGTACTGGCTAAAACTGTGAGAACACGGCCCAGGTTGTCAACACAAACCTCAATTTTCTTTTCACCGACCACCGTATCGGAGACTCTCTCTTGGCCTGGTGACGTCCCGCCTGCTCAGCTGAACCAAGCTGGTCAAACACGGGGAAACCAACCTCCACCTCGCTGATGTGTGTGTGTGTGTGTGTGTGTGACTGTCACATGCAGCCAGCCCACCTGGGAGCGGTGCCATCAGAGCGGGATGTCCTGGTTAGGATTCTTGTTCAATCACCGCTCTTGGCTGTTGGTCGTGTTGCCTCGGGGCATTTTGATTGAATGTTTTCTATTCACACACGGAGCCTCGCCTTAATGGCCCCTTTTCAAGCGACAGTGATCTATATGCAGGTAATTACAATTGGCTATGATGGATAGCGCTGTCAGATTTGCCATGATTATCCTGAGATTAAACATGTTTCAGAAATTCCAAATGTCATAAACTATTACAAGGTCAGCGGGAGAGTTGGCAGTCCAGTTTCCTCAGATAATAATTTGTTTGCATTGAGGAGCTAAAATGCTTCACGAGATTATGAATTCTCTCCGTTAAATACAGTTTGTGGTCGGCAATCGTGTGACGCTCCTGGAAAAGCAGTGTGTCATGAAATGTGACAGCATGTGCCTCGTAAAACCACGTGTGTCTTGTTGATGATGATTAAATCTCTTAACCATGGCAGTCATGCCGCACAGTGTGAAAATACGCTCCTTTGATGTTCAGGTTTGTGAAATCTGACTGACTGACTGACTGACTGACTGACGCCTGCCGGACGGGCGACGGATGCTGATGAAGTCTCCTGTCAATCTGTGTGAAGGAAACAAAATGGCAGAAAGTTGAGAAAATATTTCCGAATGACATTTTCTGGAGGAGATTTAATTGTCTTGTTGGCCACGGGTGTGTGTGAGTGTGTGTTCTTGTTGTTTGTGTTTTTAAAAACCCGAGTCCCTAATAGACCCCGAGGATGCATTTATCTCTAATGTCATCGTGAGTAACAGTTTGTTCTGAACCGACCTCCCTTGTTAAATAAAGGTTATGCAGAATATAAAAACGAAAAGAAACGCTCAAGGTTGTTCTCCGGAAGCTCGGCTGGGTCGCTGCCAGCCAGGCGGGAGGAAGCCAAGGAGTTTCCTGAACCGAGAGGACGTTCGCCGGAAAGACAAGGCCCTGAACGGCTAATTGGTCTGATTAGAGGGACTCCTAAGCTAGCACTTCTGATTAAGTGGAGTGATGGAGGCGATAAAGGCCGACTGGCAGGTGGCGCTGGACCATTAAGTGGACAAAATGGAGTAAAGTTCCCGCCAGGCTGGATGGGGGTTTGGGGGGGTGCTGTCTTCTATTTCATCCTTTGTGAGCAGCGAGATGTGACCATATCAGTCATCATCTTATGCCCGCGCCGGCTCTATGCATCTTCCTGCCGCAGCCATTCAAAGACTGACACATGCTCAGAGTGTGAACAAAAGCAAGGGCACGGGCGGGAACATTTCCGCTCCAAGAGTTTCACATTTTCCTCCTCAGTCGAGGTTTAATCGTCTCCATTCTTTTTCATTCTTCTAAGTTTATGCTGCTGGACCCGAACGTTCTCCCCACACCTCCTGCAATATTCACAATTCAATATTTCTCCTTACTGCGTGTGTGTGTGTGTGTGTGTGTATGTAATAAGTACATTAGATTTCATTTTCCCTTGGAGACACACCAACAAGTTAAAATCAAGTTTAAAAACAATAACTGGAGAATCGCACAAACAGCCATGTAGCTCTGCAGGGCGCGTTGTAACTGAGTTTGCAAACCGCAGGAAAAAGTTGCCCTTTCCCTCTAATTCTGGCGACTTCTGGTCGTTTTGTGCTTCACGGCTTTGACAGAACTGAACAGTGTTCGGTTTGGTATCTCAAATGAACGCACTTAAGCAGAATACATACAGTGGCGTAAATAACCGACCTGGCATCATGGCAAAGCGTGAAATAGACACGCCTGTCCAGTACAGCAAAATGTGTAACTCTCACGCCAAGACATCGCTAAGCGTAGCCATGTCACGTTTTGCTGTTGTGGACAGGCGTGTCAATTACACGCTTTTCTGTGATACTGGGTTGAATTAACGCTAAATATGAAAAATAAAAGCGGATATGGCCACTTTTATACACAGGGAGGAAAGTTTTGTCAATAACTTCCAGTGTAATTTAGGGACAAAAAAGGAATTAATTTGTTTGTACTGTAGTAAGAGTTTAGTCTGCAAAATATTGTGAAAGATTTACAGTCCTAATGAAATCTATACCATGTTTTTAGTCTCAACTTTATAAGAAGGGCATCAATAAATAATTTCCAAGAAGACTTACCCCCCCAGTTTTTGGTCATAAAATTATTAGTCAATCATAACAATAGTGGCCAATTAATTTCCTGCCGCAATAATCAACTAAAAGATCGAATATCAGGTGAGCAAGCTTTTATGTTGTCACTTCGAGCAAAGCGTACACCAAGCTCCGCTCAGCGGGATGGCGGGGTGGGGTGGGGTGGGGTGGGGGGGGGGTGAGGGGGGAGGGGGGGCTTACATGTACTATATCTGCAGGTCAGAGTCAGCCAGCACATTGTGAAACGTGGCAAGCTTTATGTGATATTCACAGTCTAAGCTCTTGATCTTGTCGCTGTCTGCGTGGATGCACCAACCTCAGCGCCGCAGAGAATGAGGAGCGACAATAGCAAAAAAACGGTTGAGAGCCCACAGATTATAAAACGCAATAAGGGTTTGGAAGCAACAGGGTTCGGGGGAGTGACAATGATGAATCTCGTACGTTAGCGCATGCAGTACTGTTGCTGGCGGAGATTACAGTGTAGTGAAGTCAAGCTCCAGCAGTGCAGAGTAAAACCTCTGTGATGAGCGTCTGCAGTCCTGAGCTGCGTTTTCCGTCACAGGGTTTCTCAACAAAGCTGTCCTGAATTGACGTCGAACTATTGGCAGTCGAGTCGGCTCATATGTTTAAGCAGCAGCGACGTGTGACAGTTTGAATCAGCCTCTGAATTGCAATTATAGACTGGATATAAAGTTGTTTGTACATCTCGGGGTCTGAAAAGTAAAGCCAACGTAGAAGTGCCCTAAAGTGCAATACAACTGAGGGCCACTAGGGGCTGGCTCAAAAAAAAAAAGAAGCTCTGGACTCCCATTCAAAAAGCAACTAAAATAGACATCATGGCTTCATTAGATAAGTTCAGTCATCGGATATTATATGCCTTATATTGACATGCCTGGGGTGCAGCCAGATTTACAGTATATGTGGGCGGGGCTTAGTGTCCCAATCAGATCCATCAAATCTCGTCCAAATATGGCTGCTTCCGGCTCAAAGATTTACAGTGTTACATCCAGCCAATGGAGTCTGTTTGTATTATCATGATTCAAATAGAATTGCAATAATTCTATTTTAAAAACCTTAAAATAAAATGCACGTATTGGCATTGATTTGTAAAAAAAAAAAAAAAGCATCACCAACCAAACTTCGAGGAGGACTGAGGACTTCCAAAATGTCCTGTCTTAAAGAGTTAATGGGAACAACATTGTCTATTCACGCCAGCATTGAGACGCATATTACAGTGAGACAATATCACATAAACCGACTTCCACTGGCTTAAAACATCTCTGAACGAAGTCAAAGAAATGACTCCAATCTTTTTTTCGACCGAGCGTCAGTCCTCCAATGTGTTTTTCTTTTTTTTCTTTTTTAACAAACACTGTCCACTAACCACGAAGGCTGAAGAGATTCCTCTTCTCATAATACACGTCAAGTCCTTATTGCCACCGGGTTATTAAAAGTAAATGTTATATTGATATTTCAATCACTCAGCCTTATTGCTTTTTCTACGAGACTCCGACAGCGAAGGCTCCAACCGGAGGACGTTTTTCTTTGGACTTTTTTTGCAGTTGTACGTGAACGTTACGATGTCGAGGGCGAAGAGGTAGTCGTCTTTGTAGCTGACCTTTACCACCAATAACCAGCTTTTCACAATTCACTCAAAGAACTCGACACCTTCACATTTTCTCTGCTGATCTTGGAGCAACCTGCAATAAACCCTCAGCTGGAAAAAGTTGAACACAACAATTCGGCCGCTGAATTTCCCATTTCCCATTTTCTGGCTCGATGCCGCAAAAAAATAAATTCCAAGTGTAAGATGATAGTTTAATTGGAAATATGTCGTTTCTTTTTTGTGTGTGTGTGTGTTTATGAAACCCTGAGCATCTATGCTATCCTTAATAAAGCAGCACTTCCTTTTCAGTCTCTGCCCGGTGACAGTTTCCAAAGCTGTGACATTTATATCCAAATGGTAATTGATTCAGAGGAAGCTGTTAGTATGCAGCTACGATTTAACAACACTCCTCTTGGGGAGAGGAGGAAGGATCAAACTCTGGAAACGGGAGAAAGGATGCTCCTCCTTTTTTTTTTTTTTTTTTTGCTGGTGGTGGTTGGTGTTGTTTTCTGCCCTCCTCCGCCCGCCCCCCTCCCCCCACCCCTCTTGAGATGGGAGAGAAGACTGGAAAAAGAGAAGCCGGCTTGTTTTCCACATTTTGCTGCCCAGCTCAACACACACACACACACACACACACACACACACACACACACACACACACACACACAGAACTTGTGCGGAGGGATGCTGCTGAGGCTGTTATTGATTGGATGCCACTGACTGAATGGACTTTGTCACAGGCGGTACTCTCCACTCAGGCTGCAGGACTGTGTTTACTGGTGCGTCCTACCTAGCCAAGTCGAGGCACCGACGACGACCACAACAACAACAACAACAACAACAACAACAACAACAACAGCAGCAGCAGCAGTAATCCTCCCCAGATACTGTAAAGCCTGCTTGAACAGAAATAATGGCATCGTGTCCGGCCTGCTGTGCAGGCCACCGCGGTTGTCACTCACGATTACCGCTCGTGAGCGGCGGACGGTTACAATTATGACGTGCTTAACGAGAACAAATGAAGCGGTGATTGGCCGTATCATGTGACCTCTGACAAACCGCCCGCAGAGTGTTCCTCCTTCCTTCTCGCTAACACGGACGACGATAATCACGGCGTCATAAAAAAGACGACGTACGGCAAAACCCGAAGGAGCCGTCGGTGCAGAAACCCAGAGCTCCTCCAGAAAACCAGCAGCCGCCCCCGTTCGAGCTGAGGTGAAATGAGTTTAGCACAACAATCGTAGCTAAACAAGACAAATGCACTGTCCCCCCCCCACCCCCCTTCCATCCCCCACACCCACACCTCCCACTCCCCCAGTCATTAGTGCTGCACAAAGTGATGAAAAGAAGGAAATCATTGGGCCTTCGTTTCCTCTGGCTTCTTTCATTACACTCCATTTTCCCTCAGAATCATGCAAACCCAACGAGATAAGGAGAAGAACGTCTCTCCTCCCCCACAATAACAACATTCTTCTGTGTTCGACTTTAACTATGGAGCGTGGAAACATATCCGCCAGCTACGAGTTAAAGGCTGGAGCGCTCGCTCTAAAAAAAATAAAAAAGGCACTTTTATTTTGCCCACCGACCGACGGCCAGATGCGTCCTCATAAAAAAATACATCTGTGGTGGTGTGTTGTACGCAAACACACACACACACACACACACACACACACACACACACACACACACACACACACACACACACACACACACACAGCACACACACACACACACACACACACACACACACACAGCACACACACATCCTCCTCCTTGACTTCCTGTTTTGATATTTACTTTGCGATCATCGATCTACGATACGATGCGATGCGATATACTTTATTGTCCCCATGGGGAAATGTTTCTTGGCCAAGTGTTGGTGCATTTGATAGAATTCTGCAGTTTGGACAAACATAAAATTATAAAAAAACAAAAAAAACAAACACATTCATGTGCCATAAATAGCGAGGTTTAAGTAAAAACAGACTGCATTTCACTTAAGAAATAAACAGTAGCATCCAACACAAATGGACTGCAGCGTAGACAAGCTTAAAAATGAAACATATTGCCTCTTTGAGAGACATTCAACATCGTGGGTATTGCTCCCATAGCATGATCATATTGCACCAATAAAGATTACACAACCATTCCTTCCTATCAGGGTCCCTTGTTTAACATGTGAATTGAAAAGGGCACAAACGAGTTTTTAAAACGAAGTTCATACTCTCTTCTGAGGAGAATGGACACAATTTTCTCACCATCACTTCTTGCAGGTTTTTTTTGCATTAAGTCCATTTGCTTTGTTTTTTTTATTCTTTTTTTTTAAGCTATATCTCAAAAACACAAACAAAGAAGCTGAAAGTTTTAATTTCCCCAGACCCAACTTTGCATTCTTTACCAATTCATTAATTATTCTTTAAGGTCCGACTCATCCAGTCGCCGAGGTCCAAATTAGAATTTTTACTGTAGTTTATAATCCTCTTCTATGCATCATCGGGCGGTGAGGTGTGTCAAATAGAAACAAATTACAGGAATCAACACACCAACAAGTCTCTGTGGCCGCGCAGCTTTACTGGATTTGATTGAGAAAAAAGAAGAAGAAAAAAAACCTCCTTTTATTTATCCGTTCTGATGGCTGCTCCCGGTCTCCTGTCACTCTCAGGCTCAACATCTGAGAAGTTTATTCAGCCGTGAAGCTTTATTTCCCCTTTAATTCAGCTTGTTCACATCATGACAAACTCATTTAACCTTTCTCACCAACGACTGTTATGCTGTCACCATGTAGGACGTCCACAAAAGAGCTGTCACAACTGCTGCGATCATGAACAGGGTTGATTTGGTCATTTTGAAAAACAAATGCCCTGGATAAAAATCGAACAAAGTGTGGTGTCTCATCTTTAAAGTGGCCCAGCGGTGCAAAAAAACAAAATGGATATAAGGCCTCAAAGAGAGCTATGTTTTGGGGGCGTGTCTGATTTGATTGACGTGCCTGGGGTCCAATCTGGTTTCTGGAATAGGTGGGCGGGGCATAATTCAAGTTAAATAGCTTACAAAAGTTGACTTCCTTATGTTGCCAAAGGTAAATCCTTGTACACTTTTTGCTTCCTCACAGACTCAAACGCTTCACTCCCGACTCACTTCTGCAGCAAACCAGTTTCAAACGAAGGCATTTCACGTTTTTTGGAGCTGTTATTTTGAAACTAAATCGTTTCACGCAGCTCCCAAACTATTTGAAGCGCTGTAACTGTTTACCTTGTCCGTCGTATTCTCTTGACCAACAACAGCTTTAATCAGTGTGCATTTTCAGGTAATTTTTGCTGCGGTATCGTAGCGAAACATGTAATACACACGCCCGTCCACTAGAGGGAAGCGTTTCAGTGTCACGTCTTTGCCTCGTGCGACTTTTTGTCTTTATGTGCTTTCGGAAAACAAAATCATGTTAGAGGGTTAAAAATCCTTGGTTAGGAAAAAAAAAATCGGAAATAAAATTCAAAAAAGAGCCTTTTGTACGCTATTCTTTTGAGCGACAGTCCTTCATACCTCCTTATAAGGACTTCTGCGGCCACTTGGCCTCAGGACCTCGCCTCATGCGACACCCGTCGGTTTATGGACGCGTTGGTCTCACGTCTGGACGACGGCAGCTTTTCTTTGGTGGATGGGGGTGTGTATGACGTGATGATACTGGGCTGGTTGCACACATTTACCCGTGTGAAAAACGAGAACAGTAGTTGTGTCAACAGCAATAAAAAAAAAATAAGAAAAAAAAGAAGCGAGCTGAATAGAGAAGTTAACCACCCTTGCACCTCTCTAACCTCCGCACCACTGGCTGTTCATGGCGTGAAGCGGTCGTCAATATCTGACCGTCCAACTCATTTCTGCAACTTTCTGCAAAACAACAAAGTGCCGAACTCAATCTGACATCGAGGTGTTGATGGTTTCTGAATCAATCCGACCTTTTGAACGATTGTTTCCAACTGAGTATACTAACAGTTTAACTCCTTTCACCATCAGTTCCTTCAGACGCTAACGATTCTTGATATCCCTGATTCAGCCTCTTCCTCTCCTTCTCCTGCTCCGTGTCTGCAGATTTACTTTTTTAATTTCCCTTTAACCTTTCGTCCAAGTCTGAGGAAGGTGTTGGACTGAAGAGGAGTTCGAGAACATCAAAGATGAAGATCAACAGGTAGATTGCCGTGGCAACAGCAGCAATGGTTTTGGAGGGAAAGATGTGTAGTGACCCAAAAGAAAATAAACTCCCACATACTTCAGACAGGAAGGAGATATTTTTTATTCCAGATTACAGACGTACTAGTTTTACTGATAAACACTTCAAAGATTAGATAAATGAACAATTCGGCTTCATCGGTGTACTCGATGCTGCTCGTTTATGTGCTGTATAAACACACCAAGAAAACTTTTGTCAGACGGTCGTATTCCCTGCGGGCCAGAAGAAGCACCTTCCATGAAAAAAAAAAAAAGGTCAAATCAGACATTTTCCTCCTTTGCATAATATTTGGTAAATAATTCATCAGATTATCAGGATCTCTTCGTCGGGGGAATAAAAGTCTCGCTTGACAGGTGGGCTGAACAAACCCAGAGTGCTCCGGCACACCGACTGTCATCACTTAAAAGATTATCCATTAACTGCAATGTTTTTGTTTTTTTTTCATTTCTGCCTCACGAGAGACTTAATAATAATTTGCAAGTAAATTTGTCCGTCAAAAATCTTTCCAATTCTCGGAGTGAAAAGCTGTTGTAACTCGATATTTGTGCATATTTCATGAAGTAAGTCATCAATTATACAGAAATGTTTACAAGCTTCCTTTTTATGGAAGAGTTCAATAATAAATAACCAAAACAGTAATTATGAAAAAAAAAAAAATGCGAATACATAATGAAGAGTAATTTTTTTTTTTTAAATGATTAAAACTCAACTCATTATCAGGAAATGGACATTTTTATTTCCTGACAGAAATATTCTCATTCAAATTTTCCTGGCAACGTAGTTTTCTCATAAAAAATTCAGCAATTTCTGATCAACCCATATAAATTTCAGGATTGAATAAACAACTTCCGGTTAGTTCCCACCCACTTCTGGATTAAGCCCTGCCCCTTCCGAGTACAGATATGGATAATTTAGTTGGTTTAACAGATACAGAGACAGACTTGCTCGTCCCTACAACATAGTACACTTTATATGCTGATAACTTCAAAAAAGTGGATTTTTGTGAGTATTATGGGATGATTTGAAGTCAGCCACTTGCTGTACGGCGGATCAGACACCCGTAAAATGGACAGATACAAATTTCCCGGTCTGTTTAACGACCCACAGTCTCATCAAAACAGTGCAGAGACTCAGTCTGCATCTGGCGCGGAGCTTCACGAGACATGCTGAGGCTGCCTGGCTCATTAACAAAAGCGGCAGAACGGACCCTTGAACAGGGCCGGTGTCAAAGGAGAGCAATTCCCCTCTGCACCAGAACTGGGGCAGACATTTCGGTTGGTGCTCCGAGCTAAGCCAAATCAGGACCCACATAAAAATCCCTGATTGAAAGACAAAATATAGACCAACTAGAACGAGAAAGGGAATGTGGGGTAAATATCCGTGATGCCAGTCGACGTGACGATTGCACGATGGTGCTTTCAGGGGCCGCGTTACTTTCCCAGTTTGATTGTTTTGTCGTTGGAAATCCGAAACTCCAGATCCCTTTGATGTCATTTATTATTTCATTCTTCTGCGGAAATACGGACTCATTATTCTTCAGCCAACTTCGACCCCCGTCGTTTACCTGTCAGCGCTTTTTTGCTGAGACCAGCTTTTTGCACTCGGAGCTGTTTAACACTAATGGACAATCCCTCTTCCTTCTGTGCTCAACATGCCATCTGATGTGCCATTTTGACTGACAGAGGAACGGAGGGCCAATTTGCAAAATGCTCTCTTCCCCGAGCATCTACAGTGGAAAGACATTCATCAGAGAGCCCTGCGCCCTTTTTTCATGTCTTCTTGTCATATTATCAGTACAGTGCTGTCAGGGGCGCTGCAGAGTTGATCGCACTTTTATTTCTAAAGGCCTGAACGGGTGGATCAACTCAAACGGTGTCAAGTATGGGCGTGCAATTAATGTCCACTTGCTCTTCTTCTTCCATCCGCGATGTGAAATTAGCAGTGAGAGATAAAATGCTTTGGACATCTGATAAGTCGAATAAGAGCAGCCGATCAGGGATCACTGCCGACGTGAGACGTGAGTCCGTCTGTCCGGAGCGAAGTGTGCAGGACACCTGTGATATTATGTGCTTTTAATAAACCTACTCAAGCGACTTTAGAGCAGACGTGGTAGAGTTGAGTAGCTGTGTTAGCTGTAAATATCACAAGAAAGCAAACCGTTTCTTTAAAGCTTGTGTTACACTTTTTTTTTTTTGGGTGCAATTTCATTAAAAAAATCTTCATAAAAATAAAGAATTTTATGGAACAGAAAATACTTTTTCGTTTTTCTTTTCGAACTTGTTCATAGTGTGTTTCCTCTTGGAACCATTGTTGTTGGGAATTGATTGTATAAGTGCCTTGATTAATAGTAGAAAAAGTTAATTCCTGTGATAATCCTTGACGTCATCCTCGTCCTCAGAATGAAAGGTTACGGACTTTAAAACCATCACACTGTGTCGTGGCAGCTTGATTCACTTTTACTGACAAAATAGTCTCAATTTTAGGGGCAATTTACTTGCTTTTTCTGAGCTTATAACAACATCTCACTGGTCAGCAGCATGTACAAGTGTCTCATCTGTCACCTCAGTGTGGGACTTTAGGTGGTTGCATATACAGGAGAGATTGTAATCCTTATCTCTGCTGAAGCATGGACTTACAAGTCAGATGTTTACTTGTGATATTGTGTCTCCTAAATAAAGTCATGATGGTTTTAAACTTTATTTTAAAATATCAGAGCAGATCCAAAACCATGAGCCACTTTATCAATAAGCAGATATTGTAAAAAAGATTTGCAATAACTGGACCAATTATAAAGCTGCAGACGCTTTCAGCACCACGGACAGCGACGAAGTTGCGATTTGGCTCATTAGAGGCTTCAGCTTCAGAAAAGTTAATAAAATCAACCTTTTTCTGTATTCTAAGATTTTTATGATTTCTGACATGTTTGTGAAATCTTAAACAATGTATTTTGTGCATAACTTCTTTGCGGCATGAACCTGAAATCGTGCCTTAAAAAGTTCTCACCTTGTCGTCCAATCCCGACATGTCAAAATCAACCATCTAATCCATTTTTTTTTTTTTTACTTAACTGATGGCTAATGACAGCTCATTACGTTTAACATTATTTGAGAGAATATGTTTTGTTGGGTACAAAAACAAAATCGAAACCCTGGGAGATCCCATGAGATGTGCTGAAGCAGCGTTGTGTGTCGTGAGTTCTACTTGTAACAGAACCACAAAGCACCTGTCTTTACCGGCCTTATATATCTTAAATGTGTCAGAGGATCCCAATAAATATCATCACCTTTCACGAACGGCGGCTCGGCGAAACCCCTCCGCTATAAAAGTAATAACAGCAGACCTTGGTCAAACAGCATTCACCTTGCTCAAATAGCACTCAGGCTGGCTAAAACAAATAAATCTTGGCAGTGGTTTTCGTCTGCCCACCAGATGGATGAGCTTTGACACGCCGGATAATAACGGAGTGAATGGGGACAGCGGACTTTAGGCAATGACAGCAAAGTATTTCTGAAAGTCAATTTGATATGACTTCTTTTTTTGCTGTCAAATTACCTGTCTGGCTGTTTTAATGTGGTATTTTCACCATCTGCTGCGCCAGATTTCACCAGATTAAAACACCTTTGTGAATACAATTAATCCCCAACAAAACAGAAAAGACTCTTTATTAATACTCTTAACTGCCTCCCACTTCCAATAGTTCACCTTGGCATGTCTTTGGGGAGATGGGGTGTTGCATTATCAACTGCTTCAATAAATTCACTGCTCTGTAATTATAATAATAATAAGTACGCTCAGAAAAAGTGCTATGTACTGCACAAGAAGATATTTGAATATTCTTTTATCTTAAAATGTTTGACACTGAAAAGTTTGGGATTTTTAGAATAACTCTATTCTCAGAATTTTCTCTCAGATTAAAGTTTTGAATTTGAAAATGTGCTAATTTTTGAGATAATGTACACAATCTGGGAATTTAAAAAAAAAAATTTACACAGATTTGTCAGTTTGTAAACCAACTTCAATATGACTAAGTCTGATTTTTCATCCCTGAATTTTAAAGACAGATTTTGAGAGTGAGAAACGAACTTGGCTTCAGAAATATTCAGATTCTTATGTGCTTGACAGCAAAATATTTTGATCATAGAGCCCTTTCCATACATCCAGAAATAGCTGGTTTTACTTTGAAAGTAAAATTAAAACTCCCCCCTTGGTTTCTAGACATTTTTGCAGCACCCAAATCCTTTCCACCCCACCTTCCCCGCTTCCTCCTCTCCCTTCCCCTCCCCTCCACTGGGATGGCATTTGATTTATAATTCTAAAGTAAACCGGCTCTGGCATGTTTTTACAGACACAGCGTGTGTGTGTGTGTGTGTGTGTGTGTGTGTGTGTGTGTGTGTGTGTGTGTGTGTGTGTGTGTGTGTGTGTGTGTGTGTGTGTGTGTGCGCGCGCACTGATGCGTGACCTGCACCAACAACAGCGCCTGGCTGCTTTCAGACAACTTCTAATACACTGTTATCTTTCTGTTTTTTTTTCCACCTCGGCGAGTTATCGAGTGAAGCCTGGAGGCATATGACCAAAGAAGAAGAAGAAGGGGGGTGGGGGGGGGGTGGGGTGGAGATGGCGATTGATAATTAACTGGAAGTACCTGAATTGGTGACGTGGTTGGTGGGAGGTGGGGAAAGGGGAGGGGGGTTGACAGAGAGAGTGAGTAAGAGAGAGAGCGAGAGGAAGAGGTGGAGGGAGGCGGGCCGGAGAGGAGAGAGAGGTCTTGCCTCTTGTCTTGCCGAGGCTCTTTGATTCAGTGGCAGTGGCTGAGACAACCCGGTTACCGACCACTGTTTTACCCGGTAAGTCCTCCTCCTCATCATCTTCTCTCTCTCTATCTATCTTTTCATCTCTCATTAGAACAGAATATAAGTTTTTACTCACCGGAAGAAAAAAAGTTGAATGCGTAAAAATGAAGAAAAGAACGAGGCGACAAATCGCTCCACAACGCAGATTTTTTTTTTTTTTTTTTAAATCCCTGTGCAGTGCAAGATACAGAATAGGGTGTGCTTTGTAGTTGAGAAGCTAAATTTGGTGTTTTAAGTGATACTAATACAGAAAAGTGTCGATTTTTATTCACTTTTTTGACGCTGAAACCTCCAACATGCAATATGGAAACTTGGCTGCTGTCCATGGTGCTGAAAGTGCTCTCAGCTTTTCTATTCTGTAAAGTTATTGCAGATTCATCTTCTTTCTATCGTATCTGCTTATTGATCAAGTTTGTTATGGATACTTTGCTCAACGTAAAGTCCTGTTTTACCGACCACATCCCTTCCTTCCTCCACAGTGCAACCACGAGCCTCCATCATCCTCAGATCAACAGTTAAATGTGAAGAAAAAGAGGGACATCGAGTCTGCATCGCGTCCAAAATCAAAATCGATATTTTTGGCCAAAGAGAACTTTTGCTCGAAAAACGGGCTCCGTGTTGGATGAACACAAAAGTGTGAAGATGCATTGTGTGTCTGATGAGCGCAAAACCTGCCAGAAAAAAGAAAGCTTGGCTCAAACGGGAGTACCTGCGATGAAGAAACCTGCAAGAAGCTCAACTCGGTAAGAAAGTGGAGGAGTGGTACTCAAGAGGGAGAGAAGAGAGCAGAAGAGAGTTGGAGACCAGCAGAGTAAACACCAGCGCGTCCTCGAATGATGGGGATAAAGCACCTTCTGCTGCTTTTGATTTACTTAGACCCGCTGAATGTCCTGTGCGCCGCCGCCAACACCACCAACAAGAAGAACAAGATCCCGCAGAGGAGGAAGGAGGTGAAGGTGAAGGAGGTCAACGGCAGCACCACCGCGGTCCCGGCGGCGGTCCCGGGGAAGATCACCCAGCTGCAGGCTCCCGCGCTCGGCGTCCAGCACGACACCTGCATGGGCTACTACGACGTGAGCGGGCAGTACGACAAAGAGTTCTCCTGCAACAACACCGACCACCGCTTCTGCTGCGGCAGCTGCTTCCTGCGCTTCTGCTGCGCGGACCGCGGCAAGCGGGTGGAGCAGAAGAGCTGCACCAACTACAACACCCCGGACTGGATCAAAACCCAGCCCCCGTCACCGGCGCCAACAGGTGACACGTACGACCCCGAGCTGGACCAGACCAACACCACGGTGTACATCACATGCGGGGTCATCGCGCTCATCATCGCCATTGGGATTTCTGTCAAAGTTGCCTACGATCACGCTACCAAGCCCCCTCAGGAAATGAATGTGCACAGGTAAGATACATATCTATCTATATATATATATTTTTAATGCTTTCACAAGTCATTCTGGGTGGTGAAAATGTGGTGGAATAAAAGAGTTGTTGTCACAGTGTTGTCACTCCTGGTATATTTTTTTTTTAATCTTTATATTACCTGGTAGGACATTTACAACCAATTATTATGCTCATATGTGTCAAATGTGTTTCCTGGTTCATCATTTCTACTCGAAATGTGGTTGAATTCATCAGTATTTCTTGTAATCAGGACTTTTTACAATCTTGGAACCTACAATGAGAGTTTTGGCTTTTTAGTTCTCCTCTAATAGCTTCAACACAAAAAACACATTCAATCGACTGATCCATGGAAGCCCTCCATAACCTACAGCTTCAATATCATGGGTTGAGTCCAGCTCGTGACCTTTTAACGCATGCCATCACTCTCCTTCCCAGAGCTTTTCCCTTTTCAAAAAATGTCAAGACAGCTACCTCATCCCGCTCTGTCGACCCTCAGAGGGAGAGCGGCTGGTATTTCATGTCTGCCAAACCTCGGGGAGTGGGAGAGGGGGGGGCGGGCGGGGAATAAAGCAAATGCCACTGAAAACCATTACGAGAGATCACGTTCAGTACTGATGGGAGTTGTCTCCTCGACAACGACAATATTTTTTGAATCCTCAAGGCACCAGTGGTGGTCACTGAGCTGCTCGATGAACGTTTAAGTCACATAAAAAACGCATCTTGTGGCCGTTTCACTCAGCAGCCAAACAAATTGCTGTATACTGATGTGGGGAACAGACCTAAGGCGATGTTTTTATCCTCCCCCCATCATCATCAGAGCAGCAAATGATCTCTGAATGTTGACAATGATAAATATATATTTCCATGCAACGAGATGCGGTTTTCAACCCTCTGTGCCCCGAATCAAACCCAGACGACCTCGTCACTTCTGATCAGACTCAGCTGATTTACTCGGTGCCTTCTTTGTTGCACCAAAAATTACTCGGATGGACAAATTCTGGGCGTAATTTGACATTTTGACTGCTGGCCTCTTGATGAGCAACATTGTGTAGAGTATGTCGTGCACAGCAAATGGTTTTAAGTGCATCTCAAAAGCTTTCTTTAACTTTGATATCATGAATATTTAACGTTATTAAGAACAATTTAAGGTAAAAAAAAAAACAAAAAAAACACAAAAAAACATCCTGAGTTTTTTCAATGGTTGAATGATTTCTAAAGAAAGAGGTCTGTTTAAGGACCTTGTGGATGTGAAGTTTTCATTGACAGCAATTCTGCAAACAGCCCTGCAGCTGTCTAAAGATTTAGAATGAGGTGTTGCCGGATTGTGATTGGTGCACAGAAGTATGTGACATCACCGCTTGCCAACGGAGCCCCGCCCACTTTAAACCATTGTGAAGAGCACAGAGGGAAAAAAAAAAACACCAAATGCTGTAAATGTGAAAGACTGATTATTATTTGATTTTTTTTTTTTTGGTGTTCATTTGCTGCTCGAAAGAAGTAGTTATGGATCAATTTTCTGATGATCAGTTAATATTGTGATCATTTCAGCTGTTGTTACAAGATTCAAAGGCCATTATGATTTTTCTATTTATCATTTTTTGACCAAAAATGTTCAACATTACATAAATCTCAAATATGTCTGAGTTTTGGACTGCTGTGTGGACAGTATGAAGACATGTGGTCCTACTTGCGCTCTAGGAATTTCTTATTGGAAATTCTGATAGTTTACTAACTTTTATTTACATATAAATGACAAATTATTAAATACTGTGACATAATTGTTTGTTTGTAAATGTGGTGGCGTGCAGTGTCCAAACCAGAGAAGTGAACTGGAGATTTTGTTGATAATTCTGATTCCTGCAGATCTTTTTTAGAAGCTTTATACTCGTTGTTTTTGGTTTTCAGGCCAGCAACTTCTCTGTTTTGGTTGATTCCAACTGATCTCATAGCGTTGTTTAAAATTCCACAACCGGCTTTGCACCAAAACCGCAGAAAGTTGGAAATTAGCTGGCGTACACACTTGAGCATTTAGCAGCTAAGGAGCCACATATTTTTGAGTTTTTAGAGACCAAAACCGAGCTAAAAGTGGAGTGAACACTGAACCTAAATTCACCAGCTGGCCAGAAACGCGGCTCCAAATTGCTGCAACCTTTTTCTAAATAGGCAAGTTCACACTAGCATGTGTTCACAGCTTGTTTCTGCTGCCGCCAAGCGGCCAGATGGGTTACTACAAGTTTAAGTCAGGGTGAGACATCAAAACCCCAAAGGCAACTTCATTTGTGTCCAATGGCGATGATTTAGTTGTTTTACTTGAGGAATTGTTTATTTTTTTACATGGGTTGGTGGTTAGGAAGAATTTTCCTGCGTTGGTTGGTCACGCTTTGATTAGTTTTCTCCCATTAAACGTGCAGAACAAGTGAAGTGGAAAAGTGTTTGTCTGCTTGATAGACTAGATTATTTTAGTCTCAGAAAAACGAGCCAATACCGACTGCTGAATTTTGATCCACGCTCCATCCCCGCCGAAGCCGGTGTTGAAACGTACGAAAGGATCCATGGAAGTTTAATTGGGGTTAGGTCTGACTTTAATTGTTTTCCACCCACCGGTTAAGAGAAAGATTCAAGCCACTTAGTCATTGCTCTTTTTCAAAAAGTCACCTGAGTCACCTCCGATTATCCAGAGTCTGCTTTCGGTTAAGCCCAGAAGTTGATTTACCGATATGAAGATAATTGAGCATTGTTATGTCTCGGTCATGAAAATTTGGTGCCTGCTGCTTTGAAAATGTCAAAGGAGATGACTCAGCTTTTCCTTCTCAGAGACACACAGTGAACAGTTCACAATAGAAAACGAAACCGACAACAATTTAAAAGAAGCTCTCTTTCTCTTTCTCTCACTGGAATCAGTTGTAGATTAAATGTAAGATCTCAAAGATGGCCGTAAGTGTCTTTATAAAACTTGGCACAGCAAGTTTTTTTAATGTCCGCATGGACCCATGAGACTTTTATAATACAGCATTTAGTTTAGAAACCGACAAGAAAGGAACAACATTGCCGCTCTTAGAACTGAAGAGACGTTTATGTCTTTTTCCTGCTCTTCTGTCCTAGCCATGGGGCGCACTTTCAAGTGGAAACTGCTTAGTGCCACCACTTCAATGCGACAATGGCCATGAGAGTTTAGAGAGAGGGCAATTAAACGAGGAGGCACGGCTTCCTGGGTAGCATTTCTTTTTTTCTTTTTCTTTTTTATGATTTGTTTATTTTCCCCGTCCACTTGGCACACGGAGCCATCGTAATGATGTCTGCTGCAGTTAGACCTCAGAGGCTGGCAGCAGACGTTCACGCTGACAGCCGTGACCAAAAAGAAGCAGTGGAACATGGGATTAGCTTTATATTCGGCAAAGGATTTTTTTTTCTGCTCCTGAAAAAAAAAGGCAGGAGCGTCTCTGTTAATTTCCGGTGCTTCTCTAAAGTGATTTCAACTTCTACCCCTGCGACTGAAGAGAGGGCTGTGAGAGGAATACTGAGCCGTTGGCAGACCTTTGCTGTTTGGTCTGTGACCTTCACCGAAAACACAAGTAATGCGAGTGAGAGCTAAAGTCAGTGGTTTGAACAGGTTGTATCGATCAGCTGCCACAGAGCAAAACCCAGATGTAATTTATGCCAGTTAGGTGGAGAGCATAAAGCTTTCTTCTCCGGCATTTCTGACTGCAGAAGTGCAGCTCAAATGTACGTTTTTGGTCATTTTGTAGCTGCACAGTTTGTCCAACAATCAGAAGAGATGACAGTTTTAGTTGTTATGCTTTAATTGGCTGATTAGTTTGTTACTGTCAGAAAATCTCCTGAAAACAACACAACTAACAATGTTTTAGTCCATCTGTCAACAGTTGTGTCCCATTATCCCACGTTTCTCTGTGGCTTCATGGCATTTCAGCTGATGTAAGTCTTTAAAGATGAGTTATGAATTTATATTTCATGGTTTGAAAAAGGCCAAATTTCCTAAAATGGCAGGGCACTGTAGTTTTTAACCAACTTTATTCAAATTGGAAACAATGGTGGATTATTTGGGGACTATTTTCAGTGGCGGATTCATCCACATTTGCTACTTGAGTGATTATTTTGGGCAGCAAAATGGTGGACGGGGAATTGACTTAATAAACAAATGAAAGAACTTGCTGTTCCCTGAAAAATGTGACTCACAGATGTTGTTTTGTAGTATAGTAATTAAGTGATATATCTTTTAACTAACTGACTTTCCACGGGGTTTATGACAACAAGATAAAGAATATGGAATATCACCACTCTTATCCTTTAAGTATATAAAACTGTTACAGAGGAACACAAGTCTGCGCTTACAACAGAGGCTCTGTTATGTAAGTCAGTTAATTGTGGCGTTCCCCATTGGTCCATTCTCGGCCCACTGTTGTTTTCTATTTAAAGGTTTCCTTACAGGAAACACAGAACAGCCTCAGATTCTGCATTCATTTTAAAATCTTCTTGTTAAATATCAAGATATTAAATGGTCTTGCTACAAAATATACGTATAGGATTGTTGATGAAGGGTTGGGGCTCTGACTGGTTATTCCTGGGCTGTCTGCACATAAAGTTTACAGACTTCGGAAACACCCTGCTTTGACATCAAGATTTATTTTAAGTTGTTTTGTTTTTTTAAGATTTTTAAATAAAGAAACCTTTGTTTTATTGAATAGCGCCCTTTGGGGTTTCAACTTTATATTTTATCTAAACTTTTAATTTAATTTAATTTAATTTATGTTTTCATGTTTTTACTTGTAACTTTTCAGGTTTTAGTGTTTTTAAAGCACAATATCTGCATACACTTTTTCTTAAAAAATGTTTAGGATCTGTGAGAGTCATATACAGTTACAGCGTTTATGACGAAGGCTCCTACAGTTTTCTGGTAACTCCACATCAATCAAAACTACTTTTGTGTTTTCTCTTCCTTGACAGTTTCTTACCTTTTCTTATTAAGCTATATGTTAAAAGTTGGTGCTGCTCCTGTAAATTATAGCTCCTGCTGCACACGACGAGGTAGTCAACTGGGACAGTGCAAAATCAGGTCGCCTGTGTCTGCGAAGAAGAAACAGCTAAAGTGTGCTCAACCTGGAAGGGAAACGCTATTAATATACTGTATATCTCCCAAAGTCACAGAGTTATGGGAAAGTGGACTGTGTGGTTGCTTTAGGTTGACATTGACACAGTTAAATTGCCCTTTTTTATTTCCTTAAAGAAAACACACTGCAGACGGCACATAGATGGAAGTCGTGTTGACGAAATATCACTTTAATCTTATGAATTCAAAGACGAGACTTAACGCTGAACATATGGGTCTTGAGCTTGAGTCCAGCACCAGTAATTGTCTGTACTTTGTGTACCGCGTTATTGAAAACCTAACTCCCTCATGACTGAGAGTGTAATTAGGGTTTCCTCTCTGCCTTGCTCCAAACCTCTACGATCCAAATTGAAGCTGTAGCTAAATAAATTAGGAAGACCTTTTGGGGCGATGGTGATGAGAAAAAAAAAGAAAGAAAATGTTGGTAATTGGAAAAGGAAAACATTTCAGTACCTTTTCTTTTCTTCTTCCATTTGTGTGATTGCCTTTACAGAGCCCTGGCAGACATTTTGAGGCAACAAGGACCGGTACCAATATCTCAGTACGAACACGAAAACATGGCAGCGATTGATGGGTCCCCCAAAGACGAGACGCCGGTCAGAACCTCGAAGAATCATTACACACCTGTCCACGCCAAGCCATCAAACCACGGTAGGTGCTTCTACACTGATCAATAAGTCAGACCTGTGAAATGGAGTGTGTTTGAAGGCCAAAGAACTGCTGCTATGTGTAGCTTTCACTGCGTGTCCATTTACAAAAAAATCCAGCTTTAATCGATGGTGGTTGCGAGACCCCCTTCGCTCTCTTTAATCTGCCGCAGCATCCTTTTGATTGATGTCCACTAAAATAGACCCCCCCCCCCAATCTTTCTGAAGTGGAAATGCATAAGAGAATATGTGTGGTGGAACTATATAGCAATTTAAATGCAAGGCCCTGACTGAGGTCTTCCTCTCCCTCATACTGTGGTCCCATAAGCCTACTCAGCACTGACTCAAAATTGAAATGCAAATTATCATCTTCTGCGGAAGATGCAAGCTTTTCTGTCCAGAGATAATTCTGGCGTGAAGCGCTGTTCCTCTTACTTGTTTTTTTTTTCAGGTCGGTCTCCAGATCCCTGCTCCAGGGATCAGCTCGTTTGCTAAGTGCCCCAGTATGCTGTCCCAGATTCAGTCGTGTTACGTTTTACTCTCGTGTCACCCTGCCTCCACCGTCCTCTCCGTCAGCACCAGCGCCCAACGTGGAGCTGATCTGTCAGAGGAGTGCTGATACGAGCTGCAGGATATGAGCTGCTTTACTCACTTTTCCTCCGCAGAATTACTTTATTTCATTGATGCATATGATTGAAATGAAACCCAGTCATTCGGAGAAATGACTAATGCCTTTTAGTCTGTGTTCTACCAAAGAAAAGTAGATTACGATTTGTGTCATCACCAATCCAGATCTTAAATAATCTCTTCCTCATTCTTTACCATCACTTTTATATCATTTATGTCCCCTTTCCTTTGTATATGTATATGTATATGAGTGTCTATGAAGTAGCGAACAACATTATATTCATCAAGGTTGAGGTCTTTTCTGCTAATACAATCACTCTCTTACACAGCAGTAATCCAGCATTGGATGTACAGTATCTATCGTTTACAATAAAGAAGTTTATTATAAGAAAAAGGTTCTTTGCAATAAACAGAAGAAAAACTAGTAGAGTAGGTAGTCAGAAAATCTAAGTGGAAAAACAACTGCTTCATGGCTTCAAACCTTCATGAGACTCAAGCATGGGTCACCAGCAGTAAATCCGATTTATTCCAAAGTTATTTGATAATCCTGCATGCACCACTAAAGCAGATTATTAACTCAAATTGATCAGTATAATGTATGTTATGCTTCTGAGTGGGAGGAGTTGGGATGTCAACCTGCGACCACAACTCGTGTTTAAACACCTAAAGGAGCTTAAACTTGAAGGGTTTTTTTTTTATCATCCACAAAGGTTTCGTTATAAGATGACAATTCAGGTTGATTAAACACGCCTGAAAACATAATGGTGAATATATATGACTTTTCTTCCCAGAATTCTACACACTGAGCCTTTAAAATGGTAAAACTGTAACTGTCTAGACTACTACAATATGCAGATGATGTTGCTGTATTCATAACAGTTTGGATGGAATAATAAAAAAGCAGAATACATAAAAAAAAAAAAACAATTTAGGCCTTTACTGTTTATTGAAAGTGATTTATTTTTCCACTCAGAAGGTTAATTCAAGGTCTCAACCTTTTGTTAGTAAAGACCACAAGGACAAAATAAACCCTGAAAGCTCCTCATAAATAATATTCCAATCAATATTGTATGTTTATGTATATTTGGGAAAACTGCAGCTCACTGCTCACTGACAAAAGTGTTTGTTTTTCCTCTTACAAATTCTCCTTTACTACTTCCTTGACCCCCGTGGCGTTTACCATTTAAGCCAAGGACATGCAGAAAAGAAAAGGATGGAGGAAATTGTTCAACATTTCAGATCCACTTTGGGTCTATAAAGATGGCCGTTATTAAGGGCGGTCAGCAGCTACGACGGTTCCTTGGTCTGAAACCTTCTGCTGAGTTAACAAGCAAAGAGAATAAGGATAGTTTGTAATTGATTTTTGTGGGACAGAAGCCAATTAGTGGTGTTGTATAGTATGTCGCACATTCCCTCTTCACTTGTCTTAATATATTCTGAAAAAGTGATAAAAACGACCCTTCAAATAATAATTACATTTAAGCCAACAAGAGCAGTTTTTATGGCATTTCTCTTGAAACGGACAGTGTGAGTAAAAGGAAAAAAAAAAAAATCCCATTAAAAAAGAGGATGATCACATCCAGGATATGATAGGAACAAATCATACTTGCTGTTCCAGAGGAGCTACTATATCTAGATGTAATGCTGATGGAGTGTGTCCTCTGCTGAGGATAGTACTCCTCCACAACTGTCCCAGAGTGAGCAATATCACTTCAATATCCTGCAGTTCTGTACTTTTCCCTCATTTTTGTCTCTCCAAAAGTTTCTGTGCTGCTGTGAAAATAGGCGACAAATGTCTTCCACACTTTGCAGACAGAGCGAAAGCGTCTCTGTAGGACACTCGCAGCCGCTGGGTTCATTTTACTTCAGACGAGAGCGACTTTGGGACGAAGTTTGCAGATGATGTCATGCTGCTGATGAAATGATGTTTCAGTTTGCATTGAAAGCGACAATCGCCCTTTACATTGTAATTTGCCTCCATCGTTTTACTTGACACTATTTCACCCAAAAGTATTTGGACACCCATGTAAAGTATCACGTGGTGCAGCTGCTGCACCAGCTTCCATATTTTTTGGGAAAATGTTGCGCCGGGTTTTGAAACCTGGCTGCAGAGATTCAGCCACAAGAACATGAGTGAGGTCCAACAGTGATGTTGGGTGTTATAAGGCGTTCCTCACAGTCGATTTTCCAAAGGCGTTGGATGGAGTTGTGATTAGGGCTCTGTGTAGGCAGAAAACCATTTCTTCATAGAGCTGACTTGGGTATTTGCATTGGGTAATTTCATGCTTCAAGATGAAAGAAAGTCAAACTGTTGCCATAAAGTTGAAAGGACACGATCGTTTAGGGCATTATTTTATGCTGCAGCATCAAATTCAAGGCTTATTTTGGACATCTAAATTGGGTGTTTTGGATAAATCAACGCAAAATGATAATTTCACTTGAAAAACAAGACATAAAAATGGCTTTCCTTTTCAGTCTGAACAGTCTAGGTAGAGCTAGGTTATCTGTGTCCCCTGTCTTTATGCTAAGCTATGTGTTACGCCCAGTGTTGTAAGACTTTGAGTTCATCCTCAAACAACTTTGACCAACATAGACTGTATGTAACGCCGCCTTTGTAAGAACTATGTCGTTGCATTAATATTTCTGGACTATAAAAACAGCACAGACTGATTCTATGTGCAATAGGTGGGCGGAGCCGGGCTAACCCTGCATGACAGGAAAGTGGAAATGTGTAAACTCGAGTCACTAATTTGATGACTGGTTGCTTTTCCCTGAAGGCCAATTCGAACACCACTTTGCAGATCTCACTTTTGTTAAGGTTAGATTTTATCATACAGCGTAGATAATGCAGTTTTTAGGAACATTCCCAGAGATAATGTGGGTTTATAGGTTCATGCTGCCACCTGGGAGCGGTTTACATCGCAGTCAGCATCTCCGGCTACAACAGTTTGGCCTCATGGTGCCGTCGCTGGGGAACGCAGACATTATGAAAGGTCAGCATTTCACTTTGGGGAAACAAAACATCAATATACCGTATCATCTACGTACAGAGCAAGAGATGTTAGAGTCACTAGATGCTGGGAAATATGTTAATTCCTTTCTTTGGATTCAGTTTTCTTCAACAAAAAAAAAGGTCCCAAACTAGCAGCGCTGGTCAGGGGGCGTCAGTAATCAGGTTTTAGTCGTCCTCCGGGTTTGATAAAAAAGAAACAAACGAGCTGTGTTGTTGAGGCTACGGTGCCAAACACCGGTGTGATGAAGACCAGGCGTAATGGTCCCAGGTGTTTCTTCTCATTATGATAATTTGAAATGCTATTCGATCTCGGCTTCCCCTTGGCCCAAAGGCCTGACTGATGTTATTGACTTTGAAGTGGTTCCTTGGAGGAAGGAGGCGTTTAACTGTTCGCTTGTTAATGCAGAGAGAGAGGGACGGACAGAAAGGAAGGCGAAGAGGCGGCTTGATCAAACCAACTCTCCACATTTTCCTTTTCCTTCCCTCGGTTCATGCCACATTCTTTAATTTCCTTTAAAATACTTTGTCCGTGACTGACAGGACAATTGAACCCTGCCACGGCACTAGCAGGGCCTCTTGTCCGGCTACTTTGTGTTCACACTGCACTCTCAATTACAGCCGTGGATCGGAGCAGAGGTAACAGCGATGCGGTGCAAATTGCATTACGGAGCTTTTAACACAGGGGAAATCCAAAAAAGGGTGCGTACCTGAGGTTTACTGCATAGCATTCCTCCACACAGCTCTCCGAAATCTTTAACAGGAGTTTAAATCAAAATCAAGTGTGTCTAACTCCCAATCATCTTCCCTGTGAGGAGCCAAAAGTGCTGCAATTTTTACAGTCTAATTAAATTTAATGTTTTAGTGACTGTGGAGAAGAAAAGTGTGCTAATGAATGGGCAACGTGAAAGCCTTGAAATCTGCTGATTGCATCCCGGGCATCCTTGAGTCATACATATTGACGAGCTGATGATCCCACCTGAGAATCCGTTTTGTCAGTCATGCCATTTTAGCCCTGTTTAGCATTCCCGTCACATGTGGCTGCTCTTTTATAAAATGGCAGCAAGGATGGGGATTTGACTTTAGATAGTCCTCAATTTCAAGGCTCAGTCAAACCAGCATCACCATTTTTTGACTGAAATCAATTATTTTCAATAGAACGGCTTTGATCAGTGGATTCGCCGGAGGCAGCGAAGTAAATTCATCTGAATTTATTCTGTTGAGCTCAACTTTGTTAGCGGCCAATGGCGCAAAGTTCACCAAACGGTCTCGACAGTGATGACCTTTAATGGATAGTGCAACTCACTCCAAGATGGCAGAAGCTATCATTGCTCAAACACGGGGCTGCAAAACGGATTTTTAATCCAACCAAGTATCACGGCAAAAGCGTGAAATAGACACGACGGTCCACTACAGTAAAATGTGAGATAGCTACGCTTGGAGCTGTCTAGGTGTGAGAGTTACATGTTTTTCTGTTGTGGGCAGGCGTGTCTATTACACGCTTTGTTGACGTGAAACTTACGCACATGTAAGTATCACATGAAGAAGGATAATGTGACCATCATCATACGTCTTAAGACCAAATACAAAGGAACATTTTTTGCAGTATTTGGAGGCAACTGCAATGCGGGATGATGAGGTTTGAATCCAGGAGGTGTAGGTTTTATTTCCCAATAAATCGCTACAGGCCAGGTGGTAGAAATGCTCCAACTGTGAGTGACAATAAGGTCTGTTGTATAAACGAATGGGACTTCCAGAAACGGGGTCGCCTGAAGTGGCACCTCAGCAACTCTATGAGCTGCAGTATTAAAGACAGTTAAAAATAAGGAATCAAAACGTATCTCAGGCATTGAACTGCTTCCAATTTTACAGTCCAATCCGATCTGACTGGCCCAGCACTGTCACTGTCAAATACTGTCCCCACTGACATGGTACTGCGGGTGCCTGATCTAGAACCGGTTCCATCCAGTTTCCCTGTAAAGAGACCGGTGACGGTGCCAAAAAGCTGGCAGCAGCACGGCTCCACACAATGTCTGGTCCAAACGTCGGTACCGTTGACGTCGGTGGCTTCGGGGGAGTTAAGAACCGAGAGCAGAAACATACAATTGGTCCAAAATGTGATCAAATCCAAAGGATGCATTCAGGAACACGTAGAAATAAACACTCAAACCTTTAGAAATGAGACTGAACGTGATGTTTTCTCTTTCAAGTCAACATGTTATCGTCTCAATCACTAAAAATGTCCAACTGTGATATGCAAAATTGCAAACGCTGTCATGCAGTGTCAAAAATGCAGATTTGGAGGAGACTCACTTGCACTGTGTGTGTGTGGGGGGAGGGGGGGTGTTTGAAGAGATTCACATGCGGCATCAGTGGTACACTTTGACATATCAAATATTTTCAGTCTTTCGATATCTTACACGCCATATCAGCACCGACTGCTTCTCCTGACGATGGTTCTTCAGAGAACATGTTTTGTTGGAGACTACATTACCGCATGTTGTTTTAATATTCACGTTTTAACACAATTTCAGTGGATAAACGAATAAACAACCACCTTAAAATATTAAAATGTATCACTGAGCCTTTTATGAAACCAAAAATGTACAACTATTTCTTTTAAATGTGATATTTTACTGTGTTTTTGGGGGTTTGTACAGTGCATTAGGACCACGCAACAAGGGGATTTTGCACTAAATTGAACAATTAATGTCAGTGCAAGGTATAATTTCTATTAAAATCTCCAAAACCTGACCCAGCGTCCAACAACCAGAGGTTTATGTCCCCAAACCTGTACTTTACCTTGAAGCAAAGAGTTCATCAACCTCAAATAAAACCTCAATTATTTAGCCAGAATCCCCCCCCCCACCCTGTTTTTGTCTCCCCAGGGCATTATGGGAAAGAGAACCTGCGCAGCGGAGGCCAGGACATGCACAACTTCATCTCCTCCGGGTTCGTCACGCTCGGACGTGGCCACTTGAAAGGTAGTCCATCCTCATTATCTGGTGTTGTTTCAACTTCCCAGTACAGTAAAAAAAATAAATAAAAAAAAATAATAATAAAAAACAGCACAGAATAATAATAATGGTTTCAGTCACAAAGCCACTGTGTCATGCTGTCGTCCTCGATCTGCCAAATGACTGCACGCGGCGAAATAAAGTCAAAGAATGTGACTTTTGTTTGAGCTCAGGGGAAGTTTGGACATTACGATTCATAAGTGACATCTTGCACACACACACACACACACACAAACACACATTTCTTATCTATGATTAAATCCACACTTCCAATGACAAAGTGACACCTCCACACTTTGTAGGCAGCCAGTGTGAACGCAGCATGGCACAGTGGCACATCTCCCCGCTGTTGTCCTCCTAAGATCAGAAGCAGTGTTGGATTTGGAGAACGAAGCCGTAAACCAGAGGCCCGTTGTTTGTGTGTTTGTGTGTTTGTGTTTGTGTTTGTTTGTTTGTTACAGCGCAGCACTCCATAGACGAGTCCTGGCAGGGCGACCTGGACATCCCCATGTCCTACGGTACGTTCTCCAAATGTTTCCCCGCTGGCCCGTTTTTTTTTTTTTTTTTTTTTTTTCTGCATGCACCTGGTAAGAAAAGTCGCCCGGCGCTTCACGCAGACGAGCGGCCTCGGCCGGCATTCGCAGAGAGAGCCAGTGCCGTAATGCCTTATTTATTTATTTTTTATAGAAGGTGGTTCTGGGAGCCAAAATGTTTCCACTGGTGGTTGTTTGAATGAATCTGCTGTATCGGTGTGACTTCTGTGGACAGACATTAACAGGCTGATTCAAAATGAAAGTGCAGGTGTCCGGCAGGTAAGTGAGAGACGGACCATCGGACAGAATCCGATTTATTATCATTCAGCGGTGGTTTTGATCTGCGGTTTGTAGATATCGGTGGTGAAAAATGAGTTTGATTGTGACGTCTTATTTCTCGATTACGTGCAACTTTCTTTCACAAAACTCTGGGGTCTTATTTCTTGATTTCCCGATGTGGCACTTTTTTTTTTTTCCCCGCACGAAGTCTTGGTCAGTTTGTTGTCGAGGTCCAGTTTTTATTCCTCATTCTATTTGTAGGTGCAATCTAAAGTAAGTTGATTTTCACTTGCGTGCGTGTAAAAATGAATCTCATTCACAGAAAAAAACCAACATTTTAAAATCACCATTTTAAATTATGAATATGATTATTTAACCGGGATAATCACTCACACTTGAACTACATAAAAACACACAAAAAAAAAGCTTATTTCTGAATTTGAGCTTTTAATTCATGCTCATCAGTTTCGGGTTGAATTTTTGAGACTACATTTTTTCCGCTCATGAAGTTTGAAGTGTACGATCTGGTGTCGCTGCTCTGAGTGACGCTGACGCTCCCGAAGATGTCTCTCCTCAGAAAGTTGTTGTGTATTTCATTGAACTGATGGCAGCTTTCAGTTTAGAGTCTCTTTCAGTCGCTGTGAGTCGACGCTTTGCAGTTTCTAAACCCTCCAACTCGCTCCGTGTTGTCTTAATTATCAACCGGTAAACATTAAGTAACTTGCAGTAAACACCAGCAGCTCAAATTGACCAGCTTTCTGTCTCCATAAAGTGGAGCGATCCAACCTTAATAGCAAGTCGGCCAAGAAGCAAAATCTCATGGGCCTTTCAGAATACTTTACTGTGCAACGGATGAGAGTTATTTGAAGCCGTTAATTGACACGCCGGTTTATTACTTCTTGCTGCTGGCGGAGTAAACAAACACCTTTCGGTCCTTTCACTCCGGCGATTTTTGAGAGTTCAAATTTCGAAGCTTCTGATTGGCTTCGAGTTTCCCTGAGTTTGAGAGAATGGCAGGTGCAGAGCCGAGTGTAATCCCAGTCAATCACAGCACATCCTGTCACGAAGACACACACACACACACACACACACACACACACACACACACACACACACACATACAAACATAAATCTTAAATTAGCTCAGAGATATATAAACAAACACGCCTTCCTGTTTATCATATCACACACACAGCAGCCTGATTAGCCCGAGTTGCCACAGAAAATCCGGCCCCCCCCCCCCCCCCCCCCCCTACAGGCGGCTGTTGGACGCCGTATGTTATCTCCAGCTCCTTTTTTTACATTTACATCAGCAAATAAACAACACGTTCTCGGGGGATTTAGAGACTGACGTTTAATCTAAGCTGTTAGCGTCTCGTAGATGAGCAGGATGCCTCACGTTTAGGCTCTAAAACCACTCAGTGAAGGTCAGGAAAAGATCAGGGTTCAATGTTGTTCCTTCCATCCACCCCGACCTCCTCCCTACACTGTTTCAAAGTTCACCTCTTACGCGTCTGTAACGCCAACGGCTGTGACAAGACGACGTCGTTAGGAATGAAAACGAGCTCAAATACGGGTGTTCTCCGTCCAAGAGGAGCGTTGGACTCGATTAAAGTCGGGTTTAATTCAAAGAGACATCCAACTTTAACAGACTTTACATTTTTCAATGTGTTGGAAAGTTAATAGGTTCATGAAGGACCTACAACAGAAAAGCAGAATGTACGTTAACTCTCTTAAGTGTGATGAGATGTGGACACTTATCTTCCTAAAAGCAGCTGCTCTTGCTGCTTGTACTGAACAGACTGACGTTCATGGTTGGTAACAAGTTACAAAAAAAAGGAAAAAAATTGAAGCCCAATTAGTGTTACGGACTGAAAAATGTGGGTATTATATCTGGAAAATCATGAGAAAAAAAAGAAGGAAATTAGCATTTGAAAGGACGTCCAACCAGTTAACGCGCACCCTCCGTTAAATCCTGACACAACAGCTGGAAGCAAACGCTGAGCAGCAGGTTTGAAAAACACCACGTCGGCTCTCTTGAACCCAACGAATCCCTCCAACAGCAGACTCTGTGGGGTTTTTTAGATGTCGTCGGAGGCAACGACCCTCTCCTGACACCCCCCCCCCCCCCCCCCGCCCCACCCCGCACCTATTAAGTGACACTTTACGGGCCTGAAGGCCGCCTGTCACTTGAAAGCGGAGGTCCTGTCAGCCGCCGTCATACATGTCTTAGTTTAACAGCGGGCACGCTCACGCACACGCACACGCACACACACACACGCACACACACACACACACACACACAAACACACACACACACACACACACACACACACACACACACACACACACACACACACACACACACACAGCTCCTGTCAGGGGGAAGCAGACTGACAGATGTGCGCTGTGGCTGCATCCTGCCATCGCTCCCCATCTCCTCCACAACCAACTCGGTTTTATTTATTTGAAAGTAGATATCATCGAAACACATCAGCGCAGGTCAGCCGGCCGGTCACGGTTCTGGTGTTAATGATAAGAGGTGGAAAAGACCTTTAACTCAAGATCTACTCAGCTGTTAAGTGCAATTTTGATGTACTTTGAGTATAAAGAAATGTAAAAAAAATATGGTTTGTTTTTGTAGTTGAGTCTTTTTTAAACCCAAAAGGACAGATTAAACTACCAAAAACACGTTTATTTTGTTCTTACATCATTTCTTTTTTCTTACAGCTATTTCCTTCTTTCCTTCTATCCTTTTCCTTTCCTTCCCCTTTTCTTATTTTATTCCTTTCCTCCTTCCTTCATCCTCAGTTCCTACATCCTTCCTTCTTTTCACCTCTTTCCCCCCTCATGTTGTCATCATTCCCTCCTTTTCTTTTCATTCTTTCAGCATTACTTTTAGCATCTTTCCTTTATTCCTTCTCTCCGTAATCTCGTTCCTCTTTGCTTTCATTTCTCCTTCAGCTGATCCGTAAAAAATTTTTCAAATCCTCACAGTTGGAGATTTAAAGCTTTCACCCCAAGTTTGTACTACTCTGTTCTTTACAAGGAGAATGTTTGATAGGAAAATATATTATTCATGAAGTAATCCAACTTGTTTTTCTGTTCTGGCTGCTTTTATTTGTCTTAAAATTATTGTTTTTGTAGACAAACACTTCATTCACAACCTCCTTTAAACCCCGTCACAGCAGGAACGTCTCCGACCTCAGACTTATCTGCGTGTGAGTAACATTTTTTTGTTTGCGTGGGAAGAGAACAGTACAAACAGTACAGATTTGAATGTACGTCAGTACTTAACAAACTGATAAACAAAGATGCCTCATTAATATTCATACACCTGCGACACCTCGAGGCTCCACAGAGACACGCGAGCGTCGCCTGGCCGACCTGCTCGAAGCGGTCGGCCCGACGAGGCGAAGCGATCCGGTGAGGCCGCCGCCGCCGAGGCTGTGAGCAGGATTTATGTGTGAGATCAGGGAGGATTGAGGGAGAGTGGTATGCTCGCTGGCCCGGCCGGCGCGTCTACAGTTCCTGTGATGGACCGTCGGTGATGCGGCCACTTAACAGCTCCGGGACCCCGAGCGGGTTTATTTTGATGGAAAGCAAAGCAGCTGCTCGGGTGTGTCTCCAACACCTGGGTGAGAAACTGTGCATTCAAAGTGATTGAGATGATTTGATGTTACTCGTCTTACCTGGCTTAGCCAGAAGGGTGTGTTTTGTCCTGTCAGACTTTTTGAAAAGGCTTTGACGTGATGCCGAGTTGCACTCTCGGCCTTGAAAACTTGATCGCTCCAAGCGTGTAATCCTCCCTGTCAGTCCACTGCAGGATGAAATTTAGAAATGTTGTCCAGCGAAGTCGCGTCATATTTGAGAAGCTGTAAGCAGGAAACGTTTTTGTGTAAAAGATTAAATCTTTTAAAACTAACTCGAGTTACCCACCCCCCACCACCACCGCCCTCCCAAAACATGTGAGGTTAAACAATCCCGCTGACATCTTGTGTACAAACATTTCCCTCCTCCTCGGGGCTTATTTGTCTCTCCTTGCTCTCCACCGCCTGTAGCATCCACCGATGTGCATCCTGCTTAATTACTTTTTCATGAGTTGCTCCCTGTTTCCATCCCGAGGGAATTGTTCATCCCACCCTCCACCCCACCTCCTCTTCATCCCAATCCACTTAAGGTGACCTTGTCTTATTGGGACGCACTGCTGCAGCGCTCCCCCCCCTCTCCCCGCCCCCATGCTGTAATCCCCTCCCAGCCTACAGTAGTGTGTGTGTGTGTGTGTGTGTGTGTGTGTGTGTGTGTGTGTGTGTGTGTGCGTGTGCGTGCGCGGCCGTACGGACTGCAAATGGAGGGGTGCGTTAAAAGTGTGCCAAATAGGTATCGCTTCGCCCAGTTTGCCTCCATCACCGAGTCCTCGCGTGTCTCCGTCTGTAAAACGTCTCTCTAGTAGCCGCGAACGTCGAGCAGATGGAAACTTCAAACTTTGAACATGAGAATCATTCATCAATAAAAAGCATGTGACGTGACATCGTCAGCTCAATGCACACGCACGATGCTTCGTATCGATCCGGAGAGACGGCACGGCGGCGAGTCGAGCTCTTTCTGGATCGAGGGAAATGATACTCCAAACTTTGTGACTTTGCTGTGGACAGAAAAGCGTCTGAATCGGCTGCCAACATTTGCTTTGTTACGGAGCGTCTTCTTCTGAGTAGAAGTGGATGCTCTCCTTCTATTTCTTGCTGCCCCAGTTTGTGATCGAAGCCAGTCATTTTTCTGTTGTTGACTGATTTCTCACGAGCTCCGTGCTGCTCTGACCAGAGTATCTCCAAACATTCAAATGTGAATGGGTTGCTGTTGTAGGCCGGGTGGAACACCTCTGAGAAATGCAGAAAAAGATGAATATTTCCTTTATTGAGAAAAAGAAAGAGAATAACTTAGGATATTGAGAATGACTTGTATTTGAAGGAATTACAATATATTGGAGGCTAAAGAGAAGCCTTGAAATTGAAAGAACACGGGGAGAAAATGAAATAAGAGTGAAAATAATTCTTTCATTACCGTTTTGAAATGAGATGTTCGCGCTACTACGTGAAGGGAAATCATGGAAATAATAAATGAAATCAGTGATGTGTGGAGATGAGTGAGTGTGGACTGTATACAGATCATCTTAGTTGGGAGATTTCATCTTGGTAAATTTCTGTCGGGGTGAAAGCTGCTGAAAGGCTCCCCGAACTGTTAAACATCTATTTCTGCTAAAGTTTATTGGTTGGCTGGACTTTTTTTTCCAGAAAACCCTGAAGGACAAATTTTCTCCTTACCATCCAGTACCATCGTTCAAGTGTAGAGTTCAGGATAGTAAATGGAGTGCCATCACAGGCCGATAAATGACTCTCACCTTTTTTAATCACCGGTCGGTGCCGTGGAACAATGTTTTAACAAGCGGGTCCTTTGGTTTGTTTCTGTGTCATAGGAGGAAATCCTTTAACGCCCTCTAACTGGCTTCACTACTGGTTAATCCCCTTGAAGCCAATCAGGAGGGAGACCTCCTGCTATAAAAACCCCGGAAACCCCGTTGCTGGTCTCCATTTTTTTAGGTGGACTGAAGGAAAGGCTGGAGGTCTTCATTTAGTGGAGCATTTTATTAAAAGATGACATGACTTCTATCCGTAGATCAGGGAAGTCTCGGGTAGATTCCCATCCCAACACACTCATCTAAATCAGAAGGACCGGAGACGTAAAGCTTCCGCAGGTGGTGAAAATCTGGCCAGCTGATTCGCCACGGAAGGAAAGTGTTCTGGTTTTTCTACACGTCAAAGCCGCAGCTCGTCTCCCGTCTGTCTGCGTCCGTACAGCACAACGCGAGATACCAAAGAAACATGGCAGACAGGGAGGGGTGGGTGAGGTCGGGGCGCTGCGATGCATCCAGCAACGGACACACGAGTCAGAGACGCCAAGCTTCAAGTCTGGAGATGATCAGAGTATTTGGAGGGCTGAGGCTTAAAGACGAGGCATCAGATAGAGCGAGACAGCAGTGAAAGCTTTACCCCCGCGGCTTCTCGTCACCGAGCTGCTGCTCTGTTTGACGGTGGGAGCTTATCGCTGCCCACGCTGGGCCAGATATGAACCCAGGCTGACACACAAATCTTGTAAAGCCGGGCATTTGGACCAGACGACACGACTCTCGAACTTTTTTTTCCTCTGAAAAAAAAAAAAAAAAAGGAGGATAGAGTGAAATATTTATGCCGTTGTCAGGGTCAAACAGGATGAGAGGCATTTGTGCAGCTGTTTACCGAGATCACAGGAGCATGTGGCAGCAAGGTTAAATGAGTTATTTTTGCATTTTGTGCTTCTGCCGAAAAAAAGAAAAAAAATGAACGTGCATTTATTCCAAACAGTAATTAGATGTATCTGCATAATGTTGTTGGGCCACCGTGGGATTATATATTCATAGAAACTCATAGCTTTAAAAAGAAGAACCCATTATAAACATGTGTGAAAAGCACTTGCTCCCGAGGTGGAAGCATTAATGTTGCCCAGAAGAGTTTTACACCGTGAATTAGGTTTCCATTTAAAAAAAAAAAAAAAAAAAAAAGCAGATGGCTCCGATCACAGTTAATCAAGAGTCTAATAAAGATCAATGAACTAAAGTTTGAAGGTCACAGGTGATACTGTGCCTGTATGTTTAATTACATTTCAAAAATACTGTATCCGATGAGTCAAATCAACATTTTTCACCTTTTTTCTTACATATACAACTGCTGTGTCTTTTGCATGACTTCCGTTGAATCAAACCCACGATGTTTAATGGGACTCAAAAACAGGTCTTAAAAACAACCCCCCAAAATCTTGAACCTTTTTATAATTTTTTTGGAGAGGAGGAATATGACATCTAAAAACTGAACAGAAAGAGATTGAATTCATTGAAATCAGTTGGAACTTTAAACTGAATATAAAAGTGTTCGTCGTTTCTGGGTCTGAAAGATGAAGCCGATGCGGAAGTGCCTCAAACTGCAATACCACCGAGTGCCAGTAGAGGCCGGCTCCATAAACTCCCATTCAACTTCCCTCATTAAATACAAACTCAGTTAATTTTTTTCCAGCAGTTATCTCAGTGTTGTTAGCTAAAGTCGCTCCTCCTTATTCGTTTTCTGGAGGTCCATCTGAAAATAATCTGTCGTTAATTCGAAAATAAGCATAAAAAAGATGTGTTTTGGGGGGGCATGTCTGTTTGATTGGCAGGCCTGCGGTGCAGTCAGGTTACAGCTATCGGTGGGCGGGACGTAGTATCGTCAGGTTTCCAATCAGATCAGTCAGATCTCGCTCCGCCCCCAGCTCGTCCAAATATGGTCACTTCCTGTTCCAAACCGCTCCGAACTAGCAAAGATGGTGACGGACAAAATTTGAACTCGAGGCTTCAAAAACGGCCGTTCAACAAACCGACGGGTGGCGTCGCTGCTGGTTATCGCTTGGTTGGGACGGGATATTAAACATGTAGAAACCTCAAGCATATCTACTGCTGTTTACACTTTTGATATGACTTCTAGTTGACCAATGGCTTTTAAGCCTACGTGACCTGTAAAAACCTGAACTGTCACCGGGCAGTTTTCAGGCTCCATCACGGCTGCCGTCAGTCTTTATCAGGTCATTTCAAGTTGGCGCAGCAGAGTAGTAATTTCCGCTTCTTTCTCAATGAGCGGGAGTCGGAGCAGCAGGGAGACACGGTCCTCAAACAGGGCACAGATCTGCGACTGCCAAGTGCACAATATGAATTGATTAGTCTTCTTATCTCGCCTGTCCATTAAACGGGAGGCTAATGACCCTGATTAGGTCGGTGGGACGAAACTCACACTCTGAGAATCCTACGAGCTTTTCCAACCCAAGACTGAATATTGAGATTTATTCATTAATTCACAGAGATGGCCTCTGAACAGCTCATCTGATCCCGGCTGTCTTCATGCATTATGTAGTGCATGTTAGTACACTGAAATCACATCTGAAGAGCTCGGCGGATGGGAAGGTCAACCTGCACTATCCTCCCCTAAACATTCATTGTAGCAATTTAGAAACGTAGACAAAGTCCTTTTTCATATGAAGGGAACTCATTTCTTTCTCTATGTGGTGCCATTCAGGGTATTTTTTTTAAATAGTCCTGTGAATTCAAAAATCAGGTTTAATCTTCAAACCTGGTGGCTCACCTTTTTTTTAAATTTTTTTTTTAAATTTTTTAATTTTGGAAAAGATTTGTAGCCTGGCGTGAAATGTGGTTTAGAAATGAGCCCATTTAGATCTGAAGATGCGTTTATTTCACAGCAGAGATAAATACCTTCTCAGTTTGGCTCACACTCGGATTTCGCAGCTATAATTTAATTAATTAATTGGATTGCATTCTGGGCAGTTTTCCTTTAAAACTTATCATTGAGTTGAATTAAACTCTGTATATTACAGTGTCAAAATAAAATAGGCAAAGCAAGAAAAATGTAACCGAAGCGGATAATTAAACTTAAAAAAAAGAAGAAAAAAAAACAAAAACTTTAAGAGTAAATAAAAGAAGGTACAAACAATATGCAAGTTAAAATGCAGACCTTAAAAGATGTCCAAAGTTCACAGAACCGTAGCACAAAGTTATCAACACTTTAAATCTTGACTGGCCTGACATCTTAGGTGGCTGAGAAAGAGACCAGACCACTGAAAGTAAAAGCAAAGTTGACTGTTTTATTGTTCAGAGAGCAGAATCAGATAAGAGTCAGAAAAGGCAGCCGAGTCCGAGGAGTCTCAGCAGGAAAGTAAAAGGTCACATGGAGTAAAAAAAAAAAAAAAAAAGAAGAAGAAAAGTATAAAAAAGGAAGACTGCGGGTGGATGTGAGGGAATTAGGAGCAGGCGATGTGGAAAGGCGGGAACTCACCGGGGACAACAGGAAGTGAAGGGCTGCTTTTGAAATGACAGGAGTTATTAGTGAGATGGGAACACAGAGAAAACAAAATAAAGGGAGAAAATATTATGGATGAATTGGCTCACAAGAGACCGGTTAGAAAAACATATCCTCAGTTTTCCCACATTTCAAACCCATTGTTGTTTGTTTTGCTGCCTACAGTTTGGCACAGACTTTTTGTTCAAAAAGTTTATCGTCTTCAAACCAAAGCTGAGAGAACTCATAATTATCTCAGACTTTTAAAAAGCTCCTTCAGAGCCACAAAAGGGAAATTCATCCCAATTTCCCGGGTCAGGTGGACGTGGCAGAATAACCCTAACTGATTGGTGGAGGCAGTGATACAAGGAATAACTTAAAAGCCAAAAGGGTGACAGTGAACTGATCTTGTAAAGTCAGAGAGGTGCCTCTTTAAGACAAAACAGCATTTTCATCCTCCTTGTTCGGTGAAGAAGTTTAGCACCGGTGCAGTTTAAAGATATACATTTTCTTTTTATCATGTGTTAAAGCACCAGAGGCCCCTATTAGTTCACCTGCTCAGCCGCAGCTCGGAGAGTAAAAACCTGTGAAGGAGTCGGGCTCCACTTTCACAAGGCCGCCGGGCTGCCCCGCCGTGAAATGCTATTAGCAGCATAACAAAGCCGCGAATTGAATGCAGCGGCGATGAGAAAGCTCTATATGACATGTAAAATCCTGTTAGGATGCAGATTAGCGTTATCTGCGCCGCACCTGCCAATATCTATTATGAGCGGAGGGCAAGGACGGGGCAGAGCTGGACACGGAAATGCTTCTGTCAGCACAGCGGCCACAACCAAATACCAATACTTAAAGAGGACAGCTCGTATTTGGTATGCAAAGAATTCGCTGTGATACAGTAGGCGGGCAGCCGGAGGCGGCGTTTGTTTTTATGATGCGGGGAAGTATTCTCCCTTCACAATGAGGACCGAGTGCATCGAAACCAGCAAGCTGCCAGAACGGTGGAATAATTAAAGAAAAACAGCTGACAAACCAAGGATGAGGGGGGAAAAAAAGAAAAAGTTTGGGTGTTGTGCGGAGTGTTAACGGCTCTGTTGTGAAGGACAATGTTCTCATTTATAAAACAAATAGAGCTCGGTTTCAGAATAGTTTTATTCATTTATTGAACAGCCAGAAGACATTTACACAATTTGTCTTTCAGTCCAAATAACCCCAAACTAAGCAGAGGTTACTGCGAAGAAAAGAAAAACCCCTACCATTGTCTGAAAGATACAGAATACGAACGTACTCATAGAACTGCAGTTACGTCCAGTAACTACTATTTATTTATTTATTTAAGGACTTTCCATCCCGCCTTATAGGGGGGGAAGCACTTCACTGACACAAACCCAGCCGGCCTGATATCGGATAATTTCTACGGTCCTCAGTGGTATTGCATTTTAAAACACTTCGGTATTGGCTTTTCAGACCTGGAAACTCTTGCGTCCATTTTTTTCTATGGAGTCTCTGATCGAATGAACACTGGAAACTAGATCCACCTTACGTTTCGTTTTCCTATAAATCACCTACAACCCGGTATCATGGCAAAGCGTGTAATAGACACGCCCGTCCACAAAACGTGTGGTTACCTACATCTTGTCTCGGCGTGAGAATAACGCGTTTTGCTTTGCCGTAATACCGGGTTGAAATAAACCGTCTTCAAATAGCCTGAAACACGTGTCGTCTCACAGCTTGTTTTCTTTTTTTTTTTTCTCCTTTATGGACACAGTTTTCGCAGGACGGTGAGAAAATCAACCTTTTGACTGCAGCGTCTCTATGTGAGCACGACGATCTAATCTGGAGAGGCTGCACGTCTACGATCAGAAAACGCTGGCGCTCGTTACACAAAACCGACACGGGGAAAAGAACAATGAGCTCATCAGACTGACTGAAAACTGCTGTACAAATAAATCAGTGCCCAGTCGGGTAGAGATGTGATATCTGTTCCACCTCCCACTCTCCATGCACCCCCACACAGCTCGAGTGTCAAATTGCTTTCACTCCGGGCCCAAATGGACCATAATTGTATGTAAAAAAAAAAAAGAAATCTGAGATTGCAGTTGCGACTCATCCGCATGTTGACGACACTGGTGGAGTTTTCTCCTCTAAACGCTTCATTATTTGGTGCCTCTGGATGTTTTTCTGTGAACGGGAGAAGCCGAGTCGCCCACAGATTTCCTGTGACCCTTTGGGCAGACTGCATCCCACACACCAGGCTTCATTCATAAATCCAGCTCTTTTAGAAATAAAAAAAATTAAAAAAAAAAGGGAGCCCAGATATGAAAAATTCTTCATCTGTAAAACAACACGGTGTGACAGGAAGATCAGGGATTACTGCAGAGCGAGTCTGCGGAGTACAACGGAGCTGTGAAGACTGAGATCGGTCTTTGATTAGTACCGTCCCTCGTCCCTCGTCCTTGAAAAAGACACCAGCACACGCTCTGTCCTGCGTGAACCGAGCGGCAAAGACGGGGCGGGGGAACGTTAGGGATGGGAAAGCGGAGAGGGGGGGGGGGGGGGGGGGGGAGCCGGGTGAGCGCTCCGACTTGGAGAATCAAAAGGGGCGGGGAGGCTGTACTGTGAAACATCTATCAGAGACGTTTCAACAAGCTGTGCGGCCACTTTTCTTGGCGCTCATTAGAGTCGACGCCAGCTGGGCGCCTGCAGGAATGTACGATGGCTCATTATAATATTAACAGAAGTTGCTCTCGTTCATTGCGGGTTGTGCTGCGGTTTGTGGTTTGTCTTCGTTCTATCTGGCTGATGTGCAGCCCGCCGCCGCTCCGTCGCGTCCAGACGCTTTTTTTTTTGGGGGGGGGGGGGGGGGGGGGGATTTCCTTGACACACTAATAGGCTCAAATGCAGGTTTGGTTGATTGGTTAATTCAGTTCAATGTTAGACTACAAATCCTGTGCAGGGTTTGTTCTTGTGCCTTCAGCTGTGTGCTCAGTATATAAAGTATAAAGAAAGGATGGACGGACAGATAGCAGCAGAACTTCTCAGGGCGTTTCTGAACCTGAACCAACAGGACGGATACTCGAAGCAGAAATAAAACCAGGTCACCCTTGAAACAAAGTCAGTCTCTGAAGGCGAGCATGTGAGTCACACATTAGATTTCTAAAGCGACATCCTCCGGCTCCTTTAACTGTCTTTCAGTAGTGACGAGTACTTTTTTGATCGTCGTTTATGACGGCAAACAAATCTGATGAAAACCTGTCAAACCGGCCACAAGTTCACGTCTCTATTCTCCATCCTGCCAGCAGTGCAAAGCCCAACAATATTTCACTGACTATAATATATGACAAAGAAGAGCTGTCAATTGTTACATTTATTAATGTCGGACATTTTCAATCAACTATGAATGATTATAGTTAGTCAACTGGCATAGCTTGACAAGGATAAAGATCGACGCTTACTTGCAATGAATTATTCATAATTCAACTGCGAGGTGGGGAAACACATTAAAATACAAAAAAGGTGGGGGTAGGGCGGAGGGGGGGGTGAAGCAGCGCCCAAAGCTGACAAGACTTTGGCAAGAAATTTTGGCAAAGAACCAGAAAACTCTTTGGAGAAGTACGGCTCTGATCCAAGTGTCAAAAACGTATAAACCAGCAAACTAATAGCGGTGAACTGAGAGTAAAGAGACTGAGTGGGCTGATTGCAGAGCGGCCGCAGGTGCAGCAGACTGTGGACCTGTGAGCAGGTGAGGTGGGCGTGGCCAACAGGAGACTCACCCTAACCCCAGCTGGTGGGCAGAGGGAGTGATGCGGGGAAATAAAATGAATAACTGAAAGCCAGAAAGACCGAAGACTGAAACCGTGAGCGTTTTATTCAGTCAACCACTCAAGTCATGTCTGCAGCTGTTTTTTTTTTGTTGTTGTTTTTTTTGCACATATATGAGCTTTGTAAAGAAATAGATGTAAAATAATAAAGTTGCAGTATTTAGTTTCATGACTGCATTGGTGCTAATTTTACTTCCAGGTGTTCAACTCCTGCTGACGATCGCCTGATCAGAGTTTGACACTTCACCAGCAGAATAAAAATAAAACATTTTTGTGAAAGAAAACAAATCAGCCGAGAAAATAAAATAGTGAACTGAGGGCAGGATATTGAGCTGTTTTGGTGTTTTTGGAGATGCTGCAACTCCACGTGATGTGTTCAAAAATGCAGAGCTGAAGTTGACCCGAGGTCGTGTCTGCAGAACTCGCTTGATTTATTTACCGGCACTTCGAGATGAAATCCAAATCCCTGCAATTGATCAGCAGACGGCTCGAACTCCTTAACGAACTGCGTTTTCTCATCAATTTCCCCCCAAATTTCTGTGGAACGAGACAGAATGAGAGACTTCGTCGCGGAGCAGTAATGATGCACGCATCCATCTCATCTCCCGTTATCATCGTAATGTGAGCGTTAATACGCTGCGGCTCTATCGGATCAGATGTGGCTCCGGGCGATTAGAGCCCTCACGGGCGGAGGAGGGGGGTGGGGGGGTAAGGGGTGGTGGTGGGGGTGGGGGGGGCTGAGCAGCTGAGGCTCCGGGTGCATCATATTCCTCCCGTTTCTCTGCAGTTTCCAGACAACAGGCCCCGGCGAAATGACTGTGGGTGCCGCCAACTGTGAAATTAATTGAACTTGTGATCCGAAGGGTAGAGACCAGCATCCGGCCCGAGGAGGCGAGTGTGCATCCGTGCTTACATTAGCCCGTGACAAAGGCACAGCCGGGCCCGGAAGGCGCCGGCCGGATCTGACGGTCAGTCTCCTCGACAAGATGTCCGCGGACGGCCGTGGCTCGGCCTCACTCCACTCGGGTGACGTTGCAGCTGATCGTGCGAGACGTGCCGCCGCGCTTGCCGGCTCTCGTTAGAGACATTATTTCGGAGAGAAATTGGATTCGTTTGCCGATCCATCACGTCGAGGCCGATGATAAGTCTGTAGATAATGATTCCGCGTTCGGAACAGATTTTTCTGGGCACAGATTCAGCCCGGTTTGCCAAGATCCAGAGTTCATTTAAAGAAACAACACTTCGGTTCAATGTGGGACAGATTTCTTTGTAGTTTTTTGGCCACCATTTCTCTCATAAAATTGTACTTAGCAAGTTCATTAGAGCTCTCGGCATGCACTGACTGTCGTGGAAAACAGAAGAAACAAAACGTCAGAGGAGCAATCAGGCAGGTTGTAAACAAACCTACAGGTTAGCAAGACCTTTTTACAAGGAAAATCAAAGGCAACCATTATCTTCATTACCCAAACTGTGTGATTTAAACATCCATCTGTTTACTTTGATTCATCTTGAACCTGCCGCAGCAGACGGGAGGTTTTTGTACAGTTTTTTTCTTCGATGACAGATTATTACGAGCCCTCTTAGTTTTTCCTCCAAAACTCTGAGCAAGCCGAGTTTTTATTTTGGTAATTTATCCTTTAATCTAGATGCATTCACGCGCTGTTTATTCACACGTGGTTCGCTGTCGTCGTCAGACCGAAGTAAATCTCTGACGTTGTGAAAACCACAAGAGGGCGCCGTTCATATGGACTCTTCTCATGTACGTACGATGAATAGGATCCCATTTGAACGCAGCAGTTGACGAAGGGAATAAGAAAACGTGGTGTAAGCAGGGTTCTTGTTGGAGCTCATGATTGCATTGTTATGGACTAAAGTTCGTGGCACTTTTTTTCCACCTCCATTTATTTCTGTATTTTATTACTCCTCTGAGCTTTCATAATTTGCTTCCGTTCTTCTGAAGCCTGAAACCGGTGACGCGTGCATCCACCCCCGCTAACGAGCACCAACACAGGTGGAGGTGATTCATCTCGTTTAATTTGATCCAGGACTGCAGTCAAAAAAGTAACGAATACAAATGTGTGTTTTGCAGAAAAGCTGAGCTGTATTGAAGCCAATTTAACGGCAGGATTAATTATTAAAGTCTGGTTTAATTTGCTTCCAGTAGTGATCACTGCCAAAGGGGAGGAAGAGGAGAGGGGGGGAATAAATCAATAAAAACATGTCACATATGCAGGTTAAGCAACAGCAGCCTCCGACGCTCCGGACTGTTGAAACCTCAGCGTCCTTGTCTGTTGGAATTTAATCAGCAGGGAGTAAATGAATCAATTACATTTTCTCTAGATGTCCTTTTGGCCTCTGACCAGAGGCCGAGCTGATCCGTCCTGGAGGCTCAGACCGGTTGAGAGAGTAGGCCATCTCCACAAGAGTTCCGCTTTAAGCACTTTGTGTCCCTGAAGTTTCCCGGCGCTGTGGTCCCTGGCCCCGTGGATACGAGGCAATCTGCGCTGCCCCACATTAGATAAGTATCCTCCGACTCTCATCCAGGTCACATTGCACCGCAGAGTGCAGCAGGGCTTCCAGGACTCAGGTGGAGAAAATACTGCGTACGTGACAAAGAGCGTTTTTCTTCTTCTTCTTTTTTTCATTCAAAGTGGTTCAGGTCAGCTGCTCCAAATAGATCTGAACTCACAGGTTTGTCACGCCAACAGGTCGTCTTTAAATCAGTCCAAAAGGATTTGCGCACCTCTGATGGGATTCCTGCTGCAGAGATTTATCTTCATATGTTGCTTCTTCTTGTTTTAAACAAAACTGAAAAGTATGTTTTGTGCTCTATTACCACCCTGAGAATCATAAAAAGTGAGACTTTGTAAGTTTTCAGACTTTAATATCTCGTGAGTAAAATATTAATATTCTGCTGTGGTGTACAGATTTTTATCGTCCTGCAGACGATGAAAATCTTTACACTTTAAGCAGATAAAAAGCAGAAGTGTTTTAAGTCTTGGTACGAGTCCAGATTGAGTCACATCCAATTAAGTCTTGAAGACATAATCTACATGTTGTCTCAAGTCCACGGTTCAGGTCGTTGGTGTCAGAGATCAAGTCAAAACTTAATTAAACAAGTCTAACCCGAACTATCACATGATCACTAACATGTAGCTGTTTGCTTTCCGAGGAAGAACCTCAGCATGACATTCATTTATTTGTAGAAGTCGTCGTACAGTGATATTCATTAAAACTCGTCGCTCAAATGTCACGACCTTCAAAAAATAGAAATATAACATCTGACTTTGTTATCAAGCGGCATGGCTGCCTGCTTACTTAATCAATTAAATGTGTAAGCTTTTAAGCTCATTCCTCTTGATATCTGTGATATGCATAATAATGACCTCATTACTGGAGGCGTCAGCATTGTGTTTGGGAGATTGGATGCAAAACAGTCTTTTATCATTTGTAATTTATCCTTCAGAGGAGCTGAGGAGAAAAAAATAGAAACGAACGCTGCGAAGGAGACCGGGAGGCTGCGACAGAGAAACCAGACACTGTGTGAGATTGAAACCAGTTGCAGTCGTTCCAAGCATGAACACACATCCAATCACATGTGGCATCTGTACTATCTGCACATTATTGACAGCAAGACGCACAAAAAGTATTTTCTTTTTTTTTTGTCCTCCGTCTACGTATCAAACACGTCATCCGCTGCCTCCTGACACAAAGACAAATGACCTTTTTTGAAAGTGAGAACAGACCTTGGACGTGTTCTTTCTCAACACGCGCCGTTTCCTCCGACTCCATTTTCTATCTGTTTCTCTGCTGTCAAGGTTTCGATGCGAGGGTGATGTGTTAAAGGACAATCTCCTTGTTTTTCTTTAATAATTGGATGGTGTTTTGGCCCAAGCGAAACCTTGAAACACGGCACAACTCGGAGTGCTTGGCTTGTTATTTTCCAGGAATGTCCGTTCAGATTTCAGCACTTAAAAAGGTCAGAAAAAGCACCAATATAAATTGTTTCAAGTTTAGTGAGAAATTAACCCACCGTATCATCTAATAATTATTTGTTGTGACATTTATTGGGGGCGCTTTTGCTTTTGTAGGCGTTCTGCTGCCAATTTATTGATGCTGCTTGTAATTTTTCTCGTAAACAGACAGAATGTCAAACAGGATAAAGAAAAAACTCCTTATTCAGTCCAGCGTTTTGTCCTCCAACAGTCAGAACCAGCCACGAGGATCAGGTCCAGTCAGGGAGTAACTTAAACATTAGAAAAAGAAAATATTGCGTTAAATACCCGTATTTTTTGATTGCACTGTCTGGTCTAGTTGCATTGTGGGTAATGAAGCATCAATTGTGATCATTTTCTTTAAAAAAAAAAAATAAACAAAAGTGCAGTGTGAGTGAGATACAGCGGTGATAGGCTAATTTGATGGAGTCATTTTTAACGTCATTGTTCAAATGTATGCATTATTGCAGTGTCAGCCAATTCCTTTCATGATTTTCACCAGTTTGGGTCCTTTGATCGTTACAGTTTTTGAGTTCAGTGGCTCCGTTGTTGCACGATTTGTAGCACAGAAGTGGCTTTTTTTTTTTGTCAACATTGTTTTTAGAGTGTTTTTAATCCTCCAACTCCACCTTCCCTCCTTTAACTAACCAAGAAGCCTCTGATCGATTCCATGTGCAGGTGCTCTCACTAACGAGGGGCCGACTCAGGTGTTCGGGATTAATCTCGTTTAAGTTGGGTCACACAAACTTGTGTATACAGCCCGAAGCCTCAGCCGTCCCAGAGGGGTTTTAGTGTCGGGTCGACCTGTGACACCGGCTGTGCTTTGACTGGTGATTCAGAACATGGAAAGACTTTTCACAAAATGTGAAGCGACACGTGGGAGCTACCGCTTCCACAAGTGAAAGTGTATCACAGAAAAACCAGTGATCAGAGAAACTCGAGCAAGCAGCTGAAAAGGTTGTCGAGAAATATTTGATCTTTTATTTTGAAATTAAAAATAAGTTTGAAAAAAAAAAAAAAACGTCTGGACACATGTTGTGGCTGTTTTCCAACCTCGCTGGCCTTTGGTAACAGAGGAGCTGCAGCTCAGCGTGGTGACCTTAACGGCCTCCCTTTAAAGCGCATCACGTTCTCCCACTGAGCTCGTTAGAGAGCTGCCACTCCACACGGCATCAATAACTTCCTCCAGAGGTTCCTCACCACCTGCAACAGCAGACTTTTAATCAACAGGAGATTGACCCGAGAGGAGTTTGGTCCAAAAAAAAAAACAAAAAAAAAAAAAGAAGAAAACCCTGACGGCACATTTGACACCTTGATCATGTCTGTTATTGAGCTGATGACTCACTGAAATCATCATGCTCGGAGAGTTTTGGATTCACGGAGGTGATCTGGATGAAGAGGCTCATTTTCGAAAAACCTTTTTAGGTCTTGTAATTTGGACTCTAATTAACCTCCCAGCTGAATGAAATCAATTTGACCTTTGTGCTCCAGGAAGCACACAAAGGGGGAGGTGAATGTTAAGGTGTGTGTGTGTGTAGGGGGTGGGAGGATTTTTGGCATGAACGTTTTAAAGGTCCAACATTTTCCTTTTTTTTAAATTTATTTAAAGTTGTGATTTTCATAAGAAGCTATTTCTTATATATCTTGCTTCTTTGTGAATTATACCAAGAGAAGGTTGTTTTGTGTCCGTGTCTTTAAGGCACACTGACATCAACGACCGTCTCTTCTGATTGGCTGACTCTTTTCTGAGTGATACACATCCAGGCCAATTGCAAGTTATCATCGGTCTTGCTGGCTTGTGAGATTGGACAGTGGGCCGCACTGAGGGCAGACCAATGACATGCCCGGGAGTTTGTGACATCACAAACTTGCAGAAGTCCAAACTGAATTTCTCTGGGGGACTGAACTTTTTGACACTGTTAGAGTACTTACATTGCAGAGGGACTTGATTTATAATCATAAGGTTAGACCTTTAAAATGACACGTTGATAATTAAAGCGTCAGTACGTTATGAAATTCTCTTCAGTTTTTATGTGGACTCTTCTGAGTTTTAACAAACTTTTAAAGAGTTATTAGAGATGAGATTTATTCATTGACCGGAGATCTTCCTTATAAAACCAACATAACACGGTGCAGACACTCTAAACATAGCTTTCATAGCTCCATTAATTCTTTACACAAGTTTAGTGCCTTCGCTTGGTAAAGTGCTCATGAACATTTAACTAAATCCATCTTTCATTTGCAGGAAGATCCAGTTGTTTTAACATTCATACCGAACCTCTCTGCTGCACATCAACCTCCTTAAACATTCACACAGCATCTCCTTCCTGCTGCTAATATGTGCATTTAAAGTGCACCTCACTGAATTTAAATGAAATATACATAAATATCCTCCATTAAAACAAGATGCAATTAACGGAGCAGTCAGCGGGGATAATAAATGGAAGAAAAAGATCTCATTTTTGATGAGTTCGGTAGATTTCAGGGGAACGTAAAGACCTGGTGCACATGCAGTGACAAAACACAGCCACAGAGTGAGTAGAATATACGTGAAGAGGAATTACAGGAGTTTAACTGATGCTTTTATTGGCTGTTAACACACTTCACTTTTGTGTCGAGGACTCGCGCAGGTGGCAAGAATAAAAAATGAAGCTCCTTTAGCTGAAGATCAAACCTTTACTGCTGTAATGTCATTATTTTGTTTACAGACGGCTTTTGATGTTCTTGCGTCCCATTTAAATTGAATTGTAGATGTTGCGCTGGCAGTATGCTGGTAATTAAAATGTCACAGAGAGAGGAAGAAAAAAAAAAGGCTTAAGAGCTCTCAGGCGGGCAAATCAGAGCGAGATCAGAGGGGGAAATGAAATTCAGTCGGAGAGGCGGCTTTGACACTTGACCCCGTTATGGAGAGCGAGCCGAGAGGCGTGGCTCCGCTTTATTGGCCTTTGCACCGACTATGTTCATTTCAGAAAATTACATGATCTTTGGTTGGGATTCGTGGCCTACTTCTGCTGCGATACCCACACTGTCGAGATCCGACTCTGAATTAATAACCGGCATACTTATTATTATATTGCTACGCTTCAACTCTCCGCTTCCTCCTATATTAAATCTTATTTTTATTTTTTTCAGGTCAGTGTTCTTTTCCATGCAGCCTCAACACAAAACTGATTAATTCTTCAAATGCGTTATCAGCCCACCTGAGAAACGGTCACAGTGAAAGTGAAGCTACACTTTGAAGGAGGTTTGAAACTTGGAGCTAAAAAGCATTTTTAGGTGTGAATGTGTGTGCAGCGTATCGGCCCCCGGGAATATGAGCAGTTGGGCCCCAGTAGACTTCCAGCAGTCTCCCTCTGTGTGTTTGTGTTATGAAGCATCGGGGAAAATAGCAGCGCTCCAAATCTTAAACTCTGACGGGTGCTTGGATGTTGCCAAAAAAATCTAAACGGACTGAATACTCACGCCGTCAAATGCTGCTGTTTAGTCACAGTGACGAGGCAGGTATAAAACGTGTGACAAAGGATAAAGGATCAACTTTTTAGCTGGGAGAGCGGTCCATGAAAAAAAGAAATCCAAACCACGGTTTTTTTTATTTTACGCACCCCAACCGCGTCAGTTTTTGATGCCGAAACATAAAGCAGCTTGTACGTCCATATGGGACGCCGAGGTCACCTTCTGTATGTGTGATTAATTCATTAATTAATTATACGTAGATGTTTGGTCCTCTGCAACCTAATTTTTATAAATTCAAATAACTTGAACTTGCATGCTGTGATGTTTCCATGCAGCGTAGGATATAAGGGGACCTGTATCGGATGTAAGTAGGACTTCAACCTTTTTCTCTTAAACCCGAAAGGCTGTAAATAATTTCAAAAATTTGCCTCGGACGACATTGGAGTAAACATTGGCCATTTACAGATTTAATAGACCCAAAGCAGCGTTATTAGTCGTGTTTTGTTCAAATACTTTCTGGCGTATTGTTTTTATACGTTGCTCATACAGTCTGTGTGGCATCTATTAATCAGCAGGTGTACGATCAGAGCTTATTCATTGAAATCAGCGGCCTTTGTCTCGCACTACAGTAAGTGAACATAATCCAAAAAAAACAAAAACAATGAACCGAAGGACACTAAAACGCTCCACAGGGGTGAAGTTGAACTGCAGAGTAGGGTGTTAATTCTGAGGCTTTTTCATTTCGTCATTTGATTAATTGTTAATACAAAAAATAGAATTATCTTTAACCTGTTTTTCAAATTTGTGCACAAACATGTTGCACATATTCACGCACGAGCGCGGCGATTGTAGACCGAGATTCAAATGCCTCTTTACAATTCATGAGACGCGTTGGCATGCTGATCTGTGTTCGGTAACCATGGCAACACACCTTTTTCTGTGTGTGTGTGTGTGTGTGTGTGTGTGTGTGTTTATAAATGGAGTTGCCTGTAGCGTGTAAGGCTGGAGGGGGAGGTTAGATTATGAAGCACATACAGGCTGTGATATGGACATAAAGCCAGTACGCTGTGTGCATGCTAATGTCCGGTCCGCGGCTGGAGACGCCGAGCGGCCCGGGACCCTCCGGTCACGTAGTAGCTGTGGTGATTCTGATCAAGCCGAAGAATTGAAGTGTAAAAACAAAAATGGGAAGGTGAGGACGGTCCCCCTAACACTCCGGGGGGGAAATAAATTCTTCACGGTCGGACAGTTTGTGGCTGGATTTACCTGGTCAGAAGGAAAAGAAAAAAAAATACAAGAGTACAGCCGTAATCTGGCTGACTAAGCTGTTGTCCTCCTCCTCCGAGAGTCTGGCTGGCTGAAAGGGTTTAGTGTGTGAAATACTTTCTGAAAAATGGACCTCTTGGTTAAAGGGGACTTGAATGAGCTTGACCTTTTTTTTTTTTTACATCCAAAAGCATTTCGGTCCAATTCAAGCATAAATCTGACGCTTGATTTCCAGACTCAGGATAAATGACCCGAGGGGCACTGATCCTCATCTGGCTGCCGAAACTGTCCCGAACTCGACCTGACTGCAGCTGCTTTTCAGCCTAAATTGGCACACGATGTACGATCGAGGAGTTCCAAGACGGTAACAACCAGAAACTTGATTTGAATCTGCGTATGCATTGTTATGTTGGTGAACCCTGTTGCCATGGCGCCACAGTTCAGGGTTGATCAAGCGATGTAACTTGGAGTACTTACTCACAAAAGTTATAGCTTACGTTATAACTTACAACCTTACACCCCCTATTAAATTCCACTCTGAGCTTCAACTCTGGCCCAATTTTTTTGCCTATATTTGTTTACATTTTTCAAAATTAGCACCATTAAAAGCATGCAGAATTAGCTGTTTGCAGTTCCTGCCTGCAGGGTGTCCTCGCATGTACAAACAACTGCCTCTGGTTTGGTTCGATGTTGAAGAAAATGAAAAAAATGGTGTTGATTCAGTTCTGGAGTTGTGACTCGACTGGTGTGAAAGCTGTCGAGCAGAAAGAATATTGATCAGAGGAAAAACAAACTTTTCAACCAGAGCACGGGAGCGGAGCTGAAGTTTGTCGTCTATTAGTGTGATAATGTATTAAATATGCTAATGAAACACATCGTTCCCAAACACATTGGTTTCTATTGGCTGCCAGAGCACATCCGCGAGGTTGCACCCGTTTGTGAATATTTATCGGAAGGAAATGTAACGCCATCGAGCCTTTAGGTCAGAATGCTTTCAGACGGGATCGGCTCGCCCGGTGGCGTCAAAACAAGGTGTCTGAAAGCGTCCCATCGTTTTTAATTTAAAGAATTTTAACAAAGACATTTTAACGAGATAAACAAGACTTGCAGAAGTTAATTGTAGCCGTAGCTAATGGCTAATAGACGTAGCGCTATCGTTTGTTTTCCCGCTGGCTGAACAAGGCAGTTTTGGCAACGATTAAGTTTCTGGGCGAGAACAATTTCATTTGAAGTCCCCCAATTAGTCAAATTGATTCCAGCTCGGTCACCAGAGACAACTAGCACAGATAGAAAAAGGAGGTGATTGTGTTTCTAATATTTGGGTCACCGCTGCCTCCACTCGGAAATAAAACTCTTCCATTTGATCGTTGGTCTGAACATTAAAAGCCCCTTTTTGTTGTGTTACTTCTCTTCTTCTCACGCTGATATTAATGTTGTTTTTGTGTGGCGGAGGATAGCTGCCGTTGCATTGTGTAACGCAGACCATTACCTGGGCCAACGGGAACCTCGGAGACCATCATGACTCACATTAGATTAGACCGGGCTTCTTTCATCGCTCCCCGAGGCCACATTCATCTCATGGCAGTCACCAAATATTGACCATAATGGTGACAAATGCGGTCTGCATGGTGCGACACTTTACAGCTTATATTGTGCTCTCCTGTATGAGGCCAGCTCATTACTGGTATCCATTATACGTGCAGGACGGAACGGGTAATGCTGCGAGATTTGAAAGGTGCCAATTTACTTTTAACAATATGCAAAAAGCTCCCCCCCTCTAATCCCTGGGCGTAGAGCCCATCAGTGAAATGGCGGTGAACGCGGAGCCCGTGAATCTTTAACCACCCCGGTGCTCCTTTTTCAGTTTGTTTTAAAGTTGCTTCGCTGGCAGAGCTAAAAAAAAAAAAAAAGAATCTAAACTCTGGAGATAATCCCGTCGCTGCTCAGTCATCTGGGTCGCCGTGCAGCAGGTGAGTTGAGGACATTTCCAAATCCCGATCACTCGGAGGCCCCCCCTTCGCCACGCCTTTCTCATCACCAGAAGCTCCAGTTAGCGGGATCCTGCCGCGTTGGTTTATGTAACTTCGTGTGCCGTCTGCGTGGACAGGTTGCCCGATGCCTCGTGGTGCTGCCCTAGTTAAAAGGGTATTTTAAGACTACCCACACGGGTTCGTTTGCCCTTATCTCCTTCTCAAGTTCAGCTTCTTTTTTTTTTTTCTTCTCTCGAAGCGTTGCTTAGTGTCACGCCGCTGGAAGGAGCCCAAGACGATTGCAGCACCGTCGTTACGGCGAATTGTTGAAGACTTTTGTGGCGTGCCGTAAAAGTTCTGCAGCAACAAGTCGACGAGTAGGTCGTTTAACTCGAAGGTTGAGATCCGGTTGTGTTCAGGCGACGAGAACTCCACTGCGTTGGTCTGACAGAACGTCACGGCCGTTGTGCTTTTACAGAAGGAGGAAGGATCACGGTTAAGAGTGGGAATGCAAACTGCAGTGAAGCTTTGTATCCGCAGCAGCTTCAAGGTATGGCAGCATTGTCACGTCACATTTTGCTTTCACAACACTTTAAAGGTAGGTAGGTAGGTAGGTAAGTATTTACTTTATTCATCCCCGAGGGGAATAGAATAATAGAAAAGCAATAAAATAGCAGTAAATAGCAGTAGAAAATATAAATATAAAATATAAAATGCACAGTATATACAGTACATTATATATCTATATATATTATATACAAACAAACCAAGAAACACAGTCAACATATATATGTATATACAGTACAGTATTTAAACGTGATTTACGTGAGATTGAACCTGAAAACGTTTGACGCAGCGAACACAAAAGTACAGATTGTCGTATTGATGAAGCCGTACTTCTTTGTGAAATGTGTGTGAATGTTCGTGAGCTTTATTACCGGTTAACCATGGATGGATAGACGAGGACGCGCTGCTGTAATCCGTCTGTCTGCTGCACCAGTTGCTTGAACAGTTTGACTGGATTATATTATTCTGGTCCTCCAGCAGCATTCGTGCAGCCAAATAGACGCGCTATCATTATGTGTGGCTTTTTTTTGCATTGATTTATTTGACTTTACTTGTAAATTTGCAGTGATTTACGAGGGTTTGCACATCCTTTTTCATCCTCCCCCACTTTTTGGGCGTTTGGATGAGCACGAGTTTTTTTTTTGTCATCAAACGTTAGTTTGTAACACTAAAGCTAAGAAAGACCTCTAACGAGTCACAAAAGACAACATGAAAAGGGCATTAGATGTGAAACGAGGCCTAAACCAGGGGTCTCTACTCATATTTAGCAACATTTATTCACATAGCTGAGCTCCACCCAAACCAGCTGAATCAGCTTCTTTTATGTAAATAATAACAAATAATACACACTCGACCAGTAGCTCGATTGAGACCCCCCTCCCCCCCTTGGGAAGAAACCTGTCTAAATCAACACCCAGGGCTTTTAATTTGAAAAGTCGTGGCACTCAGTGTAACTTTGTTCTCTCCTTCGCTTTATGGCTCCGCCCCCCCCTGTCGGGGTCCAAATATTGCAGTTCTGTTTTGTTTTCTGTTTTTTGTTTCCAGCTCGGTGCGAGAGTGTTTCTGTCCTCTGATCTCTGCGTGTCTCGCTGTGGGCGGAGCCTCCACCTCCCTCCTCTTTCACTCGATTGCGTCGATAGCGTCGTTCTCCCGGACAGATAAAAAAACATTTATGAATAAATAAATAGGAATGATGAATCACTTTTCTTCTTTTTTTTTTTTAACATGTTTCCGTGTTGCGCCTCGATCAGAACTCGTAGATCAAACTTATCTGCTCTGCTGTTATCATGGACCATTTGTGAATGAAGTTGTGTTTGAAGAATGTAAAAACTGATACTGTCAGATCTGTGAAGAAAGCAGTGAAACACTCGTCTAATGACGTGACCCAGCAGTGCCCCCCCCCTCCCTCCCGCCTCCCGTTATCATCAGTTTTAGTATTTGATGTTCTTCAGATGAATGCAATTCCAATAATGCTCCGCTCAAACAGCACTGAAGTCATTTTAATGGCTTTCGCTCGACTTTTTTAGAGGAATTTAATTAGCAGAATGTTATTTGAAATCGTCTTTCCCTCTGTGCTGTGGTTTTCTCTCTCAACACGCCGATGTAACGACGTCTGCTGCCTCCTCACACGAGCTCCTTTCAGGATGCTGATTTTTCCCTGTCGGGTTTCATTCATCAAACGCCGCACAACGGAAATGAATTATGAAACCGAAATGTTTGCGCTCGATTGTTTTAATCTGCCGAGGTGATAATAGGTTTCTAACCCTGTCAGCAGTAAAGGAGGAGCCCGCCACTTCATAATGGAGGCTCATTACTTCACACAGTTCCCATCAGCATTTCTGTGAAGTGTGTGGAGACCTTTTTTATAATTAACTTTAAATCTCCACCTTCACTTGTTTGATCTCATTTTGTCAGCTCGATCCTTTTAACCCTCGTGTTGTCCTCGGGTTAAAACGACCCGCAACTGTGTTCAACCAAGTTCTATTTTATTTCTATATTTTTATATTTTTTTGGGATCATTGGTGATCATTCTTTAAAGAAACCCTCACAGCCTCCTTGTCACCAATGATCCCAAAAAATATGAAAATAAAATAGAAATTGGTTGAACACAGCTGCGGGTCATTTTGACCCAAGGACAACATGAGGGTTAAAGGTAATCTATGAACTCTATCAACAGCTGGAATGACAGCTTTATTACTGCAGACCAAGTGATGCGAATATTCACCGGTGATGGGAGAAAAAAATAAATAAAAACATTTACTGTGCAGAAATTACTACAAAACAGTTTTCTTTCCCTTTTTTGTTTTTCAGGCTCATTTCACCAAATGGTAGTTTTGATTAAATTAAGCTAGAGGAAACCATTTCACGTTGAAGAAGCATGAACACTTGACATGATTATTTTTGAATGACGGGATCATTTTCAGATGGACCGCCGGAAAACTAATAAGAAGGAGCGACTTTATTCGACAACACTGAGATAACTGCTGGAGAAAAATGACTCGGGTCCGAGCACCGAGTGGTGCGAAGGCTCTGTTATACAATGCAAGGAATTCTTGACTTTGTATTTCACGAGAGAAGTTAAATGAGAGACTGTGGAGGCTTTTTTGGAGCCGACCTCCAGTGGCACTCGGTGGTATTGCAGTTTAAGGCACTTTCACATCGGCCTTAATTTTTCAGACCTGGAAGCTACGAACACTTTTATATCCAGTCTGTGGGTTAAGGTCGGGGATCTGTGCGGACCGGACAACTTATTGCGCAAAGTCGGTTTTGGTGTGGCCAGTCATTCGTTTCTGTTTCTGTTTGCTGTGAAGCTGATTATCTCAGATATATGAGATATATCTCGATATATGCATTAAGATTTTTCTTACTGTCCCAAACCGTAAAAAAAAACAGACCAAAAATCATGTTGATAGATTAAAAGTAAATCTCTGCGGCTCACTCAAAGCAACGACCTTCATCAGTGATGAGTTAAAAATGCAAGACATTAGCAGGAGTTCATTAGTATCAACTAATCAATCCCCTGCAGACGCTCTGATTCATGGTCAATGTTTTGTTCTTTTTGTTTTTCTCTTCGGTGCCTCTCCTAATTCGAAAACATTCCCTGAGCTTTATCTTCGGCTTCTCTCCTCCCGCGACTCCCCAAACATCCTTCGGTTTGACATTATGTTTTCTTGTCGGGGAGCATCAGCAGACACAGACTACAACGCCTGAATCCCCTACACGGATTCCAGTCATGCGACGCCCCCCTGGATTTCATCTCCGAGCAGTCACCACCTCTGCGAACACACAGAGCGATGTGTCTGGCACCCAAAATAAGGGGAAACAGCGAGAGGTGGAAAAATGAGCCACTCTGAGGGCTTGTTAGTGCTTCACTCCGTCTTGTGAGAAGTGCCCGGGTGTTGTTTGTTCCCATGGGAGCACAGGTGTGGTTCTTTTTTTTTTTTTTTTTTTTTTCCAGTTGCTTCAGGCATGTTCATCTCACTTTTGATTAGTTTCAGATTTTTTTCTTTTTTCTTAAGTGCTGTTTGTGTGACATTTATTGGCTACATGCCCATTTTTGTAGGAAACACAAAGTACTCTGCTAACTATGCTAATGGGAGTGGGTTTTTTTTACCTAAATGGTTTCAGCCTGGTATCACGCCAAAGCTTGTAATACACCCATTTGTCCACTAGAGGCACCGTGTTAAGTTTTGCCTTCCATGACCCGTGGATTTTTTATCAAAAACGGACGTAGCCTCCGTGACGTCACCGATAGGTTTTCTATAGCTAGTGGAACTGTGACGGCACCCACCTGTCACTCAAAGGACCCTGAATTATGCATAACTTTAATTGGATGAGGTACAAATTTGATGAGATACAAATATTCACGCAAGGGGAAATTTGGCGACAGAGACCAAAACCGCTGTTTGTACCAGGATGTTTATTTCTGCTGTAAAAGTCGGGCATTTTAAAATGGGAGAGGGGAGACTGTGGGGGACTGACTTGCTTTTGGAGCCAGCCTCAAGTGGCCATTTGAGGAACTGCAGTTTTTTTATTTGTATTTGTTTTACTTTTTTGTAGAATCCTTTAGCTTCGAAGATGGAGGTCACGTGACGAGGTGGTGGTCAGACGGAGCGAACAGAGGACGTTAACCCGCGGTGACGGGGTTTGCGTCCGTGAGAAAGCAAAAGTCGACGTGGATTTCTTAAGTTACCAATGAGACGTTCGTAAGAAACTGCGACCTTCTCCGATACCTAACTACGTGTTTTTTTTCATGCCTAAACGTCACATTGGTGGCAGGAGCTTCATTTGCTCCGAACCACGTGACGCACTTGAATCAATCTCGCACACAAACTGATGTTGGATTCCTCCTCTCCATCTCCGAGTGTACATGAGGTCCTCCGGTGTGAATACTCTTTGGGTTTTGTGCGACTGCACGTCTGATTCTCTGCCAGAAGAGCAGGTTGTGCTTTAAGAACTGGAACTTACGACAGGTATTAAATGGGGAAAAAGAGGAGCTGTTTGTAAGAGGAGGAGGGTGAAGGTTGTAATGGTATTACAAATGTCACAACAGCAGGAGGCGGAGATGTTTTTCATTCACTGCTGCACAGGAAAACAAATCTTTGCAGAGGTGTTGGGTGTCTGAATCGATCGGCTGAGCGACTTTAAGTGGAAATGAGAGTAAGAGGCTGTTTTTTTTGTTGGTTTTTTTTACTATTTTGACAAAGCTAAAATGATCAGAATTTTTTTTTTTTTTGTCTCCAAAGTATTATGAATATTTTAGATTTCTGATTATTGTCTGAACAAAAGGAGGACTAGAAATTGAGGATAACCTTTTGTTCTCAATGTTTTCTGGCATTTTTTTTGACTGAAATATTTTTTAATTGCAAAAATAATTATAAGTTGAATTGGTAATGAAAATAGTTAAGTGTACAAAGTGTGATAAAAGTTATGTTATCAGACATAAATGAGTGAACATTATATTTATATATGCATTAATCTCCTCCTGCTGCGCTGGATAGAAGTGGTGAAATAATCAAACAAAGAGTTTAAAAACAAAGACATTTAGACAAGAATTAAAACACGCAGAACCTCAAAACACAAAATATGTGCTTTGTAGCAGAAAATTAACATATGCATTTTTTCCCTCCCTTTGCTTTATTTATAGCTTTGAAACAGAGAGCACAAATAACAGCAATTATATATAAATCAGAAAAACGTACTAGAGGAGGAAATGAGATGAAACCGAACTCTACAATTGATGGTTTTCACAGCCTTCCGTGTACTTGTGGCTTCACAAAAACATAATTCACAATCTGTCAAATATTCTAAAAAGTGACTCTGTGGCGGACGACACTTACGTCACACGACTCCAAACCTAAAAGACAAAGACTACATTTCTCTTCACGACCAAAAAAACGTCCGCTATGTCGTACCAATTAAAGCCGCTTCACCGATCTTCCACGACGCCCGTCGTTTCAGTGACACGGCTTTTAGTCGCTCCCCGACTCCTATGAGACTCTTCATCTTGCTCATCGTCTTCGCCTCTTTGATGTTTCACCGGATCACGAAATGTCTCGCGTCCCTCGAAGGCTTCCATCCCGTCCTCCGCGCCTCACCTGTATCTTTTTATTCTCTTTTATTTGGCGGTGTGGGATTTGTTCACCTGTGTGTATCACCTGTGCACCTCCCTTCCTCTGTTCACTGACCCCCCCCCTCCCGCCCCCTCTCACCCCCTCCCACCTCCTTTTGTACGAACCAGACAGCTTTTTCAAAAGCTCCCCGACAGTCGCTTCGCTTGTTTCGTACACGTTGGTTCTCCCTCTCCGTCCTCCCTTTCATCTGCCGCCTTTCACCTGCTCCTTATCACCGCTTGTTTTCCTTTATCTGATCGCAACCTTTCAAAAGTCAGACTATCAGATTTAGGCCGAGAAGTAATTTCTCGATTCCTCTGAAACTTTCCTCAAAACCGTTTTCTCACTTGTATCCATCAAAATGATATCCGTCGATATCACATTTCAATCTTGAAGCTCATGCATTCATAAAAAGCCGTAGAAAGAAAGCATTTTAAAGTCCTATTTTTTCCACATTTATAAGGCGAGTGAGATACCTTTTCACTGTGTGCCTCCCTGCTGTTGTTAATTAGTAGTCAGTCCTGCAGTCGGGACCGTGGGGGGTGTTGTGAGCGCCGGTTAGACAACCCACCACTGTGGACACACAGAGAGTACAAAAAGACCTCCCTGAGAAACAAGTCAATTAACCGGCTTCAGAAAAGAACTGCAGTGTAGTTACTCGCCGGTATAATCGTGCAGTTGTTAATGCCTTCATACATATGTTTACCTTTTAGAAGTGGGACCATTACAGGATGCAGGCTGCTGTTGAACGAGCAGTGAGAAATGCCTTTTCAGCTCCCCTGTAACGGCATAATTGGAGCTTTCAGCGGAGGGAACGATGATACAGAAAGTACTTAGACACTTTCAGTTTTTGCAAGCTGGAAATAAGAACTTTCTAGTGTGCAAAAAAAGTGCTATTTGAATCCCCGTAGCACAGATTAAGAAGGAGCAGTCAGGGTTTGGGGGCATCTGTTCAGGATGTGTGGTGGTGCTGAGAAATACCACAAAGTTGGAACCGAAAGATGTGCATCAAGGCGGAGACGCTGTGTGTTGTGCTCAGTTAACTCTGAAGTCCAACCAGGCTGGATGATGGGACTGACGGGACCGTTTGAAATGATGAGTCTTAAGTGTCTTTATATCGTAAACCAGTCGATTTCCATCCTTCTGTTCCATTTCCTGCGTGTTTTCGTCCTGCAGGTGGCGGTTTGCGGCGTTTTGACTAGATAGCGTTGCAGATTTCCAATCTGAGAAGCCCGTTTGAGGTGACGGCTTTATCGCTGTCGACACTGGACCCAATATAACATTTTTGAAATGGAAAACAAAAGGTGGCACGACTGAATATTCTAAACACTCCCTTCAGAAAAATGTAACTTGTGGCGCCGTCCAAATACACTTTGGAGAATTTCAAAATGCAGCAAGATTTGCGGTACCCATCACCAGGCCAGGAGGAGATTTACAAAACAATACTGTTGCATAGCTGTTCGAAAAATTCTCCATTGCAACTCCACCAAATTTGATGCAACAGAAATGAAGCACACCAGACTTCCATCCATTTCAACCAGAGTCCAGCGAGCCCAGCATTCTCAAAATGGTGTTTTCAGAACCAGATATGGTCCCATTGAGACGCAGCGGCTCGCCAGCTGCTGGAGTTGAGTACGTGTGTGTCCACGTAAAAGAAGGTTATTCAGCTGGTTTGGGTGGAGCTCAGCTACGTGAATCAATGTTACCAAACACGAGGAGCTCCCGGACACTTTCATTTTTGTCAAAGTAGATCTCGGTAGAAAAAAAAAGGTCGGCGCCCCCGACAGGAGGAATTACCAGGTTGGAGAGGATTAAAGTTGCTCTCGCAAACCTTCAACCTCAGAAAACAGCCAGCTGAGTTTCTTTCCCCCGACGGCCTCGCAGGTCGTGTCAGCTGCACACTCACTACATTTTTTCAATTTGTTTTTGTTAAAGTTGTCAAACAGTCCATTAAATGTTTGCTGTTCATGAACACTTGTAGCGGTTACTGCTCAAAGCCAGAATCCATCTACGAAATCATCTCACACGTGCTCTAAAGGTCACGGTGCAGCGCGACACTCGCCGGCACCCGAGCGAAGGTTCCCGAGCGTGCCGTCATGATCCCGACACGTCAAAGAAAACGAAGGCTCGTTCTGACCCGGGGTCAAACCTCCGACCTTTCGGCAGACGCGCTGCACCTTCGGCCCACCGGCAAGCTGCAGGCGTGTTGGAGTTAAAACAGAAAGAAACAAAAAAAAAGCCCGCGAGCTGTTTGGTGTTGCGGCCAAAGTTTTAATAATCAGTCTGACTGTGTACCTGTTGAGGCGCAACCTGACTGCAGGGCACGTTTGACACGAGGCTGCACAGGGTGAGCAAATGTTCTCCACACCTTCCCCCTGGGGCTTCATGCCGGGCCGACAAGAATTAAAAAGGCGCAGCGGGGGAGAGGGAACAGAATTTTGATTATATCTAAAAAAAATAAAAAATAAATCATGAATACACAATCAAGATATTGTTATGAAAATGTGGGGTCTCTGGCATCTATTTAAAAAAAGGCCCTCCTGTTTTGAATCCATTTAGGTTCGTCTTGACATTTCCAAAAGTCCCACCGCGCTGCGGTTTTAACGAGTGCTGGCATTATCACCGGAGCGTTCATTTGAGATTCTTATGAGGCCGGTCGATATCCTGGATGACAGCATCGAATCAATTAAGCCCGGCGGCCTCTTGGAGTGCGGCGCTGCAGTCGTTTTTGCTACAGGGGGGGAGAACAGATCTGACTCCGACTCCTTATGAAGCCGCATTAATCACACGTCTTCTAATAAACACCATTAGACGCGATAGCGCCGTCTCCCAAAACACGTACCGCCGCGCAGCATTCAGCCGTTGTTAATTAGCATCATCATCCCCGATTGTTTACTTGTCGCGAATGATCATTTAATTAGGTAACTTCAGATGAAGGATCCAAATATTATGGATAGATTAGAACAAGATCAGTGGCAAACGGCTCCGGCAGCAGGCTTAAGGAAGCTTAACTCCGTAGGACAAGTATCAATAACATTTATATGTAAATAGATGTAATTATCTGTTGTAATCATCACACATTACTCATGAAGCAGAGAAGAAAGAACAAAAAACAAAAAAACGGGGGGAGTTGCTTTAATTCTGTGAAAGTGGCAGAAGTGTGAAGGAGACAAAAGCCTCTGAAAGACATCCAGCGCCGAGCCAAGAAACTCTCCTCCGACGGGAACGGCTGTAAAATAACACCCGCTCACTCCCAAGCTTCCTGATAAAAGATTCTCTGAGTGGTCTGTAAATGGCTCCACACTGATACCGCTTCTGTTGGGTTTTTTGGAGCACCAAGGTTATTATTATTTATTTTTTTTTGCCTGTTTTTGATCATAAGAGAGAAAACACATCTTCAGAGTAAAAAATAAAAGTCTCATTCTTGAAAGTCAGAGCCTTTAATGTGCTGTTATCGCACCATTACTGAAACAAAGCAGCGTCTTCTAATGTCTTACGTTTCACTGATCTTCTTCCACGGCAGAGAACAAAATGTAATTCAGGAAAAAGGAACTCAAATTACAGGAAAGACACATCTAATATTCTGTTCTAGGCACACAAAAAATACACAAAAAATAGTGAAAGAAAATTAATTTCTCAATCTGACGCGACACTTAAATCATGTCGGGAAATAAAAATCTGCAAGAATTATAAGTGTTAACATGTAGAGCTGCACCGATTTATGTTTTTATATTCACAATGGATCATATCCCAATGTGTTTTTAACAGGGAGTTTCTTGTAGTGATGAACTGTAGTGATCCGTTTAACCGCCGCCTGCAGAGTTATTAGCCGACACTGCGCTTTCCCAAACTTTCTCGCCAACGAGTTGAAGTTCAGTCTCATCGGTCGTGTTCCTCGTTGCACCCGTTGTTCGTGAATAAGCTCGAAAAAAGAAACGCTGTACACGACCTGCTTTGGCAGCAAACGGCAGACAGGCGGTTAAAGACGAACTGGTGAACGCCGCGGAGCGTTTAGCAGCCAAAGAGATATTTCCTTCAGGAGGTGGTGGAGACCAAAAGTGGAGTTCATGTTGAACTAAAGTCAACATAGATGATGATTTTTTTTTAAATTTTTTTATTTGAGATCTTAGACTCATCCTAAAGACTAAAACCCACAAAATATACAAAATATTACTCAGAGCGAACCACAGTCTTTGTTTGGTTTCCTCGTCCCTCCACGCTCGTTTGTCGCTGCCCTCTTTGGCCCGAAGGGTCTGTGGTTGTTTCTGATTTCTCTGGAGAAGTCACAAGGTCAACTGAGAGGGGAAAAGAAAAAAAACAATGGGCTGACTGGAAAAAGCATGTCAGGGAGCGCATGACGTGTCCAAGACACACGATCCCCAATCGATACCGGAGGAACAAAGATCCCCGGCCCTCAGGGCCCCCAGGGGGCCGGGAGGGAAGTCGTCATGCGGGGCTGAGAGAGTCGCCTCGGCTCGACTGTCTTTTCTTTTTTTGGAGAGAAAACAGATCTGAAAACACACTCCGATCTATCAGGAACAGGAGGTGCGATTGAAACAATGTCAGAGGAGTCACCTGGGCTGGAAACCATCTCCGCTTTGCTTCAGTTGATGCGCAAAGAAGGATAAATAATTCCTCAATCATCAGCTCAAAAGGGGGGTGGGGGGAGGTCTAAAAACCAAACACGCTGCCGAGCCAGAAGCAAAGCGACGTCAACAATTTTTAGCATTCCACGTACGCTCGGCGTTAAAAATGCCGACGAGCAGCTGAGCCCGGCTCGTAATTACAAAGTCATTAAAGGACCTCTGTTGTAATTTTCCAGTTTGCGGTGCCTCTACAAAGCCCCCTCTCCCTCCGCTCAATCGTTTCATCAGCCGCCTTATCGACAGTCGCTTTGTGCCAAAACGACCAACGTAATCAACGGAAAAACACGGAGCGTGATTATGGAAAATAACTCACCGGATAATTTCATTTTGGGAATCCTCCGCCGCCTTCGTTTAAAACCAAACACGATAAGATGGACTTAAAATTCTCGGTGCGTCTTCACTTAATTGCTTCTGCCACATATTGTCTTCTGTTTGTGCCACGAGGCTTATTAAACTCTACTTTTCCAGGTTTGAACCCAAGTTTGATCATTAAGTATAAACTCGGTTCTGTGAACGTACTTTATATGCAAACAAGCGTCCGTCGTCGACGAAAAGAAAAAGAAGCCAAAAACTTTTCTTTAACGAGTTTCAGGAAGCAGCAGAGCAGAAACTTCTGTTCTTAATGTTACACATTATTATATTTTCAGTGGAAATTTTAAATAACACCCACACACAGGATGTTGAACGTTATTGCGTAACCATGGACATAAAGGTGCTGCTGGGTCACCGGAGTGAGGTCCAACACCGATGCTGCATGATACGGATGTATTTAGTCCAAAATGACACAATTATATTTATATAATAATAATAACAACATGATAACAATAAGAAACTTTTTACTTTTCAGCAAGAAAATGATATGTAGCGTTTAACATAACAACATGTTAAAATGTGCTTTAAAAATATTAGTAAAAAACTGGACAGCTCAGCAGGTCAACTCAAAGTCTGCCGCTGTCCTCACGGTGAAAACGCCTCTCGGTGAACTTGAGCCTCGATGTTTTCACCTGAATTTCACCAGCTTCTCGAGCTTTGGTAAAAATCCACCAACGGAAACGGAAAGGAGACGTTCCAGCAGCAAGCTTTTGGTTTCACTGCACTGTTTTTGAATGGTTTTCTTATTGGTTTTGTGTCATTTCTGATCGCTTTTTGGTTTTCAAAGCAGGTTTATTTTTTGGGTGGTTTTCCTTTTACATCCCCTCACTTTGTTCCAGCCTCAGCAGCGAACTCTGGATTTTTCTCCAGCTTCTCTCTTCTGTTTCTCGACGTCCTAAAATCACAGAGTCCCACGTTCCACGGCAAGGATAACGGCAGCTTTGTGTGATGTTACTTCTGACATGTCGAAGAAGACATCAGATAAATCTGTGCTTATCCTTGTTAGTAATTCACAGACTCCCAAGAAGCTGCGCTCCCCGAGACGTCGTCAGTCAAGCTCGTGGCGGGTAAGGCTCGCAGACTTTGTGTTGGTGTGGATTCGCCTGCTTCCCTCTTTGTACATGTCTGGAAATGTGCTACTGTCAGACGCTGCTTTCCCAGCATCCAAATAAGCAGGACGGATAAACCGTCTCTTCCACCGCTGCAGTTTGTGAGATAAAAAAAAAAAAAGAACCGATTCGTAAATCATCCCAAAAAAAAAGAAAAGTATCTTCTGGATGTCTTCCCAGGACGTGACAATTTCAGTCTGACGCTGTTTACTTGCAGACAGAATTAAGATTAATTCATGTGCGGAGAGAAATGTCGTAATTAAGTTGAGTGCACAAAGTGGAAAATGCCACCGAGACGGCGTAAATGTTTTAGACACCCGGTACACTGAGATGTGCCATTGAGAGCGTTTCACCGAAGAAAAGACGGCAGAGTGCGGAGGTGCCGTCGACGCGATTGCCGGGAAGTCGGCGAAGATGGACGGCAGCCAGCAGGTTGATTAAGGCATCCCTCTTTATTTTCATGCAGCAAGTTTACCGCTTCGGTTGTTGTCGGTTCTATTTTTTTAGACATGAAGTAAGTTATCATTTTTTTCAGTAAAAATTTGGGCCCTCTAAATGAATAATTTAAGTAATTTTTGTGGTTAAGAGATGATGTATAAAAAAAAAAAAAACATTTACAGCATCAGTTTGTGTGTTGATTTTAAAACAACAGTGAGTGTCAGACTTCAGAAAAATAACCTGTAACTGTCTAGTTAACTTGGTCTGTCTGGTGTTTTAATTACTTCCTCTTTAATCCTTACTTGACAACCAGCCTTAGTTACCATTGACCTTCAATTCAACCTGAAGAATTTGTTCGTCTCTAACCAATCAGTGAATACGTGATCTGTCCGATTAACGTGGAAACTGTGGCAGCAGTTGAGTTGAAGTAGTGACATCATGCTGATGGGGAAAAAAAAAGTATACTTAAAATTGTGCAGCACTTGTACAGTATCATCTTTCTTAGTCATGTTTGTGACATTTCTTTCAATTTTTCGGGCTCTGGCACACAAACGGTATCCTTATAGTCTTATGGTCTTTACACACTGATGCCATTTTGTTTTTCGTACGATGACTTTGAATGTTTATTTGTTCAAACTGTTGTTGGTTGTTGTTGTTTTTTAACTTTCACACAGAACTAAAGAATTTTATCAAGAAAAAGCCGGAAAAAAAACTTTCTTGGGAGGAACAATCATTGACCAATCACGTTGCACAAAAATGGATCAAACGTCACGTCCCGACTAGTCGTGATATTCGTGGTTAATTGGCGTTAAACCGACAAACGACTCAAAAGTTACAAAGACGACACAGTTCGGGACCATATTAATCATAATCATGATATAATCATATTAATCCAACGCAGGAGGCCGTCTCACGTGCAGAAAGTAGCGTAAAACACCGGCGTGTACATCTAGTCGAAGAGTTTTGGTACCAAATATTTATCATTTTCATGTAGGAGACGTCAGGGGCTAACCCCTTGCACGGTGGATTGATTTGAAGATGGTCACTGCTCATAATCATGCTTTTAATATATCTTGTATTAGTTAATTGCTCATCAGTGTCGCAAAGCAGTGAGTCGCTGTAGAGTCGTCACTTCTGGAAGGCAGAGGGTTTTTTTCTCCCTCTGAGAACACTGAAATCTCCGTACGTCTGTGATCCGCTGAGATTTTTCCGAACTCGCCTGATCTTCGCTGAAAATTAAAGTTCCTTTTGATGTATTTGTTTTTGAACTCCCGCCGAATCCCCCCCTGACTATTTATTTCAAAGTAATGGTGATAAATTGCAGCAGTTACCAGACGCCGGGATATTTTACAGATTAAAGTGCCTGTTTGTCGGATATCTCTGGGATTTTTATTATTTTTTTTCAGCTCGAGGTTGGAAATTGTTCTGCTCGACTGAGACTCCTTCAGATTCAGATATGGCGCAAACTATTAGAAGTTAAAGTCCCGATAGCTCAAGAATGAAGACACTTAAAAATGACAAGAAAACTCCCCGTTATTTCCCTCTCGGCTGTTTTTTTTTTTCCCGTCACATGCGTGTGCGCAAGGGCAAAACGAGGTGACGCATCCCACCAAGTCCACATGGTACTCCGCAGTCCGCCGGCATAATGACATAGCGTGGGCTCTCGCCGCGGCCGGCGTCTGTCCGTCCGCTTCCCCCACAGCGAGGCGTTTAAAATGGATCTGGGTCACAGCGGGATCCCCTCTGTCCACCCGCTGGAACCTGGAAGCGTTCGATTCATTTCTGGCCGATCCGTGTGACACACTTTTTTTTTTACCGTCGGCGAGAGCTGCTGTATTATGTATTAACGCTCGGATTCACTGTGTCGACGTCTTCAAGTGAAACCGATAATAAACGAATTTCCACAAACATTCGCTCCACTTTTTACAGTCGCTACTCGTACGACAGTTTGAACCTTTAACATCAGCTGCTGTAAAGTGTTGTAGGGACGGATGTGTTCTTCATAGACTGGATGCTCTGCTGTGCAATTGTATTTGTCCTCGCGTTGAAACCGACAAATGTTTAAAACTGACAAAAGAAAACGCCTCTATTTTTATGATTTACGTTTTAAACTTGTGTAGAATTTCCTCGGCGGCAGAATAGTTTGATTATCTACCTACGGATATTCAAATATTGATGTTTTCTCCCACAAAAACAGGAGGAATCATACATAAAGTCCAGTTTAATTCATATATATTTAGTCTGACTGTATTTCGGTTTATTTTTCCAGCTGGACAATTTTCATCTGCATTCTGTTCTTTGGCAAAAAAATAATGCAACTCTGACTTTACAGAAAACAGGTCTGATGAGTGGAAACTGTCGATATAAACCAATGTTTACGCACAGAGATTCTTTCATCTGCATAATTGTTCTCGTACTTTGTTTTTGCTCTGCGGTTCCTCCTTCGTTCCAGTGAAGTGAATTCCTGGTTTGTGTTGTGTTTCGGTTCTTTGCTGGTTTCAGTGTGACGAATATACTCCAAACCAGCTCCTTTGAGAAACAGATTTATTTATTTTTTCCCAGTTTGGTGTGGAAGAAGTTGACGAGCCTGCACAGAGATCCTGATCTCAACCCCGTCAGGGAGATCCAGATATTATATATATCTATGTATACGTGAGCAAAACCTGACTGTGTTGCACCAAAATCAGGTGCTGAATTTCCCAGAAGGCCTCACGGATGCTGTCTAACGTTTGTATATGACGTCTTAGCGTTGCCGCATTTTTCCCCCCCAATTTTATTTATTATTTAAGTATCTGCAACACTTGATAATTGAGGTCAAGCAGTTCAAACCTCCCTTTAATGCAAAAAATCTGATCCCGGTACTTGTGATCTTGACTTTTACGCGATGAAGACGCGGTCGAACACGAGATCTCAGTTTTACTTCAGGACACGGGCGCGTTTCGCTGCCTCGCTGGGACCAGGTTCATCTAACTCTCAGTTTAGCATTTAGTGCGCAATACCAGAAATAACATTCAAAAGGTGTCACATGAAGGGGGCTAATTGGATCACACACACGTTATCTCTGAACCAGGAGATTAACCTCAGAGGAAAAAGAAAAAACATCCTCGCGGGGTGATCGACTTTTGAACCTCGGTTAAACACTCTTTTTAACGTGTGAAATTTATGTGTCAGTTGGTTTTCTCTCTGCTGCTGGGGGACAACACAAAAACACAGTTTCTGCAATTACACAGATCGGAAAAGGTTATTTATTTGGTGCAAAAAGCGCTTTCTTTTCAGGTTCATAGCAGAGTAATTCAGTTAGTTTCTCTGCAGCTGCAATAATTGGTCCCTCGATTAAACCTGTGTGATAGGAAAGCAAAGTGCTGCTGCAGGAGGTCGGGGGGGAACAAAAGCTTTGTTTTATTTAATAATTATGCAACACGGGTGCTTTAAAACCATTTCAAAACCGTCTCCGTCTTTACGTTCTCAGATATTTAAAAGGAATTCCAGCAGCTGCACATTTAACATCTGGATCTCCTGCGAAAGTCAAATAACGATTGTCAGAAATGTCACATGCTCCCGGTGGGACGGCGGCAGCGGCGACTCCATCCCTCCGTCGGCCGTTCAAAAGCTGGTGGTGTTTTTTTAACAGCTGGTACGAATCGTTTTGGAGCGATCAGAGACGCGTTTTTCTTTCGTCCTTTAGTGCTCTTATTGGATGATAGATGAACATATTTAAATGCAAATAAGCTATCAAGCCATCACACGGACACGTTGCTTTGAATGAAAAATAAGAAGAGAAACAGGCGCAGTTGAATAAAGGGATGTTTTCACTGTGTGGGATGATTTGAACGCAACGTTTGCCGCTCAGCGACGGAGGTCTCAGAAGATGCCGCTTTTGTTATTTAACCACGCAAACGACACATAACGATATTAGGCCGACGTCAAAATGACTCACTTTACAGCGAAGATGGATCACCGCCGGGCGCAGCTGCTTCCGTGTTCCCGTGTAAAGAGGCTGTAATCAATCATTTTGGTAACGCGCTGGCAAAATGTGGATTCTGTCAAATAGAAGAAACGCTCTCAGAGTCTCATCACCGAGCGGTGGCAGTTCGCCGCTCGCAAGAGACAAATCGAAGCTCTCACATCCCGGGATGCAGCTCACACGCCGGCTGGAGTTGATGATGGAAAAGCCGACTGGTGCCGTGTTGATAATGGAGGATAACGTGTGTCAGGCGGCATCGCAGCAGAAGCCCGGCGGTAATCAAGGGGCCGGTTTTCCCCCTCTTCTCCGTCGTTTCTAGATAATGTCGAAGACCTGAGGGCGATGAGCGTTATTTAAACGGTACAATATCTACTGAAGGACAAAAAAAGTGTTCGTGTAATGTGTTCAAGAAGACTGCGGGCGGAGCTGGATCTGTGAAGCCGGCTGGATTAATCTCATGGAGGCACCCAGAGTCGACCCATTTGGGTCCCGTGGACCGAGTTTGTGACCCGATGTAACGTCCGGTCCGGGTACGATCCATCGGGAATCGCTTGCAGTCGTTGGATCCTATTGGACAAGACCTCGGGGTCATTTTGAAACAATTGGAGCGGCTTTAACCAATCGGTACGCAAAGAGACTCTGCTCGCTGATTGGTCTCCGGCCGGGTTTCCAGACTATAATCCCAGTGTGGAGCAACAGGCGGCTACCGCCACAGTTTAAAAAAATGTATTTATGGCCCTTCATCAGAAAGAATATAGGCACCTCTGATTTAGAGGAAAAAGTCTGGAGATACCAAAGACACAAGGAATGAATTCTTTAGGGGACAAAGAATATCTACTGAATATTTCATGTCAACAAAACCAATAGTTGTAGAGATACCATTTGGACCAACTGACCAACCAGCATCTCTATTTATGAGTCCGCTTAAATAAACATAATTAATCTATAAATTAGTAATAATTGAACTATTGAAGACAATATTCGATGCTTTGAGCACCACAAATGCCTCCTGCCGCCATTCCTCCACTGTATCGGTGTGGCAGCAGAAATCTCAAACTTGAGTTTTACTTGTTTTGTTTTTTTTATCGTAAGAGTGAACCGACGGTTTGACATCAAGGTTCAAAACAACACACGGTCGTTTGAAGCTCCGTTTTAATTCCCTTTGTTCTTCTCGTAATAGGAAACCACCACCACGACTACCAGTACAGCCACCTGGACCTGACGGCGCTCACGCCTAAACTGGGTAAGAAAAACACAAGTCACGTATCTCTGAATGACATCACGCCATGTTGAACCTTTAAAAAAAGATTTGGACGCTTTGACCTGACCTGACTTTCCAAAAATTATATGCATTATTCTCGCTCTCCAAATGAAAGAAAGCCAAACAATTCTTGCGAGAGACTATTTCCAATTTCCAAGATAAAAGTGTGTCTTTCACGGGGAAATTAAAATCCGAGACGCTGATAAAGAAAGATCCTCAGAGAAAATGAAAAGAAAAAAGTGTTTGATAATCAAAAGATCATCTTCGCAGTTTTCTAAAGTTATTGAAAACCCAATTACGGTGACGGCATCCCATCTATTTCTCTAAATGTGATTTTTTTTTTTTTTTGTGACGGGAGCAGCTTTCAGTGTGGAGGAACCGAACGCCCCCCCGCCCCATCTCCACCGACTAGACGACAATGAAATGAAACACCGTGTAATTAAAGAGGGAATGGGGACTTATTTGTTCCTACATTTTTTTACAAAAAAATCCCCTCTGATGTTATAAAAGTGCCGAGGCTGATGTTTAGTGTCAGTATTTTAAGAGATCGAGTTATTACACAACCTTTTTCCCGCCATTAACGGTATTAACGGAGCGCCGAGGTTCAACTTCCTGCCGGGAAAATGGGTTTCAAAAGTCCTCTCGGCACCCAGAGACTCTCTTCAAACGGCGCTCTTGAAGTCTACTTAGCTTCTGACGAGGATCGCAGCTCGCATTCGATGCATAATTCAAGAGGGGGGTCGGTTTGCGCGCTTTGGCGTTAACCCTTCGCTCGGCGCTCCTGCGGCGTCGGGTTACCACGGAAACGTGTAGTTTTTGGAAGGTTTGGCTGAAGCGTGCTGTCTAACTCATTGATCCTTTCTTTCTCACTTGGATTTGTTAGCCCACAGACAAATGCGATACGGTAAGTGATACACATACACGTGGTGTTTATGTGTATTTCTTTTCCCCATCACCTTTTCCTTCAACATATATCATGTACGGTTTAGGAGAAATTACCCCTCCTCCCTGCTCTCCTCCCCTCTTGCACTCTTCTTCTTCTTTTTTTTTTTTCTTTTTTTTTTTAAAGCGTTTGTGAATCTTTTGCACTCACAAAACTTCACGCCGCTGCATCACAATCCATGACCTTTAGTCCAATCTCTCTTCACGCATTAGTTTTCCTCTTTCACTCCACTGAACCGGCTCTATCTCTCTCTCACACACACACACACACAAACACACACAAACACACAAACACACACACACACACACACACAAACACACAAACACACACACACACACACAAACACACAAACACACACACACAAACACACAAACACACACACACACACACACAAACACACAAACACACACACACAAACACACAAACACACACACACACACACACACAAACACACAAACACACACACACACACACACACACACACACACACACACAAACACACACACACACACACACACACACAAACACACAAACACACACACACAAACACACACCACCATATGCTCCTCGGTGTTGTGTGTCCCTGCCCTCCTTGCTGCAGTAGTCACCCAGTCCTATTTTTAAAATCCAGCACCAGAGCGCCCCTGCCCGTACCCCATCCCCCCCACCACCACCACCACCCCGCCCCACCGCGCCTCCTGACCCGTGACTGGGCGTCCCAAATTTACCGAAAGCCACGGGAGCGTCGCTGCAGCGCAGGGAGCCTTAACGGCGTCACGCGCATCACCGACAGCCAGAAACTGAAACCGGCGCTCGAGCTGCTTCGAGACAGACGACAGATGCAGCTTCCAGCTGACTCAGAACAGCAGAGACGACAGATCAGTCGATCTTACGGGTGCTACGACTCGGGGAAACAATAAATCAATAAGAGCCTCGGTGGGGCGTTTATTTCAGCCTCCCTGACAGAAACATCATAGTTTCTAAAAAATGCTGTCCAGAATCAGTTCTTCGTTTCTTAGGATGATCTTTTTCTGGTCAGTTCATCCAAAAGTGTTTTTCCCTTAGCGCAGCGTATTTTTTTTTTTTTCAGTCGTATTTAGTCAGAATGCATTTTTAGAAGTAAACTGCATGTTAAGGCTCCCCGTCTGCAGAACGCTCGAAACACGCCGTTTTCTTTTTTAACAAATTAAACACTAAAGAGAGGACGTCCAACACCTAAAACCCTCCGTAGTCCTGCACATTTCCCCTCTGCATCACTTACCCTTCCTCCAGTACGTAACCCATCCCTCTGACTGACTGTGTGCTGACTCCGCCCCCCACCCCCACCCCCCGTGTACCCCCTGTAGAGCGACCCCAGCGGATGAACAACATCCTGACCTCGGCCACGGAGCCCTACGACCTGTCCCTCTCCAGATCCTTCCAGAACCTCAGCCATCTGCCGCCGGCCTACGAGCTGGCCCTCAAGTCTGACTTAAGTAAATACTCTCTGCACAGATTAAGTAGGTGCTCCTTCATTCGTCCTCCATCATTGTGTTTTTTTTTTTTTTGCCTGATGCACCAAAAAAAAAAAAAAAAAAGTCCCAGGAATGACATCATCGCATTTAAAGGTCGCCACGTTCACCGCGAGCGTCCGGCCTTGATGACGCCTCATCATGCATGTCTCTGTGACGGACATCGAGATAAGTGTCTCCAGATGTTTGGTGGCTCATCACGCACGTAGTCCTCTCGCTCCTTTCACCTCTTTTCAGGGAAATAAACGTCCTTTTTGAAATGCATCCCGACGCGCTCGCAGCCTCCATCGACTCATCCGCCGCCTCATCGGCTGACATCTAATTGGCGTGTAATTTGGCTCCATCTGCGGCCCATGTCATGTTGCTAATGTCTTTTAATGACGTATTAAGCTGAATGGTTTTTATACGCCAACAGGATGGCGCTTTAATGTCTGAGCAATACTCCGCTTAATTATCGCCACCGTGACATTTACGGTTTGGTGATGAGGTGGACGCTGATGGAAGCTCGAGTCCGGCGCATGTCGACTGGTTGCATGTTTCATGTGATCGTCCCACTTCTCTTTGATCGATTTTATTTCTATTAAAGCAGCAAGTTTCTTTCGGTATGTTATCTTTTACGAGAGAAACGTGGCCAAAAGTTTTGACTGTTTAAAAAAAAAAAAAAAGGTGAATTTTTCATGAAACACATTTTTGACTGTCTGACATGAAGGCAGCGTTTCTGAATTTACATTTATTTTGTAATTTATTCTTCAAATCTGCAGCTTTCCCAAAAAAACACATTTATTTTGAATGCTCGCTTCGGATGATAACAAAGTTTATGAAAAACAGAAATCTGTGTATTTACGTCTCTTCTGCTCCGAACTCAGCGAACGCTCTGGAGGGTTTTTGGCAAAAGTGGTTCAAATAAAATCTTTAAAATAGTAGAAACCAAAATATCTTTATTTCTTTTTAAAAAAAAAATAATAATTTTTACTTCGACCTCAGATCCTGCGCTTGGGACCATCTATTTAAAAAAAAAATTCTCTGCTTTCACATGTTGATATTATTTAAAACACTCAAGAGAACGAACCGACACGAATGTGCAGCAACGCTCGTTGGTTCGTTTGCTGGTGTATGATGTCGGGAGTTTCGACGTTCAACAGATTTGTTGACGGTAAATCTTCCGAAACCTTCCCGCTATTAAAGCTTTAACATGATTCGGCAGTGAAAACACGCAGAGCACCTTCCCGCAACATTTCCTTGCGCCAATGAAGTTGATGCACAGCAGATTTTGCAATTGCTCCCATTCACGGCTCCTTGAAACTTAAAGAAGTTACACAGAGAGGGAAAAAGCCATTTAAATGTGTCATTGTTCCCCTTTTTTCACGACAGAAAAACACGCATCGTTGCAATCTCCTCTTGACACATTCTTCTTTTTATACGTTTTTTCTTTCCCTCTTATCAACTCTCGGGAGAGAGGGAGGGGGCGGGGGGGGGGGGTCTTTGCTGTTATCTCGCCGGAGTCTTGTACACATGCCGAAAAATCACAGAGATGAATCACAGCCGACTACAGAGCAGCTTCATATTTTCAGACAGGAGCTCGGCAGAATTTGTCAAACAGGCGAAGAGAGAGAGAGAAAAACAAAAAAATCCAAGCATGAGTGAGGTCTTTGGAAACAAGCCTGAAAGTAATATAATTAGTTGCTGTTTTAATTAAACCATCTGGAGCGATGATTACTAAATTAAATTAGTACGTTTAGTAGTTTATTTGCAATTTAAAATTAGCAATTTTAACCGTGTGTGTGTGTGTGTGTGTGTGTGTGTGTGAGGCTCTTCCAGCCCGCCCGTCCTTCACTGATGCGGCGGAGATCGAGGACGCTGCTCCGAAATGACCCTCCGAGCCGCTCCGTGGAGAAACAAATCTTCCTCGGCTCGGTTGTCCGTCACCTTAATTACCCTAAAACAAAAGGGATTAAAACACCTTTTCAGAACAAAAACACCTTTTAACCCCTCCCGCCCCCACTCAAAAACAAAACAGACATTGCCGCATTCGCCCTTTATATCCCACCACTCCTGCTCCAAACCTCTAAAGATCACTTTATAATTGATGTTGCACCAGTTTCACGAGTGCATTATATGATTACAGTCTTCTGCCATCAATAGCTGACACATAAATACGCTGGCGATATCGAATGCAATCTAGCAAAGTGGAAGCCTGGGTTTAATTAGCTGTTGTTAGCAATTTCCTGTGTTTGTAGCCCTGCGCTCCACGTCGGGGACCCTTCAGCCTCTCGCAATCACGCTAATAGTAAAGTGGTGCATTACTATCAACGCCCTTCTTAAATCACTGAAGGTGTGAACGCTGTAACGCTCATAAAAGCCAGGACTTGAATCAAAGGGCAGCAGAGACGCTTCAGCAGGACGAAGAGTTTATACTGACCTTAAAGACAGAAAAAGGCCTCAAATCTACTGAAATTATACACGTATTTGATCATTATTATGGATCAACCAATGGAGCAGCACGTTTCATTACATTCATTTCCCGCCGGGAGCGTTTTTCTTACTTCGAGACGCCTCCCTGTTTTCTGATCAGCATTGTCTCCTTGCTCGATGCTGTCACGATGAATTCAGGTTGTTTTTCTTGTCTTTTATGACCCAACCTCCGCTGTTGTTATTTTTTTTAACACGGTCTGTCATCTGTTTTGTTTTTTTTGGAGAATATATAATGTGTGTTTTTCCCGTCGGAGCGGGATATTATACATTCCTACCACCCTCTCATCGGAGCGTCTAATCACTACTCTCTCTCTGGATACTTCGGTTTGACCTATTAATGGCGCCGTGGGCTGCGGCCTGTCGATCGGCGGTATACTTGGAGCCTGTGGTTGAGTTTGGTTGACATTTTCTGCCATAATGTCACTTCTAAAACCAGCTCTGCAGGGGAAAAAAATGCTGGAGCGCATCGCCGCAGGGCCGGAGTCGGGCCTCCTTCATTAGGAATGCACCGAGCAGTGGACATGAAACCTCTTGCAGTGGGTAGGGAGGGAGGAGGGCGGGGGGTGAGGGGGGGCAATAAGGTGACCTTCTGTATCCAGGCGTGACATCTCTCCCAGAGAGGCAAGCATCCAGACAAACAAGTCCCACCGTCCCTTTTCTCCACAACTCGGCGAAGCGTCCTAAAAACGACAACTCGACCTCGGCGTCCGGCAATAATTAACAACCGCGGAGTAACGACCCCTCAGCTGCAGCAGTTAATCAGAGGGATACCTGGGTAGACTTTCCCCTGAAGACTTTCCCACAGTCAAAAAAAACAGACAGGGTGAAGTCTGCCGGGAGCAGCCCGCGGCTCGTACCGCCGTAATGACCGAGCGTCTCTCTGGCAGCTGAACCAAAGGACCGGTCGGTCGGTCGGCCATCCAGCCAGCGCGTGAACCGTCGAGTGCCGCGGCGTGCCGACGAGCACCCTCGGTGCTGAAGGGCAGCTACGACGCTCCCGACGCTGTCTTGTTCTTTCATGAAGGAAAGAGGACAAAACAATTGAAAACAGTTTGAGTAGGTCTCTGCAACTGCTGTGCTGATTACCATTATAACTTCCTGTTCCTGCCACTATTACCACAACGGATCACATTCGGCACGTTATTTATTAATGTGACGAAAAAGACATTGCGCAACAGCTGATCTGTGCCGAGTCCTTCCAAACACCAGTGTAAGCCTCCCAGTAATTACATCTGAGTTGCCATAAACCTTTAGATAAGACAAAGGGATGTTCAATAAGGAGCTTCCTTCCAGCTGGGCAGTGAGTCACTGGAGAAGTCTTTGATCTCTCCTAAATCTGCCCAAAACCTGTCGGCACCGGGCTCTTGCATGGTCACGCATGGGGTGCATTTATTATGCATGTACTGTCGAAATGAATGAGCAGAACCTATCCTCTTTTGCAAAATGCTATTGAGATGAACCCGAGGTATCTTATCGTGACAGTTGTATTTCATATTCTAGGAGATGTGGGAATCACTATTTAGAATCGAATGCAGAGAGTTTCTAAAAGGAGATGTGTTACACCCGATAGTTACAGACGAGTATTCAAATCAGTGTTTTTCCATTCAGTTGGAGGTGCGATCGAAAAGTTCAGAAGGTTCCTGTTGCACAAAAACATCTGCACAGTGATGTGATTTGTCAGGAAGTTGCGTCGCTTGCAACGTCAGATTTGGGGGCAGAAGGTCACGGTCCGAGGCCGAAGGCGCGTTCGGGTTGGGTTTTCGTCAGACTTGTCAAAGCTGAGTTTTTACCGTGACGCTCCGAGTTGTCTGAGGGAAAAGATTTGACCTGAACTTTGACCAGTTTGTGTTGAAAATGCACAAGTTTCTTGCCCACAACATTGTACGTTTTTTTGGTTCTTGAAGGCGCCGTCTCTGAACCGTTTGACCGCACCTCGAACTGTACCAGCATCCAAAGAGTGTATTTATTCAAAGCAAAGCAAATAATTATTGATTCCACGATCTCGCTCTCTGATTATCTTCGTCTTCGAAATCCTCAGGTGATAAAGACATAGATGACTACTACACAAGGAAGCATCACCATCCCGACTTCGGTGGCCGGGGACCGACCCACATGGTGAAGCTGAGTGCAGAACCACAGCAGCACCAGCAGCATCAGCAGCACCAGCAGCATCAGCAGCATCAGCAGCACCAGCAGCGGCAGCGTCCCCGTCGCGTCCAGAGGGCCATGTCCCAGGACCACGTCCTGTCTCCTCCCCGGACGCCCCGACGCGGAGACTACGGCTTGTCTTCGTACGGCGTCATGGCCGCCGCGGCGTACGGAAGCAGCCGCCACCTCTCGGAGGAACAGCTACTCTCGGCGGACCGCCTCCACTCCCAGGATCCCTTGCTGTCCCCGGCGATGAGGCGCGACAAGTTCCGGGAGAAGGCCATGGCAAGGGCGATGTCTCACGCTGACATGCTGATGCCCACCACGCCCGTCGTGGACCGCCACAAGATGCCCAAGATGCACTCTCAGCCCAGTGCCTCTAGCAACTCCTACAACACGCTGACGGTCAACCACCAAGCGACCACGTCTAAGCGGCAGGCGTTCGCTTCCCGACGAACACACACGGTGGACCACCTACAGTACATTCCCGGCCACCACCACACATACCGCACTGCCAGTAAGAACGAGGTAACTGTTTAACCGCAGAGTGGAAGGATTCCCGTCGGCGCACACCACCACAACATGAAACAGAAATATCAGCGAGTCTCCTCGGCAGAGCTGCTCGGTCTTCTCGATAAAACAACCGCCGACATTAAAAACTCTTCCTGCTTTTTAGCACAAGCTTTTTGTGTCATCCAGATTTTTTGGGGGTAACTAGAATCAACCCCGGCAAAGACTTTTTTTTCTCTCTTAGAGCATCATAAGGGCTTTGCGCATTGACACAAAGATCCTTCATGTCAGACGTTTGACAACGTGAAGAAACTATTTTTTAAAACTAGACATGGGAGTGGAGGGGAATTGTATCAACTTTATAAATATATAAATATACTATATTTACTATTTGTATTTTCAGTCCTTGTTATAGCTTTAGAGATTCTCATTAACTAATGTAAGCACTTCAAGTGGTGCCTCTTGAAATTGTCCCATTTCAACGATGAAGTGGATTTGTGGGTTAAAAAGCACAATTAATGAATTCCCTTGGTTTTATTTTCTGTTTTTGGATTAAGTTTTCTCTTCTTCTTCGGTGATCGGCCAGAACATATCAGCTTATTAGTGAAAAACAGAGGCTATTTCTGTTGTGAACAATAGATGATTGTAAATAGGCTATATTAGCAGCATTAAACAATAAAAGCTGGCCCTCTCGCGTTTTTATTTTCTCCCACCTGGGATCAATCACAGATTCCCACTTAATGCTTTTGATTTTAGATAAGGCAAAGATCCCAAATTAATATTATTTCCACAGATGTCTGCTAAATATGTGGATCTAATATGCATATTGGGAGTATTTATTTTTTCTTTTCTAACTGTGCTTGTAGCATAGGATGACTGTGTGTGAAACAACCCTCCACCAATGTCAGTTGGCAGCTTCATTTCCACTGGTGAAAATGGAGCCTGATGGTCATTGCTGAATTTTCTTGCTTTGTCATCCATGAAGTATGACCCTCCCCCACCTCTCCCGCCTCCCCCCCGAACTGCCCACCCTGCTTGGTTTGTGATTGGCCAGCTGCTTCCATCTCTACATATCAGGTATTCAGTGTTGAGGAGCGTATAGGTCAAGTAATCGTTTTTTGTGTTGACGGAAACAATCAAAGGATGTCATAGTCGCTAGTCAATCAAGCAGTAATTAAACTGTGACATGTTTGTCCAGATGTTTTCATTAAAGCAATGCCTTATTGTATGGAATCCCATATGCTCTTAATTGAACAATCATGCTTTTGTCCGTCTTGTCGTCTCAGCTTTTTTGTGCAATATTTTGATTATAATTTCCCAGCAGAACCAGCAGTGAACACCTGTACAGTGCTGGATGGCACGGCACATACGGTACACCTCAACAACACTAAATTCAGTTGAGGAAGTTTAAAAGTTTAAAAGCTGAACAATCATTTAGTTCTTCTGATTCTTCATGGAAATTTGTCAAACTACACCCATTACAGTGCCTGAAATTAGCTTTGTTTAAGGTTTGCGGGCTCATAAGTCTTCACGGGTTCTCCTTGTTCCCCATAATGAATGATCCAATGCAGGAACCGAGCTGGACAGGATCCAAATTATATACAGTCTTAATGAAATCATGTCGGTAGGACCTTGTTTTATTGCCGCAGGTCTTGAGTGTGTGCCAATATTTCTACTCCAGAGTGGCTCCACATTGACTCACCAAATTGTGTCGTGATGTTCGCCGAAAATAAGTCCAAGGCCAATTTCTATGAAGTTCAGGAAATATAAAAGGTTTGATCATCTGAGTTTTTAAGAAGTTTAACGAGTGCAGGTTATTTGGTGGAGCATCATACTGCTGCCTGACAAAGTCATGTGTTTTGGCTCTCGAGTCCCCATTCAGGTTCGAAGCAATTAAGCCCCAACTTATCACAATTATGTCCCGCGTACCGACAATTAACTTTGAGACAAATAAAGTCCGAGGTTAAGACACTGCAAACGTTTCGCTAGATGTTCCACGGCTGAATTTTCGGGTGTGACCAAACATTTTGGACCCGTGACGAACTTCCGCCGGTGAGTCCAAAGGCTTTGATAAAGTGTGTTCATGGTTCAAAGGTCAAAAAACAGTCTTCAGGATGTCCATTCCCAAAATGCCAAGAGTTACGATTGTGTTTGTGTTCTTGGTAGAAACACTGAACAAGACTGACTTTGTAGTTGAAGTAACGCATCAGGAAGGTTTCTTCAGATATTTGAGTTGTCAGCTAATGTATATTAAAAACTTGAACACGACGTTACTTGATGACGATTTGAACTGTATTATTTCAGTTGCAGAAGAGAAGCGTCTCATTACGCATAAATCATTTCAATACAGAGATGCTTGAAAGTTTGTGAACTCCTCATTATTTTCTGCATTTCTGCGTAAATATGACTGAGGGACATCATCAGATTTTACTTAATAATACTTGGTCATTTCTTTATTGAGGAAAATTATCCAATATCACATTTTTGTTAGTTGACTTCTCTCTTAGGTCCTTTCACACCACTTCTATTGGATTAATTCAAGACTTTAACTTGGCTGTTCCAAAACATTAACTTTATTGTTCCTTAATCATCCTTTAGTAGAACAACTCGTGTGCTTCGGATCGTTATCCAGCTGCATGACCAACTTTCTCTTCAAGTTCACTTCACGAACAGGTTTTCTGATATTTTTGGGGGTATAATTCAGAATTCCTTGTTCCATAAATGAGGGAAAGCCATCCTGGTCCAGATGCAGCAAAACAGGCCTAAACCATGATACTACCGCCACCATGTTTCACCATGTTTCCTTTCTCCAAACATAACACTTCCAATGTAAACCGAAAACTTCTATTTTGGTCTCATCCGTCCACCCGTCCACAAAACCTTTTTTCTAATATCCTTCTGGCTCGTCTACGGGTTCTTTAGCAAACTACAGGTGGGCAGAAATACAAAAATTTGGAGAGCTTTGGCTTTCTTCCTGCAACCCTTCCATGCGCACCTTTGCTGTTCAGGGAGGGGAACAACAGTCTTGAATTTAAACCAGTTGTCCAACAATCTGTCTGACTGCAGATTGGTGGAATCCAAACTCTTCAGAGATAGTTTTTCTTTTAACCTTTTGCAGGCTGATAAGCATCAAAACTATTTTTCTGAGCTCCTCAGAAATCCCCTCTAGTCCTGCCATGATGGCTCCTCCACAAATATAGAAATATCTGTTGTGAAGCTTAGACTTTGATGGATCCCTCATCTTTAAATGAAAAACTAGGTGCGCACTCATACTTGATTGTCATCCTATTGACTGAAAACAGCTAATTCTGGAGGTTCACATACTTTTGCCCAATACAGATATGCAGTATTGGATCTTTTTCTTAATAAGTAAATGACCGAGTATGATATGTTTGTATAATTTGTTTCATTAAGCTCTCTTTATCCACTTTTTAGGACTAAAAATCAGATGATGTTTTAGGTCATACTTACACAAAATTTTTACAAAATTGTCAAATGTTCACAAGTTTTCCAGCATCACCGTACGTTAAATACGCTCATGTCTTGTTGCACGTCTTTGTTAAGTTGGCTCCAGCTTTGCTTTTAATGATAATGAATTTATGATTGATTGACGTCGTAGAGGGGATGCGTGGAACGTTGGCCAAATGTTAGTTTGAGAAAATGTATTTCTTTTAACTTGATGTGCCACTTTACTTTTTTTATGCCAGGTATGTATTTAATGATGTCAATTAGAGGTTCATGTTTTTCCAAATTTTTTCTTTTTGTACATATGATTTTTTTTTTTTCCTTTCTTTGTCCGAGAGTGCTTCAAAGAAAAGGAAGAACATTTGATCTCTCTTGGTGAGAGAGGGGTGTTAACTGTTGGGGAGACTGCTTTAGACAGATTATCTGTATCCATCCACTAATCTCACAAACTTCAGCTCCTTCCTTTCACTTAATTAATAATGATGTCATCCCAAGAGCCTTTTTCTCTATGTGCAATATTTCCTGTTCATGCAGTATAAATCTATAGCCACTTACTCTTTTTAAAAAGTTGTGAGGTTCATTTGCTGCCATACGGGCTTGTTGTCCTTCTTGATTTAGGACTGCACTGTCTTTCATAGTCGATGAGGATATTTTTTTTTTTTATATAATACAGATAAATGTGGTATGAATGAAACAGGTGTCTGTGTAATTGCACAAATTACTGGAGACTAGTTTAAAGGCTTCATAACAAAATATGACTGTTCTTGTGGATTTTTCTGTTTGTTACGAATTATTAAAGCACATCACGTGTCGTATACATCAATTTAATCACTTATGCTTTTTCGTATTTATGAATAAGTCATCAAATAACAGATTTAGTGAACAATATAACTTGTTTGCTGAAAAAAAATTGTCGAACCCACTAGTTTGCTAAACTACCATTAGCCCGGCTGAGATTTGCTACGTTGCGAATTGCCAAGATTAAAACAAAGGTGAGTTTTTAAGATCCGTCGCTATGCAATATTAGAGCAGCATTGTTCTCAAAGCACAGGGACAGCTTGTGACCCAGAAGAAGATATTTTCTGAAAAATAAGCAGACTACAGACCTAATTTCATGGGATAAGACCTAATTTTGTCAGCTGGCATGGACTGATTATCTTTGTTATTTAAACATATCATAATTAAGTGGAACAATGTGCTGTATAGTAGGAAAATATAGAGTTTCAGTGCGACCTACTCCCAAAATATCCTTCTGGCTAAATGCTTGTGAGCTCGTGGTTACAACATGCAGTCGTGTGCACGGTATGCTTAGCGTTCAAGTGGTTAAGTCATCCAAACACCGCTGCTAGAGAATTTGCAACATGGACCCAAAGGACTCTTTGAGCATGATGACACACGGAAAAGATGTATTGGGAACAACAACAAATATATTAACTTCCTATCCGTCGAAAAAATGAACGTGACAATACTGCTGTTTTCAGTTCTACTTTTCACAATTAGTTTTTCAGTTTTGGTGAATTTGTGCCAAGGGAAACGGAACAAATATAGCAGATGGATTAGCGCAAGATTTTAACTATTGATGTCAGGTTTATTTAACCAGTAAACAGTGTAATGAAATATGGCGCTTTTTATTTCTCACACTGTCAAAACCTCTCAGAGTTAAAATAATCCCAAAATGTGACTGAACAAACATTAACTCAAAGGTAGTCTTTATCTGTTTGTTGCACAGATACATCTGTGATCTGTGTTACCTTGAGTAAACAGCTTTCGTAAGTCTACTAAGACCCTGTTTGAATATCACTTGTGTAGTGAATATTTACATTTATTACAGCTGTGTTTTTCAGTTGCCCGTCTCACGCTGGTCAGGCATTACTCACACTAAACACATATAATTATGAATTTGAGTATTTTTAAATTTTATTGCTTCAGCTCTTCTGTTTTTTCACTTCATGAGAGAAGTTTTTGAAGAGGGTTTTTGAAACTAGTGGCTATTCATGGTATTGCACATTATGTCACTTCCGCATTGGTTTCACTTTTCAGACCCGGATTGATATTGAGTCAATGGTGCCAACTGTGCTGTCACACAAGATTTTTGCTTCCTATTTCTAAGAATAAAAATCGAAACTACTTTCAAACACAGCATGGAAAAAGAAAAAAAACAGCCGGCCTTTGATTGCCGGACTAAAACCTTGGTAGCTTTTAGATCTGGTCACTGACACCATCAACAAAAAGACTCTCATTACATCTATGACACTTCTATTAATACCTACTGTTCCCATCATGTCCTGGAGTATCTGAGACCTCCTTGAAATTCATAGAGCGGGCAATGCATTTCTTACGGTAGAAGAAAGAAACCTTACGGTCACAATAGTGCACACACAAATGAGCAGATAGGAAATAGCAGTGGTTTCTTCAACACCCGTCCATTTGCATTTAGATGGAAAAAGGAAACAAGGTTATTTGGACAACTGCGGCCCAAACGGTGGAGCGATGGTCAAACGTGGCCGTTTAACAATTTAGTTCTGTTCTCCCGGTGTCTTTTATCAGGTCGGTTAATTCAGCGGGCTGCTTGAAGGAGTCCGATCATCAATTTACTTTCCAGAAACATGAGTTGTTGTGTGCATTTTTACATGATCACAACTTCCAGCAATGTAAAGTACCCACATTTGCCCATAAATCTTCCTTTACAGACATTGTGTATCTTTGATATCAAACCCTGAAGTCGGTCTCCGATTGGATGACCTTTCTAGTTCGCATGAAAAAAAGAACAAAAACATCCCAGCAGACCTCCGGGAAGAACCCGGAGCTTTCGGACTTTATTTCATTCTGTTTTTATTAGTCTTGAAATTTCTTCGGCGAGTTGACTGGCAGAGTGAAGGATTTGAAAGGGCTGCGGTTGACCTTCTGCATCTGATCCGATCACAAGGCGGCGGCACTGTGAGGGGACAAGTTCTGCTCTGATTGATTGACGCTAAACAAGGAACGGACAGAAGGAAACCAGGCAGAGACACGAACAAACATAGTCGGGCCAACAGCGGTGGCAGGAGTAGGGAAATGGTTTAAATCTGCCTTAGAGCCTTTATTGATGCACAAATGTTGATTGACTGTCTAATGTAAGCAAAATTCCCATGATTTCTTCTCAAAAAGGTCTTCAGTAGAAGCTCTGCTGCAGCAATAAGCCTCAAGTTCAGCGTTTTGGGCATATAGCATAAACCTGACTGCACCACAGACCTGTCAATCAAACAGACACACCCCTAAACATACCGCTTTTTGAGGCCTAATATATAATTCATGATGGGATTATTTTTAGATGACCTCCCAGAAAACTAATAAGAAGGGGTGACTTCAGCTAACGACACTGAAATAACTCGTGCAAAACATTTATTGACTTTGTATTTCATGAGAGAAGTTGAGTAATTTGAGCTCATTTTGCTGCAATAAAGTCACTTAAAATTCTACCAAACAAAAGCCGGCACTGCATCAAACATTTTTTTTATTTTAACAATCACAAAAAAAACCTCTTTAGATATGTCATTGTTTTGGGTCACAGTCTCACTCGTTGCTTCCCGCTGCGGTGGAGCATTTAGCTGCTGAAGAGTCGGATGATTCCTTCAGCAGTTGGTGGAGACCAAAAACAGTTACAGTTAACAGAGTTAAAAGGAAGTTAAATATTAGACTTAAATTAAACTCAGACAGAATCCAAATTCAAAATGTAAGATGAACGTCGCTTTGGAACTGCTGAGTATGTAAATAAGCATCGGTGTTGGACTGAAAGTTGGTGGAGTACGAAATAAAGAAATAGTCAAACATTAAATGTCGTGAGCTCCTTTTCCACTGCCGACCAGAATAAGTAGGAGCCATTATCTGAGCTGTAATCGCACCAGTGGCATCCAACCTGAGCAGAAATTGGACAATTCGTGTAGTTTATGGTTCGCTGCTGGAGCTCTCACCTCTGGAGAGAGAAATGAATGGATGCGGGCATCATGTAAATGCAGAGAGTTAATAGAGTAGGGTGCTGGAGGAGGCTGTGTAAACAACATGGCATTCACCGGCGAGCACATACCGCCATGGGAGTCTGATGATGAATGCAGCACATAGGACGAGGCTGTTCTCACTGCACACACACACACACACACACACACACACACACACACACACACACACACACACACACACACACACACACACCTATGTGCTTCTAACAGGCGGCTGGTATCGATCCCTCCGACATACTGCTTCACCATTGCTTAAATGAGAGCAGTCAATAGCAGCGCTGTCTGGGAGATGGCCCCGAGTGTTTCTGCAGTGGAATGGATGGTTGTTGAATGAGGAGCGAAAGAACAATTTCTTTTTCTCAAAAAAAAAAAAAAAAAAAGGTAGGAAATTGTGTAACACCAGCATAAAGAGAGAAATCCACAAAAGTTGATCACTGCGTCGACTGTAAACGTACACTGGTCTGAATGTCTTGAGTTTTATGAGCTGCTTCAGTTTTTATGTGAGTTTAAAAGAGAAAATGAAACACGGTAACCATCAAACATTCATCTGAGGCTCAAAAAAGAATGTGTTGGGTAATATATTCCTTCATAAGAGGTCAATGGTGACCTTGAATAGACAAAGATTGGGAGGGGAAATGAGATGAAAATCTTTCTAAAGCGCTTTATTTTTTTTAAAGGAATATTACACAAGATGCCGACAGAGCGCTGACCTCATCGTTGTCATGCCAATTAATGACTTTAAAGCACATCCTCCTATGTAATATTGCAATTATACAGGTTTCTAACTAAATAAAATATGTTGTCAAAATGTAGTAATTTCGCTCTCAACATATACTTTTTTTTTTCCATTTCCATGGCAACACATGGGGTATGACTAAGAACTGGAAAACAATCAGTCAGTAGACTCGTATGTAACGTACGTAATGTTTACTGCACCAGGAAGTAGTCCGACCCTTATCAACGCCCTAGCAACAGAGAGGATTTTTAGTCTGTTTTATTGCTCTCTGTAGATGGTTTAACACTAAACTGCTCAGCTCGCTCAGTCCTCTTCGTTGCTCCGGCTTAGATCACCTTCATGTCTGCTTCCGTCTCCTTTATAGCTTTTACATACGGACACATTTGTGGCATCGCCAGGGAATTAACACCAATTAAGACCAATAAGCAACTCCACCAATTAAGTCAAACATGATTATTATATTTTATAAGACCCTCCTTTTACCCCGGTGTGATTGGCAGTAGACTTTACCGTCATTATAAACCTCATTACTTCCTTTGTGTCGGGGAGATTTTTCATTGTGCAGTCTACAAAGTGAGATCGCTCCTGTTTTTATAACCTGGCGCCTTTACAGATGAAGAGGTGAATGATTATGAAGCGGCTACCTGTCGGTAATAATCCATAACATTCGATATGATTATAGTAATTTCCTAATGAGGCTTGGCGAAGCACCGCCGGACGGCAGACGATCCGCCGTACACCCCGAATGTGTTCAGACCTCATCACCTCAGGCCAATTTTCCCCTCCAAGTTACGGGGCCGTTGAGCAACGCAAAGTATCAGCGATGAATCAGGAAATGATGATGATAATTACCATCATAACAGTAATCACAACAATTATGGGAGTTATTATTTAAACCCTCCTCAAATATCACGGACACATTGTCATCAGAGAGCGCTGTGCTCAAAGAGAGCCTCATGTTTACCACAGCAGCTGCAGAGTTTTACAACAAATCGCAGCAGATGTTGCTTTAAACCTCGTGAAGCATCCACACGCTGCTCTTTTTATAATAAGTATTCATATTTACTCAATAAACAGGAGTAGATGGCAGTGATTTTAGTTCAGCACAGAAAAAATAGAGCATTTGGTAGAGCCACAAAAAAACCACAAAAAAATAGATTTACCATCAACCCTTCAGTTCCCAGTTTACATCCATATCTGTCCAGATTCATATAATGTTGTGAAGATTTTTAAGGGATCCTTGTTTGTGTTCACATGCACGGCCAATAAATCTGACTGACAGCAGACAGCGCTTCAAATATGGATGTGGCTGCAGAGAAGCTACAAATTCTGAAACATCCATAATTCACACACAACTGACAGCAAAGAAGATCTTTACAATCAGCACAGTTTAAGAGTGAACACCCAAGATCAGTGTCACCAACTCAGTATCTGACCTCACGTGAAATATGGTCACAAACTCCCCTTCTGTTCCTCAGTTATGGTGCTGGATACTGGACAGGAAAGTGGTTTTGCAGAACTTTATGGTATCACTGTGGTGACCTTTGACCTTTTGGTTATAAAATGCCATCATTTCACCCTATAAGATATTATTTGTTAAATTGTGTCTTAATTAGGGTACGAAATCTTGTGTGGTGTTGTGTGAGGTTGCAGTGACCTTTGACCGCCAAGTTCGAATCAGTTCATCTTCAAGTCCAAGTGAATGGGTGTGCCAAATTTAAAGAAATCCCCTCAAAGCATTCCTGAGATATTACGTTTTACAAAAGTAGGGTGAATGGATTGGAGGAATGTGACCTTTGACTGCCAAATTTGAATCAGTTCATCCCTGGCACCGAGTAAATGTTTGTACCAACTTTGAAGAAATTCCCTCTAGGCATTCCTGAGATATGAAGTGCACTAAATTCAGATACTACACACAAAAAAAAGAGTATTAACAGGTAGGAGTACTAATTTGTTAGTGTACAAAGACAAGTATTTGAAACACAGCCATAGTCTACCATCTTACTGTAACATATCAGCATGCTAACAGTTGCTAATTTGCATGAATGTCTTCACAAAATTGTAAAGACTATATTCCACAAGTGGTGGGTTGCACTATAACCAGTAACGTGCCCAAAACTGAAAGGCGTCTGTAGCTCGGACAGAAGAGCAGGTTAGCTGTGGTTCTTCCCACTTTTCTGAGTGAGTGATGGTAAACACCAGATTTATTCTAGTGTGAACACTTAAGGGGGGGGGGGGGGAATCACTGACGAACTTTGTCATGTGGATGTGTTGCAAAAAAAGTGGATTTTGCATTTTGGAAAACTGCAAATTCCTTATTAAAATATGTTGAATTGCGATAAGGGCGAGATCCATACGTCATGTTTAATTTCCCGACGTTACTTTCTGACGTTGAACATAACTTGCAGCCATATTCCCTGTTATAAAAAACAAGTTCTATTTTCTGTGTGCTCCACATGCAGCGTTCAATTATAGACAGAGCATCCTGCCAGACTGATGAATTAATATCCTGCCTGCATTGTCTTATTGACAACCACCTTCATTAATCACAAACCACACACACAATTCATTCTCCATCTGCCACCAAGATAACAATGGCAGTGGTTTTGCTAAATTCACACACGCTGGATTCTTACTCTTTTCTGTCATGCTCCACCGCCTTCCTTCCTCTTTTCACCTTGAAGTTTTTTTTCCATCTTCTGGTCAAAGTCACTGAGGTTTTTTTTCCCTCCCAGTCTGGACTTCAAGTCATGAAGCAGAGACGTCAGACAGCGGATCAATGAGCAGAGATCAGGTCCTCTCCAGAGTCTGACACTTGCTCCTGTGTCCATTTGATCAAATGTCAGCAGATGTGAAATATATGAATATGTAGAATAATCTGAGAGAACACCTTTTTGTACAGTGCGGCCGAATGGCAGCGCTCCCACTTTATTTGCTGTCATAATATGAGCAGTCAGTTGAAGGTTGTGGTTCACTCAAAGGTGAAACCGCCACCGTGCTGTCAACTCGTTAAAAAATGAATGACTACTCTCCAGAGAGGAGCTCTGATATCACAACTAAAGTTAAAACTAATGCTGTGCTTTAACTTAACAAATATTGGTTAAAAGTTTTTTAAAAAAAAGAGAGACTGGAAAAATTTGAAAATTAACGAATGAATATTTTTTTTATATTTACACCTAATCGACTGATGTGAAAGGGTTCAACCCACAGAAAATATTCACTAACTCTGCAGTGACATTAAGCTTCCCTAAAAAACTACTAAGCAATCGGCTAAGAAAGCTAACAAACAGCTCATTTTGCAAAATTTTTACAAAGAGCTAACAACCCTCAGATGCCTCAGAAGGTCCCAGTGGAACTCGGTGTTGACAGTCTGACTCTGGGGGACGAATTCACGGTGACGCAACCACCGCCAACGTCAAAGAAAACCCAGCTGGTGTCTCCTGACTTGACACGCCTTCTTCGGTCTCGGACGGTGAAGCTCCGCCCCTCTTTGAAACGGGAACGTCACTCAGAAACACCTCGCCCGGCTCGCCGCTTCGTCTCCGTTACACTTTCTGAAGCGTTTCGAGGGTCTACGTTGACAAAATGGTCAAAATCGGACGTTTCTCTGCTTCCGGTTTCAGCTCCGCGGTGAAATCGCGAATGTCCTCGCACCAAGCGGTCACAAAAAAAACCGTGTGGAACTCGGGTGCTGATGTTGATGAAGGAAGGGAACTTCTCCGATCGGTCTCGTGCGCGTTTGCAATTAAGTCAGCGTTACATGTGGCGGTCGGGTTTTCTGGCGGCACCGCGGTGTGTTTCCTCTGAGGGGAGACGCGAGGCTTCCCACCGTTCCAACACGACGAAACAAGGATGTTCACGCGCCGTCGACAAGATGCAGCTGAGAGCTTTCTGACGGAGAAGAGCCGCCAGCAGAGAAACGTTCACACAGACTTGTTTCTGTGTGCTGCTGCACGTGTTCACTGTGTTTTCCTCGCACGCCGTTTCCTTTTGTTTTAAGCGCTTTACATTACATTACAACGCTCACATTTTTTAGATTTGCAGGCGGGGTAATTGGCTTTTTCTTCTCTTAAAAGTTGCACGCCTGCTCGAGCCGACCGCTAAACGAGCAAGACTCTTAATCTGGGCAACTGGGCTGAAGTCTCTCTGAGGGATTTACTGCAAGGGCTCAATGTAAAGCACAAAACAGAGAAGGAAACACTCAGCGCAGTAAACAGCCGCGGTAGGCCGGCTGGTTCGACGACCGAAATTCATCAATCAACAGCATTGATGCCGCAGTGGGCGCAACACGGGGTCCGGGACCCTGCAGTGGGCCGCCGGTTCCTTTTACATCAGAAACATCTTGATCTAAGGACGAGTAAATAAAGTTTTCATATCAACGTGGTTGTTTTTTTTTAGGGTTGCGTGGAGAACCGGTCCAGCTGTGCAGTGACATTTCCTACTTGTGGTGCAGGTTTTTTTTTGTGTGCAGTTGCATGGTGCCTCCTCAGTAATACGAGGGAGATGAACAGCTCGTCTCATGAGGCGAACTGTCCCAGATTTCAACAGACACTGTATGACCTTGATTTCTACAGTAGAGGAACCTACAGAGCTCTGATTTATTTCCTTAAGCCGAAAGAAAAAGCTGCACCTTGTGTTTGAAGCGGGTTGATCTGGTGCGGCCTATTTCAGACCACAGAGAGAGAGAACACCTTAAAGTTGGTGATACTGAAAGCCGTGTTTGAAACCTTCATCGTCTAATCTCTTCGTGAAGCAACACACCCACCCGACACGCACCTTTTTCCTTTTAACCGCTATTTCCTGCCCTTATATTCCTCAGCAGGAAAAAAAAAAATCCAATCTACCCGAGGGGCTGGACTATCCAATAAAAAAGTAGAGGTAAAGATCTGTGTTTACAGAATATTTCAACAGCACAGGTACCAGAGAAATGAATTGATACAGACAAGAAAATAGAAGTATCTGTGCCCTGAAGCTTGTAGGAAATCTGTTCTGAATTGTTTTTTGTACAAAAAAACAGGGATTATATTTACTTTCTTTCTCTAGATACTTTCTTTAACCTGGATGATAAATGAAACGTGCACAGACTTTCTGCGTGACCTCGTTGTTAAATTAAGATGGGAAGCTTAAAATCGTTTAGATCCAAGTAATGGTGCTGAAAAGAAAGTTTAGAGCCTTACAGGCTGTTTCCAGGGCGTCAATTACTCATGTTTTATCACAGTTTATAGACGGAAACAATGTGCTTTACGTCACGAACCAAAAAAAACCCGACATGTTTACAGTTGGAAAAAGATCCTGTTTGGGATTAAATGGACACAGTCGGCATTTGGTTCGGCTTAGGGACAAAGTTTCTTGGTTTTAAACCTACGTAAAAGTCCCGTCTTTGTTCCAACCTCCTCCTTCCAATGTAGATTTCTCCCCCACATTTGTACTTGATCTTTTTCGACCTTCACCGTCATGCTGCATAACAAAAACTCTCCCTGACGCCAACGACGGCAGCATTCGACGCCCTGAGAATGAGAGTGGTCGAACGAAAACTCTGGGATTCGATGGGTTAAAGCTTCAGCAGACAATAGTGCTTTGTAGCAGCAGTTTTGGGTTTGTTCCCCCGTGCACGAAGCCAACATCTCTGGGATGAGCTGGAACACCGAATGTGACTTATCACCCAGCATCAGTGTTGGACCTCACCGGCGTTCTGGTGGCTGATTGGGAAGCAAATCCCTGCAGTCCGTCCAAAAAACTCCGGAGGGAGGAAGAGCGGAGAGGGAGGCTGCCACTGCAGCAGATTAGCGGCCATTGTGTTGGACTGTTCAACATTCACATACGAGTTCGCTGTCAAAGTTTCCACGTTTTGCTTTCGTTTTTAAACTTAAAGTGAAAGATGAGCATTAAAAAGAAGTAATGCCGTGGGTGGCAGTTTGAATGTGTTCATTTCCTGTTACCACAGAGTAACTCAGGATGTGACACTATCAAATGAAAATAATCAGGTACAGAGGACGTGTCTCTTGCAAATAACAGTTGAACAGCAACTACAACAAGTTTTTTTTTAACCGAATCAATAGCAGCTAATAAACAGACCTTCTGGTAAAACTGTTTTCTCAACTAAAAATCTTTTATTATAATGCATGAACCAAACCAGCAGTGAACCAGTAGGATTATTTGGGGTCAATTCTGGCTCCAAAACAGCAAGACGGCGACGGCCGAAAAGACCGGACTCCATGCTTCAGATCGATGTGATGCGTTCGTCTTTATTTATGATGCAAAAGCTCCGAAAACAAGAAAAAGAATCCGCTTTTCATTCTGTGTGAAAGTAAAATGAATTGCATGATAAAATTGCCCCACGAATGTGTAAAGACAGTTTTAACCCTGAAAGCTGCCGGACGGAAACATGGGCGGAAGATGTGTATTTTTTTGTTTTCAGGTGTCGCTTCCTGCTATTTATTTTTTTGTTGTTGTTGTGTTGCCAGATGTGCTCTTATATCACCAGAAAATAACCCTGGAAGCTCCACCACTCACCTCCGCTATCTTTTCTAATTCCCCGTCTGTGCAGCAGCTCCGGGCCGTATACCTGATAATATCAGTTTTTGAGTCTTCCCTCTCTGGTTTCTGTTTTTTTTTGGGGGGTTGGCGTAGGAATCATTCACAGTCACACACATATTGATCTGAGTGTAAGAAATTCTTAAACACACTCCTTTCGCTGGATTTATGGGCGAGCTCTCACTGAGCCTGATAAAAGGCTGTTGACCTTACCAGGCGTGCGGCACCGAGAGAAAAAAAAAAAAGGAGCCGCATCTTCAGGGAACTCACATTATCTGGCCTTTCAGTTGTCCTGCAAGTGCAAAAAAAAAAAAAAGAAAACTCATAAATGTTTTGATCTCAAATAGCAAAAAAGATTGCCTCCCCCCTGCCCCATTAAGGTCAGAGCTATTTGTGTTTTCCTCTTCAAATCTGTGGAGGCTGCAAAAAAAACAATTAAAATGCGGCATGACAGTTCGGAGCGCACGGCAACAGATTCGGGAGGAAAAGAAAACAGTAAACTCATGAATAATTCAAAATGACCGTCGAGCGCAGGAAAGTAAAGCTGCCAAGACTGTGTTGGTACTGACAATGTTTGAGTCAATTACAAAACACAAGTGTGAACGCACGGAAAGCAGGTGACGAATGCAGATACCGTTTCGAGAGTGTAACTGCACAATAAATACATCCGGGCCAAACAAAAGCATTTTGGGGTTTGGGGGTTGTTTTCCAGTCTTCAGATGCCGAAGAGCTGCTGTAATTATAATCCTCTTCCTTTTCTGAAATGAAACGAGTCCAAAAAAAAAACAAGAAAATTGATGTCTGTCTGGATAGAGAGATGAAAATGAACGAGGAGTAAAAAAAAAAAAAAAAGAAGAAATCAATCGTGTATCGATTTGAATCTGAAGTGTTTCTCCGCTCGTTTGTCGGAGAAGTACTGACTGAAATCTTTAAAGCTCAAACAGGAAGTGAGACTTTCATCATCGGACAGGAATTTCATCAATAAATTACATCAACTGAACGTCTAATGGAGCGGCTCATTGATAAAAAAAAATAAATGAAAAAAAAAGCTCAGCGACGAGCAAACGTCTTCATAGTGGACTCGCTGTCTGGACCGCCGGCAGAATCCAGATCTACCTTTTACAAATATTCACTGGAACTCCACATCTACATTCATCTCAGGGACTTTTTCTGCTGCAGTGAATAAAGGGTTAAACAAATGCCATTAATTCCTCTTTCATGGCAATACAAAAACAATAACAACCAAATAATCAAAATTGCGTAAAAGCAATTCATTCTTCCTTCAGACTGACACGTAAACAGACCGAGTTGTCTCCACTCAGAGGGAAATTTAATGAAAGGAGGCCGCAGCCGCCCGTCACGCTGAGATAAACAGCCATACATACCACATACAGTTCATGGTCACGCCAACACCAATAAATGATGATTTTTACATCATAGTTTCAGAACTGACGATAGTTTGTTTGGGGAATAATCCTACTCGGTATTTCAAAGTAAATTTCTTTTGCAGATGATGTGATTTTATGTGTCCCAGGTTCCCCCACTCATCTTCAGTCCGCATCGAATGCTTCCTGATTGCACCGGACTTCTTTTTAAATACATAAAGGAACTCACTGTCAACAAAAAAAAAGCCGGAAAAGGCGGCTGAAAATGAATAATTAAACTGGTAGAATTAAAGGTTTTCTGTATGAAACTGTTTTTCGCTTGATTATAGTCCATTTTTGTCAGGTCCTGCCGCCCCGTCGTTATGTGCTTATTTAAAGGCATATTCAACTTGAAAACTGAAGCAACCAAAATATAAGAGACCGCGCCCGTATGTGTCACAACCTTATTTTTATCCCAGTGTTCAACGTCGTGTCGAATCGTGTTGTTTTTCTGAATCCTGAGCTAAGTGCCCCTCTCAGCTGAAACAGCAGCGTCCGAGTACAGTCGAAAGGAAACTTGCTAATTGCTGCTTGCTTTGAGAGCCCTGAACTGTTTCCTGCGAGCGATCTGAAGTCTGCGAGGCTCCGCGGGGAGTTTCTCCAGGTATCTCGGCAGGACGACTGCATCGACTTTTCCGCGGGCAACAATGGGATCCCATTTATCTTGATTAGGCCCGAACATCCGAACAGCCTCGGCCATCAAAAGCGTCATTGAGCGTTAGCCGCGGCTAGCTCGGCTCAGCACGCACACAAAATGTAGAGGAGAAGGGGGTGGGGGTGGGGTGGGGGTGGGGGTGGGTGGGGGTGGAATACTTATCTATGTGACCACAGGATCTTCTCCATAAACCCCCGACGGGCGTGCGGATCGATGCCATTGATCGGTCCCCGCTGCTCGGAGAGCAGAAGGAACCGGAGCCTCATCTGTAGTGTTCCAGCCACTGGAGGGTTCCTCCATCAAACGCCGCGCAGCTTTACAGCTGCGGTCGCCATGGAAACCGCCGCATTAACGGCGCTCCGAACTCGAAAAAAAATCTTGGAGATAGCGGTCCGGGGCAGCCTGACCCCGGATAGATTGCTCTTATTTCCCAAGGTTCAGGAAGGCGAGCCCTCCTGATATCTGAAATTAGATGTCAGCGTCTCCGCCGTGAAGCGGAGTCATAAACTCGCCGTATATTGCTTCACTCCATTTGAAACCTTCGAACGAACGCTCTCAACTTCAGTTTCGGGGCTGACATCGTTACAGTTTTATTGCTTCTAAGAGGATCGTAGCAGAGCGGAGATGGTTTCCTGAAACTTTTATAAGCAACAGACGCGAGTCGCATCGCAGCAATCTTCAGCGAGACTCCCGAGGTTTTTTTTCTCACGGACTGCAGCTTCAGTCGGTTTCTCTCACATTTTCCAAGCTTGCGTTTCATTTCTAAATCTCATGTGCAAAAGCTATTTCTGTGATGAGAAAATAATCTTGAAAATCATCCCTTCCTCCCTGCGTGTGGTCTAAACTCCGGCTCGGAGAGACGTTCACGCTCAAAAAAGACCTGACGTGATCCTCCATGACGTCTTGAAAGTTTCATGTCCACCTGTCTGCTGTCGTTCCCGTTGATCTCCGTCACGCGGCGTCTGTCCACGCTGGAGAAACCTTCGCTCTGGCCTGAAAGAGGCCGTCCGTGGATGATCTTCCTATGTTCTGTCACTGCTGTGGTAATTTGGTGCTCCACTTCGCGACGGTCACCTGTCAATCAATGTCCCGACCTGTGACATCATCGTCTTTGGCGTCTCTCTTCATGACGTTTGACATCCCGTGGGCGGTGCTTGTACCTTCGTCTCCTTCGTCTCCCTTGTCTTGATTAGTCATCCTGTTGTTGTTGTTGTTGTTGTTTGTTTGTTTGTTGCCTTCCACCTCATGCTAATCTTCTTCTGTTAATTAAATTGGAATATAAAGTGCTTCTTTTTATGCAACGACGGTTACGTTTTAAAATGGAAAAACTGCAAAAATAAGTATATATTCATGTATATTTTTTCACATTTTATTATTTAATTACAGACAAGTGAAGTCATAAAACAAATTGATGATAATAAAAAATACATTAAAACAAAAATTAATAGAAATAAAAAAAAAAAAATCAAGACAAATTAACATGCATTTAAAATCGGGAGAGCAAATAAGAAAATGATTGTGAAGTAATGATTTGTTTGATGTTGTGATTACATTCAGTATATTCTGTATAACTGCACTTATTACACACGCTGCTTCATGTGCTTGAGTTTTTTTTTTCTTTTCTTAAAGTTTTACACGCTGCGTTTGAACTTTTTTCAGCGTCACCTCGCTGCAGACGTTCCTCTGACCTACGAGAGTCTCGCAGAGCGCCTCTTTAAGCTCTCGTACAGACCAACAACACAATTTATACCGCGCTTGTTCCCTCTTCGCTGTTGTATACATTAACAGAAGGACCACAAGAAACCCTCGTGGAGCTGATATTAAAGGGTTATTCAGCTGAAGTGCACCATTGGGTTTGTACATTAAAAACACCTCCGAATGCGCCGGTGAAAGTTCAGCGTGAGAGCCTGAATCAAAATGTCGACGCTGCTGTTTTCGTAAGGAGGGAGTTTTATCGCCCGCCGAAATCAATTTAACCAACATCAAACACCGAAAAATACAAAGAGGTGTTTGGTTTCTTTATCTTAGACTCCACGTTTCGGTTTTCTGCGCTGTTTTCTATCTGAAGGCTGCCGGCCCTCTTCGTCTCTGCCTGTCTGCTAAAATAAAACAAACAAAATGGGACAAATACATGAGTCACCGCGGACTCATTATTAGATAACATGTTAGAGAAATCATCAAATTATTCATTTCAAGTGTGAAAATCGCCCTTTGAGTCCGTTCCTCCGGCCCGTGTGCTTCACTCGCTTGAGACTCGGGTGTGTGTGCAGAGATGGTTTCTGTCGTCATCGGCGACGTTCCTTCTGTCTGGTTTTTCACCTGAAGCACCTTCAGGTCACAAATCTCGCTTTTACCCTCTTAAGAGGTAAACGGTACTTGCTTTAAACTCTGTGTTTGTGTGACGTCCTGCCTCGCTTTTCCTATAAGTGTCGGTTGTGCGCATCCTCGGAAATGAACGCAAAAGCGTAAGCAGCGACAACGACGGCAGAAAGTTTGGATTCGAAGAGACCAAGTCTGCAACTGCCTGCATCAGTACGAACTCAAAAAATATGCTTCCATCCATTTTTCGAAGGTGACGTGAAAACCTGCAAAAAAAAACAACAACTAATGGAAACAAGTCAGAGACCTGTTTCCATTTACGTCTGTACACGGTGGAAAATGTTGGAAAAACAGAGCGTGGACGGTGTTTCGGTCCCACAGACATCAGCTCGCTAAGCAATTTTTACCAATTACCGGTCCACTCAGAGCAATTTCCAATAGAATGATGCATTAGCGCTGTTCTCTGTTTACATGATGCAAATATAGAGATTTATACCCGTAGTTCTCTGGTGTGCCCTCTAGTGGAAGTATCGGCAAATTACGTGAACAATTACGCTCAAAACGCAGCCGGATGTTCGACGTAGATGGATTCAAAAGAATATTTACCTTTGGGATTTTTTTTTTTTTTTTTTTTTGAGTGCAGAAAAAGACAATTAACTGAATTCTTTTGTCTCTCACCAGCGTCCAGTCAATCGGCACCTTCCCACATCTCCACCTTGACCGAAAAACAAACCCAGAAACCCAGAAACCACGAAGCGTTGGAGCAGCAGGAGGGCGGCACAGTTTTCTTCTTCCTCCAATTATCAGACTGGGAAAACAAATCTGTTTATTGATCTGTTTATGCAATCCACATCTTTTTTTCCGCCCCTCTTTCCCACAGCCTCTATCAGCGCCGCCTGCCTCTCCAGCACCTCTGACATGCCGCAGCAGGGGGAGGAGAGGTCCGGGTTCATTGACGTCACGAGAGTCCAAGGACCACCGGAGGCCCTTTTTCTCTCACTGCACGTATTATGGGCACTATTTTTACTCTGAATCCCCTGGATGGCCGTGCACATTAATGCATTCAGCTGTTGAGATGATCCCCCCCCAAAAAAGGATGGGCACAGAGTGAAAGCATGCCTTCACTCTCAACCCTGAAAAATGTTTGTGAAAACTGAATGGAGAGATCCAGCTGAGTACACATTTAGAGAATCCACGTTTTTAGTTGCATTTTAATTGGTAAATGTTTATTCTTTTTCAACAGATGGAAAAAAAGAACGATGGCCAAACTGATGTTTTTTCGTGTGCATCACATCTCTCAGGGGAAAAATCTGATATCATTTGATATCAAATAAAAGTATTAGCGGCTGGTGTTTACCTTTCAGAGAACTCTGAATATCACATTTGTCTCTGCAGGACAAGGAGGGAAAAGGAGCCTTTATGCTACAGTTGTTCGTGATGCTCCTCTGGGATTACTCAACAAAAAACTGTAAATATGCAAAGAAGATTAATTAGTTTAGCAAGGTCACCTGTACAGAAAAAGGGCTTCGGTGTGTGTTAATAAACCAGCGGTGTATTTCCTGAAGTGAGATTTGTCTGCAGACCTGCAGATGAGCTGCTGCACGCCTTTTCATTGATATTTGCTCAGGAGTTAACGAGGCTCCGCGTGAGGCTTCATTTGGCCAAAAAGTATTCCTGTTTTAATCCAAAACCTCGAGAAAAAAAAAAAAAAAAAAAAAAAAAAAGCCCTGCAAGGGTTAGAGTTGTTAGAGCATCTTAGTTCTGGTGGCTTTAACGAGAGGGTGTGAGCGCACGCTGCACCTCAAAGTCCACAGTTCATTTCAAACCCGTCCTTAAAACCCTCCGCCAAACCAACAAACTCAGCGGAAGACGAGGCTTATTAGCTCTAATCCCTGGAAACCCCTCAGTGTTTGTATTATCAAACCGGATTAGCCTGATACCTGTAGTTTGCTTTACCAATACACTGGCTCTAACTCTAAACTTTTGAACACCATAAAGTGATATGACAGAAGTGTCTCTTTGAACACAGGCACAAGTCTGACAATCCTAATTACAGTATATTTTACATTTTTGTGTTATGAGAAGATAAATAATTTGAATGTTAGAGTCGGTCCTGAGTGTGAAGTGGATGATAATAGATGAGGGCTATTAGATAAATGAGGTGAGTCCCGCTGTCTCGCACAGTTACTGACATTTAAATTAAGTTCATCAATCCATCTTTCACTTCTTGCTTTTAGTGTCAGATGGTTTAATTCTTGCATGAAATATCACGAATGAAAAACTTGCTGTAAATCATGATTAAAATCCCCAAAATAATCTGAATGGAGGTCAGTGGGTCCAAATTAATGAAATAAATGTTTATTTCATTAAAATTTCATTAAAAAAAAGTACACCAAAAACGACATGGTTAAATTGAAAAAAGATCATGGTTGGGATTAAAATAAGTCATATTACATAAGTAAAGTTACTTAACATACGTTACGTTATGTTCATAACATACTTACGTTGCTTAAAAGAAATGTGTTCGGTTCCATCCAACTTCCCCCCCGACCGCCTCCAAACTCAGACTTCATCACTCTTTGTCCTTCGTCAAAGTCACATGACCTCCGTCTTCGACCCCGGTTAAACATGCGTGTGCTCTTCACGCCTGGGCGAGGCGAAGCGTGACACTGACACGGTGTCCTCTAGTGGACAGACGGGTGTACTACACACATTTGACACGATACAGGGCTGCACAATGGAGAAGCTGAAGAACATTGAGTATTTTTTGTTTTAAAAACTGAAAACTAGAGTCCTGCATGTTACGAAAATGCTTTCATGAGTTTGATAAACATCTAAAACACAGAGTCACGTGACCGTCTGCAGCTCCTCTTCATCCTCCTGCGGTGGAAAACACCTTCACACGACTGTGATCCAGTGAAGAGGGTGCAACCCACTTAAACGGACCATTAAAGAGAATTCGGCACGTCATCATCGCAAGACACTGCATCAGTCCGCCGGACGGGGGATTCATTTCTCACGTGTGGCTGCAAAATAGAAGACTTTTGATCCATAAGGCATGTCGCAACGAACGAAGGTAAATGACCAAAACACCGAATTAACCAGTTATGAAACGTCACACGCAAAAGCTAATGACACAGCAAAGCTGAGGCCCCAACGCTCACCCGCGGGCCGAGCCGCGTGTCGGCACCGCCCTCTGCCGGACGGCGCGGCTCATCGCAGGTATCGACAGCTTCCGATCATCTCCGCGTTGCACCACGGGACGGTGCGTTTTAAACGGCGATCTAATGAAATCAGGCAGGAGGCGCGGCGTTGTGCTGAGCAGCAGCCGCTGCCACGGAGCTCTCTGCGGAGCGTCATCGCGTTAAAGTGTGAGCTCGTGTTCGGGTCGATGGCCACACGCTGCCACTTGTGTCTTTTCCCAAAGAAAACACAAAGCAGCGAAGACACAAATGCAATAAATCAGGAGGCTGTTTGATGGAAGCAGGAGTGTAATGTTGCAGCAACATCCCTCCCACCCCCACCCCATCCCCCCCATCTCCCCCCCCCCCCCTTACAGAAACTGAACAACAACCAAAAAATTCCCTAATTTTGAGCAAAAGTTTTGTACCATTTCCTCCATATTTCTGAGGGTTAATTGTGCTGCCCCGATCGCATCGATCTCATGTTTCAGTGAGGAAAATTACAACTTGCAGATAATTGCTGCGGGGGTACTTTGGGATCAATACGGTGCCAACGTACCAGGCCGCATTGGAAAGTCTCCGTGTGGGTGATTGCTCGCCGCATCAATCCGGCTTATAACAGAGAAGCCATTTCCTCACCGCTGCCCTGCCCTGCTGCGCTTTGTGTGGAAAGACTATAGCAGACATTCTTTTGTCCTGACTCTGGAAAATGTCAGACAAACAACAACAACAACAACAAGTCATCACGCAAGCTGTTTGTGGAAGTCTTTGGAGATCATTTTAGAGTGGTTTGGGGGGGAGGTTGGGCGGAGGGGAGGGGAGGGGTCCATGGATATCCTCTGGGGACCCGAAGGGAAGCTCCTCGCTCTAGATGCAGCATCAGGACAGTCCGCCTACCAGAGTGGACGATGGTAAGGCGATGGTGGTCAGTGGCATCTCTTGAGGAGGTGGAGGAAGCAAAGGGGGGGAGTGTGTGTGGGGGGGGGGCAGATGGTTGCTCATCGCCAGCATTTTTACTGGTTTTATCCGGCTGCGCGGTGGGACGGAAATCTTCTTCTCAGCTTCTCCTTCTGATTTCTGGGATGTTTTCTGACCTTTAAGTGGCTTTTAAAATTATTGTTGATTCTTCACAAACAGGGATATTTGATCCAGATTTTAAAGGTAGGTGTTTGTCTTCTTGTTTACGTCATAGTTTTTTCTGGTGGGAACCTTATTTCCGGAGGCAAAAGCAGCAATTTGTGTTCGAGCGGTGGTTTTAAAAATGACGAAAATGACGAGTTTAGAGAAAAAATGTGTCATTCCTCAAAGAAAAAGTTCATTTAACAGCGATTTTTGAAGTCATTTTCAGCTTCAGCTTGATTAACGTGCTCAAATGTGACTTCCAGGTCACAGTTTTGTGCATTTTTTTTGTAACGTAAAGATGGTCTTATTAACAGAGATAGATTCTTTACTTCCACAGAGACCCCCCAGGAGGCCATGCCAGGCAGCCCGGAGAACATCCCCCTGGGGGAGTGCACGCTCTCCCAGTCCCAAGACCAGCTGACGCCGCCGAGCCGCACCGAGAGCACCGTGTTCACGCTGTCCCACAGCGACTCCCTGTGGACCACCGAGGCGGCCCCCAGCAAGCGGGAGGTCTTCTGGTTCCCCATCCACTTCATGTCCACCGGCGGCAGCTTCCTGGCGTGCGGCATCATCATCAGCGGCCTGTACTTCGCCGGCCACTGCAAGAAGGTCACCAACATCCTGGGACCGGCCCTGCTGTCCATCGGGCTGATGGTTTTCGTGGTGGGCGTGGTCCTGATCCCCATCACCAAGGAGAACAGGAAGTGCTCCAAAATGAGGAGGCCCCCCAGCTACTACCGGCCCCCGGTGTTCAACCTCTGACAGCTTTTCGTGAGGTTTTGGAAGTAAATCGGGAGAAGAAGGGAGTTCATCTTCTTCAGCATGGGATTCGTGGAAAAATATTTTTTGTTTGGTGACATTTCTGTTTTATTTGTCCGGGATTGACGATCTCAGTCCCGAGTGTGCATGACGACTTTTTGCATTAATAACCGCGGGAGCACAAAAGGACGACAACGCGCCGTATGAAATGCAATTATTCACACGTTCACACGCAATTTAGCGAGGACGATGCCAGAACGCAAAGTGTCCTCGTGAATATTTATGAAGGAGGAAAAGTGGACATGAGGGAGCTCCTAATGCTTTTGCGGTACAGTTATATGCCAATTCATGCATAATTAAAAGTTGTGAGAGCTTATAATTGTTACTTCCCGGTTTTTTACTGTGTCTCGTTTTGGTCCTTGTTGTGGAACTGAAAAAAACAACCAAAGGGATGCTTTGAATCTGAATGAATTCGTCTTTGAATTATGTAAAGGCTGCGAATTTGACTGGTGTGACCTGAAAGCACATTTTCATGTGATTTACATATCAGGTGACATGACGTTTCAGACCCGGCATGAGATATTCATCTGTCCACTCAAGGTGCATCTCACCGCCCCGGCAGACTGTGTTTAATACGGCGATGGTCGATATATTTGATATTAATAAGGGATCACGTGACGTGAAGTGAAGAACCCTGCAGAGTTACCGCCCATCTGCTCAGTTTCCTCTCAGCTCTTCAGATCATTGTTTGGTTTCCTGATTTCTGATCAGACAAAACTGCAGAGCTTTTATGGATAAAACAACTATGAACAGAAATGTGTTCTAATTGTACACATCCAGCAGGCATACAAAAGCTAAATTACGTGAAGATTTTGGATTTATTGGGTGGAAAAAATATCTAATGAGCATAAACAAAATGTCAGGTCCGAGGAGATTCAACGTTTGATTCTCCAAACACAGTGAAAGCTGCTCTTCCTCATATTCATGAGTTCTGAGGAACATTCAGGAAAATAAGACAAACATGACGTACAAGTTTGAAGCCTCATTTGACAACCAAATAAAAAAAATAATAAAAAGTCCCGTCAGTCCTGCGTCATTTGCATCAAATCAGATGATTCTTTTTTTTTTTTTGGTGATCCGGTGGCGTGAGGGAAACTGCTGTGTGTGTGTTTCCTCAGTGCGTGTGTGTGTGTGTGTGTGTGTGTGTGTGTGTGCGTGTGCGTGTGTGTGTGCGTGTGTGCGTGCGTGCGTGCGAGCCTGGGGAACACCGTGTTTGTTTTCACTTTAAGGTGGGGCGTTTCTCCTCAGGTGCGCAGCCTCGGCTCAGGTCCGCAGGATGAAGCATCCCGCCGTTACTCCAGCCCTCGGCAGCCGTGATGCCCGCACCGCCATGGATCTGATGAAGTGCATCGGAGGCTGCTTGCCTTTGTTTCTGGTCGCCGTCGCGTGCGACGTCCTCGGTGTGATCCTGCTGTTCGTCGGGATCTTCGCCAACGTGCGCCTCGAGGGCCGCTTCTACGGCGACTTCTTCATCTACACGGGCGCCCTGGTCGTCTTCTTCAGCCTGGCCTGCTGGCTCATGTGGTACGTGGGCAACTTGCAGGTGTCGCAGGACGGCCACGAAGACGGCGGCGCGAGGAAGAGGAGCCGCAGCAGCAGCCTCGTGGAGCTGGCGTGGAAGATGTCCGCGCGGCTGAGCCAGAAGCTGAAGGGGGAAGGGGAGCGCGTGAAGTGCGTGGAGGACGAGAACCGCAGCCGGCCCGCGTCACCGCCGCGCAAAGCCAGCAGGGTGACGTGGGGCAAATCCACCGCTTACGACAATACAGGGTACGATGACTCCATGGACTCCTCTGACGTGGAGAAGAACGTGGCCACCATGTGACGTCATGACTGGTACCTTCACAGAACAATTATGGTCGATTAGCTGCTTTGATCGACTTCAAAACAGGGTCGTTATTCTGGGCCAAACCCAGAAGGAAGCCATCAAAATGACTGAACAGAGACAGTTTTGACTCAAAAAGTTCTCCTCAATTTTCAGTTGGTTTTAATTCTCACTTTATTTTTCAGGTGCCTTAATTTTCCTGATGATTTCCTCTCAAGTTTCCTGGAAATAATTTAAAAGAAGAGAAAACATACATTATCATTTAATCACGGCACGGTGGCGCAGTGGTTAGCATTGTCGCCTCACAGCAAAAAGGTTCTGGGTTCGAATCCGGTCCTGGGCCTTTCTGTGAGGAGTTTGCATGTTCTCCCTGTGCTTGCGTGGGTTCTCTCCGGGTTCTCCGGCTTCCTCCCATCATCCAAAAACATGCACCTCAGGTCTGTGGACTGTGCTGACAGGTCATCATTGTAAATGAGAATTGGTTCTCAATTGATATTACCTGGTTAAATAAAGGTCAAATAATCAATTCAAATTAGTTGCTGGTGTAACCACACTAGGCCTGTCATCACAGCACAGGTCAGCTGATTATGGATGAAACTTTACTGTTACGTCATTCTTTCTAGAAAACTTCTCAGGAATTATTCTATAAAAATCCAACATTTCCTTTATCATACTTTTTTATTTATTAATTTATCTTTGGATTCCCCATGTGACTAGTTAGTGATAATTAGTTTCAGGTAAATTTGTATTAAGGTTGCCATTAATGAAGCTCATTATAGACTGAAATGATGAGGCATCGCCTGCGTTATTACCTAATCTTGAGGCCCCATTTTGTTGAGGGGTCAAATTCTCAGTTTAGACACTGTTTAAACATTTGCTGGGTCAAAGCTCAGATCTTTTACCTTCACTTTTCCTTCAGTCCACCGAGGTGAAACAGTCGAGTCATGTTTGTTGTTTAATTTGCTGTCAAAGCAACAGAAACACTGGTCCGACTGGTTTCACTCTGGTGTTTTATTGGTCAAACAAACTTTAAAAAAAAATCCTCAACAGAGGATCATGTGACTCAGGACCTTAATTTACTATCTATCTATATATATATCTATCTATCTATATAAATCTATCTATATATATCTATCTATCTATATACATATATATCGCTGCTAGGATTTACAATATGTGGTATCTCTGCTAATTACAATGAGTTTGTATCTGTAGATAAAACATGGAACAGTTTGATGCATGTTTGAGTGACAGTGCACACCTTGTGCAAACGCCAGCTCTGTAATGGTTCAGTTGATAAATGAGGACATGAATCCCCTTAATCATAGTGAGGACAGCGTTACAGTAAATAAAACCTTAACTCATCTCTGTGTACACTAGCTGTACGAGCAGACAGGACAAACAGCGACAGCTGGACTGGTCAAACAAGCTGCTCGCTGAGAAGTTTCCATTCGCTGGTTCCTCTTTGTGACATTCACCTAACAATGGGTGTCACTATTGTGGCGACGCACCAACCGTCAATTATCAAATATTTAGAGAAGGCTTGAATGCAGTGTGTCCACCCTACATAACTGGATGTAAAAAGACATTTGTGTTACAACCCCATTTCCCCAACAGCGTTGGGACAGTGTAAAATGTATATAAAATAAAAAGAATGCAATAATTTGCAAATCACACAAACTCATATTTAATTGAAAAAAGACAGAAACTGAGAAATTTTTAGGTTTTATGAAAAAAATATGCTCATTTTGAAATTGATGGCAGCAACACGTCTCTAAAAAGTTGTGACAGGGTCAACAAAAGACTGGAAAAGTTGTAAAGCTTAAAAAAAAAAAATAACACCTAATTGAACATCTCACAACTAATTAGGTCAATTAATAACAGATCAGTAACTTTATTGGGTATAAAAAGATCATTTTAGAGAGGCACAGTGAAGATGGGGAGAGGTTCACCACTCTGTGAAAAGACTGCGTGGGAAAATAGTGCAACAATCTCAGAATAATGTTCCTCAACGTAAAACTAAAGAATTTGTTATTAATTTCATCATCTCCGGTTCATAATATCATGAAAAGATCTGCGGAAATTTCAAGGGACAAGGCTGAAAACCAATATTGGGTGGCGGTGATTCTTCGGGCCCGTCAGGCATTAAAAACAGACACAAATCCGTGGTGGAAATCACTGCATGGACTCAGGAACATGGGGGGGGTGTGTGTGTGTGTGGGGGGGGGGGGGGGGGCGCCTCTGATTAATTACAGCAACCTTATCACTGTGTAAACACAAGCTCAGTGGCAGATGATTATGAAATATATGTGCATAAATCTGTCACGCTGGTTAAAGACAATGGCGCGATGTTTCGCGTTAATGACATTATAAAGGAGTCGGTCCCTGCAGAGGAATGAAGTCGGGCCAGAGGCAGCGTTGAGCTGCTGTTGATGAGCGCCGTAACCGGTTGTTGTGGTCGGCTCACACTTGTTACTAAGTCTTCTGCTATGAAAGAAATGTAAAGGCGTGTTGATATGGAAACTCTTCTTTTCCTCTGAGAGGCTCATTTCTCGTCCGACCTGCGGACAACGTCCACCTGTCCGTCTCAGCTGTCGTCCCCGGCGATGGAGCAGGGCCGCTGCACCATCCTCTTCCTCGCTCTAGCCATTTTCCTGGATGTGGTCGGCCTCCTCCTCTTCTTCATCGGGATCTTCGCGCCGTTGACCTTCTGGGACTTCTTCGTGCTGTCCGGGCCTCTGCTCATCTTCCTCAGCCTGGTGTTCTGGATATTCTGGTACCTGGGGAACCTCACCGTGACCGAAGAGGAGCTCAACCTGGTCAAAACGGACGTACTGTGATGGGCCGGCGAGGGTCAAACCTGGACTCCTCCGAAACCCTGACACGCCGAGGCGTTCGAGGAGGGGAACCGGCAGATCGGGCCGGGGCTTCAATCGAAAGGCATGAAATCAATCGAGCCTGCGTGCGGTTCTCTAGACGGATACATGAGGAATCCAGATCCGGGAAGGATCGCATCCGACTCATCCCGGGAGAAACCGACTTCTCAGTGGACTGAGCAGCAGTGATTCCCCGACGGTGACGGAGTGGAACAAATTTATTTCTGAGCACTTTTGTCAGGAGGAAGCTTCTTTTTTTTTTTTTTTTATAAACCTGCCTTATTTATCTCATTACCATCTATTGTAATTTAATATTCACATTTCAGCATGTCTTTGATTATTCTTGTAAGAAGGGGAAAAAAATGAAGCAACTAAACATGCTTTAAAATGATCCGCACGTGTTTGTTTTCTCTGTGAAGTTGCAAAACCAGCCGAACTGGCAGTATGATGTTATATTAGCGCGACTCGCCCAACGTAAACACACACACACGCAGGTAAAAAAAAACTATGTCGAGAGGCAGGAAGCGTGTTCCTGATCACAGGTGCCAATTCGCAGATCTGACTGTAAAAACACTGCCAGGCTGAAGAGGATGAAACTAATACTTCCTCCACGCCCGATTCCCTCCCAGCCGTAATCAGCACTCAAGGCACTGTTAACCCCCTCAGACATGGAGAGTGTTATTAATCTGTCCATTTGGTTCCTGCCCCCGAGAGAGGAAATGGAGAAGAGGCGTAATGGGTTTCAAAGAGATGAACAAAAAAAACAACAACCCTGCTACTCAGCCCCGCCCCTTCCCCACGGGACTCCGCCCCCCAACTTGCCTTGATGGTATATATGTGATTACAATCTTAATCACCGCTGTGCGTAGAAACGGCTCCCGGGAGAAACGCAGATTGTGAGAGGTCCTGCCCGGCTCAGGTTTCTCGTCCTGGAGGTAACGCGGAGCCGATGGCCGTGAATCACAATCACGCGGTTCGGAAAAGTGCTCGGACGTAAGAGTCGGCGGCCATCGGCCAGCTTAGCCCTCCTGCAACAAACAAAATGTTTACGAGCAAGAAAACTCCAGATTAATAAGTAAATAGATGCTTTAATATTTCAGACGTGGGGCCTCTTTAAATCATCTCGACCTGAGTTCTTACTTAAAGAAATTCGAATTAATTACTTCAAACAATTCACTGTTGTCAGATAAAGATCGGGCCCATTGGGCAAGTTCATGTTGATAATCTGCTACTCTACTCGTGCTGTTATTAATAAGCAGATAAGTGCTTGTTTACATACTTCGGCTGCAGACAGATGTGTCTTCTGGGAAGGTAACGAAAGTGATGATACGGTGTTTTATTATTCGTTCTTACTCTCACTATACTCTGAAACCTGAAGTCTTAAAATGGCTGGGTGAATTCATGATGTCATGTTTTGGAGGGTTGATGGGGGACGGTGGATGTCTCCCTCCAGTGGCTGTCAAGAGTTGAAGTTACAGGTTAATGTGGGGAGGGGTGGGGGGGGGGGGGCAATCAGCTCCTCTACTTCAACTACAAAAGGGAAAAAAGAGAATAGAACATAAAACAATAATAACCCACTTCATGTGATAATAAAATGATTGCAACAAGTTTGAAGAATAACACATTCTTGTTTATTTCAGGGGAAATACTTGTCTTTAAAATGTACATATTTAAAGGCACGACATTATCAAATCTTTTAAAGTTACCACACTGTTAAAAAAAAAAAAAAAAAAAAAAAAGGTAAATTTGCATCCAATGTTGTGTAAAATTTCATAATTTTACATGGATTTCATGTATTATTTTTTTTTTAAAAGATACTGTCAAACACTGTTAATAATTAAAGTTAATTTCAGGTTTAACAGTCAAATATGTAGAATTAAAAAATGCATTTCTTTAGAAAATGAGTTGAAAGCTTTGTTTTTACACGGTTTTATTAACAGAAACACGTCAAGAAAATTCAGTTTACGCTCATATTTCATGACGACAAGGAAAATGCAATGTTGTTTTTTTAATTATAGACTGTCGCTGTAAGTGATTATACAACATTAATGAAATGTAACAGTGCTATAATATAACAGGTGAGTCTTTTTTGTTGTTTTATGAGGCCTATAAGTCTGACACCGTCACCCACTAAACTTACCACACTATAGTGTCCCATCACAAGGAAATGATGCCCAAATAAGACTTCAGTTTACTCCATAAAAAAATTCACCAATTAATACATAAGTTCGGTATTTAATTTAGAATAAAATCAATATTTAATCTACAAGAAAAATTCACTATATTAGAATATAGTGAAGAACTATGTAAGTCCATACAAAGTTTTCAAATTGATGTTTTTCTAACAATTGAAAAATGCGTAATTTATGATAATAAAGAGAAAAGCGGGCTGCAAATCTTCATATTTGTTTGTGTTTGATAATGACTTAATTAGTCTTATCTAGTATTAATTACCTGCAATCCTTTTATCTAATCAGTTAAGCTTTTAAAGATTTCACATCACAAAGGACAAAGGACAAAGGACAAAGAACTACCATTTCCACAAAGTGTCACCTTGAAACATTTTTTTTTATTTTTATTTATTTATATATATATATATATATATATATCTTTGTTTTGTTTTTTGTTTGTTTTTGTTTCTGCCCTCCAACTTAAAATGGGCTTTCCATGATCCATTATTCTCCTGATAGCTGAGCTGTTTGTTTTTTTGTTACCTCCCCTGCTGCGTTCACGGACACCACTTTGTTCACACCTGATGACTTTCCACCTGGTCAGAGGTCTTGAGGGTTGCACGTGCGCACGCGCCCACACCACTCCAGTGCAGACAGTGTTTACAAACAAGTGGCCTACAGATGGCAGGGTCACCCCCCCTCCCTCCTCCTCCCTCCTCCTCCAACACCTCCACCCTGTTGATAACGAGGTCCTGCAGACAGCGGGGTCCGATGAAGTCTGTTTGTTTGTCTGTCAGGGAAACGACATGTGTTTGTGTTGATTACAGATCGTAGATATAATTATATATATATATATAAAATAAAAAAAACAACAGCTAACTTCATATTTACAAAGTTACAAGATGCCGCAAAGGGAGCAACGTGCAACGCCAGGCGTGGAGTCTGTAGTGGAAGAGGAAGACCCGTCATGCACCGTGGATCTGCTGCTGCGCCCAAACACCCAAAGCAGAAATAAATCACATCAACTCCCTCCAAACGGGTGATCGATTCCGGGTTTTGGATCCGCGACGAACCGGTGATACCGATGCACATCCACGGATCATCCATTATCTTCAGCTGCGGCGGTTGTCGCGACTGATTTGCACGTGTAAAAACGGATCAATCCGTTCCTATTTTTTTTTTTTTTTTTTCAATGTGTGCGTTTGACACCATGCCGTCTCTTCCTCCCTCCCTCCCCCCCCCCCTCTCCAGCTAGCATATGCGCGTATAGCTACACACCAACCGACCTTGAAAAGTGTCCTCGGATTTACCTCTCGCGTGCGGATTGGTCGGGCTCGGAACGCTGCGCCGGCGTCCCGCGTTCTGATTGGTGGAAAGGAACGTCAGTCGAGCCGTGTCCGCCTCCCGCGCCGTGTGGTTGGCTCCCTCCGCTCAGCCTTTCTCTCGGCGGTGGGTCGAGCCGCTGTCCTGGCCTCGCATGTTCCCCTCCAGATTTCGGTTTTTCCATTTGATGCCCCTTCTTCTACTTTTTGCTCCAATTTAAACGCCTCTGAAAAGAGGCCGCAAGTCGGGCGGCCGGACAACCGGTGTTTTTAGTTGCCCCCCCTCCCCCTTCCCCCTCCACCACCTCCCCACCCCTCAGCATTTTTTTTATTTTTTTTTGGCGTTTAGACACTCTTCCCCCACCACCACCACCCCTCCTCCTCCTCCTCCACCACCACCACCCTCCTCCTCCTCCTCCTCCCCACCGAAGCATGGCCGTGGTGAGCGGATCGTCTGGGCCGGTTGCCCGGCTCGAGGGCCGTGAATTCGAATACCTGATGAAGAAGCGCTCGGTGACCATCGGCCGGAACTCGTCGCAGGGCTCCGTGGACGTGAGCATGGGCCACTCCAGCTTCATCTCGCGGAGGCACCTGGAGATATTCACCGCCAGCGACGACGGCACCGGCAGCGGCGACTTCTACCTGCGGTGTCTCGGTAAAAACGGGGTGTTCGTGGACGGAGTGTTCCTCCGGCGGGGCGCTCCTCCTCTGCAGCTGCCGCGGATGTAAGTTGAACATGTGGACGCTTTAGCTCCCGAGTGTACCCCCCCTCCTCCACCCTACCACCACCACCCTACCTCCACCACCCAGCTAAAAGTGAATTTGTGACCCAACATTTTTTTTTTTTTTTTTTTTTTGGGGGGGGGGGGGGGGGTTGTTCAGCCGGCGGGTCAACAGAGGGACCACGTGTTTTAGCATGTTAGCAAGAAAGTCCCCGCATCCTGTTTTCGACGCCGTTTTCTTTGTTGACATTCCTGTTAGCAGCTTTCATGTTAGCCGCCTGCCTCCACATGTCAGCCCGGTGGTTCACGTAGCATTAGCCGCATTCACGCAGGGTCTCCGCGGGGAGCCGGGTGGTCCAAACACCCTCGTTTTTATTCTCCTTCTCCTTCTCCTCGTCACGTGGACGCCCTGAAGTCAGAAACGTGTTCTCGTGATGTTGTAAACATACTGTGGTCGTTACCAAACACGTTAGCTAGTGTTATAGCTTTGTTGCTCTTCCCCCCCCCCCCTCCTCCTCCTCACCCCCACCCCTCCCTCCCCCCCTCCCCGTAGTTTGTGAATGGAGCTCCTCTCGACCCCATAAACGTAAACAAACCGGTCCCCGCCCTGCTGTCTCACAGCGCCGCTTTCCCTGCGCCACCTCTGACCTCTATTCACGGGAGCCGAAGTCACGCCAGCCGGTGTGTTTCTCCAATAATCACCTGTCGTTAACTATTCATAAAGAACTTGACATCGATATGTCCCTGCAAAGTTAAAAGGACAAGTTTTCGCAACGGACTTTTGGTTTAATTTCCCGAGCTGTGTCTTGCAGGTTGCAGCCTGCACCGAGACTTTTCAGGCTTGCTGTTGTGAAATATTTCTCCTTCAAAGCTGAAGCCTTCTCTTCACTAATGAGCCCAGACAGTAAAAAGGTGACTGTTTTTGTTTGGGTGGAAGCCAGGTTGCGAATACAGATAAAGTTGTAGGTAATAATTATCTCGGTATGTACCAGGAAACCAGTCATCATAATTGGTTTCATCCAGTGTTTTTTCTCTTTTTCTTTGCTGTACCCCTCCGACCCCCTAAAAACAGCGATTAATTGGAAGTCATTAGCTCTTTGAAACTGTTTTTCTGCCATGTTACAGACCAAACAATTTAATTAATCTGCAAATAAATCCCTAATTAATTAGGTTTTTTTTTTTATAATGGTTAATTTAAATAAACTAAATTCGTTAAATTTTACACAATCAAAAGAAGGAAGCGGGACGAGGGAGATTTATGTTTTGATAATGGAATTTGACGTGTAATTCCTGCCATTTAAAATGAAAAACTACATGCAGAGTTTTAAACTTCAAACACTTTGTGTTTGCTCAAGTAAATAAAAGCCAAAGCAGTTTATTTACACTTTGTCCAGACAGCCTTGTTTGGAGTTTTCCCAAAATGTGGGCAGAGTTTATTCACTTCTCTGTAATGTAGACAAACCTTCCAGCTTCTGCCAACCCCAGACTTTGCAACCACTGCTCTCAGATATTGTGCAAATCCCTCAATATGAAACTCCTTTTTATTTTATTTTGTATTTTCTCTCCCCTCCCCTCCCTCCCCCCCCCCCCCCCCCCCCCCCCCCACACACACACACACTGAAAGAAGAACTTGTTTTGACTTGATGCAATTTTCTAAATTGGCCCCTTTTGCACGAAAAAGCATGTCGAGGTAAACGTCTGTGGCCACATCACCTAATGCATTTCATTATGCAGCAGCAGCGTTTGTTTTTGTTGTTTTTCCTCGTATTGATCACACCGACTTGCCAATAAGGAGCTTTTAATCAGTCTGTGCTCCACCTGACGGAGGCTTCACGTGCTTTAAATCCTACAGGAAAGACCCCTAAAGATGTGGTGCAGCACATTGACAGCATGGGGTGGAGGGGGGGGGGGAGGACAGGTCAAAGGGCTCATATTCCAGGGATTCCTCTCCAGTGATGTAAACAGAGCAACAAGCCTTCCCTCCTCCCCCTTCCTTCCTCCCCCCTTCCTCCCCCCAGATTCTCTCCCAAGTTGGTGCTCTTCCTGTCACTCTGTCCTCCTTTTGTTTACATTCTTCTTTTTTTTTGCAGGGTGGGGTGGGGGGTGAAACTCAAGTGAAAGCCTTCAACTCAACTGAGCTTTGTTTGTTGCGGTCCTCGCAGCTTAGCAGCGTAGCAACTGTGTGTGTTTGGAGTTCAGGCCTCATTGTTCTTACAGGAGAAAAACTAGGGCTGATAAAGAGGCTTCAGTGATTGCATACACGAGGGGGAAGGAGGGAGGGAGGGAGGGAGGGGGCGGTCGGATGTTCAATAACAACATAAAGCACAGCTTTTCCCTTCTGTGAGCCTGATTCAGATAATAAACATGCAGGGTTATGAATTAAAAGTGACGTGTTGCATGTAGAGCTGAAACTACTTTAACAGCAGTTTACTAAAACAGCCAGTAAACAAAATCCGATTCTGATAGTTTTATCCTATCAGATGTTTCCTGAAGCTTTCCTAACTTTACACGTTATTTTTTTCTTTTCTTTTCTAGATTTCTTCTTCTTAAGTGTATGGAGCCGTTTTGTTATAGAAAACATTAGTTCAAGTGTTTAGCACTCTTTAATATACTTAACAGTGTAGGTTTTGTTATCACTTTTGAAAGTCTGAAATTAGCACTGATGTTGTAACTTTTTCAAACGGTGCTCTGTCTTCGTTCACAAAAAGAAATCGATCGATCAATCAATCATCTGTACGCAAGCAAGAATGACAAATAGTCATTAAATCATAAAAATTCAATAGTTTATGTGCCTTTTGTCCTGTCTTAAAATATATTTTCCTGTTTTTTTTCTGGAGGCAATACGTAAAAGCTGTTTACCAATTGCCATTAAAAAAACAAAACGAGAGAAGACGTAAAAACAAAAAGACGTTACTAACAGGCTGCGGTGAAACGCGTGCTGCTGTGAGATTAGATGCTTCGGTACAAACACCGGAAACAAGCCTAAAAGTTCTGTATGGACATTTACAAAAGTAAGATGCAAAGCAAACTCTGCAGATCGTCAGTCTGACACAGCTGCGCACCGAGCAGACGATCCGATGTTGGATACGCAGAGCAAACGACGGCTTCTCGTCCCAAAGATGAAACTGAAGACGCGCATTTCATCAGCTGTTTACAAGACGGCGAGTTCGATGGCAATTCGTTGAGCCCGAATTTATGGCGTGAGCGCAAGACAAGGAGCGTCCTTTAAATCAATCCAATTGTCTTTTTTGTCCCAATCTGCTCATCCACCGTGAGGTTATGCTGCTTTTCTTTTTTATCTCGTAGTTTGTATAGAAGCAACTAACTAATACTTTCATTATGAAATCAACCTGCATTTCTCCTTCAATTGTTTATTTCACATGAAAACGAGGAAAAACTCCCTTCAGAATTGGTCCAAACAATTTAGCTAAATATCAGACTCGTCAAAAGTTGTATTATTACTGTCAATTAGTTGATCATTGGGATTTGTCTAAATCCTCTTATTCCCATGTCATTTAGCTGCAAGTGTTTTGGTCCTGTACTCCCATGTTAACGTAGCGTAGAGCTGCGATCGTCGACAGCATGCCGACACTCGGGGAAGAACCAAAAAGACACTGAATTGTTTTTTTTGTTTTTTTTATATATATATATTTTCTCTCTTCTCGATATATTTAGATTTCATTGTCCCCACTCTGTCAGTTCCTAGAAGTTAAAAGCGTCTGATGTTATTTAAGGATCCTCCGTAACTTTGATCTGCTCTGCAGAGACGACTCAACCCTTCCTGAAAGACTACATGCATCACGAAAGTGCCCACCCCCACCCCACCCCCACCCCCACCTCACCGGTCTGGCTCCAGGAAGTGTTTTCGGTCTCCTCCTGCGAGCGGCGAAGCTAATTTGAGATGTAGGTGTCGGGCGTACAGTTCGTTCAGCAGATGCCAGCTCTGCGAGGACCTGGCAGGAGAAAGTTGCTGCGCCTGGCAGTCTGCAGCTGAGTGGAAACCAACGTGTGCTCGCACCGTCTCCGGGGTGTCGGTCCTCGCAGCCAATTAGTCTTTCTGTTCAGTGTCCGTAAACGTTTCAGACCTCCTTCCGCCGTTTCCCCCTTCATCCCCTCTGATATGAACGCAGACGACGGGCCCCTTTAAATTCAATTCAACTTTATTTATATAGCGCCAAATCACAACAATTCCCACATAAGCTAGGAGGGAAAAAAAACTCCTCTTTAAGGGAGAAAAACCTCCAACAGACGGAAGAAAAACTCCTTTTAACAGGAAGAAACCTCTGACAGAACCAGGCTCAGAGGTGGGCGGCCATCTGCCTCGACCGGTTGGGTGAGAGGAGAGCAGAGAGAGAAAAGGACAGCATAGAGATAGAAGAGAAGAACTGTTGTTGGAGACGACAAGCGCAGGGCAGAGACATGCAGCTCCATGACGGGACATCTGGAAAAGAAAGAAGAGAAACTACGTGAGCGAAGGAACTGAATGGAGACAACAGACAATAAGAAGAAACTATGGGAGAGAAGAAGATGGTGAGGTATGAGTCAGTTAAAGAGTAGGAGGAAAGAAAATAAGCTCAGCATGTAACGAGGTCTCCCAGCAGCCTCGGCCTATAACAGCATAACTAAGGGTTGGTTCAGGTCTACCCGAGCCAGCCCTAAATATAGGCTTTATCAAGAAGGAACGTTTTGAGTCTAATCTTAAAGCTAGAGAGGGTTTCTGCCCCTCCAACACAAACTGGGAGCTGGTTCCACAGGGGAGGAGCCTGAAAACTGAAGCTCCGCCTCCCATTCTACTTCTGTAAACTCTAGGAACCACAAGTAGACCAGCGTACTGAGAGTGAAGTGCTCTGCTAGGATTATATGGTTCTATAAGATCTCTAAGATATGATGGAGCCTGGTCATGTAGAGCTTTGTAAATCATCAAGAGAATTTTAAATTCTATTCTTGATTTAACAGGAAGCCAGTGAAGAGACGCTAAAACTGGAGAAATATGATCTCTTGATAAATCCCATCAGTACTCTTGCTGCGGCGTTTTGGATCAGCTGCAGGTTTTTAATGAGTAATTTGGACATCCTAACAACAAGGAATTACAATAAATAAATTAATCAAATCCAAAACGTTATATTCCCGATAAACAACCTCGGTGTTTCTTGGCAATGTCCTCGTTGTTGGTTTGTTTTTTTCCCCCTTTTGGATCTCAAAGGAAGTGAAAAGCTTCCAGGCTCTCTCTAACATGGTTGCCAGCGGCGTACACCCGTTGCGTTGGATCGCGCAGGCGTTCGCGGACGGCCTCGGAAATACCGACGTGCCCCGGGAAGAGTTCATAATGTTAAAAAAGAACGAAAACGAACGAAGCACTTCACGACATGAAACCGGGACGCGGCACGCGCGCTGTCGGCCGACCCGTTGGAGTCCCGACCGTGTTATCGTTCACGCAAAAAGAAGCTTATTCGGCTGGTTTGGGGTGGAGCTCAGCTATGTGAGTAAATGTTGCTAAACACGAGCGGCTCACGGACACTTTCATTTTTGTAAAAGTAGCTCTCGGAGGGGAAAAAAGAAAAAGGTTGGGAGGCCTCTGATGGTGCAAAGACTTAGTTGAGTTCATGGGTACCATGTCAACATGTACCTGCTGGAGGTTTGTCTTTCACTGTAGGAGCTGGGTTTGAGGATTAAGACGGGTGTGGAAGGCAGTACTCCCAAATACTGACGAGGACGGGTCGTTATGTCGAACTTTTTATTTGATGTTTTTGGCCGATTGAAATCTGATAAATATGGTGTTTCTCTTTTTATTTAATAACTCTGGAGTGCCTCTGTGTTTGTCTGCCCTACTGAGTGATTCTGCTGTTATTATTTCATATTTATATTCCCCAGACTGTCGAGGTTTTTCTTTTTTTTTTCTTTTTCATCTTTCCGTCGCCCGGTTTCCAACCAAAATTTTAACCGGAAAATCAGCACAAGAAATGCAAATGAAAACGATGTAGAAAAAAAATGATGGACATGGATGTCATGTAATAATGTGAGCAATGTGTGCTCCACCTCAACCAAGAGTAAAAACCGTCATGTGTTCCCCCCGTCCGGTGACACCCGGGCCTGGCCCGCCTCTCTGAACTTTGACCTCAGCCTGGTGCGGTAACATCGGTTAACGCCTCATTTTGGTGCCATTACCATGTTTCCGCAGGTTGCGGGTTTATTTTTTAGGTCATCAAAACGATTTAATCATTTATCCGCAACTGTTCCATCAAACTGCTTTAAAAATCCCCCCAAAAACAACACGGCGCTCCTCTTCAGGTGGTTTGTTGTCACGGTGATCAGCAAACACTGATCAGCTGCTTTTACCACGTTTGCATGAATGAAGGCGGCAACAATAACCGTTATTTACTGAGGGAAACGTGGGACATCCAGAGACAACAAACTCTGTTGAACGCAGCCTGTTTGCGGCATCGTTTTTAATGCAGCAAATAGGAATCCTGCATTGGAAGGAAAAATGGAACGAGTCCTGACCCTGTTTTCTGCAGAGTGGTGAAAGTCATTCTGGAAAATGTCGGTATGCTCAGAGGATGTTGAGAGATAACAGAAGAGTTTAATAAGATAAGATTTATTTTAACAAATAACCACCAAATGTCCGAAAATGATACGTTATCATGTTAATTTGCAAAATTATAAAGGATAACGCCATCATGTGCTTTAAATCCAAGATCAGAACAGTAGGATTTATCTCTGCTGTCGGTGCAGTCTGTGAAAATATTTCATTTTCATGATATAAAATCACTGATTATGTTGATTCATCAATATTATTATCAGAATAATTAGAAAATATCTACAGGAAAAAAAGTTTAATCTGAGGCACATTTTGTTGTTTGCACTCCAACCACATCTTATATTTACCACGTGGCCTAATTCAGCTCCGCTGAGGCTGCCCCCTCTGAAAACAGGGACATATCGGCGTGCCATCAGGCTCCTGCATCAGTATTTCAATTTAATTAGCTCGCACATTAAAGTCGGGCAGAGAATCCGTAAACGTTTTTTCATGTCATCCGGCTCTCGCATACAATTTTGTGTTTTTGTTTTCGTCGACGGTGCTGCTGTCGAGGTGTTTTTGTTTTGTTTTTAATCCTACGTCCGTGTTCTTTTTTTGTGTGTGTGTGACGCAGGTGCACGTTCAGGTTCCCCAGCACAAACATCAAGATCACGTTCACGGCCCTGTCCAGCGGGAAGAAGGTGAAGCGCGAGGCGCCGGAGTCTCCGGTGAAACCAGTCCAGCCGCAGATCTCCCCGCTGACCATCAACATTCCCGACAACATCGCTCACCTCATGAGCCCGCTGCCGTCGCCCACCGGCACCATCAGGTACGCGGCGGCGCCGCATGTCGCGGAGTCCGCAAAGTTGATTTCAAAGTCAACAACAAAAGTCAGCAGCTTAATATATTTATTTTCCCAGAATTTATTTCTGCTACACATTGAATGCTTCACTTCCTCTTTTATGAAAGTTGATATGCTGTGAAAAGCACCGGGGACAACGATGGAAAGTCCTGGATTTGTTGTATTTGATAAAAGCACTTGAATGTCGTAAAGAACTAAACATCAATCAGTCGTCGATGTATCGCAGATAGACCTTTTTTTCTTCTTCTTCTTCTTCTGGTGTCGTAACGTTTTCTGATTCTGGATCAGCGGTTCAGAAAAGTCTCTCCCACGTCGCCGCACCTCGTTGACCTTGAGGCGTCGGCTGACCTTGACCTGGTGATCAGTTCAGGCTTAGTTCTTGGAGTCTGAGAGCGGCGGCTCCGTCTCGGACCCTGAGATCCTCTCAGCCTCTGATCTCAACCAGATGGCTTTAAAAAAAAACACACAAGATTCTTCTTTCAGCGACGGTCAAACAACGAAGTGTGTTTTACTGTTGACAATTAAACACACACGGGAGTCCTGAACCGCCGTCGCTTTGTTTGGTTTACCTCCCCTCCTCCCCCCGAGGCCTGAAACAATCATTAAATATGGAAACGCTCCGTTACGTTAAGTCGCGCGGCCTCTGCAGCACAAGGAAAAGCCACGCTCGTTTTATCTCGGGTCGAAGCGACTCGAACTCCAAACCTGTCGGTTGTTTCCCGTCTCATAAATGATCTCGGCAGCTGACTCGTCTTTGTCTTTTTTGGTGGTTCCCTCCCGCAGCGCTGCTAACTCCTGCCCCTCCAGCCCGCGGGGCGCAGGCTCCTCAGGCTACAGGATGGGCGGTCGCATGGTCAGCTCCGCGGAGCTGCAGCTCATGAACGACAACTCCCAGCCCGAGAACGACAAAGAGGCCTCCGGAGGGGACAGTCCCAAGGTGAGAGCTGAAGACGAAGGCGTCCCACTAGTCAGGGGGGGGAAACAAATATTTATTTTATTAAACCGTTTTACAGACAGTTAAAGTCAGGGTATCGGATCGGGATCTTTTTTCTGGCCCCAGTTACGGAGAATCAGGGAATTTAGTTTGCACGTTAAAATTTGAGTTGCAATTTATCAAAATATAACATTTTCCATGTAGTCTTTTTTTCTTTTCTTTTCTTTTTTTGTCATCACGTTGTTTCACCGGTTTCCTCGTATTACCTGAGTGGTTTTATCCTATTTCTGTTCATCAACAAGTAGCAAACACCTCCGAGTCAGGAAAACGTCCTCACTTTAAAATGTGGCGGTGAGTGTTGTTCAGTGATGTCACTTCCCTCTGAGATGGAGATATTGATTTTCTTTGTCTTACTCGGTCGTACCTTTCAGTTTCTGGCTCCTTATTAATTAAGAATCTCCTTCATTTCTGTCATTAATTATTCTGCCAAGTATTTTTTCACTAGTAACTGTTTATTCTATAAATATTGTCAGAAAAAACATGATAAAAACAAACATTTCCCAGAGTCCATTGATCTCCGTGAAGAAGCTGGAACCGACAAATGTGTGGCTTTTTTTTTTATTTTTGCATGAAAAATATTTTCCAAGTGTTTTTCTTTTTTCAGCTCGAAACATAAATTCACCATCCGACCGTCTCGTTTCAAACAAACTCCCACACACAAATCAAATCTGTCCAGATTTTTTTTTTTTTAATGTCGAGATCGCTGCAATCAGAAAATATTTGACTCAGCAGCAGCTTTTCTGATAAAAATAGAATATTTTGTTTTCCTTATTAACTACATTATTATTATTATTATTAATCACTTCTTTCTGTGATAATAAACATGCTTTTTAAATCACAGACTGTATTCTCAAACAAAGTGCAACACAACTGTGAGAGCGTCACGGTCACTTAATAGGAACACATATCCATGAACGCTGTCACTTCCTGTTTTGCTGTGGGGGTTTTTTGTACCAGTTTATTGTGAAGAATTCATTTGAGTTTTTCAAAATTGGAAGTTCCTGCAAACATGGTTAAACTTGTATTCATTATTGCAATATTATTATATCTTGAAGGGATGCAACAAGTCTTTCAGTAAAATTTCAGATTACATTAGATATTTATGATTTACTTTAGTTTTTTTTTTTTTTTTAAAGTCTGCAAATATGCTTTTACATTTGATAAAAAAAATAGATAAAAACAAAGTCCTGATGGAGAACATCACGTGACACGTAGCTGTCGATGATACAGGAACAAGGAAAAGAACTGGACCTGTGTTTTAGTTGGAAGTTTGTTTTCTATGTTTTGTTGTTGTTGTTCTGTCGTTAATGAATCTGCGTTCCTCGTCTCCACCCCTGCAGGACGACTCCAAACCTCCGTACTCCTATGCACAGCTGATCGTCCAGGCCATAACGCTGGCGTCGGACAAGCAGCTCACACTAAACGGCATCTACAATCACATCACCAAGAACTACCCGTACTACCGGACCGCAGACAAGGGCTGGCAGGTCGGTTCTGGGGGCTCGCCTTACACACACACACACACACACACACAACACACACAACACACACAACACAACCTGAATCGTAATCAGAGTTGTTTTTAACGTGTCGTTCCTCCCGCCGCAGAACTCGATCCGTCACAACCTGTCGCTGAACCGCTACTTCATCAAAGTGGCGCGGTCGCAGGACGAGCCGGGCAAAGGCTCTTTCTGGAGGATAGACCCGTCCTCGGAGGGCAAGCTCATCGAGCAGGCCTTCAGGAAACGAAGGCCGCGGGGCGTCCCCTGCTTCAGGACCCCGCACGGACCGCTCTCCTCCAGGTCTCACTGATATCACCAAAACAAAAACACAAATTCACTGCAGATGGACGCGGTGGAAAAGCTGCTTTTGTCAGACATGTTGTGACCTCATTGACTTTTGGTGCAGGATGCTTTGAAGTTTACATATTAATACAGCAACTAATCTACAGGGTTGTACAGCCTGTTTTTTGCCCTCATCTTAATCTGAAGAAACCAGCAGTGATTTTATTTTTTATTTTTTATTTTTTTAGTCTTGTTTTTATATTTACAGACTAAGTTAACACCTCCAGACTCCATATTTCTCCATTTAAAAAAATTAATTAAAAAAAAAAAATCATCACTGATGCTGCAGAGTCGAAGTACTTACTGATCCACATTTCTCCTCCTCCTCCTCAGGAGCGCCCCGGCCTCCCCCAACCACTCGGGGGTGCTCTCCGCACACTCCAGCGGAGTCCAGACCCCCGACAGCCTATCGCGGGAGGGCTCCCCGGTCCCCCTGGAGCTGGAGCCCTCCGCTGCTCCGGCCCCGGTGTCCACCCCGGCGGCGGTTCAGCCCAAACTGGCGGTGATCCAGGAAGCGCGCTTTGCACAGAACACAACAGGTACGAGTCGGCGCTTCGCTTTCAGACGGCTTCTTTTTAAAAGTCGGTTTTAAGAAGTTACGAAGATGCAGAACAAAAAGTGTTGAGCTGCAAAACTGTAAAAAAAAAAGCTTGTTTCACTGAACGTCGGAGGAGGTTTGTTTGAACGTGGTCTCCTCTCTGGCCCGTCCTCCCACCCGCAGGCTCGCCTGTCAACAACCAGCCGGTACTCATAGCAGTCCAGCGTCAGTTACCTCAAACCATCAAGCCGGTCACCTACACCATGGCCTCCCCGGTGAGCACCAGCACCTCCCAGCCCGCGGTCCAGACGGTCCACGTCCTGCAGCAGATCCCGGCGGGGACCCTGAGCACGGCCGTCCTCGCCCAGCCAGCCGCCATCATCAAGAAGGAGCTGCTGGAGAACGGGGAGCACACGGAGGTCAAAGGTGACGCGGCATTTATCCTGTTTTTCATTTTTTTTATTTGAGTATTTCTGCATTTGTTGTTTTTTTGTTTTTTTTTGTGACGTTTCCGTCCCCTCCTCTCAGTCAAAGTGGAGACGGTCCCCACCATCACCTCGATAGGCGCCTCCAGTCGCATCATCCAGAGCTCCCAGTCGGCCATGCCCCTGCAGACCGTCACCATAGTGCAGCAGGGCCCTCTGGGTCAACACCAGCTGCCCATCAAGGCCATCACACAGAACGGCACCCACAGCATCACCACTGCCATCCAGGGACCAGGTGAGACACACAATGGGCCTCCAGCACCATGTTTTTGCTTTGTTTGTTTTGCTAATCTTATGTGTAACTATTTTTAATAACAAAAATTTGTTTTTGGGACAAACACGATTTTGTGTCACAGTTACAGCTTCACAAAGCGGCCAAATTATCATTATTTAAATTTGTTTTATTATGGATGAATCTGGTGAGGATTTTCTCAAATTAGACGCTTTACACAATATAAGTTTATCAAAGTGTTGCTCAACATCAGACGGAATAAAAATCACAGGACACAAAACAAAACATGAGGACATACATGAGCCGTAATTATATATAAAAAAAAATTAAAAATGATTTGAATACTGGTAGTCGGGTTGCAGCGGTTATACACGGCTATTAAAATTGATGGTTATCATACCTGCACAAGAGTTTATTACCATTTAAAAAACAAAATGCAACAAACTGAGATGATCCTTTTTCTCCTCGACTGCCTGTCAGACTCAGCGGTGGACGCCGCACACACAGACACACACGCACACACACACACACACACACGCACACACAGACACACGCACGCACACACACACACACAGACACACACACACACACACGCACACACAGACGCACGCACACACACACACACACACACACGCACACACAGACACACGCACGCACACATACACAGACACACACACACGCACACACACAGACAGACACGCACACACAGACACGCACACACACACACACACACACACACACAGACAGACACGCACACACACACACACACACACACAGACAGACACGCACACACAGACACGCACACACACACACACACACACAGACAGACACGCACACGCACGCACACACACACACACAGACACGCACACACAGACACACGCACGCACACACACACACACACACACGCACACAGACACACACACGCACGCACACACACACACACAGACAGACACACACACACACACAGACGCACACGCACACACACACACACACACACGCACACACACAATGAAATTGAAAGTGAAATTGATGGTTATCATCGTGTGAAAACTTCAGTACGTTGGCAGGATGCAGAAATGGAGCTCAAAAAGTGTCTTGACTATTAACCGCTTATTAAAATAGTGACTTTTAATCGTCTCGGCTCGACTTCCATCATGTCAGTGATTTTTTATTTTTTTATTTTTTTTTATTTGGCATCGTTGCCACGAACGAACCGCAGGAACACGAGTTGGAAGCGATTGTGACAGTTTTCCGGTTTTCCTCCTCTGTCCAAACCGCCGCTGCAGCCGAATGCTTCCGCCGTTTAACCCTCTCCCCCCCACACCTCCTCCCTCCTCCTGTGCAGCTCCCGTCGTGGCCAGCCCCCTCCACCTGCTGGCGGCCCACGCCTCCGCCTCCGCCTGCCTCCCCACCAAGCGGCAGAACGGCGACGGTCCGGCCGGCGAGCAGCCCGACGCCAAGCGCATCAAAGCGGAGGACGGCGCCGTCCCGGCGGTCTCGGACTCGTCGGCAGCTAACGACCAGGGCGCCCACCTCGTTTAAAAGTCTGTTCATCCCACACACACACACGCACACCACCACCACCACCACCCCCTCCTCCGCCCCCTCCCCTCCCCCGTCACGGTTTTGTCCCCCGTCGTTTGTTTCGTTCCTTCTTCTTCTTCTACCACTGACTCCCGCGGTGCCAAACGGAGAGAGAGAGAGGAATCCTTTTCGCTTTCAGTTTGGGGAAAGAAAAAAAAACAATAAAAAAATCAAATAAAAATGAAAACAAAAAAGTCCCACCCCCCCCTTTAAAAGACTGAAAATGTGGGTCGAGAACAAAAAAAAAACGGGACAGAAGATGAAACCCCCGAAGGTTGTCGCCTGCGCAGGAGAGGAGAGTGACTGAAGCACGACCACAGGAAGCCTTAACAACATTTAAAACCCCTTAAGAGCTGACCTTTGACCTCCAGCGACCCGAGGCAGGACGCCCGCCTTTTCTGTCGCCACCTACCTCAGAGCGAGACGGCGAGACTCCGGCAGGGCGACGGCGGCAGCATCGCGTGGGGGACGGCTCTCCGGACGACGTGACCAACCGAGCGACGAGTAACGACAAGCATTCAATGGTTAGATTTATAGTTTTTTTTATTATTATTATTATTATTATTATTATTAATAAACAAATACAAGAAAAACAGTCGGCGCCTTCAGAAAGGGATCAACTCGGAGCCAATATTCCTGAAACTCTTGGCAGCTAGCCTCTCACGATACTGACCTTCCTTAATCGCAGCTGTACGTAGATATGCAGTATTTTGTTGTTCAAAATGTGGAGCATAGGATTTTCTTTTTTTTTTTCTTGCGTATTTTTACTTACCTTAGATATAAGTAATAATTTAATAATAAAAAAAAAAAAGGAAGCGTACAGAACGGCGAGGTCGGTGACATTTCGGTAACTAAGTTAGAGATCTCACTCTTTTTACGTGAACTTCTGTTTTTTGTTTTTGTTTTTTTCCGTTCGGTGAATCAGTGTAATAGTTTTGTTCTGTAAAACTTTTTCGTTCCCCCCCCCCCCCGCCGCCCCCAGCTCCGCCCCTCCGCCCCCGTTCTGACATATCCGTATGAAATTTGCTTCGTTATACCTACATATTTTAATACTTGCACAGATAACCGATATAAGCATATGAAATCTCCATGTGTAGTTCCAGATGTCGAACCTTTGCATGTATCCGACAACAGAGACGTTGTGAACTGTAAAAATTTGAACAGAGGTTTAAAAAAAAAAGAAGAAAAAAGAAGCCCTGCTTTGTCCAAACCAACACCTGCACTTAGTTCAATGTTTTGTGTTTTCATCTCCCTTCCTCTTCCTCTTCATTTTCTTCTTTTTGTTCCCATCCTCCTCTTCCTCCTCTACCTCTTCTTCCTCCTCCATCTTCTCCTTCCTCCCGGCTGTGTTGACGTTGTGGTGTTGGCAGACCCCCCCCTTTCCTCCCTCCTCCTCCTCCATCCCCCCCCCCCCCCCCCCCCCCCCCCCATCACTTCCATTTGCTTGATTTTTTTTTTTTTTTTTTTTTTGCTCTGTTCTGGCAACCTGGCGAGTCTGTTTTTCTGATTGTACACGATCCAAACAAATAGTCAAAAAAAAAAGTGAAAAAAAAAATTGATGTTTGTTCTGCTTCAGTGGAGAAATGCTTTTTTAAAATAAATTAATTTAAAGTCCTTTTTCTGTGATTTTTTTTTTCTTTTTTTAAGGTTGTAGTTCTGGTTGTAGTTCCACTCCTGTCCACAGAGGGGCAGCACAGGAACGTCTTTAAGCTTATTGGACAAGTTACAGGAGCATTAAGATGGCTGTTTTCCTCAGGACACAGGAGGGCTCAGGTGCACAATATTTTAGCTCCTCTTAATATGTAGAACCAAATATTAGGAAAAAGGAAATAATACACTCAAAGTTTAAGATTCAAGTTTACTTAACAAAAAAACAAAAAAAACACAAAAGTTGGACTTGTAATGCAGAAAACTTGAATATAAGAACTGAAAGCGACATTAAAACCAGAAGAGGTTTATCCCCCCTCAAGATAAAAGACACTTTGAATATGAAAATGAATAACAAGAAAGCCAAGAAAGCATTTCAACTGCTTCATGTTTGCCACGAGGAGTAAAAGAGGGAAATAAAACTGAAGAGGAAGAAACCAAAAATCTAAAGGTGAGCAGAACTTGTCTGTTCATCGGACCGTGAAGCGGAGCGGCTCGTTAAATCTCTGGTGGATCCGGTTTTTCCTCGGCGCCGTCGTTCTCGCATGTTTTCAGGGTAAACAGACGCCGCGAAAAACCATTATCCCGCCGGCACCCCCGCCGAGCTCCTGCATTCCTGCTTTTGTGTCGGAGGAGCTAAATAAAGCCGAAGTCGAAGGTGTTTCCTCACCTCAGAAAAAAAAACTCCACTCATAACGACGCTTTAGAGAAAAAGATGATGTCATAAAGCTCCGTTCACGTCGTCCGTATTTCCGAGTGATTTGTTAAAGATTGAAATCCAATGTTCGGAGCTGAAACGTGCCGAGTCACTAAGTCAGAACAAAAAACAGAAAACTTAATTCTCTAAAATGCAAATTAAACTGATGTCCTTAATCAATTGGAGATTAACGTCTTTAGAAACTCACTTTTCCTTTTAATCCTTCGTTAAAATCATTTGTTTACTTCCTTTTGAAATTTCTTTAAAAATCGAACTTCTCGATTAAAAAAAATAAAACCCAGAAAAGATTTTAAATTAATTCCATAAAACTTTGTGTCCTGATTTGACGTCAACAGACTGAAATCGAATTAATAATTTGTCGAATTGAATGTGAAACCTGGAGTTCGGATTCTGGCCGTGTGCGTCTCGCTGGTTCGGTTTTTGATGCCGAAACGACATGCGTGTACTTTTCACGCCGAGAAAAAAACGTGACACTGACACGGTGCCCTCTAGTGGACTGACGGCTGTACTGCATGCATCAATCCTGGTTGTTTTTTTATGCGTTCTCACTTCCTTTCGTGAGCAGTAACGTTGATATCTACTGAATATTTTGCTCGTTAGCTGCAGTTTCTTTTCTTTTTTTTAGATGTTAAAGAGAAAAAGTTTTATACTTTCACACTAAACTTCAGCTCAACATCATTTGCTGACATTAACAGGTTTAGAAACTCATTAACACGCGTTCAACACTTTCTGTTTCCGTTCTCAGGTTTACAGATTGAGGAACTCTACAGTCATTTATTAATAGTATGAGATCAGAAAGGAAGTGAAAGGTTTTAAAGTGGAGCCAGAAACTGATATTTATCCTGCTTGGATATATTTTTCAACTTTGAATATGTCTTTAAGTAAACACAGAACAAATATTAAGGATAAAAATGGTGCAAAAACAAAAGTTATGGTGTAAAAAAGAGAGAACTTGTAGTATTAAATAGTTTTCATGAATATCATGTACAGCACAACAAATCTTTCTTTAAGCCCGTCATCCGTCTGCATCTTATTTGCTTTTAAATTTGCACCAAATATTAAACAATCAGCGATGAGATATCAGATAATTGAGTAAGATAAATTGCCACGTTGCTTTTCCACATTTTTCTTGTCGGCTGTTTTTAAACGGAGTCATTTATTAGCAGGTCATCGCACCACGTTTGTTGCAGGTCGTGCAAACTCCTTTGTTTTGCTGGTGTTGTGCTGAATTGATCATCTGTAATGAGAGGAAATAGTCCCAAATAACTCAAGTGTCTTCTTTTTGCAGCTCGGCTTGTAAAAAAAACAGAAACACTGAACGGTTTGGCCTCCAGCAGAAGGTGCTTTCACAGACTTTTCAAAATAAGAGCGAGTTATGTAACGACTGTTACACTAACGAGTTTTGGAGGCTCCAGACAGGAAAGCTCCTCTGTACGTACGCACACACACACACACACACACACACACACACACACACACACTGTCTAAATATTCAGGCCTGCTGGCAGACGTCGAACGAAGACGAATGGTGAAGAAACAGCAGCAGCTGCATTTAAAACGCTGCAGAGAAAGACGGATGATTGTGTGTGTGTGTGTGTGTGTGTGTGTGTGTGTGTGTGTGTGTGTGTTTTGTTGCCTCCACTGCTGGCCGTGTAGGTGGCGTCGCCATGGAAACCAGACTGCCTGCGTTTTTAAGTGTTGATACTCTGGAAGCTGGAGGGGCTTCGGAGAGATGATGAAGAGTGAGCCAGCTGTCCTAAAAAACCCAAAACACACACACACACACACACACACACACACACACACACAGAAAATGATTTTTCACTTTTCCTTTTCAGGAGGGTTTTTTTTTCTCCCTTTAAACGATGACCTGACCAGTTACCAAACTGGAGCCTTGGAGTCTTTTCTTAGCTCTTCTCTCAGGTCGTGCGGCCGCCTACCGTTTTATATTCCCAGAGGGGAAGAAAAAAAAAAAAAAAAACTATTCCAGGCCTCTAAATCCTCCCGACGGTTTCCAGCCTCGGCGTCTCGCTGGACCTCCTCAGAGTCGTCTCTGTGTGGAGGACAGCGACTGAACCGTTACAGCTGAACGTGGCTTCTTTCCAACACAAGCAAAAAACAAAACAAAACCAAAAAAAGAGCTCCAAAGCCCGGTTACACAAAACCAATTATTTGGTGATTATAGCAATCCTTGTTTTTTGACAACCAAAAAAAAAAAAAAAGCAGCGTTTTCAGCCTCAGCAGAAAGAAGTTTGTGTTCCACGGAGAGCTGCAGGAAGTGAAGCAGGAAGTCCGACGGCACCGACGCTGCGTTGCATTTCTCTCCTTGCTGGGACTGATGATTGCAGGTGTGCTGTTTGTTTTCATCGGTCCTCAACTTGTCGAATTCAAACACGAGAGGAGAAAACATGTGGCGGTCCAGATTTTGCAGGTTTGCACGGTGCCGGTCCGGTCAAACTTTTTTTTTTTTTTCTTTTCCAGGAACTTCATATCTGAGCCCGTAGAAGAAATGAGTCCCGAAATATTTCAGAACCACAGAAATGGCTTGAGGCACCTTTTAGTTGTGTTGGTGCTTTGTGCGTGCAGCGATGCCTCAAAACGATTCTCTCTCTGTGAACACATCACTTCCTGTGTTCTGGGTGATTTTTCAAAGTAAAAGGAAAATGAGTTTGAACTCGTGTATAAACTCTACTCTAAACTTTATTAAAGAGATTTTAGTCGTCAGATACAATTCAAACAGGACAGTACGACATGCAGCAGGTGGTTTGAGGCGGGCGGGGGGGAGGGGGGAGGGGGGGGAGGGGTGAAGATGCTGCTCTCCGTCTCGTCGTAGCGGCGCTCTGTGGTCCGACTCCGAAACATCAGCAGGTCGGAGGATATAAATCACGGTATCGATGGAAGCTGAGCAGATTAGAGCAGAAAAACTGACCCACTGCTGCTGAACCACAAGATGGCAGCGTAGAGCAGAGCATGCAGGTCAACACACACACACACACACACACACACACACACACACACACACACACACACTAAACCAGAGTTCACAACACTTTACAGCAGAAGTGGCCCCATTTCCTGAATGTAAACGATTATTATTAATATTTATTTTGTCGCTTCTCTCAGCCTCGATATCCGATGGCAGCCATTATTTCCACCAGCAGCAGGAAGTGAGGGGGACGAGGCTGGAGAGGGATGACAGCGTGATGGAGACTGAACGGCAGAGTTAATAAAAAAAATTAAAATAAAAAATAAAAAAGTAGGGAGATGTGATTTTTGTTGTTGTTGAGCAGAGTAAAAAGATGCTCCACTTCTGGGAGGCTGTGGGGACGTTTGAAGCCAACGAGGATGAGCTGAGACTTTAACCCCCACCCTCCCCCCCTCCCGGGACAACAGCTGATCACAGAGTCCACCCCCCACCCCCTTCCGCCCCATCCCCTCCACCACCACCAAAAAAAAAAAACCATGCAGGACTCCCACCAACCTTAAAAACACTCCGGAGAGCAGCAGCAGAAAAATGGATGCTGAGAGCACTTCACTGAGAAGCCTCCACACACACACACACACACACACACACACACACACACACACACACACACACACACACACACACACACACACACACACTCAGCTGCTGATGCTCACATGCAAATTGGATGCTAAAACACCCTCGACACACCGAGTGCGAGGTGCTTGTTGCTTTGTGTCGACCTCCCGAAGGACGACTCCACCCTTGACCTTTGACCCCCTTTTCTCGAGGATCAAGCAGTGCCTCCGGGTCATCGAGCGGTTCTGAAAACATCACATGACGATCCTCCTGGAGCTACATGAGAGGCAGCTCAAAGGGAGGTGTAGGGGGGGAGGTGTAGGGGGGGGAGGGTTATCTGTTCTCCTACAAACAGCGAAGTAGCCGGTGTGGAAAATACTTTGTGAAACATGTAGATGTGAAGCTGCTGCAGGGTTCAAACACTCTGGCTTATATATTCTTATATATTCTTATATATTTTTATATATTCTTATATATTCTTATATATTCTTATATATATTTATATATTCTTATATATTCTTATATATTCTTATATATATTTATATATTCTTATATATTCTTATATATTTTTATATATTCTTATATATTCTTATATATTTTTATATATTGATTATTTAGTTCACTAAAAGCAAAAAACCTCCACCAAGAATACCCGTAAACAGAAACTGAACGAATTCCACGTGTGGATAAATCTCACGTGACACATTGCGCTCGTGTGAAATGTGGTTTTGGAGCATTTTCAGGGTGTCATGGCAACGGTACTACGTCCCGCCCACCGACAGCGGTACACCGTCGCTAGGCAACGGCACACCGTACAGTACGGATGGTCGACGGCAGCTCCAATACTTTAAAAAGTACCCCCCCCCTCCACCCCCCCAAAATCTTGAGTAAATTTCAATCTGCCATTTGTTTACAACAGATTTTCTCTGCGTCCCGATTGGCTGATTCTAGTCCTCGCAGAGTAGCTCGTTGACCTTGGACATACGACCCCTGTGGACTCGTCCTGAGGACACGCCTTTGTTTGTGTGTTTCTTTAATTTACAGAAACCTTCAGACAACGTGCCGATAGCGCCTTTAAGCGCCTTTGAATGTGTGAATTTCATAGCGTTTCATTTTAAAAGTCATCGACGAGGAAATGTGTTACTTTCAAGTCAAATAAATGTAAAAAGGAACAACTTGCTGGTGAAGATATTTATTTAAAAACATTCAACTTGAGCAGAATTTAAAATTTCATGTCTTCTTGGTCTGTTTATAAGAATCCATGAAGACACTAATAACTCCGTCACATCAGATACTGTTGGAATAAATTGAGACAAATTGAGTAGAAATACAGCATGAACCTGAATTAGCTTGTTTATCAGAAATCCATTCAATTTAATCAATAGCTGAAACTGCTGTGAGAGAGATCGAGCAAGTTTCTTTGTTTTTGTATTTTTTTTGTCTCCGGTTGAGTTTGGCTGGTCGTGGTCCTCAGAGGACGACTCGGAAAGATTCTGACGACCCTATAACGTTTCCTCGAGTGCGTTTTTTTTTATCATTTAAATTGGTGACAGGACATCGGCGGCTTGTTGTGGAGCTCGTCCAATGGGAGACGACGGAGGACCGATATTTGAGCCCACTTCAAGTTGTATTCTGGCTGATTTAAATGTCATTGACGATCAGAAACCATCTAGAAAACGTAACGGCTCGCACCAAAAAGACGATTACCTGAAGAAATACGAGAGTGCCTTTTACCCAAACGCATCCTAAAAGCTTTCAATTCGACTAATAAACTTTGACTTCAAATGCCGCTTGTGTCGATTAAGACGGAGGTTTTAAGAGAAAATTCCAGGATACGTGATGAATAAAGTTGAATGCACTTCAAATAAAGTCAAGTCAAAAGCTTTAATAATTCATGGAGTTGTTGTTTTTTTCGTCCTGCTTTTTTTTTGGTTAATTCTGTTCTCCTCCGCGGTGACTACGAAGGCTGGAAAAGCTGGAAAAGCTGTAAAGGCTCTTGAAGGTAATGTGCCGAGGCCATGTGAGGGGGCAACGCCGCCGGCTCGCTCACCTCTTAATTGGCCAGTTTCACTCTCCGGCGGCACTCAGCTCGGAGATGGAAAGCCTCTTCTTAGTTCCCAAGGAAACGACGAGTCCGCTTTCACACTGCAGCAGAGACGGGTTGTGTGTTGTTGTCTTTTTCAGTATCATTTGTCGGCCTGAATGTGTTTAACTCGTATTTCTTTTCAGGCCCCCTTTTGTGTTTTTTGTGTGTTTTTTTTTCCTCCCTGAGGTGAAAGCACCTGCGTGGAAACCATCGTCGCCCGTCCTATACGTGGGATTTCCTGCCTCCTGCACATCTCACGCCACGTTCTCCATTTTGCGAGGCTTACTTTCACAGCATGATATAACGGGGCTACGCTGAGGTTGTTGCTTCATGTCTCCAGGACGACCGATTCTCCGACGGCGGAGGCTTTAATAACATGAGACATGTTGGTGATGTCGAGAGATAAAAACACACCTGTGAACCCGAGTTTATTTATGCACAATATCTGATGTCTGATGGACACTTCATCATTCGAGATTTCAATTAGGCAGACATTTGATCTTAAAAAGCAAAAAATATTAAATATAATGGTATTTTGTGCAGCTTATCTTATGAGCTATCTATTTAGGTTTTTTAATGGTAAAAATCTGCGTAAACAAAGTGAGGCTACAATAGTCATGTCGACGTCAACATTTTATCAGAATTTCCAGAAAATTTAAAAAAAAAATTAAAAAAGAGCTCAAATGGAAAATAATGTTGAAAACCTGCACGAAACGTGACATTTCTCTTCGTTTCGTGTCCTAATAGGAGGAAGGTTACCGTCTCGTCACCGCTCCACACAGATCTGATAGTTTCCTCTCTCCAGATTGAGTTTCACGCCATCGTACAACCAGAAGAGTCCGTATGAACGGCGCCCTCTTGTGGTATTCACGACGTCTGACCTCAATATTCTCTATAAAGCCTGGAGTTCACAGGTTGCGACGTCGTTTGCTGACGGAGGATCGTTTTTATCGTTGGATGTTCAGCTAATATGTTGATAAATTTTAGTCCTGTAGAAGTTTGTCTTCATAACTTCAATAATACAGTCAATCACAAACACACATTCACCTGTCAAATGTGTGAATCAGACACTTGCTTCCATTTATATTTAATCCCAGCAGAATGTCATTACATTCAGTGTGAAAGGAGTTGACATTAAAAAGGGCGTGTTGAACAACGCGGGAGGCTTTGTGTGCGTGACACTCGAGGCCCGATTGCATTTTCCTATGAATGAACGATTTTTACTCCACTCAACCTGATTAACCGTATTACTCCTGCAGCAGGTCGGTCATCACTGGTGCGTCTCATCCATTCGTCACCGTGACATCCATCTTATTTCATTAGCGGGCAACCGGCTGAAGGTTAAAGCCCGGCGTGGACAGGGGACAGCAGGCGGTCACAAACCGGAGACACGGGGAGACACGGGGAGACACCGGGAGACACCGGGAGACACCGCAAACCTCAGCCCAGTCATATCTATTTTTACCCGCCAGTTTGACCCCACTTATACGTGTGTGTGTGTGTGTGTGTGTGTGTGTGTGTGTGTGTGTGTGTGTACTGCAAAGCGCTGACGGCGTGGCCTACATTTGCTGCCTCTCATATTCACGTCCGGCTCTGTTTGTCTCAGTCGGGGGAGCCGGAGTCTCGTCGAGAGACGACGCCGGCTGTCTCCGTCTCACCGTCCCGTGAGCTCTCTGTGTTTGTCTGAAACAATCCGTACATGTGGGTTAACGTCTGACCTATTTCAACAATGTATATTGTTTGTGTCCAGAAATAGGCCGCCGGTGTTGACGATTGTTTGCATCGTTAAAGGTTACTGCCGACATACTTGCCTCTGTACTCTCCGCGTTAACTGGAGGACTCCACTAGAGGGCGCACCGGAGAAACAAGGTTTAGTATTAGAACATCCTGATTTGACCTGATGTAAACAATAAACATGGCAACGATCGAGGCTTTGCAGGTCTGTGACCCCCATCGCACCTCCACACTGCCCCTACAGGTCATTTGCTGCGTTGCGTTCATTTCTGAGGACGATCCAAACAGGACACACGAGCAAGCCACGTGCACACAAACGCATAGTTTAAAGGGAGCATGTCTCCGACCCGATGCAGTACCACTTATGGCCACTGGAGGCGAGATGGAGAAATAAAATCCTTCAATAGCATTACGAATATTTTTCCAAAACATATTCAACTTTTCAAAGGTATTCGTCACGATCGTACAAAAATGAGGCTTTAAAAAAAAATATTAAGATGTGAAAAAATAGGTTGTTTGATTTGTGGGAGTTTCAGCCTCGTGGTGCAACGAGCTTAATCCAGCTCAGGTCATCATGGTCGGCAAGGTTGGGACCCAGTAACCATAGTTGCAGAGCTAACGAGCTTTTCTGCCGAGCTCAGTTGCTAACAAGTTGCTGTTTGTACATAAACCGGTGTCTCAGTGTGTGAACCTCTTTGTTTGGTGGTTAAATAAAAGGGAACAGCAGCTAATGAGCTACAATATCTTCCTCTATTTCAGAGGTCAGTCTGGTTTTCTTTGTAAACAACCTCCAGCAAAGTTTCTGTGTCAGCGATCGTGACTTGAATACATCACTTATTAAAAATGAAGCAGAAAAATCATAATAATAAATCTAAAAATGAGGAAATTACTGCTTTTCTTCCAGCTTCAGTTTCACTTGGCGCTTCTTTCACCAAATCTGGATTGCAGATGATAAATCATTTGTTTAAAACTTAAAATATGATCAATATTTTTTGATAATACCTCAAACGTGACAACATGGAAAGGGTCCGATGCGCCGCTTCCATATTTGTCCGGTTGCACGTTTTGTCTCCAGATGTCATGAAAACATTCGGCTGTTGTCGTTTCAGCGGTTTGTGTTTTAAGGACTTCACGTTTACACCACCGGTCCCGCTACCTGTTGGTATAAAAATCCTCCTTTAATAAAACGTCACGTCCTGCAGGAGTCAAAAGCAACAACACGTCGGAAATGGAATGAATGCAAACGGTGTGAATGTGAAGCATTTATTCTGTTTCTACATTTAATGTCCGGTGCGTCTTTAAGAAGAAACAGCAGACCCGTTTTTCTTCCTCTCGCTCGGAGCCATCATTAATTCCTAATGGGTGATTAAAAGCCATTCGAGTTTTGGACTACCGATTAATTACGCCTCATACAAAACATAACCAGCTGCCATCAACTTGTAATTAACCCCTAAATTACAGCGGGAGGGATCGACAATGCTCCTGTGGCAGATCAATTAAGGCAATGTGATAATTATGATTGACTTCTAGATGGTTGGCAGGATCGATTGTAAATGTCTTCATGTTGTTGCTTTGTGCTGCTTCTCCGTGTGTGTGTCGGGTGTTTCTGGTCACGATGGAGAGAAAAACATCACGTCGTACCTGCGAGATAAACACGAAAAACAAAAAGGTGGAAAACAGCAGGAATGCAGAAAGAGGTGCAGGGTCAGAAAGTGAGCGCTGCCCAGATTGATGGTGTGACATGTGTTGAGGCTCTGCTTCTGTGAACTGCATTCCTTGTGCAGAGAGGCCTCCAGGATGGGGGGGCTTGCTGCAGTATTCTTGTGCCTGCCTGTTTTAATCACATTTAAAAGGAGGCCGCAAGCCGCGGACGGCGGACCTGCCGGGCCGTCTGGAGCGGACTCCGTCGCTCACATGGCGGAGCGCCGTCACGCCTTCTTTAAACCCGTCACGCAAAAAAAACAAAACAAAACAAAAAAAACCCCACTGCTCGGGACCCGTCCGTCAAAGCGCTCGGCCCCCCCCCACCGATCCGACTCCGCTCCTCCCCCGCGGTCCGCCGCCGGGACGGATTCCGCTCCGGCTCTTCGCTCCAGCTTGTTCCCTACTTCGAAAAGTAGGTCACTGTTTGCTTTGTATTATTCAGCAACTGGAATGATTGTGCGGTGAGGGTTCTTGTCTGTGATCTGGGTGACATGCAGCCAAGCCAGTGGTGTGCGGGGCAGAGGCACGCACGCACACACACACATACACGCACACACACACACACACGCACACACACACAGCAGACACCAGGCAACAAGAACAACACAACTACCACTCCATGAATAGGACGTTTTAAAAGCAAAATAAAACACTTTCCCATCAATTCTGCTTCCTCATACTTTAAAACTTGCAGCATCAATGTGTGTGTGTGTGTGTGTGTGTGTGTGTGTGTGAGACCCCCCCCCCCCCACCCTCCCACCCCATCCCCACCCCATCCCCACCCCCCCGCGTCTGCACGTAGATTTAACGCCGCCGAGGAAACAGATGGATCCGTAACGAGCGGCCGCGAGGAGTCCGATGAATAAACAGGAGCTCGTGCGGTCGAGCCGGAGAGCGGCGAGGTCACGGCAACGAGGGGGTCAACGAAATGTTTCAACATGAAAGAGCACGAAAAGGAGAAACGAGACGAGGCTCCTGCAGACGCAGCGAAACTCCGCGTAGACGAGATGAACTCGACATCGAGTTCATCTCCTCACAACAGCCCCTGCAGCGCCGAGCGCATTGATGAAATCTGGCAGGAGTTCAGTGTGCCTGCATGCAGGTGCATATATATATATATATATATACAGCATATCTGTGCCCGCTTGATATGGCATATTTTTGTTTTTGTTTACTAAATCTGTCCATGTTAAGTCCACGGGGGTTTTAGCCCTGCAGCCTGGGATCCTACCTGGAATGCAGCGCTGTTGCGTAACGCCGAGGGACTTTGGATGATCTGTGATTGATGCACTTTGGGGCATGTTGTTTTGGACGCCATCCATCTGAACACAGGAGTGACCGACTAAACGCAGGAAATCTGCTGAATCACAACTGTTGGAAGTGACCAAAAAAAAAAAAGAAGAAAGAGCTGTTTTTGAAAAGTCTTTGAAACAGTTTTTTTTTTTTCTAAATCAAGGCGGAGGATCCGTTTTACATTTTTGCTATTCCAATAAATTTAGTTCATTTCTTTCCTTCTCGAAACAATTCAGTGTCATTTTTCCCGAATGGATAACTGCCATAACAGATGACGTAAGCCGTCGCGGCGTTAATGCCGCTGACGAAAAGGCCGCATGCCTCCGAACACGAAGCCCGCAGCTTTCAAATTGGACGCGCTGGCCAGAATAAAGACGGCGTGTGACCGGGAATAAATTAATAAATTACCCGCCGTCTCCCCGCTGCGGTTCTGATAACCTTTTTCCTTTCCTCATCAACAGATGGAGATTACAGATGTTACCTCTGTAAAAAAAAAAAAGAAGAAAATCTGTCAGAGGTTTCCTGATAAAAATAAAAACATCTTCAAACGGGCTGTTTGTGGCTCCATCATTCATCTCTGGAGCTAAATCCTACAGTCGTTCGCTTTTCGTAAATATAATACGATTTCCCTGCAGGAAAAAAAAACCCCATCACAGCTTCAAATATTTGTCCTCAGCTCACCTCAGCTGCTTTTAACAATTCACAGAAAGCCTTGCCCTCCAGGTGTGAAGGTGTGAATGAGAACGGCACGCACATAAAAACAGGTGGTAACACATTACAATAAGCTGGCTAACTTCGAGCTGAAATCACGCTGCCTTTCAAACAAACCATCAAACAAACAAAAACCCAAAGAATTCTGGGATTATGATGCAGGAAATGCAAAGACACCGAGGAAAAACACGCAGCCGTCGGGAAGAGCGACATTTTCCTCCTGCTATCTAAGTTATGAAGACAAACCTGAACTTCCACGGTTATTATTTAAGAATGCAATGTGTACTTTGAATAAATGGCTGGAGGAGATCGTAGGTACTCGTATGTACTTACCCTTCCTGAATATCCATTTGTGGGAAACTTTAATTTCAAATGTGAGCAGCTGAGATGGCTCCAGGTCGTATTATATATATATATATATATATATAACTATGGTTTACCAGTTTATTATGTGTATCTGGCTTATCTTTACAAATAAGGTCATATGGGTATCTCGCAAATTTATGCTGCAGCAATGTACGTTATTTAATCGTGACAGTGTGAATATCATTTGTTTCCACGGGTTTGAAAAGTCCAGTCCAGTAGTGAAACTGCCATCTGTATGAACAAGCAGGGTGTTGTGAATCTGTATGTGCCTCTTTTGTCGAGAGCTCCTTTTCCATGTCTGTAAAACTTTATAAAAACAAAACTTTTATTCTACAAGAGTGTCGAGTAGACTTTAGATTGGCAGCTGGGTTGCCAGTTTTGTGTGAATTTTCTCACGAGGAAGCTTAACAGCTGAGGCACTTGGTGTTTACTACAATCAGTGTTTTTTGTTTGTTTTGGTGTCAATACAAAAGTCTTAATGCTTGAAATGGTCACAATTAAGTCGAGTGGAAGTCCGACAGACAGAATATATATATATATATATATATATATATATATATATATATATATATATATATATTCTGTCTTTGGGGAGAAGCAAAGCTGCTTTATGTGCGTTTTCACTTGAGATCGTCCATTTTCCACCTCAAATACAAATCATAACGCTTGTATGCATGTTCAGTTCATCAATGCATGTGAGTAACACCGAGGCCGAGCCTGAGTCAGTGAATACGAGGCTCCCGCTGACTCTCCTGAACATCAAACTGTGGCAAAAACCATCAGAAGGTTTTGGATCGTTAAAGCTTCTTTTTTTTTTTTTTTATGTCACTTGGAAAAGGTTGAATTGCGCATAAATCATTTTTTCCAGCCATTTTCCTCCATTTCTTTTGAAACCATTAGTGACATTTAGGATCGAGGAACACAACGTAACGGTGCTACATTTGATCTTTCTCGCTCGTGCCAATTTGTATTTATTTTTTTTACCAAATGACATGAATTTCTGGGTGTATTTAAAGATGAAAAGCTTCCCCAGTCAGCGACCAGGCTGGCGTGTTAACGTGGTTTCGGAGGGAACATGCAGCCCACACAGCTGCCTGGTTGTTTCATTGTGCCTCCGTTGCCTGGCTCAGTGGTGGGTTTCTAACTGGTGCTGTTTTCTGCCTCTTCCTCCACAGGGAACGGCAGAAAAATCCATCCGACATGTCCTGCGGAGCCGGAGATGGAGAATACTTTGAAATGAGCTCCGTATGGCGGTGATTAATATTCTGATCTGACAGAACGCGCTGCTTATTTTTGCAGAAATATTACCCACTTTTTCTTTTATGTGGTCTTTTTCACACAACAGTGAAGGTCTATTCTATTTTTAATTGCATCTGACCAACTACACATCGTTCAAAAGCACGAAAAGTCACAATTCAAACTATGCCGACCGTTTTAAGATACCGACGCAGCAGCGTCGATATTTTCTTACTTTGTAAAAAGAGTGCGCACACAGCAAAAGGGTTCATTTCTTACCTTTACAGCGTTAATTCACAGAATTACATCAGGCCTCCTTCTGTTCATGAAATGGCTTGTTTTTGTTTTTTTTATGACACAAACAATAAAGAGTAATTACAAATTGTACTAAATGCTGCAATTAATTCATTTCGTGTGAACAGACCAGAGTCTGACCAGTTTTAAAAGTTGTTTTTTTAACAGTAAAACAATTGTAATAATTATTAAAGCTGTATTTGGAGAACTGCCCCAGATCCCAGAATCCCTGTTGGCCCGTTGGTTATGTTAAAAGAGAATCTGGAAGGGAATTTCCACCACTGAAGAACAATATTGTTGCTCCTGCATTAGGTTTTAATGGCTTTGTTATTTTTTATTTATGTTCACATGATGCGTGCATATGAACAGCGCCCTCTTGTGTGAACTCTAAATTCTCCTCAAGTTCACGAGTCGTGATGTTGTTTGCGGACGTTTACGGAAATGTCAGAGGTCCTAGAAGTTCATTTTTCGTTGGATGTTCAGCTAATATATTGTAATTTCAGTCACGTGGAGTTTCTCTTCATAACTTGGACGGTAGCCTAACGTCTGAGGAAAACCGCTGATCTTCCCAACGGCCTCGTCTTTTCCCTCTTTGTCTTTGCATTTCCTGCGTTATGTTATCCGCCTTTTTAGAAGCCTCTCTGGCTTCTAGACGCCATCCACTTTGCTGTTGCCTAGCAACTAATGCAACATCCCACGTTGTAACCACAAAAGCTCCACTTGATATATGTCTGTGAATTAATCCTCCCCCTTTATATAATCTACATTATTTTGAATTTATCTATTTGTATTCACATTAGACCCTAAATGCGAAATTCCTATTTATAATTGTTTGTGTTTTGTATGTACGTGTGCACTTCATACATCTTATTTTTAGTTTTCCATACTTTTATTTCTTGTTGGTTGCACCTATTTCATGTATCTACTGTTACTTCTCTCATCGTAATGTTCGATTTCTGTTTAAATGAGGTTTTTTTCTTTGCCTATTCAGCCGTTTGTGTGGTTATAAACCATTAGCCCATTTCACCTGATCATTTCCAGAACATTTTTTGCAGCACACCACGTTTCCCCACAAAAGAGCTTTCAGACACCAGATTTTTTTTATAAACCAAATGTAAAAGCTTGTTCGTACAGATAAAATGTTCCACATATGTCACCTACTCTTAAAATCTACATCCATGGACGCTGAAAAGCTCAATTGAAATCAAAATTTACGTAACAAAAATGAGCAAAATACATTAGCAGCCCCTGGCGAGGCGTGTTTTTATTTCAGACTTGCACTCCTCCATTTGTTGCTTTTGAGGAACATCCTCCCACACTGTGCTGCGAATATTGGATCAGTCAGACATCTGAAAAAGAAAGAAAAAAAAAAAAAAAAAAGACAAAAATAGGTGGAGGTGGTGGAGGTGGACGAGCGCGGAGAGTTAAACCGGCAGATCGGAGCTGCCGGTTAAATTCGCTGCTGTTGCAAAAACAAAAAAAACCCACCAAAAACAAACGGTGAGAAAAAGTAAGCTTTACGTAGGTAAACCGTTGTCTAATTAGGAGCTGATTGGCTCAGAGGCAGCCCGGTGCGAGAGTGTATATGTGTGAAAGTAGGTCGCGCTAACCACAATACGTAAGAGCGACAGCGGGAAGCGTCCTCTGATCCTTTGAACTCCGTCGACGAGAGACGATGTTGCCTAGAAACAGAGAAACTGCTTATTCTTCAGTTCTCCAAGGTTTCTCATTGTTGTCGTTGTAATGACGCGTCGTCACGGACTCGCAGTTTGGGAGGCTGAATCTGAGATATGTATAAAAATACAAAGAAATAAAAACAGCGTGGGAAAAACAAAAAAGATTCAATTATGATGCTGCTGTCGTCCCCCCCCCCCCCCCCTCAACCTCCAAGCCATCGTCTTACTTGTGTGTGTGTGAGTCACATGTTGCTGCCATGGTTTTTCTCCTCAACAAGGTGACATAAGTGGAGGTTACGAGAACCAGGACTTTAATCCTTTTTTACTGATGATGATCTGGTTGAAAACAGGAGCCGTGGGGCCTCCGAATGTGAAGCCCGTCGAAGATCAGAGGAAACACCGACGTACGACCGAACACCTGCGTCCGTCATGTTCAAAAATCCCTATTCATTGAATTTTTTTCTCGCTTCTGGTGATCCGAAGAGGCCCCCGACGCATTTAGGTGGCTGGTTAAGATTTCCAGGGCACCGGGGGATTTACTCGGTAATCCTCCCTCCATCAGCTGGTCGAAGCCGCCGGTCAACTGATTTGCTCTACTGCGCTACTAATGCAACCGAGGCGGGAACACGGACCGCACAGAGAGGATTACCGACCGCGGTGATCAATTCAAGTAGATTTTAAGCCTCGCAGAGGTGCGTCGGAGATGAGAAAAGTTCAATAAAGGGAGATAGTTACTGGATTCGATTGATTAACTGAGCGCCGCACAACAAGGCTACTAAAGTTTATCAAGCATTTTATTCACCAGGAAAAAATCTGCTTCTAAAAATGGGAGGATTTGCTGCTTTTCTCTCGTATCTTGTTGTAAATTCACGTTTTTGAGGGCAGTTTTGAAGCTGTGATTTTTCTCAAACACAAACTGACCACTTGTCGGCTTCGGTCGAGGTCATTTCTGCGTCAGTTTAACTTAAGCTGCTCTTATTCTGAAGTGACAGTGTTGGCCTGCAAAGCCTGGGATCTTCACAAGGTCACAGGAGGGAGATTATAAAGGGCAGAGCACAAAAAAAAAAAAAAAAGGCTAAAAGCAAACACCGAATTTTGCTCAGATAGTTTCACATTTGTAGCTGTTTTCTTTTTCCCCCGTAAAGTTAATTATATCTGAATTTCACTTTCTCTGATGCCACCGCATACATTCAATTATCTAGTTCCATCTTATAATTGATTGTTGAGTTTGTAAAAGCGAAAGCAGCTTCCCGTGACTGCATCAACGGTTTCAGTGTGCATAACTGGCCGACGGGGAAACTGCCCTTCAAATATTTGTATGTAAAGGTTCTGCGACAAACCACATTATGTAAATCCAGAGGGGGCCGAATATCAACACACATGCTGTATTTTCACTGGCGTTCGCGTGCGGCTTCGTAGCTGACATCTGTTCCCGACGACTTCCTGTCACACGTTTTGTATATCGCCGAGCGGATCCGGCGCCATGGCAACTAAACGCTCGTTGGGTTGTCAACGTCATGACATTAGCGCCTGTGTGGAGGCTGGCTGGCGAGTCTCCAAGAAGGCTTCCGTGACAACACCAGACAGCCGTAGGACGCCCCCCCCACCACCCCCACCCCCCCCCCACCACCTCCCCCGCTCCATCCTGAAACACACACACACACACACACACACACACACACACACACACACACACACACACACACTCTCTCTGCTCTGCAGCCTCTGCTGGCTCTGCAGACGCCCGCCCGAAGGCAGGAGGACGGCACAGCTGCCGCGGCCGCACCGGAAATAAACCGACGGGCCCGGAGGAGGCGGCGTGGACGCGTCGTCCGTTCAGCTGCACAATCACCGCGCCTCACTTTAACCTTTGAGAAAAACGTAGCTCTCTCAGCCCGTTCGTCAAAACAAACCGGGTGATCAGACGATGTAAACGAACTTACCTAATCTGAGAAACCCAGTTGCGATAGTTGGCTCGCCGACGTATTAAACCGGCTCATGCAGCACAGAAACTTCCTCCAACTCGGGTTCAGGACTTAAAGTGGAGTTCTGCCAGCGGACGGATTACCGAGCGCATGAAAACACAGTTAACATTCGCTTTGCTCATTTAAGAAGGCCGCTGGTCGGTTTGCATGTTTGTAAGACATGAAAAACAAAAAGCTAAAAGCTAGCTCAGACTGATTACGTAACCCGAGATAATCGGTCAACTCAGAACCACAAGAGGCAAATGAAGCCGCTCCGGTTCGGATGTGTTATCAATCCTATGCAAAGATTTTTACACCGGCAGCGTTCAGGAAGTAGCGTGCAGATAAAAACCCATGAACAGCATCTCTTCCCCCACCTGCAACATGGCTTTTTAGTGCTTTGGCTTAAAAAACGTCTGGTTTTGGACGGGAATGTAATGCGATTAAAAGTTTATTTTTCAAAACATTTGGCCACTAAAACAAAAGTAGTGATTGTAACTTTAAGGACACAGAATCTGGTTTAAAAATCCCTTTAAATAGAGACTTGAACTTCTTGGAACTAGTATTTCCTGGAAATGGTGCATTCATCAGTGGGAATAATTTTGTTAAAGTCACCATATCCCATTCATATTTGAACAATAAGCTGCAAATCCCTGGTGTATTACATAGTGGGAGCGAAACAGGGTATCTGTCTCTTTGGCGGCACCGATGGCGATAAGTGGTATTGCAAGTGTGTTTTTTTTTTTGTTTTTTTTTTTTTGGGGGGGGGGGACTTTATTCAAATTTATTCTATATTATTTTTGGACATTTGGTCAGTTGGCAGTTGAAGAGCGAGCCTGCTGCGTTAGCTCTGCCCACCCTCCTTGGCGGAGCAGCCACCGCTAGCTGATGAAAAAACGCATCACCAAACGGAGGGTCGATTGGAAATATATATATATTTTGTTCTTGATCAACCGACGCCCACCTCGCTCCGTTATTAATACTGCAAACGCAAAACGAGCCAAGCTTAGTCACCAATTGTGTTCATTGAAATAAATGTGTGTTAAGTCATCATTTCAATGAAAACCTCCACGATAAGGACTTAAAGGTCTCACTAAGTCGTGACGATAATTGTCCCGTGTTACAGTGAACAGGTTTTTTATTTTTATCGTAGCACGGACACCGATGAACCTGCAGATTTCAGAGACGCCAGTCAGAGTTAATCGCAGTGAATAATCACTTTCTTCTCCTCTGATTTCAGTCGTTCCCTCAACGGTGGTAACTCCAATCACCTGAACGCTGCAATGGGAGCAGACGGCGGCGGCTTAATGAGGCGCTCCGCTGGGTCCAGATTGTTTACGCTCTGTGTCATGGAAAAATGAGAGGGCAAAATGCTCGGTTGTTCCTGTGTGGACTTTCGCTTGTCCATTATGTTTTGACTTTTTCTGACTCGCATCATTTTTCTTGCAAGACGGGCCCGTGAGCGTCCACACAGCAGATTTTAGGTTTAAAAAGACAAAGAACAGAGGATGGAGAGAGGAACGAAAGAGTGGGGAAAAAAACAAAAAAAAACCAGAGTCAGGAAAAGGGATAAGAGCGAGGAGACGGAGGGCATGTGCTCGGGAACGTGTCCGTCCACGCTGACAGCATGTGACTCCATACAAGTCTGCGAGGAGATCACAGCAGGGGAGTGTGTATGTGATATCCTTTTTTATTCTGTGTGTGTGTCTGGGTTTTTCTCTCTCTGCATGTGTAAGCAGCCTGCAAACGTTGAGCGCAACCTCGGGTTGTTTTTTTTCTTCCCAGAATCACGCAGACTGTGAATGGAGTCTGGTTGTCGTGTCACGGTCGACTCGACGGGCGAAGGATGTAATCAAAGCGACCGGCGAGACGGGTCAGATCTCTTGTTTCATCCCCCCTGAGAAGACCGATTGGCTTTTGGTGCCGTTGCCTCCTGGCGACACCTCCACCTCCCACGCAGGAGGAAATATTGTGCGAAGGGGGGGAGGGTGGGGGGCAACGACAGGATACATCGACAAAAGGAGATGAAGCATATTGAATGATGACACAGAAAAAAAAAATAGGGGTGGGGAGGGGGGGGGGATAGACGCAGATGTTTCCCGACTCTTTTATTGATCTAACTCACAGAGACCCAGTCAGACAATAAATAAATAATGTTGGGTTTTTTTGTGATTGTTGCAATAAAAATGTTTTGATTTTACGGGAAACTTTCTAAAAAAAAAAGTCACGATGTAAGTTGCGTAAGTTTTTAGTGAGTTTTTGCGTTAAAATTATGGGAATTAGAGACACATTTAAAAAAACTAATAATTTCAAGCGCTACCTAATAAAGAATAATACATAATGAGGTCCTGTGATCATAAACATGCTGCACACCACAGAAATATACATACATACATACGACATACAGTCTTCCTCATTTGAACGAGAAGACCCCGTCACTTTCGTTTTCTCCGGTGTTCAGAGTTTGTTTTGATCAAACTAAGAAAAGGAAGCGGAGCCTCGCTGATTGTAAATGAGGAGTTAATTTTGTAAATAAAGCCACGTTTTGTTCAGAAAGGCGACGTTAGGCAGATCTTCTGTTGACGATATTTATTTTGCAGAAAAATCACGGGAATTTTGCTAAATCGTAAACTCATGCAAGAATACTGCGGAGATTGCTTAAATTATTGCGATCACAAAATTGCGGTTCCCTGGAAAGGTCAAAAGGTCATATTAAAACATTTGCAATTTTTTTTTTTTTTTTGGTGTATTAACTTTCCTCTGATTCGCGGGAAGCAGTTTTCCTCTCTTGTTTTTCAGTGTTGTCGTGGTTCTCGAGGAAAAATCAGGGGATCATGATCACAGTCAGTAGGATTCATCGTCATCATCATCATAAATGTTTACATCTTACGGTTATCCATCCAACAAGTGTTCGTATATTTCAGTCTGGAGCAAAAGTGGCTGCACAAGTGTCTGAAACTCAACATGAGGATGGCGTGCGCATATTTTTACATATGAGCCACATCGTTTCCATCGAACCCTTCGAGCGAGTCCTCGCGGCCGGTACAGAAGCATTTATTCAGGACTTTCCTTTTGTGTGTCACTCGTCTGTATAAATAAATGAAAATATCCTATAATTTGATAGGATGTGATATTCCACGGTGTTTACGTGAGAGGTCTTCGGGGCATCATTGTGAAGTGGAGGCCGGTATCGAGCTCAGTCGTGTAACACAATGTATGTTGTAACCAGATACTCGACCTGGTTGTGTTTATTCTGCCATCCGGGTCCGTTCTCATTTCCAAGATCAGCCGTCCACCACAGGCCCTCAGGTTTTCCCCGACCTGGTTCAACCACACCCACGCTCACCTGTTCCCCATTTCCTAATCACTCCCCTGTGTTTACACATCTCCGTTTGTCTTCCACGCTGCGAAATCCCGTTTATGCCACCTTGTTTGTTGCGTTTGTCTCGGCCTGTACCAGACGGTGTTTCCAGCTCACGCTATTTAGCGACCTGTAGCTGCTGATTACTACAGAAAGCATATCGTAGTTGATTCTTGAATCTTTCATCTTATCCACTATTTCTCCCTGCTGGATTTTTTTTTTCACATACACAAGTCTAAATTAGTGACTAAACTTCCCCATTTCCAACGTTTACCATCCAAATTACTGAAGAGGGCAAAATGGAGAGCAAATAAACTGTAACAGCTCAAATTCAAGTTGTTTCCCACAAAGCTCTCAGCATTAATTACCAGAAAAATGTTAAATTAGCCGAAGTTCAATTAGCACTGTAGTGAAATTGAATTTCACACACTAGTTAGTGACTTTCTCTGCTGCCAAAATCCTTCATGCTGCCCCCCTCCCCCCCCAAACAAAATTACTGCAGCCTCGCAAGAGAGTGTAATCATTCAATGGATGAAATTGCTGTTTTGTCCTCTGAGATCTCGAGTACAAAGCCTGCAAATATCAAAATTCAACATCTGGCATCTTTAGCATCGAGTTTTTGGACCGATTCATCTTCCCACATGTTCAACAGAAACATTTAAACACAAGAGAAAAACTCCAGCACAGCATCTGATGGTGGTGCATGACTTTTTTTTCCGACTCCTACCGCTATAAATGGACTCACTGCACATTACAGGCTCCAACATATATATATATATATACATATATATATATATATACTGTAACTGTCAGCCACTTGTTTCACCTGCAGCCCTCTCGATGTGTGTGGGCATCTGAGTGTACGGCAGCGCGACGGGGGATGTGAGTGTTTAATGCAGTGTGTGGGATGGCGGCGATGAACAACCCTCACCACCTCGACATCTCTCACCTGCTGGCAAATGGAGACGATGAGCAGGTAGGTGGAGAGTCGGCAGGAAACGCAGAGCCGTTGCTGTGGATTTGTGTTTTTTCTGTTCCCGCAGAAAGCCGGACGCGGAAACCGGCTCTTCTCGTTCAAAAGAACGGGACAACGCGGTTGAATTGTCCTGAACGTGCATCACTCTCGCTCCCTAAACATGAGCCGAGTTAAAAAACGCCCGAGCGAGCAGATCGTGTCTCATGAGGAAAACACATCTCCGTGGCTGGTGAGGTCGCCAAGGAAAAGGCCTGGAGCCCTTCTGGGAGGAGTTTGTATGTTCTCCCCGTTCTCTCCGGGTACTTCCTCCCCGTTCTCTCCGGGTACTTCCTCCCCGTTCTCTCCGGGTACTTCCTCCCCGTTCTCTCCGGGTACTTCCTCCCAATATCCAAAACATAAAACACGCAATCTCAGGTTAATTGGTGATTCTGTAAATTCCCCTCAGGTCCATTCATCTTGGCAGCGGTAGACAGACACGCGACAATGGCACGTGTTACCGTCAGATAATGCAAAGATAAATTCCAACAAGACTAGAAATTACAGCCAAGCAGGTTATTGGAGAAGACGAAGCACAACGTTGGTGGAAGTGTGAAATCAAAGCGGCCCGTCGGTGTTCACGATAGTGAGAGTGGACTTTGTTTCCGTCCGTCTCCACGTGTTGGTCCTGAGATGGACGGGCGACCGGTCCAGGGTGCCTGGGATACCCCCCCCCCCCCACCTCCCCCCTCACCCCACCGTGACCCTGTTCAGGATGAAATGGATTAAAGTTATTCCTCATCACCCAATTCTGTGAAGTGTTCGGCGCCCAACAACTCTTATCTAATTAAAAACAGCAGCCGCTGAAGCTTTTAACAGAACGAGGAAAGCTTTCATGAGGAGTCGTTAATACGAGACGTGTCGCAACAGAACGAGCGAGTGAGTTTGTTCAACCTCAAAATGTTTGAAACGGGACCGTTCGTTGGGATGAACGTGCTCATTTCAGCGACGTGTACGTGGAGCTGAAAATACAAAGAGTTTGGAAGTAGATATATTTTTTTTCAGCTTCTCTATGAGCACAAAATAATTAAAAAATATATATAACAAACAAACCTTTAAAACGAGTCAGCTGGGAACATGAATAATTTGGCTGCAGACAGTGTTTCAACCAATTATTGAGCTACTTATCTGCAGATTACTACAGCGAGCAAATTGTAGTGGAAAGTGAGAATTGGGAGTTTTTTGTTGAACTTCTCTCTTAAATTAAGCGCCCACTGTTTCTATGAAACTACAGTTCATTTCAGTAGTAAATCTCCAACTGCAGTAAACTGCAAAACCGTGTGAGAGCGGAGAGCTCAATAAGAGTCGCTTTGTCCTCGAATCGCCGTCGATGACGTCACCGCCGTTGCCGTCTGCTGATGCTGATCTTTATCTGCGAGCTCAGGTTCTGAGTCTCTGCTTCCAGTTGCCTTGTATGCACGTAATATCCAAAAAAAAAAAAATCCAGGGCAACTTATCTGATCCTATAACATCATTTTTTACGCTTATACACTTCCAGGCTTTCTACCAGATTGTGGATCCCCGGCTGGCTGCAGGGAGAATCAGCGAGGTCCGACGCGATCGAGCCGGGCGTTCCGCTTTATCCCGAGTTACGCACCTGATTTTAAGACGAGCCATAATTGAGGAGGTCGTTCTGGTCGCAGTGTTTATCGCAGGATCAACACTTCATTGTTCATTTTATGTTTCGCTGTTAAATGATAATTTGATTATTTACGAGCGCTGTCGTTTTCTAATTTCTACAACGAATACGCAACATTGTGAATGTATGTAAAAAAAAATAAAAAAAATAGACCGATCTTCCTCCCTCTGACTTCACTTTCTAAATTAGTCCTGAAAACCTGCAGAATACAAAAAAAAAAAAAAAAGGCAAATACTCTGCAAGCAGCATCAGAAAGGCCCGAGATAAAGGTCTGACTGAACACTGTGTGCCGTGTAGATTCGAACTCGTCACGCTGCCGTTAAGGTAGGTAGGTAGGTAGGTAGGTATTTACTTTATTAATCCCCCAGGGGAAATTTTTTAACGAGCGACGGATAACCGCCCCGCTCGGTGTAATTGCTTTCGATAAGTGTTATGTAACAGGAATAGTTTCGGTGCAGATTCAGAATCATTTCAGCGGCAGCAACAGCAGGCTCAGAGCCTCCGAGCTGCTGGATTATTCTGGTGTATATTTCATGAAGCTTAGTCACTTCCCCTCCTCCTTCTGTTATCTCATTTCTCAAGAACTGAAAAAAGAATATCAAATGTTTGGTGTCCGATGCTGCTTGACCTGTTTATGGCGTCGGGTCAGGGGTGCAGCTTTGGGGATTTTCATTTCTTACACACACTTGTTTTTTTTTGTTTTTTTGCCAGTTTATGTTGTCATGAAATAACAAAGGTCTTGTAGTTCATTTCTTTTTTGTTTTTTTTAGCAGTGATGTGCTGTGATAATAAATATCATGTGACACTTGTCCGCATACTTTTATGTGTTTTTAGTCAATGGGGCCATTTTTCTTGTTCCTTGTCACGCAATTCCAATAACAGAAAGGTATTTTAGACGGCTCGTTCGGGGTAAACCCTTAAATTCCTGCTCCCAACTCATATGTGTGATGATTCTTCTTTTGGATGTTGGATTTGACTAATAAGCAAATGAACTGGAAACTTAACTTCCTGGGACTAGGGGAGGCGAAATGTTGCTGTGGAGTCAGTGTATTAGTATGTTTTTGTTTAAGCCAATTTTTTTGCATTTTGCAAGATTGCCGCCATTTAAATTTACCCAATTAGTTATGAGGAGTTCCTGTTTGCAAAGGTACCCACAGATGTAAAGCCAAATTCTGGGGTGACAAGGAACACACTTCTTTTTTTTTTTCTATAATTTCTGGACGATTATTCACAATGGACATCAGAGATTATTTTAACGTTGGGAACTGTAAATTGTTATGAATGTAAAAATATGTGTATCTTGTCTTTGAGTTCAGATTTCACTAAGTTGTGACTCCGAGACGGAGTGTGATTTTTTTAGAGTATGATTTTTAGCAACTGCAGCAATTTAGCACTAAGGGTTTTATTTTGCCTAAATCGCTTCCATCTATATGGAGACAGATCAGTATCATAATCAATGAGTACACTTTACAGATGTATGTCAGGATTTATATGTAACTTAATTTCATCACAAACATATTTATCAATGCAGACAAAAGTATTAATGTTGTATATAAATGTCTTCTTCTCAATAAATGTAATAGAAATCCACAAATATATGTATTTAAAAGTATTTAAAATTTGAATTAACATATGTTTGCATATGTTTTATGTTTTCTCTTGTGTGTTTTTTGAACACACATCTCGAGTCATGAACACATTCTTCCCAGCACTGAATCATCCGTAGCCAATCAGATGTCTCCTTCCGCTTGAGCCAATCACACCAGCGTAGAGTCGAGTATATGAATTAATGTGATTGTAAAAGCGTTAAAATTGGCCGCGAAGTTCATCGTCTGCCAGAAAGAGTTGGAGAAAGAGGAAAAAGGGGTTTTGGATGTGTGTTAGAAAAGAATTCCTGAAGGCAAACTTGTTCCCGCATGCGATCTGAGTCAGCCGTGGATGTGCGAGCGTTTACCATCAGGAATACATCAATGCATTGATTCGGAGACATCATGATCTCTATTATAACTGATATAACTTACATAGATGTCATCAATATGGGTCAGGATTTTTTTTCGTCCCGTGGAACAATAACAATAAGCCTTTAGGTGTCAAATCAGTTTGACATTTTCAAGAATTCACTCGAGGCAAAACAGTTTTTTTTGTCATGCAGCAACAAAACCAAAAATGTCTTCTCGTAAAAGACAGATGAGTGATGGAGAGCAGCTGTGAGGACAAAGGATAAAAGGTCCTCCTCCATTTACCAATAGGTCACATGGGCACCTATCGGCTGCAGGTGAACATCTGCCTCTCTGTCCTCGTGCACTCTGTGCATGAATATTAAGTGCTGTTAAAACTGTGAGAAAAACTCTGGCAGAAGGAAAATTTGTGATGTACAAGCCGAACAAAACGCGTGTTGTGTGAGAGCGGTCAGCTGAACGGAGCAGCGTGCTCCTGAATCACCGCGGAGTTAGTCAAGGACACATAAAAAGATTAATTCAAAGAACTTGAGCCCAGTGAAAATGTGATTTTGAACTGTGACAGCGGACTACAAAGACTCGTGTGTGGAAGCAGAGGGGATTACACAGTTTAACAGAGGACAACAGGGTTAGATGTTCAGATTTCCAGATATTTGTTTTATTCTGACATTTTCTGTGCAGATAAAGGAAATATTTTTACAAGTTACATAAAGAGTTATAAAAGTCACAAAACCGTACTTTGAAACATTCTGATGGGAGATTTTTTTTTTTTTTTTTACTGTAAACTTTGCAGGAATTTTCTTGAATGACTGCAAAAATTGTGTTGTTTTTTTTATTTTTTTTATCAGAGCTTGTAGGGAACATTATGGGATGCTATTTTAGCATTCATTGTTATTTGTATTATTAGTAAAAAAAAAATAGAAAAAAATGAAAAAGCCCTATATAGGACCAACATGTCCTCATACCTAAAGCCCATATACATATACCATATATGGTGTGTGTGTGTATATATATATATATATGGCAGTATATGTATATGACTAACAGCGACAGACCCACCCGCCCTTTGTCATCTTCAGTTCGGTATCTTTTTTAAGTTACAGCTACTCGAAATGCTCCGAACTGCGTACAAACAAACAGTTAACTTATTTTTGCGTCTATTTTAAGCCATCGTTGCGATAACCGTTCCATTCGTTATAACAAGAGTTCAGAATAGCTACTTCTTCTTCCTCTCATGTTGAACTGAGGCTGACCGGACGCTACGGTGACTCACGATCGCCCCCTTGAGGTGCGCAGTGGTACTTCGACACCGATTTGCACGTGGTATTGCCTGTTAGCGTGCTTTCAATTAAAATTGTATTTATATAGCGCTAAATCACAACAACAATGATCTCAAGGCACTTAATAGTGTAATGAACATTAGCAAAAGAAACCCATCAATTCAACTAGGTTCCCTTACTAGCGATAGATGGAAGGAAAAACTCTTTTAACAGGAACCAGGCTCTGAGGCAGGTGGCCATCTGCCTCGACCTTTTGCACCTTTGAATAACCAGAACATGCACAATCCCAGCCCTAAAAAAAAAAAAGTTTTCTGTCCACCCTTAAATGAATGTCTAACCTGGTAGAGATCAACGTTTTTGTCCCCAGGTAGAAGTACGTGACACACCAGCAGCAGGTCAATCCTTTGAGCTGTTTAACATACAAACCTGCACACAGGACTCACTCTGTGCTGCCATGTCTCCATCTATACATACAGAACACGTAACCTCGTTCTGCCCGGCTACCGTCGGCTCAGTTATTCTCCTTTTATCCATTCGTTTTTTTCCCTAACAGTTCAGGGTTGCAGCTTCGGGCTGAACTGTAGAAACTGAGTCATCGAAGCAGCGAGCTGCTTTGCTGTATTTAGTTGAATATTTAACAAAGAGCAGTGTCTGGATCATGAATGGCAAATGTCCTTGGGGCCAATGAGACAGCTTCCAGATGATCAGACAGTTTAACACGTCCACACGGAGCCCAAGGACAGTCGATTAAAATACAGAAACAAGACTCCTGTTTGTTATGGATAGGTTTACAGAAAGGGATTCGCCCCTGCTGTCTGCTCCTAATCCTCGCCTTCATGTCTTTTCATGAGCCTTTTTTTTTTGGTCATATATCTTGTTTTCATCTGCAGCTTGTTATTCTCCGGTTGTTCAGGAGCTGTTGTTTTGTTGCTCATGATGCAGTCCAACGATTAAAAACAAACAAGCAGGCAGAGCAGAGCAGTAGCGAGGAGTTTCAACCATGACTCAGCCACTACTACACTTAGAAAGCATGAGTTTCCATGTGTTCGCGGCCTGCACGGATAGAATTGCAGGCAGACAACACCCATTGGCTGAAAATAGGTCAAGTTTAGATTCACATCATACTTCGCTACGCTCTACACTCTGTCGCTCAGATTTACGGCCGAATGCAGCGGCGGCTCTCAGGAGATCATTTTTCAACATGTTTGACACAAAATACTTCACACGGTATGCAAACACTTTAAACTGTTTGGATTTGAACCCGGGGCTATCTGAGGGGAGAAACCGTGCTCATGTGGTGTCACTGTCACGAAATGAAGCTCCTTTTATTCATGAAGAGAAGGACGCTGGTTTCTGACTTGTTGAGTGCAGAATTTTGCATCCGAAGGAGTTTTATTTGGAAAGTTTGAAGTCTGGCTTTGGTCCGAGGAAAATGGTGACAGACCGGTACGAGTTGAAAACAAACGTATTTGATCCAAACCAAAAGAAAGCAACAGGGGCTGCTTTCATGGGCGGTGTCGAAACAAAGTGTGTTTTCAGAGGAGCTCGCCTTCAGCGTGAATTACCTCGGCCGAGAAGGTTTGGTGTGTTTTGTTTGTTTTGCCAGCAGGTTTACGGAAAAACTACCAACCAGATTTTCCTGAAACTTGACGCCTCTGAGTCTGGTTCTGTTTCGAGGTTTCTTCCTATTAAAATGGAGTTTTCACATTTTCACGCTCAAACTTAAAACACAAGCAAGCAGAACCAGAACCGGAACAACAGCTGAGATGTGAGATTTACACCGACATCATTCAAAATAGTTTTGGAAATACATCCAGACGTATTTAAGCTGTGGTTTCGTAAAAAGAGGTCTGCGCTCTACGAGTACTCCTCTGGTTTCTGTAATGCTTTTTTTGGTCGGGCTAGAAAAACACAAAACAAAAAACTCACTTTTAAATGTTGACATACGGGCTCTAAACACCTAGCGGGTGCTGTAAGTGCCAAAAAATTACACGAGAGCAACTGAAAAATGAAAACATCTGGTAAGTGTACAACAGGTATGATGGATGTGTCTTAACAGGCGAGCATAAATTACGCTGTCAATCGGTTGAGCGAAACGTCGGCTGTAAATCTTTCACGAGTCCGTATGATTTGACAGAAAAGCACGAGGAACAACAAGAACCCCCAACGCTGGTTGGTATACGGCTGGATTTAATCCTCTATGGTTCAAAGGAGCCGTTTGTGACCACCTTCCCAGCTCCATCCCATAAATCCATGGTGTGTTGCTTGTATTCATTTTATGAATTTATTAAAAAACAACAACAATTTTTTTTTTTTTTAACATAAAATATGATGCATTTTTCAAGACTAAATCCCTGGTTTCGCAACCATCTGACAAATTACCACAAAAAAAGCATGTTTTAATGTTTAAAAGATTGATTTCCCCTCTAAACTTTGCAGCATTCATTTAAATAAATCAATTTATTCAATTTTTTTTACAAGATCCGAAAATATATTTCATTTTATTAGAGCTCCCATGATTTACCTCATGACTCCTGATCATTTTCTACACATTCCCAGACTCTTAAATTGGAGGGAAATTACACATTATTATATCAGTAACAATATAATAATGTCAAAATATGATATAGCCTGTCACGACTGCATTCAAAGTACTTTTTTTTTTTTTTTTTCCTTTTTTTTCCATAACGATTTTGAAAGTAGGGCTTTTACTTGCAATTGAGTATTTTGAAACTGTGGTTTTGTTATTTATTTTTTTTATCTTCGTAAAATGATCTGAGTATTTCCGACGGTCAGTGAAGACAGCACGCTTCCAAGCTCGCTCGCTGCAATCAGGCGAAAGTTGATTTTTCTTTCCCCACGCCACCTGAACACACCGCGATGCTTTGACGTCACCGGCCTCCGTCTCCGCACATGGATGGAGGGGTGTAGAAGCTCCGCTCCCTCCTCCTCCTCCTCCTCCAGCTAGTTGCCAGCCAGCTCCGACGACAGACAGCCAGCCAGCCAGCCAAAGCCGCTCGCCGTCCTGCTGCTGCTGTTTGCTGCTGCTGCCGCGCGGAGTGCCCGTCTTCCCCCTCCGAGCCCCGGCGTCTGTTGCGCTCACCTCGCGCGGATACTCCACGCGCCGGTCAGCGAGTTTGGACGCGTCATTTTTTTTTTTTTTTTTTTTTTTTCTGTGCGTGCGTGTGCGTGCGTTGCGGGGGGGGGGAATTCAGTCTTTGCGAGATTTGTTCTCCAACTGCCCTTGAAGACATATGGAGAAAATGGCCAGACCTCTTTCTATAAACTCAACTTTCCTGCCGCCGACTCACGGCGTGCTGAAGTCGCTGCTGGAAAACCCGCTGAAGCTGCCTTTCCATCACGATGAAGGTACGTTTTTGGTTGTTTTTTTTTTAACGGATAAAACTTGTCCTGCACGGTAGACACACACACACACACACACACACACACACACACGCACACACTCTGCTTTTCGACGGCGGTTGTCTGTCGCACTCTTTTGCTGCTTGTTATTGTCGTTGTGTGGATTTGACAGCTTTAAGCGCAGCGAAGGACGCGGGTCAGCAGAAATCCACCGGAGTGACCCCTCGTACACATTCTGCGATCTTTGTCAAAAACAGAAACAATGTAATGTCATTGAGTCGAGGAGCGGCACAGATCGTGAAAACAGAAAGCTGTTTGTCTCGGCTGAATGTTAAGTTGACTGACAGGTTCACGTGAACTTCAGCTCAGTGCCCACGAGCTATTTTAGCGCAAACTTAATCCCTAAATTTGCAAAATACAGACTTAAATAGCGTGTGTTATTATTGTGACTGCGCTTTTTTTATTTTTGTTATTTATTTAGCTGCCAGGCGCCGTTTATAACCTTTAAAGCGTCTTTCAATTGGGATTGATATTAGTGATACCGTCAGCTGTCGGTAGAGGGCGTCTTTTTCCTGCTCTCAAGCTGTTGTGAATGTTTTGCAGTAACTCCCTGTGTTTGTATACGTGAGTGTACTGAGTGTCATTAGATCACTTGAACATGAATGGAGACCTACTTTTATTTTTTTAACCTCTAAGGGGTCAGTTCGCACAAATAACAACATATTTCAGCAGTTAACCACGTAGATCTCTTCGGTTTTATTTGTCCCAAGGTTAAAAATAGACTCAGCTTAGACTTTAGGCTCCGCTTAAGTGCACTTGAAGTGAAAAGAGTTTTGATTTAGCTCACTGTTATTGGAAAATGGCACAAATGTACCTTCAGAAATAATTAACTGATGTTTATGAGTGGTTTTTTTTTTTTAAACCTCTGGTAGAGAATAGTTTCCAGAAAAAAGAAAAAAAAATTAGTATTTCAATTTCTTTTTACCTTTTTTTTTTTTAAAGTTTTTTTTAACTTTCTATTTATACCCATGCGCTGACCCGTGGTCTCGCTTCCACAGTGGGGACAGATAATGAGATGTCCTTGTTGTTTTTTGAAATTAACTCAGAAAATGAAATGGTGCGCACTTCCCGCAGGGTTCGGCAAAGACAAGGAGAAAGAGAAGAAGCTGGACGATGAGAGCGGCGCCGGCAGCCACCCGCAGTCGGCCTTCCTCGGCCCGACGCTGTGGGACAAGACGCTGCCCTACGACGGGGACAACTTTCAGCTGGAGTACATGGACCTGGAGGAGTTCCTGTCGGAGAACGGCATTCCCGCCAACACGGCCCAGAGCGACCAGGCCTCTCGGACGGCCCAGCCGCCGCCGCCGCCGCAGCAGCCGCAGCCTCCCCTGCAGCAGGCCCCGCCTCCCGCCCCTCCCGCGCCCTCCGTCGTGGACCTCAGCAGCCGCGCCACCACCTCGGTCCACGCCGCCATGGCGCCTCAGACCTGCCTGCAGAACCCCGGCACAGCAGGTGAGGACGCACACGTGTCGGCGTGCGGACTGACGGGCGCCTGAAAAACACACCTGCACGCGTGGGCTCAAATGTCAGCTGGTGGAGGGAGGAGGGGGGGGGGGGGGCTCTGCTGTTTGCTCACCTGCCACACACACACACACACACACACACACACACACACACACACACACACACACACACACACACACACTCTCTCTCCACCATTCGAGTAACCGTCAACCACCCGAGATGAGATGCAGATACACAACCAGTTCCTGCGGTTTTGAGTCCCTGAAGGCATCGCGTCGTAGTGACCCCCCCCCCCCCCCACACACACACACACCCTCCCCTCCCTCCCCCTCCTTAATCCTCTGCTGGTTAGATCCACGCTGACACACGTCAGCCTGGTTTTTACAGCCCTGAAACTGGACTTTTAGACTCCCAGAGAACCGGTTCACGTCCCCAAAAAAGAAAAAAAAGTCCAGTTTTCTAAACGTTTCTGCGTTTCGGTGGTAAATCTTCAGTTTCACTTTTTTTTTCGTCTGTAAAACTTCCCAATAATTCCCTGCAGGGTTTCGGCAATTACTTATTTAAGCCGCTTGCATTCTGCTCGAGCTTAATTTATCATTTTGTCCCGCAGTGTTTCGACTCGAGTGATTTAATTTTTAATGAATTTACAGGCTTTTTTTTAAAATTTATTATTATTTATTTATTTTTAGGCTGCTGTTTATTGACATTCTCCTTTCTTTTTTTTTTTTCCCATGAAAACATGTTAAGAAGAGGAAGTTGGACTCATGTGATATTCAGCTTTTTCATAACAGGAAATGGTTTTATTGCCACGAGCTGACGTGAAGCAGGCGGTTGGTATTTAGACCGAGAGCGCTGAGACGGTGCAGCTCGGTGTTAAAGCTGCTGCGTGATTTATGTTTGGGGGCGTTTTGGTTTTGTTTGGGTTTTTTTTCAATCCACCAAACACCACCGGGACGATTTAAATAGGTTTTTTTTGTTATTTTTTAAACGGGCCGACCTTCACTGTAAGCATAAACTGAGGGAATTTTTTTTTACTTCACGCTGAAAGAGGATGTGTGTGTGTGTGTGTGTGTGTGTGTGTGTGTGTGTGTGTGTGTGTGTTAATCACCCGTTTATTGATCCTATCTGCGATCAGAGACGGAGGATGGTTGGCGATCGACTCGGCCTGATTACGTGAAACCGGTTCGATCCTGTTGCACGTCTTCTGGGTGAAATCGTCCATAACTTCCTCTCCCGAAGGAGACACACACACACACACACACACACACACACACACAATAATTCAGGCCAGTTTTACCAAACAAACACATCTGCAGCCCAAAGTGCATTTAAATAAAAGGTATAAATGTACAATTGAATAGTTAGAATAAAACACAAATGGCCCTGTGTGTGTGTGTGTGTGTGTGTGTGTGTGTGTGTGTGTGTGTGTGTGTGTGTGTGTGTGTGTGAGTGAGGTCACGTCCTCCAGTCCCAGTTTACAGCTGTTCTTTTCTGAAAGTTAATCATTCGTTAATGTCGGTTCCTCGTTAGATTTGACAACAGTTTAATGGTTTAATGATTTTCTACACGGACGAGGGGAAGAAGCCCAGAAAGCTTCGGCCTCACCGAAGACGTCGGAAAGATTAATTATGTTTTTAGTCGGAAAATGTCACCCCAAAATAAAAATTGGTGTCGAAAAACGGGTTTTTCACGGCTTCCAGAATTGAAGGTGACGATGTTTTTATGGTCCAGAGACATGAAAGAAGAAACTTCTCCGAAAACTCATAATATGAAATTATTCAGCTCTTCCATGGACACCGTGTGTGTGTGTGTGTGTGTGTGTGTGTGTGTGTGTGTGTGTGTGTGTGTGTGTGTGTGTGTGTGTGTGTCACATGAACGTGGGGTTTCCCGCAGCGTGCCGGTCCATGTGACGGACACATGCAGGCGCCGTGTGCAGCGCTGCGAGCTGCAAACAGGAGCTTGTCACAGCATGAACCTGCTTGCTTCTCCCTCCCTCCCTCCCTCTCCCTTCCTCCCTCCCTCCCTCCCTCCCTCCCTCTCCTTCCCCCTCTCCCTCCCCCTCCCCCTCCCCCTCCCCTCACTGGGCCTCGGCTCCGACACACATCCCTGGACTCGGAGCCAAAGCACAGCTTGTACCCTGCAGAGATCACATGGACTCCGGTGTGCTGTTGTCACGTGCCACATTGTTCCAGCTCAGCGAGTCGGTCTAGTCTAACCAGCTACACCACCACTTACACCTGCACCACCTCATACCACCACCACTTACACCACCTCATACCACCACCACTTACACCACCACCACCTGCACCACCAGTACCACTACCACCTACCACCACCACCACCTACCGCCTACCACCATCTTCCACCCCCTACCACCACCACCACCTACCGCCACCACCATCTTCCACCAACTACCACCAACACCTACAACTTCCACCACCACCTACCACTACCACCACCTACCACCCCTACCACCACCACCACCACCTTCCACCACCACAGACAACAACAACACACCACAGTGCTGCTGCGCTCCACACAAGCAGCTGATAACTAAATGTTATCAAGAGCAAAAAAACAAACCAAAGACGTTTGTTCTCTGGTCGTTCAGGGTTCTTGGGTCAGGGGGTTTTGCCGGGTGGTGCCTCTGCTGGCAGGGGGCCAAACGGGGGGTGGGGGTTGGAGGTGGGGGGGTGTCAGTCGGAGGGTGTGCCGCGGTGCATTCCTGCTCGTTAGTCAATGAAAGGCAGCTCGACGAGAAAACAATATCGGCGACTCTTAAAGGAGCTTGAATGTGTCGTGAATCTCAGTCATGAGAGATCCGTTTAATGTCATCTTCTGTTAGTGTCTCTTCATCTGCAGGAACGACGTCCCAAGTACGAGGTTGAAATAGATAGTTACTTTATTAATCCCACAAGGGGACTTTTTTTTTTAAAGGGTTTGTTGGGGGACTATTTTTCAGCGGCGGATTAATATATCATCTTAAGTATTTCTGGCAAAGTACCAAAAACATTTTTTTTTGCCCTTTAACCTCCAAAGCAAACTCTGGGAGAGGAAGAAGTTGTTGTTCGGTGTCACGCCCAGTTCAGAGTTCAGAAGCTCTTGTTTATCCCTAAAAAAAAATGCTCCCAGCGCCGCGTGATGCAAACACGTAGCGTGACACCGAAAAAAAAACACTCGCTCTGCCCTTTCAAAATAAAAGAGAGGATCCCCTGTTTGTTTGATTCTTGCAGCTTTTTTTTTTTTTTTTTTTTTGTATGTCAGGTCTGGACTACCTTTCCTGGCTTGTTAATTTTAGACGTCCTGTTCGGTGTGTGTGTGTGTGTGTGTGTGTGTGTGTGTGTGTGTGTGTGTGTGTGTGTGTGTGTGTGTGGAGAAGAAGAGGAGGAGGAGGCACTACTTCCTGTCACTCTGGAATGTGCGGTCCCTTAGTTTCAGGTCGCTGCACGGTGCCGTAACGCGGATAATGAGTGAGATCAGAGTTACTCGTAAAGGTGATTAGGGCGAGGCGGTTCTGACGGACACCGGGTTTAGGTCGTAAGGAGCTTGGTCTCCGGCAGCGCTCGCTTTCTGAATGGTGGGGCGGTTAAGTTGGGCTATTCATGTCTCGGCTTACGGACAAATTACCTCCTGCAGAGTAAAAAAAAAAATAAAAACGTCCTGTGATTATTCGCTTCAGCCCAAACAAGCTTTTCTTTTAAAGCTTATTAAAGTTTAATAGACTGATCAGAAATTAACCCAAAGAACCTTTTAAATGTTGAATATTACGACTCAAAACATCAATTTTCTGTTTTCTTACATTTTATCGTCTAAATCGCACGTGTAGCTTTTGTTTACATTATTTTTGAGCCCTTGTGCAGCACTCAATTTAAAGAAGTGTTTTTAAAGGAACAACCCTGTTGAAATGTTCTTTTAAAATGAATCAAAGATCAACATGAAACATCAACATCAGGCTGAAGGCGTCCAGATGTTGCGAAGCCGATGTGAGAAAGTTCTTGTTTTCCGCTCACTTTTTACGAGGTGATAATCACCCGATTTAACAGTTGTTTTTTTTCCCAAACAAACAACTCGGTGTTTTTATTTTAATCTGAGAAATCTGCGCTGTGATGTCACTTCCTGTGGGGAGGACGGTGCCTCCTGATGCACACAAACGTCCGGGTGTGTTTCTGATGTTCTGATGTCTGCAGCGCCGACCGGCTGTCACAAGTGCAAAAAAGTGTGGGTCACGATGTGTGAAGCGCTCTGAACTCCGAGCTGAGTTCAAGTGTCGGTCCGTACAAAGGAGCGCCGATGAAATGGATCACCGATTGTCCCGTTTACGCCTCGGATCAATTAGAAAAACAACCCTGCAGGACTTCACCTCGAGATAACACAAAAAAACCCCTGTGGTGGGAAGTCAGCTGACGGGAGTGGCTGACAGTCTGAAGATAGGACAGGTTGTTAGGGTGCTTTTTAAAAGCTTGTGTGACAGCTCCCCCTGCTGGTCAGAGGAGGCGCAAATTCATTTCCTCTCTCTTGAGCGTCCCACCGCTTCCCACTCCCCCCCTCCCCCGTTCCCCCGTCCAGCTCCGTGAGGACTCTCTCACCATGTTGCGTAACCCATTACCTCCCACGGAGGCGCCAGTCCGGACTTTAATAGTGCCGTTCCCGCCAGAACCACCGACGGTTCCCCGATGACACTCTACACACCTTTTTTTTCGTCAGGTGGCAGCTAAATGTTTGGTTTTAAAAAACAAAAAAACAAATTGTCCCCCCTTTCGCAGCACTGCCCCCGGCCCGGGACACTCCCAGCCCCATCGACCCGGAGTCCATTCAGGTCCCCATGGCCTACGAGCCCGACCCGGCGGACCTGGCTCTGTCCAGCGTGCCGGGCCAGGAGATGTTCGACCCGAGGAAACGCAAGTTCTCCGCCGAGGAGCTGAAGCCGCAGCCCATGATCAAAAAGGCCCGCAAGGTCTTCATCCCCGAAGACCTGAAGGTGACCTGATGCTCCAGTAGTGGGGAGGAGGGGGGGAGAAGGGGGGGGGGTTATTTGATTGAAACCGTTAAATAAAAAGCTCGTGGTCTAAAATTCACCCAAATTGTTGTTGGATCAGAAACTATGTGATCAAAGAACAAGTAAAAAAGAATTGAGGCTAAAGTTTGAATTACTGCCCTGAAATGAATCCCAGACTTCTTTCTTCTAGAAAACTCCAAAAAAATAAAGCGACATCAACAAAAACATCTGGCAGATTTCATAAAAAAACAAAAAAAACAGTCAAATTGAAGAACAAAAGAATAAAAGCAGGATTTTAAATGTTCTGCACATTTAAAAAAAAAAAAAAAAAAAAAAATCCACTTCCATCTCAATAATATGACTCCATAAAAATAATTAAAACAACATGCATGTGAAAACAAGAATGTCAAAATAAAAGCATGAGTTTGATGATGGATCGGTGTTTTCTAACCCGCCTGTTGCCCCCCCCCTCCCTCCTCCCCCTTGCAGGATGACCGGTACTGGGCCCGGCGCAGAAAGAACAACGTGGCGGCTAAGCGGTCGCGGGACGCCCGGCGGCTGAAGGAGAACCAGATCGCCATCCGGGCCGGCTTCCTGGAGAAGGAGAACGCCGCCCTCCGGATGGAGGTGGCGGACTTGAGGAAGGAGCTGGGCCGCTGCAAGAACGTTGTGGCCAAATACGAGGCCCGGCACGGGCCGCTGTGAGCCTCCCTCCACCTACACCTCCACCTCCACCTCCTCCACCTGCCCATCAAACACCCACTCCCCAAAGAAACACCCCACTTCCTCCTCCTCCTCCTCCTCCCTCGAGTTTGAAGGACAATGTGTCTCTTTTGATGGCACTGCCCCCCCCTCCCCCGCCCCCCCACCAAGACACACCTGTATGATTCTGGTTATTATAACTGTCATTTTCTATCATAAGCTTCGACTCGTCCGTTTCCTCCTTTATTTGTATTTTTTTTTTCTTCGTTCACATCGTTTTGACTAAAAAAAAAAAAATCAAATATATATACGGTATCCACAGATAAATATATACATATATTTACACATGTATACTTCCCACTTTTTAATGTACTGTGAGGAGTTTTAATGAGCCAACCTCCCCTCCCCCTCTGCTACCTTCCACTTTTTCAGAAACGATGCCATGCTGTTTTGTTGTTCACTTTCATACCGGTTATATATAAAATATATATATATATATATTTTACACGTGAGATCAAGCGTGTAAACTGTTAGTGTCCCTTCTTTTCTTCGTGTCTCCGTGATGTGTCCACGAGTCCTGAATCCTGTTTGTTGTTTGTTTTTAACCCCCCCCCTCCCCACCCCGTAAAAGATTTTCTTCTATTAGCAGCAATTTTTGTTTTGTTTTTTGTACTCTTTTTCTCGATGTTGTATTTTTCCCGTTGTCCAACCCTCCCAGCGTTTTAAATGCTCCTCATCTCCGGACTTCTTCGCTATTTAAAACAAAAACAAACAAAACAACAAAAAAAAACCCCCCGTGGTGTAGATTTGTTTTTCTTTTGTTTTTTTTTCCGTCATCGGACACTGAGCAATAATTCCTGTCCACAGCTAAACTGACATCACTACATGCTCCTCCCCCACCCACTCTCTCCTGGCTCCGCCCCTTTTCGAACCACTTCGTATCTTCAGAGCTCCCCTCCGTTAGCTAAGCGTAGTTAACTTCTGCACTAAACTGCGTCTCTCACAATCTGCTCCGGTTTCCACTCAAACGTTTCCGCCGCCTCATATTTATCTACCTTTTATTTTCTCAGATGGAAGATTGTTGTTTTTTTATATATATATATATACATGTATATATATATACGTATATATGTATGTATATATATGTATATAGATATATATGTATGTATATATATAGATATATATGTATGTATGTATGTATATATATATATATATATATATATATATATATATATATATATATTGTTGATATAATTGTTAGTATTAATGCTACTCTTGACATCGTTGTTGTTTAGCCTCCTTTTTTCCGATTTAAGCATGATTTCCGTCACAGAACGAAAAAGCTACTTCTCTCTCCTGTTATGACCTTTTTTCTTTTTCGTAAAGTTGTTGATAATTATTTTTTGCTTCTGTTGAACGTAGCATGATTTAATACGAGTGTTTTTATTTTAGAACTCAATACAGACGTCTGTAGTCTCTTCTACGTAGCTCTATGTTCGCCTTCTTTGTTTTCTTTTTTTTTTCGAGATGGCTGTATGAATGTAAAAGATGTTGACAAACAAAAACAAGTTGGATGGTGTTGTCCAATACTGTGGTTCACCCCGATCATTTTGTTTACTGCAGACCAAAACGATTCGCAAACAGATGATATATTGGTTACAAGAGATATGTTTATATGAACCTAACCTATAAGTTGTTCTTTTTGTACAGTATTTTTCCTATACATTACTGAACTATGTATTTTAAAGGCATAACAGATCCAGAAAAAACATTTATTAAAGAATACAAGTATATAAACTCAAAAGACGAATGCATATATTGGTATTTTGATATTCTATATTAGGTTAGGATTGTGGTAGTTTTTTTGCAGAGATTAGTGGACATTCAGCAGCACCCAAAACCTCCTGGGCATTATTGTAATCATTATCATCCTTATTAATTTTATTATTATGATTATAAATATTATGACTACACTCTTGCTGGTGCCACTTTTTGGCTTTTTATTTTATTTTTTTTTTTTAACCCAAAAGAAGCTAAAAAAAAAAAAAACCCAAATGCATTTCAGAAGAATGTAAATACAGGCACCTTTTTTCATGAACCCACATCCATAAAAAATGGAATAAAACACACGCTTTTTGTTCACCGTATTTGGTGTCACAACCGCCGCGACACAATCCCAGAATTTAAAAGAGTCGTCCGGTGTAAACGGGCTTTTCATCTGCTGCCGCGCTTGTGAGTTTTGGTTTTGGTTTCCGATTTGACGGGATGAAGTTACTATGAAGGAAAGGAGATCTATAGCTGCTTCCTGCTGCGTGTCCCTGAACCTGAGTGATGGACACTGGGAAGCTTTTGTTTCTTCTTCTTCTTCTTCTTCTTTAATGAAGGCTTTCAAACAAACTCCAGTACAAATTGTTGTTTTTGTACCATTTGGACGACTTGACTTTTGGTCAGATCAGAGAAAAGCTTTCTTCTTCTTTCTGCTAAACTAAGCTGGCTGATTGTAGCTTCATATTTAATGCACTTGACCATCTTTAAAAGATTATAAACATTAATTCCAGATAAGAAATAATTTCCCCAAAAGCGAAACCATTCATTGATTCTAGTACACGTCAATGTGTGTTTAAAATCATCATCTGGAATAATGTGGCAGCAACATTTTCTACTTTTTTATTTGTTTTTATTTACAAAATCAGTTGAATACATTTTTTTGTTTAACATTTCAAATTGTGTTTTTTTTTTTATTTTTTAAACAAAACAAATTCCCTTTAAACTTAATGCACATGTTCATAAATGGAGTTCCTGATTTTTTTTTTTTTATTATTCATGGCATCTCTGGACTTCCATATTTTGTGGCGACATGTTGAAATTTTAGTCTGTATTTTGTGTGTTTTCGCTTCTTTTCGGAGAAACGCGGGACTTAAAGCCAAAAACAGCCCCAAACTCAGAAAATCAGAAAAACCTTTATCCGCCCCATAAAAACAAAACTCGTACATTCCAGTCTCGGTCCCGGACCCGATCTAACGTCGCGGATCCGATCCAAAGGTGTGCGCGATGTGAAAGGATTCTTTTCTAACCGCGAACTTTAGCGCTTTAGAGGGTGTTTTTTGTTTTTTTTCTTCCTGCATCTCATCTGCACTCGAGAGGGTTTTTTTGCAGCGTAGATTGAAGACTGGAACGATGCCGCCCCAAATCTGTGGAGCATCTTTTTATGAAATCGTACATGAATATATATATCTATATATATCTATATATCTATGTAGATATATAGATATATATGGATATATATCTATATATAAATATAGGAAAAAGCCAATAATTAATCCACGTGTATCCCAAAATTACCTCACTGTCGAGTGATTTCACTACCTCACCTGGAAATGTTAACCATAACTTTGAGTCTATTCCAGTGCCTTGAATACACTGACTGTTCCCCGGTCTCTCAGCAATGTAAAGTTTTCATCCCACCGCCGCTCGGATAGGTTCAGATCTGCACTGAAGGGCTTCTTAGTGCATCAAAAATCGATATACATATATATACATATATATATTCGATTAATTACTTAATTTTGTTTTTTTATTTTGATTAATTTTGGACATTGCAACAGACTTGTAACCATTGTATTCATGGCAACACCAACAGACTGTTTCAGAGAGTAGAGAGAGTGCTCGGTCTCGTTTGTCACATGAACGGATGTGGAACATTTATTCGTGCTGTTCAGCCCTCGGCCTCTGTCTCTGTAATTTGTAGTGTCTAATAAAAAAATCCCAATTCTTTTACGCCGTGTCTTGTTTTTTTTCCTACACTTGTTTGTAAATTTTATTCTCAGTTCGTACGAAGAAATTTGCTTTCAAAACTGTTTAAAAAAATAAAAACAAAACATCTTATCGATAAAGAATACTTCTATATTCTTCACTGAGATATTGAACAACTGAATTTAATGATAGCCAGACTGCAGCGTAACCGCTCGCTGCTGAAGCCAGAAGGTTTTAAAAGACCTTCTGGGTCGTCGTCTAATTCCTGGAAAAAAACAACAACAACTGTCCTTCAAGGAAGATCGTGGTTTCAGGAAATGAGTCTTAATTGTGGCTGCAAATTGAATTTGAAAAAGGAATAAGGATGTTGTCTGGAGGCGTGGACGTTAGGTATCATCATTTTTATGGTCACATTAGAAAGGTGATATTTAGAAGTCCAGTTTTTTTCCTATATGCAGCACCATGAACAGCCAACGGAGCAGAACAAAGCAAGCAAACGTTTTTTTTGTTTGTTTTCCTTGCGAAAGGCCAGTCATCAACAGAACAAAGACAGAAGATACAAACATTACAAAACAAGAGTGGTTAAAGAAGTTTCAACAAGAGTCACAGTTCAAAAAAAAAAAAGTCCTACGAGGAGAAGCAACGAAAGGTCGGGAATCAGGAGCAAGTTTTACAAAACCAACAGAGAGAAAAAAATAATAGGACCCGACACAGACAGAGGACACTGGTGGAAATATAACACCGGACTACAGCACAACGCTCACACACACACACACACACACACACACACACACACACACACACAACTGTTCACTTTACAAATAAAGTGGAAAAACTGCATTTCGTCACACTGATTTTCTCGTTTCAAATTTCTCACTCTGAAATGTCGAAAGATCCCGTCGGTGCACCAGCAGGGGGCGCTGCGTGCCGACCAGGAAGGAACAGAAAGCAGGAAGCATGCATCAGACAAAGAAAAAAAAAAAAAAGTGCAAACCCAGATCAGATCAAAATCACTCAAAGATCGTTTCGATTCAAGAAAGAAAAACAGGAAGAAAAAAAAAAAAAAAAAACTTGTTTTCTTTCTTACAAACTAAATAAAAAAAAAACCTGACTTCACACTTTAAATTTAAATCAGCGACTTGATAACGGGATCGAAGAGAAACATTTTTGGTACAGTGTCGTGAGTTGGCATCAAACGTGAGGTTAAGATTAATATCTTACTTGTTCTTTGATCGATTAGCTCCTGATTTTGAATCGAATTTTGCCATTTGAAGCGACTTCACTTTGGCAAACGTCGACATCGGAGCCCTTTGGCTTCTTGAGTTCAACGAAAGAAAAGCGGTTTTCCTGAAATTCAGCCGTTAAAATCGACACTCGGCGTCTGAAAAATTCACTTCACTGATGAGAGCTGACTCGTAGCACCTCGCTCGATCGATATGTTGAAATCGGCTGAGACGGGTCGAATCTCCGAAGGACCCCCAAACGTGGAATGTAACTCACCGAGCGATACAAAAAAGACTTCTATCAAATTTATCATTCAAACGCTCGCAAATGTGCCGAAGGTCGATACCGAGAGTAAAAGGTCAAAACCGCCTTTTTTTCTTGTTTTATTATTATTATTTTTTTTTTTTTTACAAAACTGCTCTCAAAGTAGTAGACGCTGAAAAAGATCTGTCCTCGTTAGAAAACAGTAAACAATTCACGGTCGTTGTGTTCGTAAACTTTTATGGGCCGTCGTTGCAGTCGAGGGAGTCGACGGGGCAGCGTGGAGCGGCGGGGGGAGGGGGGAGAGGGGGGGAGGCGTCCGGTCAGGAGTGGAGGAGGGCGTCGCCGCCGGGAGCCTTGTAGAGGTATTTCCAGATGGCGTAGTAGTGCACGGACGCGGCCAGCGCCACGAACACGTGCCAGATGGCGTGGGCGAAGGGGATGATGCCGTCGCTCTTGAAGAAGAACACGCCGAGGCAGTAGATGAGGCCGCCGCACGCCAGCTCGTGAAGTCCCTCGGTGTTGCTCTGCAAAACACGCAGAAGGAAACAATACGTAGCGTGAGGAAAAAAAAAAAAAAAAAGCGTAATTTGTGGAAGAGACGCTCATCAAAGTAGTTTAGAATGACATCGTAGAGTCACTTCAAAATGGCAGCTCACAGCTGGACCGTGCAGCTTTTATTTTGAAACGAGCGCTTTTAATTTGAAATAGACCCCTTAAATCTTAAATCTCTTCGGTTTAAAATCCACCGTGATGTCAAGTAAAGAATCGTTTGTGTAAAATAGATGCCCAAAGAGTCCAGTGTTGGACGATCATGTCCCCGTTCTGTTGTTTGGTTGTCGCTCCTTCCGTCCACCAGAGGTCCTCGGTCACCATCTCTCTCCATACCGTGTAGCCTGGTAAGCCCCGCCCACCTCACCTGCTCCCAATCCCCTGATCTGCCCCCAGCTGCAGCCCCTCTACAATCACCAGATGACGTCCTGTGCACATCCTCAGTTTGATCCTTTGGATTTGATGATTTCTGTTGTTTCTAACAGTCAACAATCAACAATCCAGCACGCAAGTAAAACTTTATTTCTTTTTTTATTCCACCTGCTTTCTTTTTGTGCAACATAAACTTGCTTTACACCGAATAGTATTTAAGGGACTTAAGGCTGTTATATTCACTGTCCCCACAAGAGGGCAGCTGAAAACGAACCAGCAGACTCTTCTGTTCACATCTAAAAGGATCACGATAAGTTCTAAGAATAAAATGGATCCTTTATTTGTCTGTTAAACGCTGTGGCGGGAAGAGGAAGTCACACCTCCACCCTGCAGCAGAACTGCTGTGGGTGGAAGAAGAGGCGGATGTGGTGTTTCAGGACACAAACTTAAGTGTTTAAAAAAAAAAAAAGTGGCGTTACCATCGACGTCACGACCACCGCGGGGAAAAATCCCATCATCAAATAGAAGGCCAGCTCGACAAGTTTATACCTGTTGGAGGCAGACGGAGAGAAAAATGTTCAGGGTGATGCAAATTCAGGGAAAAGGAGAAGAGCGACAGGTGGTAGAAAACGATGATGTAACGGGCGCGTCCAAATGTTTCCACTCGAGAGGCGTTCAGGTGCTCGTTAATGTCACTGAACACAAAACAATGTAAGCTGTCGAACCTGCTTCAAACGGAGGAGGAGGATCTGTGGTGAGTCAGTTCTTTCATGTGAATTATGTATTGACATTCATATAAATGGTTGTTTATTTGTAGGATTTGTCTCATTTGATGCTAATCTGATTTGTTTTCTTGGTCCTCTTATTTGACGGCTGTATTATTTTAAAATGGATTCATGTGATTCTTCTTTCAGTTCAGTCTGTTTGAGCTACGATGTTTAAAAATGTCTTTTATTATACCGTCTTATGAGAAATATTACAAAGTGGTGCTGATCCTGATTCAATGGTGACAGTTCGGCTTTGAAATTCACACAAACAAACACTTTGCGATCCACATGTGACACCGACTCACTTTTCGTGGTAGTTGAAGACGTAAACGGTTCCAGCAGCAGCCATGAGCCACACAAACCAGCGCATGTGTGCTGCTAGAGGTCCCAGTTCACGCAGGTTCAACCTGAAACCAGAAGAAAGAAAGAATTTGTTTTAATTTTTTTATTAATGCCGCATGTCTCCGTGAGTAGAAGCGTATTTTCCCCCCGTGTGATGCTCACCACGGTGTGTAGGAGGCAGCGATGAAGAAGTAGATGACCACTCTGTCACACATGTGAAAACACTGCTCCACAGACCTGAAACACACCAGACGGGTTTTAAGTGTTTGTGACTCGCTGACGTGGAGAAAAACACGATTTGCGTGTTCGTACAGGAGGAGGAAAAAAAAGAAAGAAATAATCCAACGGGTTTTAACGTTTCCACGAGCAGGCGTGACCCAAAACAGGGAGTGCTCAGAAACCGAAATGCATTCAAATTTAGCGACGCGATTAAGAAACGACGGCAACAACAGCAGCGCAGATTTGCTTCTTAAAACTAGATTCTTGTTGTGCCGCTTCGTGTCACTCGTCAGACTCGTTTATTCGTTTGAGCTCCTGTAACTGTAAGACTGACACCGAAAAAAAAGAAAAAAGAAGAAAGAATATAATCCTCAAATTGAAGAGTAAAACATCAAGTCTCTTGAACGCAGCGTGACGGACAAACTGAGAAGGTTTGACGTTTGTCTTCTTGAATGTGCATATATTCCCCCCACCCCCACCACCACCACCACCTCACCTCATGTGGCTCTTCTTCCAGGTGATGATGTGGAACACGGTGGAGACGAGGAAGAGGGCGCACAGGCCCATGCCGTACACCCAGGCCGTGATCTTCTCCCAGCCGTTGTCCGACAGGCGGTACAGGAGCGTCATGCCCACGATGGCCGGCACGATGAGGAGCTGCGGAGATCGAGAGGAGAAATCAGGACCAAAAAAAACGGACGAGGTCGGCATCTAAATCTCCATGGTAACGTACGTGAAACCAAACCGAGGCTCAATTAGGCCACGATACCTGGAAAATCCCGGTTTAATCCCTGATCCAGTTTTTGTGAAACAGCCCCCCCCCGAGTTACTGTGTTGTTGTTGTTTTATTTAATGACGTTGAAATGTGTTTTCTACTGTAGAAAACCAGACACTCACCGCATGAGTGTAGCAGTTCGCAGCGTGCTCGTAGCAGGTGGGCTGGTAGCGGCAGTTAGCGGAGGCCCGTCTGTTCATAAACCTGAAACAAACACAAAACGGAAACGTGAACGGCGACAGCAGACCGGCTAAACACCTCGCAGCTTCTGTCCAACGGAGAAAAAAACAAACAAAAACAAAACACAAGCGCTTATCCAAGAGAAAATGTTGATTTTTTTTTTTTTAAGGTTGGAAAACTTCCAGGTGCTTTCACAAAACATTTACACCAGGAAAACGCAACATGCATGTTAAGATGCCCAAAAATCAACAACCCCGTTTCACCCCCAAAAAAACAAAAACAAAATCAAAAAGTTGGGACGCCGTGTAAAATGGAAATGAAATGCAGTGATTTGCAAATCACAATAAACAACCTTTTTTTTTCTTGTTTCTTTTAAACCAATTAGACCAAAGAAAGTACATCAAATGTTGAAACTGAGAAATTTAAAGAAAATTTCATACAACATTTAAAAAAAAAAAATTGGGGGCACTTTTCTAAAACAGTAACCTGATTAGTGAATAATAATTTTAAAAAAAACCGTTTTTTGACATGAAATAAAAACATTAAATGTATATGCAAGAAATACACAGATATGGAGTTGAAAAGTAAGGAAGCAGATATTGAACTAATAGCAAAAACACAATAATAATAATAATAATAATAATAGGTTATTTTAATCTGGTTGTGAGTTTATGATTCAAGGAAATAATTCATATTTAGCCTTAATAGGTAGAGAGGTGCATTAGTTTTATATTGAGACAATCATAAAAGCATTAACAAAATAGATTTATACTTCATATTCAACAGGTTAACAAAGATTCAGAGCTGAAATCATTCATTTGTTGATTTTAAGTCTATAAATTGGTTTATCACAAGATCCAAGAAGTCAAATAAGTGATGTTTTTAAAAATGTCTCATTTAATCCCAACAGTCCGAATGGATTTAGTCTTCTTCTCTCTTAATAAATTGTCTTAAAGGCGTGTAATTATTGATTTATTAAAGGTATTCATGAACATTTATAAAACATCAACAGTCTCAGCCTGCCTTCAAAACAAAACACCATTTTGACATTTCACCCACCTCTGGAAGCTGTTCACCCTCTTCATTTTCAGCCTTTTTCACCCACACGGAGCCAAGAAAAGAAAAATAAAACTAAAAAAAAAGAAGCCAGCGAACAAAAAGCCTTCTTTCCAACGCGAAGAATAAAACAACAAACCGAAGGGAACCGAAGGCCTAGCATTAGCATGAGCTAGCTTTCGCTGCAGCTCCAAGGCACCGGCAGCTTTAACACCGCCACTACGAAAGGCACCATTTTAATCTTTTTCTCAAAACCATTCTGGAGCAGAACACCGACTCGCTGCCTCGTCTTTTAACCGAAGAAAATCTCCATGAGCACCGGTGGGCAGCCGTAAAAAAAAAAAAAGACCCCCCCCCAGCGCGAGCCGCGCTGCTTCCCGCTGAGCCGCTCAACACGAATGATTTCAGTTGGGAGCCCCCGCGAGCCCGACCGGTGGTGAGACGCCGAGTGACAACGGCGGGAACCAATGAGCAGCAACGCTGCCGGCGCACGGGCCAATCAGAGGTTAGGTAGGCGGAGTCACGGAGGAGGAGCGTGACGGTCGGGTTTGCGCATAAAAAGGCTGAGATTGTGGCTGTTCGTGGGGGAAACAAACAAACAAACAAACAAACAAACCTGTAAATAAATAAGCAAAAACTGCAACCAACTTTGTTTGTACTTTGTTTTTTTTCTTTAAGCTCTCTGTTCTGTCTCTGTGTTTGTTGTATTGTCCCAGGCTGTTATTGGTTGTGTTTCATGATTATTTTCGTTTATGTCATGTTAATAATGCATTATTTGGCAAAATGGGTCTCCTAACTCGAAGACCAAAGTAATCACATGTAACAAACTGTCTTCTTAAACATGTTGCTATAAACGATTTGCTTCATAGATCAGTTATAAGTCGTTGATATGACACATTTCTGGGTTGCCATGTCTGAAAACATCTGAGTCTGGTGTCCGTCCTCCTTCATCATGACGCTTGCATTTTTTTTTTTTTTTTTTTTTAAAGCTCTTAGTTTATCAGGAAGGCTAAACCCAGGGATTGTTGGACCTTTGACCTCTTGAAAAAGATCAGCTGCACATCTGGACAATAATTAATACCTTTCTGATACTCTTAAAACTTGTGAAAACTAATCTGAAGGATGATTAGAATTGAATCAAACTAATGCTCATTAATTATTTTAACATTTGTAACTGAGAAATGGAGATTTATTGACTATAAAGTGCTGAATTTAAACTGTTTAATTTGTTGAAATGCAAAAGCTGAAAGCACTTTGAATGATCCCCTCGCTGTGCTCTCTGTCATTTAATTAAAAACTTCATTTAAATGAAATGCTGTATGAAAACTGACATTACAGAGACTATTTGATATTCAATCGTAGTTAACGGCTTAAATAGGAATCAGAGGATTTGTGGTTCTACTTAACACTGTGTTAACGTCCTCCTAAAAGGGAATAAAATAAACAAATAGTATTTTTGCTAAATATGTTAAGTGTCATGTTTGTCAGATTTTTATAGGCACAGTGAAATCTGCTCAACAAAACCTCCTTGTCAAAGCTGTGATACAAGATGTCCTCCTCAGATGGAGGATGTAACATTAAAAACGTCAGTCTGTGATTAATTAAAGATGCTAAAGTGACAACTTCCTGCAGGATTTATGACAGATTATTGGAATAATTAATAATAAAGGCAGAAATGAGAGAGCGATGCTGCGAAGTGACACACACACACACACACACACACACACACACACACACACACACACACAATATTCTGTTGGAATTTACAAAGAAAAAGTTGCACATCAAAGAAGAACGGTGCACCAGCCTGTTCAATAAAGGCCTTTGTGGCAGCAGAGAATAGGATTGATCCAGATGAAGAGAAAGAGCTCATTGTCCACGTTGGAGGGTGGTGGTGGTGGTGGTGTGGGGGTGGGGGTGTTTTAAACAGGACATTAGCACAGACAACAGGGGGGCGATGCCAGAGGCCATATGTCTCCTTGTTGCTGGCTTCAGTCTATTGTACTGCTTCGCCAACACCTTTTTAATGTGGTGCACACCTGCAGGTTGGCAGGACGACTTCCTGTCATGTCCGTAAACAATCCCGAGTGTGTGTGTGTGTGTGTGTGTGTGTGTGTGTGTGTGTGTCTGACTTGCACTGATCACCTCGTCTGTTGGGTGCCGGGTGGAGTTTCCTGCTTTTATTTACACCCTCGGTAGCCGTCTGATGCACAACGCTGCCACGTTTTCATCTCCAGAGCGTCAAATTGTGACGTTTTATCATGGACGCACGAGTCGCTTTGTATTTATGCACCAAAAAACATCACGGTTATGGTTTAAAAAAACTGGATTTTCACATGATGCTTCGGTTACTTTAAAGAAATCCACCTCGACTTTTACTGTATCGTTGACTTGAACCTGAGTCCGCCTTAAAGTCCCGTGTTTGTTCCATCCATCAAACCTCCTCCCTGCCGGTACGTATCTCTGTGATGCCGACGGCTGTGACGATGCTTCAGTATTTGGCTCGACAGTCCAACACTGACTCTGTTTTAGCTCCGTTTTTGGTCTCCACCACCTCTCAGGGAGTTTATATCTGGATTATTAGCTGCTGAATGTTCCATTATGTTCACCGACTGAGTCTATAAATGTTGTTTGTCTGCTGTTTGATGCCGAGCAGGTGCTGTGCAGTTGCCAAGGCTTTGTTGTTGGTTTCTACTTTGGTGCATGAGCATAGTGTGCATCGTGTTAGGACAGCATCCTGTAAAGTAGTGAGACGCTTTAAAAGATTTGGAATTTTCTGGTGTCATCCCGCATTAATTTAGCACTTTGTTATTATTATCATTATTCAACTTTTTTCTTTTTTTTTTCTTCTTAAAGGCTAAACACGTCTGCACAAAAGGCGTCGACTGTAACCGTCGTCGCCATCTCTTCCTCCCAATCGTACGTGAACTTTATCTTTCAGGTATTGTATTCATCTCCACGTTTATCTCTCCCTGTGCGTTTCCGTTTCCCCGCTTCGCCGCACGCCGTCGATCCCTCCACACCTGTTCCTCGTTCCATCGTCAGGCAGTTTAGAAATACACAACCGCTCTCCGGCTCCTCGGCTCCAAACCTTTCGAAACCTTTTTTTCGTCGACCACTGTCATGCAGAAAAACCTTAAAAGCAATCTTGTTTCTGCCTTTCTTTAGATCCCTGATACCTCAACTGCTGCTGCTTCTATATATATATATATATATATATATATATATATATATATATATATATAAAAAAATACAAAATGAAACCTAGGAATACAACACATAAAAGGAAAAATAGCAGGAAGAAATTGTTGAATTTAGCATGGTAAATTGTGTAATTTTGCATTTATAATGGTCAAAACAAATCTGTGAAACTAATCATGGGAAAGCAGATTGAAATCACAGCAACTAGTTCTGGACCTATTTGAGCATTTTTATCTTCTTAAGATCCATTTTCCTTCCCGGATGAAAAGAGTTTTGGTTCAGCGCTGAGTTTGGATTCAAGGCGTTTCTTTTAGCTGTTGTTTACTTTGTTTATTGACTCACAATTTGACGCCAAACAAATGTTTACAGCCACAATATTTCATTTTTGATGATCATTAATTAAAAATGTCTGCCATGTATGCATCGTGTGACCCAAAGAGCAAGTGAACACTTTTTTTTTTTTTTTAATCTCACTATGTAATCTTCCTGATAACTCAGAGGGTCAAAGGTCAGGTTAATGCTGTTTACCTACGCAGCTGCTGACCTGGTTTCAAGTGTCCCGAAGTTCACCTCTCAGCTTATCAAATCCGAGGTGCAAAATTTTTAATTTTATTTTTTGTATGCCGAGAAAACGGTCCCGACGCTCGATGAGCACACGCAGGATTCATGTTTAACCGCAGCAAACGTTCAGCTTCTAACGGAGCAACCTCCGCTCGTCTTGTAGGTCAGACGTATGGGTTGTACCCTCCGAATAAAAGAGGCTTTATGTACACACGTGACCCGGCGTTAACCAGCTCTGTAATTGGTTTACGGTTTCATGTCTAGAATGCAGCTTCTATAGGTGTTTTCTGAATGCAGGGTTGGGAAATCAGGAGAAGACAATTTATTTGGGATGTTTTTTCTCAAATGTAAAAACCAGCTGGAAAAACTGTGATGTTTTTTTTTTTTTTTTTTTTTTTTTAAATGGTGTAATACTGAACAATATTTTGAATAATTCTTAAATATTCTCAAGTTATATTCAGATCAGATTTCCACTTTTCAATATGAAAACACCTGTTTAAAGAAAAAAAAAAGAAGCAAAACTAAACACAGTATACAGTGAGACACTTGGCTGCGCCCAACTTAATTAATTAAATTAATTAGTTAATTAATTAATTGCTGCCAAGCCGAGCCTAGAGAACACTTTAGTGGAAAACACACCGGTGCTGCTGGCAGAGGCTGATGGTGCTCATCGAGCCGTGGCTGTCCTCACTTTACACACCTCGGTGTCAACGGCTGACATCTTTTGATTTGTACAATAACAGAAACATTCAGAATCAGCAATATTTCTACTTTAATTTCACCAATATGTCTGTTTTTGTCTGAATATTTCCTTATATATTCTGTTTTCAGCTGAAACTGTTCATATTTTCCTGTTACGAGAGAAAATCTTTCACATATTGCAAATTTAATCATCATTTTCTATTGAAATCCAACATCAGGAACATGATATTAATGATTATTTTGTAATAATACCAAACCATGTTTTTTGGGAATATTATTATAATAATAAAGTGGAATCGATACAGATTAAAGGCTCCAAAATTGATGCGGTTTTTATTATTTCATTAAATCACTGAATTTGATCACATCCATATTAGTGATAAACAAATTTGGCAGAAAAATATATAAATCAAGTGTTGCCATGACAGTTTAGTTTTTTTCAGTTTAGTTTATGTGTGTATATATATATATATATATATATATATATATATATATATATATTAATAATAGCAATTAAAAGAATTAAGAAGCAGTTTCCTTCTTTGCATGAGGCACATCCATGTAATCTAAATGCCTCTTGAGCCAAATCTTACGTTACGCCTGTTTTAATGAATGCGTTCCATTTATTGCACGTTTCTCCGAAGTGGCGGGATTACTCTGAGCCTCGTCCACATCCTCGACCATGTTTACTGAGACTTCTCGGATCTATTTCTGCAGAGTGTTTGGCAGCTCAGACTGGAAGCTGTAATCACAGCGGGTCGAATAAACAGGAAGCAGGGCAGATACTGTTCTTCAATACTGTACCAGTTGATATATAGATAAATTATAGTGTTATTTAGACAGCTGTAGTGGCTAAAAGCATCACCGATGCAGGTAAAGCGGGTAAAAACTCAATTTCCTCGTCACAATTTTGACTTGGACATAAATCCTATGTGGTAATTCAAAGATAAATTCAGTATGAACTTGTTTGAATTGGGATAATTTTGCTCGTAATGTCATGCTCGGCTAACTTCATGTAGAAGAATAAAAAGCTCGGGCTTTATTTCAGTATCACCAAGAAAAACTTCTTAATTTTTTTCCCCGGGTTGGATCTTAGTCTCTGCCCGCTTGGCATCAATCAAACCAATCGGATCCTTTTCTGCCTGCAAAGACCTTTCTCCAGGAAATGTTTGCCTGGTTAACTCCAGTCGAGGCCTTTTTTCCAAGAGGCTATAAATGATTTATCTCCATGACTGTGTTGAGTAACACATGAAAGCTTTTTTTTTTTTTTTTTTTAACTCGGTTTCTAAAATAAAACCAAGATGACTGGAGACCCTCTGACTTTCTCTGACAGGCCGGTAATCGGTCTGACTCGCCACAGATATACGGCGGGACTTTGCACGCAAGACGAACACAATCGATGAGCTGTTTCGGACGCGTCAGACGATGCGTCACAGAAGCTTTTGAAAGAAAAACCACTTTCATAACTTCTTGTTCAGACACGGTGGTCAGATCATTCCTCCCCAACTGCAGCTTGACGTCAAACCGTCTTCCGTTTACTGGAAGCTATCGCGAGCTTCACGTCTTTGTTTCCTCGCAGCACTGGCGTGACCTTTCATCTTTAACATCTAAGATGACCCACAGGTAAACTTTCAACCCCTGATAGGTTGGAGCTCCGAATAGGCCGAAGGGCGCGTCTTTGGTGTCGTGCCGGCTGGCGATTACAGACGCACACTTCTCGGAATAAGGAATCTGGACGAGGCGGGTCACAGGAACACGTCTCTCCCGTCTGCCTCTTCGACGACGTCGCACCTCCCTCGAGTTACGTAAGAGGTCACCGCGAGTCCAGACTCAACTCAAATGTTGAACACGAACCCCTGAACGGCTGCCAATCAAGGGCAATGCACCTTTGATATCAACGGAGTGGTTAAAGTAGAGAGAAATGAATCTCTCGGTTGGAGGAGAGGTTGAAAGTCCAACGGTGTCAAGGTTGTGTAAAGGTAAAAAAAACAAAAACGTATTAAAATGTTTAAACAAGCAGCACAAGTTGAGGTCTTCTCTTTGTGTTTTAATGACCCCTAATCCTGAACCTCTCCTGTCTTCTACAACACAACAGAAAGGTTTATCCCTTTGTGACATTTTCCCTTTTTCCAGGGTGGACCGGCAGACTTTGGCCCGAGAACCTCCAGATAAAGAAGGGATTTCATGTGCAAACACACCGTACTTAAATGCATCGACACTCTCATTCTTACCGTCCGAATCTGGTCCTGTGTAGGTTGAATCCCGGCATCGTCCCAGCAAAACGCGCACAAATGAAAAGTAAAAAAAAAAAAAAAGGTGTACAAAAAAAAAGAAAAAAAAAAAGAGTCTGGTATGTACAAAGTCCAAACTCAAACCATCGTGCTCTTCTTCTCCCTGAAGTCCGAGTGCGACGGTTCGTGGTAGGTGGTGATCATGCTGGCCGTGTCCCAGCGTCCCACCGGCGCCGGCGTGCTCTGCATCACCACCAGCCTGATGGGCGTCTGGGTCGGCACCGGGTCCGGGGCGTACTCCTTGGTGGGATCTTTGCCCCGGCAGTCGTACATGATACAGGATATCAGGAAGACCAGGAGCAAGATAACGTAGCTGGCGATGAGGATGCAAAGGTTCAAAGTGACGGGGTCGATCTCCTGGTAGTTTTCCAGAAAGCCCATGGCGCCTGCTTCATGCCTGGGCGGCCCCGCGGAGGCGTTTCGGGAGAACCAGGGCCTTCAAGAGGACGGACAGGTGGAAGGGTGTCGACGGACCGCCGCAACAAACACTGAGGCAGCCCGGCGGCTTCCTCTCTCTCCTCTATCACCTTTCAATCTGTCCTCTCTTCCGTCCTCACCCCCACCCTCCCTGCATCCTCCCTGCCTCCCCTCTGTCTCCCACCTCTGATGCGGGCCATCACATAGTGGCTTTGTGGTAAAAATACTTTAATCCTGCGCCACTCCTCTCCAACCTGGAATTTCCAGCGATCGATTGGCTCGCTTTAATAACTTAATCTTCCGGTTGCAAACCCGGCAAAACTGCAACAGATTTCTGCGTTATATCATCAAGTGAACATTTGATTACTGAGTTTGTGGTGTGTTTGAGTGCATGTTCGAGTTTGTGTGTGTGAGTGAGTGTAATCTTAATCTCGATTGTGAGTGGGGATTGACGGAGGAAGCCATCTGGCTAAATAGAGGCCAGAGAGCGCCACTAAAAAAAGTCACTCAGAAAATGCTGACATGCTAAAACGCTAACAGGAGACAGAGCGGGAAAAAGACGTTTCCCTCCTAAAAATGTCGGGCTCTATGTGATTTATTTTTGTTGCACATGCAATCCAGGCAGATTACAGCGACCTTTGTGTTGGGATTAAAACGATGCAAAGCCAAAGTCATTGAGCCTATAATCTGGGTTAGATGCAGGATAATACACCCAATGTGATTTGTGAGTTTGTGTGGAGGTGGGAACGTATTTGATGTGTTTCAGGAGGTTCTTCGTACCTGTTGATGTGGTGCGGTCATTCAGATTGTTGTGGCGAGCGTTGAGCAGCAGAGGGCAGCAGTTAGCAGCGACAGTCGAAGCAGAGCTGGACGGTGAACTTTGACCCAGAGGAACCCTAGAAAAAAAAGAGGTAGCGGGTGACATACAAACCACAAATATAACTAAAACTCATATTGAAATTATGACATGAAAAAGAACGAAAATTTGATTGTATTTACTGTGAATTCTTCTATATTAAAAGCCCCTTTTGCATCATGCAAATTCTGATTCTAAGCAGCTTCTGAGACTAAATGAGGGGCACAAGGAGTCATTATGGATGCAAACTTAATGGTCATACAAGATACAACCCTTTACAACTCCGTTTCCAAAAAAGTTGGTACGCTGTGTAAAACAAAACGAGACGATTTGCGAATAACATAAATCTGTATTTAATTGAAAATAGACCGAAGGCAACATATCATTGAGAAACAGAGAAACATTATCGTTTTATGTAAAATATGTGCTCATTTTTGTGAATGATGTTCACCACTGTGTTGCATTTCTTCTTGTTTCAACAGCACTCTGTAAACGTTTAGGAACCGAGGAGACCCGTTGCTGGAGTTTTGAAAGTGAAATGTGGTCCCATTCTCGCCTGATATCGGATTTCATCTCATTCAAATGTAACGTTCGGCTCTTGACTTCAATTTAAACAAACTTTGTGTGCAAAAGGAGATTACCGCTACAAACAATTTATGTAAGTGTCCTCTACATTTTGTCAGCAGTGAATTATATTTTCATCATATGTTTTAAAACACTAAAACTTCACCAGCTTCACTAGAGAAGAGAACCGAGGGCAGCTCACTGGAGTTTCCTCCCAACGAAAAGGATTCACAACATAAAGAGGGGAGGAGCGTGAAATCAAGCGCTAATCTGCTCCAGCTCTCCTGCCGAAACACGCTCAGTACGTCCTGATGTTTCCTGCCTCCGGCAGATGTGCACATCACATCTGCAGAGTGCAGAGATGACCTCAGTGCTCTCTTGATGTTCAGGCCTCTAATCCCTCTCTGTGTTCAGGAAAGTGATGTCAGAGGCGAAAGGCTTTGACCCCGATGCTGCCTGACCTCCGCGCTGCTCCTCTGGCTCCTCAGGATGGAGACTGGTGGGTGGAGGGAAGGGGGTGTGGGGGTGGGGGAGGTAGCATCTGGAACAAGTCACTCTGCATATTGGCGTCGGGGAGGCATCATTTCCTCATCTCCGAATATTTTCATGACATTTAATTACGTGCTCACGAACACATTTTGATTTAAAAAAAAAAAAAGGCTTTATATCAAAGAAATGTGGATTAACTGTCAGACTAACTGAGAGCTTCGGGGGACAAAGATCTGTCCGAGGGATAAAAAAAAGTTCATAAATATAATTCCTGACACGGGTTACTTGTTTTAAAGAGCCTGCGTGTGATACATCGCACTCCCAGGACGACATGGAAGATGGATAATGTGATGTAATTCTATTTGTTTGCGCCGTTTGACGCAGGGAAGTCAATTTCGGAGGTTCCCTGTGGTGCTTTTAATTTCCATTTGGAAGTCTGTCATTGACATTTTATCCGTGATGCATGCGTCATGTCACTTCTTGCTTTTAATTTGAGGAAATGGACGCATCACTTGTCTTTCAGAGACGGTGTTTTGGTCGTAAACGTTGCTGTTGGTAAAGACTGGCTTCAGTGTTGAGGGGAAACTTTTGCAAAAAGATCTGCAGAAGGACGACAGCAAACATTATCCTCCGTGTTTCATCAGTAAAATATGAATACAGTCCAACCGAGTAATGATATTAAATATAATTTGGAGAGAAGACAAATGAGGTAATGTGCTTTAAGGCCCCTGACATTGATGTAAAGGCGTTCCTGCAGAGTTAAATCATAATTGTATTTTAATTTCATTAGTTTGAAGCCCAAAAATGACTTTAGATTAATGCATCTGTACAGTTTTAACAATATGTATATTCCTGGCAGCGGAGAGGGAAATGAGGAGGCTCGTGACCTCAGTGTTTCTAACATGCTGACGTTCGCTTGACGTTTCGAATTCAATTCAATTCGTCTTAAAGTGTAAAAATCACTCTGCAACAAGCAAGAAATAGCAATAAACAAAACGTGAAAAAGCTGCACTGGGCGATGTCTGGCCGTGACAGTTACACGTTTTGCTGTAGTGAATGCGCGTGTCTATTACACGCTTTGGTCTGTAGGGATTTCAAGGAAAAATTAAACCTACTGCAAAAAAAACAACAACAAAAAGTCCTTTGTACTTGGTCTCAAGATCTCTGTTGTGGCACCGCGGTCACATGATTCTCCGTCACATGACATTTACATGCGTGCAGATTTCACGCCTCAACAGCCCCAAGCGTAGCTATCTCACGCTTTGCCATAGTGGATGGGCGTGTCTATTTGACGCTCGAGGCGATCTGTTTTTGTCGTTTTGTATAAAACGTGGCAGCTCGTACGTTTTAAGTTGCGTTAATTGGATTTTAAAACGTTCTACAGCATAATTTAGTTTCACCGTGGTTGTTGTTGTCCTTTAGGGTCTATCGTGGGTGTCATGGTGGAGGACGCTTTATCAATCAATAAATCAATCAAATACATATTGGCTTTTAACATTTAAAAAAAAACCATCATGTGTCTTTATTTTGCCTTTATGTGTTTCTGTGTGCTGCATGTTCGACATTGCAGCTGATTTTGGTCAGGTGGCTGAAAAAAAGTCTTTTTCGCTGTTAGTAATAATGAAAAAGAAAAAAGATTAAAAAAAGAAAAGAGGTTTGGAGCTCTAAAAACAGCAGCGAGTCAGAGGAAGACCGATGTTTTCTGTCCTGGGGATGTTTGTGTTGTCGTGGTTGTCGGGGAGCGATTAGCTCAGAGGATGTGATAGGTTTGTCTGTGTGTACATACCAGGCCCCCTCGGGTGGAGTTTCTCCTGCTCCTATCTGGGAGATAGATCTTCCCCCCCACCGCCAGACTCTGGTGCCAGCGAGTCCGGCAGCCTCTGAGGGACCTGGAGGACGGACGGACAGACAGCAGGGAGATGGACGGGGAAAGGATTGTGTTGACAAATCCTGCAGTTATACAATTCAGCTGTGGATGTAGAGAAGTTTTTTTTGTTTTTTTTATTCTTTTATGTTCTTCTCTGAGTCTCTGAGGCTTGAAGCACCCAACAGGTTGTTTGTTGGTTTTCACAGCGTGTCGCCGGGTGCCCCCCCCCCCCCCAACCCGCCCACGGTGATCTGACACATCCTGACCTCACCTCTGTTTCTCCCGTCGTCAGCAAAACCAAAATACAAATGGGGAGCAAGAAACGCAGCGCGTTCCCCCCGACCTCACGGTGGGAAGATACTCCGAGAAAACACTCTCAGAAAGGTTATACGTTTATCTAAAGGGGGGGGGGGGGGGTGTAGGGGAGAGGGGGGGGATTTAAGGATGATAAATGTGGAGTTAAAGGGTAATAAATACACAGATACATAAGATAGCGAGGACTCCCTGGTTTAATTTTCTTTTTTTTACTGTGTTTTGACAGTTTGGATGATGTTTTTTATGACTAACTAGAATCTGTCCAGACTCATTTACGTAGTGAAGACTTTGAGGGAATCAGTAAATATCTTCACGCGCTTCAGCTCGTGTCTCTTCTCGTTCATGGTGCTGAAAGATGCGGGCGGAAAAGCGTTTTTAGCTGAACACTACAAGATGTTGTCGTGAAGTTGACCTTTGACCTTTTATCTTATCAGTTCATCCTGGAGCTTTTGAAGACATCACCTCGAGGCGTTCTTGAGATTTCACATTCACGCGAACGGGACAAGACAGCTACAGCTTCAAATAAGAATAGCACGGGTCTGTAGAGTCATTTTTTAAGTTTGTACACAACAAAACCGGTGATCGAACCTCCCCGATACATATATTTATGGGCAGGTGTTTGTTTTAATTTCGTACCAAGAAGAAAAGAAATGGCAAAATCTTTTTCTACTTTTAATCACCCCTCCCCAAATGCTCCTTCTACTACATTTTCAAACTTATAATTTACTTTAGAAATACATTTGAAAAAAACGCAGCTCATTTATAAATAAACTAAAAGTTAAATAATTGATATTTTTTGTCTAGCAGCAGCACACAGTCCTTTAAAATCAAACAAAGCATCTTAGTTTCATATCTCCTGAACAGCAATCAATATAATTCAGACAGATATAGATAAATATGCTTTTAAAGACCAAATATACCTGCATATACCACAGTATCCAATCCAAACTATTTAAAGCATGAATATGAACTCTTTCACCTTCCTTCCTGTGACGTTAAAGTCGACATCCAGTTGCATCATCGCTGTCACTAATAAATTTCAGTTCATGTAAACTGAACTTGTGAGCCTCCGCTGGAAAGTAAATGTTAAGCAACACTGAGGGTGACATTACAGAAACAGAACAAAAAAAGGCCTCTCAGTTACACAACAACACAGTTCTGGTTACATCCGGGAACCGACTCCTTTATGGGGCCAAATGGGGTAGAGGGAGGGGGGGGGTTCAGTTTAGCCTGAGCCGGCCTGCAGGAGGCCCGTGTGGAGGAAGGTGAACGTGATCCTCCGTCTCCTTTTGTGTCTTCAGCCCCGAGTCGCTGCGGAGATGTTCCATGAGGTCAGCGAGGAGGTGCTGTTACACAACCAGGAGGCAGCGGAGCGAAGCTCCTGCTGCGCCGCTAACTCACAAAACATCGTCCGAACCTGACGACCGCCACCCGGAGACACTTCATTCATTTAGTTCCACTTTTTTTTTTTTTTTTTTTGTAAAGATTGTTTCTTTTATTTATATAAGCAAGACTGAGTTTCTTCAGGTTTTTCTTCAGTTTGACTTATTTTGACTTATTTGACTTGTTTTTTTGTCCTCACCCCAACCACATCTTTGTATCTGACTATTTATCTATGTTAGATTTTTTTTTTTTTTCCCTGTAAATCAAATGGTTAAAAACATGTAGTCGGTTTCATTTTCGTCCACTTCAGGAAAGCGTGTAACCGCAACGCTTAGACATCGCCGGAGCGTAGCTATCTCACGTTTTGCTGTGGTGGACGGGGGCGTGTCTATTTCACGCTATGGGTTGGAATACCTCCATGCGCATACTCTGAACCTGCAGCTGTAGATTAAAAGCAGAGGTGTTTTTAGAGGTATTAAAATGGAATCAGAGCTAAAAGTTAAGGTGGATAAATATGTGAGAGAAAAAATACGACAGCTGCAAACATGAAGACGAAGAAGGAGCCCGGTGGAGGGCGGGGTCCCCCCCCCAGCCTCCCACGCCCCCCTCCCCCTCTCAGGCTGCAGCGCTGGGTGACGGACGGGGCCGAGGATCCTGCAGATCTGATAAAGGCCCAAAGAGAGCCCTTTCCTTCCTGAGCGGCGGACTGTTTGTGTTAGAGGGCTCTGCGTCTCTTCTTCTGGGTGTGGGAACCTGCTCCTCCCAGAGTTCATGGTTTCCTCTCGTCAAGGACCGTCAGCGGCCGGCCAGCGTGGGACATTCAGACCCGAGACGGACCGACCGAGGAGGACGTAAAGAGAAAACCCCGCTCATGTCTCACGGCACAGAAATCACTGATATACGAGTTCATCTTCTTGTTTTTTGTTGTGCAGGTGCAACATTTGCACCTGAACAATAGAATATGATGGAAATATAAAATGTTAAAGTTTCTGTTTTTTTCTTAATCTTTGACTTGCTTCATAACTGCCATTTGGCACAAAAAAAAGGGATCTAATTATTACATAAAATCACATTTTCTCCTTTAGAAATGATAAAGCCGATACAAAGAAGAAGAACATGTGATGCTGGCAGTTTCGTTATTAACTTTATGATGTGATTATATTCACATGAATGCCTGAATACACAGAATGCATTCAGGAGCATGTGAAGTGTGCATTACAGCAGAATAAGCACTTCAAAAGTGAATTACTTTTTTTCTCTATTAAAACCTCCACTGACCCTGAGTTTTTATAGGTTAAAAGAGAAGAGTAGAAAAGCATCAAAAATGATAGATAACATGCTTGTAGTAGTTTTTGTAGCGTATGTGCTGAAACCAGGGCTGCAAACGTGGAGCCGGGAGTTATTACAAAAATGATAAATACACAGGCAACTAAAAGTGGAGTTTAATCTATCCGAATTATCTGCCGAGTGCAAACTGTAGCTCGCATGTTGGAATCTGGACCGCAGTGAACAAGGAGGGAAAAACTAGCTGCTGTTTCTGGAATGTGCAGATTTTAATCACCTTAGGAAGAGTTTACATCCTGCAGCTCCCCAGAAACAACACACGGAGAGTCACAGGATGATTCTGAAGTTTCAAACAAACGAACTCAGATTCAGTGAAAAAGAGTCCCTTTTTACTCTCGTGGATGAAAACGGGAATAATATCTCTGTGATTAAGAGCCTAACTGCTGTCCACGTCTTTCTATTCATGCTCGTGTGCTTTTTTTTTTTTTTTTTTTTTTTTTTTTTGTCGCAGCCCAAAACTTCACGCCCACTCGAAACCAGCGGGGGAGCTGTAAAACCGACTCCTCACCATTGTCCCGTGTACGTCATCACAGCAGCTTGTGTGCCCGTCTAACCCCCCCCACCCCCCACCCTCCTCGCCGGGGGCAGCGCTCAGAGGAATGTCCACCGCTGATAAACACCAAAAGAAGACCTCATCAAAACACACCTCCTCTACCGGAGGCTCCCACGGACTGTTTGAGTGTTTACACTCAGGAGGGTGAAGGGTGGCTGCGGTCCCGGTCTCCGCTGGGTCAGGGTTCAGGGTGGTGGCCCGCTGCTTTACAGGCCCGCAGCTCCATCATGCAGACACGTTATTTTACATGTTTTATTTTTTTTTTTTTTACCTGCAGCCTGAGTCTGTAATAATCTTTTTGAATTGAGATAATTGGGTTTTCAAATTAGTTTGTTGCTCCAAATGTCCAATTATTTCAAAGTTTATATGTGATGAAGATATGTTTTTTTATAATCACTGTAAAAAGTAAAATACAACTATTAGCTGACAAGATTTTATTGGTGAAGGGTCAAAGGTCAAGGTTAATGTAACCTCATGTCCATCCCTTTATATCTGAGCAACTACTTTCAGGAATTTCTATAAATTTGGTGCAAACGTTCACTCGGACCTTCTACGATTTTGGAGAAGTTTATCTTCTGTTGTAAAGGGCGATATCCCAGGAACGCCTCGAGGGAATTCCTTCAAGTTTGGCACAAACGCTCATTCGGACTCAAAATATGAAGTGATGAGAATTTGGTGGCCAAAGGTCAAAGGTCACTGTAACACCGCACAAAACTTGTCTTGTGGCACTAACTCGGGAATTCAACCACTAATCATGACAAGATTTCACACGAATGTCTAGACAGGATAAAATGATAAAGTGATGACACCTTGTATCCAAAAGGTCAAAGGTCAACTTCATAACGTTGTGTGAAAACTCTCAGTAACTGTTACTGGTGAAAAAAATATTGAAAAGTTTGTCTGCAAAAACAAAATGGCCACAGGCTGTTTCATAGTACTTTAAAATCCTTTTTACTTATTTGTGGTCTTTATGCCATTGATTTTGACCTTTTTAAAATCATTGTCTTGAAGATTTCCATAATTAAGTAGCACACATTGCCAAGAGGATTACAATAAACCTCGGGTTCTGGTGAAGTGGGGCCCATACAAGGCACAGATGAAATACTCTGGAGTTTAACACAATCTCCTGCTTTGTCATACGTGACTCATGACACAGTTTTCAGCTGATTAATGTGCTCTTGTCAGACATTTACGCAATTGTAATTTAATTTAGAGTAAATCTTTGCATAATAAACACTTCTGGGACTCTGATTACTCTGTGAAATGGGCACTGCAGATCAGAAACAGCTTTTCCTGAAAGAGTTTATTTGTTGTAATAACAACAGGCTTTTACCTCATGCCCCTGAGCCATCTGCAGTTATCTTTTCACTCTTCTGCAGTGGAGGGATGTATAAAAGACACACACACACTTGGCCGTGCATCTGCAGAAAAACTAAACAATCCGCCTGCAAAAAAGTAACAAAAAAAACAACTTAAATCAAACAACTGCTCTGGTATTTTTCTTACACATATGGATGTAATCATTCTTCATGCACAATGAGGCTGACAGCAGGGTGTTAACTTTCCTTTTATTCTTTTGTGTTTGACTGCAGAGATGTTCTTCTGCTGTTGACCGCAAACTTTAAATGGTAGAAAAAGGATTCCGATGTGGTGGAGCTACAGATTGAATCAAACGGGTGAACAAAATACTCTCAGATATGAGAAAATGCAGCCCGGCTCTGAAGTTTATTTAACTAGGTGAAAGGTCTCTGTAGAAAATTAGCATTTAAATTATTTGTTTGAAGGTGGACACCCAGGTTTAGAGTCACCAATCTTCCCTCCTGTTCCCAAGTTGTGGTGTTGAATATTGGACTGAAACGTGTTTCTTGCTGAACATTATGACATCACAGTGAAGGTGACCTTTGACCTTTTGGATATGAAATGTCATCACTACATCCTTTTGATCCTGTTGCACATTTATGAAAGATCTTGTCATAATTAGTGTTGGTATTTTTTTTAAATTTTTTTTATTTATCACCACAAACTTGTTTTGCACGGTTTTACCTCGACCTTTGACCTTTGGCAACCAAATTCAAATAAGTTCATTTGTGGGTCCAAGTGAATGTTTCTGTCAAATTTTAAGCAATTCCTTTGAGACTTTCATGAGATATCACAAGAATAGGACAGATGGACAAACAAAAAAAATATAACATCTTAGACTCCGCAGGCACAGAGGAATGAAAAGTACAGAATGACGAATAAAGACAGAATAAAAAAATCAAATAATAATAATAAAAAAAAAAAGTATTATGGCTTGTAAGCTTTTATGAAATGCAGATGTGTTGCTGTTTTGTTTTTTCGAGGAGAATATTTCTTGCCAGCTTCTATTGGAGACGAAGACAGAGACCGTCGTTTTGTTGAAGTGGGATTTACTGCAAAAAAAAAAAAAAAAAAGGGAGGAAACGGGTCAGGAAGTGCTTTCTCTTTATTATGTGGTAAGAACAAGGGCGAACCTCGACGGCAGCTCCCTCGTGGGACCGTTGGCAGCCAACACCGCAGACTCGCCAACAACCACTGGCAGCACATGAAAGCATCAAAGAGGAGCATGTCGTGCACAGTTTCTATCAGCCGCTGTCACATTAAATATCACCGGCTCTTGTTATGTTGAATATGGAGGCTGTTTTTTAAGCCGTGGATGATGTCCTACTGCTCTTTCACCTTCATTTCTTGAGAGATGAGGTGTGTCGAAAAACAAATAATAAACCCAACCTTGAAATTCTGGTGTTGAAATCAACGCAACTCAATTTCACAAGTCAGCTTTGCAAACCTGCAACCATGTGAGCTCTTTTTCACAAGTATATGTCCAAATATGTCCATTTTAAACTTTTACCTATTACGGTGCTGTATGTACTCAGTGCTAAATGCATGGATGTATAGAAATAACTCGCCCCCTCGCTGAAATGCTCTTCAGGTTTTCACTTTTTTTCTGTCAGCCAACTCCCTGAGACAGCGTAGAAAAATAAAAGAAACGTGAATCTCTGTGACTTTTTAATGGAACTTAACAGCAAATTGTAAGACGACAAGTTATTTGTTTTTTCTTTCTTGTATGATGCTGTTCTTGCTGACTAAACCCAAAACTGCTGTTTCCAACAAAGTCATTCCTTTTATACGGATGACTTTCCAAAGTACAGAAGGTCTTTTTAATCTCTCCGTAGATTGACCACTAGACTGTTAAATTCAACATGTTAATGAATGCGATTTCGCAACTGCATCAGTGCATATTTCAAAATGTCACCGGGTCTCCGGTTCAGTCCAAACAAACCCGGCGATCGCGGAGCGGACACTCCTCTCTGGGGCAGGAAGGAGCTGAGCTGATGCGTGACACTGACCAGACTTTCAAAGATCCAGCTCTGACTCTGGACTTGGACTTCCTTCCAGTGGGTGGTGTCCTGTCCTACCAGGATTTAGAGACACTAACAGATTCCCTGATGTTCACGTCCACAGACTTTACTTCACTTCAACACTGCAAAATACTCACAAATTCAAAAAATGTTGAATTTATGTTCTAATTAATGGCGAGATTATTTTCAGATGGACTAATAAAAAGAAGCGACTTCATCTAACAACACTGAAATCACTCGTAGTAAAGAAATGATTGATTTCCACGAGAGAAGTTGAATGGGAGTCTATGGCGCCGGAGGCATTTTTGGAGCCGACCTCTGGTGGCACTCGGTGGTATTGCAGCTTAATTTTTTCAGACCCTGGAAGCTACGAACACTTTTATATCCACTCAGTGGTTAGCATGCTGCTGTCAGCATTTAGCTGCACACACTGTGCAGGCCTCTGAAAATGACGAAACACTGTCGAAATGGAAAATGGTCGAAAAAAGACAGTGAAGAAACGTCTCCTGCGGCTTCTGAAGCAAAACCAAACTTTTCCGGAAACATTTGGCTCCTCGGTGCTGCGGGTTGCTCTGGAAAACGTGGGTCCAGTCAGCTGGTCGGAGGAGCTGTCGGGTCCGGTCTGCTCCAACCTCTTCACGCTCCGGCGGCGCAGCTGTTTCATGAGACGGAGCAGGACGCCTGTAACGCTGAGCTCATTACCTTTAATCGTGGTGGAAGTGAGCAATGTGCAATCGGTTGTGGTGAAGTCTGGAATTTCACTCTGCAGTTCGCTGAAAGAGGCGCAAAGCAAACGTACATTTCATCAAATACTTTGTTTGTTTGTTTGTTTTGTTTGTTTTGAGTCTTTCTTTCTTTTTCCTTTTGTTTTCTTGTTTTTTCATTTATCTTTTTGCTTTTTTTTTTGTTTCTTTCTTTATTTGCTTCTTTCTTTCAGTTTTTGTTTCTTTGTTTCTTTGGTTCTTTTCTTTGTTTCTTTGTTTGTTTCTTTATCTTTTTGCTATTTTGTTTCTTTGTTTGCTTGTTTCTTTCTTTCAGTTTAAGTTTCTTTGTTTCTTTTTCTTTGTTTCTTTGTTTCTGCACATTTTTCCCCCTAATTAATTCCTTTTCCCCTCCCTCATCCTTTCCTTCTTCAGTCTCCTTCCTCTCTCTCTCTCTCTCTCTCTCTAACTGACCTAAAAACACTGAAAACCACAAACTGGACTTTTCATCATAGAACAATGAAACCTTCGACACCAGAAGTGGTTTAAACTTTTCCCACTTTAATACTTGAATAGATTTCTAACATGAATGTTTCCCCGTTGTGCTAAAACCAATGCCACTTGCGTTCCTCGTGTTTATTGATAAACTGACCCGGCAGCGTGGCACTAAGTGGAATGACAACCACGTCAGGCACAAAAAGTGACGCACGCCCCCCCCCCTCCCACCTCCTCCTCCCCGCCTCCTCCATCCCTCCTCCACCCTCCCGCACGAGGTGCCAGCAGTGTGTAAAGAGACGAAAGACGCGGGCGGAGGGCACCTGTCAAACTTCATATCAAGTCTCCCGTTTTTCCAGCTTCAGCCTGGCGTTCCTCTAACTCCACGGTTGACTGTGTCACGTGTCCCATAAACATGTCCTCTTCTACGCTGCGAGCCTGCAGCTGATGGCGTGCGTGGCGGTGATCTCCCAAAAGTGACAAAGTGTGTTGTAGGTTCTCCTCTGACGCAAGGAAACCATTTAGTTGTTAGTGTCTGGTGTCACGGGGACGCATAGCAACGCAAATGCTGCCTATAAATATGCTTCCATGTCCAGGCTATTTTAAACCCCAACAGGGTCAAACAGGAGAGTTCAACTTCCTTTTACAACTCAGAATTTATACCCTCAAATGTTTAATTACCTGTAGAGTCCAGCAGAGAAGAATAGCTGATGATTATTGAGACAATGTACGAATTGAGGGGATAAATAATGCAAAGGGCTTTTATCATCATTTATTAGGATGAGGCGGATTAAAAGGTGGAAAAACCAACTCTAGATTGCGAAATTAAATTGACTTGAAATTAATTATTAGAGGGGACAAAATTTATAACTTTCTGCAACTGAGAAAAAAGTCCATTTGATATCACCTGAACAAAATACTTAGGCTGGTTAACATGTTTTATAACATTCAGTGGAATTTAACAAAGTATGATTTTAAACAAGTTTTGTACTTCAGAACAGATTTGACAAACTTGCTGAGTATTTTCTTTTGACTTTTACTCCAAAATAATTCATTATTTACTTTACAAATTAGCAACCAAACATGTGAAGAGTTTGTCAAATATAAGTGAAAATACAGTGTAAACAAATATAGCTGAAATTATTTGTTGATTAACAGATTAATACATTTCTGACAAAACTGTGATTTATGATAATCATTTTTAATTTTGCATTTATGGTGTCACAAAAGTAAAAAAAAAAAAAAAAAGTGTGGATTTGCTGCGTTATAATATTTTTTTTTTATAATTATGAAGTTTGGACTGTTTTCTTGGAAAAAGAGGTCGTGCAAAAGTTTCACTTTCGTGGCGGGGCTTCTCATTATTCTCCAATTTGTTTTACAAAGCAAACAGTCAATTAATCAGTCGATCAATTTATCATCAGATTCATCCATGATGAAAATAATTAATAGGGTCAGCCATGTATGAAATTATAAATCAACTCCACCTCAATCAACTACAACTGTGAAATCCCGAGTTTATATCAATGCTTATGAAACAGTTATGAATTGATGAAGTCACAGAGGTCATTTTATGTACTTCACCTAGTACATTTGTTTGATTACACTTGTATACTTTGACTTAACATATATTTTAAATGCAGGACATTTACTTAAAACCAAGTATTTTTAAAGTTTTAAAGTGTCCTAATGCTTAAACTTAAGTAAAGGGTCTGAATAATTCCTTCCTTCCTTCCTTCGTGCCGTAAACACGGTGAACGTGTTGATGTTGTCGGCTTTCTTATGAAAGCCACGCCAAGATATTATTCTAATTATTAGTCCATCATGACGTGATGACACTTAAAAAAAACGATTAAAACTGCCCTTTTCATGACTTTAAACTCCCAAAAACAAAAGTTTTATAAGATGCGTAATTCTCCCAGGAGTTTTTCAAAATAACCACCAGAAGACACAAATGGTATATTTGCGTGAGGAGACTCGGGCACACCCACGGACGTCATGAGAGAGCAAAACATTTCCTTCAATTCAGCACCGAAAGCAAAGAGCTCCATGTTAATATAATAGATCATCACTTCTCCAACCCACAAACTGCATAAACTGTCTCTGAGAAATACAAACAGTGACGTCAAAGCACCCGGAGTCACATTTCCCAGGAATATCAAGAGCCTCTGACTGACTAATCCACAGGCATATTGATATTTGTCCTCCAATAAGGAGCAAGAAGATGGGGTACACTGAGGCAAAAGACTTTCTGAGGTCATTTAGAAACTTTGTCATTATGTTTTGTTCAGTTTTCATTTGACATATTGATAATAACCACACTTAAGGAATATTTATGACTGCATCTGCCAAATAACGGCAAAAATTTATCAAGAATAAGAAAAGTTTGAACATTTCTGGTTACAGTCAGGTGAGTTGTTTGATCGCTGTCAATTAAATTTGATCAAAGCACTTTCACACTGTCTTGATTAGTTGTTTTTTGTGTGCCTCAAACTAAAGGAGAGTATAGTATAAATTTAAAAAAAAAAGTCCTACCAACACCCTTAAAGCAACGTTATGTGACTTTTGTTGAGCGGCAGCAACAGCGCCCTCTGTGGCCACAAGTGGCGATGACACAAAACCATAATTTCTCACGTCAAGTCAGAAAAAGAGCTTGTCAGCTAAATTAGCCTCACAAAACTTGAATTCCCCCCCGACACAAAGTGATGCACACTTGGTCGGCGAGCTAGCCGACGTAGCTTGACAGGAGCGCTTATTACAAATACCGAAATACCGACTTGCTGTACGATTGCAAACTAGCAAGTCGACAACTTTGCAAACATCCAAACAAACAAGTGCAGCGTCAGGGAAGACACTCTCATTTCCTCCTGATTTGCAGTATTTGTGCTAAGCTAGGCTAACTACAACCTGGCTTGTGAAGAAATTGAGGAAGTGTATTTACCAAAATGTTGAAATATCCCTTTAATTTTTCATATTTTTCCAGCATCGATCGGACTCGAAAAAAAAACACAGAAATCTGTTCCTCCCGACTGTGACAGTAACGTGTTTCGATGACTTTATTAAACATCGTGACATCTCGTGAAACAATTAATACATGCAAGTAATCACATTGAAAATAAACATATACTACATTTAATATATTTTTTGAAAAATAGCGACTTTGGACAAGACAATTTAAAGGTTTTAAAATTTGCCGTATTAACCAATACTAGCCCCCAAAAAAATTGGAACGTACGACTCGTCGAACTTGTTAATAGAAGTAGTTTAATACTGAATATGATGAGTGTGAAGGACCAAAGTGCTTTAAGAGAATACATATTTCAGGTTAAATAGTCCCCTCTGTTGTGTCGAAGTCACGTACCAATACACTTTCATAATATTCATTCTCTGTAATTAGAACAATGAGACGTTATAAAACAAGATATGTGCAAGTTGAAGCCCGGTAAATGAGGCGCGAATCATCGTCCTGGATTTCCCCGGTTTCCTTCTTCTTCTTTTCTGGACTTTTTTCTTCTTCTTCTTCTTTTTGTTTCACGTTACAATCAAAGCCGGCCCGTCCGACTACAGATTAATGGGAGACTTCCTCTTCGCCGCTTCACAACAGTTGGTAATTCATCTTAATTGTGATACATTCCTCTTGGCTGCGTTCCCGGGCTCGACCAGATGCTCGTCGTCTGTTTGACGAATAAATCCCTCGCAAAGTTTTTCAAAGCTTTGAGAGTCAGAGCTTTGAACCCCCCCTCCCCCCTCCACCCAAAAGACCTCCTAACCACAAGTTTTTTTGGCGCAGTTCAAGTAAAAATGCTCCGGTTCACCACCAGGGCGGTTTGGCTCTCCCGCCGCCGCTCCTTCCTCCTCTCCATCCTCACCTTCCAGCAGAGGGCGCTGGACGCCAGCAGCACGAGCCCGGCCGAGAGCAGCACCAGGCCGAAGTAGGAGATGGTGGAGCCGTGCGAGTTGAAGCTGTAGGCGACGGCGGTGACCACCACGCCGGCGATGAGCACCACCACGCCGAACGGGATGGTGCAGCGGTAGCAGGAGAGCTCCGCCCCGCCGGTGGCGGCGGTCAGCTGGACTTCGTTAACCAGGGGGATGTTGACCGTCGTCGCGGCGACTGCGGGGCGCCCCGCGTTGTTGTTGTTGGCCTTCTGTGGGGTCGCTGGCGTTCTCATGGCGTCTTTATTAGCTTCTTCTGGCATCGCAGGATCCAGCAGCCTCTTCCGTTAACCAGCCGCAGATGGTCCCTCGTTATTTCCCCCCCCCACTCCGTCCCGAGTCAAGGTCTCCCGGGCTGTGGAAAGAAAAAAAACAAAAACACGCCACTCGTTAAAAAAGGAAAAAGGCAGTGAAAAAACACTCAGAACTAGTTGCTCAACCCGAAGAGAGACTCTGACAGACGCCCTTTGTTCCAATCCGACACCCCCAAGTTTCACAATTCACCGATGCCGCTCTCTGACCATCCGCACGCCGCTTTAATAAACCCATGTAACCTCTTTGCACAATCCCGGCCGCCTCCTGACCCAGTCAGCGCAGAATGACGCAGGAGCGCTCGGCCCAGCACGAGCTGAGACATTCCCTGGAGAGCGCGGGATATGACATTACAAACCGCTCCGTGAAACGCAAGGAGCTTCGAAAACCAACAGCGATTTCACGAGCGCCGGTTCTTCCTGTCTCACATCTGCCGAGCAGGAAAAAAAAAAACAGAAAAGCTGCGGTTTCAGACACCGAGCGACGATAGGAGGGAAGTGCAGTGTCACTTCTCACCTCGCGACGGCCAGATGTTGGATTATTAAATGTTTTTTTGGAAAAAGAACAGCACGTAGTTGAGGAGACTGAGCGGCTGTAGACCGACCCCGGCGGTCAGGGGTCGGGGGTCAGGGGTCAGTGGTCAGGCCCCGCCTAGAGGTCAGTGAGTGGCTACGACTCACGTTATGTCCTCTGGATTTGAGAGTTTAAGCAAACAGGGTGGAGTTTATATTCTTTTCTTAAAGACATTACACTTGGTGGGTTTTTAATTTACTGATTCCAACATTTCTGGACTCAGAAAATTCATTTTAAGCCCCGAAAAATTACCAATAACGCAAAAATCGTTTCTAGTTTCCAATCAGAGCTGAATCCTTGGTTTGGATTTGGTTCATGACAATAATCCAAATATTCTAAATACAAAGTGCATATAAACACATAAAACTACAGCAATAAGTTTCCACTGTGGTGTTTTCCAAGTCCAACAAACTTCATCGAGATGGAGAAAGACGTTTAAAATCTGGCAAAAAAAAGCACAAACAATTCCAAATGAAAAGAAATTAAGGGATTTTAACTGTTGGTATTTCAGCAGCCAATGTTAAAGTCGTGGGTTACAAACACTAATATAAAAAAAGAAGATGAAACGTATCTTTGCTACACAAATTTTCAGGCAACTCCTCATCTGTTCTGGTGAAACAGGAAATTTTAAAGGCTTTGAAAAAAAACCCCTATAAAACCAGACGATCATCAAAAGGTCATATTGTTCTTTGACTGGACAGAACAGACACAATCACATGCAGATGTTACTGGGCTTTAAAAATGGTTGGGAACAAGTGCAAGTTTGGAAAGAAAAGCGTATTTTGTTTTACTCTGTGGAAAACAGAAGCTTTAAAATTAAAAACTTGTATAAACAGCGTAATAGCCCACACTAGAAATAACTTCAATTAGCAATATGGACATACACCTACATGTGTGTGTCTTTTTACTTATTTGTTTAATTAAGTATGTTCCTATAGAAGAATTTTCCTAAAACCAAATTTGACATGTTAAACAGAAAAACGGTGATATTTTTCTTTATCTTAAAAAGCAATCACCTGTCAATAGTAGTTGACTTTGGTTAATTCACATGAAAAAAAAAAAAAAAAAAAAAGCATCTGGACAGATTGAAGACATCAATAATTTTATCATTTAAAAGAAAAAGGAGGAGATTAAACATGCAAGATGTGAAACCACAAGACTTTAAAACAAAGAAAATCTGCTGCAGGAGAAAGTTGAGCTGTTTCTTTTCCTTAAAGAAAGCTTTTAAAATGTTTGTCGCTGAAGATTCAAGTTTGTATTTGACGGCTGTCAAGATCAGGTTTAAAAAGTCTTCCTAAAAATTGGAATCGCATGAATCTTGCACCATCTTCTCTTTAAACTGCAGCTGTCGGAAGATGTATAAGTTCCCTTTTAAAACTAAACTCTGCTTGTTATTTACAGTGTACTAAATCTACATGACATGCTCGAGAGAATATAGAGAAGACAGGTTCGTTACCTCACAGCCGTTTTCCATGTCGCTCGGTGTCCACGGTGTCTCCACGGTGTCTCCGCGGTGTGTCCCCCCCCTCCCCACCCCTTCCGCTGCAGTGAAACTTGATAAAATATTCAGTGTAACATCTAATTAAAAGTGAATGTTATTTTTCTCGCCGTGGAAGCTGACAACAACACAAACAGCGTCTGTGTCTGTCTGCAGGAATCTGACTCCCCATTCATGAGAAGCGTCTCTGCAGAGTCCTCCGGTCCCCATTCACAGCCGCTATTTCAAGTATCGATGACCGGACCGTGAAGCTCACAATGAATCAAGCACAACTAATTCATCCGGTGGCGAATTTCAGAATAAAACGCCCGTCCGCTGCGGTTTAAAATGACAATACGTTCATTGGATGCATTTATTTTGAAGGCCCAAACGTGAAAATCAAGAAGGATTAGGAAAACCTCACAGGATAGGTTTCCAGTCTGCAGTATTTATGTTGTCATTTTTTTTTTTTTTTTTTTTCATTATTGTTCAGAGAAATTCTGCTTTCATTTCACTCCCAAAAAATAAAAACAGATTCTTAAACTAAATATTTGCACTGATCGGAAGACATTCAGCCATGGATCAACAATTTTTTTTAAAAATTTCCTTTAATTAAAAAACCCAATTCTAGCTATGAAATGTGGTTTATGACTGGTTTTTGGCTTCTTCACATGTCGATACAACACCTGGAAGAAGAAGGCTACTGAACACCTTCATTTAATGAGCTTATGGCTTCTTTATAACTGTACAAAAAACAAAAAAATGAACAGCTGAGTAAATAAAACACAATATTTTCGTTTGATATGCTGTAAAGATCAATAATAAAGCAGCATAAAACACACAAGTACATAAAGTGACCAAATGCGACGATACTTGAACACAAGTAACCTAACAAAGTGCTTTCCACTGCAACACAATGTAAAGGAAATCCAGCTCACTTCATTTATATTGCCTCTTTTATTTTGAATGCGGACACCGGAAGTGCCATGTTTGAGTCTTGGCTTGCGCGTGACAGCTGCTGAGAGGAACGCTTCCGTCATGGCGCTGCTGTTTACAGATGAGGACTTTCAGAGCGCGTGGAAGGAGCTGGATGAGCCGCAGCTGGAGGGAGGATGGGAGCTCTTCACCGAGACAATGGGGGTTCAAATCCACCGGCTCTACGACAAGGTGGGGAATATCGGTAAAACTACCGCCGCTACAACAGGAAGGCTGGTGGGGACCGAGTGACTGCATGAGTTTGAATGGGGTTGGGCTTCCTCTGCAGAGCCATCAGCGTCGGTATTTAGATCTTATTATCTTCTAAAACATTGAGGCGGTGTCATATTTAGCAAAACTTCCTTCACTATTAAAGAACATGAAGACACCAGCTCTGACGTCCCAGCGGCCAGTGTGGGGAATACCCGGAAATTGAGCTGCAGTGTGTTTTTAATTGACTCAGAAACCGGCTGTACCGGCTCGGTACCAAACTCCATTCGAAAATCTGTCAGTTTAACGTTGCCTCGCTTTTGGACGGATACGCACGCCTTCATGAAGTTGATTTACTACATTTATGAAAACAGAAAGGCCCGCTCTTTAACTCGGCACACACCTGACACACCTGGCGTTATCTTGTTATTCATTTTAAATGATATAATATTTGGAGAGTTACCAAGCTGGATTTGAGAGGGATTTCTGTTTATTTACAGTAATGCAGGGTGACATCAATTCATAAATTAAAAAAAATATATTTATGAAACGAAAAGAATGCAATCAAACAAAAATAATGCCTTTCCATAGAAATGCATTCTTTTCTTTCAATCTTTCCTTTACACTCTATCTCTGGGGCACCCGTGCACTTCAATTCTTTAAAGAAAAAATGCTAACAAGTGTAAAATTACAGAAATATTGTACACATTTTGACACATATGGGTCATCTGTATTTTGCGTTATAGACAATTTATTAAAACTATCATTCGTATCACAGACAACAATCTTTTCATCAATTCAAATCATAATAATACACTTAACTGCACTTTCAACAAGAGGATACTATTTTCGATTACATTTGAAATAATCTATTTATGTTTAAAGTCCAACATCAGATTTCATCCACTTCCCAGAAAATGCAAGGCAACGTTAAACAGCTGTGTTTGTGAATGGACCTTGGTATGACTTTTTCCCTTATAAGACACACGTTTTCCCCATATATCTGATTATAAGTGCATATTCTTTAGGTTTACTGCTTAAACTATGAAAAGTCCAGCGCATATGAAGGCGTCTCGGACTCGTATCTGGACCTTTGAATCAAATCCAACACACTTCCTCACTCTGTGAGTGTGAGAACGGGTGCAACGCGGGCCGGCTCTAATCAGAGTTGTGTGGTTTGGGATTAGTTGCATGGTGTGGTGTGGCGTGTGGAGGAGAGACAGAGAGAGCGAGAGAGAGAACTTTCATGTGCTGTTTGCAGGAAACTGGACTTTATGAGTACAAAGTCTTTGGTGTGCTCACCACCTGCACTCCAGAGCTGTGTGCAGATGTCTACATGGACTTGACGTATCGGAAACACTGGGATGTATATGTGAAAGGTAAAAAAGAAAAACAAATAATCAACCCCTTCGTACGCCATCCCGAATCAAACTTCCCCTCATCTCTCTATATTGTCTATGAATTATAATAGTAGCGCACACGACTTCTTGTTGTCGTTTTCTCACTTAAGATCTTCTTGTCTCTAAATAATGCTCTTTATACCGGGAGGTTTCACACACTGAAATGTTCAACTTTCCTTGTTCTCGTTTTCATGCACATCTGCAGTAACCAGCAGGTAACTTGTTGTAGCTCTTATCTGTATCACTGACATAAAAATCGACATAAACCAGGAAGATGTAACTTTGTTTTTAGTGATAGTTGAAGTAGTTTTTCCCTCCGTCGTATAGGATGGTTTCTGGAATAGTCCTGTTGTCTGTGTTGCATGTCGAAAGCTGCAGCTCGTCGTGTCTCACATGGTTTCTTTTGCACCCTACGATTACTGCGGTACTGGAAAGTACCAAAGTTCAAATTTGAGATACTTTTACGATACTTACAGTACTTTCAGATGAAGATTTGGCACATTGAAAAAGCTTTTAAACTGCAACCCCCTTTTTTTTTTTTTTAAAGATGAAAGCAGCGGTGTCCAACTTGCTGTCGTACGAACTGCAGCGTGTCGTCCGGCTCACATTTCTGTTCTTAACAGCTCCATCCGGCCGGGACTTTTCCCCCTCTAGGCTTCTCACATGATTTCATGTCAATAAATGTTCAAACGATCTGCTATTTCAGCAAAAAAAACAAAACAGAAAGTGAAAACAGATTTGTGGATCAGAACTTTTGGTTTTTCCTCTCCTGGTAATAATCTCCGATTCATCTGCTGCCTCTTGGTTTAAATCTGGATATAAAGTAGATCAAAGCAGCTCCACCTGCAGCAGCTACAACAGTAACATGCTGCTGAAACACTGATCCTGCACTATTAATAATCTGATGATGTCATATATATATAATATCAGTCAGAGAGACCAAACCAGGACTTTTAGTCTCATATTTTAACTACATTTTGCCGCTAATCCTTCTGTACTTTTTACTTAAAGTAGGATTTTTTTTTTCATGGATCCGAATTTTTCTAAACTGTAGCTTACTGAAGGTGAAGTACGTGTTGGACTTTATCACAGAAAATCTTTTTTTCCCCTTTTCTTTCCTTATGAAGATGAGGAAAAGAATGTGGAGTAATAGCAGGGTTTTGTGAGATCACTTCATGTAATCCACCCATTTCCAGCTGGTGTTCATAGCTGCTTTTTTTTTTCTTTTCGTAATTGACTGTTTTCGTGACGTTTTTCAACCCAGAGCTCTACGAGAAGGACTTTGACGGACAGTCGGCGATCTACTGGCAAGTGAAGTACCCGTTCCCTCTGTCCAACAGAGACGTATCCTTCTGGTTTCACACGAACACGTTCTCGCCGACATCTCGTCCTCGCCGCAGAGTTCCCTAACAAGCCTGAACCTCCAGTACGTGTACGTGAGGGAGCGCAGAGACCTGGTCGTGGACGGCAGGAAGATCTGGGTGATCCTGGCCAAGAGCTCCCCGGAGACGCCGTGCACGGAGAAGAGCGGCGTGCTGCGGGTCAAAGACTACAAGCAGAGCGTCGCCATGGAGACCGACGGAGGCTGCGGAACTAAAGGTCAACACGCGTTGATGGGGAAAATAACGATGCAACTTTGTGTGAACGAAAATCAGCCGACGCTCAGAATAAACAGACATATTAACATATTACAAACATATTAACAGAAAAGCTAATAGTCAACAAATTTGATAATGGGTGGATTGTTTAAGCAATTTATTGAGCAACAATGCAGAAAATTCTCTGCTTCCAACTTCTTAAATATGATGCTTTTTTTATCTAATTGATTGTGAAATCAATAAACATTGAAGATTGTGGCAAATACATTTTATAAATGCAAAAGTTTCCTTTGAGGAAAATCTCTTGAATGAAGAATAAAAGGTGAATTTTCTGTGTTTCAGTTTTCTTGAATTACTTTGACAACCCCGGTGGAATGATTCCTACCTGGCTGGTGAACTGGGCAGCGAAGGTGAGTGTTATTTAAATTTTTTTTTTTTTAACATATTGTGTCAGTGAGTTAATCTGCCTGCAATATACACAAACAATAAAAGGTAAAATAATCAAATGATAATAAGCATAATCAAACAAAGCCTGCAGATACGTTGCCAGGTGATGCATTCTTATGTTATTTACACATTTAAGTGCACTAACATGTAAGAGTGCGACACAGTATGTGAGTGCACTAAAGGAAGTATGTCATATGAGACAGTATTTGACAAAATCGCACCCTGGGTAATGAAGTTCATTTAGCGCTCAGATGAACTGATACGGAGACGGCGGGGAAGATAAACAGCTTGTATTTTACTTGTATGTTCAAAGGAATATTCAAACTTTCCCACCAGCACACATCACAAGTCTCTGAAATGAACATGTGTTCGTTGTTGACCTGCTTAAATGGATGCTTGATGAGGGCATTAAAGCAGGTGTTTAAAGGGTTCACTCGCAGGCCTCTCGGAGCGCCGCCTGCTTTATGGTTTTCCATCCTTATTGTTTGCAGATGTGTTGCAAGGGTTACGTCAACAGTTGCGCCATCCGTTGACCCCTCCCTCCTGGGCGGGGGCTTCTTGGCACATGTGTCCGTGACGCTCACTGATGGAGATGCTCTTTACGTGTGTGTATTTTTTTTAAAAAAATTTTCCCCAAACAGAGCGGCGTTCCCGGTTTCTTAACAGACATGCAGAAGGCCTGCAGCAACTTCAAAACCTACTGCGAGAAGAAATGAACACGACGGCATCTTGAACTCGGAGTAGTTCGACTGCTGTTTTATTGTAAAGTTGTGTAATCAAATCAGACTTTTGTGTAAGGGGTGAATGTGGCATGATTTTGTGGCTGCTGCTCGTTGACTCAGGCATGATGGTGCATTACTGGCCGCCCTCATTTAAAAAAGCTTTGTGTGAATCGGATCTGTTCCCTTGTGCTGTATTAACCTGTGCTGTGTTGTCCTGTTTGTGCAAATCTCCAAAAGCTGTCACAGGTTATGTTTGAATCAAACGTTGATAGAAGGTATTCAGAGGAATTGTTCCTTTGAGCCCGAGTTGGATCCTCTTTTAAAGGATTTAATCACTTTTAAATTTGTTCACTGGACCTGTGAAATTATGACAGATGCCGTATATTTTGATCACACTGAAATCTTTTCGTTGTCCGTTTCAATTCGCTGGGATTCACTTCTTTGTTTCAACGAAGTGAAAACGACTTCATTGCTTATGCAAAGGCTGCATACGATTGATATAACGTCAGGTGCTGTATTGATTTGGGCTGTGCATCAGTACCTGTGTGCTCCTGGTGATGGGGTGAATGTAGTTTGATCTGATCACGAATAGCTTATTACTGTGTAATATCGCTGTGCTCTTGACACAAATAAACTTTCATTTGAATTCCTAGGTGTGGTCTGTCCATGTTAGTACAATGATGCAAAAAACAAAACAAACCACAGCAGCATTTGATACTGACATTGCAAATAAAGCATATTGTGAAGAACACTGTGCTCCATAAACATGAGGTATTCTGACTCATGTACATTAATACTGTTTGTTTTGCTTTGATTAAAATGAACTAAAAGTATATTTTATTGGCCAATTAACACAATCACTGCTCGTCTAGGAATAAAGGTACTTTCAGTCACTTGGTAGCTGTGACGTTAAACACACAATTTACATTTTTTAATTTCTCTTAATTTTGTGGTTTTCCTCCATGCAGATAAAACTTGACAATAAAAGATGTGATCATCTATAACATCCTAAACATCACCATCATGAATTAGTACACTATACAACGTATATTTCACCCTTTTTTTTTTAAAATATTCTATTAAAAGAGGTTATGGGGATATGTAATTATTGAAGCAGTTTTAGTTGAGTATGAAGGCTTTAAGAAAGAAAAACTTTCCTCATAAAACACATTTAAGCATCCAGTTTATTAGCTGGCTGTGCGTAATGGCCTCAGAGTAAATCTCCAGGAACACACCAAGCTAACTGGACATTTTCATAATTTAGTTTGCTGCCTCACAAATGACATCTAACAAAAAAAAAAAAAACACACAAAAAAAACCCTGAATATTTAACATGAACTTTGTACTTAGACACTAGCTTGTAAACGTCCCATTAAAAACTGAAATAGGACCTTTAACGCATCGGTTGCGGCTGCTTTTCACGCATGCGCGTACGGGCAAGCGGTTCGGCAACATGTTCCCTCACCGGTGGAGCCGCTGCTGCGGGAACGAAATGTAAGTTGTTTAATTGTTCACTTAAAATATATATTTTTTTATCGACTAACGGATGAAGCGAAGTTTTAGGTTGGACTGTGACGGGAGTGAGTCATGTCTACGTTGCCAGCTGAAAAGTTTAAACTTTAACCGGCTGGCGAAAATCCCCGGATGTAGGCGGCGTTCACCTGAGCTACCTGCGACGCTCCAGCAAAAAGCCTTTTTATAGCGGAAGTTCACTGTTAAAAAAGTCTAACGGGACCGAGGCTGGCTTTGAAAACCAGCAGGACTTTTTTGCTTTTAACGCCACGTGTCCTCGTAAGTGTAATGTTCAGCAGCATTAACTCCACCGAGCACCACATGTTTGCCTCCCTGATGAGATTTGAGTGAGAACAGGTGTTTTCTTACAATTTGAGAAACCCTGTTAAGTAAGCCTAACCTTAAAATGTGGCTTTTGTTGTCGAGATTAAGAGTTCAGCATCTTTTTTTTTTTTTTTTTTCCTGGAAAGAGAAATCCCTGAAAAGCTTATAACATAAACAGTTTAAATACTACTGGGAAGTTTTTTTATTTTTTTTTTTTCTCCCCCCAATTGTTTTATCATTTAAATAAACAAACAAAACAAAAATCTCAATTGTCCAATTGAAGTAAGTAAGTAAGTCAGTAGTTGCAAAACCCAAATGTACACAGATTTTTTTTTTCCTGGGTGTGGTGAATGCTCTCGCTCCACCTCAGCCAGCTGCTCCTGAGACGCTGTGAACAAAAGGGAGGGTTGGATGCTGAGAAGGTTGGTGGTCCTCTGGGTTTTTTATGGGTTTTTTTTTCCCACTGTGCTGCTGCAGCTTCTGTGATGAGTCTGAAACATTCACCAGGTTGCATCTGAATTATCAGTCCTGTGTCACACCACATGTTGGCCCGATTGTTGAGGGCATTAATCTGCTGCCGTAACAGCCTCCACTCTTGTAACACCCCTTTTTTCCCCCTCCTTTAATCTTCCCCCGTAATCTCTCATGTAGCATTTGATTCATCCGATATTAATTCTGTTTAAATCTCCACAAACATCAGCGCTCGGTGTGACATCTGCAAGTTAGTTAGTTTTTTTGTTAAATCAGGAGTTATACAAATAAATTTAAGTGCCTTAAAAGTAGTTGTTAAAATAAATGCAACACTGTTCTGATCACAATATCCGCCATCCATCGGATGTGGACTTTATTTTTTTTTCCTTCTTCTTCTTTTTATTACAAGCTCTACTTGTCGTTGCGTCAGAGAAGCTCTGAGTGGAAACAATGAATTTCCGGGTCATTTCCTTGTTGCCTCTATAATCCTCCTGATTACTCCTCTACAATGGAGTTAAAAGTGAAACCGGGCCAGAGACCTTTATCCCTCTGCGCTGTAGCACGCCCTCCCAGCCCTGCCCGGGTTTTCTCTCTCTCTCTGCTGATGAGTCGTGAAGCTGTGTGTCGGCCCAGATGTTTCCTCACGGAAGACGACGGTCGTAGTTTCCTATGAGGTCACTCTTGCTGCTGGTGGTGCAAGCAGCGATGGGTTTTACGGGCTTTTTCTGCGCTATAAAAAGCGAATATAATCCTCCAAACTTTGATTTATTTTGTCCATATAACAGCAGTCCAGTGTGTAAGCTGGTTAAGATCCCAAATAAACCCACATTTAAAGATTTCATTAGTGAAGATAAAGAACCTGTAATGGGAACAGCTGGAAGTAGAATTACAAAACAGAGTTTAAGAAGGGACATGCTTTTTTTCTTCTTTTTTTTTAAGTTCTGACTTTTAGAGATGAGGTAATAAAGACTAAATAAATGCAGGGTGAAGATCTCCTTCTACAAAATGTATTAATAGAGGTGACCCATCAAGGATGAATATGATCTATATCATCATTATTTACAGACCAGTTTTCTAGACTTGCGTTAAATAAATGCTTCTCAAATTCAGAGCTCGCAAATCAATTAAAACAACGACCACGTAACATAACAAGCAACATAGAACCGATAAATAAAACAAATGCAATGCAAAGCGACATAACCGGACAATAACGGAGCATTTAGACAAATGAATAAAAGCAGATCCCCGTTAAACAAATAAGATCAAGGCTGCCTGATAAAAGTATATTTTAAAAAGAGGCGACACGCTGACTTTTATGACACTAAGAGGTCAAATATATGATGAGAAACCTTTTAAAAGTCAACAGTAAGAAAATCAATTAGGGATAATTTGGTTTTTAGGTTTGTCAGATTGCTTTTTTTTTTTTTTTTTCATGCAGCACTGATTCAGTACAAAACTGTCTCTGTCTGACAGCTCGGTTCCATATTTGATGTTTTTCCTCCCTCTGCTGGTAAAAGGTCGACATTGTACTGATTTGAAGTCTTGCCGCCTTCATGGCCAGCTGAGAGCAGCAGATAGTCTCAGCTTCAAAGTGCACTATCTTAAAAAAAAAAAAATACATCTTTTGTTTTCAACACTTCCAAAACGCTCAACCACGTAGGATTATATATTATGTATATATTTTTTTTATTGATCAAAAATGCCTGAATATTGCAGTGATTTATTCTCATAAAATTGCAATGCAATCTGTGAAGTTTAAGTGAGCACGCTTCACATCATATAAATACCTGGAAATATTTTGCTTTTTAAATAATAATGATAAGACCACACGTCCCATAAACCTCGTCACTTCCTGTTGTGCCTGGTATTTTTCTCCAGTCAGCTGGCCGGCGCTTTGTTTTTCTGACGATAGGAGGTTTGAGAACCTTGTTGATGTTAAATGAGGAGTTATTTTTTGTTGCTACAGCACAGTTTTGTTTGGAGAAGACGTACTTCGTGCTGTAATGTCTTCCGCAGAGCTTCTGTTTGGTCACTTTCAATTTGGAATTGAGGGAAATTGCAAGGTTCCTACAAAATATTGCGCAAGTTGGTTGAAACTGCATTAACTATCGTAATCGCAAGATTTCCTGGCGGCACAGATTTTTTTAAAAGTTTTTTTACTGGAAATTATAAGATACAAAATAAAAGCAGCTTGTGAACTACAAAGTGTGGAAAAGTACACCGAAAAGATCCTACTTTTTTCTCTTTTTTTTTTTTTTTACAGTATGGAGATGTAATTCTAGAGATGTTTGTCATTAAAAATTTTCAAAATAAAGTCTGAAAAAAGGTGTAAGGGTAAAGTTAAAAAAAAGTCAGATACAGACTCTCTCAAAGTTTAGAAACCAAACACCAAAACTGAACTCTGTAATGTAAATTTTTCAGGATTTTCTGACAAGTCCATCAGTCTAAAAATAAATTCTGAGCAAGCAGTAACCCTTCATTTCACTTTCTTATGTTAATTGACTTATTGGATCTGAAGTGGTGCGATCCAGTTTCATCTTTTCATCCTCTCGTCCGTTTGTTTGGGAATAACAGTGGCAGCAGTGACAAAAATCAGACGCTTAGATCCCACTTTAATGCAACATTTTATCCCCAGGAATGTCCGGGTTGAATAATATTCAGTCCTGGACTCCTTCCATTGCCAGTCTCTCACAAATGGAAGGCAAATATATTTCTTGGCCAGCCATTGTGTTTCAGAGTGAGGTTCTTGTGATTGGTAATATACAGGGCTAATTAGCTTAAGAAAGTGATATAGCTTCTTTTTTTTTTTTTTTTCTGCTGGACCGCCGCTGCCCGTTAACGTTAGCTCAGATTTCCCAGGTGCCTCGCTGTCTGCCAGAGGGAACAAAACAATGGCTCGGGCTTGGAAGCCTATTTTGTAACCTTTTTTTTTTTTTTTTTTTTCTGTGATTTTCAATAGATTACTACGAGTGATATTGGTGTACTCGAGGGAATCCTTGATCCTGAATAGGCTTTTATGTGTTTTTTTTTTCCTACGCTCAGCTCTGCAAATCGGCCATATTTTTGTGGAAGGCTTTCTGCTCCATTATGCATGCAGATTCACATGAAAGCTCAATGCGAGTCCATTTCCAGGGCTTAAACTGAAGATGGCAATTGTTTTAGTTTTTTTTTTCTCATTTAGTGTGATGTCAGCACGCTCTAATGCCCGGTGTACATGCAGCAGCTGGCATCTCGTGTGATAGGGTACGTTTGCCGTGAATGTTTTATGATAACTGTTCAGATTGGAAACTTTAAAAGGTATTTTTGATGTTGTGCACGTAAACTTGATGGAAGTAGTTGTGTCAAGAATGAAACAAATGAGTTTGATCAAATCCGGCGGTCGCTGTTTGAAGGCGGCATAAATTTAAGCCTCAACACCATTTAGATGTGCAAGTTCTATAAAAAATAGTACAGTTGTCGTGAACCCAAACTGTTTTTTGAACCAGGCTATAAACATGTTGTTTTCTACTGTAACTGAGCATTTGTTTTAGTGTAGTGGTCTGTAAGGATTTACTCATTTTATGTAGCTACCCTCAAGTGCCCATTTTAGGAAGTGCAGTATTTTGCACTTCAGTATCGGCTGTGTTTTTTTTTTAGCCCTGGAAGTTGCCGCTTGATTTTGCTTTTGTGTTTATGATGCAAATGTTTGTCAGGAATACAAAATGGGTCATAGTTTGGAGTCTATTTAGCACTCTTGTTTTACGTTGTACAATTTTTTTTTACTTCATTGTAAAATTGTTTTTATTGAAGACCGTTTTGGCTGTAATGTTCGAGAAAATTCTGAATCTTTAGCTCCACCGGTTCCTCCAAAAAAAAAAGAAGGGAAGCTACTGTCAATGGATAAATACTTATTACTTAGAACTAGTTCTACAAATGTAAAATCTTGGGTGGATGTCAGTTAACAATGTTCTGCTGTCTCGCCCTCACCTTCTTAAGTTACATAAAACAGTTTCATTGAAGACGACATTTTTAATTCGAACACAGCTGCACTTCTCCTGCCAGGTTTCTGTTGAGTAAATCAAACGCTGAACATTTTGAAGTAATTCTACCTCAGCGAATGATAATTCATCAAACTGCACGACGCTTAAGTGCTTGTTCAGATGACTGGTTTCCTATAAAAGCGGGACAAGTCCTCAGGCGGTGTAATTTAGATATGATCTATGTGTGCGTTTAGGAAACTACACGAAGGTAGTCATTTTTTTAATTTTTTTTTTCACTGCCGCAAAAGCACAACGGTGGATTCCTCTTAATTTTGAAGCTATTTTTAAAATAAAACAAACAAAGAGCTCCATTATTTTAAGGATCTCCGGCCTCTCGTTAAACTCCCGGAGTCACCGTTCTTAAGCTGCAGCATCTCTTCACAGATTTTATATTGATCTCTATTTTCACATCCTTGTTTTTTTTTTATTTGTAAACGGTCTTTCAACAGTATCGATATTTTCAAGGTGAATGACCTCTTTACAAACATGAGTTAAACGCTCTCCAACAGCAAAACTCGAAGACTTTGGGTATTTCTGCTGAACGTTTTGGATCAGGACGAACATGAAGATGATATTTGACTTTTTAGGCTTATAATAAAGTACACGTTGTGTATATACACAGTTCTCGGGTCCTTTTTGTTACATTTTCTTTCTATACTTGAGCTGTAATTTCCCAACAAATTGCTCTATTACTAAATGATTTTGCTTTTGATTGGTAAATAGCTTTGCATCACAGCCAACACCTGGTCAGTCCGGTTACTCCTCCGAGTCTCAGCTCGCTCTCGTTGCTATCTGTGTTTTTATTACTGCCGAAAGTCACAATTTTATTCATTTAAATGATTTTACTCATCTTGTCAGACAACTAAAGGAGCAGAAAATAGTTATTTGATCGCCGGTGATGAATTACAAGGGACCCGTTTAGCTATAATTACAACATGCAACTGTGATTTGTGCATTCCTGAAGTTTTTTGGATCTGTGTTTCTTGTCGTGGGAGCGAAGTGAGGAAGGAGTCCCTGTTTCTGTTTGTGGTTTCTTTAAAAACAAAACTGCAGTGAGAGGGGAGATGCACCCTGAAATTTAGACGACCACCTCTTTACCGTGACGGTGATGCATCTCTGAACGTAAAAGGCTAAAGTCTGCTGCCTGTCTGTGCCGGTAAAAAGGTTTGATTGCGTAACGGGTAATGCTCATGGGCTGCTCGGCAGACTGCACGGTTAATGACAGCTATTTGTTTTCCTGGGTGTTTTTTTTGTGTGTGTTCATTAAAAATAATTGTGTTTCTGCTGAGCAGACCACAGACTGGCACCTCCTCCTTGAGTTGCTGCTCCTCAGCGGGCCAACATAAGCTCTGCATACCAAGGAGGGACGCCTCGTTGTTTACCTCTCCTTACCGGCACAGACCGACGGCAGAATTTAGGGTCCTCTCCTTTTTCTTTCTGTGGTTTCTGGCAGCCAGCGCCAGATTCCTCCATGTCTATCACTGCAATCAGCAGGGCCAGACCCCGCAAGTCAGCCAAGCAGCTTTTTGAAACAAAGCAGCACGAACGGCTGAACGTAAAGTAGGTGAAGCGTTTCTGTTTTTGGACCCCGAGAGGAAAAGGAATCTGCGTTTTCTCCCAGCTTTTGTCAGTCCCTCCTCTTCTTCCTCATCCTCGGAGCTTTGCGATCAGCCAAAAGTGTGTCGCGCATCGTTTCTCTTTCAGAAGGAAGGAACTCGGAGTGTCATAACTTTAATGTGTTTCAACACCGTCTTGAAAATACCCCCCCCCCCCCCCCATCCCCCTTGTAATGTCTCCATGATGTGTTTGTGCGCTCCTGGGCGTCTGATTAACTGCCACCGGCCAAAGGCAGACTCATCGCTCTGCCTTCCAGCATCCCCGCTCCTCAAATTATGTCATTACCCCGAACCGTGAATGTGCTGATACACTTAAATGTGGTACTTAAACGGCAGAAGATGTAAAGCATCCCAAAAATAAGGGTGTTGGTTTAAAAAATGCATGTAATGCAGAGACATGTTTACTGTGGAATGATAAATGGCACGATTTGCGTTGGCACCATCCGAGTGCTTTTCTTGGAGCGGCGCTTTACCTTCAGTGATTATTTGGATTAGACTAAATCACACTAATACCACTCGAGGAACAGCAGTCGAATACTCGACTGGCAGTAAATCAACTTGAGGTTTTTCCTTTCTGGCTCTGACCTCTGACTTTAGTCATATTTTTGAAAACTCTTGTGACAGGTTTGCTGGAGTTTTGCAGGTTTGATTTTTAAGGTGCAGTTCTTGTACTGAAGCTGCCAAAGCCAACTATATATTTAAAATCACAAATATGCGTGTACCTTTCAAATTAATCTGATAAATGATGTTTTTTTTTTTGTTTTTTTTTTAACATCTTCTGTGTTTTTCAGTCAACAAGCCTCATCCGGCCGTATGAAGCTGGGAATTTACAGACCCTTGAGGTGTTTCCTGAAATCTGAATCTCTCTGCGTCTCCTCTGCTATTTGGATTTTTCAGTAAACCCCTCAACTTTCTATCGAGCAGAGAAACGGTTTTAAGAGAAAATGTTTGTTATTTCACACCGGAGCCAGCAGTAAAGCCGTCTGTGAACCGAAGTGGTCCTCTATAAACTTCTCCAAAAAAAAAAAATTAAATGCTGCGCTGCTCAGAGATGGATGGATGAGGGGCGGGGCATCGTGGGACCTATAAACCCCAAAATACACAAATACCTCAAATGAGATGTCTCATTGTCGCCTGCAGACTGATTTACTGATTTCCAGAATCAAAGGCTCGGGTGCCCTCATTGCCGTCCCGTGTCGTAAACAACGTGGGAGTCGCGGCGACGGCACACAATAGCTGCGACAAACATTACTGTCATTATCCTTCCGCTGTTGTTCACTTCACACTTTCAAATCAGTGGTAATGTATATAATCCACGTCCTGCTGCAAGGATGCTGGTGAAACCCACCCCCACCTTTAATTCATCTCAATATGCAAGTAACATACTGGGTTTTTTTTGTTTTTGCGTAAAACTCGAAAGACAACGGTAAAAATTTTAAGCCAAAAGTAAAAAAAATAAAAATAAATGTGTGTAGAAAAATCTGCCTTGAAAACCAGTGAAAATGAAAGATGAAGCTCCCCTCCACCTCGCCTGACCCGATCTCTCTCCGCGACGACGGTAACGAACGGTAACGGCTGCACGCTGCTTTCCAGTAATGCACTTAGATATGATTGAATCCTGCTCTTCGTCGGCTCTATTTTTTTTTCTTTCAGACACGTGCCTGAAAAAGTACCCCATTACAAACCCAGTTAACTGCGGTAATCCGCGCGGCGGTGGCGGCAGCAACATCTTGCAGTATCATTAATGCCACTGCTCATTATGACTTCGCCCTTGAATCCGCGCACACTGCGAAAGGAATCGAAAGTGTTTTAATGGCCGCAGCCATGGCAACAGAAATCCTGCCCTCTTTTTTTTTTTTCACTTCTTTTTCCTGGAAAAATGCATCTTAACCGACTGAACTGCACACTCCAGTTTGGCGTTTTGTGTCAATTACGGAGTACAATCGAATCGCCACGTGTTTTTTTATTTTTTTATTTTTCTCGTTGATTTCACGTCGGCTCGGCAGCCCTCCGCATCCACAAACAAATCAGATTTAACAAAATGAGGCTTGTGGACATAAATTAGTCAATCCCACCTCCAGTTTAATCCGGTTATTTTTGTAAGCGTGTTTTTCGGAATGGGGGAGATAGGCCCAGGTCCAGACTCTCGGGGTTTTCCCCGAGCTCGGCACCTATCGGCTCTGCCGCCTTTGACTTTGCAATTAGTTTAATTCTACAGTTATTAAGCCGTCTCACAAATACTGGAAGGAATTCAAACTGCAGACCGGATTCTCACAGAGCTCGCCATTCAGTCTCGTCCGGTTGAGTCTCTTGGTGCCGTTGCTTCTTACGTGGGATGATTCCTCGTGTTGTAGTTTGTTTCAGCTCCGTCAGCGGCACGAACACTCTTCAAAATATACACACACACACACACACACACACACACACACACACACACACACACACACACACACACACACACACACACAATCACTAGCAGGCTGAACTGTACAAATATTGTGGGATGAAAAATGCTTCACCTTTTTGAATGCCGATCTTTCCAAGAAGCAGACGGATGAGCTAATCTACACTCTGAGCTTGTTTAAAGAAAAATGAATATGGACTCTGGATGGAGAGTTCAGTTGAGGCCCTCTATTTTCCTCCTGCACATTTATTAATTTAGAGTTCCTGATGCCTTTCTAGCTCTTCAGAACATAAATCGTCATGTCATTGATTGTCTTGCAGCAGTAAATGAAGACATCGGTCCTAAAATACATGAAATCCTCCCGTGATCCACCGTTAATCTGAATGAATGTCGGTTGAGTCAGGCGGTCAAAAACAAGAAAGAGAACCACCTTCAACTTTTAGTTTTTCTAACTGACCGTCTTCTTTTGTTGTTGTTGTTGTTTGGTCTTTACTCGCTGTGATGAGCTGTAATATTTATTTTAAACGTGGACTGAGCTGACAGATAAGTACATCTTTGAAGTGACGGGATGTTCATCATCGTGTGTGTGTGTGTCTGTTACCAAATCATTTGAACTCTTTAAGTGGTTTACCTGCCGCCTGCCATGAGCCCCGGTCTGGGATTCGAAGTGGATTGAGAAGAGCAGCTTTTCCCTTTGTGGTCCCCGGAGAGTCCGGGGTGGACAGGTCTTTGTTTAGTCTGACCTCGGTGTGCTTCCTCTGCTCCTAAAGCCCTTGGAGACGCTAATCTCGGTGTCTGAATGACCGGCGGCGCATCAGTCACTGTCGGTTCAATACCTCGGCCTGTCAATTAGAGCCATTGTGTTGTAACAGATGGACGGACGCTCCGTCTCGTCGATGAGGTTTAATGAAGTCTTGATTGAGTTTCTAAGTTTTTATTTCTGCAGCTGCTGTGTTGCACTCGTATGTTTAACTCGATGCTTTTTAAGTGTTTGGATCCTTCACCAAAATGAAAGTAGTCGTACCACAATGTAAAAAAAACCAACAACCTTCAACTGCCAAAACTTTACCTGCATTTACTGCCTTAATATCCAAATATTCAGAGGAAAATTGTCATCATTTAACATTTTTGCACATTAAGTTTTTTTTTTTATAGATTTCTCTGTGACAATAAAACTTCATTATTGGGTGTAAACCAGTAGAGGTTTTTTTTTTTACTGAGTCTAATGTTTGGTTAGAAATTAGAGCAAGAATCATTACCGTATAAATTATTTTGCCCATGAAATCTAATTTTACAAACCCACTAGGAATTCCAACTGACCGATTAAAGAGTATTTTCTTGCAAAACCTAGAAGGAGAACAAGTATAAAGTCCTTTGCTTTCCAAACACGCAGCTATAAATCATCTGTGAAAGGCATAAATTATGTTTTTCCTCTCCATTGGAGCAAAAAGCAGCTGATCCACATCTTGTGTGAAGTGTCATGTTGTCATGATTTAAACATCTGGGTGCAGAAGCTAACAACACAGTAAGAACTTGTGGAAGTTGAATGGGAGTCTAGGCAGCCAGAGACTTTTTGGAGCCGACCTCTAGTGGCCCTCGGTGGTATTGCAGCTTAAGGCACTTCAGCCTAATTTTTCAGACTACAGCTACGTCCACTTTTATACACAGTCAATGAACAAAACATGATTTTTTTTTTGTTGTTGTTTTTTTGTAAACCTATTATCTTCGCAATCCTCATAACGACCTGTAGCTCCGCCTACTTGAGTTCCTTTTGGGGCATTTGTCGGGAACCTGTTTGTTGGAGACGGCAGTCCGTACGTGTTCATATCACTTTTATTCAAATGTTTAAAACCTGACCGAGTGTCCAGGTGCCCAGTTTTTATTGATGCATAACTATCGGTCCTCTTAACCTGTTTAAATGCAGCAGAATGAGGCACTGTCCTGTTGGAGATGCGATGTAAGACTTTTCTTCTGTTTACCGTCATACCAGTGTTGTTCATATGTACTATATGATCAACCTTCAATATCCTACGCTAGTTCAACTCTTCAACGGTACGGGTAGACTTCACCTCGGCGTGTTCGGGAGGCGGTATCGGGCAGCGCAGAAGCCGGCTCCCCGCCAAGCAGAATCGGAAAGACAATAAAAACAAGTCCGACCACAGACTCCTCGGCTTTCACCGTCAACACTCCCCCGTCTGTCTGTCCTCACCGGCTCCAGCTGTTTGTTGCTGCAGAGAAATTTCTGTGAAATGACTTACAATATTAAATAAATCGGCCGCGCGGAGGTACAGGATGTCGGACCGCTGTCCGTCAAGCTGTGACTGTCATAACTCCGGCCCGTGTTGACCGTCACCCCCGCCACCCCGCCACCCCGCTCCCCCCGCGCCCCAGACGACCAAGCACCGCTGTTAGCTTTAAAAAGTCCACGGGGGAAAATAATGGAAGTTTACACAAACCCAGTAAGAAGTATCGGGCTTCCAGTGTGACCTTTTTCAAACATTCAGTCCCATCAGGCCGTCATCGGGGCTCTGAAACTGCTCGCAGGATTGTTAAAATCATCCGAAAGCACCCTTCTTTTTTTTTTTTTTCAGATTTGAAGCCCCAATCAGCTGGGGTCTGACTTCTTTTCTTTTTTTTTTCTTCTTTTTTTTCTATTTTAGGGTTTTTTAGCTGCATGTATCGTTTTTATTTACTATTATCTTTAAAGATTTGTGTCTGGGTGGTCCGAGTTGGTCGTCTGTCTTCGTGGGAGCTTCTCGGTTGACTGTCTCAGGACCACTCAGGTAATTTGAGTGTCTCCTAATTAATTGTTACAGCATGGCAAATAGCAAGCAGCCCCCTCCCCCCCCCCCCACCCTCCCCACCCGTCTTTACTCTCAGACCTCGGTTGGCGTTGGACTGAAATTTTAAGGAGGAGGAGGTGGAGGAGGAGGTGGGGAGAAAGAAAAAAGAAGAAAATTGTGACTTCGAGTCATTCTCGGGTCGGGGCCGCTGTCTCTGAGCCACTATTTTCATACTTCAGTGTCTGGGAAGCTGATTTGGAGCAATAAATGTTCATAGAGGGTTTTGATGGATTTTCACGGTACAGTTATAGAGTCTGTCGGAGCAGCTGGACGGAGCGGATAAATGTAAAACCAGATGGAGCTGGTGATGGGTGGGGGAGGGCGGTGGATGTCATGTATGTATTTATCATAAAGATGCAGCATTGTTCCAGTCGATTTAAACTCTCCATCATTTTATATTGATCGACCGGAGGACATTAAAATTCCATCAACCGAAAGTGAATAAATCAAACATAACTTTTCACCAGAAGATTGTTTTTCCTGGTTGACGGTGAAATAAGAGTTTATTGTTTGGTCAGAACGCTATAAAAAGCACCTATAATCAGATTAAATATGTATACACAGTTTTCTGAAACGATTTGTCACGGTGGCACATGAATGCTGCGTTGACACAAAAACCTCCAGACAGTTTTTATTTTAATTTTATGAACATTATTGAATCTGGTTTTACGGTTAGATTTCATTCGCAGTGATTTGTAGGTTATGACGCCGTAAAAATGAGTATAATCGGATAAAATATCAATAAATATGCACAATATCGTGTCACACAAAACCCACAAACATTCACCCAAACTTAACTGCAGGTATTTAAATAATAATATGCCCTTTTAACGTGGCGTGAGCACAAACATTTTCGGTCTAAAAATAGGAACTAGTGCATCACGCTTATATTGAAATGGAATCGACTTAATGTGAAGTGAACTTCTAGAGGAATAGTACGTTTTGATCAAAAGATATTAGTCCTGATTGACAGCTAAATTAGCTGCCTAAAAAAACTTCTTTCGTCATTGTATTTCTTCAGCTAAGATGCACATTTCTTTATACATATCATTGTAGTTGTCTTTTACAATATTGAAGTCATTATAGTTCATGTAATGTAAATTTTCCCGATTTATCAAACATTGAATTTACAGGATTAGACAAAAACAAATATTCCCAGAGACTGTATATAAAAGTGGACGTAGCAGAAGCGCCTTAAACTGCAATACCACCGAGTGCCACTAGAGGTCGGCTCCAAAAAGCCTCCTGCTCCATAGACTCCCATTCAACTTCTCTCATCAAATTCGAAGTCAATAAATTTTATCCACGCGTTCTCCCTGTGTCATTCGTCATTGATTAGAAAATAAGCTTCAAAAAGCTGGGGCGTGGGGGCGTGTCTGTTTGATTGACAGGCCTGTGGTGCAGGCAGGTTACAGCTATCGGTGGGTGGGACGTAGTATCCCTCGCTCCTCCTTAAATTCTAGAAACTTCTAGAGGCTTTTCACAAACACATTGTCCAAACAAATCCCTTTTCCTCATCTAAAAATAGTCTCTTTTTTTTTTTGAGGTATTGTTCATTTTTAGCCCCTTGAAGTTACATAATTCAACTCTCACTAAGGCAACGAGGAATGTGTTGACGCTCGCCTTATTAGAAGCTCTTTTTTATCGTTTTCAGACGCTGTCAAAATGATACTAAAAGGCCCGATTACAGGTTGCAGATGCTCGTATTTACTCTTGCGTTTAATACTTTGGGGAAAAAATAAATACGTGACGTAACTAAACCGATTTGAAAGCAGAGACGACGCTCCCGGTCTTCGCCTTTTATGTGAGCATTTAAGCACAGCGTGTGTTTTTCTTTAATAAAGCGCCAGCTTGAGTCACAAAGTCGGCGGGGATCGACCATCCCGGCTGCTGAGACGAGTTAAAGATCTTAAGCTGGGTGTCTCTGCTCTGCACCCAGTGGGCTTAAACATATATCACACTGGCAGTAGGCTGTTTGCTTTCAACCCCCCCCCCCCCCCACCGCCTCCTCTGCCGATCCACTGATCCCCTCTCCAGTCTCTATCTCGGTGAATCCCTCCTAGTCAGGGGGGCACAGCGTTGAGTGTTCGCAGTCAAAAGGCACCCATGCTGGCCGAGAATTTCTTTGATCCCCCCGCCCACGAAAGATGTGCTACTGCACTCCCTCCCTCCGCCAGGTCAATTATTTAACAAAATAATCAATAGTTTAAAAGTAGGCAAATATCTACGTTGGCCGCGACGACCGCACAATTCATTAACGTTTTTACGGTAGCTGTAAATTCCAGGTGTCAGGTTAGGTCTTCCTGGGAAAAGAAATACTCTTAGCTGTGCAGTAATATTTGCCCAAAAAAAAAAAAAAGAGCCCGCTGCCTGCAGAAACTCAAAAGAAGCTGACACTGTGGGACCCCATTGTTAAAATTCATCAAGGAACTTCTGCCCAAAAAACACCCACACAGAGAAAGAAAAAAACAAAACCCGCCAATCCCCGGTGCCAAGTTGGAAACGGAATATATAAAAAATGCAGCTTCCCCTTAATCAGAGATGGTTCGCTCGCAGCCAAAAAGTCAAAACCTCCAGAGTTCACACGGCGGGGGGAGACGATGGAGAAACTGTGCAGTGATTGTGAAGGAGGAGGGCCGGTAACGGGTGTGAAAGACTGTGAACCGTCCCGCCGACCCCGGTCCGACTCCCTTTGATCACTGGACCTCGGTGACGGTGCACCATTCCACGCCAAATTGCCGTGTCACAACGGAGCAGACCATCTATCAATCTAGATTTCCCTCAAAAGAAAACTGCGTTTTATCAGCAGCGGCGCTCTCAAATGCTGCGAGGAGGCGGGACAAACGTGTCGCATGTGGGACTCGTTTTTTTTTTTTTTTTTTTTCTCTGATTCGATCTGCAGCTGATTAGATTTTGAGTATTGATCAAACGGTTTGGATAACTGATCGATTGGTTTTCATACCAAATATTCAACAATTCCATTATATCAAATGGGAAAATAATCGTACCCCCGGGGGACCCTGGGAAATTGTGTTGGACCAATCATTTTTAACATGGTTTGGTACAATACATGCATTTTAAAATGAACATTAACAATGTGAAATAGAGACAAATCACATTTTACGTCATTGGATAGCGAGCTAACTGGTTACCACGTGTCACGTTTAATTAGATTTTGCCTTAAAGGAGCCTGATTAGAAATACATGAGCCATGTATGCAGATGATCTTGTGATTTAAAAAAATATATATTTTAGTCCATGTAGTGCTGGTCTCCAGCAGCTCTTTAATATGTATATTCTGTGTATGGTGTGGTTATTGATATCAAATATAATGCCAGTAAAGACTGTTGTCATGATCTGTAGAACCAAAGAGGAGAAATGTCCAAAGTTTCCCTGATTTTAAATGGTCCGATTAATAAGCTTTGGCGTCTGTAACGAGGTTAAATATCTCGGTCATTTTATTACAGAACAGCTGACTGATGATGATGATGTCGTCAATTGGCAGTGATGAAATTTATTACGTGCACAGATGAAATGAAGATATCTTTTTTTTTTTTCGCTTTCTACTGCACACGTGTGGGCAAACACACTTGCAGATGCTTCAAGTGGCTTCTAATGATGCTTTAATGAAAATGACTGAAGTGAGATAAACAGACTGAAAACTTTTATTTTATTAGATAAAGCAGATGTTGACCAAGTTTTTCTTTTGAGGACATAATTAATAACAGTTAAAGCTGAATAAACACAATAAATTTCAATATTCATGCTAGTATTGTAATAATAAGGCTCTGGTGATTCTCACCCCTGTTTTATAGTGATTATTAAACTATTATCACATCACATGAACACAGTAAGGGTGGTACGTGTCCCCCTTCTTTAATCCACGTGGTTGAAATCCATGTAGTTAAAATGCCGAACATTTTTCTGTCCCGCGTGTAAGTGCAGACAGCTTTACAGTCGAAGACTAAACTAACAACAAACAGATCCGGCTCTGATCAAATCTGTAGTCTCGGTTGAATGTTTGTCTGTTTTTTCGGGCTCCGTGAAATCTCACGTCGTGAAGACAAACTCCTTCTCGTCTCTGCACTTTTTTTTTTCTCTTTCTAGTGTTTTTCACATTCACACATCAGGTTTTTGGGAAACAGACCAAACTGCATTTGTTTTCTTCTGTCACCGTTCGGCCACGTTTCAATGGAAGTCAGTTTTACGGACCAAAACTTTACACGGGCGTGACCAAAATAAAACAACAATTTCTTTTTGAAATAAATGAATGCAGCTGGTGCCTCCGCAGGTACCGCGGTCGGACGGCCGTAGAAAGTCTTTACGTTGTGTTCTGCGTGAGAAAAATGCTTCAGAAAACAAACAGCAACGCAGCCCCAAGCAGTGGAAAATGTCTTTGTGTCTGTGTTTATGTGACGGTCTAATTTAAACTAAAACAGATCTCATTGGTACAAATTGCCTGTTAATTTGCTTGTGTGCAACACAGATGTTTGATTTCATAGTCCAATAAAATCCCTCTTAAGAAAAAAAAAAAATCGGGATAAAATTCCAGTCAAGTTGTTTCTTCTCTTTGCAGCATGTACAGATAAAAGTGCAAAACCAAGATGATCTAGGAGCTCTGCATGTGTATGAATCAGGCTTGATCGTACCTGAGCAGGTATGAAGCTCCTCACTAATTTGTTTTTTTTCTGCTTGACAAAAGAAAGATGAAGTGGAGCAGCGTTTGACTGCAGGGCCCTCGGGAAGAATGTGTCTCCCACTAAAGCGTCACCTCTTAAAGAAAGCATATTACGTTACATACAAACATGTCATTTGTGGGACACTCGGGTGGAAATGTCTCCCCGGGGAGCAATCAGACTGACTCCAGCTTTTTTTTAAAACATTTTTTTATAAAGTCTCCTCTCTCCGCCACTCCTCATTTTTCAGACTCCTGGAATCGGTCGAAATTCAAGCTCGTGTCGTTCGCCTTCAACCCGCGCAGCTCGGTTACATTGATTAGAAATCAATTAACATTTTCCTGTGTTGGAGGTCGCGTTGTAATCCAACTCCACCGGAGATAAATCAAGAGTCTGCAGCGCTGCTCGCTCCACAGCAAAAAAAAACAAAAAACTCTCCAGTTACTTTTCTGGCTTTTTCTAAAGGTCGAGAAATGTAGAAATGAAGCCAAATTATTGATTATCAAATCATTAAAACACAATAAAACAATACTGTGATACTAAATGCAACAGTTCAGTTGAGTTCATTAAAAGCTGCTGATATTCTACATGTTCACTGTAGTTTTTTAGCAACGCGTTAGTTAAAGATAGCAGAGGAAACGTGACTTCATCACCAGTAGAACCAATTTTCTTAAATATGATTTGGTAAAAGTGATAAAAGTTGAAACTGATCTCATTTTCTATTAATTTCAACTGTCCAGGATCGAGAGTTATTTGCTCTTTTTCACTCTAAAGTCCCAAAACAACTCCGTAGAATAAAAAAACCGTCAGGTAGTTGATGTGTTTTATAGCCCGTCAGTTGAACTGGATCATCTGAACATAGAAGCTCAGCTGAAACTCAGAGACTTCAGGTTCCTTTTTTTTTCCTCTTTTTTTTTGGACAATTTGTGAAAATAGGTCTCGGCCCGCCGACCCAGTCCGGCCTGTTTGTTCCTAGTGACAGCAGGAGCATCTGCTTGGTGGGACTGGGGGGGAGGCTGTATAAGGTTGCACCCGAACATTTACACACTTGGCACAGGCAACAAAGCAGCCATCGCTCTTGGCAACCTCCTCCGGTCATTAAGCATAATTTGTCTGGTATCCCTGTGTTGAAAGTGCACAAAGGAGGGTGAGTAGAGCCGGCATGAGGTTGTCTTCAGGGCTGTCCTGGGGAAGGTGGTGGTGGTGGTGGGAGGGGGGGGGGCCCCATGCGGGCAGACAGCGACAGAGAGGCTGGCCCGAGCTCCCACAGGACTGCTTGGGGACAGCAGCAACCCGAGAGGGATGCCCCCCCCCCCCCACCGCACAAACCACACACCACACACGCACACACACACACACACACACACGCACACGCACACACACACACACACCACGCACCACACACCACGCACCACGCACACCCGCACACACACACACACACACACAATCCCTTCTTCCCCTCAAAGTCCCACCTATGGATTTCCACTTGTTTCCTGAGTTCCCACCGCCCTCTCCTCTCTCCTACCTTTCTCCTCTCTCCTAACCCTCTCCTCTCTCCTACCTTTCTCCTCTCTCCTAACCCTCTCCTCTCTCCTACCTCTCTCCTAACCCTCTCCTCTCTCCTACCTCTCTCCTAACCCTCTCCTCTCTCCTAACCCTCTCCTCTCTCCTAACCTTCTCCTCTCTCCTACCTTTCTCCTAACCTTCTCCTCTCTCCTAACCCTCTCCTCTCTCCTACCTTTCTCCTAACCCTCTCCTTTCTCCTAACCCTCTCCTCTCTCCTAACCCTCTCCTCTCTCCTACCTTTCTCCTAACCCTCTCCTCTCTCCTAACCCTCTCCTTTCTCCTAACCCTCTCCTCTCTCCTAACCCTCTCCTCTCTCCTAACCCTCTCCTACCACTCACCTCTGTCTCCAGCTCCTCCTCCATCCTTCATTTTTCAGGGCTCCTCTTCCTGCCTTGTTTTCCTTCATTTTTCAGGGCTCCTCTTCCTGCCTCTGGAAGGAAGCCTTTGTTTAGAAATAGTTTTGCAGCACAAAGGTGACGCAAAATTTCACCCAAAACCAGCTTCGCATGACACCGTCAACGTGTATGGGTTAAGATCGTTAGGCAGCCAATTGTTAAAGTTTGGAGAAAGATGTGATTGAATTTTGTCATACGGGGAAGAATTCGGGGCAACCTCTGTTTTAAAACCATCAAACGACGTCCTGCTTTTCTGAACGGCCGCTAATATTCATTTAAAAACGATGTTACTGCGTTGTCGTCTTACAGTCTGTCTTCTTTCAGATGCCGCCACATCCATCATCACGTGACAGACTCGGCCTCTCGCCCCGTTGCATGCTGGGAAGCGTCTCCCAGGCGGACGCACGGATGCGCCGGCATCGTTTGGTAAGAAGTCATGTGGATCGTCGGCGTCCGTGCGATGAATATTTAACGTTTCGGAGCCGCTGCACACGCGACGCGTTTCTGTTTCTGCTGTCAGACGAGTGTAAATTCCTGATTTGACGTCGGGTCATAAATGGAAGCTGTCAACCAAAGCTAACTGCACTCAATCAAATTTAGCTGCACAGAGCTTTTTTTTTCTTTTTCTTCCTTTCCACACGGTGACATGACTCTGCAAGTTTTCAAAAACATTCCCAACACACGAAAAGTTCAGTTTTAAAATTGACTGACTGTAAATGGCCTGAGATTAAACAAAAAAAATACAAAAAATAAAAATATTCCTGAAGTGTTTCAGAGCAGAAAAAAAAAAAAAAGGGGAAGGGGGGAAGATATCAGTTTTCTTAAGTTGTCTGAAGGATCCCAGACCGCGTCGTAACCCGTCTAAATTTAAGGTTTGACTTAACAACAGAAAAATGCAATAAAAAACAGCTCCTCAGTGCTCAAGGAAGATGGCTTGTTTGTCCTGCGGAGGGACAAGGTGACGGATACAACACACAACCTCTGCCCCGCAACCGTAAACCAATCACCATAAAACACCAGCAGCATAAACAGACTGTAAAAAACGTGAATTAATCTTTCCTTTCTCTGCGCAGGTCGGATGATTTATACCGTTCGCACACTTTTTGTCGGAGGAGGGGGAGGAGGGTTCAACTCGTCCGCGAATAACAATTTGGGATAAATCAATGAGGGAGGGAGTAGAGGAGGAGGAGGAGGGGGGGCAGGAGTCCTGGTCCAGCTCTGGACCAGAACACTCAAACCTCACCTCCTTACTGTCACGTTTTATGATGAAAGTGGAAAAAAAAAACGGGGAGAGAGAGAAAAAACGCAGACTCTCGCCTTCCTGAAACGGTATTAAATCCCGTCTGTGTTTCAAATTCGAGGCGACAACACTGTTGCTGTTGTTGCCACCGACTGAGGCGTGAATTTGGAGGGAGTGTGAGGGGAGCTCGTGGAGGCGGTAAACAGCTTATAGGTTTCCTTCCTATCAAACCTCCAGATCTGCAGAATAAACGGGTTTAATTCCACCAAGCCGCAGTTTAACAAAACGGAAAAAAGAAGGAAAAAAAACCTGCAGATTTTTTTTTGTCGGTACAAACGCGCGAAGTCTTGAGCGGCGCGAGGCCTTTTCAGGTCAGCTCTCATGTATTCACTCACGACCGAGCAGAATGAGGATATAAGTGAGCGTTTCTTGGCAAAGCTGCACGTAATGGTGGTTTTTCTACACTTCATGAGTCTGATTTTATTTATTAATTGATTCAAAACAACATATATGATGTCTTTAAACTGCTTGTTTTGTCCCAACAGACCAAAACTATATATAATTTTTTTTTTTTTTTCCGGCTTGTCATCATGCTGAGAAAAAAAATAATAACATCAGACATACTAGATCCTGTTTCTTCAAACTGAATATTTGTATGTGGTATTAACGTGGTTTTAAGATCCAACAATAGTTGGTTGAATTGTTTGGATGCTGTGTTAAAATCACCGTATCCTTCGTTGCAGCGGAGAGAGGGAGCGCCGTCGCCTCGCGCCGCCGAGCGTCTCGTCCCCCGATCCCACCGCCGCCACCGCCGGGAGATCTGTGGAGGTGAGTCGGGAAGCTCCTGGGTGGCAGGGCGACGCGCGGGGGCCTCCTCGGCTGGCGCCTGTAATTTTACCTTCCCATTCATCAGCCAGAGATATTAATAATAACAGCACATCTGGATTCACTTTACTGTCTCCTGTTTAACCCTTTACACAGCAGCGCCGACTGCTACTGCAGCGGCTGGATAGGATAGAATAGGATAGCCCAACACCCCCCCACCACCACCACCTGCCCCCACACCCCAAACCTCCCCACACTTCAACTCAAGTCCCATTGCTCTCGCTGTCGGTCTTCATTTCTCCGTCTCATCTTGCTGCTGCTGCTCTGTTTCCAGCCTCCTGCTCGCTCACACCAATTAAGTTTTCTCTGGGTGTTGACAAGTCAGAGTAGCTGTCAGTCCTGACTTTAGGGGGGAATTTTTTTCAGGGAAGAACACGGGAACGTCGCATTTAATTGTTAAATACTGTCAGGCTGACATACTGTATAAAGCCCCCTTTTTCCACTGCTGGTAGTGTCTTTACTTTTACTCGCTTTTGGCCGCAGGTTCTTTTCCGGATTTCTTTTTTTTTTTTTTTTTTCCCAACTGCAGATAGTACGCCTTGTGAAACTTTCTCTTGATGTCATCTTTGTCGTGACACACTGGATCCCAAATGGAGAAACGTCTCTTAAATGAGCAGGTGACCATAAATGGACGACTCTGGTGAATGATGAGAACGTGACTGCTGTTAAAAATCAAGAAATAACAATAACAAATCTCCTCTTCAGCAGCACTTACACTCACCAGACTTTTCAGTTTTATTCCCGTCTTTATTATAAAGGTGTGTGTGTGTGTGTGTGTATGTGTGTGTTTTTCTTTTTAGAGGGGCTTGTTCTTGTATAAATACATGACTGATTGTTTTGGAATGACTGGTGACAGTATTTTCTGATTTATTGAGTTATTAAAAACTTAATCCGTAAAAACCTTTGGTTCGAACAAGAATTGAGATTTTCTGATTCTTGAAATGTATGCAAATTAGCCCATAATTAACTGGATAACTCATCTCCATCCTAAAACAAAAAAAAACTTGTCTTAATGCAAACACCTGGATTTACATATGCTCGTGCAATTATCGCATTTTAAAATTTGCTGAACCGTAACAGGCCTTTTTCAGCGTCCCTATCTCCGGCTAATTAAGTGGAACAAGAATGAAGAACTACAGTTTGTTTCATTGTTTTCGCCGTGTAAAAAAAACAGTCAGGCCTTTGCCGCGTCGTCGTACGCCGCCGCCGCCGCTCTTAACACGGTACACCCGAACGTCTGCAGACACCTCCGCACGACTGCCGAGCAAATCACCCCGCTGAGCTGGTCTGTGGGCGGAGCCGGGACGTCCTGCTACCGGCCGCCAGGCTTGGCTCAGCGCCCGTCGCCCCGAGGCCTCCCGCTGGTGGCAACAGGTGACAGAGGTCTGCTGTGTGAGTAGAGCTGACAGCCCCCCCCCCCTCCCCTTCCTCACAACGCATAGAAACACTTGCTTCATTACCAGACCCCCTCACGCCCCCTTCTACCCCTCCCCCCTCCTCCACACAGACAAGAGTGGAGTGAGGCTTTACTGCTGTGTCTGTAGCCACTAAACACGAGTTTGAGAGGTTTAAAAAAAAAAAGAAAAAACTGCCCGTGCATCACTCATCTGCTCATGAGTCAACACTCATGATGTCACACACTCGCGCTGCCAGCCTCACACACACAAAACTATACTGTATTACCAAATTTTCGTATAAAAGGCCCTTATTTATTAAAAAAAAAAAAAAAAAAAAAAAAGAGTAGGGGGAAGGGTGCCGGGCGGTGGGTGAGGGGGGGGGGAGTCGGCTCTTTTTCCATGCAGTGAGACTGAGTCGTACCTCCCAGAGAGTCCCGACTGTTAAACCGTCGTGCCACAAACAACCTGCTAAAAACCCTAATTTCTCCCCGTACAGAAATAAACACTGGACAATTAGTGTTTTTATTTTTGGACCCTGCGTTAGCTGCCAGTGGAGTTTAAAAAATATACCCAACCAGACGTGGCCTGACACGGAGAGGAGGACTGCCCCCACCACAAACGTCTCTCCGTGCGGACGTCCAGGAGCTGCTTCGAGCCATCGGGGGTCCGCACACCTAGAGGGTAGTTTACGAAATGAATCCTCGCGCCGGGGGAACAATAGTGCCACTATTATCCAGCACACACAGAGGGAGAGAGATGAATTCACAAGAGGGACAGGTCATCTTGATTTATGAAGTGTGAATTAGGAGCTGGGAGTTTGAGACCGAGGTGGGGGTCGGTGGCACAAACAGCCGTCTGTGCTGTCGGGGCTGGAGACGCTGAAACCCCCCCCCCCCCTCACTACCACCATTACCACCACCAATACTACTACTACTACTACTACTACTACTACTACGCTGTGACTCCCGGCCTGGTCCCTCGTTCTCAGCAGCCTCCAGCAGCAGCGTTCAGATCACTGTGTGAAGATCAGCGCTTGGGCTAAATCACAATCTAGAACTCACACTTAGGCCAAGTTGAGAGTGTGTGGTGGTTTGTGTTTGTTTGTTTTTTTTTGTTTTTTTATTCCAAATCAGAGTTTGACTTGTTTGATTGGTCAAAGCAAAATCGCTTTCCAGAAAAAAGTTGACCTCCTCTCTGCCTTAGACCTCACTTCCTGTTTGTTTCTGCTGGGATTACATTACATTACATTTATCTGACGCTTTTATCCAAAGCGACTTACAATAAGTTCATTTCAACCATGAGGGTACAAAACCCAGAACAACAAGAATCAAGAAAATACAATTTCTTCAAGAAAGACAAACTACAAAGTTCTATCAGTAAGTTCTATTTTAAGCTACTAAAGTTCTACTATTCAAGGTAAAGTCTGAAGAGGTGTGTTTTTAGTTTGCGGCGGAAGATGTTCAGAGTTTCTGCTGTCCTGATGTCGGTGGGGAGCTCATTCCACCATTTAGGAGCCAGGACAGCAAACAGTCGTGATTTAGTAGAGAGTTTAACTCAGTGAGGAGCAACAAGCTGATTGGTGGAAGCAGAGCGGAGGGAGCGGGCTGGGATGTAAGGTTGGACCATGTCCTGGATGTACACTGGACCTGATCTGTTCGTAGCACGGTACGCAAGTACCAATGTTTTGAAACGAATGCGGGCGGCTACTGGTAACCAGTGAAGGGAGCGGAGGAGGAAGAGGAGGAGGAAGAGCGGAGTAGTGTGAGTGAATTTCGGGAGGTTAAAGACCAGTCGAGCTGCTGCAATCTGGATGAGCTGCAGAGGTCGGATGGTACTAACAGGTAGACCTGCCAGGAGGGAGTTACAGTAGTCCAGATGTGAGATGACCAGAGCCTGGACCAGAACCTGGACCAGAACCTGCGCCTCCTTCTGAGTGAGAAGAGGACGTATTCTCCTGATGTTGTGCAGCATGTATCTACAGGAACGTGTTGTTGCAGTGATGTTGGCAGTAAGAGAGAGTTGACTGTCGAGTGTCTCCGAGGTTCTTAGCAGTCAGGGTCGGGATAACAGAGTTGTTGAAGGTAGTAGTCAGGTCGAGGGTGGGAGAGTCTTTCTCTGGAAGGAAGAGCAGCTTGGTCTTGTGGAGGTTGATTTTCAGGTGGTGTGAGGACATCCACTGAGAGATGTCAGTCAGACAGACAGAGATTCATGCTGCTACCTGTGTTTCAGATCGGGGAAAAGAGAGGATCAGTTGGGTGTCATCAGCATATCTGTGGTAGGAAAAGACATGCGAGTGAATGACAGAGCCGAGAGAGTTGGTGTATAGAGAGAAGAGGAGGGGACCCGGGACGGAGCCTTGAGGGACACCAGTAGTGAGAGGACAAGGTTCAGACACAGATCCTCTCCAAGTTACCCGGTAGGTGAGGTCGTTGAGGTAAGATGAGAACAGGGAGAGAGCAGAGCCTGAGACACCGAGGTCCTGAAGGAGGAAAGAAGGATCTGGTGGTTCACTGTGTCAAATGCAGCAGAAGGTCTAGAAGGATCAGGACAGAGGACAGAGAGGAGGGAGGGAGGAGGGAGAGGCTGCTCTAGCAGTGTGAAGCTGCTCAGAGACAGAAGGAGGACCGTCTCTGTGGAGTGGTCTGTTGAAACCAGACTGGTGGTCAAGAAGGTTATTATGGTGGAGATAGGAGGAGAGCTGGTTAAAGATAGCTCGTTCGAGAGTTTTGGAAAGAAAAGGAAGAAGAGAGATGGTCTGTAGTTGTTTACTTCAGACGGGTTGAGGGGGGGTTTCTTCAGGAGAGGGTTCACTCTCTCCTTCAGAGAGTTCAGGAAACAGACCGTTGACAGAGAAGTGTTGATGAGATGGGAGAGAAAAGGAAGAAGGTCAGGAGCAATAGACTGGAGAATATGAGATGGGATGAGGTCAAGGGGGCAGGTGGTTGGGGGGGGTGGAGGTTACCAAGGTAACAACTTGATTGGGAGACGGGGGGTGAAAGAGGAAAGTGAAGGGGATGAAGATGATGGACATGTAGTCATAGAAGCTGGGTTTGAAAAAGAGGAGCGTATGTCATCTATCTTTTTAGTAAAGTAGTTGACAAAGTGGCTTGGTAGAAGGATGGGGGGGGGGTCAAGGAGGTTGGAGAAGATGGAGAAGAGCTTTTTGGGATTGGAAAATGAGGATTGAATTCTGGTTTGGTAGAAAGAGCTTTTGGCTGCAGAGATAGAAAGAGGAGAGGAGAGATTGAAAAGTGAGCAGGTCGTCAGGGTGGTTCGATTTTCTACATTTCCTTTCTGCTGCTCGAATAGTGGCTCTCTGGGAGCACCGAGAGGAGGAGGACAGAGAGGAGGAGGACAGAGACAATCAAGAGAGGAAGACAGAGTAGAAAGGAGAGTGTCTGTGGCTGAGTTAGGATGCATGAGTGAGAAAGAGTCAGTTGAAGGGAGGGCAGATAAAACAGAGGAGGCCAGAGAGGAGGCCAGAGAGGAGGGAGTGAATGTTGTGACGGACAGGTCCAGAGTCTGTTGATGTGGTCAGGTTGTCAGTTTGAGAGAGTAAGAGATAAAGAAGTGGTCGGAGACATGAAGTGGAGTTACAGTGAGGTTAGATGTGGAGCAGTTTCTGGTGAAATATAGTCCAGGTGGTTTCTGGCTTTGTGAGTAGGAGAGGAAGGACTGAGGGAGACAGCAAAGGAAGACAGTAAGAGCAAAAGGTCAGATGACTTCTCAGTCTGGATGTTAAAGTCACCCAGAAGGACAAGTGGAGGACCATTTTCTGGGAAGTTTGACAGGAGGACGTCTAATTCGTCCAAGAAATCTCCCAAAGGACCTGGAGGACGGTAGAGGACAACAATGTTTAATTGGACCGGATGAGTAACTGTCACAGCACGAAACTCAAAAGACGGTGAGGTAGGAAGTGGAAGTGGGTAAAGAGAAAACCTCCATTTGGGGGAGATGAGTAGACCTGTACCACCCTGGCCTGTTTAACTCTAAACTTGTTCTCTTTGACTCACAGTTACTTGAGTGAAAACAAGAATCCAATCACAAACAATTCCAGCTACTAACAACCATACAAGCTTTAGCAGTCGAGATAGCCTAAAACAGCAGATGCAATAATAAACTTTAGCAGAGAAGCGTATTTAAAGATTATACTTTGCCTTAGTTCAAGTGATCCAGCTGGATGTAGTCCTCCAAAAGTAAAAAATACACACTTTGCATCTTTGCATCACGGCTAGATAACGTGTGTTACTGTCTGTTAAGAGTCCGTTCAGATCCGCCTTGAAGCCGTAGTGCAGCATTTATATGTATCCAGAAGTCCTTCAGGGTTTCGTGGAGTTTTTTGTGGGGGGGGGGATTGTTGCAATTTACAAATGTGATTTTTACTTTTGCTGTGAGGCAATTTTCTTTTTGTTTAAAAAAAATAAAAAAAAACGACTTGGTGTCTGGTGAGACATTCCCGCTTTGTCCAGAGGAATTCATACTGAGCATGCTCCGTGGGCAGACCATATGGTTTAGCCCCATGCTAACGACTCTGGATGGTATAATGAAATATCTCAACTTTTCGAGACTTTCTGAATGTGATCAGTTTAATTTTCGTCGTGACGACTTTTGTTGAATTTATTCATCCTTTATTTACCGTTTTACCGACGGAGTCGTCTACATCTTAGCACGTGTCAACGGTGTTTTTGTAATTACTCCCACTGTCAGAAGTGGGAGACAAAAGCTTTTTTTTTTTTTTTTTCCAGCACAATTTTAAATAATGGGAAAGTTATTAGGAGCCAAAGACTTGCGTTACAAGCAAAACATAAATACTTGTTACAATGCATGAATCTGAGCCATTAGTGTACTCAACAAGGTGAAACACCTGACCAGCACAGAGATCACTTCAAGCATGTGGTTCATCCTGGACTTTTATGTTTAACATATTTTAGAGAGCTTTAATAACCTCAGAAGAGCACTTTTTCTTTCTCTTCTTTTCCATGTTCATGATGCTGATGAACTTTCTGTAATCTGTCTGCTTAAAACCCAAATTCAGTCTTCTGAGTAATTTGTTCTGCACTTCGGTTTAACGACTTTGTTTGGATGCAGAGAGGGTTTTTTTTTTTTTTTTTTTTCTGTCTGTGAGAGTTATTTTTTTTATGGAGGACTGGAGGGAACACACGCTCACACATCGAGCTCTCTGGGTGCTTTGTTCATCAACTCTGCGACCTGTGGGAAAAATTAGCTAAAAGCGCTAATTATAGTGCTCGTTAAAGGGCCACGTTTATTTATTTATTTTCGTAATGTGTGAGTGTGAACCACAAACAGAAGATGGACTCGATACAAAGGATCCATTTGAATATCGTCTGATTTTAATGAGTCTGCAGTTTAACCGAGCTGCGAATGTCAATAAACAGTCTCTTATTGCTCCACTTGCTGTGTTGAATAAATAAAATTAAGCCATTACAGTGGATTTTTGTGCTCTAAAATACTTAACGCACATAAAACAATCTTCAGATTTGAAGCAGCTTAAACTAACTCTGATGCTTGTTTTAGTTTCGTGTTTCAGTTTTTTGCTTTCTAATAACGTGAATCGAGATGTAATTCAGGCTCTGAAACGAGGACGATAACGGTGTGAAATGTAATTTTGCCACCGGACTCGTTGGTCAGCGGTCAGAAAGCGGCAATTCATTTGAATTAAGCTCACAGCGGGGGTGATTATTTGCGATTGTGTGCTCTTGGATTGCAGAGCAATGGAAAAAAGTGCTAAACAAACTTAGCAATTTGCAAAAAACCTTCCCCGGGTGCCAGAGTAAACAGAGAAATGGCACCCGCCGCATGTCTGTGTGTATTCAGCTTGGCAATGTGGGCCTCAATCAGCGCGAGGTGTGAACCAACGCGCTGATGGGAGATAAAGGCTGTGAAAGGCGCTGCGGGGCTCCTTTCTGCCGCCGAAGGCCTCAAACGTCCGCTTAGATGATTTCTTTTTTTTTTTCTTCTTTATTTTGTCGTAAAATACTTTTCTAAAGATCTCCGGTTTGAAAAAGCTCACCCGAGTCCTTCGCCGCTGTTTTCTACCTGAGCGTGACTTCTCTCGTGTGCCTTCTGCTGCCAACACAGAAGTCTGCTTTTCCTCACCGAATGAGAAATCAGCAGGGAAGGCCACAATGACCGGCCCAGATTCAGTTTGAAACGTTTTTATCCTAAAGCGCAGGTTTGAAAGTCTTCCAGAACCAGACCCCACATAAAATTTTTTTAAAAAAAGGTCATTACATGGGTCGGTTTATTAGCTAGAGGGAACTGTGTTTGGTTAACTTAAGAATAAAAAAAACCTCCTCAATTAAGCAGGCGTCTGTCTCAAGTGGCCTGACTTTTTTTTTTTTTTTTTTTTTTTTTTTTTTTCAAAGGAGGAATATTTCACTATCAAAATGTTCCTGTGGTAAAACAGTAGGAAGGGATTAGAAGAAACAAAAACAACTCGGCGTTAAATGAGCCTGGCAATCCTGATGACACTTAATGGGAAGCATATTTGGACTTCGCCCACGCAGCCGCATTCCGAAATGAAATATTCCAGCGTGAGAAATATTGTTTAAGAGGAATAACATGACGGTTTTTATTTTGAAACCCGCTCGAGCGTGTGATTAAGTTCAACTCTAAATCGTCCAAAAGAAAACGAGTGATTTTGCCACTTTTTTTTTTTCTTTTTTCTAGGAATCTGCATTAAAATCAGTGATTCCTAACAGCTGCTACTATAAGTTTGTATGGTTGTCTTTGCACCGTCCCACGTGTGAATGCTGTATTGAGCCTATCTATCAGGTGTTTTCTTTTTTTATATTTTAAGGAGCGATGTTTTATGATACGCGCTGGTCAGATGAAAAATATAAGGGTGACATTTTCCAGACTTTTCACCATCATTTGACCGTAAACTAAATGAGTCGTGTGCTCAAGTGCTTGTGTGAATTAGCTCATTCAAAATGAAACAGAGATGCATTTAGCTCCAGCAGGGGATGGTTTATGGCTGATGTAGCAGCTGGCTAAGTTCTTCCATTAAATTATTATTATTTAATTTTTTTCAAAGAATGATTCTCTGAGCGCGGGCTTTAGACGGGTTTCACAAATTGTGATACTTTCCACGGCCGCCGCTTTAGCGAGTGTTGTTTATTTGAGAGCTAATTTGGCCGGCTTTATTGAGAGGCTCTCCGTGGCACCGTTACAGGCAGAAATATTGTCCCACTTGAGCTGGACGGGAGCAGTAAATACACTGCAAAAAGTGTCGTTAACGGGCCATTTCATCTCGTATTCGGGCTGTAAATCAGGCAAGCAAGTAAAAGTTTTCTAATTGGGAGATGTGATTCCGTTTGTCTCCTTTTATAGCTGTACTGTCAGAAAAATAGCACACAGTACATATTTGTTGTCTCTTATTCTGTGTATCAAAGCTTTATGATGTTTGCACGGACAGTTTGAAACCCATAATTTCTGGACGCCTGCATCTGACATCGTGTTTTGTGCATCATTAATATGCATTTCCACAAAATTACCTTTTTTTGGGATCGCCACTTAGATGATTTCTATTTCAAAGAAATCAAAGTTGTTGTTTTTTTGTTGTTTTTGTTTTTCCTGACTGTCCACAGACGCGAGTTGCTGTGGAGGCAAAAACAAAAGATTTTCGGAGTAAAGTAGATAAACACTTAATACATATTTTGGACAGTTTATGCTTCATTTTTAAAATAAAGTTAATTTCAACACAGAACTCAAACTTTATCCCCGGAATAAACAAATATTGTTTGCGTATCGGTTTGATGATCTACACGAGTATGAGATTTTGTTCATGTCCAGTTTAATATTAAGAAATGTTCAGGCAAATATAAACTTTTTTTTTTATTATCTAAAGAAAAATGAAATGAAAATACTCAAATACAAGCAAGAGTCCGCCATTAAAATGCTGCTTTTTAAGTTGAAGTAGAAGGTAACATGACTACTGGAGGATGCTGTAGCTGTTTGAGAGAATGAACCACAGCTTGTCAGCTTTATGAAGTGAAGAATGGGATATTAAAATGAAAACAACCTCAGTGCCTTCAAATTGTACATGACTAAATATACAGATATTGTTTAAAAATAGGGTTTGTTGGCAAGAAGTTTGTGTTCCTTGGAGATTCACCACGCAGATGACCAAACACCCCCTGAAGAATGAAAGACTGATTTTTAAGGAAGTCTGGAAAACCGACAGGGGGCGTCTCCTCTCCCTGCGTCCCCCACGCCCCCCCCACCCCTCCAGCCACCCCCTCCTCCGGTGTGGTGGAAGAAGGAGGTATTGGGGATGTCCTCCTAGACAACAAACCCACATTCAAAGAGGGGGCACACGAATTACATCACGGTCCGCGTGCAGGATATAACGGAGTCTCGCGGGTTCTCAGCGCTTTTCTGCACAGGAGACAAGTGGAGCATCATGCCGAGCCGAGACGCGCGGTGCCCGAGGAGACATCTGATCTTTGTCACGCCGCTGATCATCCAAAAAAGTTTCCACTGATGCTGCCACGGACAAACCTTTTATTCCTCTCGCGGATTTTCATCATGGGAATCTGAGTTTTGAAGGGACTACTCAGACGCAGGTTTGGATACGGCTCACGCGTAATTGCGCACAAGAAAGTGCCCTTTTTTTTTTCTTTCTTAGCAGCTCCGTGCGCGTGTGCTGATCTCCCGGTTTTGACATGGATCAGTCTCAGCAGTGCGTAGCCATGTATCTGCTGCTGCTGTCTCTCGGACTGCTCGTGGACAGCGGGATTTGTCAGCACTACTACCTTCTCCGCCCCATCCCGAGTGACAGCCTGCCGCTGGTGGAATTAAAAGAGGACCCGGATCCTGTCTTTGACCCCAAGGAGCGGGACCTTAACGAGACCGAGCTGAAGAGCGTCCTGGGGGACTTTGACGGCCGCTTTCTGTCCGTTTTACCGCCCGTGGAGGACAAATTCACCGGGAACGACGAGCTCGACGACTTAGAAATCCAGAAGCCGGGTGGAGTGCTGCCCAAGGAGATCCGAGCGGTGGACTTCGACGTGCAGTTCGGCAAGAAGCACAAGCCCAGTAAGAAACTGAAGCGGCGGCTGCAGCAGTGGCTGTGGGCCTACTCCTTCTGTCCGGTCGTGTACACCTGGACCGACCTGGGCAACAGGTTCTGGCCGCGGTTCGTGCGCGCGGGCAGCTGCCTCAGCAAAAGGTCGTGCTCGGTTCCGGAGGGGATGGTGTGTAAGCCCGCGAGCTCGACCCACCTGACGGTACTGAGGTGGAGATGCGTGCAGAGGAAAGGGGGGCTGAAGTGCGCCTGGATACCGGTGCAGTACCCCATCATCACGGACTGCAAATGCTCCTGTTCAAGTTAAAAAAAAAGAAAAAAAAGAAAAGAAAAAGACTTTTAAACATAAATTATAAGCTCAGTATTTTTATGATTCTTTTTCACATGCACTACCGAGTGTAGGAATGTATTTTTTTCTGTATATGCGGTGCCATGCAGTTCTATATATAAACTCCCTGTACAAAGTCAGTATTATTTGTAACCAGAGTCTACTTTTATTTGTGGAGAATATTGGTTATATATTTTGTATTTATGGAGATTAAGGTGCATAGAGCCACATAAGGACTTGCTGTTTTTCCCACGTGGGGATGAAGCAGATCGACCTCAAGAGTTAAAAAACAAACAAAAAAACAAAAAAACGTGGATTATAAATGATACAGCCCTGTCTGTATCAGTGACTTGTTTTATCCTGTAAATTAAGGAAATGTGCTATTTATTCTTTATATTCGTACAATAAAACGACACTGAAATGATTTCAAGTGCTTTCTTTTTTCCTTCTTGTGACCCAGTCTGAGTGTTGTGGATCCCTTTCAGGTCACCTGCCAGTGTAGATGTCACACTGACACCAATTTTACTCATCATGTGCTTTTTACAGTCATGTGCTGGTCTGGCTTAACTCTCTTGCATTTAATGTCGTAACGTGTCTTAATTTATACTGGATGTGGTGATAAACTTGCAGGTAATTCTTCTTATTTATTCCAAGATGATTTAATTTTGTTTGTTTGTTGTAAAACGCATCCCGTAGTGAAAAGTTCTCTCCTGTTACACCAGTAACAGTAATCTTATCAGTGGTCAGGTCGTCAGTCATACATCAGACACATTACGAGCTGATAAAGGAATCAGCAGCTGCTCACAGGTCTCACTGTCATCTACACACACACACACACACACACACACACACACACACACACACACACACACAAAACTCCTCCTTCCCATTTGCAGCCCAGCAGGGAGCTGAGTAGCAGATTTCTACTCCCCAACAGGAGAAACTGGATGCTAAACATGCCTTTAAAAGTGAGCAGAAATGAAATTGATTTATTCTCTAACTTTGGCTTCCTTCATGCCAGCTGACTGTTCGGCCTCCCCTGGATTTGATTTGGAACAGATTAAAGAGCCAAAATCCAGAAAAAAAAGTCTTGACTTTCTTCTCCAGTTGATCAGAGATCATAACGAGTGATCAGAAAACAGAGATGAGATGTCATTGATAAAACGTGCATTATAAGGAAACATTTCTGACTAACTTTGATTCACTTGCCCTTTACTTTTAATGCTACTTAATTAATACTTCAGTGGTGAAATGACAACATACCAACTCATAAAATATGCTGTATTGTTCTCTTTGGATTCTTAACTTAAAGTAGTAAAACCACGGAATAGAAATACTCCATTAACTTCCATTAAGTCCTGCATTTCAGACCTTAAACTATCAGGAAAGTGTAGTTCATCAATTAAGAATAAAAGTGCTGATTAAGCAGCAGAAATTAGAAGAATTAAGTCATTTCAGTGTTGCGGCGGTAGAGCTAGTTTAAACTTCTTTCTAGTGTCGGGAGGAGTGGAGTAAAAGTACCCATGGAAAGTACAAGTATGTCAAAATTGTGTTTTTCTGTGCAGTACTTGTTTAAATGTTCTCCATATTTGATTGCAAAGAGTTTAATGAGAAGATGTAGTTGGACGAGTCCCAACATTATTTTAATGATTTACAGCATCGATAATAATATTCCAATATGAAATTGAACAATATATCCTCTCTACATGATCAATTTGACACTTAAAATGTTCCCATTATTACTTCTATTCTTTTACTTTTTAAATCATCGCTTCAATATTCAGACATCAACACGTTATGGACATTTTCACTGACTGATAATCCGAATGAATCCCTTCAACTCATGAACCCTTCAAGTTTATTTAAATTTAGAGGGGAAAAGAGTATTTTGCAGAGTTTGGACCAACCATAACATCGACTCTATATCATGCATTATTTTATACGTTTCAAGCAGACGTTGTTGTATTTTTGAAGACTTTAGACAGCCACTAAAATCTTAACGGCATGTCTCTGGATCTCGATGCTGTTCTTTTTCCTCTCTGCTCTCCCTCCTCACCGCCGCCACTGAGCCCGAGTTCTGTCGGAGGTTTCTTCCTGTTAAAAGGCAGTTGTTCCTTCTCTGTCTGACGTTTTTTCTCCCTCCTATCTTACGTGGTAATGGCTGAATTGTTGGGTACGTCTGCATAATGCTGTAAAGTTTCCGTTGTGAAAACGAATTTACATCCAAAGTCCTGTAAACTCATCTTCAGTGCAGTTTCTGGAGCTTCTCTCTCCTACTGACTAAGACCAACCCTTCCCCCCAACCCCCCCACCCCACCCCACCCCTCTCTCAGTCGTTCCAGAGCCTCGGTCGGGTAGACTGCGGGGCACCAGACAGCCTGTGTTTTGTTTTAGTTGTGTTTAGTCCGTAATGATGCTCCTCAGCCCTCAAGCCGGCTCTGTGCGTATATACTCCGCTCGCTGCAGACAAATCCCGGCTCTTGTCACCGGATAAGCAAACGTAAGGCCAAAGATCTGTACGAAACGGCTTGAACAAACACCCCCCGGCTGACGTTGATCTTCCTGTCTTTCCCATGATGGCGGTTTGGCCTTTTTGCATAAAGCCAGCGACGGTGGGGGTTCAGAGTTGACAAGCTCCGTGGATAGCCACCACCTATTTCAGGTTTTGTGTGTCACAGTCGGTCAGGTGTTGAAGCTCTCAGAAGGATTAGAGAGAGACTATACACCAGATAATAGTTTCTTCTAACTGGTTTCAACCTGATTTTTTTTTTTTTTTTTTTTTTTTTTTTTTTTTTAATTTATAAAACAGGTGTCTGTGCAGTGTATTCAGCACTGTAACCTTTCAGCATCTCTCGTGGTTATTTTTTATAATCATACACTCAGGACTTTTTCCCCTCATGTTTCTTATCACACCAGGAGCAGAACTTTTTTTTTTTTTTTTTTTTTTTTTTTACCTCGTTCTGTTCTCTGTCCTCTTCCTTTCACTTTTTTTTACCACCTCTCGGTTTTCTGGTCTTGCAGCGCAGGCGGAGAGTTGACGCCGCTCGGATGATTTGTGTGCGCGGTAATACGTGTTGACAGGGCGCTCGGTGCCTGCTAATACCAGCTGCAGACTGGAAGGATGCAGGGCTGCTAATGCCCTTCGTCACTTCTGAGCCCTCAGCGTCGTCGCTCCTCGGGCCTCGCCCCGTCCGCCGATCTCTTGGAAGTCTCAGATACCCGGCGATGTAATGCTCCTTAAGCCACCAGCAATCCATTAACTTAATGATCTCTTTGGGTCTAGGTTCGTTTTACTGCTTCTCTGCCCCCCCTCCCATCCCGCCCCCCCCCTCTTTAACCTAATCAACCTTCTTTTTTTTTTACCGATGCAGATATTCTGAAGCCAAAAGCTTGTTTTGCTGATTAAATTCTCCTACAGGCTTCAGATATTCTCCTGATCAAAGCGAAAACTTCTCCTTGTTAGCTTTGCCAACAATATCAAACACAAGTCGTTCATTTTTCATTACGGATGATGAAATTACTTTTAATAACTTTGACCGGCTCATTAATAGGCCAAATGGTAGCCTCCGTGGCACCTTCATTATGAATACAAAAACAAGCTTCGGTTTGCGCGAGTCCAAACTGCCGAGTCATGTTTATTCAGTGGAAAATGACAAATTTCAAATAATGCCGTTTGAATGGTGGAGCACATGAAAGGATGTGCCATAATGATCAGGTTTGAAAGCTCCAAATACACATTTCACCGCCGTACTCGGACCACTGCTCTGTAATGAAATGATACACACAGTTTTGTGCTGTTATGCAGTGATGAAAGCGGAAAAGTACCTTTTGATCTTCACGATGCTCCGAGAACGTTTGGTCTGGCAGGGAGACATTGTTCAGATAAAATACATCCTTTAAACTGAAGACGCCAGCACTAATTCAAAGAAGCTTAATTTGGTAAACAGGACGGTGAACTGCAGACATCATTCAGCCACTAAACACGGCAGCTTTTATTTTGTTTTATGTCCTATAAAAGAGCCTTAAAGTCTTTTGAAAAATAGATAAACTTTTAAGGTGTTTAACTCAAGTTTTTAAAAGCAGCTCTTTCTCCAAATAAATAATAGTAATAATAATAATAAAACGACTCAAAATGTGTAAAAGTTACAGCAGCAAGTTTTATTTATGGGGAAATATGTGTTAAATAAACAAAAACAGCTAGAAAAAAACTAATCCAGACATGAGAACGCTTTGTTATAGCTATGAAACAACAAAAAACTGAAAAATCTCTTTGGTTTGTTTTAACCACCAAAACAAGACCTTTCATCTGCATCTCATGATCTTCCTGAGGCGATGGGATTTTGCTCAGTCGTCATGGTGACACCCCAGTCGCTAAGTTGTCATAACGCGAGCGAAGTATGGAAGTGTCTCCATCTGTTGAAGGACATTGAGATGCAGTTGAAAGCTCTGTAAAAAGCCAGTAAGTTAAACCACTGTTTCAAATTTAAATGAACTTTTAGGCTCGTTTTAAAATTCATGATATTTTAGAATTTACAGGATGTAAATCTGGAATCTGATGTTGAAAAAATGTCAAAATTAAAAACAGTTTTAGCTGCGATTACAGCAATAATCAACATTACATATTAGGTTTTATTATTAGTTTATAGTTTAATACTTACGTTGGTATCAGAGTTCCACATAATAGCCGTTTGTTTTAGCTCTTTACTGCAGTAGATTAGTATTCGTTTTCTCTCCTCATAGATTTATCTGAGCGGTTGAAGGATTATTTTTGGTGGTCGAGAACATTTTGGACTAAAAAGATGCCAACCAAGCATGGACAAATTTTGAATATCTGATTTCATTTGTTTTAGTTTTTAATCGTTGGAAGTAAAAATCGTATTGTTTAAACTATTTTTGACCTAAATGAACTGGAGTTCATTTCACAGCTTGTCAGTGAGGCTTTGACACAGTCAGCCGTTGGGCTTTGTGGGGGCGTTAGTTATTTATAGAGCTGAAGCACTTTGTCAATCAACAGAAAAATTCATCTTCTATTGCAGATCAAAAGTATTTAAAGTTGCGAAATGGAACATTGAACCTCCTGTCTTGTAATACCACTTTGTACGTTAGGAGGCGATAGAGAGTCGGTGTAATGTTTATGTTTTCTTTCCCTGAAGTTGGTAAGTAGTTGACTTTTATTTTTATAACTCATAAATTGTAAAGTTATAGTCCAAACAACGCCTGGTTTGTTTGCGACATTAAAATTGTTTAGTTGATAGCTAAATGGCGAGCTAACAGCGCTAGTCTCATACAGATATTGTAACTGCTCCGATATCAACAAATATCAAACTTATTTCACATATTAAGTCTTTAAAAAGCGTTAGACAAGTAGCTAACTTTTTAAGCTGTCGCTTGCGTGGCCGACGTTAGCATCAACAGCTGTTTACTTACCGGTCGAGAAGAAAACGCAGCGAGTTCACCGTCAAACTTTATTCCTTTAATCGCCGAGAGTTTCAAACTTTTCTCTGTTTTTAATTATGAAGAGGACGTCTTTGGGTTTTGGACTGTCGCTTCAACAAATTAAAGCATGTTTTACAATATTTTTTTGACATTTCATCAAATCAAACAAATAATTTAAACATAATTTAAAAAAATAACTATTAAATAACAGCCCAATTTATTTAATAGCTAGTACATTTTCTGTCTCCTGTCAGGAAATCGAAAGTATCAGTTGAATCAGTCCCAACGCGGAGAGGACCTGCTCACCTTCAGCAGAAGCCGTTTTTATTAGAAAAAGGTTGAGTAGCTTATGATTGAGTAATCATAAGCTTATGATTGAGTAAACATAAGCTACCGCAGCCTGATTATGATCATCCAGGTTAAATGGAGTTAACGCATAAAAGAAAAAAGGCCTCAGTATGAGTCTTTGAACAGCATCTGAATCCTCCCACACCTTTTCCACTGGAGCATTTTTAAATGTTTTTTTTTTTTTTATAAATCAGGCCTGAAGGACTCATTTTAATTTCAGAATCTGCACTTTAAACAAAGTTCACGACCTCAGTTTGAACCAAAAGTCTTCCGTCGATGTCTGGAATAAACCGATAAACCAAAAAAAAAAAAAAAAAAAATAAAAATAAAAATAAAAAAAAAATATATATATAGATATATATATAAATGTTAAATTGAGTGATGTGAACATGAGTAGCATTTTCGTTGAAGCACTTTTGTCGGTGGCAGACACGTCCTGTCAGAAGTTCTTTTTGTTTTGGTGAAGGATGCCGTTTGGCGCGCCGCCCGCTTCACCGTGCTCTCCCACACATCGCATAATTGGAGGCTTTTGAAATCTCTGCTGCCGCCGCTCCCTCGTCCTGGTCACGATGTTCGAACCTGAGGGTGCGCGGTTGATCGTTGATGTTGCTTTTTTTTTTTTTTTTTTTTTTTTTCCGAGCATCTTTTTTTTTTTTTTTGGTTCACTGTAAATTTCTCCGAGCCGGGTTTGCTGACTTGTGTGTGTGTAGGGAGGGGGGGGGGGGGTGATCCTGCTGTTTGATGTCCAGAGCTCGTTAATCCAAACCTCATCTGGTATGCAAGGTCAGACCTTCACTTTGATGTGCACATGGGCAGCCCTGCCAAAACCCACGGAGTCGAGAGGGCACCGTGCGTTTTTTTACGAAACAAAATCAGCAACCGTAGCAACCCTGACACATCTTGGCTGATGTCCATCGACTACTGTGAAGATGTGCTCTGGTTTGTTCAAGGGAGTGTGGGTGTGGGGAGGTGTGGGGGGGTTGGATGGGTGTGGGGAGGTGTGGGGGGGTTGGGTGGGTGTGGGGAGGTGTGTGTGTGTGGGGGGGGGGAGGTGTGGGGGGTTGGGTGGGTGTGGGGAGGTGTGTGTGGGGGTGTGGGGGGGGGGGGTTGGGTGGCTCTCTTTGGCCTGAAAAAAGGGCGCCCGTGAACATTTCCTGAGAAGCTGAAATTCAAATAGAAATCATTTCCCAAACTCTCGCGGGGGTAATTGGAGGAATGTGTGAAGCGTCTGTGTTTTTTCCGCCGACGACAAAAAGCACCGTGATAAACGCAGAATACATAAACAAGAAATATCAGCATTTATTGACCTCGGCGCTTCCATGTGTTTCCTATTACACACTCGTGGTACATTTTCTTTCGACATATGAATTCTAAAATTGCTTTTACTTCTGTCGTCCCTTTAGCTGCGTTGCACTGAAAACAAACAATACTGAATTGGTTTATTTTATTTATTTATTTTTTTGGCGGGGGGCTCCAATCTCTCTCTCTTTTTTTTTTTTACATGTTCCTTTGAAACGGAGAGAGAAAGGAGCAGAAAACGGTGTTTTGTTATGTAAAATAGAGCAACAACAGCTGCCTGATTTGCACACCAGCTCAGGAACTCACTGCAATTAACTCTTGAGTGTCGCATGTAAATATGAAGGTTTTTGGGGCTCCGCGGGCCGGCGGCGGGCCGGTGGGCTGGCGGGCCGGTGGGCCGGCGGGCCGGCGGGCCGGGCGCACAGGGAACCCAGAGCCTTTGTTCTCCCGGGGCTTTGGCTGGCCGCCACGCTTGCCTCAGTTGGCAGCACCCAGCTATAATTTTCCCACAATGGCTGGCGTGTGAGCCGTCCATCATTCCTCTCCAGTGTCTCCGTGCTTCTCCCAAAGCACCCCCCACCCCACCCGCCACACTCCCACCCCAACTCCTCCAACTCCAACTCCAACTCCACAGGCACCTCTCGAGCCTCGAGCACATCCAGGTTTTTCATGCCAGGTCTTTTTTTTTTTTTTTTCTATCATCCCGTCATCTTTGCACAACTAAACAAGCGGCCCTCGGGATGTTTACTAATTCTCCGTCTTCACACTCGGGCCAGGCTTTGATGAGGACCGTATATGTAACCGAGGAGATCGTTCCTGGAGGTTTGGGGAGATTCTCAGATGTGTACTGCAGGATCTCTGCATATTGTTTGCAGGTCGCCACCTCTTTTTGATTTGGACCTACAATAAAGTAATAACAGGAGTGCTGATATTCTTCCTCTCATTCCTAAAATACCACCCAATACTGGTTTGATACCAAACAAGAAGACTTAATATTGATGGTTAAAACCCAACACAGATGTTGCACTTCAATCATGTTTAGAGTTCAGGATTCAGGATCTGATTTCCATATTAATATGTATGCGTTTGGGCAGCCATCGTTTTTTGGTAACGCTACCGTAAGGGTACATGACTTATCATGAATTATTGCATGAATTAATGCATGCAAAGAATGGGTCATGATCATGCTTAACAAATCATAATCATTGATGATGTACTCATCTGCGTTAATGCTTTAATTAATGTGTTTTTCATCCATGAAATCATAAATAATAGTCTTTGAACTTGTGTTACTTCCTAATGATTTCATGAGGTATTAATGCATGAAGTCATGCAGGAGTACATTTTATTGTATTTGTACAAAATTGTCATCTTGCAAACTCAAGTTGTCGTAATTTTTTTTATACATTTTCAGTGATTGTCTTTGTGCTAAAATATATTTTCAATCATTTAGTGCAATATAATAGTTTCAGATAGACTTTATTCACATTGGTTACACAATCGGTATCACCAGAAGTTCAGCATTTAAAGTTGATCAGGAGCAAAATAAAAATAAAAAAAGCCCCGGGGCAGCAGAGACGGAGACAAAACCAACTCGGCGTCTCCATCCCGATCACGGAGCACCGTCATTAACACGCCTGTGGGTTGCTGATATAATTGCCTCCTGTCAAGGCGCTGCACAAACATGTCACAGAAAATACTGTATTTTTTAACAGATTGAATCCAAGATACGTGAACGTGCAAAGATGCACGTCTTTATTGTTTATGTCAATTATTCAAGAGGGAAAACGTGACTGACAAGTGTCACTGACAGCTGAAACCTGACTGCATCACAGGCCTGTCAATCAAACAGACACGCATCCCCTCCTAAAACAGGTCTTCTTGAATCTTCTTTTCTAATGAATGAGGGATTATTTTCAGATGGACCTCCAGAAAACTAATAAGAAGGAGTGACTTTAGCTAACAACACCGAGATAACTGATGGACACATTTTATTGACTTAGAATTTTAGTGGAGAAGTTGAATGGGAGTCTATGGAGCCGGAGGCTTTTTGGAGCCGACCTCTAGTGGCACTCGCTGGTATTGCAGCTTAAGTCACTTGTGCATCGGCCTAATTTTTCAGACCCAGAAGCTACAAACACTTTTATATCCAGTCTTTTCTTGGCTTTTAACATCTTTACCGTATCTGCGCTTGCTGCCCTCAGTTGTTGTGCTCATAAACCGTCCGGCCTTTGAAATATTTTGTGAGCAAAGCAAACCCTTGTTGCCCAAACACACACAGAGAGAATAAGAAGAAAGAGCATGGAAGGGAGGAAGTAGGCAGCAAGATTTATCACCCGGCCGTGGAGTGGAAAGAAAGAGCTGCAAGTCTGGCGAGTGGGTTTCCACTTCAGCTTAATTCAGTGTGAAGTGTTTAAGACACACCAGTTTGGGTTTGGGGAAGATAAATGGGAAAGGCAGGCTTTTTTTTTTTTTTTTTTTCTTCTCTCTCTCGTAGAGACGGACACCTCTCCGTATTCTCCCGTGTGATTAACTCTCTCCGTCGCCGTGTGCCACAGTTCGGTCGTCGCTCCGGTATTTGAAGTATTTCTTATTTTGGGTTTTGAAATGCGTGTTTTTTTTTTGAATTTTTTTTGTCTGACACGACTGGAAAGCCATCAGCTTTGAATTTTCAACGAAGAGATATTAACGACAGCTGCTGTGATGTGAAACGGTCTGAAGCTGCAGTGGAAAGTGTTTCCGGGGGCCATCTAGTGGTCCAGATGTGTGCAGATGTTTCCCGCAGCGGGGTAGTGCTTGCTTCAGTTATAGTAGATAATTAATCATGATTTAAAATAAGGAAGTGTTCAGCATGTTCAGACTCATTATAGCACGTTATCTGACATGTTTAAATCTAAGAAGAATCGATAACATTTGATGTTCTTTTTTTTTTTTTAATCATCCAGACACCTGCGAGCGTTTGAAGACACGTTTCTCGGCGTCGTCTCTGACAAACGAGCGATTTATATGACACGTTTGATGAAAGCTTGAACGAATTGGCCTTCGTCTTTCTGAGGTCGCCGTGCGCTTTAATGGCTCTTTTATTACCTTAGCATGTTAACCTGAAGCGCCGCTTGCCGTCTACGAAGAAAAACCGAGGAGCTGCATGAAAATGATTACACCGCAATTACGGCAGCCACTTTGTGCGACTCCTCACTGCCCAGCTGTCTGCCGCCCGCTGCCAAGAAATGGATTAGTTTCACTGCTCCTCTAATAAGACTATTAGACCAGCAGCGTGAGCCCAAATAAATGAATGAAAGCTGCATATAGGGGGGACAAGAAATAGATTAATATTGTCGCGTCTCTTCATCCAGTCGTGGCGGGAAAACTGGCAGAAGCAAAAAAAAAAAAAAAAAAAAAAAAAAAGGGGAGGGAGGCAGAGGTGGATTCTCATTATCTCTGAGGGAGCAGCGAAACACTCGGCCCGACTCCTAACCGCCATCAAAAACCTGTCAAACGTTCTCACACGGGACACGACAGCGTCGAACAGAGCGTGTTTTGTGTCGCCCGCGGGGCAAGAAGCACAATCCAGGCGGTAATAAAAAGTCAGGCAGACCATGTTGGTCCTGTAAACGTAATCTGCAAAGTGTTAATTACAACCTGGCGCCTCTGTGAAGCCGTGTGTGCTGGAAGTCAGCTGAGTCGTCAGCGGCGTCCTGATCTCCTTCCCAAACAACACGGCCCGAGCCATGGCGACAGCCTTGGAAACGAGGTTTTTCTCTCCGTTGGGGATCCTGTTTGAATGGGCCGCTTTAAACAAATTAAGAGCCGGTCAGATGCTGTGTTTGTGTGACCCCCCTTTTCTCCTCAGGGGTGGGAGGGGGAGGAGGTGGTGGGTGGGTGGAGGGGGGGGGCAGCCAGAGATCCTGTGTTGTTTACTGTCATTCATGTGGAGGGCCTCGGGTTTGTGTGTTTACCACACACAACTTCTCACAGATGACACTCAATGAAAACGCTCGGGGAGCCGCGCTGAGGCCCAAACGGCAGCACGTCCCAATATTCACGCCGCCGCGCTGTTCAGGACGCCAGAAAAAGATTCAGCATTCATCGTATGTTAAACGCAGTACGCCAAAAGTACCAGGATGTCCTGCTACGTCCGGTCGTATTCTGCAGTCATTGAAGCAAGCATCGAAATGAAGCGTACTCGCGTCCATTTTCATTTGTCTTTAAATGTTGGATACGACCAAGAGGGTCAAAGTTCAAGGCGCATTTTTTTTTTACGACAAATAGTCCCAGTCGTATAACATACTACATGCAAACAGTACGTACTTTGTAAGGGCAGCTGCAGTACGTACTGGAAGTAAAAAAGAAAAAGTATGAGCTGCAGTGATTCATCGGTTAATTCGGCTTTAATTCTGATACACTTTTCAAGAACATGCAAGAAAATGCACGTTCAAAAAATCTTTTAAAGACAGAATTTCAAACGGAAATTTGCCCGCAAACACAAAAAAAAAGAGAAATATCAGGTTCTTTTAGTCGCTTTCTAAATGCACGCTTTGGCATACGGATGTGTTTTTAAGCTTGAGACTTTGAGCTGGTTCCTGAAGGCTCTGCCTCCCGTTCTCGTCCCGGAAACTCTCAGAACCAGATTGACTTGCACTTTAATCTGTATTCTCAGTTTTATAGACGGCCAAACAAGGGAAGCTCAGATCTAAGAAAATAATTGGCCTTTCTGGGCGTTAATCAATAATTCGTCGTAAATCTGTTTGTTTCTGTCATTTTACGAGCAGAAAACATTTTTGTTGTTTCAGCTTTGTAAATAGGTGAATACTGAATGTTTGGATGATACGAGACGCTCCTGAGGACGTTTTATAGACAAGAGGGTCAATTTGATAATCACAGGTTTGCGATTTTCGGTGAATCTGACCTTCCTGTCGTAAAAGAAGCCTCTCTGTCTACTGCTCACTGTAACCCCCCCCCCCCCCCCCCCCCCCGCCCCCCAGAGGAACGGGTTCAGTCAATGAGTCTCTCTCTCTTGGATTTGTGTTATTTTGTTATTGTGTAATGGTTTCCACCGGTTGATGGATGGCTCCTCCACAGGTCTCCCCGCGGAGCGAAACCTTCTATCTCGACATTAATCTACTGCTGTGAGACAGACACGCTTGTTTAGCTAGCACAAAGCCCGGTAAGCTGTTGTCTCTGAGAAAAAAAAGCTGGCCGTCTCCAGAGCCACTGGAGGCAGCGGTGGCTGGAGCCAGAGTAATGACCTGTGAAATTCACCGATAGAGTTGTCCTGTTGCACACAGGTCCGCCGGCACCGGGGCCCTTGTTTGCAGCCTGCTGCTGATTTATCAGAGCGCCTCTCCTGTTGCCGTCGGGCCTTTGTGGACTTTTTTTTATTTTTTTTTTTTTAATGTGGGTTAAGCAAAAGGGCCCCAGATCGGAGGATAGGAAATAATGCAGCTTTTGTGAACATTGACGTTAAAACCCCTCAAACTGCCACCGAATTAACCCGCCTGCGTTTAAAAAGCCACAATTTAGGCGGTTAAACGACGTGGTTTGAACTGTCAATATTTGAGTCCCGTTTCCACTCTTTCCAACTGTGGCGCTGTGACAATGGATTCAAATATTTACACTGCTTTGTCCCTGTGAAGTCGTCGGCGTTTCCTCTCCTCCTCAGTCAGATCAGGATGTGAAGCTGGAAGTTGAAGGGGACGAGCGCTTTGACGGCCGTAAAAGAAAGTAGCTGTCGTCTTTCCCCACCAGAGCAGATTATAGACAGATCAGAAGTGCAAACTTCCCGCTGGCCCCCTTTTGTGTCTGCTAGATACAGTTTGACTTTGTTACCTCAGTTTCACAGCAGAGGGAGATTCCTCCTTATTACCGCCCCGTGGGTGTTTAAAGAAACGTCTCCCTGGCAGAGAACTGCTTCTGTAAAATAACTCCTCCGACTCTTTTACATATTACACTCTCTCTTACCTTTTTATTTTACTGTCTGTTTCGGTAAGAGTGTGTTATCATGTTTTTTTTTTTATTACCTAATCATTACTGTTGGTGATGCAACGCCTCTGAACTCGAGAAAAACAATTTAAAGCTTTGAAATTTTGTTGACGAACCAGAGGGTCTACATGTTTACCACTGTCTTTGTTTAGTGCGTTGTCATGGTAACTTTTGCTGATTAGTATTGAACGCAAAGTACAGCTGAGGTACGCCAAAGTGATGGGACCAACCATCCCTCGAGCTACGCGGCTAATGTGGACGATAATGTGGCTCCATACGTTGAGATCACAAAGGACATAATTATATTATCACTTAAAACTAAGTGATAATCTCATTAGTCTGTATAAATCAATATTCAGAAAAATACCTAGATGTAGAAAGATCCTCAAATTCAAACTGGCGAGCGGGGATCAAATTTCACTTGGTGTTCCTCAAGGTGCCGTTTTAGGCCCTTTATCTTTTTAAACTGCCTCCTATTTTACACATATTTTAGAAACACCATATAGTTCTTGATGTCCAGAAACATTTGACCCTCATATCAGGGCTAAAATGTGGTTCTGCTTCCAGTATTTTTGACAACAATGCTTCTCTGAGCTCTGCAGAAAATTACTATTTTTAACATTGAAACTTTTTTGACAGAATAAAGTTTTCTCTTCTAATATCACTCTTTTTCAAATGAATTCTTTTAGTCCTTGTTGGCGGTATACTTGTGAGATTCCTCTCACATTATTACAGGTGGCTGAAGTGGCAATTAAAAAAAATACTAATAATAAAAAGAAGTGCTTATGGAGCCAGGATGACATCAGATACCACGACTAATCAATAGGACTTCTCTCTGCCTCGCTTGCCCCTCAGGTGTCCGAGAATCGGGAGCAAAAAAAGGAAGGCGGAGTTCATCTGGTGCAATAAAAGTTAAACCGGGAGGAAAATGTGACAGATGTGGAGGCCTGCGCCAACGAGAAAAAGCGAGAGTGCGGACTGTCAGACATGTCGACTCCGGCGTGGTGATGGATGGAGAGTGAGGTAAGACAGATGACATCGTCTGTCTGAGGCCGTGTTGTCATAGCGGAGGATTGCCGCTTGTCTTAACCTCTCAATATCAGAGAGCAAACTGAAGTTTGTTTACACTGCTCCGGCGGAGTGATTTAGAATGAGGGGCGAGGGGAGACGTGGGTGTAGGTATGCTCGCTGGAGGGCCGGATCGGGTTTCTAAACATTCCCTTTGAAATCGAATAGCGAGCCATCCCGGGCGGTTTTTCGAACTCGAGCGAGCCTCGTTTGGTTACGATCCCTCAAGGTGGAGAGGAGTCCAAACACAAATACAAACACTAAATTAAACATCAATATCAGGATTGGCCTTTTCGTCTTTAAACTTTAGCCGACACGGAGCCTGGAGTCTGGCCAGAAATACAGCAGGGGAGACACGAGCGGTGGGTAAATTAGTGCCTCTAGTTTGGCTGTGGAGCCTGTAAGAACAATTCATAATGATGTTTTCTATGTTTATTAATTCATGTTATAAAGATTATGGCCAGAAAACTTAAGTAAAATGTATTTTTTCTGCAGATGAAAAGGTAAGTGAAAACAGTTCCCACACACTTTTGCCTGGTAACGTCTTTCGTCGCATCCTTCGTGTCCATTTCCTACTTTCGACGGCGCATCGTGGAAAACAAATAAAAGCTTATTTGTAGCTTTTAAACAGCGGCCCAGAGTTTAGCAAATGAGCTGATTGATTTACAGCATCTTGTGTTGCTAAAACAATAAGATGTCCCGGGGAAAGAAAAAAAATAATCTCCCCGGAGATGAACTTGCTGAACACTCTTCGAAACAACAAGTTTTTTTGTTTTTTTTGTTATTGTGATGGAAGATGGATTAGAGTCTGCCTTATTTTGCCAGGAGTCAGGTGTGGGTGGAGGGGCGGGGGTGGGGAGGGGGTGTTAGGGATGGTGCATCGGCGCTGGGGGGTGAGTGAGGTGGTGGTGGTGGGCGGGTGGGTGGGGGGGGGGGGGGGGGGGGGGGGGGGTTAGGCTCATTTCCAAACCCCTGCCTGAAGTCGGGGCTGGGCTGTCGGTGTGTGTGTGTGTGTGTGTGTGTGTGTGTGTGTGTGTGTGTGTGTGTGTGTGTGTGTGTGTGTGTGTGTGTGTGGGGGGTTTTGCGGGGCTTGGGATTACACTGTCACACTGTTCATACTGTTTATGCATACCAGGGCCACTGTGAGTGCCTCTTTGTCGCATAAGTGTTTACTTGAATTTATTTTGGGAGAATTCCACATGACTGGGACGGGGATCTCTATAAATTATGGAATAGAGCGCTTTGTGTAATGATAACTTGTGTCAGTTAGTCAGGCCGTGTGACAGTGTTTTTTAAGAGTGTGTAAATACAGGGGTGGTGAAAGGGGGGTGTGTGTGGAGAGGGGGTTGGGGGGGCGGGGGCGTCTGCAGCGTTGAAAGGTGCTTGTAGACTTTCCCGTTCATTTAGTCTCGTCAGCAGAACAATAACAATGCTTTTAAAATCGAGCCTCTCGCACCACCTCGTTCAGTCGCCGAGGTTTTTTTTCCTGCAGATTTACTCGCGTGCCGTTCTTCTCTTCTCCGGAACAACATTTTACGCTAATCCACAATTCAGTTGCAAATATTGTTCTCGCTATCATCAACAAAGATTCAGTTTTTACTTGCTAAACACATTGCGAATTTATAAAATCTGATGATTTGATGGACTGAAGTACCCGTTAATTTACCAGGAGTCTCCAACCTGCAGCTCGCCAACTGTTTCCAAGTAGCTTGCGGAGGTTTCGTAACAATTTTAAAACATAAAGAAATGCTTATAAAAAAAAAAAAAAAAAATCCCAAAATGTGTGTGACAAGTATCAATTTATTATTGTTCACATAAAAAAAACGCTTATGATAATAAAACCAAACTGGAAATAAAAGTAGATCACTAAAATCAACTAGAATCAACGAAGACTCTCCGATAAAAGTACGTTTTAAGAAGATATTTAAAAGATGTCATCGGGTGGAGCTCAGCTATGTGAATAAATGTTACGAAACAGGAGTAGCTCTCGGACACTTTTGTAAAAGTAACTCTCGGATAAAAAACAAAAACGTGACTTCTGCTTTAAACTTTCAGTTTTTCGCTTTTGTCTCCCCCTTCTGCCAGTAAGAGGAATTACAAAAAGTGTTGTAAACGTGTTTATTTTTCATAATTTTTTTAATTTCATGAATTGTTTAGTCCCATTGTTTAAACCCACGAAGAGATTCAGTTTCTAAAGACATTAAGGCAAAAAAAAAAAAATCGGCAAATTTATCCACTCAGTGATTGATTTAAAAAAAAGAAAAAAAGCTGAGTTATTCTGCGTTTCCTTCCAGTCCAGAACTTCCACACAAAAAAAGTGTGTGTGTGTGTGTGTGTGTGTGTGTGTGTGTAGGCTTCATTGTGTGTTTTCAAAATAAAAGGAATGCAGTTTTAATATCAGTCTTTTATTTCAGAGAATATTGTTTGGAACAGCGTGAGGAGCCTTTAGTATTTGTCGGGGTATATAACAGCTCACTGATTCAAGTCTTATAAACAACAGAAATAAACAGATGATATAATTACAGCTAATTAAGACACTGATGCACTCCCAAGTGTCTTTACCTTCAAGTGCAACAGCTCCATCTAGTGGTCGGTACGGTACATGTAAGGCTCTGAGTTGTACTGGAGTCTTTCAATAGACTTTGAAAGTCTGATTGACTGAGTTTCTGGGATCTTGTTTTTTTTTTTGTATTTCAGTGAAACATTTTTTTTTTTTAGCAGCGATGCTAATCGAAACTCAAATAGCTTCAGAGAGTCATAAATCATTCATGTACAACGTTCATGGCGCCTTGTTTCTGCTTTGACTTTGAACTGATTGAACTGATTGCTTGGTCTGTTAAATGTCAGAAAAATTAGATTTGTTGTCTTTTATTTTCTTAAACATATAAGCAGTTCTGTAGTTTTATTACAGTGAGACCGGTGATGAATTTGAGTCAGCTCTGGCTTCTGATTGGTTCAAATGTCTTACATGCTTCGGATGTTTGTTAAGTATTTTCAGTTGGAAGCTTGTAAAGCGTAATTCAGCCCGAATCCTTTACTGTTCTTGCTGTTGGCTTTGGCCATTTCTATTTTTGTCATACGCTTCGCTTCCAAGAAATAGACGGGAGCCACACTAACAGAATGTCCTGACAAATTGTCCAAAACATGTTTCATTTATAGTCGTACAAAAACAGAAAGTAAGCCGCCAATCATCACATTTAAGGAGCCGCATGTTTGTTGTATGTTTTTTTTTTAATTATACTTAAAAGAAAAACAAGTCAAGATGTAAAATTGTACCATTTATTAGTCACTTTGACAGGTGGCACAATACAAGGATTGATGACACCGTCCTATCCCCCCCCACCCCCACAAAGGCTTTTATTTTGAAAATAAATAGTTTGTAAAGAGAACAACATTCCACTGAGATGGTTAGTAGATCTAGAAAAAAAAAAAAGAAAAGATTATGCCAAATTCTTCTTTTTTTTTTGTATCAAATAAGAGGAGCAGATACGAAATCTAAAATCATATTAAACACCCTGCATTACCCCATCAGCCTATCACGCTGTGGCCTACACTAACCTCTCGCCTGCTGCCTGGTTCGTTTGGGGAAGAGTTTTCCCCTGAAAAAAAAAGAATGAGTCCTGAATGGAAATCTATAACTCGCACTTTAAAGCACTCTCATGGTTTCAATAAGGCATCCGATATTTATCTGTTCCATACGCAAGTCTTCCAGCAGGGCTTTTTTGTTCTTATTTTAAATTTTTTGTGATACCTCTCCTCTCTTTTCAGAACAATAGAGAGGAGAAAATGAAGGCGGGTACAGTCTCCATGCTATGCTCCAGGGGGTGCTCCTTTATTGAACAACCTGAAACTCTAGCTATCTTTGGGGTAATGCCTCTTTTGTGTTTAGTCTTTGAGTGAGAGAGAGAGAGAGAGAGAGAGTGAGAGAGAGAGAGAGAGAGAGAGAGAGAGAGAGAGAGAGAGAGAGAGAGAGAGAGAGAAAAGGCACAGTCTGCAGAGCACGATTAGACAGAAGAGTTCAGTCAAAGTCCTTTGTTGCTGAACTCTTCTCGAGGGGAGCAGAAGGTAGCGCACATTGTCGCGGTTTCATTTCTGTTACATCAGATAAAGTTGTTTTTTTTCTCCGGGAGGCCGAGCCTGCAGCTCCTGAACCCCACGTCGGGTGAAGAGAGACGTCCACAGCTGCGACGAACAACCCCGGCATATCAGACGTTTATACCCGACGTATTTTTTTTGTTTTTTTTGTTGCCCGTGACAAAACAACTGCCGAGCCTTTTATTTGACCACACCCGACCCTTTTAGAAAAATGAAAAAAGTCCTTTCTTTTGTGGCTTCAAAGCAGCGGTCTGAAAAAAAAAAGGGCTCGTGGGAAGTGTGTGGCGGCCCGCGAGAGGAGGCGTCCGCCAGGTGCGCCGTCCCCGCCGGTCTATAAACCGGGTTTCGACGACAAGCGCTTAAAGCTGCTGGTGAATATCTGGTTGAAGGACAGAAGCGATGCAGAAGGAAGTGAACCCTGAGCCGAGGGCCCGAGTCTTATCTGAGCACAGATACTGTATCTCCAACTCTCCCACACATGCTCGAGCCCGTTTGGAAAACTGCTCTGATAAAACCGTCTGCGCCGTGGAATGAAACTTTTTTTTTTTTTCTTCTAAAAGGCGATAACGCTGCGACTCCACGCCGAGCGAACATCCAACACAGAAAATGAAGCCGTCGTTCGCTGCTCCAGTCGGTCGCAAAGTTTATACAGCATTAAAAAGAAAAAAGTCCAATACATTTAGTTATATATATAAAAAAAATATATATATATATGCACACGGTGATGGGAGGGAGGAGGTCCTCCTATCCCCGAAAGAAATGAATATACATATGCAGCAAAAAATGCTGGAAAAAAACAAAACAGAGGTAGCTAATTTATGAAACAAAAACAAATAAAATCAACAATACTATCGACTCAATACTACGAAGAATTTAAAACTGGTTTTACAGTAGCTATTGATTGATATGGATTCACGACAGATTATTATGAGCTAAAAGTCAGATATCCATAAAAGAAGCGAGCCGTCCAATAACTTCTTCATCGAGACGTTCCTTCTGTCTGCCGTGTTTCAGGACGACGAAGCAGACGAGGATCAATGAGTGAAGGAATGAACGCTGATATTTTTACAAAGATTTCATGGGGCGTTAAAAATTAAAATAATTAATAAGTTAAAAAAAAAAGGCGTTTTGGACTCAAAGATTTGTGTTGCTGAGCTGAGGTGAGAGTAAAATGCGTTTTTTTTTAGGTGTGAGTAAATAAATAATTACAATCAATACCGGACTTCGGCTACTTTTGCTATCTCTCTCTCTCTCTCTCTTTTTTTTTTTTTTTTTAAAGTATTTACTTAAAAAAAAAATGGTCTCGACCAAAAGACGAAGAACAAATTGACCCATTAAATTCGCTCCCTTGATGTGTTTCTCCAGACGAAAGTCCTTTCACAATAAGAGTCCACCCTGTTCGCTTGGAAAGCCGGCGGCGTCGCGAGTCCCCGTCAGTAGTTGCGGATGCTGAAGAAGCCCACGCTGGTCGGCGACTCCTTCACCGTGACCGTCACCAGGTTGGCGGTGACGTCGGTCACGAACACGTGTTCGATGAGGCTGCGCGTGGGCGTCCAGTCCTGGTTCTGCACCGCCGCCGCGCGGCCCCGCCCGGCGTAGGAAGAATCCCGGTCGGAGTCCGAGCTGCTCTCGTCCTCGCCCGTGCTCATGTCGTTCATTTTGGCTTTCTTGCCGTCTTTGGACGCCGCTCTCTCCTGCTGGCTCTGGACCTCCGCCGAGGGTTTCTGCACCCCGCTCTTCTCCAGGCGGGCCTGGACTCTGGAGGTCTGGATCTCGCTCGCCTCCCGGACCTGGTCCGCGCCGGGCTGCGTCTTTCTGGCCGGCGGCCGCCCGGGGGCCGCGGGACCCTTCGGGGGGTTGCGCTCCCGGTTTAGCGCCGCGGGCGTCTTCCTCGCCGGGTTGGGGGCGTTTCTCGGGCGCGACGCCGGCGCGCCGGCGTTCCCGGGAGCTTCGCCGCAAGGCGGCAGTTTGTTCTGAAGGTTGAGGGGCTGAGGGCCCGGACCTTGATTGGAGGCGGCGTTCTTGGTCGGTAAGGAAGCCACTGTTTTAGTATTGGGTATCCGCTGCACTGTCGACACGGGGGCCTGAGGTTTCTTTTGTCCGTTGGGGGAGCTTAGTGTATGCTGAGTGGTTCCTTGAATGGGGTGCTTGGACGTATTCAAATTCAACGCCGCCACTCCTTTTGATTTACTCGCAGCTGCTTTCAAATCCAGACTCGCCCCGCCGCTCGCGCTGGAGACGGACAGTTTACCCTCCGCGAGGTTTCTGCTCTGGCCGGATTTGCCCGGCGGGAGGGAGGGCGGCGGTTGGACCGGCGCCCGGCCGGGTCCCGCCGAGCTCACGGAGTTTTTCACGGCGCCGCTCTGGGTCGCCGAGCTCCTGTTCGGACCGCCCGCCGCGTCCCGGGCCGAGCCGCGGTGGAAACCCATGAAGGTGAAGCTGGTCGGGTGGACGGGCTTCTTGATGGCCCCCGGGAGAACCGCGTCCTTGTTGGTCTTGAGGATTTTGCGTTGGCCCTTGTTCAGCGGAAACTCCTTGACCTCCGGGGAAAGAGGTTTCCGGCTCCGTTTCTTCGGCAGCTCCGGTTTCGCCACGACGATCTGCGCCTTCTTCTGAGGGACGGGGTGCAGCTCTCGGGTTCTGACGCTCGGGGTCGCCGGCTTCACGTGGCCGCCGTCGTCGTCTTCTGACGAGGACGAAGAGGAAGAGCACGAGGATGAGGAGTCGGAGGACGACGACGACGAGCCGGACGAAGAGCTGCTCGACTTCGAAACTTCTGGCACATTTTCCTAAATTGGAAAGAGCGAAACATGAGACACTCGGCACGAACCCCCGATCGGATCGCGATTCCGCTTTGACGTGTACTTACGAGGATTTTCCGCGGCCGTCCTCGGGGCCTTTTCCCTCTTTTACGCATCAGAATCTCCTTTTCTTGCTCTCTACGGTGAAAACACAACGTCAACAAACCTCCGCTGTAAAGATCACGGCTCAAATTACAACCAATCGCTTCCTGTCCGTTCTGCGTTTTGCTGCTGGACACTCGACGAGGTCTCCAAAAAGGAAAACGTACTTTTTGTTGAATGCCGCCAGCAGTCTTGGGTCCAGGATGTTTTCTTGGGGCTCCCAGCTGTTGTGTCTGAAATGAAGTGACATGAAGAGCGTCAGCAAAGACGTTCAGACGCTAAACACTGGAAGCAACCTGTATGTCGCCTGAGATGGAGAAAAGAGAATTATTATATTATTATTCCCTCAAAACAGGACGCGAAACTAAACTGCAGTAAACCGGAAATACATAAAGTGACACTAGTTGGTGAAGAATATCTGGAAACGAGGCATTTCTACCTTTTATCGAGGACTTCTGGCAAATTGTGCAATCAAGCATTAAATGAACATCGGAGACGGATGTGAACTTCTGTATGTCGAGGACAAGATGATTTGACTCTTTAAAACACCTTCGCATGTTTCGTCATTTAGGATTTGGACGACATCCCGACAAATACGTGGATTATTTGATTCAGGTTTTTAAGTTGCCGTCGTCTCCACATGGAGCCCAACTGTGCGACATCAAACCAGGAAGGAGGAAGGTTTTTTTAGGGGGGGGGCGGGGTTTGTTGTGATTGTGGCAGGACATCACCCGACGGTCCTTTCGATGGAAACACTCGCTTTTTGTACGTTAACGGCAAGATCCCATTCTGCTTAGTTTCTGTAAATGAGAGCATTTGGTAAACTTCCTTCCTGCTTCTGAGTGCATTATGGGCTGATGTTTACGGTCTGCAATGATATGATGGAATATATATATATATATGTATATATATATTTATTTATATTTATATGTATATATATATAAAAAACATGCATGTCTGCAGAAACGAGCTGAAAACAGGCCGCTCCACGCATGTGCAATGACCTTTTTCTTCTTCATCACTTGTTGTTGAATGGCCCTTTCTGATCAGCACTCAGCACTGAAATAATCAACCCCCACCCTTTTCCCGGCGCGCGCGCGCGCACGCACGCACGCACGCACACACACACACACACACACACACACACAAAGGATGTGGTTCTAACAGAAAGCCATGGAGCTGGCAGGCAACAGTGTGCATTGATGGTGGATTACAGCAACAATGTGAAGTGAGCAGAAAAAAAAGGGCAAGTGACAAGAAATGAAGGCGCAAGCGGAGCTTCGCTGGTAGAAATACAGAATGAAACCAGCAAAAACACACACACACACACACAAAAATCACTGTGTTGGAGATGTATTATATATTTATAACACCTTCAGTGAATAGTCACAAATCAAAAGACCAATTCATTTGGGTCAGTTATTGATCATCAAGTCCGAGTTAAACACAACAACTTATCAAAAGATGGGAAATAAAAATCGGTCAAATAATGAGAATAATCTGAATAAAGCGACGTATGAAGACACAATAGAGCCGGTGGAGCCTGTTGTCGTATTTTCTTTGGCTTTCTGCTAATTTAAGAAATTCAGTTCTGAACAAAAGAAAACAAAAAAAACAAAAAAAAAAATTCAATGGAGCCGTATTTTGAACGAACCGCCATCCGCCAGCTTAAAACACATCAACATCCCCGCTGTTGTTGTTGTTGTTTTCTTGTTGTTTAAACTCGGTGCTTCGATACCGAAAACAAAAGTAACGGTCGGGCTCAAAGCAACAAGCGACACGTTGTTGTTGTTTTCATTGTTTCGGGCTCGGCAGCACTTGTACTTACTTGGATGACCATCCCCTCCACTTCACCAGAAACTCCAACTTTCCCTGCGAGACAAACGAAAAGAGGAGGGCGGTTTTTTTGTTTTTGTTTTTGTGAAGCAGCGTGTTAGATTATTTAAAAATTAAATAAAAAATAAAAAATAAAAACCGTGAATATTAAAAGTTTCGCGGTGTGTTTTTTTTTTTTTTTTTTTTTAAGCAGCTCTGACCTTCCTCAAGCGTTTGTTTAAAATGCACTCGGCATCAAAAACCTGCTCTCCCACGGCGCTCAGCTCCTCCATGTCTGCCTTCGCCCCGAGTAAGGATCCTTTATCAAAGAGACCAGAGCTGCGTCCAGCCAATCCGAGTTACGCTGGGACGGGACCGGATGTTCCTGGTCGTGCCTTCAGAATAAAGGTTCCCAAATTAAAACCAGCATAAAAGAAAGCGTAAATTAGCCCAAATTAACCTGTTATTCTTGAACAGATGTTTAAAACCCCTCAAAATAGATAAAACACTGAGGTCTGTCTACAGGAAGGCACGAAGCAGACTCTACTTTTTTTTAATTTTTAAATATCCTTTAATTTGCAGCAAGATGTTGAATATCTTCTTCTTTTCTTTGCAGCGATTCATTGGCAGTGTTGTAAATGTAATTAGTTTACGAAATAAATGTAATTGTAATCAGATGCAGTTGCTGAGAAAAAAATATGTAATTAAATTATAGTTACTCTTCAAAATGTTTAGATCTTAAGTATATTCTACTTTTCAGGTTCTGGGAAGATTTTTTTGTCCTTCACTGTAGACCGTTGTGATCGGCATACTCATGATTTGTTTTGGTGGTTGTGCTTTAAAATCAACTAATTCAAGTTATATTGAATAACTTTTAAGAAAAGTTTGACAGCAATCGGTGTTAAGTACTGCTGGGAATTAGTTGACATTTATTTTTTAGGAACTTCTCAGCTTCATTGGCGAGTTTAAAACACTTGAAAAGTATTTCAAAAGTAATACAACAGAAAATAAAAATCAAAGCACATTTTTCCTCCAAAAAACATGCATTATTAATAGTGATATCACACTTGGAAAAACTTGATAATTGCAGCATTTGTAACTCGTGTTTATTTTTTTATTTAACACAATACAAAACGTACACAATCAATAGTGTGGAAGGGAAAACTCCTAACAAGTCGTCAAGCATAGTTTAATTTTGAAACTCGTAACCGGAAGTGGACTGTTCCGTTTGTAACTTGACACTCTTGCACAAAGAGAGGCGGGCAACTGAGAATGAGGGTTCTGCAACATGTCACTTGGCAGCCACCGTAGTCTCATGGAAAAACGTGTATAATAGTAGAGACTGGAATCAGCACAATAATCTTTGAGCTTTCTCCTCAAATCACAACTCAAAATCTAAATTTTACATTCACGCCTTTGAGCTTAATTTTAGTGTTTTTAACCCATATACTATTTTCTTTTTAAATGGTCACTTCTTTTTAGATTTGTTTGTACATACAAACAAAAATAACTGATAATAAACAATATTAATCTAGTTGATATCAAATAATCACCTTATAACTTCCTACAAGACCAGAAACAGATAAATAATTGCTTTATGCGTTTATCTTAGTTTAGCCTATTTTACGTTTATTCATTGAAACATTTAATTATGTTTTGAAAACTATACATCAGAGTTTTCAACCAAAAACACGTCCCATTGAACTGATACACATTTTTATTCTATTCCCCCCCTTTTTTTTTTCTTCTCAATTTGCATTCTCAATGAATAATTTAAAATAATAATTTGAGCATAACTCTGCTCGTTGGTTCTTTTTTGTGATTCACAGTCTGCGTTTCCTCACACGAAGGGAAAGAGAATCAATGTCGATGTCCTTAATGTCAGACACAGGAAAAGGTGATGATCAAAATGAAGTTGTGTTTTTTTCTTCTTTTTCTGGAATATCTTTCAAACTTCCTGATCTGAAACAGAAAAAAATAAAAATAATTATCTATCAGGTAAATATAAACATATTGATTTGTTTTATCAAATTGTGTTGCTGTAGATTTTACAAGCAAATATTAAAATCCAAAGTTACTTTTTGTAACATGTAAATAGTTTCACAGTGGTATCAATACAAATTTTTTATAACATTCTTGCTCTTAAAATATTGTTATAAATATTGATTTCACCTTTATTTCCCAATGAAATACAGTCGTAGTATTTCATAACTCAGTTGTTACCTTTCATTCTTGCGTTTGTTGAGTATTTTGCGGGACATCACCACGATCAAAACTATGACCAGAAAGCCGGCGACTGCAGCGAGTCCGATGAGGGCGTTTTGCAGGTAATTCGTATCTTCACCTGAAACAGGAAAAAAAAACAGAACAAATTCAAATACTCGAGATGTGCTTTTAGAAAGTTGCTAAAAATATAAGGAACATTTTTCCCAACAAAGTCCCCGCATCCAAGAAATAATTGAACCATTTGTTGAAGTTTAACTTTATATTTTTGCCCTGATAACTTATGACATCAGTAAGATCCATTGTTTGACAGAGAAGGTAGGAAAGTAAGAAAATTGTTGACTGTTGATTGGTTGGTTTGTGTATGGATTTTTTTTATGATGAAAAATAAACACCAGATAGTTGAGTCTTCAGACCTCCCATTTAGTCCAAATTTACCACGATAATCACCTGATATACTTTGTAGTCGTATCCCACGGTAACCCTACATCTGATATGGACACGTGCTGTCATAAATGATTGATGAATGGCCTCCTAATGAAGGAGCAGGTGTTGGAGCGACACACTTTCGGGGTCCACGGGGGGAAAGGTTGGGGGAGTCATTAGTCTGATATAAACTCACCTCCGGTCGCCAGCATGTGTTTGGTGGCGTCCAGGTGGCCGTCGTTGACCTCCGGCTCGATGCCCAGGATGTGACACATCAAGGGGTAGATGTTCACCGTCTCAAAGGGCTCCACCTCCAGGTTCTTGCGAAACGCCGGGCCCACCGCCCGGAAGAAGGGCTTCATGTCCATCTCCTGGTTGTCGAAGCCGTGCTCTCCTTTGTTGAACTGAACCGGGAAATACTGCAAGGACAGGACACGGGGTGGAGGGGGGGACATCAGAAAGGCAGAAATCTCAGAGCGCCACATCTTGGCCCACTCCCCGTTCAGTCAGCAGAGGGAGGTGTTGGCCAAGTGAAGGAGTTTGTTTCCCTACTGGAGGACGAAGGCCTTTTCTTTCTCTCTGTATCACAACTGTCAACCAATGAAAAGAGCCTTAAATGAGAATTTTAATCTCATTTTCAGAATTTCCATTTCCCCGAGATACAATGCAAGACATAAAATCCTTTCATATATTCTGTTTCTCCCAAAAACAAATGTCCTATAAATATCCGTATGTAGGATACCCAGCTATCTTAGGAATTATGTAACAGTCACCCGAGCTTATCTTTCTGTGGGATCGAGCTAAAACCGAGAGAACAAAAGCGCGAGAAGACGCCGTCGTTGATCGCTCAGTAACCTCGTAGACTTTAGATGACCCTCTTTCTTCAGCGGATTCACAGGACTGATTATATTTTTCCACGGATTTAACACTCGGAGGGGCGCTTTATGATTTTCGAAATGTACTCTTTTTAAAATCGAGTTCTGATTCGATGGCTCTCAGCACTGACTGACACATTCAGTTGCAAAGTTGCTGCACAGTGGAGTGACTGAGCGAGCGCCGAGCCAAATGAAAATGCTAATTTCGAATTTTGAGGCATGAATAGCTTCGTGAAGCATTCGAGAGCACCGCATGTCATCAGCCAGGCCTGGATTATCCCGAGGACGTGCAAATGCACTTGATTAAAATTTGTAATGTACTAAGATTAGAATTTAACTCCTTGTTTCTGCTTGAAAAGAGCCCGGTTTCACCATTTCTCAGTGAGCAGATTTGAAGTAATTTAATTATTTCTGTAGTCGAGACACGAACATATTTCTAGAATAAAACTGTCTGACATGCACAGATTATTTATCTGGCCGTATATCTCTGGTGACCGTCCTTCAGATCATAATCACACAAATTGGCAAACTGTCGTTAATAAGTTACCGAGGCCATCAGGTGCCAAACATCAATCACTTTATATGATTTAGCCTCGCGCTTCTCCAATAATCAATTCCCCGATCGACCGATTCCCACCAACGCACCCCGTTGATCACGTAGCCGGGGTCGCCCCACAAAACGATGGGCAGGATGCGGTCGTTGTTGGTGAAGTGAAGGCGCTCCGGCATCTCCTCCTTCTTGTACACGTGGAGGTGCGGGTGAGCCCCCTTCAAGGTGTTGTACACCGTCTCCAGCTTGCCCGGCTTCGGCAGCAGCATCCCGGACGGTCCGTAGTCCAACATGTGGAAGGACACGTCGCTGAACGAGAAGTCCGGGATGTTGAACAGGGTGATCTCCTCCACCAGGCCGTTGCGGTACACCGTGGTCATGCCGTGGTCCGAGGTGAAGATGGCGTTCAGGCGGTCAGTCAGCCCGTGCCGCTCGGCCGAGTCACGGATGTAGCCCACCGTTCGGTCCACTTGTTTGACCATCTCCCTCCGCTCAGGCGAGTCGGGGCCGTACCGGTGGCCCGTGCCGTCCGGTTCCCCGAAGTACAGGGACACGAAGTCCAGATCCTGATCTCTGAACCAGCCCATCACCTTGTCTATGTTCTCGCGCCAAGCCGTCTCGTTCTTGTAGTTGTAAAACAGCGGCTCCACTTCCCGCACCATAGCAACCTGTCCCTGGTAACTGGCAGCTGTGCCAGGGAAGTGGAGAGAGCCAGCTTTTAGGCCCTGGAAAAAAAATAAATAAAAGAGGCTGCATTAACATAAATACGACACATGTACCTCACATGTTGACAAGTATGCAAAAAAGGTCATCTGTTCATACTGTGGGTCAACACGCGAGGAAACCAAATCAGTAGCTGCTGGGTTGTGATTAATTTTCTCAAAACCCGCTGCTCAACCTTGAAGGCAGACTTTTACAGCAGCTGTCATTTGCATGCAGCAAACATCTGCGCCTGCAAAAATAATTTGCAATATAACTGCGACGATCCACCTGAAATCATTCAGAGGGGGTTTTTGAGTCGAGAGAAATGGCTTCTATCGCTGCGCGCGGCGAAACAGTCTCTCACAGTGATAAGATGGAAATTGTGCTGCACGGACCTGTCGCTGTGCTGTGATCCAGATCGGCAGAGTGCCATTGTCCCACCACTCATTCACAAACTGAGTCTGATAGTAAGGCTTCTTCTCAGCGGTGGCGATGTCGAACCACATGTTGTGGATTACCCCGTGATTCTCAGTGTAGCGGCCTACAGAAGAGAATCACTGTCAGTCTGCTTGCACTCATTATTCACAGTGTGACACATTCACATTAAAAATTCTATCAACTTAACGGGCTGAGTGGCATGACGCTTTTGGACAAGGTCTTACGACCAACTCCGGAGATTAGAGGAATTTAATTTCAAGGAAGTTAAATTTCTTTTAGCAGGCACTGATGATTCGAGAGTCAAAATAAGAAAGGGAACAGAGAATTCCTCCCTCAGTCATCCAAGCATAATCATCTTACTCAGCTATAAAAGCTGTTGGACCCTGGGACATTCAATTACAACTAATTCCTTTTTCCTGTGGCTTTTTCTTTTTTTTTTTTTCAATCCTTGCAAAGTAAACTCAGAACCTTTTTTTTTTTTCTATTCCGCCATGATATGCAGATCCCCTCCTGCCAAGTGGCAGCACAGCGGTAGAAAAATGAAACACTTTACCTGTCAAGAGGGTGAAGTGTGTCGGGCTGGTGATGGTGAGGTACGGAGGCGTGACGTACTGGGCTTTGACTCCGTCCTTGGCCACGCGGTCGAGGTTCGGCGTGTCCACGTCGTGGTCGTAATCCCACCTGAAGCCGTCGAAGGAGACCAGCAGCACCTTCTGCCGCTCTTTGTTGACCGGCGCTCCGAGGACGGCCGAGGCCCAGAGGACGCAGAGACTCGCGGCCCACATCTCAACTTCGACTCTCTCCTTTCTTTCTCCCCCCTGAGAGGAACCACCTCTCGTCGTCGTCTCGCTTATGGTTTCTGAACCCGACGACTTCAGCAAAGTTTCCCCCCCCAGCTAATCTTATCTCCAAGATTGGACGGACTTTTATCTGCGCTCTTTTCTGCATGCTTGCCTGATGATGTTTATGGGCCGATTTTATGGCTGGCAGTTGTGTTCACACTGAATCCCACCCCACCCGCTCCACCCGCTCCACCCTGTTTTGCTCTTGAGGACTGGCAGTAAAGCAGATTAATCTCTCCGGGCATACTGGCTGTTTGTTTCCCCCCTAACTCGGCTGTTGATGCTGTCTTTCTGTTTGTCTGCCTGCGCCCGTCTGTGTGTGTCGCACTTTCCTGTGAATCACTGACAATGGGGGAATGACACTTTGATGGCTTTCACCTTGAGTTGGGATGGTGCATGATTGATCTGACACCGGCAAAATGAAGAGGAGAATGAGAGTGTATATCTGGTCGTCAGCTAGGAGTGGTCTCCCGGAGGAAGAGAAGGAACCCTAATAGACATACTCGTGTTAATAACTCTTATGTGTATATTAGCCGACGGGAAATCTGCATTGATTCTTTCTTAACAATAGTCATGAGGATGGACAAACTATCAAAAAGTGCATCCCTGTTCAGTCATTCAGCTCAGATCACACTCGGCATTCCTATCCAGACTATATATATATATGTATATATATATATATATATATATATATATATATCACTGCATTGTGATGTAACCTTATCAACGTCCATCAAATTGCTAGATAAGCTAACTCTTCAAATTCGTTCTTTATTGTGTGTGTCCTTGGCAGAGGTTCAAGGGAAGAGTTTAATCTTTATGGAGATAAGGGATAACATTCATCAGCTTTCATTTACCTCATTCATATTCATTAGCTTTCCCACATTAACTCTATCCCGCTCGTCGTCCACTGTCAGCAAGATTTGGAGGAGGTGTTTTTTTTTGGACTGCTGAGACCGATGGAAGTCTCAGATCTCTGCTATGAGAGCTTTATCAAACACACACACACACACACACACGCACGCACGCACGCATGCACACGCACACACACACACACACACACACACACACACACACACACACACACACACACACTCTCTGAACTTGTGGGGCAAAGCAAACTTCATCTGACCCTCTCAATCATGCACTGAAATTTCTGCAGGGATTCTCTCATTTTCTTGAAGAAGAAAAGTTTTTTTTTTGTTGTTTTGTTTTTTTGCCTTTAGCACTCTCTGCTGCTCGAACATGACCACTGCAGCGCTGCTTTCCCCAAGACGGGCGGCCAAAACAACTTCCCTAGAGTGAAGTACACAAATTAACATAATCTCAGGCCGTTGTAGTCTTTTAGCAAAGTCTCTGCATTTCCATCTAGTTGGACTTTTATTCCATCTTTGGGTCCTCCGTGTTCAGTTTTACATCCTGTGAACATCAGACTTGTCTTTTTTTTCAAAGAAATTGACTTAAATTTGTGTAATTTTGTGTTTAGGACTCCTCAACCAATCATCCTGCACACAACACAAAAACATGACATACAAATGATCCTAAAAGCATTAAATTGTGCAAAAAAACCAACATTTAAACAACATATAACAACCACAGATTATCAACAAAGTCACAAAAGTTGACAGATTAGGTATAAAGGAACATTATTCATAAATTATTGAAGGTAGATATTAATTGATGTGTGCACAAACACCTGTTGAGGGTTGTTAGTTAAAATAAAATAAATCAGCAGAAATGAAAGACAATCAGTGTTGTTTTTTTTCTCACTCGGGTTCAAAATGATGATTTCTTCAAAACACAAGTTTCACAGTTTTTATTTTTTATTTTTTTATTTTGTATGCTCATGCGGAAAGTTTAAATAAAATCCCAACGTTTCCAAGCGTGGAGATTCTTATTGTCGGCTTAAAAACCATCAACGACGTCGTCTCTCAAACGAGCGTTTCCGGCGTTAAAATGTTTACTCCTCAATCGGAAAGGTTGGTGAAACGAGGAGCGAGATCCAAATGTAAAATACACAAACGCCGCCGCCCTCCTTTTACAGAGGAGAAGAGAAAAAAAAACGCTGCACGGCATCTGTATTCTGCTCACTTCGCAGTTTGAATGGCAAGCTGCTTCTTTTCCCGCTGTGACTGGAAGTAGACCATCAAGTTCATGCCAGCGTGCAGACATCGATGTGTGTTTTTGAATTGTGAGCAAACAAACTTTTAACGCATGAGTGGCTGATTTATCAGTTTAGGTGTGAGTAAATCCACGCGTGAAACGTGAGGCTGCAGGAAAACTCCACTGGTGGTGCGCGGCGTTTCTCACGTTTAGCTCTCGCTGAATTACGGCGACAACGATTTACTGCGAACGTTTAAAGAACCAGGCGAAACGTGGATAATTACCATCCTGCTGCAGAAACGTAAACCAGGTTTGGTAGCAAATGATGAAACAACTTAAACTAGTACAATTTTGAGTCCAAACCAAGTGGCAACCGGCAGCGACGTCACCCGTTGGTTTTTTAACGAACGTTTTGAACTGATTGGAAAACCGATGATACGATATCTACCCATATCGATAGCAACCTGACTGCACAACAGGCCTGTCAATCAAACAGACACGACCCCTCCCAAAAAACAAGGTCTTTTTAAGCTTATTTTCTAATTAATGAGGGATTATTTTCAGCAAGAAAACTAATAGGAAGGCGTGACTTAAGCTAACAACACTGTTTTATTGACTTTGCATTTGATGAGAGAAGTTGAATGAGAGTCTATGGAGGCTTTTTGGAGCCGACCTCTCGTGGCACTTGGTGCCGAAAACTACTCATGTTTAGTAGCATTTACTCCACATAGCTGAGCTCCACCCAAACCAGCTGAATAAGCTAAAAAAAACCTCTAAAAAGCGACTCCACACTTCCTGTTGAGCTCCGAACAGCTGCAGACCGTCTAGTGAACAGCATTGTAATTGAAGTGTCATCTTTTGTAGTCATCGATTTTTCTTTTTTTTCTTTTTGTTTAGTTATTATTACTGTATAAGAGAAAAAAAACAACAACAACACACCCGATATTTTCTCTTCCTCTTCTGTTTAGCTTCCGCTTCCCACAGAAGTGAGATGAATCGCGAGGCTGTTACGTTGCTCGTGATTTATTAATTTTTATTTTTTTCATGGGAATTCCACCACACTGATATGCAGCTCCATTCACTTCATAAAACCGCAAATATAATCATCAGCAGGCACCACAGGCTCAATCACCAATTCGGTAGCTGATTCTTTAATCGATAGCAACTTAACAGACATGTATTTAATATTTATTAATCTGATATCTATATCAGTCCAAAGTAACCTCACGCTGACACTTTCCTCGGGTTCCTATACGCTGCTCCTGTTGTTTGCGTTGACATTGATTTGATAACAGAGAGATTAACATTTAGAGTGTGTTCCGCCTGAATAGCGCACTTCACATAACGTACAGTAAGAAAATTAAACAGCAGGAACCTGACAACAAATATTCCAGTGATATCGCAGCTCCTCCTCCAGCAGGCCGCCAGCGTATAATTATTATCGCCTCAGTCAGACAAAATCACATGTCCTGTCTTTGTTATTTGTTCTTTGCAGAGCTCGCGTCACTAGCAGTCATTTAGTGCTCCATCATAAAGTGCAAAAATTAGAATTGTAGTTAATGATCAATGTATTCCCGGCCTGCCATAAATGACGGCCATAAACATGTTGTGCTTTCAGTAAACAATTGATTTGAACTTTTACCTTACAGTTTCCAACATATTATTATACTATCATAGCAAGATTACCAGGCTTCATATCTACACCAATATGGTTTTAAAGGCGGGGCGTGTCTGGTTTGATTGACTTTTTAGATTAATCCGCAGATTAAAATAATCTCAACAAATCCACTAAATTCCCCTGTTTGCATGGAATCTGATAACAACTGCAGAAACTGAGCCTGTTTTCGATATATATACTTGTTTATGTCTTCGGGGAGGAAACAATGGGATCGAGTTGTGAAGCCAGAAAGTGTTGCGAGAAAGACTTGTTGTCTTTTTTTCACGGGATTCGTTGACGGGTTTTGCTGGTGTTAAGCACAGCTAGTGCCACCTAGAGGCCGCCGGGATCTTTACAGCCCCATAAAATCAAACAGATTTTGGTGTTTCTTCAAAATCGCCAAAGAAGCTTAAAGATGAATAAAATTGTCCTCTTTTACTTTTTGATTTCTTCCCCAAACAGATACCCTTTTATTCAGGGAAGTCAGGCACGGTGTTGAGCTTCACATCCGGCGTGATGGCCGTTAATCGGGGCCGGCGATATCTCTTGCGTGTTTGTGAGACGGAAAGGGCGAGAGGAGGGATGAGTAACAGCTGGGAGCAGAGTGGAGGAGGCTAAGGCTTTGTGGAGGCAGCTCGGCTGATCTGCGGCTTCGTTCCAGCGCGTGGGCCCCTTTCCGGCTCTGCTGCCTTGTAGCAGGTTGACGTGATAAACTTTGCGGCCGAGCCAAGTCAGATGTGGCACGTCGTTGTCGTCGTCGTCGTCGGAGGCCCCGCACCTCCTCCTCGCACCTCCTCCTCGCACCTCCTCCTCGCTCCTCTCCCCTCAGCCCGGTGTCTCACCGTGGCGCTGTGGGGGCTCTCGGAGCGCCAGCAGTACACTTTCACACGGCAGTAATTGATTTCTTTAATTTGCTTCAAGAGAAACTGTTGTCAGCCAACCAAGCAGCCATTTTTCAGGCCACTTTAATTAAATGCCAGGTCTTTAGGTGTGATATGAAATTCGTTTGGCTTCTCTGATCTTCTACTCCTCAGACAATTCATTAACATTTTCCCTTTCTACCTTTATGTTTTTACACAAAGCTTTCAAAAAAAAGCTCATCAGTGACATTTCGGTTCTCCGCGCTATACATTCAATCATTTATTTAAGTGTATTTAAAACCGAAGATTAAGAGCCGTGTGGCTGTTTCACTTGAGATAATACGGAGTTTGTCGAGCCTCAGTCAGCCGAAGAATTCAAGAGAATAACACAGCGGGCCTCCAACTGGCTTCCTTTTATTGGAGGCTCTGTTATACTGTGAATTGTAGCTGTTTCAGGTCACTAAAACGTACCCGAAGACAAAGAGATAATAGAATCAGCTGCAGTGAATGTCAAAGACTCGTATTAAATCTTCCTCACTCAGGTTTCATCCCGATGGCCTTTGTCTCTTTCACAACAATCTGAAGTGTCATTAGGCCCATAATACGTCGGGAATTATAGGTTTTAATTGTGTCAAATCCTTTCCTCCATCTCACATGAAACGGCGCCGGGCAGGTTGTATCTTCAGCGTAAAGCAGCCAGAACCGTTTATTTTGGCTATAATAGCAGGGCAGCAGGCACACCTCCCTAATAATATCCTGATGCCTCCCCACTCGCTCTGACTCAGAGATCTCCTGAAAGGGCCCCTTCTTCACTCATCCTCTCAGAGTGGCCTTCCTCTCACGGAGATGAAGAGCAGCTGCCTCTTCCTACCTCCCACCATACGTCAACACATCGGCACCACTCTGCCCGCCTGCCTTCAAAAACACCCCAAACAATATATATATATATATATATATATATATACACACGAGGCCCGCTAAAACCCGCCGGCAACAGCCCGCTGCAGTTTAAAATACTTCATACACCGTATGTAGACAAATATTTTTGCTGACAAATACCTCTTTGTTTTTTTTAAGACTTTTAAATAGTTTGTGTAATAGTTGTTGGATTGGGTGGGAAATCTAGGGACTATATGACAATTATTTTGGAGCATGGGGCAGAAAACAACAGGTTTTTTTTTCACACCCCAAACTTTAGATTCACATTTCTTTTTGGTGATAAAGCAGGTTTAAGTGCCATAAATACTGTGAAAGTGTCAAAGTGCTGAGTCCAACTGTGCCGTTTGGACTTCCCTAAGTTTGTGATGTCACAAACTCAAGCTCATGTCATACTTTGACAAGCTCATGACAAAGTCCAAACTTTTATATATATATATATATCTATATATATATATATAGATATATATATATATATATAAGTCATTCTGTTGCGGAGCTAGCAAACTACAAAACCTGTGGGTATACCTGAGCGTCAGTCATTGAAAAAAAGAGTCAGCCAATCAGAGGAGAGAGTCATTGATGTCTCTTCAAAGGCACAGACACAAAACAGCCTCTTTGTGGTTCTTTAAGTATTAAAAACGGAGCTATTTTGAGGTGTTTTTTTGGCACTTAAAACCACAAAATATCTTCATATAAAGATCAAGACTGCACATAAAACACTGGAAAAGTTTAACATATGGGACCTATAATATCTACACGACATTATACTGCTGGTGTATGATGGTGTTTGTCAAAAATCCCCAATAATTGAAAGACATTGACACGCTTGTATGATTCTATAGAAGATTAAAGCGGTGGAATTAGCCTGTCTTTGAATTATATTATCTTCAGCACTATGACTACAGTAATCTTTGTTAACAGACTTTTTTTCTTTTTCTTTTTTTTTTGTGTCGTGGGAGTTTTGGCTGAAAAATATCAAAGTTCTTCTATTAATGCATAATACTTTTTCTTAATTACAGCCTACACAAGCAAACCAGCTCAAACTAATGGGGCCATCTTTTTGTTTCGTGGTTATACTCAGACGACTTGGGAGACCTAATCAATCCACTTTTCTTTTTTTTTTTTTCCTTTTACCAAGGAGACAAACACGCCATCGTTTTAACTCTGTCCTGTTGGGGAAACTTTCCCTGAGATACCATTAATCCAAGGACACGCACGTCCTCGTCATTGAAGCCGTTTCTCTTGTACAAGACATAAAACTAAAAGCAGACTCTGTCTACAGTCATCATTTTGTAACTCTGATGGTGGTAATTCTCCAATGTGATTATATCTCCATCCTCGATGCACCACCGACGGACTGTTTTGCAAGTTGCGTTTATCATTAAATGAGCGGTACTGAAAATAATATTTCTTAAATGCCAGTTTAATATTGTGACACTGGCCGAATCCTTCTTTTTGCCTTACCGAGGGATGTTTTTTTTTTTTTTTTTTCATTTTTTAGCCACAATAGTTATCTGACTTTTGGAAGGAAAGAAATGATAACAGCAAAAAAATGGGAGCTGGTTGTTTTGATGTATTTGGCTGAACAACATGTCAACGAGTCGAGAAAAAATAAATAATGGTGTGCATGACAGATTGGGAAAAGGAGCGTGTAGTTTACTGTTGTGTAGTGCAGACAGTCTAAACGTTGAGGACCTCCACAGACGGGATGTCAGGTGAATGTGGCTCCATCATGTACTTCCACAGTTGTTTACAGTCGCTGCAGACTCCTGTAAATAATTTGTATTTTACCAACAAGTTGGGAGATTGTTGGAGACTAAGAGAAAAAAAAACAGTATAGTGCATGAACTTATTTTGTCATTGGATCTTTTTTTTTTTTTTTTCCCACTTCCGGAATAGTGTTTTGCAGACATTGAATCACGTCCGTATATGACTATGTGAAACACATGAAACATTAATTTTTATAATAAATACAAATACAGCATTTATACGCATTCACATGTGGAAAAAAACAAAACCCAAGATTCAGGCTAACAAATAAAGGACTTCTATTTCAAAAATAGCTGTTGACATAAACATGTTGATTCTTTTCGAAAAAATATGAAGACTCGTGGTCATGCAAAAAGTCAAGGCCTCGTCCCGAATGCATTTAAAGAAAGGTTTTCATCTGGAAATGGAGCGGGGAGGCATTGTAAACGGGACATTTAAAGGAATCCCACATCAATTTCCCACACCAAACGCTGCATAACAGGAGCCATTTTGACAAAGTAGCCGTGTGATTATTTTTTATTTCCATTTGAAAGCAATTAGCTGAAAGGTCCTTCCCTCGAGTTTCTGTGGCAGAATGTGTGGAATGACTCAGGATAATTGCTGTGAAATGAACAGAGTGCCAAGTTGAGAGACGCACAAAAAAAACAAAAACGCAAGGGTTCCCTCTCCATGGAAACGCCCTCCGCCTTTGTCGGTGCACCAGGAAATTAGGCAGCAAGTGATAACGGGGCTTGAATGAGTAACAAATGCAGAGGGTGGTGTGTGTGTGTGTGTGTGTGTGTGTATGTATATGTATATGGGTGTGTGTGTGTGTGTGTGTGTGTGTGTGTGTGGGGGGGGGGGGGGGGGGGGGGGGGGGGGAGGGGGTGATATTTACTCCATTTCAAGCCATTACAGAAATTGAGTGTTTCCCCACATCTCACGCTGTGCCTACTGAGTGCCGGATACAGGAGGAAGGAGGGTCATTAAACATGGCAGCCGGCAGCGACGCTCGAAAAAAAAAAAACACTCGTCGTTCGCACCACCGACGGGCGGGATGGATATATAATGAAGCCCGGCGCTGTCGGCGCGCGGCGCCGGCTGATGACGCTGACGCCTGGAAGGAGGACGAGGCGTTAGACGGCGGCTCTCGGCCCCCGCCGCCTCCTCGGCTCCCCCCCTCGCCCTAATTGCTGCCTTGCTCGGAGGCAGCGCTCCCTCGGCGTGCCTTTCATGCCTCTCCCTTAATTTACGTCAGCAAGGAAAGCAATGTGATTGTTATTGTCATTACTCTCGTTCGTCATTAGGCAGCTATCGACTACATCCGTGGCTGTTTTGATTCGCGCCCGAGGTCGTGAGGTTCAGGCCTCGCAGGTACAGACGGAGGAAGAGGAGGGGCCGGAAAGGAGGAAGAGCTTAAGTGATCTTTTCTTTGTGCGGATCTGACAACCTTCAGCCCGTTTTCTCTCAGTGAAAGTGCTGAAGATCCCCCCCCCCCCCCCCCCCCCCACGCCTCTCCCCCTCCACCCTCCCTCTTCACGATATGTCCTTGTCGGGAACAACTGAGCAGCGCCTCCCCACCGCAACACATAAAAGCACCAACACGAGACGATGTCAAGAAACCTGCTCGGCAAACAACGGCGGCTCCACAGCAGAGAAAAAAACCCAAGTCAATTTAAATAGTGTAGGTTCAGGAGAGCTCAGCGAAATAAAGAAATCATGCTTTGTTTGGTTTCTATTATCGCGCTGGTACCTTCAACACGTTTACCTCGAATAAACTGAAGAGACGCTGCAGTTGGCGCCAGCCGAGAAAACCCAACTCCGCCGGGCAAACTGTGATAATATAAAACGTGCCGCGTGTCCAAATCGGACCAAACTCGCCGGTGTCCAACCTCGTATCCGCGGCAACACGCCCACTAAGGTTGAAGCGGACGGGCCGAACGGTTCTGGAGTTACGTGAAGAACAAACACACGGACAGGAATCTCTTGCGTCATAGCGCCGATTCAAGGCGCCGCCTCGGTTTAGCCCGGACGAGTGGCTGAGTGCAGAGAGTTTGTTCACTCAAAAGAATCTTAAACGTCACGCATGTGGACTTCATGACCTTAAAATGAGCATTTCATTTGGTTGCGTTTCCCAAACGCTGCCGAAACGTAAGACTCCCGGGCTCCTGTAGAAGTAGAAACCACCGCAGTGACTATTTATCAACCAAAGCTGACACCAGAATCGCAGAAACCGGCATCCTGTGGGTTGCCGTTTTAAAACCCCAGGGATTCCCTCCCTTTGGGGGAAGTGGAAGAGGAAGATGAGAATAATAGTCTGGAGTGTAGAAGCGGGAGTTCAGTAATGGTGCAGGAGTGACAAGGACCCAAAAGCAATTCCTGATTGAGCACTAATCCCCACTTTTTTTTTTTTTTTTTGGTGGAACGCACAGAGAGTGAGATAAGCCCAGAGGTTAATGCAGAGGCGTCTCTCCTCTGTCCTCGGCGGTGACAGCCCCTGACAGGCAGACCCCAGCAGCACGCCTTGTTTATGTTAATGTAGGTGGCCTGGGCCAGCTCCCACACTGAGCAGCGCAGATAGAGACGTCACAGCCTCATCAGAGTGGCACTTGCAAGCTCTTGCAGGGGCTACCCGGGATCCCTGCGTTAGCATTTAGGGGGTTGGCAGGGGGGAGGAGGTGGTGGTGGGAGGCTGGGGGGGGGTGGGGCAAGTGAGGAGGTAGCTCGCTGTGACTCCACACCCACCTCATCATCTGCATCTTTTCTTCCCACTTTGTTTGAGCCGTGACATCTCGCAGAGAAAAAGCAGAAAGGAAATGATTCTTCTTTTAATGTATGCATCTGTGAAAAATGTGCATTTTTATACCTACTATTTCTCTATTCGTTTTTATTTTTTATTTTGATAGGGTCAGGCTCTGACAGCTACAATCAGACGCAGCCATGCACCGCCAGTTTTGCCTTTATTTTCTATGCACTTGTTGTGTTATTCATAACAAAATCTGGAATAACTGATATCCCAAAACAATATCCAGGGAGAAAAAAATAAATAAAAAGCAGGAAGATGTGGCTTTAAGTGAGGGGATGGAAGGAGGTTTGGAATAAAATCACAACCGTGTTCAAGTTTTACAGAACAAAACGGCATTTTTTTACATTTCATATTCATATTTATACAACGAGGAGTTCCGACCCAGAGATCTGATTGGAATGTGCGCAAATCAGCAAAACAGCAAATCAGCAAAACAGCAAATCAGCAAAACAGCAAATCAGCAAAACAGCACACCGGCTCATCACTAGAAATATCACTCCACCTTCTCAACGGCGATATATAATTAGAATTTAATTTAATATAATATGCAATATAATGTAGTTTTTACCTTTTATCGGTCTATTAAATTAAATGTGACTCATTTGGTGAAGTCGGGTCTCTTTTGGTCCTTTTTTTGGTCGCTCTGAGCACCCGTACCGTAACACCACGGATAGTCACGCACTTTAAATCCTAGCGGCGGCTAGCTGGACCCGGTTTGGATTTAAACACACGACACGCATCTTAAAAACACATTAATATGTTTTTTTTTCCATCAGATATCTTATTTCCAACCAGACCGAGCTAACTGAGCAGTGTAGTGTTTCTATGCGCTGTATTTATTCAGTTTGAGAAAGCAATAAAAACGGACCAGATCTCGTCTCTGTTGCTAGGTGGTTGCTAAGGGTCGGCCTACTTCCTGGAGTTGTAAACATTGCGTACGTTACATAAGAGTCTACTGACCGATTGTTTTGAGAACGAATTGCCTCCACAATATGAAGACATGTTGATTACGTATTTTATTTTAGTTGGTGCCCCCCCTCCCCCCCTCCTCCTGCTGTAGCTGCCCCATATCAACTGTACTTCCCCATTCGGTGTTGTCCTCTTGTTTATCTGTTTGCTGCTCTGAGGTATCACTCTCATCATATGCCTTGTCTCTCACTGATGAATGGTTGCGCCTCGGTGACCTGCCCCGCCCCCACCCCCCCTTGCTTTGTTTGTGTCAGTGTGATGTAGGGCTGACCCGTGGAGGTGGGAGAAAGGTGTGTGTGTGTGTGGGGGGGGGGGGGGGCATTGAGACAGATGAAGGGGTCAGAAATGTGCGACGAGAAGCTTCTCCTCTGTGTCTCCTTCACCCCCCCGCCCCCATCCCTACCCCCCCCCCCCCCCCACCCCACCCCGTTCACTCGACCCTCGCCAGCCTTTCATTCTAATCTGATGATAATGATATTTGCTCAGGACGACCTCTGCTTGCACAGTGTAATTACCCCCCCAGCTTTCTATGATCTCAGCTATTGGAAATCGATGGGCCAGAAGAGGGCCCCATCAGAGCTTATTATTATCACTGCTCGCTTTTCGTTACAGCGCGATCAGATTTAATATGTTGTCCAGTTTTTATTCTTACTGCATGTTTTTCAAACAGCTACCGTCAGCGTGGTTAAGTCGACGTCTTTTTCGAATACGCAGTCGCTAAAAATGTGTAAAAAAAAAAAACGCTGCGACAATTCTCGAATGATTTTTTTATTTATTTTATCCCACAAAAACGAAATCTCAATCGCAGACGTTCAAGCGTTCGTTGCACGGTCCAAAAAAAAATTAGTTTTTGTCTTTACGTTACGCCCCTTAAATTACCCGCGCTACACAACAACTCCGCTTCCGTGGATGTTGTTGAGTGTTATTTTGTCCCCCCCTCCCCTCCTCCTTTCCCTCCCCCCTTAATAGCACCTTTGGCTTTCATAGCACTCAGCAGTTCCACGCGTATCCTTGCATCTGTGAGTGGATGCCTATTTAAATCAGTTAGGTGAATCTGCTACTGGATGACTCCCTCCATTAGCTACTCATCCAGGGTTAAGTACCCACCAGAACAGACGGCGGCGGCCATCAGGCGACCCTGCCTCAGCGCCGCTTTGATTGAGACACTTCAGCTGAGGCCTTGCCGCTGTGACCTTCGGAAAGCCTCCACGCAAATAGACCTTTCTTGTATTGCTGAGGGTGCGCCCCGCCCGGCAGCGTGCGTATTGTCCGCCGATCTGAACATTATTGCGAGCACTTCACCCTTATGAAACCCAAACTTGTTATTTTCGAGGCCAAAGCAGTGTCTTTGCAGTGACCTTCACGCTTGTTGTTGTTGGTCTTGTCAGACAGATAAGAGGATCACAGGTGAGCTTCCGTCAATGAGGGTAAACGAGAGTTAAGTTCAAACACACTTTTTTTTGGGGGGGGGACGGGGGGGACGGGAGACCGAGCCTCGCCGTACGATTAAACGACCACGAAGGGTGTTTTTGAAGGTGTGCGTTATTTATTTGTCGTTTAAATCAGGTCATAGTTTGAGTTTGACGTCTTAAGTCACTCTCCCGCAGCAGCAATTTCCCTTTTATTGACCCAAGTGCCCGGCCCTGTAAACGTCAGGGGGCTGTCATGTTTTTATGAGCTAAAGGAACCTAATAACACCGCAATCAGCGTTTATTTTAAGACGGCACCGTGAGGCAGCACAGAAATGCACAGCAAAGAACCTCTGAACTCGACGTGAAGAAGGACGGCGTCTTAAGGTTGTAGAGCGGGGAGAAGGTCACGAGGCGGATTCTGAAGAAACAAACATTTTAGACTGAAATATCGAAAGGATTAAAGCCAAAAGGGTCAAAGGACGAAGGAGAGACGATCGGAGGTGGTCGTCGGGCGAATTGGTTGTGAAAATGTATTTTTAGCTCAGGACAGAAAAGGTGAAAAAGGAGGGAGAGGTGGAAGTGATCGATATGTTTGTGCAAAGGGCAGAGGACTGCCGAGACACAACAGTGGAAGTCATGAGTGAAGCAGTCCCTCAAGGGGACGGCCGGCTCGGCCAATGTGGAGACACAACAAATGAGGAAATGGTAACAGAGACATGGCTGATGAGTGGGGGAGGGGGGAGGGTGCTGGGAATGCGGGGGTTGCTGCAAAGTGACAGGAAATATTTGTTATGAACAAACTGTAGGCCATTTGAACACCGGAGCAGACGTCCAGCAACCAGACTGAGAAGAGGCAAAATGCAAAGAAATATGTTGGCGGGGACTCGTTGAAGTTGATCCAGTTCTTTTCTAAGAAGGGAAATTAACATGAAATGTGGCTCTTAAGCTTCTTTTTTTTTTTTTTTTGAAAAGTTTGGTTTATTTGAGAAAAAAAAGTAGTGGGAATAATATTTGCAACTACAATCACGACACATTGTTTCCGCAGGAAACTGATATGAATGGACTTTGCGATGCTGGAGAATAGAGATGTGGAAAAAGAAGTGGATTCAGGTGCACTTCATGTTTGTTTGTTTGTACGCTGCCAATGGCTTGAAATAAGTACAATAGATAGTTTATAAATCAAGACGGCAACAAATACAAAAAAGTTTGAAATGGAATAATCTTAATTGAGCATATACTATAATTTTTTTTTTGAATGGTCATTAAATTGTGAAAAATCAAATATTTTATGTGCCTATTGTCTTGTCTTAAAACATACATTTTTTTTCCTTGTTTTTACTGGTGGCTGGTAGTAACACGTTATTGTTGCCAGAAGGTGGCGCTGATGCACCTAAAAGCTGTCAAAATGTTCCGTGTGCAAATCCTTCAAAACATAAGTAAAAAAAAAAAAAAAAAAAAAAATGAGGCGCAGTGCAAACTGTGCAGGTAAATCTTAGCAGATCATCAGTCTACCACAGCTACGCACAACGGCTAGAGAGCGAAGCACCATCTAAATATCAACAATCGACAGCTAGCTTTGTCACAAGATGAGGAAAGTTTAATGTTCAGTGTGCAGAGCAAACGACAGGCTTTACCTCTTCTAACAATAGGAACACTCTTTTCCTATCTATTCCCAGAGAATATCGAAGAGTACTTTTGCATGAAATCCACTCGTAAAGCACGTAAGGTTGCTGTTAATCTCAGCCTGCGTAATAAATCATGGCTGTGACATTTCATTCCACCAATAAGACACTTTTTCTTTTTTCTTTTTTCCACCTTTCGAGCGTGATTCACGTCGACCCAACTTTTCAGTGCTTGTAGACAAACAGATTTCCGCCGACCGGTTTTTTTTTCTCGACATTTCAAAGCATTGTTAATGTATACCGGCAACCTTTTGGTATTTACTCCGCGCTGTGTGTGCGCATACGTGTATTTGTCTGACTTTTCTTATGAGTGCGAGTGAGTCCGTGCATGCGTGTACTTCGCTCAGCTGTGACTGGTTAAATGATTTCTTGAAGGGGCTATAGAGCGGCTATTTCATTTTGGCACCTAATAACAGTCAGGTCACACTGTGCCCCAGCTGATCCTCTTTGATATGGTCCGTGCACTTGCCCAAGCCCTCTTTCACAGGTGCCAATCATTATAATCGAGCCTCCTCCCCCCCCCCCCCCCCCCCCCCCACACACACACACACACACCTCCAGCCCCGACGCCATCTCCACCCTGACCCCTAAGGGTTGCGTGGTGGCTTCACAGCAGTTGCGTCGAGGAAGAGGAGACTTTAATCTGGTCCCTGTTTTGGCAGATGGGCCGTATTCTTTGACCCTTTGCTAGCACCAGTTGGCAGACTTATTCCCCCATCTGCTTCTTTAAAATACATTTCTAAAGAAGGAAAACCTAAACCCTGAACTCAAAGCATTGCCAGTCAAAATACCTCCTCAGAGAATTTGGCGTGCATCCTCAACTGCCGTGCTCAAGGGCGCCATGACAGTAAGAACTGATGCTTTTTGGACGGCAGAGCTTTTTTTCCCCCCACTTATATACTCCAGACACACTTCAGCTGGTGTGTGTGTGTGTGACGGAGAAGAGGGGGGGGGGGGGGGGAATTAAAAAAGGCCAAAGGTCAGAGGTGAGCCTGGTTTCCAGATCCCATGAATTGCTGGCTGCACATTATATTTAGCGAATGGCTGGGTCTGACTCTGCCCTTTCCTGAGATGAATTACTAACTTCATTGCGCTCCCCAACGGACTGGTCAGTGTTCAACCGATGACAAGAAGACAGAAATCAAATTGAACTGGAGATCAAATCAGGGCAACTGGCGCCAAAGGCAGCGTCACCTTTAATGAAAGCCTGTCGACCAACCGTGTGCTATTTATTTATTTTTTCCTTTTTACATTTGTTTCGCGCCGTTTCATTCCCACTGAAATGTGACACTGGCAAAATGAAACTTGGTATTAGTAAAGTCACAAGATATCACTCGAACTTTGAAGTTGTCAAATTGTCACTCGTATCTAGTTATTGTGTCATCAGTAGAGTCCATGGTAGCTTTGTTTTAAAGGAAACAGCTCTGTCTCCCAAAAATCATCTTTATTTTCAACCAATTTCCAACTGAAAGAACAAATCAAAGGAACAAATCTGCAAATT